>NC_069118.1:12303538-14703538 GCF_025612915.1 Magallana angulata
ATTCAAATTTTAAATGTTTATACTCCACATCCACCCCCCCCCCTAACCAATCAAACCTGGTTCTAAAGTTTCAGTCTTCTTACATTCATACATGTGAACAGTAGCAAATTTTAAATCATTTCTTGATTGCTTTTTTTTCTCTTAATGCACATTAACATTTTGGAAATTACTTAATTCAATTTCTAAAATTTAGAAACAAAATGTTATATATGCATGTGTATTCGCGGTCTATTTGGGGCAATTGTAAAGTCTCCTTAACAAAGCAGTGTCATCATTAGGCTAGGAATTACCCACATGGACCAAACACTACATATGAATAAGATAAAATACTTTATTATTTCTAGTTTTAAAATGTCTGAGTGTCTCCAAGGGGGAATAACATAATTATTCAACTTGATGCGCAATGACACAAAGAGCAAGAATATATGGTTTAGGAATGAGGATCTCAGAAGTTAACAAAATATGCAATGTATCATCATTTTCTATTTCGTAAATGATGGGGGGTTAAAGGCAACACCTGGGGGTCATGTATTTTATACCATTTGATGCATGATCATAATGACATTAGAAGTATTTATTTTGTATTTTCCTGTTTCATGGGGTCAGAACAGTCCCATGAGGTCATGGCCAACATTATATTTGATGCATTATAATACATTAAGAAAGAAATACTCATTCCTTCCTATTATAACTCATATAAAAGTGATAAGTCTCTACACTTACTTACATGTAATACACAAATTTATTAAGAAATTGTTTATACAGAGTCAATATGGGGTCAACTCAATAGTGTAAGTCTGACAAATGAAAAAATAATTTTTGCAATTAAAATGTCAGGAACTTTAAAAATGTGATATGATAGGTAACGATGATAAGCCTATTTAAATATTAAAAGATGGTGATACAGTATGCTGTCAAAGGGAGATCACTTATTTAGAAAGTGAAAGTAATACTTATGTATGCTGGCGTCTCATTATATTGTGCTACTACATGTATTATGCTTACCTATATTGGTCTACATCATAATGATAATCCAATAAACGCACAATAATGAATTTCTTTAGCTGATCATCACAAAAGGAATGTTTATGCATGTTAACTAATCCTTTTCTGCATATGGAAAACACATGTATATGTATACGCGAAACCCATCTAATCGAAGAGCTGGGTAAAACTAGTACCCGCTAATGAGACCTGCAGACCTGTGTTCTGTACGTAACTTCAGACAAAGATCAGTTATTTGAAACATGCATGTATTTTTATGACCTATTCTTCAAAACCCCTTGCACTATTTTATTAGCTAAATAACAGCTTTATGGTGGTGAAAGACACCTGCATATTGTGATGTATACTTCCTATTGAAATAAACAATAAAGTTTAACTATAATATTTACCCCCAAAATAATGTTACCTATCATTGAAGCACAATGGGTTAGAGCGTTTACATGTCTGTAAGAGCATTGGGGTCCAAGGTGTATTTTTGGTAATTTTACTATTGATATAAATGAATTTTCATGGGGAGCGGGGGGGGGGGGGTCTGGACCCCTCACTCCCACCCCTTTTCTAAATCTGTCCACACGATGATATACATGTAGGCACACAGAAGCAAATCTAAAGCCGGCAACCACCACGGGGAGGGGGCATAATTTAATTTTTAATTTTGTTTTTAATAATTATTTAGATCATTATACTTTCTATGACATGAAATGTTAAGATTATTGATTAACTGAAAATTCACTGCAAACAGTTCAACCCCAAATTGCACATTAAGTGCTGCTCATGTGTATTATGGGAAGGGATCTCATCCTTCAGTTATGAAAATTATAATTTTTAAATGTATTACCGGAGCTTGCGTGTGGCCTTCGTTTTTAATTAAACTGGTACAAAACAATGTTTGTTAGGGGCAAACACTTGGTGCGGGTATTACTGTCTAACGACAGCATCTAGGGTTTTTTTGCGACCTATGCCACATGCCATTTTCTGGAAATATAGGGCTCCAAACAGAAATGATAATTTTCCTGAAATTTGTGCTAAAATTTGACATGAAAATTGATAATTTGAAGATATTAAACAAAAATGTATAGTTTGAATTATTATTTAATTTTGCTTTTAATAAAGTATAAAGTTAAACACATGTAGTGACCATATAAGTAAAATCTAAGTAAAAGTTTAAAAATCCTTGCTTTACTAGTGGCTTCAAAGGCCAGTACATAATGAACTCAACAACAGATGTTACAACATTGTTGAGTAATCAAATTATAACGCAAATAAAAAAGTTATAGTAATGGCAACTTTCCAAAACTTTGCATACAAATAGACATACATTTAATGTCTCATGTTAAAGTAAAAAAAATTATGGGCCACATCTCAAAAAATATCTGAGATATAGCATGAAATAAGCTAATTTCAGGCCAAAAATTGGAGTTAAATTTTTCCTCATCTTTTATGGAATATAAGCTAAATATGCCAAATTATATCGATGGAAACATCAAAATATTGTTTAAATATGTTTTCAGACCATCATAAATATATCGTAATGCACAAACTAGCTAGAAGTCTGGCCTGCGCTGAAAACTATGAAGCTAACGCAACAGTACTCTAAAACTATTGAGTAATGAAAATTGTTCAGTTTCTTCTTGAAAAACTTCCGCCACAAAATATAGTCTCTCACTAAATCCCGTACAAATGTAAATTTTATTTCAAAAATTTTATTCAATAAAATTTATTGGGTATATTGTACAATATAAATGTACTACTAGAATTAATATGTAATGCACAATCTTCAGATTAGAGGTGTTTCAAAATGGCAACCTAAATCCGGAGAAGCGAACCTCCTAAAGCGCAAAATGGTCACAAGAAAGTTTATGCAACTTCACGCATAATTTTTTCGCGATCCCTCGATTCAGTGTGACAATTTTGCATAATAAAACAATATTTGAAGAAATAAGTTTATTTGATCAAAAATACTGACAACAAATCCTAATCAAGCTGAAAATGCATAATAGGTCTAAAAGGTCAAATTAAATGGGTCATAACTCAGAGGGATGAATACTATCCTCCATTATCTTTGTATTTTTTAAGTATGTTTTGCCTAAAGATTTCAATGGTATACTTCTCTAGAAATTCTTGATACAACAACATTGAGAAGTGGGATACCTTAAATGATAAGAATATAAAAATCCATTTGTGTAATTTGAGTATGAGCACAGCTAATATAATAATCAGATCTTTTCAATACCACTAAACTGTTTACAGTTTTATTGCATTTTGCAGGAACTAAAGACGGTTCAGAATATCATTTGAATTCATGCACAGAGTTCTTGATACCTTAAATTCCTTATTAAACGCGAGGAATTGATATCCGCGTAAAATCGCGAGAAGCACTCCTCGCACATTTTAAAATCATGCTTTTATTTTTCAGTCAGTTTTGAGCTTTATGAAATAAAAAAAATAGGTGCTCGCGATTTAATTCTCACTATTTGATCAAAAACAGTGGAATAGCGAAATTAAGTGGTCGTGTAAAATAAGGAATTTTCATCATTTATATCTCAATGCTGTTTTCCTTAATAGACCCCTTCACGATAACTGCGGTACTGCTATCTTGCAGGGCAAAATGATATACTTTGCCGAAATTTCAGTAGGTAGATAATTAAATGACGTAAATGAAACAATTGACGTTACGTCATATTTCACCAAACTATGTCATTTTGCCCTCCAAAAGAGCAGTACCGCAGTTACCGTGAAGGGGTTAATTAAGGCTAATCAGTGGTTACAATTACAATTATAAAATCAGAAAATCATGTAACGACAGATACCTGTATATATTTGTAAATAATGAGAAAAGGCGCTACATTTTTTTCACGACTTTTAGTCTCAAATTTCAACGTTTAAAAAACCGGATCAATAAACAACGTTGAAAATTGAACCCCGGGTCAATATTCTTTATCACACCGTGAGGAGGCAATCAGTTGTAAATATAATATGAAAGTTTAAGTAGATGTGAGTTTCTGCAGGGTTATAATGACATGTTAAATTGTAAAAAAAAAAAAATGAATAAAAAACCGATGAGTTTTTTAGTTATAATAAATCAAGATATCGGTGTTTCTTAGAATATAAGATGTTTGTTTGCAAATCGTTTGGTGCAGTTCTATTTTGAAGGTCTTATAAACCATGTATCAAAGTTTTTCGTGTACAATTTATCGATTATTGACTTATATACTAATTCACGGTTATTGTTTGATACGATACAGCCTTTTTTTGATTAGATTAATATAATGTGACATTTAACATTACTTTGTGAGTTTGTGTAGAAGTTGATTTTTTTTTTTTTATACAACTAATTAACAAGTATAGAACATTCTTGTTGTCACAATAACATTCTCAATTTTCATTGCAATATTATGTGACTTTTGTAATATTTTACCTCATTTAACCTTGATAAATTGGTTAAAACTTTCTAAAGACGAGACAATATACCAGTACCTATTTGTGATTTTTAGGTTTAATTACTATTAATTTTATTAGTATGCTTATATTTGAGTGTTGTAGTTTTTCACCATATCTTATTTCATCTTTTAAAGCCAAGGAAACTTATGCACATTTCCGAGTTCTTGCTCATTTGTTCACAGTTGCAAAAAGAAAATGAAATTGGTTGATTTTAAACTTTGTGAACTTATGGTCTAGATCTCTTTGATATCTGGTTCATGAGACGACTATGTCCGATTTAGTTTTCAAAAGCAATTTATTTAAGCATGATCGTATAGAGCTTAATAAACTCTAAGTTTCACAAATATAAAAATCCAATTTAAATTCTCTCAAAATCTAAGTCTCTAAATGCAATCTCTCTATCTCTCTCAACATCATCTTTTATATATATATATATATATATATATATATATATATATATATATATATATATATATATATATATATATATATATATATATATATATATATATGAGTACAATTTTAGTAGTTGTAAGTTTCATGCTCATGATAAATGTTTAAGAAGAAATGACAAAAACAAGGAATTTATAGGTTTAAAAGTGATAAATCTTATTTATTATTATTATTATTATTTGCTTATAATCTCTTTTAGTTGAAGTCTTAGGTTTTGCTTAGTTTGTTTCTATTCCATGTAACTTGTTTTTGCATTTTGACGAATTCGAAAGGACAGATTCCCTCGTTAAAATTTCAATTGTCATGTCGTTAACCATTTCTAGTGCTTTATATATAAGGGTTTAATTTGATCTCATATGGCAAACTTTTTTTTACACATTTGTACGATATAGAGATTTATTGCGGAAGGAATTTTCAAAATGTTATAATTTTATTAAAAGACTACAGAAATCAAACAACTTTATTTTGTAACTCGTTCACTGTTATAAGCAGTATGCTTAACAGGTTTAAAGCAGAAACAAGAATACAATGTAAGACGCTCTAGAGATGAAAGGAATATCATCAAACTGGTTCACTGGAATAAAACAAACATGGGAAAAAAGACAAGGCCAATCAAGAATTTTTCTGCGATCATCGAAAAAAGCTGTAAGCAATACAATTATCTGAGTTGTACGAAAGCCCATTGAGCTCATTTTCGTAGGTAAAAAAAATCGCGAATAAACGCGAAACTTTCGCGAATAAACGCGTAACTTTCGCGATATAACGCGTAACCTTAGCCAATAAACGCGAAACTTTCGCGAAATTTCGCAAATATACGCTATACTTTCGTAAATAAACGCGGTACTTTCGCGAATAAATGCGTAACAATTGCGATGTTAGTCGTTACTTTCGAGAATAAACCCGAAACTTTCGCGATATAACGCGTTATTTTCGCGATTAAACGCGAAACTTTCGCGATTAAACGCGAAACTTAAATATAAATATTGTTATTTCATAGAAGAGCCCCTATGAAGAATAATTACTGAAAACAAATATATTAATTTAAATAAAACAAAATAATATTATATAAAGATGTAAATGAATTAGATTTAACCTTATACAAATTAACATAAATTCAAACGTAGGAAATCTTGAAAATCTTAGTACCGATTTTTAAAGGACATAATGCATCGCGCTTCTCACATTCTAATTGGCACTGTATTATTGAATCTAGATGACGTAAATTCGTCCTCCAAATTTATCACATATGTCATTTGAAAATTAATACTAAGATTTTAAAGGTTTCCGACGGCTGAATTTATATCAATTTTATAAGAAAAAAATCACCATTGAATGTCTGTTCGAACACAGGGTCGGCGAACAACTGAAAATCGTAAAATGATGCTCAACTTATTATCTACTTTGGACATATAACATGTAAAAATGTTATAATGTTTCATTAGATTTATTAATATCTATATGCAAAAAAGATAACTTTGTCTTCATAAATCAAGGTAACACGGATATTTTAATAATAATGAATAATAAGTCATTTATGATATAAAACTGAAAATGTGTTTGTTTTCATTTGTTTTTCTTCATAAGGGTTCTGTATGTAATGACAATATTTATTTAATGGTTTCGCGTTAATTCGCGAAAGTTACGCGTTTATTCGCGAAACTAACGCGTTATATCGCAAGAGTAATGGTATCGTGAATTAAAAACTGATTACACTTATAATACTAGCACATGATTATATTTCAAATCAACAACCGCTAAGCAAAACAACAATCGTGACGAATGTGTAATTTAGCAAACAATAACAACTATCTTATTTCTCTCGGACATACGAAATGAAGTTGCCTTCGCTCTTCCTTCATCAACATTTTTCATACCATTCCTTATTGCAAAATAAGCCAATTTCTTTAATTGTTATTAGAATGATTTGTCCTGCATTTCTTTGTGGATAGTGTAATTTCATACGACTCGACATTCACGCAATCAGCAAAACAATCCGTGTTTTTATCGCGCGTATAGCTGTAAAGGCACGTGTGTAGTTCAATATTAATATTTATAGTAATTTCATTTCAAGATTTTTTAAATTATTAAATTATTAAATATGATGTTTTTAAAGAACTTGGAATTTTATTGTATATCGTCAAGTAAACGTATTTTAGTTTGTGATACTTAACTGGGTTTTATTCCCTTCTGTATTCATTTTATTGTTTGATGCAATCATAATGTAACTACGCGTGTATCGACTATTTACATTTTTGGTAATTTGGTAAAACATTAAAAATGTTCTCGTTATCCATTGTAGACATTTGAATTGAAAAAATTAAAATTAGGAAAAAGATGGGAGAATAAGATAGCGCAAATGCCCATTGGTTTATTCCTATAATACAGTTTCAAAATATCTTTTTTTAATTTAACGAGGCCGAGTACAGAACGAGTACGCACGCCTTCGCGCAGCGTTTCATTTTTATTGTGACGTCATCTTGCTTGGTTGACGCCATGGCGTGATAGTTTCAACTGCAGATATTCAGCGAAAATTGTTGAAAATGTCTCGTTTGATGCGTAAAAATAATGTTATATTGTGGAATAAACATAAATGTCTCGAAGTATAAGCTCTATTTGGGCTCGGGTCGAAAACTTGAAGAGGGTTCAGCAAGCCTAGCCCTCTGTCACGTTTTCTTAACCCGCCTAAATATAGCTTAATTCATATTTTTCAAGACAGTAACCATGTATTTTATATTAATGACCCTTAATATGTGATGTTATATATTTTTTATTACTTAAATATGTCTGAATGTTTTAATAATACTATATAGATCACCTTTTCCGCCTTTGTCAAATAAAAAACAGCCATTATCTGACGAATCTGGGAAATTGGGCATACAAAAATCAACTTTGATAAGACCCCTGGAACAAACCAGGAGGTAAAAGGTTTTTTTTATTTGACCATTTGATGCCTTTTAGCAATAACTTTAATATGTAGAACAAAAAAAGAAATCCCTATGGCAGAAGTTTTGAAAAAATGTAAAAAAAAAAAAAAAAAAAAATATGCAAAATTGATACATTTCAAGCAAAATCCCATAGGGTCCTATGTTAAAGATTAACAAACTTTGAGATGACCCCCTAAACAAACGGTGTGGTAAATGTCTTATTTTTTAATCTTAAAATAATAATTATATCAGTAGAAATTAATGTAAAAAGTTTCATCCAAAAATCTAGGGCATAACAAATTAGACCCGGCCTCGTTAAATCTATTTGATAATATTATAATACAAGTTTGCAATTACCAAATTTCTATTCTATAATCAGTTTGAATATTTAAAAAAACGATAAGAAAACAATTATCGCCGCTAGTTTTGATGGTATCGAACCCTCAACCTTCAAAGCCTAGTTATACCCCCGCAAACGAAGTTTAGGGGGGTATATTGGTTTCACCCTGTCCGTCTGTCCGTCTGTCTGTAGACGCAACTTTGTCCCCCCTATAGAATTTTTTATTACTGCATGGAACAGTTTGAAAATTTGTACATATGTTGAACACCATCTGAAGATGTGCACCTGCAATTTTTTTTAAGATCAGACAAGATTTAATGATTTTATGACAGTTTTCATTTTCCTTATTCTATATATTGTACACTAATGTTGAAAAGTAAGGGAGGTAATCCTTACAGATTTTATTAATTAATTAATAGAAAACACTCTAAAATATATTTATATAAATACATCCAGATGGAGTTTTTTGTCTTTATGTCTTAATTAATAAAAAAAAATTATTTTTTATAAGTATTCTATCAACTGACAATGCAAAGTTTTTGTTTGTCAATGATAAATTCTTAGGAGCTAATGAGAACATCAAAGACAAGTGTGGCTGAATTCATTCGTCCCAAGGGAGCCATTATCTGAGCCATGGCTCAGATGGAGCATGTGTTTAGGGGAAATTGATAATCTGTAAAATGGGTGATGGTTTTGGGGCTATTTTAAAACTGTTTCATGTAAACCAAAAGGTCTATCATTATAAGGAAATAAATAATATAATTATTAATAAAGAAGTTAAACTATTTTTAGAGGTTGTTGAAATTTATTTGTCAAGTAATTTGATGAAGTGACCCTATTGGGCATTAATTTAAATGAAATTCAAAATTACTGATATGATTGTAGTGTTTTGGCAATTTTAAAATTGTTTGTAATATTAAATTTTCTTTTTTACATATTTTTACATAGTATGGTAATTATGGTAATGTTTTGGGAGTTTATTAAATTTAACAAACTCATCAAAGAAAATCATAGTCCTATGGGATCAATTTTCTGATATGGAGTTCAATTGTGCCATAGGAGAAAGTGAGGAAAATTTGAAACAACTAATTGCATCTGTCAAGACTCTTATTAGAAAGATATTGAAAGTTTTATCAACAGAAGAGCATTGCTTGGCTACCGGTATTTCTATTCACTGCAAAGGGAGGGGTTATTGTCATTTTGTTGGTTTTTCCTTAAATCAATTTAATTAAAAAAATATATCATCAAATACATACATTTGTAAATGTATTACTGTTATAGATATGTTTTTACAGTGAAATTCTGACAATTTTGATTTTAATTTTTCTTTGTTAACTTTTTTTTTTTTTTTTACAATTCTAGAATTTTTTTTTTGTATGTGTTCCAAACCTTAATTATTATTCAATTCAATTATTTGTCCCATTTGAAATTAGCCTAGCGGGGGTATTAGTCCCATTAGGACAGTTCTAGTTCTATAAGGTTACATAAGGTTTGGTGTTCAAACCACTGAGTCATATTATCCACAACAAAGTGTGCGTTATTTAAATGATATATGATGTGTGCGACTTTGGCCACGAAAATATTGACTTGCATTATTTTTCTAAAACGTTCAGTTGTTGGAATACAACATGATAATTCCAATGTATAGTGGGTCATCACTCCACGTTTTTGTTGATTGAAATCGGTTCGTTGTCAATGAGACCTTAAGGATGACCCGACCTTTTAGAGATTTGTGTCAAACCAACTTTTTTAAAGATTTGAACAGTTAAAACAAGTCATAAACTTACTAAGAAAGCCATCTTTGCATGCTTGTCTTTATACAGTGAGCCTCAGCTCACATGGTCCAAAAATTCAACAGCAAAATTTTAAAAACAAAAACAAACATCTCATATTTTTTATCAAATTTATCAAATTATGCATCAAAATACATAATGTTATCTTATTGATTTTCTACAGATAATATAAAAAATATTAAATTTATTATTCGCTTTACCTTCCAAAATTCACTAAAATGCATATTTTTGAAAATTTCTCAAAAATTAGATTGTTCACCTACTATTTTTATTAAACATTGATTAAGAGTTATATATTGTGTTGACAATAAAACCCCATAGTTTAATAAAATGACCAGCTAGTTTTAGCTAGATGGTCTCTTTGCCCTGTTAATTGTCAACACACGCCAGAAACATGCATATGTATATATACCCCCTGCGAATGTTATTGTCATTTTAATTTAGTCCACGTGGTTTTATTTGACCCTTTCAGTTTCACAGTAAAAATCGTGCATCGTGTTTATAATCTATTTCATAGAATATAGGTACTTGTTGCGTGGACCCTGAGGTCCACGCAGAAAATATATAAGCGAGGGTAAACCGGATGCTATGGGGAAAATTCAGCCTGCGCATGAGCTAGCCTGGTTCCTGTGGTAGCTCCACTCGGAACTACTCGGATGTCTCGCGCACTCATCAGCCGAGGATTGCCGATGGAGCGAAGCGGAATCAGCCGAGGATTGCCGATTGTGGTAGCTCAGGGAACCAGGCTAGCACACGTTTATCTGAATCGGGATCGGGATTCCGTGCCATATGTGTTGGACACAGACCACAATTATTAAGGTCTTCCGTTTCCAACGGAAGACCTTTCTATTATTGTGCGGGTTAAGATTATTAGGGTTTTCCGTTTTTCAACGGAAAACCCTTCTGTTATTCTACTGTTTCTTATTATTAGGGTTTTCCGTTTTTCAACGGAAAACCCTTCTGTTATTCTACTGTTTCTTATTATTATTTTTTTTTTTTTCCCGCAAATTTTGTGCACGAGATTTCTCGAACATTTTTTGTCTGATTGCTATGAAACTTTCAGGGTATGTAGATGATATTAATATCTCTAGACGTTTTTTTCAAATTTTTAAAATTCACTTCCGGTTATGAGTTATTGCCCTTTAATTGAAAATTGGGGGGTCTTTTGTCCAGAGTTGATCTCGGGAACTACAGATGATAGATGCATGAAATTTGGCGAAATTGTCGGTAACATTTTATAGTTTTGCTGGCATGAAAATTTTGGTAATTTCTTTGTTAGTTTTTGAGCTATTCGTCGCCAAAGTTTAAGATTTTTTCGGGGCTGAAATTTTGTTGCTTTTTGTATTATAACCTTTAAACTAAAAATATTTTGTTAATACATATAGAACAAAAGTTGTTTAGAATAACGAGAGCTTTCATTTAAAATGAAGAAAAAAGGGCTGGCCCCTATAATTAGGGGTCAGCAGCTCATACACGTATTTTTCTGATAGCAAAAATCGTTATCATTTTATGAAAAAAAATTAATTCAGTTATTGTTAATATATTAAATAATGTCATTTGGTATCAAATTAAACAAGTTATGTGCTATATTTTTTTTCAAATTTCATAAAACAAATATGTGAGAATCGTACATGAACGAGTTAATATGTCTACATAGACACACAAGCGAACAAATGCCACATTAAGGCCCAGGCATTTACTGCATTACGTTGTGTTGCGTCTTAGATAAATTGTTGTGATTCAATTTCATTTTTTTCATCTATATCATTTATGAATTCAATGAACACACATTATTTAAACGTTCTATGTGCAGCTATTTGTCGGGGCGCCCCTGTTTGTAACCCCCGCGCGCGTGCCGAATGTAAACAGTAACGAACGGCATTGTAGAAAAGAGAGAGCCGTAATGCAGAAGAGAAGTTGTGTATTCTTTCGGTGTACACATGCATTTTCAATTTACTGTGAAACATATGAACGTGCACAGGGAACAATACTACATATTTGTTTAAGGAGGATATTTTTCTCGTGTGAATCGTTTACGAGGAAATTCTGACAGCCACACTTCTGTCGACGATCAGCCGTTGATAAGCTACGAGTAATAAACAGCTGATAAAGGAGAAAAGATGGACATTAAAGTGTGTGATTTATGTGGATGTTACTGAAGAAGGTGAGGCTTTTACTCCTTTTAAAGTTTCTTTTAACTGGTTAAAATTTAGTATATAGTATAGATGTACATGTAAGTAGGCCTACGTGCACACTGTTAGACAGTTATAGATGTTTTTGTTATGGTGTGGGTGTTTGTTTACTAACGTGTAATTTTTACATGTTTCATGGATGTTTAGACTCGCTCGAGGTTCATGGGGGACTGGAAAGGGTAACTGAATTTATCTATTTAAAAAAATAATAGATTGTGAATTTTCAACTCAAAATTCAAAGCAGGGTCTAATTGGAAACATATCATATATTCTTGTGCAGAAGACTCCAAATGTAGTCATGAATACCCTGTAGACATAACTTCAAGTAAATAAAATTGTATACTTCAGACTTCAGAGTTAAAACATGACTTTATTATCTTTATGATGCCGATCATTGTATCATTAAAGAGGTTTAGCAGACCAACGGGTACCTGGTACATGTACTTGTACATGTAGGTTACAAGTTAGAACTATGCCTACCATTCTACCAGTTCACATAATTTTTCTTGTTTAGCAGTTATGATGTGTACTTAAATTGTCCTTGTTAATGTTTTAAATGTAATTTTTTATTCTCTTTTTTTAATCTGACTACTGGCAGTACTGGCGTGCGAGCAGTTCTCGCCAAGGACCATTTCTCGCTGGTGCACTGTTACATCATATTTTCGTATATAATTTTATGTGTTGATAAAATGACGTAACAATGCACTGGTGAGAAATGGTACTCGGCGAGAACTGATCGCACGCCAATATTGATTAATTACAGACAAAAACTGAAGGTTGCGAGTGTTATTTTTTATTGAACAACATTGTTTAAAATAATTCTTTATATATGTGACGATCAGACCGGTTTGAATACCAGTGCCAGATAGCTCAGTTGGTAGAGCACCTGACTAGAGATTCAGGGGGCCCAGGTTCAAATCCCGGTTTGGTCCTTCATTATTTCTCCCATCCTGTTACAATATTGGTGTTGTGACCAACCCCTGGAACTAACAGGTTAACTCGATCCTGCCAGGGATGATCTTTGAGGGTGAAGATCATTTAAGGGGGAGGAATGTGACGGTCAGACTGGTTTGAATACCAGTGCCAGATACATGTAGCTCAGTTGGTAGAGTACTTGACTAGAGATTCAGAGGGCCAGGTTCGAATCCCACTTTGTTCCGTCGTTATTTCTCCCATCTTTTACATATACATCAGATATATGACAGATGATTAAGAGTCATCACATGTTTTGCAAGATGCAATAAGTGTTAAAAACCTTTTCTTTACAACAGAATACATTTAAGTGAATATTTATGTTCCTTGTTATTATTTGGTGTGGTTTTCTTGACAGTGTCGCATAAACAATTTACCCGCTCCTAAAACACAAACTTTCTTTTTGTGGATTCAGCTTACCGCTGATTGGCTGCGGTTGCAGCAGACAAATAAGATATGCATGCAAAAAACACAATGAACTTATCAGAGAATGAGTTGAGTTTATTTAAACTGTTGGAATTTGGGTATTTTTTTATTAAAATGTATACTTGTGACAAAACATATATGTGGTACATACAGCTGTAGCTTTATGAAGAAAATTTTGGTTAGACCATATATACCTATCATGCAAGTAAATGATATTTACAAAAAACTTGCAATTTATGGCGCACGAAATATACGCTAGTTTTATAAAGATTGACATACATGTAATGTACCACATTCTGTGAAAAATAATCTATTAAAAATTCTTCATTAAGTTTACTCATACATGTTTTATGATTATTACACGTAGTATTGTTTTTAAAACATGTAATTTATAAGAAAATAAACAGAAACCCTCGCTAAATTTATTTGCAAAAAAAAAAAACACACAGTAGAATTGATAAAAAATGGTATACCAGAAGCTAATACCAGTACATGTACTTTGACGCTGTTCGGTGGGTAATATTCGTTTGTAATTTACGAATTGAAATATTGACTGTTGCACTACAAGTACGGTAATAAACTCTCTCTCTCTCAAACTCTCTCTCTCTCAATTTGATAAGTGTTTATACCTGTGAAAATTTTTTAATATTATATTATGACTTGATATGCAATTTTTTGATCTTGTACTGCCTAAATGTTATATCATGTATTGGGATATGTCATACTTATTACACTGCATGGTCAGTGTATTTTTTACAGAAATACTATGCATATGTTAATGTAAACACAGCTATTACTAGTACATGTATGTAAACACAGCTAATTATTTTTTTTATTTTTCAGCTCAAACCGGACTCTTGTTACCACATGGCTTTTACCGGTACCTGTTGATTCTTGTGGGTCAGCTCTTGAGATTAACCTGTCACCTCTATCCACATGCATATTCCTTGTGTTCTACAGACTATTTACCGGTAATTCAAATTAAATCTGATAATGCATGAACAATAATGGAACTTGAAGAAAGCATCATGCCATGTTGTGGTTTGTGTTTGATAAGAAATTATGAAAACAAAATTAAGGCTGTTTAAAGAAATTCATAATTGCTGTGAAAATTTGTTTTTCAATAAAAGTATACAATTATGTTTCCTTTATTTTTTATTTCATAAAGATATTTAGATGTGTTTACATAATTGAACCCCCCCCCCCCTCTATTTAATTGTCTGCATTAAGATTACATGTAGGATATGTAAATGTACATTTGACTTTGAAATAACATCTGCTATGATAATTACTATTGAAATGAACAAGAAACAACCTATTTCTACCTTTCTAAGGTATATATGCATAAAAAAGTAGAAAAACATGTCAAATTTGAACATTTTTCATTGAAATCAACTCTGTCTCCAGCTACCTGGGTGTGTTTGAATTTAATTCTAATTTAAGGCAGATGTCTAACTTGTAGGTTGTAACTTACTGTTTTAGCATGGTTAGAAGGAGACTAGAAATCAGAATAGATTAGATATTCACTAAATATGATTGTTAGCTTACTTTTTTCATGAAAACAAGAAATCACAAGCAGGACAGCTGTCTATTTGTTAATTAAAATGGTACAAATCATACAATAAACAAATAAAGATCAAATTTTAGAATCATTGATGATTGTTTTCAAATATGTGTGAGAAATTACTCAAGGAAATTGCCACACGTTTCATAAAATTAGGTAAAACATTTCAAACCATGACTTTTTATGAAAATCAAAAGATTAGGGGGTGGGGGGTATACATGTAAGGGTATTTCTAAGTGATGTGAAGCTTTTATCATGATTATATCATGTAGGCATATGTTGTATTGAATAAGGTTTCTTTTTAAATGTGGTTGAACAAAAGTTGACCTCTTAAAGGTCAGGTAAAGATGTTTTACTATGGAGAACCCTCTAAATCTGTGTTTACTAAAGGAAATTGGAAATGGTGGGTTCACTTAAATGGCCATATTTTTATTAAACCTCAATGGAATTGGCAATATGTGGTATTCTTTTTCTCAGAATTGCATTAGCTTTCTTATTCTAAGACAAACCGTCTTTTCATAAAAATGTTATTGTACTAAGTTAAAGGTACAAGGAACAGTTTCGGATAAAGTACCGTCAAAATTTTTGTAAAATTGAGAGTGACTGTACTTGAAGGTTTATCATTGTTGCGTGGATTCATGAAATGAATTTTAATGATTATCAGTAGTTAGAGGGATGTCTCTTGTTGGAATTGGTAAGCAATATTAAGGCCCCTAATTTTAAGTACATGAGAAGCAGAAATAAATTGTGAAACTTGCGGCTATGACAGATATGTTGACTTTACAGTGAAATTGAAGGTTACAAACGGGAGGTTATATAACATGAAATGTAGGTGGATGGGATATTATATGCCTATTTAGTATTTACTGGGTATGAGGACAATAGCAAGTTTATTGTCCCCCAAGACAGCAACTATTTAATGAGGCAAAGCCAAGGGAAATAGTTGCTGTGGAATGGGACAACAAACTTGCTATTGTCCGAATAGTCAGTTAATTGGTATTTCATTATACAGAAGAAAACTTTATTTGTCAGCGATGCAGAATTTCTTGATGATAAACAAATTAGAGTTAAATCAAACTTTGTATTTAATGCGGCGATCTTATTAGGTCAGAGGTGTTCCGAGTTTAAGGTGATATGGGACACTTCCATGTTGTGACGTATTGTTTATCGAAATAAACAATAAAATAAAGTGTAATTATATAAGTACATGTAGTTTCTTTTCAAAAATGGTCACCTAACTCCTTAGCACAGTGGGTTAGAGGGTTTACTAGGAACCTGTAAGTCATGAGTTCGAATCCCGCTGAGGTTTTTACAATTTTTACCTTTTCAAATATTTTTAAAAGCTATTTTTTGGTTAAATATTGTAAAATTTGAAAATTCTAAACCGGTGAAAAGTATTCAATTATATAGTACTTTAATCCACATTAATATCGACAGATGTCCCATACCACCTTAAAAAGGAGGGAAATCAAATTCTGCTGATGAATGGTTTTGATGACTATTCACCATGGGCAGATAGCATGGATACTACTTTAAATTAGATAAAAAGGCATGTTTATGCGGGCGCCTTCTAGTGATCAATTTGTCCGTCTGTCCATCCGAGATGGCTTGACAGGAGCATAGCTTCTCTCCCCTTGGCCCAATCTGGCTCATACCTCATCCACAGGGTTCCTTTGGTTGAAGGATGTGCAGTGACCTTGAACCATGTTTTTAGGTATAAGGTTAAGGTCATAGCAGAATTATATATATAAAATCCTTGTCTGGGGCATATCTTTTTTCCCTTTGGTCCAATCTGGCTAATACTCACAGAGTGTCTCTATGGTTAAACGATGTGCAGTGACCTTGCATGAAATTTCTAGGTAACGGGTGAAGATCATATCGGATCGTGCAAAAATCCTTTTTTGAGAGCATATATAATTTCTACTAACCCCTATTTGGCTCAGACTTCACATAAGCAGAGCTTTTGAGTAAAGGGTGAAAGGGTATGTAGTGACCTTGAACCTATTTTCAGTGAAAAGAAACTGTGAAGGTCATACCAGAATTATATTTTTAAAAATCCTTGTCCGAAGTATATCTTCTTTCCCTTTGCTCCATTCAGCCTCATACTTCACCCACATGATGCCTTTGATCAAAATATATGCAATGACCTCGAATGATATTTGTAGATGAAGAGTCAAGGTCATATCAGATCACACAAAAATCCATATTTTAAGAGCATAGATATACTCTCCTTTTAGCCCCTATTTGGCTAATATTTTACCTTTACAGAGTTTATTGGTTAATGGCGTGCAGTGACCTTGAACCAAGTCTGTCAATGTGAAGGTCATAGCAGATCTTTTTAAAATTAGTTTTAGATAGTAGATTATTTTCCAAATATTCTTAATCTTGGTCAGATTGAACAAAAATGCATGTATGTTAGGGGGAATGAAATTGAATTAAAAGTTCTATGCCAGCTGGAAAAATTTCAAGGTATAGGTTAGGTCAAAGCAGAATTCTCTGAAATAACATAAGCGGGGCCCTTTGAAATGTTCACCATTTCAATGTTGTCTGGTTCATAGTAATTTTACATAGAAAATATTCACAGAGGTGCAGTAAAGTAAACTTTACATCGATAAGTTTCTGACAATTAATGACGCAACGAGCACACAGTACGAAAGGTCAACCCTTTGAAAAGCATGAAGAGGAAACGTTGCTCAGAATTATGTTTTAAACAAATTTGATTTTTTACGTAAATTTAAATTTTGCATTCTGGGTTAAGAAAAAAGTTGTTAGTTCAAGGTAAAGTAAACTTGTACCTAAAATGAAGTCAAATGTGTTAAGTCGTACTTAAACACATTGTTTTTTTTTGTTAAGTCGTTCTTTAAATGGTTAAAGGTTTTTGGTTAAGTCGTACTAAAAACATTCGGACCATGATAAGTTATACCAAGAATCATTCGATTTTTTTTATCTTTTTGTACTTACGTTTCTTTGTTACTAGATTAAGAACTCTGCTTCTTAGACGTACTTCTAGCGTTGCTTTCGACATTAGCGGAAAACCCACTCGTTGCTTTGCAACGAGCTTTGCTCTAGTTATTTTTTTTTTTTCCCGCAAATTTTGTGCACGAGATTTCTCGAACATTTTTTGTCTGATTGCTATGAAACTTTCAGGGTACGTAGATGATATTAATATCTCTAGACGTTTTTTTCAAATTTTTAAAATTCACTTCCGGTTATGAGTTATTGCCCTTTAATTGAAAATTGGGGGGTCTTTTGTCCAGAGTTGATCTCGGGAACTACAGATGATAGATGCATGAAATTTGGCGAAATTGTCGGTAACATTTTATAATTTTGCTGGCATGAAAATTTTGGTAATTTCTTTGTTAGTTTTTGAGCTATTTGTCGCCAAAGTTTAAGATTTTTTCGGGGCTGAAATTTTGTTGCTTTTTGTATTATAACCTTTAAACTAAAAATATTTTGTTAATACATATAGAACAAAAGTTGTTTAGAATAACGAGAGCTTTCATTTAAAATTAAGAAAAAAGGGCTGGCCCCTATAATTAGGGGTCAGCAGCTCATACACGTATTTTTCTGATAGCAAAAATCGTTATCATTTTATGAAAAAAAATTAATTTAGTTATTGTTAATATATTAAATAATGTCATTTGGTATCAAATTAAACAAGTTCTGTCCTATATTTTTTTTCAAATTTCATAAAACAAATATGTGAGAATCGTACATGAACGAGTTAATATGTCTACATAGACACACAAGCGAACAAATGCCACATTAAGGCCCAGGTATTTACTGCATTACGTTGTGTTGCGTCTTAGATAAATTGTTGTGATTCAATTTCATTTTTTTCATCTATATCATTTATGAATTCAATGAACACACATTATTTAAACGTTCTATGTGCAACTATTTGTCGGGGCGCCCCTGTTTGTGACCCGCGCGCGCGCCGAATGTAAACAGTAACGAACGGCATTGTAGAAAAGAGAGAGCCGTAATGCAGAAGAGAAGTTGTGTATTCTTTCGGTGTACACATGCATTTTCAATTTGCTGTGAAACATATGAACATGCACAGGGAACAATACTACATATTTGTTTAAGGAGGATATTTTTCTCGTGTGAATCGTTTACGAGGAAATTCTGACAGCCACACTTCTGTCGACGATCAGCCGTTGATAAGCTACGAGTAATAAAGGAGAAAAGATGGACATTAAAGTGTGTGATTTATGTGGATGTTACTGAAGAAGGTGAGGCTTTTACTCCTTTTAAAGTTTCTTGTTAACTGGTTAAAATTTAGTATATAGTATAGATGTACATGTAAGTACGTGCACACTGTTAGATGTTTTTGTTATGGTGTGGGTGTTTGTTTACTAACGTGTAATTTTTACATGTTTCATGGGTGTTTAGACTCGCTCGAGGTTCATGGGGGACTGGAAAGGGTAACTGAATTTATCTATTTAAAAAAATAACAGATTGTGAATTTTCAACTCAAAATTCAAAGCAGGGTCTAATTAGAAACATATCATATATTCTTGTGCAGAGGACTCCAAATGTAGTCATGAATACCCTGTAGACATAACTTCAAGTAAATAAAATTGTACACTTCAGAGTTAAAACATGACTTTAATATCTTTATGATGCCGATCATTGTATCATTAAAGAGGTATAGCAGACCAACGAGTACCCGGTACATGTACTTGTACATGTAGGTTACAAGTTAGAACTATGCCTACCATTCTACCAGTTCACATAATTTTTCTTGTTTAGCAGTTATGATGTGTACTTAAATTGTCCTTGTTAATGTTTTAAATGTAATTTTTTATTCTCTCTTTTTAATCTGACTACTGGCAGTACTGGCGTGCGAGCAGTTCTCGCCATGGACCATTTCCCGCTGGTGCACTGTTACATCATATTTTCGTATATAATTTTATGTGTTGATAAAATGACGTAACAATGCACTGGTGAGAAATGGTACTCGGCGAGAACTGATCGCACGCCAATATTGATTAATTACAGACAAAACCTGAAGGTTGCGAGTGTTATTTTTAATTGAACAACATTGTTTAAAATAATTCTTTATATATGTGACGATCAGACCGGTTTGAATACCAGTGCCAGATAGCTCAGTTGGTAGAGCACCTGACTAGAGATTCAGGGGGCCCAGGTTCAAATCCCTTCATTATTTCTCCCATCCTGTTACAATATTGGTGTTGTGACCAACCCCTGGAACTAACAGGTTAACTCGATCCTGCCAGGGATGATCTTCGAGGGTGAAGATCATTTAAGGGGGAGGAATGTGACGGTCAGACTGGTTTGAATACCGGTGCCAGATACATGTAGCTCAGTTGGTAGAGCACTTGACTAGAGATTCAGAGGGCCAGGTTCGAATCCCACTTTGTTCCGTCGTTATTTCTCCCATCTTTTACATATACATGTATATCAGATATATGACAGATGATTAAGGTCATCACATGTTTTGCAAGATGCAATAAGTGTTAAAAACCTTTACTTTACAACAGAATACATTTAAGTGAATATTTATGTTTCTTGTTATTATTTGGTGTGGTTTTCTTGACAGTGTCGCATAAACAATTTACCCGCTCCTAAAACACAAACTTTCTTTTTGTGGATTCAGCTTACCGCTGATTGGCTGCTGTTGCAGCAGACAAATAAGATATGCACGCACAAAACACAATGAACTTATCAGAGAATGAGTTGAGTTTATTTAAACTGTTGGAATTTGGGTATTTTTTTAAAAAATGTATACTTGTGACAAAACATATATGTGGTACATACAGCTGTAGCTTTATGAAGAAAATTTTGGTTAGACCATATATACCTATCATGCAAGTAAATGATATTTACAAAAAACTTGCAATTTATGGTGCACGAAATATACGCTAGTTTTATAAAGATTGACATACATGTAATGTACCACATTCTTTGAAAAATAATCTATTAAAAATTCTTCATTAAGTTTACTCATACATGTTTTATGCTTATTACATGTAGTATTGTTTTTAAAACATGTAATTTATAAGAAAATAAACAAAAACCCTCGCTAAATTTATTTGCAAACAAAAAATACACAGTAGAATTGATAAAAAATGGTATACCAGAAGCTAATACCAGTACATGTACTTTGACGCTGTTCGGTGGGTAATATTCGTTTGTAATTTAAGAATTGAAATATTGACTGTTGCACTACAAGTATGGTAATAAAACTCTCTCTCTCTCTCAAACTCTCTCTCTTTCTCAATTTGATAAGTGTTTATACCTATGAAAATTTTTAAATATTATATTATGACTTGATATGCAAATTTTTGATCTTGTACTGCCTAAATGTTATGTCATGTATTGGGATATATCATACTTATTACACTGCATGGTCAGTGTATTTTTTACAGAAATACTATGCATATGTTAATGTAAACACAGCTATTACTAGTACATGTATGTAAACACAGCTAATTATTTTTTTTATTTATTTCAGCTCAAAACAGACTCTTGTTACCACATGGCTTTTACCGGTACCTGTTGATTCTTGTGGGTCAGCTCCTGAGATTAACCTGTCAACTCTATCCACATGCATATTCCTTGTGTTCTACAGACTATTTACTGGTAATTCAAATTAAATCCGATAATGCATGAACAATAATGGAACTTGAAGAAAGCATCATGCCATGTTGTGGTTTGTGTTTGATAAGAAATTATGAAAACAAAATTAAGGCTGTTTAAAGAAATTCATAATTGCTGTGAAAATTTGTTTTTCAATAAAAGTATACAATTATGTTTCCTTTATTTTTTATTTCATAAAGATATTTAGATGTGTTTACATAATTGAACCCCCCCCCCCTCTATTTAATTGTCTGCATTAAGATTACATGTAGGATATGTAAATGTACATTTGACTTTGAAATAACACCTGCTATGATAATTACTTTTGAAATGAACAAGAAACAACCTATTTCTACCTTTCTAAGGTATATATGCATAAAAAAGTAGAAAAACATGTCAAATTTGAACATTTTTCATTGAAATCAACTCTGTCTCCAGCTACCTGGGTGTGTTTGAATTTAATTCTAATTTAAGGCAGATGTCTAACTTGTAGGTTGTAACTTACTGTTTTAGCATGGTTAGAAGAAGACTAGAAATCAGAATAGATTAGATATTCACTAAATATGATTGTTAGCTTACTTTTTTCATGAAAACAAGAAATCACAAGCGGGACAGCTGTCTATTTGTTAATTAAAATGGTACAAATCATACAATAAACAAATAAAGATCACATTTTAGAATCATTAATGATTGTTTTCAAATATGTGTGAGAAATGACTCAAGGAAATTGCCACATGTTTCATAAAATTAGGTAAAACATTTCAAACCATGACTTTTTATGAAAATCAAAAGATTGGGGGGTGGGGGGTATACATGTAAGGGTATTTCTAAGTGATGTGAAGCTTTTATCATGATTATATCATGTAGGCATATGTTGTATTGAATAAGGTTTCTTTTTAAAGGTGGTTGAACAAAAGTTGACCTCTAAAAGGTCAGATAAAGATGTTTTACTATGGAGAACCCTGTAAATCTGTGTTTACTAAAGGAAATTGGAAATGGTGGGTTCACTTAAATGGCCATATTTTTATTAAACCTCAATGGAATTGGCAATATGTGGTATTCTTTTTCTCAGAATTGCATTAGCTTTCTTATTCTAAGACAAACCGTCTTTTCATAAAAATGTTAGTGTACTAAGTTAAAGATACAAGGAACAGTTTGGGATAAAGTACCGTCAATATTTTTGTAAAATTGAGAGTGACTGTACTTGAAGGTTTATCATTGTTGAGTAGATTCATGAAATGAATTTTAATGATTACCAATAGTTAGAGGGATGTCTCTTGTTGGAATTGGTAAGCAATATTAAGGCCCCTAATTTTAAGTACATGAGAAGCAGAAATAAATTGTGAAACTTGCGGCTATGACAGATATGTTGACTTTACAGTGAAATTGAAGGTTACAAACGGGAGGTTATATAACATGAAATGTAGGTGGATAGGATATTATATGCCTATTTAGTATTTACTGGGTATGAGGACAATAGCAAGTTTATTGTCCCCCAAGACAGCAAATATTTAATGAGGCAAAGCCAAGGGAAATAGTAGCTGTTGAATGGGACAATAAACTTGCTATTGTCCGAATAGTCAGTTAATTGGTATTTCATTATACAGAAGAAAACTTTATTTGTCAGCGATGCAGAATTTCTTGATGATAAACAAATTAGAGTTAAATCAAACTTTTTATTTAATGCGGCGATCTTATTAGGTCAGAGGTGTTCCGAGTTTAAGGTGATATGGGACACTTCCATGTTGTGACGTATTGTTTATCGAAATAAACAATAAAATAAAGTGTAATTATATAAGTACATGTAGTTTCTTCTCAAAAATGGTCACCTAACTCCTTAGCACAGTGGGTTTGAGGGTTTACTAGGAACCTATAAGTCATGAGTTCGAATCCCGCTGGGTTTTTACAATTTTTACCTTTTCAAATATTTTTAAAAGCTATTTTTTGGTTAAATATTGTAAAATTTGAAAATTCTAAACCGGTGAAAAGTTTTCAATTATATAGTACTTTAATCCACATTAATATCGACAGATGTCCCATACCACCTTAAAAAGGAGGGAAATCAAATTCTGCTAATGAATGGTTTTGATGACTATTCACCATGGGCAGATAGCATGGATACTATTTTAGATAAAAAGGCATGTTCATGCGGGCGCCTTCTAGTGATCAATTTGTCGGTCTGTCCATCCGAGATGGCTTGACAGGAGCATAGCTTCTCTCCCCTTGGCCCAATCTGGCTCATACCTCATCCACAGGGTTCCTTTGGTTGAAGGATGTGCAGTGACCTTGAACCATGTTTTTAGGTATAAGGTTAAGGTCATAGCAGAATTATATATATAAAATCCTTGTCTGGGGCATATCTTTTTTCCCTTTGGTCCAATCTGGCTAATACTCACAGAGTGTCTCTATGGTTAAACGATGTGCAGTGACCTTGCATGAAATTTCTAGGTAACGGGTGAAGATCATATCGGATCATGCAAAAATCCTTTTTTGAGAGCATATATAATTTCTACTAACCCCTATTTGGCTCAGACTTCACATAAGCAGAGCTTTTGAGTAAAGGGTGAAAGGGTGTGTAGTGACCTTGAACCTATTTTCAGTGAAAAGAAACTGTGAAGGTCATATCAGAATTATATTTTTAAAAATCCTTGTCTGGAGTATATCTTCTCTCCCTTTGCTCCATTTAGCCTCATACTTTACCCACATGATGCCTTTGTTCAAAATATATGCAATGACCTCGGATGATATTTGTAGATGAAGAGGCAAGGTCATATCAGATCACACAAAAATCCATATTTTAAGAGCATAGATATACTCTCCTTTTAGCCCCTATTTGGCTAATATTTTACCTTTACAGAGTTTATTGGTTAATGGCGTGCAGTGACCTTGAACCAAGTCTGTCAATGTGAAGGTCATAGCAGATCTTTTTAAAATTAGTTTTAAATAGTAGATTATTTTCCAAATATGCTTAATCTTGGTCAGATTGAACAAAAATGCATGTATGTTAGGGGGAATGAAATTGAATTAAAAGTTCTATGCCAGCTGGAAAAATTTCAAGTTATAGGTCAAGGTCAAAGCAGAATTCTCTGAAATAACATAAGCGGGGCCCTTTGAAATGTTCACCATTTCAATGTTGTCTGGTTCATAGTAATTTTACATAGAAAATATTCACAGAAGTACACAGTAAAGTAAACTTAACATCGATAAGTTTCTGACAGTTAATGACGCAACGAGCACACAGTACGAAAGGTCAACCTTTTGAAAAGCAGTGAAGAGGAAAAGTTGCTCAGAATTATGTTTTAAACAAAATTGATTTTTTACATAAATTTTAATTTTGCATTCTGGGTTAAGAAAAAAGATGTTACTTCAAGGTAAAGTAAACTTGTACCTAAAATGAAGTCAAATTTGTTAAGTCGTACTTAAACACATTGGTTTTTTTGTTAAGTCAAAAACATTCGGATCATGTTAAGTTGTAGCAAGAATCATTCGATTTTTTTTTATCTTTTTGTACTTAGGTTTCTTTGTTACTAGATTAAGAACTCTGCTTCTTAGACGTACTTCTAGCGTTGCTTTCGACATTAGCGGAAAACCCACTCGTTGCTTTGCAACGAGCTTTGCTCTAGTTCTTATTTTTCTTTTCTTTTTTTTCTTCCTAGACGCGAACTTTGTGGCTTCATATCGTGCTCATTTCTGAACGGTTTTTGCTCAAATTTTCAGGGCTAATGGACTTTACAAAACACTATCTTCATCAATTCATAAAAGTTAGAATTCCCTTTCCGTTAACGAGTTATTCCCCTTTTAAATTTTTTGAGGGCCTTTGGTTTCCAGACAAAGGCTCCGAGACTATGATAGCAGGGAATGGGAATCCATCGAATTTGAATAACAAAGACATTGAAGTTGTATACATCGGTTTTTGTTTTTGGATTACGTTCCTTATTTAGGAAAAGGTAGGGGGTCAAAAAACAGGATTCCAAAAAGTGCAAAAATTTAGACATATTTTCCTTTATATCTTTTTAACGAAAAATATTTTATTAAGACATGTAGAATAAAAGTTGTGCAGAATATCAAGGGCTTTCATTTGACACCAATAAAAAAGGGCTGGCCCCTTAAATTAAGGACCAATAGCCCCTAAAAGTGTTTGCTTAATAACTCAAAAACGGTTAGGATTTTGATATGGATGTCGCTGGAAAAGTTGTTTGTTGGGATCTCATAAAGGTCGTAACAATATTATTTTGTAAATGATTTGTGTAGTATGAGTGTTAAAAGCTTTACATGTTGACATGTACCTGTTTTCATTTGACAAGTAAACGAAAGTCTTTGTGCGTACAACTGGCATAAAGTTGCCGCAGAAAGTATGCTGGTTTATACAGGAGGCATTAATTTATAAGAATTTTTGTTGTTGTTGGAGTACATGCTTTTTTTTAGGAGTTTAAGTCATTGTTGTTAAGTTCTTATGGTGCACAATCATTAAAAACGGCAATTGGAAAACAAAACATTCTTTTTCTTTTCTATTTAACCACAAAAAATGGAATTAAAAAACTCTATGCATTACATTTTATTTATTAACTCCATGCATTTAAAATCTACCTTGAATCAGAGCTGTGTGTGTGTGTGTGTACCATTACGTACGCTCTCCCTCGCCCGCGGCCGAGAAAATCGGTCACCATGCTCGCGGCTGTAGCGGTCAGCGGTTATCTAATACACGAGAGCTGTGTCTCTCATATACATGTATGAGTTTATTTAGCCGCGAACTCGATAATTGGTTTCGTTTTGATTACACATAATTTTTTATGGATTAAACGATTGGGTGTCAATTAAGAAATCGTTCAGTATATTAATAAAAGCAATGTCATTCTCAATCTAAAGCAATAACAGACACAGATCAATTGTGGGTTTTAAGTTTAAAATAAATAACTTCTATTTGATAGAGTATAGTCATTATACTGCAAACTTTTCAAATCTTCCTGGGTTCTGAACTGTGCCTGTCTGTGCGTTGTACATGTACCTTTACGTAATATATCCTTCGCCAACCGCCGATTTTTTTCTTCCTAGACGCGAACTTTGTGGCTTCATATCGTGCTCATTTCTGAACGGTTTTTGCTCAAATTTTCAGGGCTAATGGACTTTACAAAACACTATCTTCATCAATTCATAAAAGTTAGAATTCCCTTTCCGTTAACGAGTTATTCCCCTTTTAAATTTTTTGAGGGCCTTTGGTTTCCAGACAAAGGCTCCGAGACTATGATAGCAGGGAATGGGAATCCATCGAATTTGAATAACAAAGACATTGAAGTTGTATACATCGGTTTTTGTTTTTGGATTACGTTCCTTATTTAGGAAAAGGTAGGGGGTCAAAAAACAGGATTCCAAAAAGTGCAAAAATTTAGACATATTTTCCTTTATATCTTTTTAACGAAAAATATTTTATTAAGACATGTAGAATAAAAGTTGTGCAGAATATCAAGGGCTTTCATTTGACACCAATAAAAAAGGGCTGGCCCCTTAAATTAAGGACCAATAGCCCCTAAAAGTGTTTGCTTAATAACTCAAAAACGGTTAGGATTTTGATATGGATGTCGCTGGAAAAGTTGTTTGTTGGGATCTCATAAAGGTCGTAACAATATTATTTTGTAAATGATTTGTGTAGTATGAGTGTTAAAAGCTTTACATGTTGACATGTACCTGTTTTCATTTGACAAGTAAACGAAAGTCTTTGTGCGTACAACTGGCATAAAGTTGCCGCAGAAAGTATGCTGGTTTATACAGGAGGCATTAATTTATAAGAATTTTTGTTGTTGTTGGAGTACATGCTTTTTTTTAGGAGTTTAAGTCATTGTTGTTAAGTTCTTATGGTGCACAATCATTAAAAACGGCAATTGGAAAACAAAACATTCTTTTTCTTTTCTATTTAACCACAAAAAATGGAATTAAAAAACTCTATGCATTACATTTTATTTATTAACTCCATGCATTTAAAATCTACCTTGAATCAGAGCTGTGTGTGTGTGTGTGTACCATTACGTACGCTCTCCCTCGCCCGCGGCCGAGAAAATCGGTCACCATGCTCGCGGCTGTAGCGGTCAGCGGTTATCTAATACACGAGAGCTGTGTCTCTCATATACATGTATGAGTTTATTTAGCCGCGAACTCGATAATTGGTTTCGTTTTGATTACACATAATTTTTTATGGATTAAACGATTGGGTGTCAATTAAGAAATCGTTCAGTATATTAATAAAAGCAATGTCATTCTCAATCTAAAGCAATAACAGACACAGATCAATTGTGGGTTTTAAGTTTAAAATAAATAACTTCTATTTGATAGAGTATAGTCATTATACTGCAAACTTTTCAAATCTTCCTGGGTTCTGAACTGTGCCTGTCTGTGCGTTGTACATGTACCTTTACGTAATATATCCTTCGCCAACCGCCGATGAGATCAGCCACGGCTGCACTACCTAGCGGTAATTAAGCAGGTATTTAATACACAAGATTCTCACACCGCGACGCACACTTACATGCATATGAACGTGTTTGAGTTAATATAGCCGTAAAAACAGGAACTGTTTTAATTTAATCCTATAAAAGTTTGTCCATCTCGTATTTATTCAATTGAACATTTGAGTGTAAATGAATATTAATGAGCGATATTACTCCAAATCGTAAACATCGTACATGTAAGACATAAATTAATGGTTAGTTTGTTTATGTAAAATATTTTAGAAACTGCACAAATAATGTTTTAAATCAACCCCCCCCCCCCATGCCACACACACACACACAAAAAGTAAACCTTTAAATGATGATCATCCCTCGCACATGGCTGAGGAGAACCGGCGCGAGTGGACAAGTAATCGGTTCGTGTTCTTTTACATGTACCTTATCGCGCGTTCATGTTTCATATTTTGCACGGACACAACTATATTTTATTATGTTTTCAACTATTATATTCGTTTAAGATGAAAAGATAAATTCATTAAACTTGTACAGTTGATTAAGCATTGATTTATAGATAGCATACAAGGTAGTTTAAAAATCAAATTATAATCAAATTTCCATGTAACATGTTTGAAGTAGGTGCTAGCACGATAAAAAATGTCCTGAATTGAGGCATTCGATGATTTAAAAAAAAAAATTCTCATGAATTTTAAACAACTTTAGATTAGATTCTATCGGTCACATATTAATCACTTCTGTAGTTTTTCTACATGGTCGTTCGTTTCTTTGTAGAAGCGAACTCATTGCTGCCCCCTCCCGCCCCGCTGACAGGAGCTCGCGCTTGACTTTTTTAATTGTCAAAACGATATCAAGATCTATCGAAAATCATTTTTGGTGGCTTCTTCTCATGTGTAACATTTTGTTTCACTTTCCCACCCATTTGTTTATTCGGTCAGTCTGTGTAAATTCAATCGCCACATGCGACCGAGAATCTTGTGTCGCCTCAGCGCACACAGCTCGGAACATATATAGCCCCAGGTCATCAATTGTTATATAATTGAGTAACTGTTGGAATGGTGCTTTTACATAAAATAATAAATAATAAAATCATCCAGAAAAAAAGTTACCGTAACTCAATAGTGAATACCAAAAATAAAATCCGTATGATTGTAACTGAAATCGGTTTTTCAGTATTCGGCGGGATTTGATTTTTCTGCTAACATTAGTATTTTTATTGGTTTCAGAGATTACGATGTAAAAACACAAACAGTAAATACACCTGATATTATTTACATTGATAATGTTGAAAAATATTTAAAATTAAATTAGTCACATTCGTAAGATAAAAATGTTCTACGAACAACCGATTATTTTTTTCCTATGTCGTATCATTCACGCGTAAATAAGTATGTTCTGTACATATATATACATGAACCCAGAAAAAATTCAAATGATTACACAAAAAAGAAAGTTGTAATTAGTATTTCGGAATTTTTTTCTGATAGTAATTTCACATTGCATTGAAAAGAACAAGTAATAAAAATGATTAAAGTTTTTGACTCAATATTCGTATATATTACCGGCGCTTCGTACATGTGTAACGGCGTAGTGTATAGATTATTATAATCTGTTCGAATTAAGTACCATGCGTATAGATTCCCATAATAATTACTAGTAATTGCATGACTGTGTATATTGTAGGCAAATCCCTGTGTGTTAATTACTTCTAAGACTCTTTGTTTTCCATTAACAGTGGTTTAAATAAATTTCAGATAATTAATAAAATTTTTGTCATTTGAATTGTATGCTTCATCAAATACTGATTCCGATTACCTTGAAGTCATTTTCCATTGGCTATTGACAAAATAAAGAGACGCTTGACCATCCAATGAAAACAAATACACAGAGGTTGATTGACAGGTTCAGCCAGGTGCAGGAGACACCCGATGTCCGAGGTTATGTGTGCTGCTTGTACAAAGTCGAATGGTCTCAGTAAGAGTTATCGATGTAAATAAATAAAAAAATATATATGCTTATCAAAACATGATCGTTTAAGTTACAGCGAAGTACACTGAAGCGTTTAATAGGGGTTTACTCCAGAAAAGTTTCTACCTAATGGTTTCACTGACCTTTGTCCAATCAGATCGTAGCTGGGCGGAGTTAAGACATTGCCGCTCGTGACTTGAATGAGAGAAAGAAAAGAGAGAGAGAGAGTTGAGTAAATTATAAGTGGTGCCGATAAAGGAATAATCATTAGTTATAAACTTGCAAACAAATTAATTAAGGTCTGTATATAAAAATTACATGTATATCCTATATTGTATAACTTTAAAGCTTTTTAAAGAACGATTGTGAAAATTTCTTTGGCCGCGCGCCGTCGACAACATGCACATGAATAAGAATGACGTAGCTTATATTCAACTAAATTTCCTAGCATGGAGTCCGAGAATACGGACATTAAATATTTTAAAATGCGAACGAATAATCACTTATGAACATGATGAATTTAGATGTAGTGTAAAGGAAAGGCAACGAAGGCGGATGCTTAGTGGAAAAGTAAAACGTCTAAGGTAAAGAATGTTTCACACTGAGTAACCATGAAGAAAGTTTTAATACAAAGTAAATTTACAACCTATGTTTAATTCCAGGAAGATTCGGCAAACTTTGATTTAATTATTAACGGTTACACTTGTAATAAAAACAGTTTATTAAATATTCGTACAGTCTTCGATGTTTGAAATTACCTTATCCTATTACTGATCTATATATAGACATCGTTGTTCCCTGGTTAAAGAATTTCAAAACACTTCAAAGTTTCATAAATTTATAAGATATACTATGTCCCGAGTTTTTTCTTCCACCACTTTTTGCTTGATATTTCAATAATAGTAAATACCTTAACTTTGTGCTCAAACTACGTTCATCCACTTATATGAAAAATGTCCAGATTATATGTGTTGAAACGCCCCCTCTACCGCTTCAGGCTTCAATACACATCCCAATATTGAAAGTCTACGGGGATTTTGCATTGCATCAGCCATTAATAAGCCCGGATGATAACGTTTAAAAATTGCGCGAGGTATTCCGAGTACTTCCGAATGGAGAAAAGATGTAAACATTCCCCATTATAAATCTCCGTAAGAAAATTGTTTTCGTTCCTGTGAAATTTTATGAGTGAAAATTGTTCAATGAAGATATATCTTGGATATATTCCCTTTCATCAATTGAAAGTGAATTGAAGTGTCAGTGAGTTCCGAATGAAATCTGATGAATGTTTCACGCGGTTCTCGCACGCTTTGCCCGAAACGATTTACACGCTTTGCCCGAAACGCTAAACGGTTTACACGAAACGCTTCACAATCACACGAAACGCTAAACGGTTTACACGAAACGTTTCTTGCACGTAAGTCGCACGTTTTTTGGTGTAGTAGTACGTTGCAGGGTCTGTAAATTTTGTCATCACGCAAAAATTCTAAACTTGCACATAATTTTCAAAAATTTAGAAATTTTTTAATAAAGAAGTTATCTTAGAGAAAAGGTTACGTGTTTTGTAGGCGGGTTCGGTTTTTAAATCAAAGTACTGATGTACTGACGAGAGTTGATTTTATCGAATATTATTTATTTTAAAATCAACGATATGCTAGTTTGCTTGGCAAGTAGTTTATAATCTGCATTTGAATTATGCACATTTTTATGATATGAATTCTCTGACTTTTCCGACTAGAATTTCGAGAAAACCTCTAATGAATCATGTTGTGTAATATAGACTGATTCTCTACTTGCCGGAGATGTAAGGAGACAGTCGATGGTTGAACGAGACTATATATTGAACTCTGGCGTAGGAATACACACGACTAAAAAAAACTTCAAATTGGTCGTACCATTTAAAATCTGACTATTTCCAAGGTATTTATAAAAAAGTGTCCTTTAAAAAAATGCTTCATTATTTTCAAGAACTAAGTCTTGTCAGCAGCGATGATTTGTGCTATGGTGCAAACACAGTTTCAGTTTCGGTATGCTAGAGTAACTGCATAGGAGAGTTGATTAAAATGAACTCCCCAAAAACACAATTCCTCACATGAATCATGAGTACATGTAACAATGCTTGCTACCCTCTGAAAATTTAACTCGCCATTAAACATCTCATTTTTTAAAGAATGTTTGAAACGATTACATAAACTGTGTTCGACAGATAGTTTTCCTAAAACATTTTCTTTCTTTCTTTTTCAAAACACGTTTTATATACAGGCTTTTAATCACAACACATTTTTATAACAAAAGCAGAACTGAAAGTTTAGTCATTATAAATTATTGACACCGTATCACATACATTTTCAACTCGCAGCAACAACGGAAGACCTACTCGTGGCTTTGCCACGAGCTCTGCTCTAGTTTTTCCCTCTTATTCCTTAATACAAAAATCAATCATTTAAAAAATCCCACCGGCTCAAACGAGTTCAAATACAGCATACCTATAGAATGACACTAGTCCAACAACATATCCAAACTACAGGAAAATCAATCGAGAGGGGACTGAGATATGTGGTAGCTCAAGGAACCAGGCAAGCCCAGGTTTATCTGAATCGGGACCGGGATTCCATGCCATATGCACATCTCACAGGGGCTTGGTTGTTGGATAGTGAAGATCTTAATTATTTGTTCCCGAAGAAAAAAATTGATTAAGATTGGTAATCTTAGATGGATTTCTGTGTATTACATTAAATAAATACACTGAAAACCCCCGTTTCAGTCATGTTAAAAAAGTGTATTCAATGTACATTAAAAAAGTACTTTTTTAAATAAATCCATCTAAGATTACCAATCTTAATCAATTTTTTTCTTCGGGAACAAATAATTAAGAACTTCACTATCCAACAACTAAGCCCATGTGGAACATCTAAGTTCAAAGGCGCTGTATTTGTAAAGTTGTCGGTAAACATTACAGAAACAAAGTATTCCTTTTAAAGAAATGATCGGCATGTGATAAACTGTCAGTATTATGAAATAAGGTAATGTTGTGCCGAAACTACAGCATGCATCAAATAGCATAATTTATAATGTTTTGTTGTTTTCCGAATACACATGTAGCTAAACTTTACTTTTATAGAAGGCGAGGCTAGAGTACTTCCCGATTAAAATTATTTAAGTATGATTGAATGTGACTGTATATAATAGATGATTGAATAATTATGTCACTGTATAAAAGTTTAAATCTCAAGAAAGATGCATCAAAATATGAAATTGATTTACACATTTATAGTATAGCTGTCACTGCATAACGTAGTTATATGTAACAAAGAAGAGTGAAGCGTAATGTGTGCACAAATAATAGAATTCGCCGAATGCATGATACTATACATGCAATCTTCATTAATATAGATCATAATTATTTTAGAAGTATGAACCCTTTAAATTCTGAGATTAAAAGTAAACAATACATATATATACGTAATACAACGTACAAATTTAGTGGTTAAAAGCAGGGGGCTAGAGTCGGTGAAATCTGTGATAATTTCAAGGCTTTCACGTTTTCGTTGGAAACACATGCAAATGGTCCACGTATTGCAGTTCTTTTTTAAAGGACAGCAACTTGTAGTCAAATACAAGCTTATCTTTTAAAATGATTGGTGAGCTAGCGCTGCAGCCATCATCAAACACAAAAGGAGATTTCTAAAACATTGGTTTAAATTTTTGAATCGACTAATTAACAATAGGAAGGCATTGTACTGGTGTACTTGAATTGTGCTGGAGTGGGTTCTCAATTTAGAATTGTGAATCTACAATTATGGGCTTTACATCGGCAATGGCATAGCTCATTGACTGTGCCTTAATCATTGTGTATCTACTGTTATTTCACTTTCGAGGTGAAACTCTTCCAAGAATCATCGGTACTGTTTTGAAGCAATCGTACCTTCTCGGCCCTTTCCGGCAAGCTCGGAAAACATATCCGAGGTTGTTTTCCGAACTTGGAAGTAATTTATAATAAGATAAAGCTAGCTATTTATCATAATTATTAAAATAACTTTGCATTATATGACCCGATACTGTTACTTTTTGACATTTACAATAAAAACAAAAACGAAATTCAAATGGTACATTTTATCCACAGTAGTATAGTAGTCCCAGAATCCCCTACTATGGAGTCGAGCATGCGTATTCCAGTGAAAAAGACGCTTGAGAGCGCTACCAATAAAATCTAGAGTTCTACAAATAAATATGACAATAGAATATATGGTTTTTTCTGATGTTGCAACAATTAACATGCTTAGTAGCGATTCCCCTAAGGATTAATTTTCGATCAGTGCCTGACCTAGTAATAGCATCAATAGTGAAACAGAGTTTACTATTTTATGCAGAATGTGTTCTTTGAAAATGGCTCGATATACTAAGTTTTTATACACAACAAACACATTCTTTAAAAAAAGCATGGTATTGCACACCAGAAGCATCAAACGTGGCCATGATTTTATAAAGCAACCTAATGCTTATATTTTTAACCACGTGTGGAGTGGTTGAACACGAACGATATCTCTGTTCTAAATATCATCGTTTAGTTTTAATAACCGCTAGATGATGAAATTAGACATATATCTCCATAGATTTTCAAGTTTTAACATAAATCAAAGTAGGATATGATATGAAAACCGACCAGTACTTACGTATTTTGAGAATATAATCAGAACACTTAATACTTCCGCTCGACAGGAACTAAACAAATCCCGGGGAAGTCTCGTGAACTTTCATTCGAGCACATCTGGATTCATTAAATTCTTAGCAACGATAAAGAAAACATTCCGAACACACTCGCAGGGGTGTAGTGTAAACAATAGAGTTCACACTTTGCTTGATCGCCATTGCCACCGCCGCTCCAATGAACACAGATCGCCATTAAAAAAAATTATTCTTATCTTAACTTTTTTTTTAATTGGCAAAATTATTGGGGTGAAGGCCGCCGCCCTTGCCGCCCCTATTCCGACGCCCTAGACTAAAGAAAAAATCATTAGGGGAAGCGTTTTACACTTAACGAGGCTGGGGGGTGGCTGCCATATTAAAGCGTTTTTATCTTTACACAAAAAAGATTTTCACTGTAAAGTTCTATAACTCTTACACTGTACTGAAATTTTCTTTTGAAAAAATGGTTATGATTGTATTGAAGCATTATTTAAAGAGTCAGTTGATGGTAACCAAGTGATACAAGATGCCAAAAAAACCTTTTAGTTGTTTTTCAGCACCTTTTTAACTTTTCAAAGGGAGGTAACTTGTAAAACTTCAAATATTTGGTTCATATACATAAACTGTATTTTCTTTCTTTCCTTTTTTTTTTAATTTCACCATCAAATTTTTTTTTTAAAGCTCAATCTTTATTAAACATGTATTGATTATTATGTTAAAATTTTAAAATAATCTTGTGGCTACTTTTTTTTTCTTTGCGTATTTGCATTTGTGTGAAAAATATATTTTTGGTAAAATTGTGAAATTTTTCTTTATAACAAATAATGCTAAACTTTTGTTATCCTGTTAATTTTTTCTGATGTTATTGGTATGTTTTTTGCTTTTATTTATATTCCATATATTTTTCATAATTCTTTTTTTTTACATAATGTGCAATTTTTTTCAGATGCAATCAATGATAAAATTAAAGATGATTGTGATGTGGTCTTTCACATCAAAATGTTAATTAAGATTATATTAAACATTTCTGCAAATTTGGTGAATTTAGGATAAATTTGTTTTTGACCCTCCAGCCTCCTTAATTTATTTTTAGACTATCGTGAATCCATGACGCCAGGATATTTGATTAAAAGCATGAATTTCTAAAGCTACAATTTCATTCTTTCTCTGCGAGATCGTTCTCAAAATATTTGTGATGCAAGAGTTGAGTATAATGTTTGTGGCATTCAATTGATGCCGGCTTTAATCAGTTTTGCCCATCCTATGAATATTGGTAACCTATTGGTATTATATAGTTCAAAGTATATGGCTATTTCATGTTCAGAAATTCATTTAAAAAACAGCTTTACCCCCAACTCATAAGAATTCTTAAAAGACAAAAAACATTATTTTTTTCTCTTTTTATTTCTTTTCAGATAAACAAAACTAACAAAAAATAAACCTTTCGCGTTTTTATTTCAAATCACAACCTAAAATTATCTACATGCAGCTGTAAATAAAGGCCAGAATAAAAATTAAAGTGAGTTTCCAATTCCTACTTGAAAATAAAATATGGGATCATGAAGATTGGGAGAACATTATATCATTTAAATATTAATTATTTTTTAAAATGGCCAGTCAGATGGTCCCTCAGAAAACATCCCAAAGATACTTAATTTCAGATCAGATGGTAAGAGTATTTCCTTGATTTACACGGAAAAGACAAAGATGAGAGTGAACACAATATGATTCTTTAAGGGAAACAGTTGATAAAAATAGTTTGACAGAAATTATATTTCAGGATTTGTAGAGAAACTAAGAAACAAAACTGCTTGTCTATTTAGGCCTAGTTGATCAATAGCATCATAGAAGAGAACATATTTTAACTAAAAATAAAATAAACTATTCATTCATTCACATATGTATACTTCTATGAAGTGTATATAAATATAAATTTTTTGTGTTTGATAGATATGCTAAATACAGGAAATCTATCATGAGAATAAACATAAATTGGTCCACACAAAAATCAAGTAGACTGAATCAAAATTATTAGAAAGTTTTCTAAATTTGTTTATGCATGATTGATTTGTTAAACACAAATGATAACCAGTAACAGTCACCATTTTCTATGAGACATTTCATATCACATACATACAACTGTAAATTTATCTTGTATCCCCCCCCCAAAAAAAAAAAAAAAATCTTGCTGAACTTTACAACCTTACCTGGTCCTTTCTCTTAAAATGAAGGCAGTGATTTGATATGATATAAAATGTTCAAACAGTACTTAGCCAACATTACAACAATTTCACAATGATTTGGTAGAGCATGATTCTGTATAGATCATAATTACTATTTCACAATATTTAATGGAAAAAAAAGGCTCTCATTTTATTTAACACACAGAACTTGTTTCAAACTGTCAGTGTGATACAAAACTCAGAGTAATACCAGTGCAGCACAGTAGTTAAACTTCCTAGAAGTCAAAATGTATAACATGAAGTAAAATATAAGGAAAAAAAACATTGAACACATCCCATTTCACATTGTACAACTTTTAAACCAAAAGTATATAAATAATCACCGTAAAATCATACTTCTTCAGCTAGCTTTTCAAAATACTTATCAGAAATAAAGCATATGACAAATTGGAACAAAAATTCACAATCTGTTGTACCACTATCAATATATCATGTAAACCCACAACCAAACTCAGTAACCACCACTAAAACTCCCTAAAAAAATATGTACCATTGCTGAAACTACACGTATGAAATCTATCATCTATGAAAAGCATTCAAAAATAAAGAGAAACTGCAAAGGGTTGAACATGCAGATGTTAAATGTCTTGATGAGAAAATTTTCTAACTTTTTAATTCAACAAATGACAAGTAGAAATGAGAGATATAAGCACTTAACTCTAGAATTTGAAAAAGGAAAGTTGTTTCTCCACACTTAACATGGAGATGTTTTGGCAAAGGAATCTCATTATCTTTCGCCAAGCTGTATTCCCATTACCCGGCAATATCTGTTCCTACATGAGGCCCTGCATATACAAGTACTTGGATATCAAGCTATCTAATAGTATCAGAGGTGCAATAAAATACAGTACTAGTAAACTTCCTAAAACCCTAGCTCTATAAAAGAGAACTAACTAAACTCTATACCAAGCTCTGTATCAGCTAAAGTACTAAACCAAACCAAATGCACATTCCTAAATATATGTTGCCAAATTGAAGGCAAAATTAAGTTGTGTGCAACATGGGAAAGGAATGAAATTTGTTGTTCTGCATGCTAATATGCATCACATGTAATTATGTCTCAACAAGAGGATGTCTACATTTAATAAGTTTGTGCCCCTTGCATTTACCTGCAACCAATTAAAAATATGCACACATCACATTTACTTACATGCCAAATTAATGAATTAAAGCTATGAACGATTCAACAAGGTTAAACTTTTTTCTTTGTCAGCTGCCTTTGAATCATAAGATCACTACTTGACTTCACAATCTCACACATATACATGTAACAACAAAAGACTTGATCATTAAATATAGTGGAATAACCATTGAGTTGGAACATTAGTATAGTGTATGGCCAACAAAAACTCAATCACAGTTGTGTGTAAAATGTACAGTCAAACTTTGTTGTCTTGACAATGATATCTCGATTACAGTGGATATGTCGAAGTGATTTTCAAGTCCAAACCACTTATTTTTTCAAGTATTTTACCCTCGATATCTTGAATACTCTGATATCTATAAGATATTAAACAGTCCCATCTAGTTCGAGACAACAAAGTTTGATTGTATATGTACAATCAGTGTTTACTAGACTCACTAATTATAACATTATGAATATGTCTTTTTGAGACAATTGTAGAAAAATAAAATATATATACATGTACCTCTAAAAACATGGAACTGTCAAACAATTCAACTCAACTCCTGGTCAAGTTTTCAATAACAATATTTCTCAGTATCTCAAAGTTAAACGTTCCCCATCGCTCAATTATTTTTGTTGGCTTTCTTAATAATTAACTTTCAAGTTCAAATCTAAATTGAAATTTAATCTGTTAAGATGCATACAATTCCACCATGTGATTTACAGGAAAAAAACTGGGTAGAATGCATTCAACTGCCAAAAAATTTATTTAACAGCAAAAACTATTAAAGATTCCACAGTTTCCCAGGTTATTTCAAATGCTGTGTAATTAATCAATTTTACTGCCATACGACACTCAAGAAAATTTGCCAAAAGAAATCAAAACAAAACTCCTTTCTGTCATACTACACAAAACATCTTAAAATAACGATTTATAAAATTATCATTTTTCTTTGGCCAAACTTGACCATAATAGTTCAACCCAGTAAGGGTTATTTCTCTTACCCAAAATACAATGTACCTTAATTCACGTATATTTTAGAAATGTAAACTTAACTGTCTATATTAAACTTATACCAGATCGATAACAAACTGAGATCTAACAAAACTTGTCCAAGTCAGGTTAAACCTTGTTCACTACAGTTTAATATTGATTTCAATATAACACATGCTCTGAAGTTTCAAGAGCAACACTTGAAGTGAAATTCACTGCTACAACACAGATAAATGAATAGGTAATAAACATGTATGATGTCTATCATTTAATCACAAAAAGAAATGATATCTTATCTGCTCAGCTCAAAATTGACAGCATTCACTGTTTAAACTTTGTAAAATTAATCACTGTTAATGATTATACTGAATACCATATTGCACACATTGCCAGACTGCCAGTTAACAAATTGAAGAAAATTCATAATATTTATTTAAAGATATTTTGTTATCTTTTTAAAATATATTGTATGGTGCCTGGTTAGCATTAAAAATTCTGCTGTTATCCAAGTGTGAAAACAAATTGAATCTTATGGTGTACAAAAATATGTTATATACGGGACAAACACTTTTACAAATGAAGACTGTTACTACATTTTTCTACATTTAAAAAGTCAAATACAAGAGAGCAATTTTTAACTGAAGTAAGCTAACCTTTTGGACACAATGGTCATAAATATAGTTAAGTACAACCATGTACTAGTACAAGTACTAGCATCAATGATATCTAACAAATATATGGTTCTTATAAAGGACCAAGTAAAAATGGTTCAAAAATATTTTTAAAAAATAAGAAGATCAGACAAACGGATGAACACCAAAAAACTTCTCCTGAATCACAGACACAAAGCGTTTCCTCATTTTGGCTTTAAAATTCTCGTACCACAACAGCACATCTTTCCTGCGTTTGGACTTCTGCTCCAAGGTCATTTTGGCCTCTTTATCAAGAATGGTGGGTAGTTCCTTTTGCCAGTCCTTGATAAATATCACAGGGGCTTTCTCTGATTTCAGTAGTCTATGTGGGGCACTTACGGAGAATCCTGATGAATTCCCACAATTCCCTGGCGTGAGGACGTCCTCTATCACTGGGATGGAGCCGTAAGATAAGGCTTCGTAAATGCGGTAACATTCGGGATTCATCCCCACGGGATTAAGTGTGAGATCACTGTGAGCTAATACTTTAAGGTAGTTGTCTCTTGAGTGCTCCGACTCCTCTGGTAACCATCTGAATGGGTAGAAAAGTAGAAGCTAAGTGAAAAGACAATTATTGTAACAGTCCAATGTTAAAATGATGCTGAAATTACTAAATTAGTAAAAACAAAAGAGTAGAAGAAATCTGTTTTGTGTACTCATATCATTGGTATATTATCAATAACAAAGAAATAAAGACATGTATACATTAAAGTTACAAAGCCTATACAATGTTAATGTATATAAATTATAAAGAACAGGCCAAGACCAGTATCGAAAAATAACAATTTGAAATTTGGCAGGCTGATGTTGAAAAATGTACCCTAAATATAACTTTACTTGTAACTGTTAGAATCATGGTAGAATTAAGATTTTTCATCTTTTTTTCATGCATAAAATATGTTTTATTTGTAAATAAAACTATTCAAAAGTAACACACATTCAAAAGCTAAACTTACTCGTGACGAACTTTGACGTAGCATCTATCCTTCATCTCCGGAGTTGACAACAAATCAAGGAGCGCCTGTCTGGAGGAGTTGACATATATTGTACCCATGTAGTTACACATGTGCTTTCTCTGAATTGACGTAGGAATAAAGGCACTTTTCACTTTGGGGAAATTTCTATACCTACAGAACAGGAATAATGAGATAAGGTTAAACTGTGGTTCTGAATACATGTATAAATCAATGGTAATTCCAGATTAATCAGTTATGTCATTGAATACGATAATATTCAATACCTGGTCTTAGCATTACAATCAAAGAAAGTTAAATGAGATACATGTATTCCCATAAGCTTTTCATTTTGGTTTAATCTGACAACCAAGTTAATGAGAATACCGGCACTCTTAAAGAAGTCATTTCTGCAGGGTACTATTTTTTCATAAATTTAAAATTTTGTGGTTTCATCTCATTGGAAAAAAAACTCAATCACAAAAATACTGTTCATAAGGCATAAATTCAAAATTGCAAAAGATAAATGTACCAATTTTTGTAACATAACATAAAAGTATGCATCCTCATGAAAACCAGTTTCTTACACCATACTCAAACATTTGGCATTCGGAATGGATGCAAATGTTAGACCTGTGAGAATGATAGAAAAAAGTCTAAACAATGACAAAAAACCCTCAAATCTTACGTTGCAACACCCAGTGGCCACTGATAAAAGATATTGTTGTCTACATCAGGGCTGTCGTACACAACAAACACGAATTTTACGCTGCCATTATTGACAGCCAAATACGACTTGATCCATTCGTTGTCACACTGTTCGTTGCCCAGCAGAAGCACGGCGACATTCTTGAGCTGCGGGAAGCCAGCAAGGGCATCCAGCCAGGCTTTGGCAGTGTCGATCTTTGTAAAGTCACGGACATTCAGAGACAGAACAAGGTTCTGGGTGTCTTTTGGCACTTTAGAGGGAGTTACACCAGGTCCTGTTCTGTATCTACGGAGAGAGAAAACATCCTTAACAGTTAATATCAAGTCAAAAGTCTTAAATTTTTAATATCAGGACAAAAAACTGAATACATTAATGATATCAAGTGTCAGAACTGTTACATTGTAACTGTTACACTGTTAATTTAAGATGAAAAATCTTACAATATGATATCCAGCAAAAAATCTTACTCTGCTAACATAAGGACATTGGCCAAAAAAAAATTTGTACCGATAAATTTTCAAAGTTCAATGCGATAATAATGAATTAACATGAATAATTATTATATTATAGCAAATACATGTACAACACACAAAAATATAGATAGTAACTCAGGTGACCTAAATTTAATAAGTTTGATATTAACTGGGAAGATAACTTGTACACACTTTGCTTGAGATATTCTTAAACAACTTACCTAAACTCTATATTTTGGAATCTTTTCGTCCCATAACTCCATACACCTCCCATGCGTGGTCCTAGATCTGCATCGAAGATATGTTGCCACAGATACAGGCCTACAAGTAAGACAAGTTATAATTGGTAAAATATGTGGGCAATTGCGCAAAAGTAGCTGCTGAATACAAGCGATCACTTTGCTGGAAGGTAAATGTAATTGGCAAACTTTGACATAATTAGCATCATTTAATATTTCACCTCATAAACTTGAATTGTTTCTTAAGGAGTTTATAATTTGAATCACATCAAATTATAATGATTCGCATAAAACATTATCTGCAGGTGTCAGCTCCCTAAATTATATATGGTGTATTATGTATTTTACTACATGTATTTCCAAATTTTTCCAACCTCAAATACCAGCTCAAATTCATTAAAACAAAATTAAGCATGTTGAAGTACTGGACTAAGTAATGAAAAAACTATAAAGTGCTTCAATCTCTGGCAAAATATTTATTGCACAAATTCTCATAAGATTGCCTCTTTCCATGTAATAGGAAATAACATATGCAATACACTGATATTACTGAGTATAATTCATGTAATAAAGATCTTTTTAAAGCAGTTTATACCCATCAATTTCCTTGAACAAAAGAACCTTTATGACGTATCATCAATGCTTTATGTTCATGCATACCTCACATAATATTGTTACTACTAAATTAGAGAGCAAACCAGTTAAAAATTCTCATTAACAACAGGTTTTTATCAAAACTGTACTTTTATTCCCAACCTGTTCAAAGAGATACACTATTAGACCATGTAATAAATCAGGCAGCCTTTGTGCTAGATTAGAGACTGCAGTTATCTAAAGGAAACACCCTGAATGTTGCAACACGAAACCAAAGTGCTCTCCACTGCATAGATTCGTATAACTGAGGGAAAAAAACCCAGCTCCCAATTAAAACAAACACCTCCCCCCAAAAAAAATAAAAGAAAAAAATGAAGAGATTGCACAGAATAAAAGCTAAACATCTTAATCACCAGGGATGGAAATGAAAAGTTATTGTCCAAGTAACAGCAGTTACATGTATCGTCATTGTGAAGTCAATTTATATTCGACATCATTTTAGTCTGAAAATATGATAAAGTTCAAGTGTCTATTTTACTGCAAGAAAGCTGTATGTAATTTTTCTAGGTATACTATTTTTAATCTGAAGTCTTTCTAAATTACTAAAATACACTATAGTGAATATCAAATAGGGAATATATTGTGTTAACAATCTCCGATCCTCAGCAATGTTCAATAACTCTAAGTTACCCAGTATTTTTTTTATCTGTACCATAAATCTGCCTTTTATATACAAAAATTAAATTATCTTGAAGTGTTAATAATTTACTGAGCCATTCAATGAACTGCTTGGCTTAGTGGTTCCACAGAGATCCAATACCAAGGGGTAAAGGGTTTCGAACAATCGTTGCACCAGTACAACCTTTTTTTCTATTAATTTGATCTCAACTTGTATCTTTATTTATTAAGTTATATTCATCATGGCCAAAATTGCAATAACTTTGTTAAATGCATGGATACCATTAAAAAATTCTTTTTAATTTATTTCATTTATAACGACTAGTTTGAAGGATGAATAACATTTTCAGGATAAAAAAAAAATACTTTGGGGCTGAGGATTGGAAAACCTTAGAGCAATTAATACTGCATTTTTGGTTTTTATACACTTTCAGCATTATTGAGAGCAAGAATGCAGATTTTATTATGTTTTTTGGGAAGACACACTGTTGATCTAATGTTGAGTTCAGTTTATGCTGTAGTGTGAAGGCACAATGAATCTCAAAAAACTGCCCCTTCTGACAGATCTACAGTGCAGCATATGTACTACAGTAATTTACAGAAAGCTCAATCAACCTTTTCCTTGGTTCTCTGATAAATTTTCAGTGGGAGTCTGATGAAACCAATATTGACCCAGCGGGTGCCTAAAAAAATAATGGCCTCAGTGACAGGTGCCCTCTCATTAGGGCCAATATGGCAGATCTCTCCATCATACAGAAAAGTCCATATCTCTGACAAAAATCTGAGAATTTACTCCCAAAGAAAATAATCATCTCACTTCTGGATAAATAAATAACAATATCCATGTCAGCACTTCATCAGTGGTCAATGGAGCATCCACACTGATTTAACAGAAAAGAGACGCAAGAATCGGTGTCATACCGAGTTCTTCCAATATTGTTTTGGATTGGGTAATGAAAAAACATAGTTTAATGTCTGTCTGTCCATATATTATCTCATTACAGGCGTTAGATGAGAAATTTCTAATTTGATGTGCTGATTTATGGGCAATACCCATGCACCCTTGTTCGTAGAGCTTTTATGTTTGTACTTTAGCAGTTTCAGCAAATCTTGTTGAACATTCATTACATAACTACTGGTATTTGAAATACCAGCAGCAAACAACTATTAAGTACTGCAAATTATGAGAAAATTAATATGTATGGGAATAAAACTTTTAACATACAAAGTAAATCTTATAAGAATTATCTGTCATCTTATGAGTCTTCAGTCAAAACTGTTACATAGCACGTAGAGTATAAATACATATAATTCTAAATTCTGCACATAATTGAAAACCATGATTATTATGTAAACTACAGCTTCCATGCATGAAATTAGATTCATTGTGATTCTAAAAAATTAAAAATCTTGAAATGATAAATTGTTACTTAAGATTCCTTATTTTTCTTTCTTTTCTGAAAAAAAAAGATGATCTACCACTTTCCTTAAAAGTCTAAAATATTTTTTCCAAAACAGAGCATTTGAACAGTGTTTAAAAGCTTTGGACCATATACTTGTCTAATCTTTTGCCTTTTTGGCAAAAGCAAATAATCGCCACATCTTTTTTTTAACAGCTCATCCATATTTCAGCAGGCCCCACTGATCCAAGCCTTTGATTGCATTAGGGATCCATTATATCTTTACAGACTCTTTCTACCTCCTCATTTTAGAGAGTCTTACATCTACCATCACACTTCTAAATCAAATTTAGCCACTTCATCATGGAAAAAGATGGAAAATCTATCAACCATTACTGGCACCTAATTCCGAGTGTCTTAAACTCGTCAACATGCTAATTTGCACACATATCAAAAGCAGTACCATGCCTCTATCTTTCGCCTTGATTAATTTCGGCAAGAAAAAAAGGTCCTAATTGGTCCAATAAAAAAACTATACTGGGATGCCAATTTGCTTTCCCCGAAACAACTGAACAATATTTTCTTTGTATCCTATTTCTTAACTTCTCTTTATTGCCTGAGAAGATAAAAAACTTTCTGTCTTTAACATTAATAAGAGACAGATACGTTAGGATTTGGTTTATTTGTATAACTTTCTCTGAAATTGTGAATGTAGTATATATTCAGTTGGGCAGAAAATGAACCAAAAAATACCAAGTAGTTACTTGATGTATTATATATATGATACTGTTAACTGATGAAGTGAGTTCTATTTGTGGTTACAATTTGCAAAATAAAACTAGCATAGAAACATATTACCAGTAATCATTGAAAGCCCATGCATAATTCATTGCAACAGAATTTTCTTTAATAATAACGGAATTAGGACTAATAGTGGAATAATTGCCCACAATTGCACGCTAATCCCTAAATCAAATAAAATGCATAAGGAATTACAGACACCAATCACGGATTCATTATCATTCCCAAATACGTCAAAACAAAATGATTGACCAATTGTAATGGTGAACTGCTGTGACAACCCAGTATAGAGAGGGTACATCTTACAGACGGAATTAGGAATTACGGAATTATGTCTCGGAATTACGTCTCTCGACAGACAGACCAATCATCGGGGACATTTGTGTGGCGGACAAATTTGAGACTGCTAAATTGCACGGGCCCAATAATTGCACATCTTAATGGATACAAGATTATCTTATCTGAATTGAACAGAATTACCGCCATGGTGTGGTCGGTCATACTACAGGCATTGAACCTGTGTACCCAATGAACACGTTAATTCATGGGCCATCATGCTTGTCAGACGACAGATTATTCATCTATTAGTGAGCACATGCAAAACATTTGGCTTTAGATAAGTAAGCTCACTGATAGTTCTATGATACAGAGCAAAACATTTTAATTTTTTATGGTGAGAGATGTTGATACATTGTATTGTGTCCACTGATCTTATGAATAAAATTTGTAAGTGATGAAGATGTCAAGTTTACTGTTCTAATCTCCCGTTATAAGAGTAGTATTCTGAATCAATACAATGTTCGTACATGTATATATGCATATCCAGTTAGACAGGATTACAAGAACACCCATATCATTGACAATTCACAAGCTAGTACATGTCAACTAAAGCTAAGCAAACAATATATTGGAGCATTATTACTAAGCAAATTTAAGGTACATAGCGACTAGCTGATTTTTGAGGTGCTTTTTCTTTTAACATTTTCAGTAGAAAATACGGTACTCTCTTGACTTAAAAGTATAAATTTATCTAATATAAATGCCATTTCCAAGAGAACAATCTGATAGTGCTAGTTAATAAAACAGTCTCTGGATAATTGTTGTAATTGCAAGATCAAATCCCCAAAGTGGATTGCAGCTAGCTATGCCCTTCAATATTTTACCGACAATTGAAAAAATAAAAACCGGGTGACAACACATCTGATTGACAAACAACACAACACAATGATTTTTCTTGAACATCTAGGAGCCTCATTTTCAGAAAGTAGGTTGAAAGGTCACTCCTACTCAAGCCTTTTGTATTCCTATGAGAAATCTTCTATCTTCCTTATACAAATTTCTTTCTCAAGTCAGAAGTGTTGACGTCTGTATCCAAAGAGAATTCTTGGTGTAGTTTTTATGGGTTTTTTTCTTTCATCACTTGTTATTACCCTGTAGCCTTGGTCAAATTAGGATCGGTAATCTATAGCACACAAAGTAACTTGTCTGAGAAAAGTTGGCCGTAATTAATGGACCAGTTGTAATAATTCCTAAGGTGCCAATGTTAAGGAGAAAGCCAAGTGATTGGATGGAAATTGAACAAAGCCTTGATGTCAAATGGAACATAGCAGCAAAAAAGCCAAGACATTTTTATTACAAAAAAGGTGTGAAGCAATGATAAAAAAAGGCCAGCCATCCTTGTGGAAATCAACAAGTTTGACCAAACTCTGCCAAAATAAAACTTTATCAGCCATATATAAATCATGACCCCGTTTTGTCAGATTCACACTTATTCATCCACATCAATGAATCACCTAATGGTATATTCTTCTTTAGATAAGAAACCTGAAGAGTTGGATGGCCCAGTTACTGTAGTAACCACTTGACACCTTCCATTACTAAAAAAGCAAATTGAAATGAAGCATTCATCTAACAAAAGGACTGCACCAGACTCTATAATCTGGGGGTGCCTGAGGTGATGTTAGCAATTTAAATTGACTATAAATGTATCCGATCCCAAAGAATCTATGCATATGCACATTTTTCCACCTGAAAGGCACTTGAAATTTAAAATGTAAGATGATATTTATCATCCATTGAAAAAAAATCATCCTCAAATTCAAAGCGTTTGAATTTGTAGTTTAAAATATCATGACTGTCCTGTAGATCTTGCAACAATAAAAAGGGGGGTGGGGGTGGGTCATCAATTAAGATCTTTGACAACTGCATATTTCCGCAGAATGAAACAAATAGAGGGGATAATAAGACAGTCAATAGGATGAATATGTATACAGATTTTGGTCTTGTGTGAGCGTGCTGCGATCAATGGACTGGTTCCTCTCATCACTGGTACCAGTCCATTATATTCTGTCAGAGGAAGATAAACATGTTTGTCTGACCCAGGAGATAAAATCTGACAAGGCGAAAAGATCCCTTATAAACCTATAAATCACGGGAACAGGGAATATGCTAATTTCAATAATGTACTTTATTCATCAAAGCTGGCAAGAGAGTAGAAATTTTATGTACATTTACGAAATTACTTATATGTACGTGTATCACAAATATTAAATGCAAATGTTATAATAATTTATGGATCTATGTGCAAATATAATAGATGTATTGCATGTACAATTACAAACAAAGGCAAGTTTTATTTGCTGACATATCTTTTTAATACGATTAATGCATACTATAGATGCCATGCAGTTTGCTGAAAGTGGCATCATCATACTTGGCATCAATACAATTATAATGCATGCTCCCTACAGAAAACAATTATAATGCATGCTCCCTACAGAAAAAAATAACTCACTTATGGCAGCTTTCCCCCATATTTCCACGACAAACTCCGGTTTGGTATGGTTTCCCATGGCAACCAGGCCCTGATCATCCTCCAGATTCCAGAGAATTCTGGGATACTGATGCCGATACTGGAGTTGTTCCCCTTGTCTGCCTGGGTTCCCAGTATCATCTGAAACTTCTGAAAACCAACAGATATTACACACAATTAAAATACAGCAAGTTCTTCTACAACTTATTTTTTCAATATATATGCTGTCAAGTTACCTCTGTATTGTCAATATTTGTTGATTGTCAATTGTTTGAAAGTTTGTACAGATGAAACTTCGGCACTTGTTTCTGTGTATATTAAACAAAGACTTTGTTTTCATTATTTGTTGGGGGATTTGTATTCATTAGTATGGAGTAATTACCAAAATATATGAAAATAGAGCCCCCACAATTATTCAATTGGGTGATTTCCTAGTATAATTCTTCACTCATTCCTTTTCACTGTCATGTTTAAAATTTTCAGAACTAAATGTCCTTGAGGAAATTAGACACATCTGGTTTATTCATTGAAGAATTGCATTGCCACACAACAAAAAAAAATGTGTACTAACATAAGGATTAATGGAGTATATGACTATTGACAGAGAATAAACTTTAGGCAAAAATTCAATTAAAATCAATATATATTTTATACCGTATATGCTTTTAATAATTAAAAGAAATTCCTGCTGTGTGTTTGAACGGAGCAACCTTTAATAAATAATTACTTGCACGGGCAGATCAAAATACCAAAAAGATTTTTTTTTTTAACTAAGTCTGTCCTGGTCCTCAAAAGCCTGGTTCTACCATTAATTCATGTACATACCAGTCAAGTTTACAAAGTATACAACCCAAAATTCTTTTTATCTTGTCCGTCTCTCGTTGACAACCTCGGTAACCAAACATCGTATAGATTTGCTAACAGGCATTTGACAAGGCAGATCCGTTAAATTTTATTGCCATTAAAATGTTTTACTATAAACCACACTAATCAATGCCATCAACTCAGACCATACAAACTCCATGCAAACTTAATTGAGATTTACACCTGCATTTTACAATTGGGTAAATCTTTTGCTTTAACCATGATAAATATAATTTACTTGCCATTGACAAAACCCAAAGTCAACAAAATGTTTATCAAATAATAAAGAATATGTAACAATTTACAATGACGTCGACATTGTACAGACTAGGAAATAGAAATCCTGTTATGGCAAAGAATAGGAAATATGTTTCTACAAAAATGTTATGGTGACGCATACCGCAATTATCACCAGCAGTGCACCTTACGTAACTTTTAAATAAAAAATGTCAAAACATCAGTGTGTAATTTCAGACAATGCAGCTGTACCAAGCAGTGTTATCAGGGGCTGCAATTTAGCTTTTTATTCTGTAAGACTAATATTACATTAGCTTTACAATACTTTTATATTGTATACAATTCCCAAATGAATTATATTGATGACAAAATTACTTTATAGTACCAATAAATGCAATACCAAAACAAATGACAGGTCATAACATAAATATACCTGGTTTTTCAGGAGTATTAATAATATTTTTTATAATACATGTACATACTTGTCAGGGGAAAAATATATTCGTATAAAAAAAATAAAACTACCATAGTACGTATATTGGATTGTCCGATGCCTCCCCTCATCTTAAAATTTCAATTTTATGCAGGGTACCCATTTCACTACTCACTAGATTTTTATTTCTTTTTTTTTTTTCATTCATGTCTTTCCCAGTAATGGGTATTGGGTACGGGAATTTCTAAAAAGGAAAAAAGAGAAGCTATATTGGTTAATTTCTTCTCTTTTTAAATTTTTTTACAGAATTCTTGAATTTAAATTTATAAAAAATTAACTGATATATTACTGAGTTTATCAATAATTGTAGATTCCTAATTCCTTGATCATGATCATAAATTTGCAATTATACTGGGTAGTTTAAGCTGGGATCAATGATCAATTATGAAATAAAAAAGTTTCTCTTTTTATTAATTCTACATCAGTTAATTACTCATTAATGCTATACTTAAAAAAGATTTTTGTAAATTCAAAGCACCGGCCATATACTAACATGGAATTTATATAATTAATCTACAGATAACTGTATATAATAAATAAAATTCTGAGGGAACCGTATTTAGAAATAAGACCCAGAGATTTTAGACTTAATTTAGTCACTTCACAATGACTTTCATAATCTTGCAGTGGCCAGTTTAAATACTGGCAAACCGACCTTAGTGGACAAAGGTTTGGTGACATAATGGGATTGAGCTGGGGGTATATACAGATCAGCTTTATCTTATTGATTCTTACACCCAAGGCATCTAGCCAAGGTGAAGTCTAAAATGAACAATGCATTGAATATTGACCAAAGGGTGATCTGATATCTAACCCATGAATTACTTAATTTTTCACTTGTAACCTACACCCTCTGCATTCCTCAGTATGAATTATATCTTTTGAAAGTACAAAATCAGTACAAAAGCGGATAAGATAAATTAATTACCCATGTATTAAAAAATGATGTTTTCTTCAATTGAGATGTTGAACTATTGCTTAAATGCGTCCTTTTAATAAATGTCTCGTTATCTTTTTGTTACGTAAGTGATAAGAAATCATTGATGGTCAACCCCCCCCCCCCCCCCTCCCCACTTTAATTTTTGAGACGAATCAATGTGATTTTTATGAATGAAAAGTACCTGTCAGTGCTTGGATCCGTTGATTTTCATATGTCGCAAGAGCCCTGCGTCTTTGAATCAACAGAAAGCCAGTGTAACAAGAGATCACGAAGTAAGACACCAAAATCAGGAAAGCGACCCTCCGACAATTCACTCTCATGTCTCGCGATCGCGGAATGTATTGAGGTTTCAGTGCGTCACTTCTCCGCAGACGATTCCAAACTTTACCAAATTCATCCTCAAAGCTTTGTAAACAAGTGATCTTAAGTTTTTTGCCCCGATCGGAGTTATTTATATATATACCTGAGAGCCATTGATCGTTTCTCGATCTCGCACCGTGTCTCTGCGACTGTCTACATAGCGGGATTCCCCCGGAAGTGAAAGGTGAACCAAAACATAGTCATGTGATCGCGTGCGTGTTTCAAAATGTCTGCGCCCATAGAAAACATGCAGGAGAATGAGTTTTGTGAAATAGAAGCAACAGTTGCGTCAGGGTTTGAAAATGTGGTGAAAGAAGATGCCGAAGAAAAATTTAATGTACCAGTTGATGCTAAACGTGGCCGAATTGCATTCAAGGTTCCGATGAAAGATGTCAAAAAGGTTATTAATTATTATAAAACTTTCATTGATGTTTATTATGATATTATTGTTTTAGCCGATTGAAGTAATATTTGACACTAATGCAAAGTTTTTATCGGCTCCCAAACCATGCTTTTACACAATAAAACAAAATTTACGCCGAACTTGCCTATCACCACGCATACACTTGGGCTTATGGGACACACCGCAGCTAAGCACTTGTGTCTGTGATAAAGTTTGCTCATGGTATAATAATAACACAGAGTATCTATAAAATTAACTTCCATGGAGCATCCCTTCTGTGAATTGCAATTATTTTGTTTTGATATGTTTTACGGTGTGACCGTTGGGTCATGCATGCTCAGAAGGAATTTAAATTATGATTGTGAAGTTTGTACATATGTATTATGTTTAGTAGGAGCGTCACCATAATAAATATATAATAAATGAAAGTGAAACAAAACCCGTTTGTTACATACATATCTCTTATCATTGATAAATGCAATCCGTGGACTTGTCCCAACCTAAAACTTTAGCTTTGTCTCATAAACTTTTACCACCGCTATCAATCATTTATTCCAATTGTCACATCCTAGGCTGATATACTTAAACAATCTACCACTAAGCTAAATGTAAAACAGACATATTAATATATTTTAATAAATACAAAGCCATTTGAGGGTTTTTTTAATTGCAAATTAATACAATCATGTTTTATCATTTCTTTACTTTTCAATAAATGATTTAACAGTAAACAATAAATTTCGCATCTGTGTTATTTCTCATTTTGGTCCTTGTTGTTATCTGTGTTTTAATTATTTTCCTCTGTAACATCAATTTTGTTTTTAAATTTTTTGTATGCTATATATGGGTTGTAGACATGTGCCCTCCCCCTTTTTTAGTGTGTGATATCCAATATTATTTATAGGTTTGACCATATATGCAACTAACAAATAGATATTTTAACAGCAATCTAATCAAAATTAGATCTTTGATCCGCTCCTAATAGATCGCTACACAAAGTGATCTATTAGGAGCGGATCAAAGATCTAATTTTAATTAGATTGGATTTTAATTAGATTGCATGTGTGAGGCACTGTTACTCTATGGCATGTCATCCCAATTTTCTCATAGAGCCACAGTTCTGAGGCTAACTTGATATAGATATAGATGACCATGAACGATGATTTAATGAAGGGAGTGAAGAAATGAAGAGATTTAATAAAATGTTACTGCTCTGTTCTGCAGGTACTGGACCTCGGAGGAATTGATAACTGCTTTGTTGTAATGTCCAGATTTTCAAACGTCAACTTTCCAGAAGATGAGGTAACGTGATTAAAATAATCAAGAGCATACTGAATATATATACTTTTTTTTAAAAAGATTCCTATTCATATCCATTATCCACTGACAAATCCTAAAATTGTTAGCGGAATATTGTATGGACATTGGTTCAAATAACTCAAATAACTCTCTCTATACTTCAACATTCTCTCTCTCTCTCTCTCTCTCTCTCTCTCTCTCTCTCTCTCTCTCTCTCTCTCTCTCTGATTGACCATTAAAGGGGCATGGTCACAATTTTTTTCTTCAAATTTTACTTTTCCAATTTTAATACTTACAATGCCTAAAAATTTTACCGTCATTTGTCAAGTTATAAGCAAAATACATGTACAAAGCTCACATTATTTGTTATGTAAACAAAGGCTCCTGTCATGTTTTTTGTTTACATGTACTAGGTTACTGTAAATAAAAATACCTTACCTAGAAAAAAAAATCAGTGCAAATTCTAAAACTGCTAAATTACCAGTACATTAATAATAAACTTGCAGATAGGGTAATCAATGCAATGTGAGCTCTGTGTCTCTCTTATAACTGCAAATGGTAGTAAATCTTTGGATGACCATTAGACTGTAATACCTTATCAATAATAAAAAAATATTAAAACTATATAAGAATGGAAAAGTAAATTTTGAAGAAAAAAAATGTGATTATGCCCCTTTAAAGACAACCAAGAATTACCAGTTAAATCTGTGTAAAGGAGTATAAAAAGTAAATTTTAAGGGTTATTGATTACAAATATCTTTGATTGAAAAGTAAAGGACTCCAAACCAGGTTTCTTTATTTCTTTGGAAAACTTTTCAGAGGCTTCTTATCCTAGTAAGGTTTTTAACCTTTAATTTGTTTTACAGCTGGAATGTATGGCACTTCTTCGAAAAATAGTGTATAATGTGAACTGGAAGAATGGCCTTGATGCATGGAGTAAAATCTTTTCGTTTCATCATCCCATTGCCAGCTGTCCAGAAACTGTGCCTGTGGATTTAGGTGCTCCAACTCTGTCATCTAGATTTCATCAGCCTAAGAACCCCTCTGAAGAAAAGAAACCTAAGTTATCCAAATCGGAGAGAAGAAAGCTTCGAAAACAACAAGCTAGAGAAAAATTTGCAGCACAAAATGTTCAAAAGGCAAAGGAAGGGGAGAAAATGGAAAAGGCTGAAGATCTCGAAACTGTGTCTACTACAGAGACCGGACAACACGATGATGAAAACTCGAATGAGAATACAAATAACTCTCAGAATGTGTCAGAAAAAGCTGTGTCAGATAGTACATGTACTGTTGAAAAGAGTGCTCAGAAAGAAACATTGGAAAAGGAGCAAGCACCTGCTCCTAAGAAACCAAAGACAACGGATCAGGACCCCACAAAGCCGGCGTTCAGAGTGACCTGTAACCGTAATGGCCAGGGACATCCATTCGATTCCATGGGGGCGGCCTCTAATTTTGGGGGCGCTGTGTACAATTATTTCCACTGGAACGTGTCTATGAAGCAGTTTGACATTGAGGTGATTTTGAACATTGAGGGTAATGAAGTGTCCGTGTGCCTGGCTTTAACACGCGAGAGTCTGCATCGCCGGTACATCACTGCATTCGGACCAACTGCCCTCAGGGCCACTCATGCATACAACATGTTAAGGTAAGTAGTAAGTATGTATTAGCAGTACTCTGCATTTAATTCAACAATTAAATAAATTACCAATGCCTGAGTCGAACCAATCTTCAGTTACCTTACCTACTGAATACTGCATGATACCATACAGGTACCTGTATTTATCAGAACAGTATTTCATAACTTCTCCATTAAATATTTGTTTCCAGGAAATGTGAATTTTTTTAATATTTGAATCAAACTTAACAATTAATAAACAAATTCAAGAATTATATACTTATATAAACTTATCAAAATAATCACTGTGACATTAATTTAATTGAAACTTTTCCATGTGGCTGGCTACAGAAATCTGAATGTGTTGATGATTTTTTTTTAGGCTTTGTAAACTTCAACCAGGTGAGATCATATGTGACCCAATGTGTGGGGGAGGAAGTATACCTTTACAGGTATGTCAGGATGTCAGGTGTCGCACATGTTGCTTATTACCTTGGTCAGACCTCCTCTTAATCTGTTAATGTTAATCTGATATAGTACATTTCTCGATGTTCATATTTAACTACAGTAATTATTTATTTATCCTTCCCTCTTGTCCTTAGTCTTTAGCAAAAGAGCATTAAAGTCGTTGTAGTCAATTGTTTGCAATTAAAAACACTTCTTTCCATGCATGTTTTATTTAATACACAGTGCATGCATTTAGATGTTTACATATTAAGTCTTCTTTTAGTGTGCATGAAATATTGATTAATTAAAGAAAATTTCAAAACGCAACAGGATTTAAGATAAGCTCTATTAATAAAAACAAACCAATGTCTCTTCCTTATACATGAAATTTGAATACTGTAAAAGCAGGAATATTCGTTGAGGATTTTATTTTTGTTATTTTCGTTGCCAGTATAAATCAATGAAATTAAATCCATGACAAATTTTCAACCCAAGTATTAATAAATACATAGCTGATACGTGATACATTTTCAAGAATACAGTATGACGAAATTAAATGCCAATGAAATTGTATTTGGTTTAAAAACAACAAAATTTTAACCCAACGAAAGTATGTGTTTCTACAGTAGATAGCATTATGATGTTTTTTTTCTTTTGGTTTTTTTAGTCAGCAGTGTCCTGGAACAAGTGTGTCTCCATTTGTGGTGATATAATAAACAACGCCTTGAAAAGAACCAAAGAAAACATCAACTATGTGGCTCAGTCACAGTAAGAAATAAGTCGACCAAATCGTAGTCTTATCAAATCCAAAATGAGTCAAGTTTTCTACTTCTGTTATTAAGATATATACTTTGATGGAAATGGTAATGAATGTATGCATACATTTGAGCTTTTGAAACAACATTTTAAGTTGCTAATATGATGAAATTGTTTACTTATATGACTGAAAAAGATGATGGATTAGTATGTAATAGCAACAGTTGTTTTGTGCTGTTTATATATGTATATTTACATTTTCCAGTGTCTTTGCCTGTGATAACACTACCTATTGATTTTGTACTATATAACCCATAACTTCAAATTGGGGCGCCAGCAGTGTTTCCTTATTTATATTTAAATATTAAATCGTACAATGGCTTAAAATTATATAAGTAATAAGGAATCATTCTTTGAATATTATGAGGTGATAATTTCGCTCGGCATGATCAAATCTATCATAGATTTGATGCGCAATGCATTTTAAAAATTAGAATACAGCCCTGTTTAGACTGTACCATATTTATTAATCCATTTCCAGACCTATTTCACTAGACGTGGTCAGATGGGACGTAACAAATTTACCTCTGAGAACGGAGAGCATGGATGTCTGCATCACGGATCTGGTGAGATGAATTATTCAATACAACTCCAGCATGGGACAATTTTTAAAACACTTTAATTACTGTAATTAATTAGACAGAGTCTTAGAGATATCCATATTAAATACTAGAACTGTCCAACCAACAATAGGGGAAGGGAATATATGCATGTATGCTCTTAGTACAAACATTTCTTCTTTATTGGTACATCATGGATAAAATTCAAATAGTTGAGGTTGTCTGGATACAATATGACATAAACTGATGACAATACTAACGCAAAAGAGACTGGGATTAAATTGAATACTGTAATTGCATCACATTTGGCTAGCATTCTTTGCAGGAAGCTGCCTCTGATTAATTAAGTACACAGCTATATGCATGCTCTCCATATTTGTATAAAAATAGGCACTAATAGAAATCCATGCTTGTCGAAAATCTTTTTCCGCAAATATCGAACAAACTAAATACAATTCATTAACAGTAGGTTTTTCATAAAGATATTTGAATACATAAAGTGTTCCAGGTTTTTTCCTTGTTTTTATGTTTTTAATATCTAAAACTTTTTTTTTTAATTATAGCCCTTTGGTATACGGTAAGAAATTTCATATTTCTGTAATACATATTAAATAACGGTTAGCTCATTCCATGAACTTTGAAAGATAAAGCACAATTAATAATTAATTTTAAAATTCATAATTATTCATGAATATTTTAACATACCAAGGCTGCATTGTACACAAAATAATGGGTAAATTTCTGATTTTGTTTAGAGTTGGATCCAAAATGAACAACTGGAAGCTATACCCTGGAGCCTTAATGGAAATGGCCAGGGTCACTCGAGTAGAAAAAGGTCGAGCATGCTTACTGACCCAGGACAAGAAATGCATCAACAAGGTCGGCTTTGTTGTAATTTCATAAGTATTTTAAACACTCAATTTTCGCAAAAAAACTTAAAAGTTATATTAAAGTCTATTTTTTATTGCTATCAAATGAAGAATATCTTTTCTTACAAAATGAATACATTTATTCATGTTTTCATCAGAAATGCATGATTTTTGTTAATATTCATTCAGAAGATTACTTTATCATAGGAATTACTGTAACTTTATCGTTAACTTAATGCAGAAAGGAACTCGATAACTGCAGAATTTATATTCATATAAACTGGATTGGACTGTTTATTCTTTATAATCCAATTTGAAAGTGGTTTATGAAAAAGATTGTTAACTGTTCCAACCCAGTTTATATAAGTATATTCTTTAGTGATTCAATTCATTCCTTTTAATTCAATTCTATTTTATTTAGTGTAGAACAGATTAATTGTAATGGTCCTCACAAATAACAATAAATTGTACAAAATTACATGTACATGTAACATCATCACCATATACAACCCCTAATGCGGGGAGTCGCCAAAAAGTATGGGGAGTCACCTCCAATATATGGCGGAGTTGATTTTCTCCGCTTCTGAGACGAGAAAATTGATGTATAAATTTAATACATATGTATAATAACGACTGTGAAACCTGTATTACTTTTATACAACATATTATAGGCTCATGTGGTTGATCTTATATCTGGACAGAACAGTGCACTACAATATTTACTGTTAAGTGGGCTTCTGCTGCCATTAGAGGTTTATACAAGAGCAGTTTATTTAGAAATGGGCAAATGATATAAATAAGTCATCAAAGAGTCAAATATATAAAGTTTATAAACAAAACTTTGGATTTGAATACTTAAGCATTCTTACAAAAAAAATTTGGAAACCATTAATTACAATACATTCAGAACATCAAATCACTGTTTACCAATTGAAACTGGTAGATGGTATGGAATTCCTGTAAATGACAGAAATTGTACACTCTGTAATACTTGTATTTCACTTTATTCTAGAGTCTAAAATCCCTTTCAACTTTACAAAAACAATTTCTACCTACCAGGTACTGTCACAAAGCAAGTACAATAAAATTTCACCGTATGAAAATGGGCTGCCGACATGTACCGTATTATGCAAATGATGGGTCGGTCAAGGTCACTGACAGCATAAAAATAATTTGAATGCTGTATTAATTGTTTTCATCTTCGCTAGCCAAGTGTCCGATTCGTTTTTCTCATCTCAGGGAGATGAGAAACACGAATCGGACACTTGGCTTGCGAAGATGAGAAAAACGAATCGGACACTTGGCTAGAAAAACGAATCGGACACTTGGCTAGCGAAGATGAGAAAAACGAATCGGACACTTGGCTAGCGAAGATGTATTGTTTTAAAAATACCAGGTATGCAAAGAATGCATGGTTAAGACTCAAATTGTACTTTTATTTTCTCTTTCAGGCCTTATCAGTGACAGCCAAGTATTGGAAGTGTCGAAACATGGTGGGTTTGAATATGGGTGGACTGGCAGCTTGTGTTTACGTACTCCATAGAACTGTGGAAAAGTATAATGCTGAGGATGCTGCACAAATGCTGAGCACAGCATTGGAACATGCCAAGCAGAAAGAAGGGGGATCACCCACCAAAACAGACACTAATCAATAGAATCTCTAAAACTAAAGGCTGTACATGTATATAACATATTTTGTACTGGGTCTGCAGACCAGTCTAATTAAAATTAATGTTTTATCTTTTCTTTTTTTTCTTTTTTTTGGTGGTGGTGGTGGTGGTGGGGGTTACGTTTCAATTCTTCTATCAAAATAACATTTTTGGCCAAACTTATGAGAAATAAAAGGTTATAGTTGAGGGAATTTCCTTCAAATTGTTTCTTAACATGATTACAGCCTTCCTTCACTTCCATTTATTTGGTTCACTCAAGTCTTGCTTTCCTTTGTTGATCGTCATCGTGGGTTATCCATCATGCATTACTATTTAACATTTTCAGCCTCTTAGAAAATGTTGTTCCGTTTCAATTCTCGAAACTCGCATATTAATGACCATAAATCTATAACTGTGTAATCATTTAAATTCGTAAGGGCCAATTTCCATGGATTGTGTGTTTTTGCTTATTCGTGGGGATGTAATTTCATGGATGCATCTATTTTCTGTTTCAGTAAGAAAAGAAATTCTTTCATAATTTGTTTTCGTCAAAGATGTAAATTCGTGGGTGAGGGCAACCCACGAATACCACGAAAATTGGGCCACTGCGAATTCTAATGATTCCACAGTAATTGTGAGCAATATTTCAGTAAATGCTTTAGAACGGACTTGCGTTCTTTTTTTGGGGGTTATGACGTAGTTACATCAATATGAGTGACACTAGTGGGTGACGGAGAACTCCAACTTTTTAGCTCACCTGAGCCAAAGGCTCAAGTGAGCTTTTCTGATCACAATTTGTCCGTTGTCTGTCGTCGTTAACTTTTCACATTTTCATCATCTTCTCAAGAACCACTGGGCAGATTTCAACCACATTTGGCATTAAGCACCACTAGGTGAATGGGATTCAAGTTTGTTCAAATGAAGGGCCACGCCCTCTTTAAAGGGGAGATAATTGAGAATTATTGAAAATTTGTTGGCATTTTTCAAAAATCTTCTTCTCAAAAACTATTTGGCCTGAAAAGCTAAAACTTGTGTGGAGGCATCCTCAGGTAGTGTAGATTCAAGTTTGTTCAAATCATGGTCCCCGGGGGTAGGGAGGGGCCACAAGAAGGGGATCAAGTTATACATAGGAATATATAGAGAAAATCTATAAAAATCTTCTTCTCAAAAACTATTAGGCCAGAACAGATCAAATTAAAATGGAAGCATCCTCAGGTAGTGTAGATTCAAGTTTGTTCAAATCATAGTCCCTGGGGGTAGGACGGGGCCACAATTGGGGGATGAATTTTTAAATAGGAATATATAGAGAAAATCTTAAAAAATCTTCTTCTCAAAAACTATTAGGCCAGAAAAGCTCAATTTAAATTGGAAGCATCCTCAGTTAGTGTAGATTCAAGTTTGTTCAAATCATGGTCCCCGGGGGTAGGGTGGGGCCACAAATGGGGGATCAAGTTTTACATAGGAATATATAGAGAAAATCTTCTTCTCAAAAACTATTTGACCAAGAAAGCTCAAATTGGCGGGTAACCATCCTCAGATAATGTAGATTCAAGTTTGTTCAAATCAAGGTCCCCGGGGGTAGGGAGGGGCCACAAGAAGGGGATCAAGTTTTACATAGGAATATATAGAGAAAATCTATAAAAATCTTCTTCTCAAAAACTGTTAGGCCAGAAAAGATCAAATTAAAATGGAAGCATCCTCAGGTAGTGTAGTTTCAAGTTTGTTCAAATCATAGTTCCTGGGGGTAGGGTGGGGCCACAATGGGGGGATCAAGTTTTACATAGGAATATATATTAACAATCTTCTTCTCAAAAACTATTAGGCCAGGAAAGCTCAAATTTGATTGGAAGCATCCTTAGGTAGTGTAGATTCAAGTTTGTTCAAATTATGGTCCCTGGGGGTAGGGTGGGGCCACAAATGGGGGATCAAGTTTTACATAGGAATATATAGAGAAAATCTTTAAAAATCTTCTTCTCAAAAACTATTTGACCAAGAAAGCTCAAATTGGCGGGTATCCATCCTCAGATAATGTAGATTCAAGTTTGTTCAAATCATGGTCCCTGGGGGTAGGGCGGGGCCACAATGGGGGATACATTTTTATATAGAGAGAAAATCTTAAAAAATCTTCTTCTCAAAAACTATTAGGCCAGAAAAGCTCAATTTAAATTGGAAGCATCCTCAGGTAGTTTAGATTCAAATTTGTTCAAATCATAGTCCCCCGGGGTAGGGTGGGGCCACAATGGGGGATCAAGTTTTACATAGGAATATATAGAGATAATCTTCTTCTCAAAAACTATTAGGCCATGCAGGAATGCTCAAATTTGAGTGGAAGCATCCACAGGTAGTGTAGATTCAAATTTATTCAAATCATGGTCCCTGGGGGTAAGGTGCAGCCACAATTTGGGGATCAAGTTTTACATAGGAATATATAGAGAAAATCTTTAAAAATCTTCTTCTCAAAAACTATTTGACCAAGAAAGCTCAAATTGGCGGGTAACCATCCTCAGATAATGTACCGGTAGATTCAAGTTTGTTCAAATCATGGTCCCTGGGGGTAGGGCGGGGCCACAATGGGGGATACATTTTTATACATAGAGAAAATCTCTAAAAAATCAGGAAAGACCAAATCTGAGTGGAAGCATTTCCAAATCGTATAGATTCAAGTTAATTAAAATAATAGTCCAGTGGTATCGTGAGGCCACAGTGGGGGAGGAATTTTTACATAGGAATATATAGAGAAAATCTTTAAAAATCTTCTTTTTAAAGACCATTTGGCCAGAAAAGCTTTAACTTGTGTAGAGACATCCTCGGGTAGTGTAAATTTAAAATCACAGTCCCTAGTGGTAAGGCTCGGCCGTGATGGCACTTTGAATTTTTACATAGGAATATATAGAGAAAATCTTTAAAAATATTTTGGAAAGTTTTTCAGTCCAAAACTCAGTACTTAGTGTGAAAGCACAGGTTATGCAGATATAAGTTTGATGAAACCATGATACCCTAGAGAAAAGTGGGGCAACAAAATGGGGGGGGGGGGGTAAATAGGAATAGAGAAAAATCATCTTACAGGTACAACAACAAAAGGGGCTTGGTATTTACCAAAAGAAAGAGGTGGATAAAAATTGGCAGATTTTCAATTTTTTTAGCAAGATCTACTGTACTTAGTTGTCAAGATATTTTGATACTGTAATGCTAATTTGATCAGAATTAAGGCAATTGTTGTTCAGGTGAGCTATGTGGCCCCTGGGCCTCTTGTTATTATTGCGTGCATCCTGAAACTACTTCTAACAAGTAATAGCTTTCCAAAAAGCGTACCCGGCTTAAAAAAAATATTCAATGAAAGCAATCATGTATCAATTATATTAGGCTATCTTATTAGAAATGAAATTTAATTTTCGCTGCGGATCTTAAATTCATAAACGGAACTTGCAGATTTTTAAGAAGATATTTCAGTCTTTTATTCGATCTAGTGCTTGTGCATTTATATTACTTGAAATTAAATTATTTCATTTATTCAAATTATTTTAGGAACGTACAAACATGTATTTATAAAATTGCTTGTAAGCTTGAATGGGGAAGATAAAACAGTCAAGATGGGTGAATAAGGCGGGTAAAATGCCCATACACGATCGGACAGGCTACTGAAAAATTAAAGTAACAATAAATCTGATGGTTTTTTTTTATAAAATCATTTAAAACAATATAAATTTAACGAATCATTGATTTTTAACCTATAGGTACATGTATGTTCAATACTTGGAATATGTTGACTCAAACAGGCGTGTACGTATCAAAACCTGCAAATACTGTCATTTTTTAAAACTTGCAATTCAAACCATCATCTCATGGTGGAGACTGGCAGATGGAACAATATTTCTCTATACCAAAGAGTGTATAAAGTTACTGTGTAATTCAGGTGAAATTGCTGGCGAATTTCATTATATTCTTGAATGTAAAGATCGAGTTATTGTTGATTAGACGTATACCTTGAGGATAAATACTGTTCAGCGCCAAATACTGTAGTAAAGTAATTATATATGTATATACCGGTATAATTATGACTTGTACTAATGGCACAACTCTGAAAAAAATATGTTATTTTATTATTAAATTATACTGTATGATAAAATAATGTGTCCTCCACAGCTGTACTTTTTCCCTTTCCTCATTGTATATTGCGGGGGTCAAAATATTGCATGACGCCGGGATCCGCTATCACTACTCAAAGGATCCAATTGAAAACATCGTCATTAGTTTGACTGGTATGAGTACTAGTGTAATAAAAATTATGATAATTTTGTACCTGATTTAATAATGTAATTCATTTTTGAGTGACAAAAGCCTACTTTTGAAAATTTACGTTAAGCTGTTCCGACCCGTATAACGTACCTGGATACATAGATGTGATTGAGAGGTGATTTCTCTCAGTGGTTATTAAAATGAACACCTTTTTCTAATTGTTCATAATATATGTTCAAAATTTCTGGCAGGTTTTATTTATCATCTTTGAAAGTGTTCACATATTTACCCGGTAACCGAGTCAGGCACGTAGCATCATTATTTTTTATTTTTAAAGAAGAGAGAGCAGATCTACCTCGATCAACATCTCGAGGCGGCTGGTATTGTAAAATTTATCTGTTGATAAAGAGGAAGAGACAGATATCTAAAAATATAATATTTCAAAAATGTAAATATAAGAAAACAGTCTTTCCAAAAACAATGGGGTGGGGGGGGGGGGGGGGTCTTATTAAGATGGTGGGAGAGTGGAAGGGAGAGAAACAATAGTAATTCAAAATAATCCCATTCCTACTTTCTGAAAATTTTATCTATATATTGATCTAACTTCATTCCCAATATTTTTTGCACTGTATAAAAAAGTGAAGAGACTATAGTTCTTTACAAATAAATTAACTACATGATTACATGTATAAGAAAACAGTCTATTTCCCATCTTCGCCAGACAAGGTCTTCTGATCAGCACCGCTTCTTACAAACGTGAGGAGCGGTGCAGATCAGAATACCTTAGCAAAGCGAAGATGTCTCTTTCCCTAAAAAGTGGAATACAGGGGCATTATTCAATCTTATATTTTCAAAGCTCTGGCAGATTTGATTAATTAACCTTAATAGTCTTGCATTTTTCTCACCCTGACCTTCCATATGACCTTGACCTTAGTACAAATAGTTTAGATTCTTTGCCATTTAGGTCATCATTTTTTTCATCAAACATAAAAGTGATATATGGGTGGAAGAAATTAAATTGTGTCATAATTTTCTTGACCTTTCCTATGACCTTGATATTGCTATTCCATGTTTTGCATCTAGGACAGCTTCCAAGACACAGTCGAAAACAATTTTTTTTGAAAGCAATTTTTTCTTTGTTTATATAATGAACATATCCTAATGACCCAGTGTGTACATGTATTCCTTATTTTGACTTACTTTATTGTCTCCATTTAAGATAAGGTTTGCTGCTTGCATTTTAGTTTTATTTATAGGAATTGTACCAAAGTTACATACCATTTTTTTCACTATACTAAAGTCTTTTCAAATTCAAATGGGATGGGGGGAGGGGGGGGGGGGGGGCATGTGGGTTGTTTCCATAGAATTCTGATATTGACCATTCATATGACCTTGATATCACTACAATTCCATATATAAATTTTCCAGGGGGGTGGGGGAGGTCTATACTCCCTTATAATATCCGCATATGCTTGGTTACTTTCATATGAATGATCAAACAGACCCTGAGATAGATTGGTTCCTTTTAAATGGGACTGTTGCTGGATTTTGATATCGAGATGGAATTATTGAACTAGAATGGCATAGATTGCAATATGACTAGTTTATTGACAAAAGCAGACAAACAAAATATACACAACTGTAAAAGAAAGTTATACGACACAGAATCTGTATGACAAGAGTAAATTCTACATTTGCAATCAAGCAATATGGCTATCATGGCCGTATATTGAAAATTAGCACCAGACATGATGGAAAACATAAACATGATATGGATCGATCCATATTGTATATACAAGTACATACAAAAGAACTTGATTTAAAACCATAATTTTGATTAAAAAATAATGTTTTTGTCATAATTAGGCTATATACACACAATGCTATATGTATAATTCTGGCTGTATATTGTACATAGCCTGTAAAATGCCCAAGATTGTAAGTAATATCTGTGCATAACAATCAGGAACATGTAAAATTAGACATATTTAGTAATTTCTTTCATGAAATTTTCATAAATATATATATTTGTAAAGGAAGTAATATTGCTACAAGAATCTAATTTCAACGTTAAACGTCAAACCAATATTAAATCAAGTATAATATTAACAATGTTATCTAAAGAATGCTCTCAAAGATGGGAAAAATGAAATTAAACAATTCAGCACATCAAACAACAACTAACTTTATAAATAAAAGTTAACAGAAAATGCATCTAACTATTGGATATAACATTTAAGGGGGGTGGGGGGGTGGGGGGTGGGGGTGGGGGGCCCGGGGCAACGAATTAACCATCAGATCTGCATTTAACTTTGACATATGATAATAATGCCCATAATCTAATATATAGGAAAGAAAGAATGCATGTATCTTTGTACAGAGCTCTTCTTCTCAAGGAGATTAGAGTCTAAAAATGGCCATGGCCATAATAGCCTTCTTAAGAGTATGACTTTCTTTTTACTTCGGTGTTTATAATTATTGCCAAATACAAATTTAATTTATACATTTAATTTCTATATCACAATATTGGATAGTAATACAATTTTCCTTTGTGCTTTTGAAATAGACCTTATGTGTAAACAACAGAGTGGGGGGGGGGGGGTGTGAAGCATGCAGGGTAGCACAATTTTACAAACAAATCTTTTGTAAAATAAATAACCAAATATAGACATGCAAATCAATAAAAAAAATTCTGCAAATTCGAATATCAACTTCAGTCTAAGGCCTAAAAAAAAAGTTGTGTGTTTCGGGTAACCCGACCTAACGTACAAAAATGGCCCGATCCTACCATTTTTAGATGCCTGATTTTATCCGACTGTGAATTTTATCTTATTTCCAATAAAAAATACATTTTTAAATATGAAACAAACAAACATTCTTAGGATTCAGGCAAAAAAAATAGATTAAATAAAAAAAAATCCCCACCTACCTAACCTAATTTTTTCATCAGTGTTACCCTAAACACACTATTTTTTTTTTTAGGCCTAAATATTGCGAAACTGGTATGTCTGTTACAGACCATTGAGTTTAAAAGGTTGCAAATTAGAACATCCCTTCAAAAACTTGTTTTATAAATAAACTGACAAATGTAAAATTCTGAATGCTGTAAGGGTATTTAATACATTGTTATGGCCAGAGAAAACTAATATTTATTTGCTCTACTTTTGATGCTAACCTACTTTTAAGTGACCAAAAAAACCCACTTTAAAATGAATAGTATTGTGTTATATGTACATTTCCATTTAACAGAAACTTGAAATATGATCAAACATTAAAATGAACTTTTGAACTCCAGGTTACATTAGAACTCAATTCAAACATATATTGTGCTTGAACAAGCAGATCTTTAAAAAATACAATAATAGTTGGATCAAAATAATTTTTTAACATTAATAAAACAATTGAAAAGAATTCATGATCAATCTTAAACCAGTCTAGAATTGTTTTTGTTTGACCTCTAAGGAAAAATTATATAATTAAAATAAAGATTTGCTTTGAATTTAAAAATATCTCAGTTTGATTTTTTTTTCAGGAAAAAGTAAAATACATGTTGATGACTTTTCTTTGGCACAAACTGTTGAAGTGGAAATCTGTAGGACTCCATATGTAAAAGTTGTACTGAGTTGTAAATCACTATCTCATCCAGACTTGTAGATGAAAGGTTTATGACTGAGATTCGGCATCATCCACAATTACGGATGCTATCTGATGACAATAAATTATGCATGAAATTGGGATTGTTCAAATAATATACTGCTGAGAGGAGAATCTATTAACGAGTTTGAACAGAAAGAGAGAGCCAGACAGAGAAAGAGAGGGGGTGAGGGGGCAGTTATACAATCATATCCTGTAGCGTAGATTTACTTACAATATTGTACATTTCCCCGACTTTTTACACCGACAACGTTCATCCGTAGGGACATCCTCCAAAACCAATTCTATGTGACGGCCACATCCTTAAAATATATTGTGCAATTTCTTTAAGTTAACATGGCCACTCCTTAACCAGATGAAAACAATATAGATTTGTGCCAAAATCACAGTTATAAGAATAAAGAATGGCTTGTTGACACTTAACATGCTTAACACGTGTGATAGACGGAAATGGTCCTACTTCGATATCATAAGCCTAATAGTATGGACACCTTACCTGTCCAAGTAAAACGCTGGCACTTTTTACATTTGACTTTGTAGCACATGTCATAGCAGAGCACCTTCCTCAGTTATAATGGCTGATCGTTGTTGACGTGAAATTAAAGAATCAACAGGTGAGAGAGTACCTAACTGGATCATTGATGTCGCCAATATATACCAGGTAAATTTCACCGGGTATACTACACACTGCTTTAATTTGGAACTTTCTCGATGTTTTTCACTCCCATTTATACTCAACAGCGTTGACATGAGGCGTGACTTCTTCAAAAACATTCTATTCACTGATTCCGTTAAACTTATCAAATGAAAGCTTCTATTATAAGCAAATAAATTATTTTTTTTATAAAATCTTTTAAAATGCAAAATCAATCATATAATTGTGAACAAGACTTGTGGTAAATTAACTATAGCAAAAAACCGTTACTCCAAGGAGCTTGGTATACATATGGTATTACTAACTATATAAAGGATGACAAACTTTGGTCTCGGGAAAATTAACATTATATCTTCATATTTTTTTAACCGGAAAATGTAAAAATTAAAGTCGTCAGTTTTTATAGGATAGTTTCTAAATTTTCATCATGCTATCATATTTATGCATAACTTTCTATTTATTGTGTTCGCACGTTTTGAAGCTTCTTAATATTGTAACACGTACCGGTCCATTTAATGGCGACATTCATACCATGCAATCTAGAGAGGGAAAATCCAATGTGGGTTGTTCGTATAGGTCGCATATCATTAATTTTAAGAATGAATCGCGGACACACTATGCATTATAATTATATATCAAAGTAAACTTAAATCAACTTAAAACAGGTTCAATTCTGGGTAACAGTCAATGCGACTAATGACGCCGTATATTTGTAAATGTGTTTCAACTTTTTAAAGCCTTTTTGAATAAATGTTTATTCATGTCTGAAATATCGCTTAATTTAATGATAGTTTTGACCACGCTCTGATTGAAATTATCACCCCATAATATTCAAAGAATGAATCCTTATTACTTATATGTATATTATTTCCAATTTGTACACTTTAAATCAACATTTTTTTTTAAACCGCTATTTTTATATATAGCAGATGCTAAATGTATAACTACGCGGCGCAGCCAATACCGTTTCTCGGTTATGCTATATAGACACGCCTATTTTGTGTCACTCATGTTTTTATGATGTTATTGAGTTTTAGGGTTCAAAATTCATTCGTAATGTTATCACAGACAAAGACAGTTGAAAATATAAATATTTAGATATTAAATCGTACGATGGCTCAAATTACATAAATATAAATAATAAGGAACCATTCTTTGAATATTATGAAGTGATAATTCGGTAGGGGCGTGATCAAATATATCATAAAGCCCTTCGGCCTTTATTGGATTTGATCTCGCCCCGGCCAAAATTATCACCTCAAAATACTCAAATCCAGCAGAGCAACTATGCTCAGAACACTGAAAAAGCATTGTTGGTGGGGTCGATCCACCACAGTCTGTTCCCTAGAGTTAACGTTACTAGATGAGTCTGCGATTTCCTATAAATGATTGGTGGGGGTGATTAGTTTAAAGGGTGTTTGAATTTCTTCATTTTATTACTCAATAATTCCACTTTAGTTTTTAATAAATTTTAGAGTTTTTTGTGTATTCTGGATTTATTTTCTGGTGACTTTTCAACAACTGAGAAAGATGCGATACATTACGCCATTGGCTGGTAAAATAACCGAACCCAGGCATTGTTGACGATTCGAGCAGCGTCACCAAATAAATGTCTTTCCCAAAAGACCATATACACACAAAAAAGCATCTTCCTAAAATGTTAGCTATAATATAAAATTATTGTGCCAATTTTAGAGTCTCTGGTCCTTTTGGAAAGACATTATTAATGATTATATAAATGGCGCGTTTATTAACCGCTTTTCAAAAGAATGTTAAGGGGGCTGGGGGGTGGCTGCCATTTTAGACAATATTGATCTCCTTTAAAAGAAGAGCTCCATATAAAGATAATAGAAAATGATAAAATTTTATATTAAAATATATGAAATTTTTCTTTATCAAGTAGTAGTTGATAGCTTCAGAAAAATCGCCTATAAAATTTTCAAATAAATCTGATGGTTTTATATTATATCATCTATTTTTGGAAAGTCGCTAAATCATCTTCCTAAGTCAAGTCCAGTGTTTTTGATCGCTCCGCTTCTCATTGTGAGAAGTGGAGCGAATCAGAAACACTGGGTGTCGCTAAATGTGTATTATGTCCGAAACAACAAATGTACGAGTTATCCAACAAGTCAGAGGTTGCATAACTTAAAATAAATAAACAAACGCACGTGGATATGTTTTCCTGGTTTTAAGGCAAGTGTTTTTGTATTAGGATATTGCAGCATTAAAATTATTAATTTTTTACATAAAATGTGCTAGTAAGGTAAATAAAGTGCAATTACATAAAAGGGTGGATCGTTAGATGGTACAGGGCTGTTATACAAGAACTCGCGCCTCCGTGCTGCGCTATCTGTATAGCCCATTAATACGGCAAACAGACGGCGAACACATGCATTTTCCTCATATATTTATATTTTCAGAGTTAACGTATTTGTTTACATTCTTCTAGTTATTGGAAATATATTTACAAGAGTTATGCCACCCCGAAAAGGTAGTAAACAGAAAACTGAGAAACGAACGAAAAGTACTCAAGGTAACGCCATCAACAATGAAAATGACATTAAACAGGTCAAATTATCTAAGGATCGAGCAGCAGATTATGGCGTAAATAGCGAAAGGAGGAATGATTCACAAACTGTACAGAAGCCAGCAAAGAGAAAAAGAGGTGATGACAAGAAGGGTAATCCAGTTCCGAAGGGAGAAACAGAATTGTCTAGGGATAATAAAGGTAATATTAATGTGTCAAAAACACCTGGAGGTGAAACTTCAGAGCACAATGAGGAAACTAACAAAAAGGGGAGGAAGCGGATCACACAATCTTCTGGAAAAAGTAAGGATGAACCGAAAGCAAAAAAAGGGAGAAGAAAGCAAGCTGAAACTGTTGAAATTCAGAGATCTGCAAAGAGGACAAGAACAAAGAGAACATTAGACAAAGTTGCTGATGAGAGTACAATTAAAAGCAAGATCAAGAAAGAAGAACAAACAGAGACTACTGGTAATGTAAAAACTGAAGCTGTCCCAGAGAACGACACGAAGAATTTGTCAGTGAGTGCAAAGAACAACACGAAAAATTTGTCAGTTACGATTAACAATGACAATGATGTTGATGATGTGGGTGTGATGTCATCAACTGATGATGATGATGTTGATGATGTTGGTGTGATGTCATCAACTGATGATGCTGATGATTTTGAACCAGTAACGAAAAAGTTAAAGGTCCCATTACAAACAAATAGAGTTGAAAGAAGATCAGCAAAAGACCAAAAAAGCATTGTAAAAGAGTCTCTGCCAATCATTCAAAATGTCACTGAGAAGACCAAGAAAAAGCCTGTTGGCAAAGCACAAAAAAAATCAAAAGACAATGTGAATTTGGGTACCAAAATTAAAAATACTCGTCAAAGTAAAACTTCCTCATCAAAAAAAGAGAAAACGAATAAACACTCCCATGATTCTGCCACTGAATCTCAAACTCCTGTCATCACTAAAACTTGCCCAACCAAGAGTGTTCATTCAGAAAAAGCCACTAACTGCCATGGAAGTGCACAGAAAATTGACCAATCAGATGTAATGTCTGTTCTTCTTCACATGGAGGGGGGAAGTGACATGGCTGGTCCATCTGTGCCGTGTTCAAGGGATTCAGGGAGTGAGGAGGGTAGTGTGGAGGACAGCGAGGAAGACTCAGACTGGGAAGAGGTCAAAGGTTAGTTGTAATGTCAACGATTTTTAAAATTTTTACTTTGCTTAGTGGAGCTTAGTCTAACAATTGTTATACACAGTGGTTAAATGTAATGCACATGTAGTTACATTGTTGATAAAAACCCTATATTTTTTTTGCGCTAAATTTCTTACCCAGAGGATTCTGACAATGCATTGTATACAGATTTCATTATGCAGATTACATTTATGTTCCACTTATCAATGCATTGTGTACAGATTTCATTATAATGTTACATTTATGTCACACTTATCAATGCATTGTATACAGATTTCATTATAATGTTCCATTTATGTGACACTTATCAATGCATTGTATACAGATTTCATTATATTGTTACATTTACCGGTATGTCACACTTTTCTAGATCTTGGAGGCAGCCCTCAGAAATCCCAAATTCCAAAAGACCCGGTGGAAGTAATTCTGGAGGCTCCAAACTTCCTCAAGAAAAGGTGAATACATTATATATATGCTATCATGGTTAAAAATCAAAGAACCAAAAGGCACTGACATTCACATAGTTGTGAACTTTCAGTGAAATACTGTTATGACACCTTCATGTAGTCATTTCATTCAGTATTTCATATAAAGTACAACGATGGGGTTTTGGAAGCTAGGGGATATAGATTTGGCCTTTTTAATTTTTTAGGTTTTATGAAGATAAACCAAAATAAAAAAGTATAGAGTATTTAATTTTCATAATTGTTCATATACCTTTTTGATGCATACACACATACAATTTTTTGACATTTCTTATAAATAATTGGATGCATGCATGATCATGAGAGATTACAACATGTATTATTTCTTCTGTTGTAGAAAAAAGAAAGGGTTTGACTGGAAGGCGTACGTTCAGAGACAAATTAATCGATTCAACAAAGAGCTGACAGAAGATATTCATAAGGTGGGTGTACTTATTTATAGGCAGAGTATTAGCGTTTTTCAACAAGGAGCTCACAGATGATATCTTCGTAGTTATCGCTCTTATCCATTGCGCTATGCAATTTGGTAACAATTTTGGGAAAGAACGAAATTACACGATTATACTTGATTTTATTGTTTATTTGATAGGAGATAAGTCACAATATGGAGATGTCTTATACCACCTTAAATGACATTTCCTCTTAAAATGATAGTCTTTTTTTCTGTAGGTACATCTGATGTGTTTGTTAATGAGGGGTCGATACCTGAACCAGGTGTGTAACAATCCAGTCCTGAGGGGTGTTGCGTTGTCTCTTGTGCCCTCTGAAATGTCCAAGGTCACAGTCAAAAAGTTTGATGTCTCAGCCCACACCCGCTTAATGAACTGGTTCAGGGAGGCAGTCAGTATTGATCTCCAACTAGCAGAAGATGCCCAGTCCAACCTGGTAAGTTTTATTATGCTTATCATGTCAGCAATGTTGTTTGACAATTTACATAACACTAAGCTGTAGGTCTGTAGATCCCGGTCTGAAAAAATTCAGATGGACGGCTTGAGAGCTACAGTGCCTCCCAAAGTAAAAATCTGCAATTTATGGTGCACAAAAAAAGAATGCCTGTAGCTAAGTAAGGGGTAATTAGCTTGAATCAAAGTTCTATGCCTCCTGGAAAATGTATAAGTCATAGGTTAAATAAGGTCAAAGTAAATTCCTTTGTAATGATTTTCATCCTATTTTTCACTATTTAATAAATACCGGTAAGCGGGGCCCTTTGAGATGGTCACCATCTCAATGTTGTCTATAGTTTATCTTTTCTGACTTACAATTTAAGGTATTTTGAATTTATAAAAATCATTGTTGTCATATTGTTATCAATAAGCAGATAACAGTATTCCATGTCTGTTGAAATAATATATATGTATTGGTCTTATGAGTTGCATGGCTTGTTTTATTCAAATGTATCTTGTAAGTTGAACTTATATTTCATTATTTGACAAACCAAAATTGATTTCTTTTTTTCATGAAGAAAATATAAATCAACCATAAACAGTGACAGTGTAATTAATCTTGCATAGATAGTTAAATGTGCCTGACAGTCGAGAAATTACATGTACATTCACATACTCTCAAACCCACCTGATGCAACATACTGTAGATTCCTTATTTTACATGAGTACTTAATTCCACGGTTCAACCTTTTTGCATAAAATCGCGAATGCCAAGTTTTTATCATAGTTTCATTTAGTTTTTTTTTCTGTCCAAAAAATAAAAGAAAGGTTTTAAAATGTACAAGATGTGCCTATCACGATTTTACGCGGATAATAATTCCTCGCATTTAATGAGGTATCTACTGTACAGTACTTCTAGCCATAATAAGTACAACTAATGTTACTATATCAGTATAATATGTTGATTTCTTTTTGTATCAAATTAGGTCCAAAGTCTTATAAAAGGAATGGAGACAAGAAAAGTTGCCAGCCCACTGGAATATGTTCTGGTAACTCTATTATCAGTCTATATTTATTGAATTAGAATTTTCGATTTTAATTTGTTTCTTGAATTTTTTAATAAAGATCAGTGATATATCTGATATACCATTGATCTGGATGTCTTTCCCATTTAAAGTGATGCCAGGTATATACTGGTACATGTAAAGTTTTCTGACATTGGTGTTTATTTTATCTGGATGTTTCATAATATAGAGCTATAATTATAAGGTGTCTGCATGGGTCTCCGAGAATCCACTCAGAACTATATACATGTATTCTAAACGTTAAGCTAGCACGATGCTTTATGCCTTCATACATGATTTGCACTGCACCATTGAGCAGTAATCCCGTCTCATATCTACGATCAAAATAAAGGCATGCCTGTTGCATCATATTTTAAAATTTTGCTGAGAAATTACTGACAAATTTTATTTTTAGCCTACTTGTTGCTGTCGTTGAAAAATCCAGGGTCAGTGTTGCTTCCCTTACCTTAGATACATGTATGAGAAGTGAGACCAGCCCTAGGTTTCAGACGATGACTTGTTGCAACATGACTAGTATATATTTGTACCTTGTTGTTATATTTGACAGGTATACCTCATCATGTTACGGTGCCTAGGTGTGAGGGCTAGACTGGTGACCTCATTGCAGCCCCTCCCCCTTAAAAACACCAAAAAAGTGAGTTAAAATAAAAAATTGATACATGTTTTTATATCAATTTTTTTTTTAATTGGCATTACAATACATGTACTGTATATTCCTTTTGTTACGCAAGTATGTAATTCCATGATCTTGCTGGTTTGTATCGAATTGAGAGACTAATAAACCGCAAACTTGGAACTTTTTTCTCTATTTCTTATGGTTCTCAACTCACAGAAAATAATTGCGAGATTTTAAAATCCGCAAAGGGTGCTTCTCGCGATTTTACGCAGATATAAATTCCTCGCATTTTATTAGGAATCTACAGTAGTGTTCATAATAATAAGACATAATTATGTTATTGTTCGATGTGATATGTTGATAAATTCTGTCTTAGAGATATTTTTTTCCAATTCTTGAGTACCGGTATATTGTTACACTTTCTTTATCATGTTTTATAACATGTTTAATAGTAAAACTTTTTAATTTGTTCATTGTTGAACAAATAACCAACATCTGTGTTCAGATTCAGTTGACTTCACAACATTTCTTACTTATGCAGTATGTCCTGATACATGTATCTGATAGGTAGAAAATACAAAGAAAATTAACATCAAAGGCAACCCTGCCACAATCAAGAAGCCCATCAAATCAAAGTCAGATTCAAAAGCTGAAGGAAAGTTGGACACAAAATCAAAGAAAAAAGGAACTGCAGGCAAGAAAACAGAGAAACAGAGAAAGAAACAAAAGGCAAGCAAACCAGATAGTGTGTCACATGCCTCAAGTACTCTCAAAACCAAAAACAAAAATCTCAGGAAGCGTGGCTCCAAAGTGAGGCCAGACAGTTACCATGACAAGAGTGATGTTGATGACTCAGATGAGGACTTTGAGCCAGAAAATGTTAGTGAGAGCGAACCAGAGGTTGATGATAGCAGAAAAAGAAAGAAAAAATCTTTAAGCAACTCTGTCAAGTCAAGCCAATCACCTGGCAGGTAAGCATGGCCAATCACCTGGCAGGTAAGCATGGCTGCTTTATATCAATCTCTTTTGTATGACATTATCCTTTTTCCCAAAGCGCACTTGCAAATTGCAATAACTTGTAAATATATTTGAATCGTGTATATAAAGTAAAGTTTGCAATGCTCATGTTGCCAATAATTCCATGATTTCGATCGAAATGCATGTATCCAGTAAAGGTCGTCTTTTTCAAGTTTCTATTTAGAGACAATTCAAAAGGTGGAAAATGGAGTATTAAAGTGATTTTTTTTTTCGAATTTGATTTGTTAAAGACTTATCATAGGTATTCTGTTATCACATGATGAATGATATTATAAAATGCAAAATGTAAACCCTCTGACAGGCAATCTTAACTGATTTTCTCAAATGTGTTGAGCAAGTACTGTATCATGATATCTGCAAAATAATGAAAAACGAATGCCCAAATTTTTTCTACTTTCATAACAATCAGATCTGATGAGGATTCTGATTTTATGGAGGAGATGGTACAATTCAGGAGCCCAGTCAGAAAACCTCAGTCGGGGGAGAAAAAGAACAGGAAAGTCTTATCATCTGACTCAGAGAGTGAATCCACTGCATCGAATCATGGTACCATATCAAAATGATGTGTATTTAATGCATACTCTGGCTGCCATTCATTATGTATGGTACATTGTATTGTCAAGTAAGGGGGGAGTGGGGGTATGTGAGCTTGCTCATTTTTTCTTTATTCTTTTTTTTTGTGGAATTATGCTATGAAATGTATATCATTTGTTATAGGTTGTGATGAATGGGTGGAAGTTTTTATTGAAGCAGAAAAATCTTGGATTTGTAAGTACATGTACATGCACATATAGTTTATGTTTCTGTACTATTAATATTACCTACCCATACTATCACCGTGCTTTTAAATGCATTTGACCTTGTAATACAATTAACGATATAGAAACATTGTGATCAAGTGGTCTTGAATTGTTTAAGAGATTGGAATGCCAACAAAGCACTTGTATGGTAAACCAACTATGATTCGCAACATCTTTCTTTCAAGATTTACCTGAGATGAACTGGTAAGCAGTTACTAATTTTCGTGACCAAGCCTTATCCATCCCTACTTTTTTATTGTAACTGTATGGCAAATACTGGTCTGCAGCAAGAAAAATTCGGTTCAATGAGGCTCTTGCGAATATCGCAAAAAATTTCATGCATGGGAATAAAAGTTGGTTTACAGTGAAGTTTTAACAAGAAATCAGGACATATTTAATACTGTAAATGTATTACATTAAGCATTTGCAATAATACATGGAAATTGATTTTTCAACAATTTGCATGGATTTGAATCATGTACATGTATGTATACCTATTCTTATACGTACATGTATGTATGCCTATTCTTATACGTACATGTATGTATACCTATTCTTATACATACATGTATGTATACCTATTCTTATACATACATGTATGTATACCTATCTTATACATACATGAATGTATACCTATTCTTATACATACATGCATGACATTTCGTTATGCACCTGATATAGTGAAAGCCAGCTAATCTTCAGCAAAAACGCTAAATATAATACACAGCCTATTATTGAAATTTGTTTACAGTATGGTAAATTATATTTGTAACTCGGAGAAGAGCACTTCAAAATCAAATAAATGATAACCTATCAATCCTTATATCAGAGATTTGACGTGTGTCTTTGTTTCCAGGCATTGACTGCATACGAGGACACGTCAATCGACCTTATCGTATAGAGAGTGCAGCCACTCAGCCTGTTCATTATGTGGTGGCCTACAATGAAGGTATGGGACAACAGAATCCTTATTTACTGCAATCTGTTATAAACATGTCCCATTCATTGTGATTTATTAAAAAAAACATCACACAGTTATTGCAATTTGTCCAATGCATTAATTCCACATTTACATGAAATAACTACCGGTACATGTATATTCCTGACTATTGTACCAGTATTCTGTTAATCTGTGGTGATTTTAAGAAACTTGCTTTTGAGCAAGATAAATTTATCTTACTCTTTTAACTTATTTGCTATATATTATTACGGTACTCAATACCCTTGTAATAGCAACTGTTAAAGGCTTTCGGCATTTTGTGTAGGGTTAAGCTTACTGACAAGTGGTAATAGAGAATATTGTCTGCGAAGTCCATTCTCTTGTGTTGACTGGTGATTGTTATGCTTCGTTATTTTATACATTAATGTTACAGAGGGTGAATGGAAAGATGTGACAGCGAGATATGCCTCTAAGTGGATGACAGAGACCAGAAAGCTACGGGTGGATCCAGAGTGGTGGAGCGAGACCCTTGGTGTGTTCAGGTGTGAGGAGGACAGCACGGAGGATGAGGAGATCAAAGGTCTGGATTGATTGACTGATTGAATGACTGACTGACGGATGGATGGATGGACAGATTGACAGATGGATTGATTTGATTGATTAATGGGCTTCATTATTGTGAAAACTGATAAAATATTTTTGTTGTGTAACTTGTTTAACAAACTTCAAAACCACATGAAATGAATAACAGAAGTCATTTGTTACATGATATAAATCTTGACTCTTTCATAAAATAAAGGGTAACTAGTGAAAATCTTAGTTATCCCCCTGTAGCTGCAAACCAAACCTTTAACATTTCCTTGTTTTCTATTCATGGATAAGTAGTGTATTGATTACAATTCTAATGGTTTGATTGACAGCTAACCTGATGAAGCGCCCTCTACCCACCAGTGTTTCAGCATACAAGAGTCACCCATTGTGAGTTCTGTACCTCAATTCTGTAACAGAAAACTTCATACGGTAGTATAAAGTTTATGTAACTAGCATTTTCTTTAATGCTAATTGTTAAATATAGCATAAACAATACTGTAACACTTCTTTAACAGAAAACTGCATTTTTGAAGTACTTCAGTATAAACAGGTGGTAATTAAAGGATTTGTAAAAAATTAAATCAAACACTTATACATTACATGCATGCATAGTTAAACCTGTTGACATTATCTTAGGGAGACACAATTTCTGAGTTAATTAAAAAACAGTAGAAAATAATTTTACAGAAAAAGTTACCAAAATTTGATTTTATTATATTGAAAGAAAACTTGAGTAGTGTTGTATGAATTGATTGCAACATTTAATTTTTAATTAGCACTTTTAACTCCATAACCATGATATGACATGCTTTGCCATGCAGTCCTACATATAATTGTCTTTCACTTTTCTGTGGGCCAGCTCATTTATATTATCATAGCTTCGTAAATATTCATGACCTCTAATCCACCAGTGAAATCTTCATTAATTTGCAAAATAAAGTGAATCTTTTAGGTTTTGGAGGTACTGTAGGTGTATGGTGAAGATCATTATATAACATCATTACTTTAGTAACAAAATATATTTGTACTAGTAATTTGTGTTAAACTGTTTATGTGATTGGTAAGAATCCTAAACGAGTTTAAACTGTAAAAGGGTTTGAATTCTTCATGGAACTATAGTCCACAATCTATGAGCAAATACAAGAATGATAGCTAAGTGTGTCTGATAAAGCATATTCCCATATAATGCAGAATTAAACCAAATCACACATCTTTTTTTAACAGATATGCACTTAGGAGACATTTATTGAAGTATGAAGCCATTTACCCAGAAACGGCAGCACCTCTCGGTTACATAAGGGGAGAACCAGTCTATGCCAGAGAATGTGTGCACGAGGTATGATATAACGCTATTGATTTATGCAGTATTCAGTTTCTTTTCTTTATCTTGCATGAATCTACTTAAAGGAGAGTCTGTCCTCTGTTTAAATGAGATCAAACTGTACACCTGTAAATTTTGTCTCTGCAGTTACATTCACGTGAAAACTGGTTGAAAGAAGGAAGAGCTGTTAGGGTAAGACTTTGAATATGAAGTGCTCTTGTTAATATGTCAAGTAATTTCTTTCTTAGTAAATTTATATCAGACATAATTGCAAGAGGGATGTTTAAACAAACTATTATTTGAGGAGACTTTTTATTCATGATATACCAGTGATTTAACTGGTTCAAATAACAGCAAATAATTCTCACAACAGAGCCTATATATTAGATAAACTTACACTTAATTATAATGGTTCATGGCAAGTAGTACAGTAAAACACGGTTATAGTGAACATGTTTATAATGAATTGATGCTTCAAGCAAAGTGATTTTCATTCCCTTTGACTTTATTACATGTTGTAAACTTGACTGATGTAAAGAATTACGCTTATACCAAAGCAAAATAGCTCGTCCCTGGCACTTAGTTATAAGCTCGTTTTACTGTATTTGTGAGTAGGACTCAAGAGATTCCATAATGTATCAGATTAATTAATAGTTAATGTATCTCATAATCTTCTCCCATTGTTGCATCAGCTTGCTGTTCCCTCATTGTTATTTCAACTTTCTATTTCATTGCGCATTCACCATTCCCCATTTTAAATTCTCTTGCTATATTGGCTGATAGTAATTTATTTTTCCCTCTCTTTATTAACTGTCATGTCAGGATTTCTTTTAAAATTTTCAGATTGGGGAAGAAGCCTATAAAATGGTGAAATCAAGAGCAAAATGGGTATGTCATCTTGTTTTTCTTAATATTCTTTTGAATTTGCTTTTAAGAATTTATACACACCGGTACATATTGTATGCAAGGAATATTTGCCCATGTTTAATTTTTGCCCCATTTATCCTCATTGTCAGAGTACTAATTTTAAAAGGACAAATTTAAAATGATTGTGTTTTAAATTTCTAAACACAGGACATTTTTATAATGGGGTAGTGTTTCACAAGTTTTATTTTTAAAACATTACCCAAGGTGAAAATCACCCATTGTGCAGTGCCTACATTTTCCATTTATTGGTTAATTGATATTTGTAATGTCAGCATATTGATTTTTCCCCAGAATAAGCCTAAAGTGGATCCCGAGGCATTGGATCTGGAACTGTTTGGATTGTGGCAGACAGAAGAGTATATTCCTCCACCTGCTGTAGATGTAAGTTAAGATGTCTTAACCTGTTCTTTTACCTAAGTAAGTAACTTACCTTGTCACCAAGATTCAGTGGAATTAAGTAATATGAAATATTATGCATGTATAATTATGTAAGAAAGTTATTTTGATGACATTGGTCTATACATAAACATTTAGTGTTGGGAATTTAGTGTGAAACCTATGAAGCTTTTATGAGCACATGTAATGGGATGAAACCTTAATGTGAATTTGTAGGTAGAACATTTCAGAGGATAGCAGTTTTATACCTGATGAAAAGAATGTTATTTGGCTTTAAAGACTCGGAATACAAAATTAATGGCACAAATTATCCTAAAATGACAGAAGTGTTTTTAAATGTCGTAAACTGTAGATTCCTTATTTCACATGAGTACTTAATTCCGTGATTCAACCTTTTTGCATTAATTAATTAGAATATATCGCTAATGCAGAATTTTTATCATCGTTTTTTTAATTCACATCTGTCGGAAAAATAAAAGCTAGAATTTAAATTTTGCAAGATATGCTTCTATCAATTTTACACTGATATTAATTCCTTGCGTTTAATTAGGAATCTACAGTACCGGTAATTGATTAAAAGCACATTTGTAATAGACAACAATATTTCTAAAAAAACCTTATTCGACCTGAAAGTTGAATCATGTATTCTTTAAGAAGTAAAAGGTGCACCAATTTCAATGTGTAGAATTTTGCTAACCTTTCTATGAAACTCTCACATTTTGTAGGGAAAGGTTCCCAGAAATGCCTATGGCAATATTGAACTCTTCAAGTCCTCTATGTTACCAGCTGGCACTGTGTATCTCAAAGGTAAACTTTTTCATATCACATGCCAAATACCACCTAATGATTGTAAGGAATTTTATTAACTGTGTTGCTTAATATCATAGCAATGTATACTGATGCTTAGTAATCATATATAAGAATTCTTCATTTGCCAGAAGAAATTTGATCAAAACTTTTTTTTCTATTAATAAATTAATGTAGCATATTCTTTCACTGCATGATGGCCCATTTATCAATGTGCTTCAGTATTGCATGCAATTAATGAAAAATAGATTTAACAGATTAACAGTACCTCATTGATATAATGTTCAAACAAGTGTGTTCATAAATGATGTTCATTTGAAACTTTCTGATTTTGATAGCTTGCTTTCAAGTGATGAAGTATGATTTAATTTTGGGCATGGAATATTAACATAAATTCAGTAGTTTTAGACATTTTACATGAATACATTATACATTCATTTGTGTTATATAAAATGTTGTGACACTTAACAGTTCCGGGCTTGAATAAGGTGGCCAAGAAGTTGAACATGGACTGTGTGCCGGCCATGGTGGGCTGGGATTCCCACTGTGGATTCTCCCATCCAGTGTGAGTACAATTCAATGTTATCCTTTTGGAGTGATCAGAATTCGTGGTGGCTTAATTTTCGTGTTATTCGTAGGTAGCCCTTCCCCACAAATTTACATCCTCGGCGAAAACAAATTTTAATAAAGTTAGTTTTCATACTAAAACTGAAAACTGCTACATCCACAAAATTACATCCCCACAAATAAGCAGAACTCCCTACACAAAAATTGGCCCCCACGAATTTCAATGATTCCACATTATACATATTTATCCGGTTATGAAATCAATTGACACAAAATAATTCATTAGGAATTTCCCTGTGGGATTGTAAAGACTCTTTTCATTAATATCTGATTTAAAACAGCAATATGACATACTCGTTGCTTTGCAATGAGCTTTGCTCTAGTTTTGGGGGCTACTTTCACTTTCCAAGTTTTTAAATGCGTCTGATCTTAATATATTTTTCAAATCTACATTTTTATGCTTGTTTACTATTAAACTTGTAAGGTCTAAATAAACTATAGACAGTAAGCTGTTGAGTTGTAGCTTTGTGTGAAGAAATTTACAGACCTAACCTTTTCTGAGATGTTCTACATTCTCTCATTCATAAACATGGTAATTACTGTATGATTTATTCACTGTATATTTATAACAATTTCAACAGCCTTAGAGGTTCAACTATAGAGCTGGTTTATAAAAAGTTTAACAACAATGATGACCGTCGGTTGTTGACATTACATTATTTTATACAGTATGGTTTTTCAATCCGAATTTTCTAGAAGAACACAACTACAGCTCGTAGATTGACTCATTGCCACTATATAATTTGTAATAGGTAAATGAAAACGCATTTTTATCTTATAAGTACAAGTTAAAATCCATCCTGCAGATTGATCTTCTGCCTCCGTGACGTAAAATATGACGTGTGTTTATGAACACTAAATTTAAAACTGATTCAGGCTTAAATCCGGATTTGTTAACGAAACACTTCATATGAAAAAATTGCATGGCTAATGTTGATTATATAATTTGTTTATACACGTATTCATTACTACATATGTAAAAATTTAAGCCAACAAACATGTTTAATCAATATAACGCAAATTGAAAACATATGCTGATCATATGTTTTAAACAAACATATGTTCAAAATATGTTAAACATACGTTGAACATATGATTACCACAAATATATGTTCAACATATGTTTTGAGTCTGTAATATGTTTAACGTATTTTTCAATTATATGTTAACAATATATTTCAAATATACCGGTATGTTCAACATACTGTGAAAAATTCATATGTTTAACGTATTTTCAACGTATGTTCAACATATGTTACTCGAAACATATGTTGAACATATGTTGCAATTTTACCTGTGTAATGTTTTATTGCTTTTAGTAATCAAACATTAACCTTTTGAGTTTCAACAAATAATTTTAAGTTGTTGCTGTTGACTACGATATTTTCACAATATTCTAAGGTTTGATAGTTCTTATTACCATTAATCCAGATGTCTGTGTAGATGAAACTTGTTATACTTGTAATTTATGCCACATTGAGATTCCCTTCTTTACAGATAGTCTTTCTGTTTACAGAAGACTTCCTGTAGATTACTTAATTCCGCTATTAAACCGTTTTGCATGAAATCACAAATGCCAAATTTTTATATAGTTTTACTTACTTTACATATGTCTGAAAATAAAAGCTAGATTTTTAAAATTCGCAAGATGAGCTTCTTGTGATTTAACGCGGATATTAATTCCATGCATTTAATATTTCAGTCTAGGAATTTACAGTAATAGCTGTGTTCTGTGTTTGTAGGTTGGAGGGGTTCGTGGTGTGTGAGGAACATAAAGACATTCTCCTGGCCGCCTGGGACGAGGAACAAGAAATCCAGAAACAGAAGGAGGCAGAGGTAACCTTATAATCAGTTCACGTAATGTTGTACAGAGAGGGAGGTAACCTTATAATCAGTTCACATAATGTTGTACAGAGAGGGAGGTAACCTTGTAATCAGTTCATGTAATGTTGTACAGAGAGGGAGGTAACCTTGTAATCAGTTCACATAATGTTGTACAGAGAGGGAGGTTACCTTGTAATCAGTTCACGTAATGTACAGAGAAGGAGGTAACCTTATAATCAGTTCACGTAATGTTGTACAGAGAGGGAGGTAACCTTATAATCAGTTCATGTATACCGGTAGTTGTACAGAGGCAGAGGTAACCTTAAAATCTTTAAGTTCATATATTGTTGTACAGAGTCATAATTACCTTTGCTAGTCAAAGGACATTATTTGGAAAGATGCTGCCAAAAACATCAAAAGCGTGGATGTATTTTATAGGAACAGCAGATTCAAAATCAAATATGTTAAATCATCTAAATTAAAAAAGTAATTCGGAAACAAGCAATTTACTGGACACTCAAAAACAACTAGCAATTACTGACTACATGTATGTTGATTCTTCTTGGTCACAACATGTATCAGGGGGGCTGGGAAAAGAAAACATAATGAGAGCCATGGTAAAAATTGTAATGACAACTAGATATATTAATATACCTGGTATATATTTTTATGAAAACTGAACTGAAAAATTATCCAAGTAACCAAATACTCACTGACAGTCGGAAAAGTAAGCAAGTAACCAATTACTAAAAGCTTTTCTTTTCCAGCAGGGGTGATTATCATTAACTCAAATGTTGTATATGCACTAGCTGGCAATTGTGTCTCATGAGAATTTAGCTTGGAAATAAGAAGTAATTAAATGCCTTGGTACTAATATTTAAGTTGGAAAAAAATTCCATGAAATTCATGAGTCAAAGTAGGCTTTTGTTGTGTTTATTGCAATGTAGCATGTCTTAAAGAATTTGTAAAAATCTATTTTGTGATCTTTCAGAATAACTTCAATTTAGATGTAGAATACATGTAATTTATTTACCTTCAGTTGTTTGATGTACTTCTTTATATTTGTTTATTTAAATGAACAGAAAAAAGAGAAGAGAGCAGTAGGAAACTGGAAACTGTTGATTAAGGGCCTGCTGATCAAAGAAAGAATTAAGAAGAGATTTAACCTGATGGAAAAGGTACTTTCACAGTCAGTTATATATTCAAGTCAATGAATCTCCCAATTGATATTCTTACCCTAAAATTCTAGGTGGCATTCATATGATCTGACAACAGTCCTGGTGTAGAATGATCATTTAAAAATTGCACAGCAAACAAAAATTATTATTTACATAGAGAGTTACTTCCTCTCTTAATTTAAATCACTTTCAGAGGATTTGGCCATTTTTAGACTATAATTATCTTCTTTAGTTGAGGAACCCTTTATAAAGATTTAGGATGTACTGATGAGTGTTTAATGATTATGAAATTTATTGACAACTGATGTAAAGTGTAAACTATTTTATTAAAGGATGAAGAACAAGACACTAAGCAAAAGCCAAAAGGCAAGATTGCAACTGATGCAGAAAAATCCTGGCCACGAAAACATCAGCAGTCCAAGAAGTTGTCACACAGTCAGGAAACCATGTAAAAAGTGTCTGTCAGGAAACCATGTAAAAAGTGTCCATCAGGAAACCATGTAAAAAGTGTCCATCAGGAAACCATGTAAAAAGTGTCTGTCAGGAAACCATGTAAAAAGTGTCTGTCAGGAAACCATGTAAAAAGTGTCCATCAGGAAACCATGTAAAAAGTGTCTGTCAGGAAACCATGTAAAAAGTGTCCATCAGGAAACCATGTAAAAAGTGTCTGTCAGGAAACCATGTACGGTAAAAATTGTCCGTCAGGAAACCATGTAAAAAGTTTCCATTAGGAAACCATGTACGGTAAAAAAGTGTCCGTCAAGAAACCATGCAAAAAGTGTCCGTCAGGAAACCATGTAAAAAGTGTCTGTCAGGAAACCATGTAAAAAATGTCCGTCAGAAAAACTCCCAGAAAAACTTGAGCAGAAAATCCTGGCCACAAAAACATCAGCAGTTGGAGAAGTTGTCGCAGATATAGAGTCAGGAAACCATATGAGAAGTGTCAGTGTCCGTCAGAAAAAACAAACAAACTTAAGCAATAGACTCAGGAATATGTTAAAAACCCTTACCTACAACTACTCAGGATGTTTGTTACACTACATTAAGTAGAAATTGCTAAATCTTCCAATTCATGCTTAAAAGAGCACAGGTAAAAAAATGGATGCATGGCTTCTGTAAATATTGACCATTTTACTCTCCAAGAAATGACAGCTATAGAATCATTGAAGTATGTGTTCATGGTTCCATGATTCTTTGAAAAACTTATGCAGTATGTTACAATAAAATATAATATTTTTATCTCTATGCCTCGAGTTTTTTATCTACTAAAACTGGTTATTAAGATATACTCCAAATAATACTGACATGCAACCAGTTTCGCCAGTACCATTTCTTGCCAGTGCATCGTTACATCAATTTTCTAAAATAATTTTATGTGTTGATAAAATAACATAACAGTGCACTTGTGAGAAATGGTATCTGGCGAGAATTGGCCAGATGCCAGTATAAATTTTGAAACTTCAATTAGGTATTTTGCTGTAATGCCAGGTAATTCCTGTTTGTTGTTCAGTGGTTAGTACGGTTACTTTTATTGTGCTATGTGTTTGCTAGGTAATTCTTCCTTGAATTGCAATTCGTACCAGTAGCTAGCAGAATTATTTTAGCTTGTATTTTAATGGTAAAGAAGAAGGTACAGTTTCTTTCAATATTTGCCCTAAAATTCAAAAGTTGTTTAAATCTTATAAAAATACACATGTACCATCTTGAACATGTATGCTTATAAAGTACCAAGTTATACACTTTTATCTTGTTTCAACAAATAGTTATGACTTAAACATTTTGGCATGTTTCTAAGATTTGGTAAAAAATGATGAAAAATGGCACATTTTCTCACAGTTGTTTGAAGAGGAAAACGTGTTCGCAGCCGTCGCCCACAACGAAATTAATATAATTTACGGTATGTGATATCACATGATAAAGTTATAATGTGAGTTTCATCGTGGGCGACAGCTGGGGACATATTTTTCTGTTCATAAAACCACTAAGGAATTGGTGTTTTCTGCTAAGTTTTATGAAAATTACGGGAAAATGCACTTTTGTGACGTCACAAATAAACTTGTGGAAGTCTAACTGGGTAACTATATATATAAATTCTTAATCTATGGGTATTCTTGTGTAAATAAACGTTGCATTTCAATTTCTTGTGATATCTTTAAAAATCACTCTAAAACAGGGCAAAATATGATTGAAACTGTACCTAGTTCTTTATGCAAGTAAAGCAATATGAGCTGCAATTTTCATGATCATGATTTTTTTTTTACAAAAATGACAAAAAAATTCATAGTTTTTAAATGTCTATTCACCAATTTTTTTTTGGAAAAGGCTGTTAAGAAGCCTTAATTGGAGCAAAATTGAATTATTGTCGTCGTGTAAAAAAATTGATTTGCTATATGTTCCTTAGAAGAGAAATCTTTCCTCTGAAAAAAATAAATGATTTTTTCTAACCTTATTTATCATAAAAGTTAAAATTATATGCAGACTTATCATACTAGCAGTTTTTTGCAGCAAATTAAAATTCTAAAAAATACAGCTCATATTGCTTTTTAAGAGTTTTATAAATTTCAAAAAAAAAGGATTATTTCAAAATTGCATTGTTTTTATAGACTTCAATCTTTTCCAAGTAATTATTTAGGTTAAAGTAGCACGCTGTTGAACCGCAAATCATGAGTTTGAATCTGCCTGGGGTTTTTGTTCACTTTTACTTAATTAAAATTTTGAAAATAAGATTTTTTATCCAAAATTGCAATTGTTTTTGCCTTTTTGAATTATAGACTTCTTATCCACCATGATACCCATCATAATCAAGTAATTTTCTAATGATTTGAGAAACTATTTCAAGGTGTAGTGAGCCACCATAAAGAGAGTAACTTGCACTGCCATAAGCTAAAATCCTCCCACCATATGCACCTTAAACTTCCTTGGGTAAAAACTGTGAAAATGCACATAACCTTTAAAATAACTTTAATATTTTCTCCAGTCTTCAGTGAGTTTATGATGATGATCACATCTTTTTAACATTAATAAGCAATCACAATTCTTTTTTCTAATATATCATTGATTAATATGGTATTCTTGAGATTGGTACATTCCTATATATATATGTTTCCTTATATGAACCTAAAGAATAGTGAAAATGTTCAATTCTGTATGACCTTTTTTATGACATCACAATGATCATAGCAAGCACTTATCGCTTGGATTATTGTAAACTTAAAATCTTGGTAATTTCAACAGTTCTGGACGATTTGCTTTTTTCAAACGTAAATATTAGTAATATACAACAATGTTAAAAAGTTCATCAGGATATGAAGTTGGTTGGTACGTGATCAAATCTACCAAGAAGCGAAGCCCTTTGGGCTTCACAGGATTTGATCACTTGACCAACCAACTTCATATCCCGGTGAACTTTTTAAATTACTGTTTATTTCTTAATTGTATTGGTTGAACTCCCTAAAACCTAATTAAAATGAACACAATTTTTCATCCATCATCTTTTTTCTTTAATTCTGACTTTCCATATCAAATGCATACATGTCATCTATGACTTAATAACTAAGCACTACAAAAGGTATATTCTTCAAACATTTCTATTTCTGAATTATAATGTGTATACATGTGTATATAAAATAATTTTGAAATAAGTGTATACATAATGATTAAGTATACAACATATAAATGCAATAAATTAAAATATATACTATGAGGTATAAAATTATGAACAGATTGCACTTGTGTATAAACAAAATCTGCAAGAACCAGTCAAAAAAGAGGGATAAAACAATAGTCAACAAACTCTTGGCCAATCAAATTCTAATATTTTGTCACATGATTATTTGTTGCTATCCTCAGTTTAAAATGTACATGTATATTATAAATATTGTTAAAATATTTCACATAAAATATTGTTTGAATCACATGTGCATTAAATTTTGTCAAAATTAAGAAGAGAAAATCAAATTCAATTAATACATATAAATACAACATCGACAAAAGATTTGAAATTAGTTAAACCTTAGTAAATTAACTGAGCAAAGAACAAAAAATTTCAAAATCCATATTATATAGACTGGCTATGCACACTAATGTTTAATTTCCATAATTATAATACGTGAGAAAGGATTAATTTTAAAAAAGGTATCATTACTGAGTTGATTGATGAATGATGATCAAGTTTGACCAATAATTAGATGACTAGTCTTGCTGTAATGTCCGATACATAACAATATAGTGAAAGATATGTTGTAAAAAAAAAAAACCCCAAAGAGATCATTACTGTGTTGCATACAATAAATAAATAATCAATTTTTATGAAGAACTAAAATTCACAACAAGTATATATATCTTTAAATATTAAATAATCCAGCAAGCAGCATATACATAAATATCATCTTAATGAACATATCAATTTAAATCTCACCACTGCAAGACAACAGAGCAATGAAGACATGGGTAACAACACAATGGTCAAGTTATACAAATCTTACGATTCTTTGATGATTTTCAACAACACAGCAGGCAGTGTTTTCCACTCAGATCAATATTTCTTTTCTCTTTCTGATACAAAACGATATTTTTTAAAACTATGGGATAGGGCTGGAATTTTATAATGTAGGAACACCATGCCTTATTACCAGAGGCAAATGACTTCAAAAAAGGAGTCAACTATCTGGCATACAGAACCTGTGATGTGACTAAAATACTGCTGATTCAGTAACTTGGATATCTACCGAAAACACAATGAACCAAAACAAGCGCTGATGGACCTGCTTTGAAAAACTTTCAAGCTTCTTTAATATCTAGTGCTCTACATTTACTTAATAGATGAATTTGAATATAAGAGATTATATGTTTTGTGCCATTTTTTAAAATCATTTTACTGCTAAACTTATTTTCATTCTAAAATACTATTATTGTACTACAGCATAGTCTAATTCTAGATGTACATTCATCTGTAAGAAGTGTACCACACAAAATAATCCAGTATTATTGAAATTGGCAGAATTTATATCACCTTACAATTTGTTTATCCTGCCTAAAACTGGAAGCCCAAAAAGAAAAAGCAGTAAAATGTGTTTTGCGCTTGTGACAGTTCATGCTGGCACAATATACTGTTAGTTTTATGCCCAGTTCCAAACTTTTGTATGTGTGTTCAAATTTTTCTGATGATTTCTATGCATTATGTACATTAGACTATTCTTCATCTCAGTACTTTAGAAAAGTCTTCCAAATACTTGTACTAATAATTACTTTGAATATGGACAAGTGGTATCAGTGGCAAAGTCTTTTGGCTCTGATTTAACTATGGGAAGTTGAGGAGGTGGGCTGCCAAGTGAGTGGGCGGGATTACAGCCATGATTGACAGGTGTCACAGACCCATGTGATGTCGGCAAGTCCTGTATGATATCAGGAATGTGAATTGGACTTTGGCTTGGGGGAAGAGGAACTTCATCAGGAATGTTCCCATGATTCATTTGTGAATTCCCACAATGCTTTGTTGTCTGAGACAGTCCATTTCCCTGAGGATAGCTTTGATTGCCATAGAAACTGTTGGGTAGGCCTTGAAGACAGTTGCCGTTAGATGGGAGCGGTGACTGAGATAATGTATAAGAGTTACTTGTACAGATTGGGGGACTGCTTGCATTGAGTCCTTGACTAAGATTCTCCAGCATTTGCAGTGGATTACTTGATTGTGTCTGTGAAGCATTACCCTGAGCTATTGGAGGATTGTACACTGGAATGTTGGAAGACCAGTCATGTGGCTCCTGCTTGACCTGAACCTGCCCTGTACCTGTCCATGACGATGACATTGACATCGCATACTGGCCATTCATTTGAAAGTTCTGAACTCCCTGATTAAAGTTCATTTGAGCTGACATTGCCATGGCTTGTTTATATGCCTGATTGGCTTGAAAGCCCTGTTGTCTGTAAGCTTCTGATTGGTAGTTACCTTGGAAACCTGGGCCCTGTACTTTACCCTGAGGCATAACTCCTGGCTGAGACATTTGCTGAGGCGAGTAGTTGGGTTGGGAGAACTGACCGTTAAACATTTGAGGAGAAGAAATGGGAGGACCTGCAAAGTTATTTTGAGCACAACCTGGCATTTGTCCACCATAGTCCTGAGGGGAGAATGCAGGCTCCTGCTTAATGCTAAGAAAATTTGGGTTGTTTGGGTGATAATTACTTTGACTGTTTGGATGAGGGTAGCTTCCCTGATCTATCTGCTGTGGAGCCATCATGGCACCATGTTGTTCTGCAAACAGTGGAGGACTAGCCTTAGTCTCCTCCTCAACTTTCTCTGGTTTGGGTTCTTTCTTAACAACCTTAAGCTCAACATCCGGGAAGCAAACCTCTGAGTCGTCCAGCTTTTCAAGATCGCCACGGAGGTAGTCCCGTAATTTCTTTAAAGCTGTGTAGAATGGGACTTTATCAATTGCTCGGGGAAGTTGTGAGCATCGGGCGGATGAGGACGGCATCACATACACCAACTAGAATAAAATAGTGACAATTTCTTATTATTCAAAATTATATCATCAATACTCGAGACATTCCACAATGCTGAACTGTAAACCAACTTTTATTCATGTGTGAGAAATTTTCATGAGGTTTGAGAATGTACCGCAGTCTGAATACTTCTTGCTATGAACCAGTTCTCAAATGTCCCTGGTATTTTATTTTTAAGATAATCCTCATCTTGATCTTGACAGTTGCAAAGAATCAGATTATCTCCAGTATATTGCGGAAGAAAATCAACGCCATAAGAGTTGGTTTACAGCATTGCATTATATAACAGTTTGCGACAAATTCTCATTCATATCATTGAAGGTACCGCTTCATAAAACTATTTACCGTTTCTGTTTCTGCAAATGGCTCCGGTTGTTTTCCAAAGGCAAAGTTCTTGTGACCCACAAATACTTCATATATTCCTGCATAAATATCAAAGAGATAACAGCTTTATACCAGTGATCAAAAAGTTAATTGAATACTTTAAATTTGTTTTCAATAGGTTGAGATCATAGTGGTTTTGAATTTATGTCTACTGTCTTTAATCTACAAGATTTGAAGCATCTTTTCACATTTCATTGTTGTTTGAATTTCGCAAAATTAACAAAAACTTGTACATTGTATACAGTGAAATGGAATCCGCAGTAATACAAATGTACATGTATTTTCAAAAAATCTACAATACTTTATTTTAAATTGTGCATTCATTTGAAACAATTTCATTGTTGGTCAGTTCTCACTTATCAATTTTGTAGTTCATGTATACCGGTAGTTAACAGGCATCTTTGGTTTTGATAAATTTAATGGTACACTTACCTTTGCCATTGAACACAGCTATTTTTGGTCTGTATTTCTTTACCTTCTCTGACAATATTGTGGCTCCTTCTTTTATTTCTTTCCTATAAAAATTAAAATCAACTAATTTCATGATTTGGCATTATTACAGACTTAGTACTAGATAAATTCAACATTAAAGACTTAACTGAGTTTACAAGCATTTTAATATGTATTCATATATGCTTATGCAATGAGCCCAGCTTAAGCAATGAGAAGATGTGAATTATCTATTACACTGTATTAATATTTTTTGGGCACAATAAAATTGTTCAGAGAAAAATATTAAACCCAGCTTGTAATACTGTAATACCTTAGATAACTAAGCAGTTCAGAGGAGCTTTTGATAAATACATGTAGATGAAAATTGTATTAAGAGATGAATTTTTCTTGACAATCATGGTATTTTTTCCTTTAAAAATACCATGACAATCAAACATTTGAGTAAAATCTTTTTACATGTAATTTCCAGGTCTCATAACTCTTGTGTTTACAAAATTTAAAAAATTTGTGGATAATTATTTTTCACAGTTGTACTCAAATATCAACAAAATTATTTTTTTCTTCTTTTCTCTGAGTAGCAACTTTTTCATTGTTGTCATGTTTTTTGAAGATTTTGCAAACTTTCAGTGTTTCCAAAGAAACAGTGATTACTGATATACCTTGTGAGATCAGCACTCCCTCGGGTTGTCCTGGCGACAATATTCGTGAAACCGATGCCATATTTGACAAGTTTGTAGTCGTCGTAAGCATTAAGCTGTTCTGGAATCAGTCCAGACAGGAACAAGCATTTCCCTGAAAATCAAGATATAGTACATGTACTGATATACCAATACTGAACTTGTGCATTTAGAAAAATACCTATAATTTCTTGATTATAAAGAGAAGAATTTGCATGTTGGTGTATTAACTGCTTGGAGACTTACAGAAATGGTTCCCTGGTCCAGCATAATGATGTCCTACATAGGCAGCACACAACCCTGGGTTTATACCAACCTACAGAGGCAGAAAGATAACTAAAAACCTCGGAAAACATCTGACACCAAGAACTGCATTTCATTTTAAAGAAGTACCAGTGATAACTAAGTTAATATCCTTATTTACTTTATATTTCATTGATTTCTGATTTTTTAAAAATATATATCAAAGTTCATACAACAAGTATAATATAAGTGTGTAATGTGTATTTCATAGATAAGCAGTAAGAATTCATGTCCCATGAATTTTTTTGGCAGTTCTTACAATAAGTATGTCAAGGTTCTCATGCAAGTGGTCAGGTAGCTCTCTTTTCATGACCTCGTCTTCACTCATTCCGTTGAACCTATCTCGTTTCTTCTTCTTTGTGGGCATGTGGTCTGTTATCTTCTCCTGACCCTCTTCCTTTTTCTTTCTTCCTCTCTTCTTCTTCTGTGGAATGCTGTTTTGGTTATAGAAAACAACTTCATTGAAAAAAGATAAATTATGAAAAATATCAAATGATTTGTGAAAAAATGAATTTATCTTTCCTTTATGACTTTCAGTTAAACTTATACAAAGAGTTTTGCAGTTACATTGCAAAATGTGAAATATATGGTGTAAATTTTAGAGGTGAATATTAAATAGAAAATGCTATTATACAACACTTAAACATGTTATAAATTATATTTCATGTTCATTCAATATCATGAAATGACTCAGATTTTATTTCATATTTTAATCGCAATGTGTAGAAATATACACGATTCAATTACATTGTATATCATTACGCTGAAAACATCCTCAAAAAGAAGAAAATTCGAGAATGCTAATGTCCGCATTAACAGACATTGAATTGACTTATTTTATAAATTTTGGCACATGCTGTGTTATTGTTTATGTTACACACCTCTCTCCTGGCTCTTGCTTTATTAGTCCGCCATCTGGTATAGTGAACCCTGGGGGGTACATCATGGGGCCTCCAGGCCTGCACAAAACACAAACACATGTGTTTACATGGAGGCAACAAACATGTCAACACATCTGGACATCTTGTGTAAAGTCATTGAAATGAGTCTGTCTTATTTGTAATCAGGTGTGAAAACAGGTATATAGTACAGTTATTGGATTATTAGCAGATTTATAGAACAGTCTTGCATGAATTTCTATTCTGGGAAAATGTACAAACACATTTTGCTATATGAACCATATGAACAACATAATAAGGTTCAGCATTTTACATGCATTTGGTTTCAGTTAACAAGACACTAGAAATGAGGTATCCTAACTTACATTTGGACTGTGTTGGGTGGAAATGTTGGTGTTTCCATCATAAAAAGGTCTGCATTGTTCATTGCTGGGTAGCACTATATTATACAAAATATTGATAGCATAAAATTTAATATATAGAGGTTCTAGCGGAAGCAAAATTTAAAAGAGAGAAAGAGAGAGTGAGAGAGAGAGAGAGAGTATCATATAACATTGTAGAGCACCCCCCTTTTTACATGCTAATATATACATGTATGAAAATCAATATCCTTTCGTCTTATTTTTGTTCAGTTTCATAAGATTCGTACATATTTTCATTATTATTGCTAAACAATTGATTTAAAACGTATCAAATTAGAGTATATTTACAAAAAATGAGTGTAAACATTACCTGCAGGTGCTCGACTCGGTGAAGCTTTGTTCTTTCTCTGTTCTCTCTTCTGATTGGTGGAATAGGGTCAAAGGTGAAATATTGACCAATGGGAGGGGAGTTAAGTAATCTAAAAATATTTCGGGACGAGTTGTCTTTTCTTGTTTTCATGTTCAAACATCTAGTTTGATTGGTTGACCTATTTCGCATTCAACAAATCAAATATTTGTTTACAAGTAAAAAGATTAACAAAATGGCAGCGCCCTTGAAGTGATGTTACCTATTGATGTCAGTTACACAACTTTGCAAAAAGCATGAGGAAATATGCCTCGGACACACTTTTTATAAACAAAGTGATTAATAGGTTCAAATATTTAAACAGAAAGTTGGGCAATCATCGATATTCGATTGTTGCATTTATTGCAGGAGGTTGTATCGAATTGTGCATGGTAAAGCTGCAAGCAAACGGTGCAAATTTTTGTAAGTATAAGTTTTTCACTGTTAGGGAACAATTAATGTTATAGGGTACATATTATCTTTTCTCTTATTCACATGCACACACAATGACACAAATTTTCCCCTTTTAAGATATTGTGCATCTCAGGAACATGTTTCTGCATTGAATTGTATCATATACTCTGTCCCAATTTTCTTTCCACCACTTTTTGCTCAGTATCTCAATCATTATAAACACTTTGGTGTCCAAGCTACATCGATCCATTCACTAGAATGAAAAAAAATCCAGATTATCTGTTCTGAAACGCCCCCTCTAACGCTTCAGGTTTCAATACACCACCAAGAAAAAGAAAGTCTACGGGGATTTTGCATTGCAAATTATATCAATGCCCTGGATAATAACTTTGAATTATTGTTTAAGGTGTCCCGAGTACATGTATTACTGAATGGAGAAAAGATGTATATATTTGAATTCCCAATTTGAATCTTTGTGGAGTTTGTATGATACAATGTATTTGTTTTCATTCATGTGAAATTTTCCTGGCATAAACAGATGATGTTTTGGGTCACCTATTTGTCGACTTCAATTAAACTTCATTGATAGGTATGTTTGTTTTAATTGAAAAGCATCAAAAAGTGACAGAAGCAATAACTTTGGACATACTACTGGTACAGCAAGGGACGGTCAAACATGTGTAATCACTGGTGCCAGTTGGTTAAACACCTGACTAGGTTCAATCCTGGTTTGGTCCATCACAATTTCTACCATTCCATTTGATGCCATGACCAAACTTTGGAACTGACAGGTTAACTCTTGCCAGGGGAAAAGATCATGAGATGTTGATATTTGAGGGCGAAGATCAACTTGGGGGGGGGGGGGGGGGCAGGGGATGTGATGTGATGTTCAGACTGCTCAATCACCATTACTGGCATTAGCCAGATACATGTACCGGTAGCTCAATTAGTAGAACTGTGAACATCTGCAAAATGATTCAGATGGCCAGGGTTTGAATCCTCATCTTGTTGGTCAATATTTTACCCATCCCATTTAAACTATTTTGCGTAATTTTGCAATTGGCAGCTAGTCTGTCAAAAATTTTATTATATCATCCAAGAAGTGAAAGAATTGATTGCAGAGGATCTCACCTCTCCAAAGTCCACTTGTACTGGATATTTTGTCTTTCCGTTGAATTTCATTCTGAAGTACCGTACATGTATATTTTTATGTCATTTAGGAACTTTTACCTGTATTTTCAGATAAGTCATTCATAGAGAAACAATCATTGATCGAAGCCGAGAGACGTTTCTTTAAAGAAAGAAATAAGGAAATTGTAGAGAAATTGATGAAAAATACACCAAAAGAAGAACTTGATTCTGTGGAGTTTAAAGTTAGTGTTACTGTTTATATATTTAGTGTACTATTCAAGACTATATGAAAATTTTGTGTCGCTTTGGGCTGACTCTACTGCTACCTGCCCAGACAAAAGCAGAAACTATATAATCATGCTTCATTGCTTATTTCGAAATTATATTTTGTTATCACACCAAAATGGAATTTATTATGGGCCGCCAGAAGGCGGTCCGTTATTTGATATACATTTAGATATTGTAACTGCGTTTCTGCGGGATAGTTGTTTTTTTTATAGAATTAATATAATGCTTATTTTTTAATGAATTTAAAGTAAATTTGCATGTAGAAATATGCTTTATTCCTTTAAAAAATATTACATATTTTTTGTTTTACTTGTAAATGTATAGTAGGTCATAGACTGTCGTGTTAGGTGCGTTTTTATCAAGACTATAATCTATTCGGAAAATTTCGGAGTTTTTCATTCTTTTCAAAACAATGCATCGGGATCGGTATAGGGGACACACTTAAAGACCTGAAATACTGAAGACCTGAATGACATGAAATTTTATATAAATGATATATTTGATTCATGAAATATCAATTATTTACGCAAAAATATGAAAAACCTGAAAATTTGAGCTGACCTTATTTTTAAAATACTTTTGAGAACCTCATGCAATTAATTACGCATGATTATCTTCATAAACTGAAGTGTAGATAAGATTTATAATTCCATATAGAAAAAAAATAATTATCCGGCTTAATTTTTACCCTTAAAATTGTGCAGTTTCTACCGGATGAGCATATGATGTTACACGTACCTTTAAAATAATCCATTTCTATTTTATTTGAAATCATATAACCTAATGCATATAGTTTTAATTCAATACAATGCAACAAAAAATAGAAATGATTTGAAATACATAACCTCTAAGAGAATAATAATGAGTTGAACTTTGTATTAGAATACATACAAATCAATGTGTTCTCCTATACTTCATACTATGGCAATGGTCATACAATTACCGTTAGAAATGCTAACGAACTCGATTCTTAATAATAATAGTAAAATGTTAAACTTAAAACGTGTTGCTGAAAATATATTAAAATTTACCATAAAGATTAGTAAACTAACTCATTATTTTCTTCTCTTTGATGTGTTTTTATGTAAACAATCAATGATGATTCATACAATAAATATTTTCTGCGGCCCATTTGACGCTTGCGTCAGTATATGCTTTCTTGTTTTGTTTTATACTTGTATGTTTTTGTGAAATCTGAAATTTTAAGCAAAGTGGTGTGTTATATAGGGTTGATATTAAATATCAATACTTAATATTAAATAATATAATATGAATCATTCTTGAAGGGACACTAGTACTTACAGTGCATTGGTTTTGGAGTTGTTTATATATTTGATAATACATATATACAGTACACTGACTGTACGCTTTTAATTTTACAGATATGATTCGCTTTTTAAAGGAGTACTTCACCAAACAGACTTTGAAATTTTATTTGCAAATGGGCTTTTGGATGCTAGTGGGAAATCAGTGTGTCCACATGTATTATAAACCTCTTGCAGTAAGTATAGACAGTTAATAGACTACAATTCAAGCAGAAGAGGAGATTTTTTACCCATCATTTCTGCCAATTACTTTTTGTATTGAGTGTATTTCATCTCCAACCAAAATCAGCCAATTAAATGAATCATGTAGTGGCACTGTTCTAATGTTAATAAAATCACCACATCACATATAAAAACCAATCAATAACACAGTTGACATCAAGATATTCTACTGTAAATTATTTATTTTTTATCTATAAATACTAATTAGCATAATGGTGCATTCATTTAACCTCACAGACCTTGTATAAAGATTGTGTATTGTTAAATCTGTTGTGTTTTACCTTGCTTTTGCCACAATATTAATCATTATCAACAACTTTCTTGATTCTTTTCAAAGAATTTTGAAGAAGAAGTTCAGAAACAGCTTAGGATTTTAGAAGAGAGAGCTGAGGAAGAAAAGGATAAATTGAAGGCTGGGAAGACGTGACTGTGAATATGTAATGACTAATAACAGACAGCTATTTCTCTCTTCATCTCATGAGACTTAGTTTGCCAAGATGTTTGTGAATACAGATTTGCATGTGATATTTTGTTAATATTTATAAATTAAAAATATTTTGTCCATATAAAATCCTGATTTTTTGTTCTTGTTCCATAGAAATTTTAAATAATTATGTATGGTTTCCATTCACACTGCTATAGAAGACTTTCTCATTAACAACCATCTTTCTAGAATAAAACAAAATGTCTGTCTGGGGTCTGCTTTTTAAAAATTTGCGTCTGCTCTGGGCCCACTCAGGGTCAGCTCAAAAGTGTGAAGCAGACCCGTCTTTTTTCTTACCGCCATAAGCCCGTTCCTTGTATATATCAAATACACATGTAGAGACATTTGGTCATTTCTCAGTAGTGATTTAAGGTAAGGTTTGCGGTTACAGGGAGATAACTCACAAATTTTCATTGTGACGTAACACCAACTACCCTTTATTTCAGTTATGACGTCAAAATTTATATGACGTCATAATTGATTTCAGTTTTTTTTTTTATTTCGCGGGTTTTTTTTAGTTTCAATGAAAAAATAAGAGGACACAAGCATTTTATCAATTTCCACGAAAACGAAATCCGCATCATGGTTTTTAATAGTGTTTTAGAAACATCAGATTACACATATTCTAAGATACATTTTTCCTGAAATCGGTGGACTTGGAAAGGTTTCAAATAAGATGTTTTCGTTTACATAATAGTTGTCCAAAATTAAGACTTTTGTTGCATTTCATTCTATTTTTAGATAGTTCATCAGAAATTAATAAAAGTGAATCATGATATTAAAAGTAGTATTATTTTCGAACATTTTAAGCATAAATAACCCCCCATAATAGTCACATATAAAATGTACATATTTTCACGAAATTGTTTACATTTCATCAAAATAAAAATTGGAAATCATGAACTTTGACCTTTTGTAGTTATAAAACAGGACGGGCAAAATTCATTTGAATTCCATGAGAGAAAAGACTTTAGTATAGTGAACAAAATGGTATATAACTTTGGTACAACCTCTAAAAAAATGCAAGCCGCAAACCTTACCTTAAGGGTCTGCTTCTGAAATCAGGGTCTGCTATCTATGTCCACTCTGGGTCTGCTTTGGTTCAGCTCTGGGTCCGCCGTAGTAGACCCGAAGCAGACCCTGAATAAACACAGAAAGCAGACCATGTGTTGGGTTGGGATCTGGTTGGTACTGTTTTTATTGGAACAAAAAAAGAATGACATCACAGTAGGGTTCTATAAAATTTTACTTACTTGGAAACAAAATTACAATTATAACTTTGATGTACATGTAGATTTGGTATAATATTTCAGTCAGCACTAAATTGTTGGTTTCCAAGTGGATGTTATCTCTTACACTTTCTGTTAAAATTTGAAGCAAAAATCCAATCAGAACTTTTCCAATGTTTCTGAATGATCTAATGCCAATGTTTACGATGGGAAAGGTTACTTTACATGACTGTTCTATAGATTAAGAAAGAAACTTTTTTCTCTGGATAAGTTTGCTAATGCACTTACAGAGGAAATACATGCATCAAGATTGTTAAGGTCTGGGATATAAACATAAATACTAATCGGTGTTTTTAAGTCAAGATTTACCAGTAACTGAGAAAAAAAATTACATACTTGGAGTTAAACCCTTAGACAGCAAAGGCATCGGAACGATGGGGGGGGGGGGGGCATAGCCACCCCACTTTTTTTGTTAAGTTAGACTTAACCATTTGGCACATAGCAGAATAGAGGGTTCAGCCTCTCGGTGTTAGTATTATGGAATCGCTCTCTTCCACATTATTATTTTGGTCAGTACTATATGAACCATCATAGATCCTTTGAGACACATAAAAATTATGTTTAACATTAGGAGGATACCCATATGCTTCCCCGAGTTCATTCTTTGACACATGTGCCACACTTGAGTATCAGCAACTCTCTTTCGAACACCTCCCTTTCCGCCATCTTGAAAGGATTTAAAACCCCAGAAACCGCACTCGAAGGTGGTTTTAGGTTTCCTGGAAACTTGTTTCAGTTTAAAGCCAATAAATACAAAAACTAAATTTAGTTTTAAACTTGTTCAAAACCATTTTTGCAAATAAATAGAAAGTTTGCAAAACCGAATTAAAACCTAAACTAGTTCTTGATCAATAAATTTGCCCTTTATTTACAGGTATCCAAGCATTTTTCTTATTGAAAACAAACTGACAGAAAATCATGAATTAATATTCATTTATTTGTTGTTGTTCTTTTTTTACATTTGATGTTGTGACTCAACAGGTTTATTTTCTTAGCAAAATCTGAAATGATGAGCATGTACAATCAGTCTGACATCAGAAGTTCCTTCTACATTCTATTATAATAGCATGTATAGCATTGTTGAGCAGATATAAATTATGTGAAGTAAAACATTCAAATAACTCTTGTGATTCTATGTAGATCAAAGGCACCATAGGTTCAGATTGTCAATTAAGACTAAAATCACACAAACCAATATACATTCATCACAAAATAATGAGAGAAAAAAAAGAATTTTTAAAATATCACAGGATAATTGAAATTTTTATTCAAATGATGACAGTTTTTTTTAAAAATTGTCCCCATAACTTCTTACAATTAGTTGAAGGGTACCAAAATAATCTGACATTAATCATTAAAAAATAAAACTCAGTCTGTATCTTGATAGACTATAATATCCATATACAGTTTGCTGAAATATTAGAGTAAACAATGTGAATATCTGACCAGCAGAAACCCCCTTGAAAAATCAAAACGTTATAACCTCACGGTTCAAGAATTAATATCTGGTAACAACTAACATGAATTAATTTTAAATGTCGTAATATCATATCTGAAAAAAAAATGTAACAACTAGCAAACTTCCTTCACATGCACCTAATTTTGAAAGTTAAAATCAAAATAAATGAGTCACAATAAACTTGATGATCTAAGAAAATAAAATTATCATCAATTAATATTTTTTTACATTGTAAATTAGGAGAGGTAACTCTCACAATAATCATATGACTTATTTACCGTTGAAAAATCCTATGCCATTAGCCAAATTCATCATATACATGCTATAACAACCAATCAAAAAAAGATGTCTTGTTGGGGACTTCATTTCAAGGCATGATTGAGAGTTTAAGTGGATTTATAAGAGCTGCCTAATGCACAACAATGATGGAATCTCATATATGGGGAAATCAAAGGAATGGACATTATACATGTTCATGTACATATGTTTCTTGAGCATTGTCAATTCAGTATTCTCTAATAATCAATCAATTTTCATTATGTACAATTTAAAAAGAGGATGAATTTGAGTTGTACAACTTCTATTACCATTTGACATTTCAAATGCAATTATTATTGCACTTCAATTAATTTATCAAAAACCTCTTTCATCATCAGAGTTTTGCATATACACTATAGACAAAAACAAGAAAAAAACTTTATAGTCAGAGTAGTTGACCCCCCCTTCCCCCTCCCCTAAATGGATCTGACACAGTTCATCACAATTTAATTCCTACCATACACGGGTATATGTACTATTTTTCAACTGGAAAGACTGTCACTGAGACAATGCAGATAAGGAGTGTTGTCCGATGATATAACCTATAAATGTCATTGACAATTACATATACGTGCAAATGGCAGGATTCGAATACCAAACCACACAAGTCATTTGATCCATGCTTATTTTGTTAACTATTAAACATGTGATTATGGTACAAACTAATAATGCCCCTGTATTAACCCACATTTATTATTTTATACTGCATATATACCCTACCCCATTACAGCATCAAAGCTGGTCATCGTTATATGGTTAGAGACTAACTGACAAATGGGTGAAAAACAATACTCCTTTAAATATGTGAACGTACTTTCACAGGCTGTGATTTTTGCAATTTAGTTAACAATGATCAAGAGAGGGTTTTCCATGCAGAATACAAGAATTAAAATACAGAATGACAACTTCATAGAAAGTGTTTGTGTGGTTGTTTTTTGTGTAAATCATTTATTTATTAATTATTCATCATAGAATTACATGTATCTACACCAGTACTGCTTTCCTCATCTTATAGTTAGACTGACTTCTTCAACAGGGTACCTGTAGAGAAAACACTGAGTGTATATTGAAAAACTCATGTGAAAGCTAAAAACGCCATGATTAAATGCAGGATGTACAAGAGGCCAAATGCCACATAGTTTAACTGAGAAAAAAAAATGATCACAATTGAATTTTTATATCCCTATCAAAAATTTTTGTTAATTATAAAAACAAGTAGAAAATGAAATCAGATTTTTACAATAACTTTACAGCTTGTTACTTGGTTACTTAGACAGCTAAAAATTTCATTCATTGCTCTCTGCCAAGTTTGGTTGAAATTGGCCTAGTGTTTCTAAAGAAGAAGTAAAATAAGATAAAAGTTTTAAATGGATGGAAAGACAGATGCATCTGTGGACATAGACAAACGGTGATCGGAAAGATACCGGTAATTTGAACTTAACTACTCAGGTGAGACTTAAAAAACCCTCAGCCTTGCCATAACAATCAGCAAGTTCAATTACCATGCATGCAGTAGGACATTTGTTTTCAAGCAGATTACTAGTAAATACATGTATGTGACAAATTCTTAGCAAATACAAGTATTTGTCAGTGGTTTCCCCTTCAAAATAAAAAATTTATGGATATACATGATACAACAGTACTGTAATTCCAATTTAAATAAATATTTAAATTCATTCTAGAATTTTAAGTACTTTTTTTTAACTAATTAGAGCCCAAACTGCATAACCCAAACTGCAGAACATAAACTGCAAACTCAAAATAATTAATTAAGCTATTCTGAGCATGTATTGGGATACACACAAACGACTTCAAAATATTCTATAAATCACAGAATGAAATGAGTTAACAAAGTAAAATGTATAATCTATTTCCTTCTTAGCTTTCTACAAAGTAAGAGTAAGAAAATGAGGTATATCTGCTTTCACTAACCTACACGTTCATTCCTAACTATTGACATGTACAATAATTTCTGTCAATTTTCTGTGAGCAGATTTATGCTTGTAATATAACATAGCTTATGCTTGAATAAGACATTAAATCATTATTTTCATCAACAGACCCTATTGGATGTCATAAGTTTCGATTTAAATCCAACAGTTAAAATAAAAAAATTGATGGAAACTGGGAAAAACATATCAAGAAACAAAAGTCACATGATTTTTTTCTCCAATCAAAACAGCCCTCTCTCACAAAAGTATAACAGTGTCTACTAGAATGTCTGTAGGCCATACAGATAAAAGCAAAATTCAAAATCACTCTGTACATTATAATAATAACGAAGCAACCCTATATAGCAGAGAACTGTTCCAGAAAACAACTCGTTTGGTGAAAACCAGAATCGGTAATTTATAATATCTAATCTGACAAAGGGACTCAACTCCCTGAATAGTCCTTTGCCGTTTGATAAATGAGGTCTTTGATTTTCCGCCGTGCTTCTGTGACTGTTTTCTGTGTCACCATTTCGATGAGGGGGATACTGTACCCCTCACAAAGTTCTTTACATAGATGTTCAGCTGTTGCTATGACAAACACTCCACAGTCGTATGCTACAAAAAAAGAAAGAAAAATATTGAAAAATTTAAAAGCAGTTTTTAACTCAATATTAAAACATGTTTATAATAGGTAACTATCGTGTGACTAACAAATCTTAATAATAACTGTAATTAAGATTAAACTATAGATTCCAAGAGTGAGTGGCATATGTACATGTACTTACAGTTGCTTTGCTGAGGACCTTCCATTTCCAGGAATTTCATACGGCCCATAGGTGCTAAACAAAAAGTTCAAAACGCTTCATTTACCAGTATAGTATGTGTAGATATAGGGTAATTTGAAAGCATACATGTACATTATATCACAATAACTTATTTTTTATTAAAGAGTCGAAGATAGACAAGATATTGTCTCAAGCATGTTCAACAGAGGAAGCGATTGCCAAAATTTGCTACACCAGCAACACAAATTTAAGCGAGCACTCGCAAGCGCTCTCTCTGCTGAACACGCCTCTGGTGTTTGTAGTTTCTAATTACCATTGACAAATGGCTGAAGTTTATAGGCGAGTTTCCTGGCAATCTCCTTGTTATTGTCCCTACTGGAATCATAATGACGAAATTCCTGCCGATTTCTTATGTATACCAAGAGACTCCTAAAATAATAAATCCATACACTGAGCAGGCTCATTGAGAGGAAACATATCAATTAGTTGTACGTTTGGAAAATTATTAATAATGTTTAACATAACCATTAAATATAAAATAAGAGGAGGAGAATTCTAATTGAAATAAAATTTCCTCAAAATTTTTTCACTTTTTACCACACAATTGTTTATCAGCAAATGCTCAGTATGTTTATAAAATAACAATTGCATTGTTGACTGACAGTAAAAGATGAAGCGACGAAAGTTGATTGAGAGTAAATGAAGAAGTGGTGACAGTTGATTGAGTGAATTGTAACAGTTGATTGACAGTGATTGAGTGAATAGTGACAATTGATTGACAGTGATTGAGCAAATAGTGACTGTTGGTTGACAGTAATTGGGAGAATGGTGACAGTTGATTGACAGTGATTGAGTGAATGGTGACAGTTGATTGACAGTGATTGGGGGGGATTTAGTGAATGGTGACAGTTGATTGACAGTGATTGAGTGAATAGTGACAGTTGATTGACAGTGATTTGGTGAATGGTGAAAGTTGATTGACAGTGATTGACTGAATGGTGACAGTTGATTGACTGATTGAGTGAATGATGACAGTTGACACACACCAGTGAGAGCCACCCGTCTGTTCACACTGCTCATTGTCGTTGACCGGGAGGAAGACATACTGCTTGGTGGGGAGATTCAGGGGGTCCAGGAATTCTCCTAGCTGCTCACCTACACAGTAAAGCACAGAGTATCAACATTGTACCCACATACAAAGAATTCAACTCATGCATTGCTAGGATAAAACACCAAGTATCAAATACAGTAAATAATGCTTACAGCAAAGTGCCATAGACAGCCAATTTTGATTAGTTACATTAGCAATAAGTTTACCATAAGTAAGGAATGAAATTGTCTTCATTGTAACAGTGAATTCATTATAACAGATTAATTAACAGTGCTGGCTGTAACCATGTTTTACTGTATTCAAAAATAGACTTTTTCTAAATGCAAAATTATAATGACATGTGAATGAGGAATTTTAAACAATTCATACAACATCCTCTTTAATTAAAACACAGGTACTATGAAAAAAAATGAAATAATTAAAGTAAAATATAATTAAAAGGAAAATCAATATGTGAAACCTGGCAGTACACGTGTTCACATTTTCTGTCTTAAAGACTGTCTTTATTAACAAAATAAAATATGATTTAAAGGAAAATCAATACGTGAAACCTGGCAGTACATGTGTTCACATTTTCCGTCTTGAAGGAAAAATATAGAAGTATATCAAGATACATGTATGGAGATTTTAGATTGTTTCCTACACTGCTCACTTAACATCATTTCAAAGCATATTTTCATTTCTAAATAATTTATTTGCAAAATAATTAGTGATGTTCTCCCAAGGACAAGTTTTGATCTTAAATCATGAAGACATAAGTAGTACATGTAATTTGATTGCTTTTAATACCCTGTATGCTTTTCCTTCATGCTCATTTAAGGGGGCATGTACCCGAGACACATGGTCTCTACCGAGCTGAATGCTGATAAGAATGATTTATATCCGTTTTTTTATCTTTCTCTAACAGAGCTCAAGAAATACCCACTTTCTTAGTTCAATACCTTATACTGACACTGTTTCACATGTAATAAAAGAAACCATAAACAGTTATTTCATTTCTTATAAGTAACATTGGATTTCAAGATATGTAACTTCTATGTTAACTTGTAATTATATATATGTAACATTCTGCATTATCTAGAAAACATAATTAAATGGTCACTTCAACATTTGTTCAAGAAAATTAACTTGCATTAATCCACATACAAATAACAAAAGGTAAAAGCAGCAGTAACCTGGCCAGTGTTTAACCACAGAAAAGAAAATTACTGTGGAATCATTAAAATTCTTGGGGTGCAATTTTTGTGGATTGCTTAAAATTTACATGTTTGTGAGGACGTAATTTCATCTATTTTATTTTACCTATAAAAGGAAATAGACTTTATGACCCTAGTTTATTAATTTGTGGATGATGTTAATTCATGGATGAGAGGTACCCCTGAATTCCACGAAAATTGAACCACAATGAAATCTAATGATTCCACTGTATACTGAATGTATCTCACAATATATGAGTTAACTGTTAAATTTCTAACACATTTTTGGGTATTCTGGCCAAGGAAACCTTATCTTTTCATCACACAAGAGAAGTCAGATTGATTGACTATGATTTCATCCTCTCAGAATATTTCAACACTTTAATATATTGCCAATTGCCAGTGATTCAAAATATGAACTTTTAACTGGTGCTAGCCTGCTAAGGGTATTGAAGAGTAGTAGATTTTTAACATCAGTCTTCTTGACAGGGTCTTACCAAAATAGCAGACACTTCAGTGCACTCAAAAAACCCCTGGATGGAAAGTTCAGTGAAAAATGGAATTATATATACTATACACAGGGAAATATTCGCCCCCATTTTATTTTCATTCGTTTCGCTCTTGTTGTCAGTGAGAAAATTTAAAACTGTGCAAAGTCAGCTATTTCAAATTATCTTTTTTAAACACAATTGTGTCTCGGCGAATTCATTTCAAGACAAGGTGAAAATAACACGGGCGAAAATAACACTGTATACAGTATACTAAATATTACGTAGAAAAAATTACAGTTTATAGATTTTAGATCCATGTTTTACTTACTAGGTAAAATTTTGATGCACTGTGCAACATCAGGGTTGATCAGGCAAAGTTTGTCAGCTGAGTGATTGAACTTTTCTCGTTCAAAATACCTACAACATATACAAAGGAAGAAAATTAAAATGAAACATTTCACAGACTCAGCATCAAAACATATGACACATACTTCACATTTCTAGCAGCTATATGAGGGCTGTTCACACAGCACACTTCCCTTTGTAACAGTACTTCTGATAAGTTGATTAACTGATTCAGCATAGAGCACAATCCACTGAGTATGCAGAGTGCCATAAACTTTAAGATCCTGAAGTAAAATTGAAAGTTCTGATGTAAGGTCTGTTCAAATCAATCAAAAGTAGGGATGTTCAACTAAGTTTAACATTTTACCCAGTTTTCATACAGACCACAATGGCACATCATTACTGAGTTTCAGTGAACTGGTGAAAAGAATTTTTTCTTACTGTTTAATCCCCCCCCAATTACATGTACAAGATAACTAAACCTCTAGCTATCTGTCAGTAACTCAATTAATGCCAATGTAAAGATTTTGATAAAGAAGAAGCTAAATATAAATTTCCAATTATCCATTTTTGTATTTATCCTTGCTGGAGGTTAGCTTTTTTGCTGACACAGTCATTATATAACTGCTGCACTGCTAGACACATGGAATGTAGACAAATAAAGTGCTGAGTGAGCACATGGACAGTTAATTGTCTCAGACTGCACTTAATTAATATAACACATATGTCATGTCACAGGTCAACTACACATCATTGCTTTTGCAGACAGCTGCTGCCTCATGGGCTGCAGGACACAAGCACTAATGTTAAATACCTGATGATGCAATATATCATCAGGTATGGAAAAACTACCACCTGGTCAAAAAGTCTTACAAGTTATTAACCCAAGTGAGATACCAGTATTAACTATAACGAGAAGGTGAAAATAAAATCATCAACGTTGTTCTTCCAAGGACATATAATGATATATCCCTGGTTCAACAAAAAATGAAACCTTTTTTTTGGAACGCACTTTTTAAAAACAACATCGCCAAATGGTCTGGTAAAATAAACATATTTCGCAACTTTATATAAACTTGTCACTAAAATTAAATTTTGTGTTGCCTGACATTTATGTAAAACATGTACCCCTTCATTCATAAATCGTGTCACGCTTGAATGAACGTCCACAAGCGGCAACTGTCTAGGTCACTTGGAAAAGTTGCCAAACGAAATACGCAATAGATACCTACTCAAAGCAGAACCCCAGCAATTTGTCATTCAGCCATCTCTGGTCGTCTAGTAAGCAAACATCAGCCTTATATAGCAGACTGTCGTGAAAATTTAAAACAACATCATTTGCTTCGTCGTCCATGGTCATCTAGCACACTCCATGTTCTGATTATTATTGTGCATCACTTCCGGGTCACCAGAAAAAACTAAGGACTTCCGAAAGGTGACAAATGGCGGGAAAATTTAAAATGAAACCGGCTTAAAAAGTTTTAATTTGAGTGGCTGTTCCTTTCATCAAAGCATCAACTGATCGAAGGGCATCTGGGAACAGGATTGATAAGGAGAAATTGGGGAATTTTTTGTTGTTGTTAGATTATGGGATAAATCATCTGCCCCATTTTGATGCTAACGCGTAACGTAAGTAAGAACATATCTATGTTGTGTCGGAGACAAACTTTCTCATTTAAGAACAGTGACACCTTAAAGTACGTGTTTTGCGTCTTTTGCTTTTCTAAATTAACTTTTGTAAAAACAACTTATACAATAATATTAAGTATATGCATTTATTTATTTTTTTTCAGATAAAAATTAATCGGGATCGACATTCAATCTTACGAAACAGAATCGCATGAAAGTCACAATTGCTGTAAGCTGAAGATTTATCCACATTTACTCTAGTTTGTAGATATCTAACTATATTTTGGAAGTGGAAACATGTCGAAGATATATAACAGAGTTCCGCTAATATCAAAAATTGTTTTGACAAACACTTTGAAGAAGTTTTTGAGGCGGGGAATACAGGCATGTTTCTGCAGCACCACATCTCAGTCATCTGACACAACAGAGGGCGAAACGGTCACTCACCGGTTTTCCATATCTAATACGAATCCAGGGTTCTTAGAAGGAAAGTTTATGGCCACGGAAAAGTTTGGGAAACTTCGTATAGATGTTCCGTTTGATATTTTTATTGAACCTCTGAATCCAGATAAGTACCCCGAAATGAACAAGATGTTTGTGAAGATTCTGTATGACATGCAGCCTGAAGAGACAGTGGATTCATCAGTCCTTGTGGCCCTTAGAGAGTGTTATGACTTTGATATGAACATTCAAGATAAGACGGAATTTACTGCGACAGGAAACTTTAAATCGAAGGTGGAATATCCTGTAAAATGTGTAGTGCAGCTTCCAATGAAGTTTGGTAAGTTCCAGTGTGTATTTATGTAAGAGAATTTTGTTGGTTTTCAAATGTATTACACTAGAAATAAAACTAAAGAATCAATTCAATTAATCTAGCACTTATAAGAGCCTGTAGAAAAACATTACAATCTGTAACAGGATGGGAGAGAAAATGATGGAGCAGACCAATATTCAAAACTGGGCCCCCTGAATTTCTACTCAGGTGCTCTACCAACTATCTGACCCTGGTGACCAAAATAGTTATTCTCTTTTGAGAAGTGGACAGGCATAGCCTACATCCCTATGCCCCTGTACTTCTCAAAAGAGAATACTAAATGGTCTGAAGCTGTCAAATTACTCCCGCTCATGATTTTCACCCTGAAAGATTCAACATCCTAGGTTTTCTCTAGCAAGAATTAACCTATCAGTTCCAGGGTTTTTAACTGCACCAAATGTAACAGGATTAGAGGAATAATGACGGATCACACTGGGATTCGAACCCAGGCCTCTTGAATCTCTAGTCAGGTGCTCTACCAGCTGAACTATCTGGCTCCAGCAATCAATCCCAAATGTAATGGGATGGGAGAAGTAGTGATGGATGAGACCTGGATTCAAACTAGGGACTGAATGGCCTTAATCTCTAGCTAGTCAGGTGCTCTACCAACTGAGCTTTTTGGCAGCACTGCAGTGTTTGAACCGGTCTAAGTCATCATGTCTCTTACCATGGTGAAACAACATATACTATGTATATGCATGTAGTATGGATAATATTGTTTACTGCTTTAAAATAGAGTGTTCTCTTAGGGATTCCCTGACAAGTACTAGGTTATTTACTTAATACCAGTAAATTTTGATAAATTTAATTTTGTGTTGTTGATCATCCTTCATGGATAGCAAACACTACATGTACAACACTGGCATATGAATATGTTCATGTACATGCATGAATTATACCCCCCCCCCTCCCATACACACACATTTAGAAGAGAATTCTTCCTTTGGCACACTCTCCTTTCCCCCTTTTTAATGTCTGTCTACAATACCTTGCATGGTCAGAAATGTAGGAAAAACATGGAAAGATGTTTTATAAAAGTAATTTTTATTTGAATGCATCATTTGCATAGTATACATGTAATTTGAATATAATTGCTGTGAGCATTTTTGATTTTCTGTAGATCTTGATATCACAGCCAGAGGATATAAAACCCACATTCAGAATATGGAAAGTCAGACCATTAATCTTCAAGTGAATTCCACCAGAAAGATGCAGGGGGAGACAACTTGTACTTTGAAGAGCATTAAGGTACAGCATGAAAAACGTTGATTAGCACTCAAATAAGGACAAAATTTTCATGTCAACATATATGTCATTGAGAGATAACCAAGATACATAAAGCGAAATTTGTAGTAGTAGGTACCAATAATGTAATTAATGGCTATTTCTTGTGATCTAATTGATACAAATTTTTGGTACAGACAAAGAGAACAGATACATGTAAAAGAGCTTGCTAGTTCGTGGGTGATTTACTTTAATGCTCTTTTTAATTAAGTAACAGTATTTGGTGTAAACTACCTCATGTGGAAATTTCCATGTTTACATTCCACACTGTATCAATGATTTTTAAAGAATTTGAATAGTGGAATAGATTTTTAATATGCTACAAAGATTTGCATGTGCTGGTACTTAGTGTACATACATTTTTGCAGTGTGGAAGAATTGAGGTGGATGGCAATGATTGTGATGTCACAGTGGAAAAACTTCTACAGGGGAACTCCAGGATTACAGTAACAGGAAATGGGGTATGTACAGACATTGGAAGATTCCTCAACAGCCATGTTATCTTGGTGTTATTCTGATAACAATACTGATGTTAAATTAAATAGGCTTATATTCTCCCTCACTACCTTCGTCCGGATATAAAACAATGAAGTGCTGAATAAATAAAACCAACAAGTACTACATAGGCCCGCAGTGCTGAATATATAAAGCCAACAAGTACTACATAGGCAAGCTGCTTGCTAGCGTTATTTTATTTACACAAAAACCCATATTAACAACCATATGTCAGCCCAAAATCAGTGCATTCCATATCAACTGCCATTTTATCTTACTTAAATCACAACTAGCGAGTGAGCTTAGCGTCCCACACCACTGCATGGTCCTACTATTTATATTACCTGATCACGTGACCCAAAACCTATTTGAGTACATATGAAAACCCATCATGCACAAAATTTTAAAGATTTACAATTAAATTGATACTTTCTTTCCATTTTGCCATATTTTATTTTTCTTCCATAAAATTATAAAGATTTTTCAACAAATTCAATATTCATGGCTTGCTTATTTTTCGACATCTTTGTTTATCATTGATTTCCTGTCTCTCTGTAGAACATTACCACAGATAGGTTACAGGGTGTGGACATTGAGTGTCAGACAGACAAAGGGGACATCTCCTCCACCTCAGTGTATGGCCAAAACAACAGTTTCCATAGCAACACAGGCAACATCAAGCTTAGCAACTGTCATGGGAAAACAGAGGTCAAGGTCAAATTTGGAGATCTTAAAATAGGTAAAACAATGCATGAAAATCTCGACCAGTGTCTCAACCTCTAAGAGCTACATGTATATTTATATCACTGAAGGCAACAAAGTTAATAAAACTTTTACACCATGCAGCTGTTCTTTAAGATATAGAAGTACCGTACTGGGTATTATTGTCATCCATACTTGATATCTGTAGAAATATATAAACTAAATATTCTACATGGTACACAAAGCCTGTATTATTTATCAAAGCTCAAGTTGTGTACAAAATAGTTATTGTAGCTCAACTGTTTATGACATGGTCAAATTCTTGATTAAGCATCTCCTGTTTTTGTAGATAGTATTAGTAGCTCCTATATTTATTGCGTGGTGAATTTCTGAAGTATACTTTTATTGTAGACAGTTTAGAAGGAGACTTGATTGGTTCCCTAGAGGAAGGAAACACAGATTTGTATGTCACTAAGCCAGAGAATGTCTCCATGACTACACAGAAAGGTAACCATGGTAACTAGTGAAACAGAAACTTCTTTGCTGCAGGTGATACAAGTTCAACTTGCATGCATATTTTAACCAGTTACTTTCCAGTTATCTCGGTTGCATTTTGGCACAGAGTAGATTTTCAAAGAAATTTTTCATGCAAAGTGGTGGGTTGCTCTAAACATTGGAAAATAAAATATTTCTTTCTGAAAACATTTTTAAAACATTGTTTACAATAATAATGATAGTACATGTTTTGAATTATTAAATCTTTGACAAATTCTACATGTACTGCATGCATATATTCAGTAAAATACTGGTTCAAAATTTTCAAGTAGCCTGTCATTAAAAGGGATTGAAAAAGACAACTCTGTCTGCTTTCTTTACATGCATCATGTCAGGGTGATATAAATATCAGTGACAATATACTTACACTGGGTCATTAACCCTAGCTGATAAAGCAATACCTTCACTATCACTTACATTAAAGTGAACCAAGTGAACGGTAGCATGATGGATAGCTATTACTGTTTACGATACACTCTTTCTGAATATTTTGTAAAGATTTTAAATTTGTCAAGGGTTTTTTTCTAAAATTCATTTCTTCTTTTAACACTTGGAAAGATGTATATTTCACTACCAGAACATCCATCATCATCACACATTTCAGTGTTGTATAAAAGAAAAAAATGTCACATGTTGGATCATAATTTTTGTGCTGATTTTGACCGATTGGGCTAGGCTAGGGCCTGGTTTGTACAAGGCGGGGCTACTTAACAGATCATAAATCGACGAAAAAAAGAAAGATCAAACATCACCGTGACAAACCATTTTTGTAAAACAACTTTAAAAAAAACCCCAAAAACGGTGATTTGTGAAGTGTAGCATGGAAAGCTTTAAAAGTCTTAAACTTTCATACATGAGACTTAAATTGTAAAGTAAAAATAACTGGACATTTACTCTGTCCTATTGTTAGTTTATTGTTCATTTGCAGTCAGGCTTTTCTAGATAATGATGAAATTATTATCTTCTAGTCCACCATTGATTTGTATGTACATGAAACTCAATATGTACATAAACTTAATCTCCACTAGACCCCCGGTTTTACTTGAATGGCACATCAAAGAGACAAAGAGGTCATAAAAAAGGTCATAGTATTATTTCATTTTAAAACCCCCATATTTTATTACAGGGGACATAAAACTGAAGGTTCAAGGAGACGTCAGTGCTTCTGTTGACCTACAGGGGTCGCATATTGAATATGACAGAACCCTCCCATTCAAGGATCTAAAGTTCACTGAGGATGACCCCACGTCTCTGCAAGGTATGTCCACGTTAACTCTCTGCCTCCCCCCTCCCCCCACGTTGACTCTCTGCCTCCCCCCTCCCCCCGCAATTCCTAACACGGACAATTAAATTTTACACTGATGTATATCTTTAACCTACCTAAAAAATTATTAGTTTTTTGCTTTTTGAAGTTGTTTGTTATTTAAAAACGGGATATTATGGTTCAGATTTTTTTCAAGCATAAATTGTACCTGAGATAAACGGCAGAAGGGTTGCTTTTTTTTCACACACTCCCCCATATTTTGTATTGAATACGAAATATAAAATTTTCATGAAGCTAGCTTCCATAATTGTCAAAGTACCAGACAATGGCAACCTATAATGTTGGGTTAAAGAAATCGATTTAGGATATAAAGTGTCAAAATTCTCACAAGTCGAAAAATTACCATGTCCACAGCCAAGATAGTTGCAGGTCTGTAGCTCCCCGTCTGAAAAAATTGAGATGGACGACCTACGAGCTACAGTGCCTCCCATAGTAAAACACTACAATTTAAGGAGCAAAAATTGCGCTAGAAATGGACAGCTTAATCTTATTTCCGAACACATTCTGTACAAGAATTGGATTGCCAGGTCGTCCATCCGAGTTTTTTTTTAGACCGGGAGCTACAGACATGCAACTACAGTCAATATTGCTGCTCATAAATTTTCACATGAGAATTATGGGAAGAGCTCTTGTATGCTTGTGTTTCAATTTCACTGTGGAAATTGTTAATTTCCTTATTTTCACTGCAATATTTTACATGCTCCCAAAAATGGTTGGGAATGGGCAACTCCATTATAATTAAAAGTGCCCCCCTCTCCAATGCTACGTGAAAGTCTATTCCGTTCAAAATTCAATTGTTCCCATAAGATGTCCTAACTTGCGTGATTTTGACTTTTAGGTACTCTTGGCGAGGTGGCCACCGGCAGAATCTCCGCAAGCACTGCATCAGGAAATATTTCTGTGGAAGCCTTTGATTGGTTGAAATCACTGAACTTAAGCGATAAAGAGTAAACATGAATGAAGTCTGTAGTTTGTGATTTTTTTTAAATAAACAAATAAGAAGTGATATACAGTTCATCTGTAAAGCCTGGGGCATGATGCATTGTTAACTTGCAAATAGACCCAAGTGCATATTGTTACCTAAATCACGTTAAACGTACGTGAGTTCACATGTGTATCACATATGTGTAACATATGTAGCACATTTTGCTTTGTTTAACATGTGTTGAAAAATCACATATTATACACATGAGTTAAACATATGTTTGATCTCAACATATGAGAAACATATATATGTGGCACATTTTGTTGTGTACATGAACTCCATGAAATCGCACAAATATTGTCGTTTTTGCCACCGTTTGTAAAAATAGATTAAGGGTAATGAATTAGATAATGAATAATAATGAATGAATAAGAGGTAAACTGTTTACTATATCACACAAAATATCACATTATCTTATAAGTATTTAATTACGTAAGTTTAAGGTTAACTGTGGGAGTCCAACTGTCATACTGTCATTCAGAAAAACCATCATGTGGGAAGCATGCAAACGGATGAATTCCTAAAAACGCATTCATCGAGTAATTATTGTATAATAATAAAAGAAAGCAACAAACCACTGAAATCTAATTATCTCACATCTTTAATATTAAACAAAGCTAATGTTACGTCACAGAACCTTCGTTATTGAGAATAAATGACTGCATATATAGTGCATTTCCTTCTAATGATAGCGAAAATAGGGGGGAAAGATGGGCCGTGACAGTCACCTGTACATTGCTATATAATGGTCAATAGAGGAACATTTTAATGATACTGTACATTGCCTTTTTCAATTTGTTACGATGCATGAATAAATTCAGTATACTAGTATATGAGAAAATGGCAACTTTTCCCTATAAACTAAATTTAGTATATAAATTGGCATTCTAACTTTCACACGTGTAACAGTTTATTATTCATAATTATATTATCATTATTTACAGAAGAAAATGATTCAAACAAAGTATTTGCAATTGTGACTTACGTGAACCTCACGCAATTTCACGTGAAAAAATCACATGGATTTCATGGTGAATTAGCGTGAAATTCGTGTATATGCTATAGTTTTTTTGCATGAATTTCATGCATATGTGAGGCACATTTGGTTAGATGTAATGTCCGAATGGAAAATGAAAACTTGAAAAATGTTCTGGTTAATTAAAAATTTATTATAATACATGTATAATTAACTACAAATATATATATATATATATATATATATATATATATATATATATATATATATATATATATATATATATATATATATATATATATATATATATATATATATATATATATATATATATATTAAATTTATTATAATACATGTATAATTAACTACAAATATATATATATATATATATATATATATATATATATATATATATATATATATATATATATATATATATATATATATATATATATATATATATATATATATACACACACACAATGTATATATAAATGATACACTATCTCCTTAAAAAAAATAGAACGGTAAGATATGAGCTAAAGTTTAATCATAATAAACATACGAGAATGTGCAGCATGATATTTTTTTTTATTAAAGATGACTTCCGATAAAAGGAAAACGTCATCAGCAAAATCGTTTGAGCTGAAGTAAAAAAGTTAAAGACAAAAACCCCGTCAAGAGCGAAAAGCTTTAGAACGTCAAATTGCTGACTCAAAATTTTCAGCGTTCCATAAATCAAATACAAAAGGTTAATTGTGGTTATGTAATGAAATGCAGTGATAAGTGAGTGATTCATTGGTTATGATAGTCTTTGAACGATTCCAGTTAGTTGTTGTAAATTGTAGCTTAGACCGGGAAGTTTGTACAGGTATAAGGAAGTCAGCAAACAGGTGGTGGAAAATTGTATAATTAATGTAACGTTAACAGAAAATGTGGATCGAAATACAACGTATTAATATTCTAACCACAGCTGATTGCAAAATAAATGAGAGGCAATTTCCTATTAATGTTATTTAAAATTAAACAAAATCCCCGAAAAAAAAATGAATGGATAAACGAAAAACATCGAAGAAGAAAACAATGCTAGAAAAAAAACCCTCAGGGAAACGCACAGTTGCTTGGGGACAGAAATATACATGCATGTAACACCAACCTCGTCTATATTATATATATATATATATATATATATATTTTCTTTTTTACATAAAAAAGCAGATCCGTCTAACTACCCCAAAGTATACACATGTACGCTGAAATCGGTGTTAAGTGTATATATTCATACAATGAATATACCTTCTCTGTTATGCATAGTTATACTTAGTGAGACTGTTCATGTGATACAAACACCCATCGTTGCATGTTTCATTGCAATAGCTGTTGACTTCGTCATCGTTGTGCGCCCGTGATAGTTACAAACATTACATATGTGGGCAATTTTACATTTACAGTTGCAACACCAGCTTTTAACACAATGGACCCGAATCATCATACTTACCGCTTACCGGTTCATTGTTTTCAATTTCTACATTTTATTATGAGGAAGGGTGATAAAATATACAATGATAATCTACATGAATTTAAGCATACTCGAGTGAAATACATGTGTCAGCTATTGTAGTAAAAAATGACAGATTACACAAGAAATGATATATGTAGCAACCGCCAGGTGAAACGCGTATTGAAATATATATGTAATTTATCATACACTCTCATCTGATTGATTTGTTGTGGCTGAATTTTTAAGTTTATATTGTCTTATTGTTTTAATGAATGATTTTATTAACAAGTGATGAAATATATATTTGCATCCATGCAAGCATGCATCATAGTAACTCACTTTAATTTGCGAGAACTTTATTTCAGCAAAACTTGCTGATTAAATGCTCACCAATTTTTTGTTTATAAATTTAAATGTTCTGTTTAACTATTTGCGAAACATCACAATTCCATTCAAAAACAAATACTTGCAAATTGAATGTTAGTACAATATACTAGTTCAGCTCACTAGTATCCACTAATATGTGTACAGTGTACATGTATACATAGATTGTAACACACTGTTAATGGAGTTCTTTGACCTTATACTAATGATACCAATTTGATGTGAGCAAACTTAAACAATTCTCTTTGATTGACTTTAAAAATATATTTTATGGTGGATAACACCCCCTTCCCCCCCCCCCCCAAAAAAAAAGAAAAAAGAAAAAGAAAGTTGTTTGCTGCGAGAAAGCCAATTGGAACACGTATTTTGACTTAAACTCGAGGTGAAAAGTTTAATTGAATTCTAATGAACTAAACAAATTTGATAAACCTTGCTCTTCAAGGCTATACATTTCCTTAATGACAGTTATAAGACAATAAATGTATTGGATAAACCGCAAGCTAACACAATAAAACATTATTGGTGCTGATGCGCCAGGGCGTGACATTGGACGATTCCAATCAAATCATGAGTAATATCGGAATAAGCTGAATTTAAGAAGAATTTCTTGGTGGAGAATTCCATTGTATCAATATCGGTTTTTGTTCCTTGTAAGTCACGATCCATCGCTATAAGATGACGCAGGGTTTTGATAGAATCGTTCAACCTTCCTAACATAATAGCTATTTGTTACCATTATTTGATATCATAGGGCGGAGTGACTTGCTTGCATTGCATCAATGCAACTGAGATCAAAAAAATATTTAAAACGACTTTCGGTTATGTTATTTGATACAAAGCAGGCCCGGATCTATATTCAAGCGGATATCTTTAAAATACCCGAAATATGTAATAGATAGAATTAAGCTAATGAAGACACCTTAAGTATACTATAGGTATACAGTGCAGGTGAAAAATAAGAGCAAGGTACGACATGACTCATATGATATACACGTTAATGAACACTTACAAAAATGAATTATATTGCGTGGGGAAATAGGTCAAAACGTGACATTGTAAAAATATACAATTGTACAGAAACTGTTTGGTGGTATGTTATGATTGCGTTTATCTATAGAGTTTTACAATAAGCTTAAGGATTGACCAGTTAAAATACCTTTCCTATGAATTAATTGTGAATTGTTCATCAACCAATCAATAAATCTCAAAACTAAATAAAAACATGTTTATATCAAATCTCTTGTGGAGATGATAACAGTGTAAAATCTCGTTGATGAAACTGCTATATAAAGAAAACTTTTCTTGAGATTCACGTCCGCATTTCTCATATTTTCTCAATAAAATCCGTATACTGAAAAAATAAAATAAATGTAAGGTGATATAAAAAAGCTGGTCTATGTTCATGTTTTAAAGTACAATAACATTCAACGAGGTCAAAATGCCAGACGAACTTAGATGGTATCTATTTCTGTTGCATGCGAATTTTGCATTACTTCCGGGAAATACTATTCGCTGGAATCGACTTAAGCCGAATATTACGTAGTATTATTAGGAGTACTGTGAGTTAACAGAATTTGATCTGAAATTGTCAGTATTTTTTTTTTGGTTCTGGTGGTGTACAGTTCTTCATTGTGATAATCCGTACTGTATATTCTTATTTTGGGGATGATCGAATTTTCGCTTTATTTTACATATGCATCACATTTAGATCGCAATATACTGTACGCAGATTGGTACTTTTGGAAAAACAAAATATTTAATCAGAAAAAAACCTGACGCAATCATAAAAGCTATACAATAATTCCATTTTTTCACAGTGACTTGAACCCCCCCCCCCCAAAAAAAAACAAAAACAAAAAACAACAAACAACAACAGCAAAATGGACAGCATACATGAATGCAGTACCAATACCATAAAATACGATCCCCAAATATTGCTTATGTTTTTATTCACCTTATTATCTACATCGGCGTCACCGGTTGGCGTCGGGACATTTTGATATTGTGGATCTTTTCGAAGACGTTTTCTGCAACCGCGACTGTTTTGTGGGATCGAGATCTTGACGCCTTACTTATTTATTTTTTTTTAATGGGGGGGGGGGGGGGGAGATAACATTTTTTAAAATCACAGGAAACCTTTACAACGCGCCAAAATTATCAGCTGAACTCACGATTCACACTGTGCTTATGATTTGCATATTAAACAATTAAAATTAAGAATGTTTAAAGCTTAAGGTTGAATTTAATCTCTTAAAAGGCAACGATTACTTCAGTTAAATCTTTTAAAAATGCTTATCAATAATTGTTGGTGAAGATCTGACACAAAATGTTATACATTGAGCTATCGAAAAATATTTTGTCTAGAACTTGAGAAGTAATGAAAAACATCAAAGTTGATAAAGGGAAGCGTTCACTTTCTTATAATGCATGTTTCTGTATTTCAACCCCCAGATCAGCATATAGGTTCCTACATATAAATAAAGATATGCGTAGTTTATGGATAGTTTTTTGTGTATGTGGGTTAACTATCGCATGGATTTGTACAGTATATGTCAAAATATTTCTTGTCAAATATGAAAAATGATCAACCAACACTAGCGTTGGTGGAATAATCAGGTGACATTTTAAACCAGGAACGTTATATATATCAGGGGTTTTATCGTAATTAATATCAAGCTTAATTCAGAAACCAGACACTTTTTATCACATATGAGCTGTAGAGTAAATTGTTTCAAAATCTCGTTTTCCACCTGTGGTTGTAACGTCTTCATATGTATACGTATAACGTTTCACCCATGTTTTGCAAGTAACGTTTTGACAAACTTTGCAGGCCACCAACATATTCAAAATTTATATCGACGATAAAATATAGTTAATGCGCAGATGCCTTTTTTTAAAAAACCTTTTCAAAAACATGTTAGTGTGTATAGTTACTTGAAAATTTATAACCTGGGTAATCTGATAAGATACAAATGTATATATAATATTTTTTGCAAAATTCTGGCTAGAGAATGATTTAGATATATCTATAGCAAATATGATTTTTCTACGCAGATAATTTAAAAAGGATGTGTGTCATTGTTTGGGAAAACATCTTTTGATATAAACCCGATCGTCGAAGCGTGTTAAAATCAGGGGAGTGTGAAGATTATATTGATTCACATCAGATAACCTAATTGCACTGTCCCTTATCTACTAGGTACTTATATAAATAACACCGCCGTACATCGCTATCATTCCTTGTTTTCTGGAGTCAAAATTTATAAGTCAGGAATAACTAAATATATCTATAAATGCACAGCAAGGCCAATTTACCGTGTGTAACGTCATGAAATCACGCGATATTGTTTTCAATTTTTTAGATTTTTAGAATTTTAGATTTTAGATTTAGATTTTTATACCTACTCCAATTAAGCTTTTGGCACCTCAGGGGATTCTTAGATTCCACAATAGGCTATATTTGAACTGAAAGGAATATATACGCATCAGGCTAGTTTACTTCTAATTGCCATTTGCATTCATTTTCATGAAGTACATCATTAAGAGACAACTATGATGTAATTAGTGCATCTATTGGTAACTGACGTTCATGAAGTTCGGCAGTTCATGAGATGATATGAACCAATGCATGGTTGGATGACTAATACTATTGTGTCCTATGTTTGCCCCAGACAGTCCTAGACATCCGGGGGAATTTCGTGAGCCGAGAATTTCATGATCTTACGTAACCATTTCAAAAGTCAGCAAAACAAAATAAAACTAATGAACATACTGTTTTTTGTGGAGTGTTTAACTAAGCACCGTAGCTTCTTTTTAAAGATTTTTAAAATTTCTCATGAAATGCTATGGGGGTGATACTGAACAATATTTTTACTTAACATAAAGATACCTCCATTCTGTACGTGCAAATCTTGTGTTAGTGAATATTTATGTTTTGCTTACATTTAACCTATACAATGGGATATGGAAATCACAAATACGATAAATTTGTTCGATATCACTATATAAGTTACACGCGTTAGTTTCAATATACACAGGTCACGTATACTAGAATTGACACCGATGTTGGGTTGTGAAAAACAGAAAACACACGAACCCCTCCCCGTATCTTATTCTGTAGATTCAAAATTATTTTAATTTTTTTATGCACGATGTTCTAATTTTACAACGCAACAATGGCAGATTTCTTGTATTTCAAATAAACATATACACCATTCAAATTATTTTGTCTACACATGCAGATGAAATAAAAAAGCTTGAATTACTCATAAAGAATTATTTGGCAAGAAAATCAGGTCTATATGTACTTAAGGTAGTTTGTCGATTAGATTGATGATGTTTCAAAATATCACAATGATCGAGAAATAAGTCGGACGATGATGATGAATGACAGCTATTGTCTGAAGTAACTCTGTACTCGCTGCCCCCTGTAATAGAAGATACCATTGATAAATGTTTGAGACCATTTATCATGACTTTCTGTTTATCTTAAATATATTTTGAAAAGAAAAAAAAGATTTGAAGAAAAAATTCAGATGTTTGATTGATTAAAGATGATTTCAAATTTGAATTTAAATAAAATTTTTAATGTGACAGGAATGTTAAATTATCGATGCGTTGGATTTATCTATTTTTAATGACACATTGCACATGCATTTCTGCTTTTGTAAAACGTTATATCAAGGGTGCATATTTATATACAATGTTTTAAATTTCAATAAAAAATTGGATTTTTATACAATGAAAATAAAAAATTAAATGTAAATTTTCAAAGTTCAATCTGAAAAAGGTATTTAATGTTTGATTTTCTTTGTTTTACCTGTAGCTATTCATTGACAGTTTTGCCAACAGTCTTCGGTCTCTATGAAATTTGTTGTGTTTTAGAATGCCTTATATCATTACATATATTTTAACTTTAGGGATTTGAATTATGCTTTTAACCATGAGACAAAGGTAAATGAAAATTGCAATCAATTACATGTATAAGATAAGAATATAAGATAAGTATTTTTCAAGAAAAGTTCTATTGTCTTTTCCCCTTCAAATGTAACAAAGCATGAAATTAACGTATGTGGTATTTGAAACGTGCAATTGATGTGATTTAGAGAATAAACAACAACTAAAAAAAATGAATATTTTCATATTTTTTTCACCAAAACATCTTGCGTCCTTGATCATAGATTACAATGTGAACAGATTTCATGTGATCTCTATACATATGTGTATTAATAACTTCTATGAATGATGCTGAGACATCAACGTTTTAAATTTGTTAGAGCAGCATTTTTTTTTACGAGGAAAGCACGAGTTACTTATGAAGTTTGCTAGAAAAAAAATCAATATGGAAATTGGAAATATTGTTGACATTTTCTGCACTGTTGCGTGGGCTTCAAATATTTCGTGGGATTTATGATTCACCGTTGATACGATATAATTAATAAATTAATAAAACATAAAGAACAAATTGTCAATCTTTGCATTTCGTTGAGGTAATGCGTAAAGATGAATTAAAAGACATTAAGATTAAAATTTTATTACACGTTAGAATTCAGCATTGAAATTTACAGCATATACGTATTATGTAACTATGTAAGTAAACAAAAATATGCCCCTTTAACGTCATTCACAGTCGGCACAAATTATAGCGTGTACATAGCTTTTTGGATACTGGGTGGTCAACAATTCAACCACCAGTACCCCCTTCAATATTTAGATACGACATCTTCAGCTTTTAACTATCATTTAATAAGAAAAAGTCATGTATTTCAGCATTGAAATTAAATGTTTTGTAATATATTTACACAAAGCTATTCTTTTTAAGGAGATTAATATAGTGTAAAAATGGTCATGACCATGGAACCCTCTTAATGCTCGCACGTGGTGGGTCAAATCTAATGAACAATCAAACAATCGAGCAAGCAAGCAAACAAGCAAACCATTTTCAAGCTCAACCTGCCCAGTTACTATAATTATATATTTTATTATCAAAAGCATCACGTAGGTACATGTATTATCATAATTATTAAAAACAGCATGAATTAAAAAATTATTTTTATTTACATCAAAACGTTGAATTTACAACATCAGTATTGGCAATTCATTCTTATTTAGTATTTACATGTAAAAATGGTTTGTTTCCCTAAAAGCGAATTCATTAAAATTCATTAACTCTCTGATACCTACAGTAGCAGTTTAACTTTCTGTTTTCAAAGAAAATCTAATTTTAGCACCAGAAACGAGTTTCTGATTGGAAGAGTTAGCACTCTCTCCGCCCTCCCAAAGAATACTTGATTCGGTGGCATCACGGAAGTGACTTAATTAAACACCTGGATGTTACCTGTATATATATAAAACAAAATTAAACGTATTTAATGTCGTTCTAATTCATGCGTTATCTATCAAACGTTAAACACCGTCACAAGCTTGCAGAATTATACATTCGGGTCATCATTTCACTGTTGTGTCGCCTTGTTTACTTTTTGCATTACTGGAATTTTGTATACACTCGAACTGCGGTGTATTATTAAGACTTTGAAGTCTATGTTTGTGTACACCCTTTAAAAATTAGGTCTACGACTAACAACAAATTTTAAATATTTGGATTTCGAAACAAAGACGTCTTTAGAGTTCACTTTAATCGCCACGCATTTTCTGTGGCAGTGCTTGTAAGGCAATCTGCGCCGAGATCTGCAATCTTACCCGGCCAGTGTTTCCTTTCAGCCTTCCGTGCTTTCGGTCACGGAGTTTTTCACCCACCTTTCATCCGCTTAAACACGAAATGGAAATATAACAAAAAATATTTTAATCGCTTTTTTATCCAAGGACGCCTCTTTGACCAAGGATCCTTCTTTCCCACTACAGACACGAAGGAATATAGTTATGTCGAAAACTGTCTCTTTTCTGTGTTGGTGCCTGCTTGGATGTGTACAGTGCTTTTTGCAGTCCAAAAGGATTCAGATTGATGGGAATGGATATACCGGAGTGACTGTGGTGATATCGAGTCAACTGACCCCCTCTGAAATCCAAATACAGAAACTTAAGGTTAGTGCACTGTAAGCCGAGTAGTATTATGTCTCCCCTTTCAAAGGGGAGACATATTGTTTTTGTCGACTTTCTTATTAAGGTCTTCCGTTTTCCAACGGAAGACCTTATTGTTTTCGTACGGTTTCTTTTTCCCTATTATTATTATTTTTCTTTTTTTTTCTTACAAATTTTGTGCCCGCGATATCTCAAAAGCGGCTCGGCCGATTTTCATGAAACTTTCAGATCTAATAGATATTGATCTAAACTCAATATACATTTTTTTATTTTGATGACGTCATTTCCGTTCTTAAGATAGTGACGTTTTAGCGATTTTCAGAGGGTCGGCTTGTCCAAGGACCTCCTCCTAAACGGTAAAAGATATTGAGTTCAAACTTTCAGGGATTGTAGACAATAGATTGTAGGTGTGCCATTTGGCATTCATATTTGTCATGCTCAAAAGGCGTTCAAGCTCGCCTGGTCCCGAAAATTTAGACTAAAAAAACGTCGTAATTTTTCATGGTTTATTTAGTTTATCTCTTTTCTAAAAAATATTTTGTAAAGACATGTAAAGCAAAAACAGTTTATAATTACAAGACCTTTCATTTGATATCAAGAAAAAAGGGGTGACCCCTAAAATTAGGGGACAAAAGGGCTTTAAAGTCTTTCATCTGTAGCCCTTTACTGAGGGATATTTTGTGAACGGTTATAGAAGCAAATATGTTTATCTTACAGTTATGTATCCAAGCAATGTAATGATTTTGTCATGTGTTACGTAATTAAGGGGTTTTAGGGGCCAAAAGTCCAGAATTTTGATCACCAATATCTCGGAAAGGAAAAATATTTTGAAAAGCAGTATAGAAGAAAAGATACTCAGAATGATGTACTAAATAATATGCAATTTTCAAAATTTCGTTAAACAGCCCCTATAAGGAGTTAAGGGATCAGCCCCTAAAACGTTCTTTCCCATATATCTCAAGAACGGTAACGAATTTCTAAACATTTGTTGAACAAAATGTGTTGAGATTTAAATGACCGTTTATTTGATATCAAGAAAAAGGGGCTGGCCCCTAAAATTAGGGGACCAAAGGGCTCTAAAGTCTTTTATCTGTAGCCCTTTACTGAGGGATATTTTGTGAACGGTTATAGAAGCAAATATGTTTATCTTACAGTTATGTATCCAAAGCAATATAATGATTTTGTCATGTGTTACGTAATTAGGGTTTTTTTAGGGGCCAAAAGTCCAGAATTTTGATCACCAATATCTCAGAAAGGAAAAATATTTTGAAAAGCAGTATAGAAGAAAAGATACGCAGAATGATGTACTAAATAATATGCAATTTTCAAAATTTCGTTAAACAGCCCCTATAAGGAGTTAAGGGATCAGCCCCTAAAACGTTCTTTCCGATATATCTCAAGAACGGTAACGAATTTCTAAACATTTGTTGAACAAAATGTGTTGAGATTTAAATGACCTTTTATTTGATATCAAGAAAAAGGGGCTGGCCCCTAAAATCAGGGGACCAAAGGGCTCTAACGTCCTTTATCTGTAGCCCTTTACTGAGGGATATTTTGTGAACGGTTATAGAAGCAAGTATGTTTATTTTACAGTTATGTATCCAGGCAATGTAATGATTTTATCATATGTTACGTAATTAGGTTTTTTAGGGGCAAAACGTCCAGAGTTTTGATCACCAATATCTCAGAAAGGAAAAATATTTTGAAATGCAGTATAGAAAAAAAGATACTCAGAATGATGTACTAAATAATATGCAATTTTCCAAATTTTTATTAAACAGTCCCTATAAGGAGTTAAGGGATCAGCCCCTAAAACGTTCTTTCTCATATATCTCAAGAACGGTAACAAATTTCTCAACAGCTGTTGAACAAAATCTGTTGAGAATTAAATGACCTTTTACTTGATATCAAGAAAAAAGGGGCTGGCCCCTCAAATTAGGGAACTAAAGGGTTCTTAAATCTTTCATCTGTAGCTCTTTACTGAGGGAAATTTAATGAAAGGCTATAGAAGTAAATATGTTTATCTTACAGTTATGTATCCAAGTAATGTAATGATTTATTCATGTGTTATGTAATAAGGATTTTTTAGGGGTCAAGAGTCCATAAACTATGACAACCTATATCTGAAAAAGGAAAATATTTTGAAATGCAGTATGGAAGAAAAGATGCTCAAAATGATGTACTTTACAAAATGCAACCTTCAAATTTTGGTTCAGCGGCTCCAATAAGGAGATAAGGGACTGGCCCCTAAAACTTTTCTTTTTCTCAGATATCTCAAGAACGGTGACGTATTTCTAAACACTTGTTGAACAAAGCTCTTATCCCTGAAACAAAATAGTATCTAGCCCTGAGAATGTAGACCCTGTTTTTCTATTCTAAATCATGTTAAGCTGTTAAATAGCAAAATCAAGATCGAACATATATTTCAAATTCTAAAATCAGACGGAAGACCTCCTCGTTGCTCGCAACGAGATCGTGTCTAGTTCTTCTTATTCTTATTCTTCTTCTTCTTATTCTTCTTCATCCATATTTGTCCAAGCCGTAACTTAAATACCCTTTGACATTAAGACTTCAAACTTGGAACATAGGTAGATGGTATTGAGAAGGAGTGCACGCCACCAAAAGTTTTGACCTTGACCTATTTTGTTCTTCAAGGTCAAGCATTTCATAAAAAATATTGTCTGGACCATAACACAAGACTCCTTTAACATACAGACTTTAAACTTGTATCATAGATAGATGGTATATAACCTAGTTGAACCTCACCAACATTTTTTACCTTGACCTATTTTTTTTATTTCAAGGTCATATTAGAAAAAACTTCATTGTTCAACTCCTGAATATACTTTGACAAAAGGACTTCAAACTTTAAACAAAGAACAATAATAATACACTTAGGTGTACTATTGAATAATATTTGACCTTGACCTTGTTTTACTGAAGGTCAAATTAAGAAAAAAAAATAAAAAATTGTCTGGGTCATAACTTTAATACCCTTTGACATTTAGACTTCAAACTTAGAACATAGGTAGATGGTATTGAGAAGGATTGCACACCACCATAAGTTTTGACCTTGACCTATTTTGTTCTTCAAGGTCAAGCTTTTCATAAAAAATATTGTTCGGACCATAACACAAGACTCCTTTAACACACAGACTTTAAACTTGTATCATAGATAGATGGTATATAAACTAGTTGAACCTTACCAAAATTGTTGACCTTGACCTTAAAATTTTTATTTCAAGGTCAAATTAGGAAAACCTTCATTGTTCAACTCCTGAATATACTTTGATAGAAGGACTTCAAACTTTGAACAAAGAACAATAATAATACACTTAGGAGTACTATTGAATAATATTTGACCTTGACCTTGTTTTACTCAAGGTCAAATTAAGAAAAAAGAAAAAAATAATAAAATTTTGTCTGGGTCATTACTTTAATACCCTTTGACATTTAGACTTCAAACTTAGAACATAGGTAGATGGTATTGAGAAGGATTGCACACCACCATAAGTTTTGACCTTGACCTATTTTGTTCTTCAAGGTCAAGCTTTTCATAAAAAATATTGTTCGGACCATAACACAAGACTCCTTTAACACACAGACTTTAAACTTGTATCATAGATAGATGGTATATAAACTAGTTGAACCTTACCAAAATTGTTGACCTTGACCTTAAAATTTTTATTTCAAGGTCAAATTAGGAAAACCTTCATTGTTCAACTCCTGAATATACTTTGATAGAAGGACTTCAAACTTTGAACAAAGAACAATAATAATACACTTAGGAGTACTATTGAATAATATTTGACCTTGACCTTGTTTTACTCAAGGTCAAATTAAGAAAAAAGAAAAAAATAATAAAATTTTGTCTGGGTCATTACTTTAATACCCTTTGACATTCAGACTTCAAACTTGGAACATAGGTAGATAGTATTGAGAAGGAGTGCATGCCACCAAAAGTTGACCTATTTTGTTCTTCAAGGTCAAGCTTTTCATAAAAAATATTGTCTGGACCATAACACAAGACTCCTTTAACATACAGACTTTTAATTTGTATCATAGATAGATGGTATATAACCTAGTTGAACCTTACCAAAATTTTTGACCTTGACCTTAAAATTTTTATTTCAAGGTCAAATTAGAAAAAACTTCATTGTTCAACTCCTGAATATACTTTGACAGAAGGACTTCAAACTTTAAACAAAGAACAATAATAATACACTTAGGTGTTTTATTGATTTATATATGACCTTGACCATGTTTTACTCAAGGTCAAATTAAGAAAAGGATGGGTCTGGGTAACATATAGCTGACATTATTCTTTTTCAATTGTTAAAATTGCCCCATATTACAATCCTTGGGGAGAAGGGGAGACATGTGTTTTTTTGTTAAAAAAACAATACCCACTAGTTTTAGTATAAAGTAGCATATCTTTATGAAAAAAAAAGTCAAATTAACCCTTCTAAAATTGAAACGGAGAAAAAACGGTGAAGAGATGTACTCTGTGTACTTCTGTATTTATAGTTTCGAATGATTTACTGCTTCTGAAATCTGTACATTACAACCTTGTATGCAGTAGTCATGATACTAAAATTCAGCAAACTTTACTAAATAAAAGCTATAACTAAAAATTAGGTTTATAATTCATATGTTCCAGCCCCGGTATAGAATGCAAGGACGCCTATAAATCTGATTCAAAACATAATTTCGTGATAACTATCTTGCATTATGTAATTATCTGAGGTTTGCATTCAAGAGTACCAAAATGGTATTTCCATTTGAATACTTCAAAGGGGATAAAGCAAATAACATGTCGAGGGTTTGAGGGAAAATTCTAAAGGAAATACGTTACGGAATCAAAAACGTGTGCACGCTATACACACCTTAAAAGCCAAGTTTCAGTTAATGTTTAAGAATTGTTTAGTTTGTAAAATGCAATTTATATCCGCTTAGGCCCTGCCGTCACCAACTTTCCTTAAGTCAATAGTCAGCTTAAAAGTCTGATTTTTTTTTTACCTCAGATATATGCACTTTTTGTAAATAAATTTGACTTGAAGACTAAGTTGAGTGATTTTAAAGTTTTGGTGACGGCAGGAGGTATGATAGTCTACAAAATTTTCATTTATAGGTTTGATCTGGATAGAAACTTTATGGCGGATTTCACTGCTACCAAGTCGTTGTTTGCTGATATATTCACTACGTTACTAATGTGAAAAAAATGCCTGCAATTTATCGATAAGGCCAACCAAAAATGCTTTAGAATCAATAATAGTAATTAAACTCTAAATCATATCATTTTAAAAGACCATGGAAGTGTTGACATACAAAACTGCCATGCGTGGCCTCATCAAATATTTTCAATTCATGAGTCATTTCATCTAGCTACCACGTTCATATGCACCAATATATTACACCGGAAACTTGGGTTTTTTTTGCAAACAAATACATTACTTGAAAAAGTTTCTTCCAGAAATGCAAAAGAGGTGCCCAAAATGATGAAGTTTAATATAAAGAATGAAATCGGCTTTTAAAAGTATTTTACATTCATCAGATGATTTCGGCTTTGGGAAAGATTGGAAAACTTTAAAAGTAAAAGCATTGAAAAATACACTGTTGCATTAACCGTGGCAATGGGTCTTTTTGTGTTACGGACAAAAAGTCTGAGTTCATGTGAACCAGGGATTTTTGTTCAGATTATGTAGAATTCTTTTCAATTCAATCTACTGCCACAATGTATAATTTATCCACATGTTATCTCCATTAAATGTAGATTAGACTTAAATTGAAATTAAGCATGAATTTCTCGCCCATACTCTTATAAATGGAGATTTCACACTTGAGTTGTTAACACCGTTTACTGTTTGATAATCCTAGCACCTATTTATTTTTTTTAGGAAAAAACCTTTTTTTGATTTACGTCTGATACTTCTCCTATGTGGTAAATTAAAACCTACAATTAGGTAGACATTCGCTGCTCTTAGATTAACAAGCACGTTTGAATAAATATGATAATAGATGTATTTATCAAACTGGTAAATAAGTTTTTTTTTTTTAAAAATCGTAAGTTTAGAAACAAAGCTGTAAAAAAGTATAACAGTCTTAAATTTAGGATGATATTTGTAAAAAACAATGGCTTTGTGAAAATTAAATGCTTCTGTGTTGCTTCAACTAGAATATATTTCTTTATTCGACCTCATAAAAATGACCAGAATATGAAATCGCCGATTGCTCACAAAAACAATCCTTCAGAAACTTTTTTCTTAATAATAAAAGCTATGGAGCAATGTGCATAAATCAGGTATCAAATATACAACATTTCTGGAATTGTGTTACAATTATTTGATGATATATATATATATATATATATATATATATATATATATATATATATATCCAAAGTCTCTTTTTCAATGAATAATAAAAAACTTTTAAAACACTGTACAGTGTTTTAAAAGTTTTTTATTATATATATATATATATATATATATATATATATATATATATATATATATATATATATATATATATATATATATATATATATAAGTCTTTTTTAGATGTTTATTCTTTGTATTCAGGATTTGTTCACTGCAGCCTCAGCCCAGCTTTACAAATCCACGAAATACCACCTCTACTTCAAAGATATAACAATCGTAATACCCAAATCATGGCCCAACAATTTCACCACCGACTTTGTCAGCGGATCCCAGGTCGAAACTGCGCATGTTCTTGTGGAAAAACCAAACCCACTGGTGGACAACAAGCCGTACGTATCAGGCATGACCGGATGCGGACAACCCGGAAAGCACATACATTTAGAACCAATAACGGTACAAGTTCTTCCGGCAGTCGGACTCGCAGGTATATTTTAAGATAGAAACAATATTTGATATTAAAGCCAGTTTAAGTTTTAAATAAAATCCAAGCTGCTTACAACCAGCTTTATCAACTTTTTGATTTCAGCTTAGCTCGACACAAATGGAATTGTAGACATATAAAAACAAATTATTATGCCTTGAAAACTCACGTTTTTCAAAAAAAATAATGTAAAACTTAAAAATGTACTTTTTCATTTGCCAGACAAAATCCTGGTGCACCACTGGGGACACTTCCGGTGGGGCCTGTTTGACGAGCACGGAGACAAAGAATCCCCTGTGATGGCGTCAACCAACAACCCATGGTTCTACTCTTCTGAGGGAACATTCAAACCTAACATGTACGCAACATGTATATTAAGATTACCCATTCACAACTATCCGCAATGCAAAATGGTTTAATATGCTGAATCTTAATTAGATGACAGTCTCTGCATACCAGGGAAATATAACAGCCATTTAAACTAAATATTACAAAAAAGTGAAATGACCTGGAATTTAATAAAAAAGGAATGATGAACAGAATGTTACTGTCCTGGTTCAGGCTATGGCAATTGGTTTTACCTTTCGGGATTTTGCAGGAGCAAGAAGGGTTATCTACAAGTCTTACTGTCATAACTGAAAGTTAACTTCCCCTGTCCCTTTTTGCAGCACGGAATAAAGGGCGATTGCAATAAGTGATTCTCTGATTAGAGCTACAATGTAGTAAATTTAACTCCTCGTCGTTTTTCTGTAGCTGCATGAAAGATATAAAGGGAGACAACCACAAGGATTACTGTCAGAGCTCGCAACAGTGCGTCCTTAACGACAACGGACTGCCGGAGCCCGGATGTAAGTTCTGTGTGGACGAGAGAGGAAACACCGATAAAGGATCTATCATGGGCAAACCAGAGATTTCTAGTGTAGGTAAACAATTCACACGTGTTTACAAATAGAATATTGGACTTTTTCGCTTTGAAACTTTCGTTTTATCGATACATATAGATCAAATTCTAATGTTTAATCAAATTATATAATATTATCATATTTAACAATTGTTTGTTTATTCATTTTTGTAGGTGCTGGAGTTTTGCGATCATGGCGATAGTGATGTACCACATAATATGGAGGCAGAAACTCCGCAGAATAAATTCTGCCGAGGAAAAAGTGCTTGGGAAGTGATGAGACTTCATCCAGATTTCAAAGGTAATTCTTTAAAAATACATATACATTATATATTTCTGATGTTATTTTTCTTGGTTTAAAATTTATGGAAGAAATCATTGCAAAGGTAAATAAAAGCGGATAATTTTAGAAAAACCGAAGATACAATGTAATAATCTTTTTATTTTCACTTTTCCTATTTTGTTGTCCATAGATACAACAACAGGAGCACCTGCACAGAACACTGCACCGACTTTTAAAGTAGTACAACAGCGGCGCGGACAGAACGTTGTCATGGTGCTGGACAAATCCGGAAGTATGAATACATATGACGTAAGCACCGACACCAATTTTAGTCACGAAATGTTAGAAACTTGAGAATTTACAATTTTTTATACCTTTTGATGTCAAAATTCCTTTACATCAAATATTATGTGAACATTTGATTTAGGAGACTAAAAGTACAAACCCAAGACAGACGGTATAATTCCATGAATAAATAGCATAGCCTGTTTTGCTTCTCTCACTTTTCTTCAGTAGCTTCAAATTTCTCCTTTTCTCTATATGATAACAAATTCAGCTTCATAATATTACAGTGTGGCAAATCTATATTTCATAACTTTTATTGCTCTAAACCTATAAGTTTTATTTCTGTAATTTTTGGTCTGCTTAAATCAGTGATAATTGGTAACATCATAAGATAATAAATGCAACGAAATCCTGTGAAAATGTACATGTTAGTCAAATTGTTTTTCTTCGCCGTACTTCAGCATAGCATGGCAGTGAACATTTTTCGGCAGGTTTAAATAAGCAATAGTAGCCGAATGGTTTCTGTATTAAAAAAAATCTCAGATACATGTATTTGATGTAACAACATAAAATAGACTTTTTGCTTAGTGCCTAAACCTGCTTTTCTCTTATTTACATCCAACATCGCTAGCTTCTTAATACTTTTAGAAATGATAAAATCGTAAAACAATAATAACTTTATCTTCAGTAAATTATAGATTTAAACACAGGTTTCTGAACGTTTTCTTCAAAGTCTTCAAAATTGTAACGTAAAATATTGCATGCATATAGACAAACTATTTAAAAAAACCGTGTTGAAATAATGAGTTACATGATATTTCACTTTCTATTTCAGAGAATAGATAAGTTAAAAGACATTTCATCAAACTACATCAGGAATTGGTCCCCAAACGCGACCTCCGTTGCTGTGGTTACCTTCAACGGAACTGCGGATGTTGTTGCTCCGCTGACTGCTGTGACCTCGGAACAAGAGAGACAGAATTTAGTGGCGCTAGTGGACGATATCGTAGCTAGAGGCGCCACTTCGATTGGAGCCGGAATACAGAAAGCGATAGAGGTACTCATTTATACCTCTAAATTCAGGAGTCTAAAGTCTGTTTGGACTATCTTTAATCTTCGTGGTTTACTTGATAGGTATAAAGATAATCGTTTCGATCAAATAGTTGCTTAACTGATTCCACAATGTTAATGTAGTAAATAAATAGATAGCAGACAAAGAAAATTTCACTTTTATTTTTTTATCCAAAGCTTTTAAAGGCAGACAACAACAATATACGCGGTAACGAGATTATTCTGGTCTCTGACGGCGCTAATACGGTGTCCCCCGGACCTGATGACGTCAGAGAGGAAGTGTTAAGAGAAGGCGTCATCATCCGGTCCGTGGCGATCGGAAGTGAGGCGGACAAAAAGATCGATAAACTTGCAAAGGACAGTGGTGGATTTAGCTTCTTTTATTCCGGAATTGACCAATCAACTGCTCTTGCGGATATTTTCCTGGGTATTGCAGCGTCATCGTCGGATAAAGAGGATAAAATATTCCAAGTAAGATACATTGTATATCCATTTTAGAACTTTCTTGCGATAAGAATCTTATCCGACTTTTTTATCTGTTAATTATTCCAATAAATCTCCAGTTTTGATTTGACTTCCAACGTTCTTAAAATGCAGTTTCCTTGATAAGTTGAATGGTGCATGTATATGATATATCATAGTCTAAAAGCTCAAACCATCTGCTGAGTCTAACAAGTATCCGTATTTTTCCTACGAAATGTATAACTATAAAGAATTTCTGATCTTATTTCAGATAGAGAGTAAATCTGTTAATTTAACAAAGGGACAGAATTATAGCACTACACTGACCATAGATTCTACAATAGGAAGAGAAACCACGATTCTCTTAATAGGATCTGGTGTTGATTTCTCAACCTTTACCGTTTCCGGACCAGGAAATAAGCTGTTTACTTCCGGAAAGTGTTCTAAGTCTTGTCGTTTAAAAATTGACGGACTTGCAGAGGTAACTCTCACAAAATTCTAAGCGTTGTGATTATTTTATTACTGTGTTTACAATCAAGCGGTTCGCTTACAATATGAATATTATTTACAGGTAGGAGATTACAATATAGAAATATCAACATCACTGGAAACGGATGTGATTCTGACAATGACGGCACAGTCCTATCCCAGGGATCCCTCTCAGGAAGTTTTCACTGCGACTGCGTGGACTTTAACTGAAGTGTTTGATTTTTCGCCGTCAACCCCAATAGTTATGTTTTCTTCAGTCATGAAAGGAAATTCTCCCGTTCTTGATGCTGACGTTAAAATGATAGTGGAAGATTCTAATGGTCACGAGATAAACGTTGACCTTCGCGATGATGGCCAAGGTATGCTCACATAAGTTGTTTGGTAGCATGATCAAAGCTAAAGTAGTGTTTGACATTCGGTATAAAGACTGTAAATTTGTATAAACTGCCACTGACGAAGTCAATTAATGTTATATGAATGTTGCAGCTTTCTAATGTTAACTGTATTCAAACTGATTAAATTGCGATTTTTAAACCAAAAAATAATTCGTTCAGTTCTCATTTCCAAACTGTTGTGTAAGGAAGGTTAGCTGATCGCTCAACCGTAAAATATAAAAGTCTGTATACGTATTTTTTGTAAATTCATCCTGCATTTTTTTGTAGGCATGGATATCGTACCGGGAGACGGACAATACACGGGGGTGGTTTTGCCCACCCAGATGAAGTCTGACGGGAGACACAGCCTGAAGCTGGTAGTAACTGGGAGGGACGGTCAAACCAAAATACTGATCCCTGAGACCAACAGAAGGAAACGGGCCACACAGGCAAATACTGGTACATATAATTTGTTTTAATGTTTTTTAAAAGAGCTATTTTTAAAATTAAATGAATTTATATTGAATCCCTTTTCAACGTCATTTAAGGACCTCTGACAGTCACAACGGAAAATGTGAGTGGTTTTAAGCGGGTGGCCTCAGGGGGTACATACACGGTACAGAACTACTCGACCGTGACCGGGGACCGAATGGCCCCGGCCAGGATCACCACGCTCAAGCTGATTAACTCGGACGGGAACGTGTTCAACTTGAGCTGGAACGCTGTCGGAGATGATGTCAATGTTGGCACTTGTGAGTTTCATATTTTGTCAAATAATTAGACAAGTTTTAATAAACCTATCTATCCCACATTTAACAAAATATGTATTTATTATCTTAAAACTGTTCGCCTGTTATTAAATCTTTGAATATATTTATTTAGGGGTTATAACGAACGTAATATTTAATAAAAATATAGACGAATTTAGAATTCCTTTATCAAGGAAATCTCGAATGAGCTAATAAATTATAGAAATATTCTTTCGAAAAAGTTAAAGTAAGAGTAGTTTGCAATCAAACTGATGCTAATTTAACTTTGAATAAACACCCCTTACAGAAATACCGGTACCAATCCCCTTAATTCTTTCCAATAAGAAACAGAACAGGGGGCTTATTATCAAGTTCTCTATTAGCCCCCACCCTTTTAAAAAAAAATATCAATCCATATTTTTTACATAAAAAATCCAGTAATTCCAAGATGGAATATGCATGATAGTTAGTTTTTTGTTTAACACATATCAAATAATTTGTGAACAATAAGAAATGCCTGTTACTAATATATCAGCTATTACATAATTTTCAGCTTCATCCTACAAGATCTTACTGTCAAAGAGCTATTCGACTTTACTAAACTCACCTGACACAATTACTCCCCTTACCGGAAACATCCCAACTCCGTCACCGCCAGGGGGCATTGAAGTGTTTTCATTAAGATTATCAGAAGTCGGTGTGAATTATTTTCTTGCCATTCAAACTGTAGATAATGTTGGCAATGTAGCAGAAGTGTCAAACATTGTCTCCCTTTCTGTACTATCAAACAATCAAATGTGGAAGCGGGCGGAAGTGAAGAAAATGACGTCATCACAATCATTTTCTTATGTAGGACTAATTATTTCCGCATGCGCTGCGGCGCTGCTAGTGTTCGGGGTAATTTTATGTGGGATATGTTTCTGCAAGAAAAAGAAAGATTCTGAGAGTAAAGCCAATCAGTTCAGCAATCTTGAAAACAGACTCGCAGGAAGAGCAATTCCAAGGAAGGGTGATTTTAGGCATAACTACTTTTTGCCCATGTATCAATCACCTTATGTGCATTTTCCGCCTCATAAAGGTTACGAGGCATATGGAAGAAACCCTCGTATGTACGGTTATATGGACGAATCACGCATGTACTATATTTCATAGTTCTTGCTCAACTGTACTTCGCCCAAAAATGTTCGCGTTTTCATTTAACTGTTTTCTTTTTCATTAGAAAGCGCATATCTGTGATTTTCATTTATTGAGTAAAAAGAGAAATTAAGTAAAAACAATTACTTAGGCTTTAAGACTTAAAGAGAGGAGTATATATTTAGTATTATCTCACTTTAATATCATTATTTTAATCTTTTCGGGATGTTTTCCTGACAAAAATCTTAGAATTGTTATTTATTCAGACAATTAAAAGAAAGAAAATTAATCATAGATCGTAGAAATCCGTTTGATATTGTCCCATGCGTTAAAAAGACGTTTCCTTTTCACTTTGTTTGAATGATTATTTATTTATTATGTGCAATGAACAATCAGATTCAGAGAACACTATTTTCTAACACTATTCCTTATTGAAATATTTTATTTCAACCATTGTAATATATGTCTTAAAATGCTCAGTATTTTATTAAACAATTGTGAACACATGTAATTGTAAATATATGTACATGTACCATTTTCATAGCAATAATAGATCCCTATTGTAAGTGCTTTTGGTGCATGTTTCATGTAAAGGTGCGCTTTTCTGTAAGTAATTGCATGTGTGAATGTAAAATTTACATTACACTTTTATTTGTTTGTATGATATACATGAATTATCAATCAGTTTTATATTTTTGTTTATAAAAAGAAATTAACATGCTAGTTTAACACGAAATAAAATATAAAAAAGGCAATAATATTTTTGTGTTTCAGTATTGCACAAGTTAATTTTCTTCTTAGTCTTTCAAAAAAAAAATGATACAGGAATTTAGTTATATGTGGTATGAACAATAAGTATGTATAATTGAAATGAATGGGCAGTGGTTAAAATGTGAATAGCTGCCATGACCTTTATTGCGAATATATCTATTTGGGAGAAATCCAGCAATGTTAGCCAAAATGTTCTCATACAACGGTAATGAAATGCTCTTTGATGAAATTTATATAAAACCATTTATGTACCATGTCTACCGAGAAAACATGTGATATATGATACATTTTTAACCAAATCAAAGCGGTTTACGAACGTAATATAATTTGATACAGACATAAGTGTTTCTCCCATTTACTATTTCTATTTTTTGGCTTTTAAAAAAGTTTTTGAAGTGTGTTTTTAAACCCCCCCTCCCCCCCCCCAAAAAAAAAACAACAAACAAAAAAACCACAAAAAAAAATCAACCCAAAAACCAAAACCAAAACAAACCAAATAACAAAAAGCCCACACTCTAATGCATTTCAAATATATACATACATGGTTGTTATGGAACCTTCTAAATTGTTTTGTCCATAAAGATATAAAAGCAAACAAAAAGCAAGTACATAATTTTTTAGAGACAGAATCTTAAATGTTGGCATTATTAGCGAGAATATTCAAAAGATGATAGTAATAGATAACTGAAAGCAAATTGGTCCGCTTGTAAAGTAAATATGTTTTTTAAAGGTGTTTTTATATGGATACTTTTATATCATACATGTAACCCCGCTAAAATTGCTATCCTCTGTATTATATGTGTATATGGAATTAAAATTTACATCTTGTTTAAATTTCGCGATACATAAATTAAAGTATTTAAAATTTTCGGTACAAATCAAAGAAATCATCTGTTAAATCGGTCAATGTGTATTTTGTGTATTACTTGGACATATTTATTTACTCTATCAGTTCTCTGATATTGTCATGCGAGATATTATCACAGTTTGATTTATGAACAATAATCACAGCCATTTTATTTTTATCAAATACATTTTAACAAATATAAGACATGGATAAAATGAAGTCAATTTAAGTATCACGAAAACTTGAAATATTAAAATATTTAAATTGATTTTGTGTATGTAACACACGTACGTGTTTACACGAAAGATCATCATATGATATGATACGCATAACATCTTATCAAGGGAAGCCAACATATCGCACACAGATCATGAAGGTCACTAGGCCAAGGGGAGACAATTCAAAAGGGTATGACCACTTGCCCAATGGTACTGACCTTCCACACAATGTCGCCGTCAGATAAACAGATATCTTTGTTTATCCTGTAATGTGCATTGATAACAGAAAGACGCAGAGATAAACTAACCCACAGATAACTCTGTCCCAAATATTGTACAAGAACCCTCAATCGAGGCCAGGTCAGGGAATTATCAATGAATTTGTTTACAGACTCCGTGTGATACACAGAAGTCGATTCTTCATCCGGGACATCGCAGGGCCTCTTTCCGTCATGGCGGGTCTCTTCCGAAATGTTCTGGTTTTGATAATGTGTTTATCACGGGTAAGTTTAAATAACCGGGCGGTTTCGGATGTTTGCTGAAGAAACTGTTTGGCCTTACTTATGTTTTACCATTAATCGTGCGAAAACGCTCTAATCATTGTATTCTTACTGTATCTTTATCGCACTATCTAAGAGATTGTGTAGAGTAACTTCATGAGTAAGTTTATTAATCGACGTAGCGTAAGATATGATACGCATATTTCATTGATACGTACGCTTACTACGTGTAAATATGTAACCTTTGTATATGTATCATGTTTTACAAACAAGCTTGAAATAAAATGTCGGATAATTATTTTTGTTATCACGTTTTAACAAATTTTGAATCGCATATAAAATAAGAATGTCTTGTTTAAAAAAAATCGCATTATACTAGATCCATGTCAATTCATTCCTTATCTACACGTATTATATTTTCCACCAAATTTTTTATAATATAATTGTATCTTTTCCATAACAAACGCGAATCAAATTACAATTGATTATATTGAGAAAAGTCAACTTTTTTGGTTGTTACTTTTCTTTCACAATCAGTCCTTAAAATGCGAATTTACTTTTGACACCCTTTAACTAAATTAAACGCTTTAGAACACCCTCTCCTCAGTTCCTTAGTTACAACGCATTTTGAAAAATTAAGCACATTAAAAAAAATGTCAAAGTGCGTTAATTTTGGGACCAAGTCAACATACTTCGAATTTTTTTTCAAAGTGCGTTGATATCGTCGATATTGAAAAAATGTGCAGGTTTTGGTCAAAATACTTGATACTTTTATATACAATAAATAATTGTCTTAACCTTTTTTTTTAATAGCTAAATGGGATATATTTTACAAGGGTATACATGGGTTTCTCAGCTATCTTATTAATTAAACAGTTTCTCGATTAAAATTTTTTCTCATGAGGTTAAGAACAACTAGTAGATTTGAATTATCCAGATATGACATAAACTAGATCGCTAAGCAACTGTCCGTCCTTTCTTTCATCATTTTACATTGTGTGTCCAGCAAATTCACTTATTTTAAATGATCTCTTATCTGGTACAAAACGTTGGGCTATACCAGAAACAAAAATGACTTACATGTATATAATGGAGATTTTCAAAGTGCGTGAACCTGGTCCCTCATAAATTTAACTAACTTTAAATTTTTTCCAATGTGCGTTGTCATAGTGCACAAACCAATTGATACATTGTGTTGTAAAGAAATATTTTGCACACTTAATGCGGATCGCCACTATACATTTAGATTGACGGAAAAATCACCGTCCTTTTCCATATTGACGAGGTAGGTAACTCGGGAAACCGGGTAAAGGGAGGCGACTGCTGCCAGGGCTTCACCGGAAGCTGCTCAGAGCTGTGTAAGCCAGTTCTCACTGTCTGCATCCTAAAGTAAGTGCATGAGTTATCTTTCTTTGTTCCTTGTATCAAAAGCTTTTCTTACTTGGTTTTGATTGCAGCTGACTTCGTATGGTATTGTCATATCCGTTGACAGTCAAACATGTGACATTATATAAATAGTGCCTGTTTGGGAGGGTAACAGTTGAAATTGACACCCCGAGAAAACCATTGTCAACCGACGCGAAGCGGAGGTTGACAATGGTTTTCGAGGGGTGTCAATTTCAACTGTTATCCTCCCAAACAGGCACTATTTATTTTGTTATACTGAATGTCTTTTTTAAAAATTTTAAGAAAATTTTACTGCTTTTATATTGGAATAACGTGAATTCTACAGCGAACCGTACGCGCATAATTTTCGTGCATGTAATATTTTTTAATGTTACCCGTTGCCAAGTGCGTTGCTAACGCTGAGGGTAATAGTAAATATTATTAACTGCGTCTTAACCAATCAGATTTCAGTATTTAACATGAAAGTATAACAATCGCTTTTATCTTTTTTTACGCGAGTTCACGATGCAAAAATCATTCTTCATTTTATTTTCAAAATTTATCAAGGAGGCTGGATGGTCAACATATTAAATATTAGATCTGCCTAAAATTTTAAGATATGATTTGTTAAGCCATAAACTATTATTTAGTAAAGAAAAACATATATTTACCTTTTAAATATAAGTATCTTCCTATAATATTATAGAGAGCTCTCCTTCTTAAAGAGATCAATTCAGTCTAAAAATAACCACGACTATCGAGCCCTCTTAATACAACGGTGCATGTAGTGTCATTATTGTTATACATGTATGTATACATGTCATCTTCTTGGACAGAGACAATGCCTGTGAAACGTCAGCTATTACAACGGTGAATCTTAAAACCAATGATCAGAAATTTGGCTCACATATTGGAAATATGTCGAATCCTTTATACCTAGAAATAGACTCTTGGGTATGTACGGCAACTTTGTCTACACATTTTGGATTAAACCATTAGCTTATCTGTTGTACAGTGTATTCTATGTTTAAAACTCGCACATGCACATATACATGTAATCTCATTTCTGAAACTTGAAATCAATGATTATAGGAACCTTCCTATGACTTCATAATTTATGACATTATTTACTTATTGCACGTGTATAAGACTCTGAAACCGGTAAATACCTTGCCCATAAATTACTATCTAACACGTCTTTTTCAGAATAAATACCGGGATAAGTTTCGGATATTTGTCCACGACTTGAGGCCGACTACAGACTCCCCTCTTGTTTTCGAGACTCTGTTTTCGGATTACAATGTTGAGGTTGGAGCTAACGAAGTCAGCGATGGATGGAGAGCCAAGACACTGCAATCCAGTTATATCTCCCACCGTAACGCCTTTAGGTAGAGACCTAATTGTTGAAAAAGCACGATAAACTGATTTTATACACGTGTATCACAATTTTTTTAACTGGAAGGAATAACGTTATTGTATCAGACAAACTGAGTTATTTTTCGTTTTCTAATGAAAATTGTCGGTGGTAGGAAAACACCCCAAGTTATCTCCTTTTTATTTAGATTTTACAAATTATCTTGTTTTTTAAATAAAATGATATTTTGATAGATTACACGTGACATACAAACTTTACTGTTCTCCGGGATTTTATGGGGCTGCTTGTAACATCACGTGTCCAGGAAACCCCAATAAGTGTGTACAAGATGGCAAGACCTACTGCAAAACAGGCAAGTATTGTCACATACACTCTACTGTAAGAAAAGTAAAAATTCTCAGAGAGGGTAGTACTTTTATAGAAGACTCAAGTTAAGTGTCATGTCAAACATATTACTGTTAAAAGGAAAATGTTGTCGCAAACTTGAAATCTTCTTTCAAATCTAGGATGGACAGGAGCAAACTGCGATCAAGACATCGTCGAGTGTAATGATCTCAACTTCTGTCATGGCGGACGTTGCACCAATCAGATAGGTGGTTTCTTTTGCGAGTGTCCACAAAGTCGGTCTGGTATACAGTGTAGAATGGACGAAGACGAATGTTTTTTCGAACCTTGCAATGGCGGCTTGTGTCTCAATACACTTGGTTCCTTTTCTTGTTCGTGCCCGGGCGGCACAACTGGGAAAACTTGTGACACCCTTATGACATCTCAGTGTTCCAACTCCACGTGTCATAATCATGGAGTCTGCAAGACATCGTCCGACGGTAACACCACCACCGTGAATTGTAACTGCGAGTTTGGATACATGGGAGCAGACTGTAGATTTCGAGACTACTGTAGCATTCATGGCTGCGTTAATGGTGGTACGTGTGTGAATACAGCCAATTCGTCCTTCTGTGTCTGTCAGGAAGGATTCTCTGGAAAAGACTGTGAACTACATGACTATTGTTCTAGCTCCCCTTGTAACCACTTGGGAAAGTGTTCAAATATCTACAATGGATTCCAATGCGACTGCACCCCAGGATACGCGGGAGTCACGTGCGATGTCCGAGATTTTTGCCAAAACCAGAAATGTAATGGACATGGGGAATGTTTCAATGGTCAAAATGGTTTCCATTGTGAGTGTGAAGCCGGCTTCATTGGCAAAGAATGTGAGCAGCCCGATTTCTGTTTCAACTTTACATGTCCTATTTCTCAGAAATGTGTCACTGAGAAAAGTGGACACTCCTGCGTCTGTCCAGGTGGGCTAACAGGGGAGAAATGTGACAAGTTAGACCGATGTTACTTTGACCCCTGCCATAGTCACGGTATGTGTACCAACACTGACTCTGGATATACTTGTAACTGTGACGGTGGGTGGAAAATGAATGACTGCAGCAAGAGGGATTATTGCTATGGGGATCCATGCACTCATGGACACTGTACGGATCTCTCCAATACATTTCAATGTTCCTGCGAGGTGGGATGGGTTGGTCAGCAATGTAACAACACTGACTACTGCTTGAGTGATCCGTGTTTTCAAAGTGGTACCTGTATGAATAACATAGATACATTCAGTTGTCTGTGTCCTCTGGGATGGACTGGGAAAAGATGCGAGCTTAAAGATACTTGTCTGAGTACTCCATGTCATAACAATGGCAGTTGTACTGTCGATAAGAAAGGGATAACATGTACTTGTGCATCAGGATGGACCGGTCCAACCTGCAATGAGGTTGACTACTGCTATGGAGACCCTTGTAGGAACAATGGTACCTGTGTGAATGGTCTGACTGGTTATTTTTGCCAGTGTCCATCACGTTTTACTGGATCGAATTGTGAGACTGATGCCTGTTTGAATCAGACATGTAGCGGACAGGGGACTTGCCGAGCTTCCCGAGATGGGTTTGTTTGCGATTGTTTCGACGACTTTGTAGGATTACTCTGTGAAAGCAAGAATCCTTGTAAAGCGTACTCTTGTTTCAACGGAGGGAATTGCACCGTAGTAAAACATGATGATTTGTCTATATCATATAACTATACTGCCGCATGTGTTTGTCCGAACACGTGGAAGGGAAGTAGGTGCGAAAACGATGTTGATGAATGTCATGTAAAATCAACATGTGGGAGACATGGACACTGCTCAAATAGTAAAGGAGATTTCACGTGCTTCTGTGATCCTGGATACGAAGGGAAACACTGTGAAAGCGACATCAACGAATGTGCCTCCATGCCGTGTAAAAATAATGGGACTTGTGAGAATCGGGTCGGGAACTTCCTCTGTCGATGCAGTCAGTACTGGACAGGGACCTACTGTGACCAAGACATAGACGAATGCAAATATCATCCATGTGAAAACCAGGGAACGTGTCAAAATCTTTTAGGAAACTACTCTTGTACCTGCGATAAATTTTGGACGGGAAGACACTGCGAAAAGCACATAGACGCATGTCATGCCCAGCCCTGCAAAAACGGTGCGACGTGCATAGATTTAGACACAACTTTCTATTGCAAATGTGATTCTCGATTTACAGGACGCCATTGTGATGTCGATGTTAACGAATGCCAATCACAACATCCATGTCGGAATGGTGGATCGTGTATAAATACGGAGGGAGGATTCCACTGCAACTGTACGTCATACTGGGAAGGAGAGCAATGTGAAAATGACGTGGATGAGTGTTCCTCCAATGTTTGTCCTAGCGGCACGGCGTGTGTGAATAAACAGCTCGGCTACGAATGTCAAGATTGTTCTCTGTATTCTTGTTATCACCATGGAACATGTATAGATTCCCCCACTTCAGGTCCAAAATGCATCTGTCCTAAAGACTGGACGGGAGATCACTGCGAACAGAGAGATTTCTGTCGCTTTGATCCGTGCGGTCCCTTGCAGCTCTGTAAGAATACAGAACACGCTTATATTTGTGACTACCATCCATGTCTGAGTTCACCGTGCCATAACAATGGAACATGTGTGGAAATCCGAAGTGATATTCGATGTGACTGTCCGAGAGGTTGGATGGGTGAATTGTGTCAGGTGCGAGATTACTGCGCAAGCAGCCCGTGTGACCACAATGGTACCTGTGTAAATCTTGCAGATGGTTTCAAGTGCACCTGTCAGCCTGATTGGCTCGGGCGCACCTGTTCGATCTTTGATTACTGCTATTCTAAACCATGTTTGAACGACGGAGTTTGCGCAAACAGACCTGACACATACCAGTGCTTGTGCCACCAGCAGTGGATGGGAAAAAGCTGTGAATTAAGAAATTATTGTAGTGAAATGCCTTGCGAAAATCGGGGTATTTGTACTAACACGAACTCCACGTACAACTGTCTGTGTTCAAATGAATGGATAAGTCAGAATTGCTCGGTTTATAACTATTGTTTTAACAATCCATGTACGAACGGTGCGACCTGCATCAACATGCAGTCTGACTTCAACTGCACTTGTCCTCTTGGCTATAAAGGGCGACACTGTGAAATCGCCATAGACTATTGTGCTTCGTCGCCATGTCAAAACAACGGAACATGTGTTAATTCACCTTACGGATACTTTTGCACATGCGCAGCGGGTTATGTTGGACACAACTGCGAAAGAGATTTAGATGAATGTAAGATCGACATGTGTCCCGCAAGGTCAACTTGTTTTAACTATGAAGGGGGGTACACGTGCATTTGGACTGCACAAAGGGCAAGAATGAAACGGGGATTGCTCAAAAATAAAGGTAACATTTAATGTTCACTATTTCGATATCACGATGATTGACTTTAAATTGAATAGAACAAAATTTGTTGACGGTTTTGTAAAAATATTTTTTTTCTTTAGATAATGCACTTTTAAAAGTCACAATTCCATCTATAAAGAACAAGGAAAGTTCTGAGAAGTTCATGAGCCTTTTGCAAAATATGTTCGATTTAAAAGTGTGCTCAAGAAAGTCAACAATCATTCCAGTTCTTTATGACGTGAATCACACGTAGGTTCTTTTAGTTTCAGAATTATAATATAATCCATTGTTTAAAAATCATAAAAAAATCATGTTGCTGTATTGTCGTCAGTCATTTAAATGAAATTAAATACATGCTACTCTCATTGAAACCACAAGTTCACTTTGCAATTGCAAACTAGCATATTACTCTCTTTGTTTTTCAGATCTGGGAAGATTGATTTTCTGTTTAAAGCTTTGTGTGAAAATGAAGATGTCAGAAAATTGGATTTTGAAAAGACATTAAGAAGCTATAATTTAATGATCACTTAAAAATTCTAAATAACTTATGAAAAAAGCCTATTTGATGGAGAGAGAGAGAGAGAGAGAGAGAGAGAGAGAGAGAGAGAGAGAGAGAGAATCAGATTGTAATTAAAAGAGAGATAATTCTTAACACTATGTTCACTTTTGTGATATTATCAACATTATCAATGTTGTTTGACTTGGGAACCCAGCGGCGAACCATGTCTTAAAAGATGTTTAAATTACATTGTAGATGACATGTATTTTCATATCGCGTAATCCATTCTGTTCGGGTTACTTTTAGGATTTTCGTTCGGAATACCTCTTATCTTTTCAGCTTCAATCCAAAAGACATTTTTTTGTGTTTGTTGACATTGAATTTGAATTCTCGCTACACATAATAAAATAATTTTTAAAAAAAATTATTAGTAGATTTTTCTTTTTTAACCAAATCCAAAACAATTTTTTTAAAAGACAGACACAGACAATGATTTTATAAAAAGGGAAGAGAATACATGTATGTACCGAAAGCCCGTAAAATAGATGGAAACGGAAAAAATTATACAAAAACAAACTTTTTTTCCAAATTGCGTGGAACTTTGTTTTGAAAGTTTTTCCATGTGATTAAATGCTTGCGAATCTGCGAGTAGTACCGTTATGACTCTATAAAAGTAAAGAAGATTTTGGAATTGGATGTTAAAACATATTCAGATTTCATTGATTAATAACTTAATATTGATCAGTTGATATTTAAAATATGCGATACGTGTGTGTCTTAATTTGTATCACATTTCGTTTCGTCTGCTCTCTAACTATCAGATCTTTGGCTGATATTGAATTTTAATTTCTTTGATATATAGTTTCGTATACATGTAAAAAATTTAACGGAATTTATGTAAAATTGTTCACATTCCTACGTTAGCTGTTATGCATGCACAATTTATCACTTGTTATTTTACAAAGTATTTGTAATTATAAGGATAAAAAGATATTTTGTTTAAATAATGAAAACAAATAAAAAAAATGGAAGTTTCTTCATTTCTGTGAATCATTCCCGAATTCTAATTGTTAATAAAAGATTCGAAAATAACAAGGAGAAGAGTAACACAATTTAAAAAAAATGACAAAAAAATTAACTAATTAATTAATACTCAACCTGCTAATTTATTCTCTATTATGCAATCTTCACACGTTCTTCCTTACTTTTTGAATAATCAAATTACAAAAAATCAGCAATTTATTTCTACTTATGAATAAATTTAGAATAAAACGTAGCGATGTGCACCTCATTTACATGAGATGAAAAAAAAATCCGCGGAAGTTTACAATTACTCATATCTAGTCATGCGGTGAAAGGGAAAAAATATAATAAATGCGTCAGTGTCATCAATAGGAATGGTTTGTTTGGTCTGCAGGAAACTTTGGATCATTTTATTTTATTGTTTATAACTCCAAAGCCGAAAACTTCATGCAAAAGACCCTTGACTGTACCAACACTCGATTGCACCAGAACGACTTAAGGCAGCACACACGCTAGCTAGATAGACGGGACAGCGGACAGTTAATCTACTATAGACAGGTATGTAACAGGTAGATTAGACGGAGGGGAGAGATGGAGAAGGATAAGGGAGAGTTTATATACCTTGGACAGGTAAATCATAGGTAGATGGCAACACAGGTGTTTCGGCGGCCCGTTATCTCCACAGAGTACATTCTATATTGACATCCAGAAGAAGCCATTTTGGTTCCGCTTGAGATGGGAAATTTCGACCTTTTTGTGTTCTGTGTGTATAATTGTAAATGAAGAATGGATCAGTTAATGAACCCTGCCAGTCTAAATTGGCCAGGTAAAACAAAACCTTTTTTCTCAAGTCGAAAAGAACCTTAAAGTTATTTTTTGTCAATTAAATGTTATGGATATAGAAATTTATTATCAATAGAAAAAACGTGTTCATTGAACATAAAAAAAAATCATCCTAAATCGGGATATTTTTATATAAATACACCCCACCGGCCCCTCCTAAAGTTCTTTTCATCAAAGGATACTAAAACTAATAACATTACAACAATAGAGATGTTCTTCCTGTAGTTTTTTTTATCATCGTTAAGTAACACCTCGACAATTTTAGAGTGATGTACGGATGTATCAGAAAAGAGGAAGTTTTTAGAGTTCTGTGCCAAACCGTTCACTATACCCTTGCTTTTAAATAGAACTTTAACTAATTAGCCCTTGAATCACAGGTGTGCATGAAATGATGCAGCGCTTCAACAGATCACTTATCCATTCATCTGACTGTATTAACATTTTAATCCGAATTTGATATAATTGGTCGATGTTTGATTAATTTATGAATGTGTGTAAATCTTTGCAATTCCATTTTATATTCTTGACTGACTTAGTCATTCTGGTGTCTACCAGTGAATAAACTTCATACCAATGAATAGTTTACACCAAGTTCCCACAGAGCGAGTAAATAACTACACAGTTATCACTCTACCATGATACATTGCTCCAAAGAAATTCGCCGTCTTGCATTTGGTCAGGGCATTATTCAAACTGATGGATAGATGTGAATTTAAAGTAACGAAATACAGCTAGTATCGTTTGTGTAATACAAGAACATTGTCAGCTTATTCAGAACACTCCTCAAAAAAGAAATGAGGTACATATCGGATAACAACAGAACGACTAGTAAACAGCAGAGAACAGGCGACTGTATTTAGACTCCATAGACCGTGTAAGGAGAATGATACGACACAAGTCCTTTATATACATAAACCCCCCTGTCATAAAACCTCTATTAAAAACAATGTACAAAACCACAAAGACATAGGCATTCTCCCTGTTTTTGAAAAACGTGGAAAGTGTTAAAAATGAAATAGGCGCACTAAGTATATAATTTCGCCATTAATATACCGCATTTGCAAACATCAGGTATTTTCAATATTATACAATATATATACACGACATCAGTTATATCTTCAGGTTTTGTGAAGGAAATCGATATACATGTATAGGAAAATAGTTAGTATGGAATGATAAGTTGTATATGTGACTATTTGAATCACTTTTAACCAAGAAATCTGAATAAAATTGTGTTTTACGGGTATATTAGTACATGTTTACATTAAATTAATTTTGGTTACCGTGAACATCGCGCTCAATGACTGACCTTTTTAATAATATCATGTATTTAGCTATATGTATATTAAAAAGACACCCCAGGAAAGTGTAAATGCGTTGCCTAGTGGTAACGCTTAGGTGTTTTTGATTTTGCGGTCACTGGGTCGACTCCAGCAAGAAGTTAATGATTTTTTTTAATTCATCTTAAGCATGATAAGAATAGAGAGTTTAATTTTTTTATTATATGTATCTTATCTGCTGGATTTATTTTCAAAAACTTTTGTTTAATTCTGAGTAAAATCACACCCAATAAAAACCGACCTTTTGACTAACACTTATCTCTATTACTTGGTTTCAAAATCATTGTGCGAAGGTATCTGTATCTTTTTTTTTAGTAACATGTACTTTCCGCTCAAACACGGGCGTAGGCGAAATAATGTTAAAAAAATCTTAATCAAAATTCTACTTAGTCTTACTTGAAATGGCACAATCCTGACAAAAATTGTAATATGCTTATCGTAATGAAGTATAATCAAATGATATGAGAGAGAGAGAGAGAGAGAGAGAGAGAGAGAGAGAGAGAGAGAGAGAGAGAGAGAGAGAGAAATATTTTGTGTGATGCACAAGAAAAGAATTGTATATACAGTTATAACCTTTTGGAATATTTCATGTTTTAGTAAGATTATCTCGAGTGTTCTGTTTATGAAAATCGATCCGAACTCCAACTGTAAATCCCCGAATATACACCTCTCAAGTTTCCAGTTTTAGGCAAATTCCGTTTTTGAGAGATTGGATTAACCAAAATACTTTATCACCATCAAAACTAAATTCCTTGTCCTATGTATTTTTATGAAATCGAAAATATTAACGAACTTTAAGTTTCCGTTTGTTTAAGACACCATAATAAAACATGTTTTTCTTTTCGAAAATTGATCTCCCCTAGGGTGATGTCTTACCTATCTTTGGATACATTGACGGTCTATTACGATTAATGAATTATGCAAAGACAAAGAGATAAAGTCATTGGTAAACTATTAAGTAATTTATTGCATTTTTTTTTATTTGTTAAAAAATGTTCTTGTACAACCAGAAATGGCCTGTACTGCAAACCTAATTGTATATACAGAACATAGTGACTGTTTTCTTTAATTAAAAGATGGGGGAATTAGATGGTGCAACTGCCCATTTTGTTTAGTCGTAAAATACAATTTCAAATTTAACATTTTTTCAATTAAATATATTTGATATGTTATAATACAAGTTTACAAAAGGGTAATTTCTAACTATTTTCAGTTTGAAATATCCCCCCCCCCCCCCCAAAAAAAAAAAAAATTAGAAAAAATTAAAAAATCATTAAGTTTTGGTGGTATCGAACCCACAACCTAAAAACCCAACCCAAGTTACCTAATGTCTGGTGCTCTAACCGCTGAGCCATTTCATTCACAACATTGTGCGTTGTTTAAATCCTATATGTGACATTGACCACGAATTTACGTACTTGTATTATTTTTCTAAAACGTTCAATTGTTGGGCTAGAAAATGACATTTTTAAAGTATAGTGGGTCATCTCTCCACATTTTTGTTGATTAAAATCGGTTTAAATTCCATTAAACCACATTTAGACTATGACAAAAATATGGAGCTCAGACCCACTCTATAAGAGAAAACGCATTGAAGTTATAAAAACGACACTATTTGTAGGTTTTGACACGCATAAGCCAGTTTAAATCGAACCATTAGAAGTATTTAAAATATTTAAGGGTTACAAACCGATGTTACGTTAAATATACACTGCATGTTTTTAATTATTTACTTTTTTTTATCAGATCTAATGATATTTTAATTTTGCAGTATCTAATCATTCCTCATATGGGCATTTTACACGCCTTATTCACCCATCTTCAAATTAATGTTTTTTTAATTAAAATGTAATTAGGTGAACAATAAAAACAGTGAATTCTCAGTATAACAGAATATTGATTTCAATGAAAAAAAAAATTGTTTTGATCAATATCCCCTAACAGAAGTATATTTAATTCTTATCCAACAGACATCCCTAGATATAAGTTGCTGTATGTTAAGCGACTTTGAATGGTTTTAATGCGTTGTTTGAAAAATAAGTGTATTTCATATACTGTTATATCTGACATAGTTTATTATAGCAAATAAAATATATACAACATGACTAATAGTAATGATGATTATCAGAAAGGACACTACCAAACGCTTCTTGTGTTGATATTCTGCTACATACTGTGTAACGATGTCGACTTCCAAAGGTGTTTTTGGTTATAACAACCATTAACACTTAAATCTTAAGGTGGTTTGGGACATCTGCCGATATTAATGTAAATTAAAGTACATTATAACAAAATACTTTTACCGGTTTAGAATTTTCTTTTCAAATTATACCATGTTTAAAGGATTAATACGTTTTAATAAAATTTGGAAAGGTTAAAAATTTTAAAATCCTCAGGAGGCTTCGAACTCATGACTCACAGAATCGTAGTGATTCCACTGCGCTGCGCTGATAGTTGACTATTTTGGGAATGGGAAAGAAACTATTGATAAAAGTACACTTGATTTATTTTTTATTTCGATAAATAGTAAGTCACAACATGGAGGTGTCCCATACCACCTTAAGATACCTGATACTCTTAAATGATTTGTTTTAGTCTTAACGATCTTAAAGCAGCACGGACAAATGTTCATGTACATGTAGCTTCTTCATAACCAGCGCCCTAAGGTACAGGGTAGTCTTAAGGAGGCTGTGTGGTGAACAAATTAATCATCAGATCTTCCTAAATTATTTAGATATGATGTCTTTATCTATAAACTATTTAGTATTATATAGTAATGAACAAGTTTAAATGTTTTACTTTTTATTTGAGCATTTTCCTCTGTTCTTATGTAGAGCTCTTCCTCAAAAGGAGATCATTACAGTCTAAAAATGGCCACGACCATCGAGCCTTCTTAAATCTTTTACCATTCTTCTAGAACCCGATCACTTTCACTCGTGTTGTGATTGTGGAAAAAACCACGTGACTGGGTGTTTCTTTCTAAAGGAGCAGGTGTATGTTGATTTTCATTTTCCAGACAATATGTCAGCAGTGATTGGGGTTGTTTTATTTTTGTTCAATCGATGTACTTAACATACTCTATTGGTCTTTTAGAGTATGTCTTCATTTTTGATGATGGTTTAAGTTATATTCTTTCATGCTTGGTATTACCGTAGGTTGATTATTCAGAAAGACAGTGATTTGCAGTTTACAACCCTCCAAAGGCAAGCATTTTTGTTCGGAGATGATTAGCCTTTACTATTGAATCTAAAAGGAAGGAGGACAATTTGTTTTGACTGGTGCCTGGTGACACTGGTGAAACGTTCATGTTATACTGTACAACTAATTATATATTCCTGGTTGATCAGCGTTAATTAATATGTAATGTTAGTGCATGGAATATGTTATCACTGTTATCTTCACATTTAAAACTTGTCTCAAAGTTGTCATTATTGTTAATTTTTAAAACCAAAATAGAATAGAATAGGAACGGAATGGAAAGTATTTAACAAGATATAGAATATTTCTTCCCCTGGATCCGAACTAATTCAATCAACGTAAGATATTCTGCATGGGTTCTACATAGACTTCAACTGACTTTTATTTTGTGAATAAGAATTTGAGTTTTTGGCTCTTTTAGTTATCTGATCCAAAGTAGCTCCAGATTCATGGAATCTGCCGGATGCATAACATATATGTATGGGCTTAATATCCAGTATACTTGGAAATAATTTTCATGTTTAAGTATCAATATGGAAGGGTGAAATGTGTCATAATAAATGACCTTTTTTTTCTTGAAGAGGTGCGTCCCTTTGCTATTAATCTGTAAAAATCAATTTCAAAAAAGTTTTATGGTATATAATTTATTTTCTTTAGTTTTTATATTCCGAATGATTAGCTACATATACATCTTTCCACTAAAGCATTTATTTATATTCTTAGTATTTACTTTTTATTTAAAAAAAATTTGCTTGTCTCAATAGACCTTAACGCAATTCTTATTAATTAATTACTGCATAGTTAATAATTTTTGTGAAAATTTCTCTCGGTAAATCTTTATCTACTCTAAAATCCTTTGATCTAATATCAGAGTATTAAATACTAGTAAAAGATGGATACTCACGGTAAAAAAATTGGGTCCTATTATGGATCTGATACCTTAAGTTTTGTTGTATAAAATTCATTCCTGATTAGAATTGATCCAACCATATGTTCGAAGACATAGACAAGAACTTTATCAAAAAAATCTAATACTTTCTTATTGGTTTTGAATTAGGTTATGTTTGTTTCTTCATTGTTAAAGTGGTCTATCAGACATTTCTTTGTTTTCCCCGTCTAGGTTGCACTCTGCGGGCAAGCAATCGGGTAGTTTATATCCAGAATGAACTTCACGTTCAAATAACTACTCAATATATTGCAATTTTATGATTTTAACGTTGTATATGGTAGTTCTGGTCGTTTTTCGTGCTCAGACAATATGCTTTTGCATGTGGAATTTTCAACACCGCCAACCAGAAGCCGCCATATACAAATCAAACAATAATAATATCTACGTCTGACACAAGTTATTCTAAATATGGAATTATTAACCAAAACAATTTGCAATGTAAGAACTATGCAGACATTACATTATTATGGGGTAATGTATCCGAAATTCCCAGTACATGTAGAAACATGGACATAGACTGAGCTTGTAAATAAGGTAGTTGTTCCCTCTGTATGCAGATGTTTGATTTGAGTGTGGTACTGGTAGTCCTGAAAACTGACCGTTATCTGACGATTTGATTCACCTGACATTACCTGGGTAGCGGTTCGTCTCTAGAGAGGAGGCCATTAGCGCGTGTAGAAGGTCAACACTGAGAGAGATAGATGAGAGTATTTTTCAGAAAGATTCCTCGCAGATCATCACAAGAAACTGCGTGTCGAAAACATTCGTGTATATTGCATGATACGTTTGCAATTTTGATTAAAAACTTGTTTTTGCATGGCAACGCAAGCTCCGAGGTTTGGAGCCACTAGTCGCGAGAGTTGACGTATCAGAGGATAATTCTCTGTTTTGGTGCGTTTTTCTTGACATCTAGATACATGGGGCATTCTTTCCTTATCAGAGAAACAGGCATGTTTTATGGAGTTTTGCATGAAATTCAAAAAACATTTGTGATTAAGCATTAAAGAATTCAAATATTCTGAGACAGAGAGAGAGAGAGAGAGAGAGAAAGAGAGAGAGAGAGTTGTTATTCAGTCCTTCAAAAAAATAGTGTTAATTGGCATATTAGTTAAAACACGTTCTTGTGTCTGAAATTAACGCATATATACCAGATGCGTTCTTGACATTAATTCTTTATTTGGATGAAATAACTTTCAATTTCAGCTTCTCTAAAATGTAAATTTGACCAGTAAATTTCTTACTTTCCCGGCGAATGTTTTTGGATAGCGTTCATATTGCAGTTTAACAATTTTAAATTTTAATCATCTCAATTCTACAAAATACAGCCCCATCTCGTTTATTGCCCATGTATGTTGAAAACCTCTCAAGATTTGTCATGAGGATAGAAAATTTCTTCTGCATGGGTATCAATCAAAATTTTATTCTTTAAGGGGAGGATGGTGAAAATTGATAATTTCTTACATTTCAAGTGCATTAGTAATGAAGATATGATTTCATCAAACACATTAAAGCTTCAGCAACAACTACAAACCCTGTAAACTCTTTTGAATAACTATCTGATTAGTATAGATTCCTTCTTTAGATATCTAGCATTGAGAAATACATTACTCACATTTTAAGATTTTATCAGATTCTATCTTAATTAACCTTACTTCGTCAAAACGAATACATTAACATTCATACTGTTTTGATTGCATGTTATTTAAAAACATTTGTGTGTATTTGTGTTCATCAGACTATATAGAATTTGATCTTCAAGAGAAAGGGCGTTTTGAGAACTCTGTACATTCACGTCAAATCAATGGCGTAGAGGTTTGTTTGTACAAAATATGCATTTTGTAAAACGAAGAGGAATGTTTAAATTTTAAAATGCTTTCAGTGCTATCGTAGATCCAAGAAATTCCAAAGTAGTAGCCTTTTGTTATTTGATGATAAAATAACTGAAAGGCAAACAGGAACACTTCAGTGTATCAAAAGTGCGTTTAGCATGGCGGACTTAATAAGGGTTGAGAGTTTGCATGAAATCTTACAACTTGCATGAAAACTTTCAAGTGAGATGAAAAACCCAATCAGCACAGTTTTGCTTACAAAGTGACGTCATATCCGCCTGGGATTATCGCATACTTTGTCAAAACTCTACGTTTGGCGATGATAAATATGCTTTGTGTTAATCTTATTCTGGTCAACGAATCCCTAAACATATTGCAGATCCAGAAAAATACATGCGATATCTAACGAATAAAATAATTAATCAAGTTTTCGAGAAGGGCACCGAACAACACTTAAATCGTAATGGGAAACGATGTTAAATAAACAGATAAATACGCTGCTAAGTGGGCACATTCTTTCTTCTTCTAGACATTATGATATTCATGGGATTATGAACAAATAACAGAGGTGCTTTTTATCATTGGTGATAAGGTAAATTGACAGGGCACGCACGTTCTGGGTTCAATTTTAACAAAACAAGGTTTACTGACCAGAAGAAGGTCGAAATGTTTATGGATAAAAATCAAGGACAAGGTAAAAAACAATTTTTTTGTTAAACATCGTTGCTCACAAATATTTTATCAAATATACAATTTGATAACATTTGCTTAGCTAATGGCAGGTTATTTGCACCGAAATCTTCAAACGACATCTTGAAATGATGATTTTTAAAATCAGATTCCCTAGTGATTTTGGTTTTAAATTAAAACACTCTCTATGTGGATACTTTCCAAGTCAGGTGCAAGACGTTGCATTTCTTGGTAAACAAGTGCAGCTGTGAAAATATTGCACATCATTTGAACATTTGTTTCATTTTGTCCCATCCGTACAAGGGATTGCGGGTACCGAATGGAAAACAGATAATACTGCATTGCTTCGTATCTGGCCAGTCGTCCCGGAGACCAAATATGCAAGCGTCAAAACTTTTCTTCAGAGGTTTATCTAGAGGGCTTACTGATGAAATTAATATTTTTATGTGTAAACAGATAAGTCTGTAGAGAAATGGTTTTTTGGTACACGCCCTGATTTGGGGTCTTGGTAATGGTATGTTTTTGTTTATCACAGCAGGGTCCTCGAGACGACCACGGACACAGAGATGATGTCTGATCCAGATTTATACATCACAGGTCTGTTGAACGTCTTTATTTCATTTTTTGTACTTTTCTTGGTTGAAAAAATAATTGATCGTTTGTTTTGCTTATAAGCAAGGTAATATCTACCAAAATATTTCCCGTATTATTGCTAAATATTAAGTATGTGTTTGCCAAAAACTTTTTCCATGAGATTTTTATCATATCGACCAGCCAAACTGCTTAGATGTGTAATTTGTACACTGAAAAAGAAAATTTAATAGTTTTCTACAAAATAAGTTACAATTTCAATCTCATTTACACTGAAACTCAAACAAAAACAGCCCGGTTTATAGCTTCTACCTATATAGAAATTCTTTCCAAATATATGCCACACCCTTCAACGAGATTGTACAAATACTGAATACCCCTCCTCCCCGCTTTATTACTTAATTTTACAATTACTTATTGATTTCCCTTACCGATTCAGATTCTTGTGAACCAATCCTATGGAATTGCACGGCACGCACTACCCTGATCGACCCGTGCTCCTGTTACAGATACTACGAGTGTCGTGGCCACGGGAACGGGATCGTTGAGCGCACCTGTCCCTCAGGGACCGCTTATGACCATGAGACAAAAACATGTCCGAATAGAGCATCGGTGGTGCCGTCACAATGCCTCCCCTCCCGGCCCTGGGAACGGTGTAATCTTAATGGTATACAAGTTCTTTATGCTAGATGTTTCATTTTTTAAGGGGAAAAACTGTTTTAAAATTTTAAATGCATTTTGCATGAAAATGATAAAAAAATATTTTGCTTTTAAAATTGAATTTGTATTAAATAATTGTATAAAACCTTCTACTAATTTCAAAGTTGATACACTATTCGTTTTTTCTACAATATGCACAGATTTTTTCTTTTTTAAAATCATCCTCCTTTCTCTATAACTTTCAAAGACTTTTGAACGAAAATGATATACTATGAAGCACCTTTAAGTTCACTGCTAACTGACTTATGTACATCATGGCTCCTCAAACAGTTGAACAAAGTCAGGCCCTCCTACACCGGTGCGAAAACAAGTCATTGTCCACCACAACCACCACCCTTAATCCCGTCACTCAGTCCGGGGAACAGGAAGTGAATGGTAACGAGGCTGGATTTATAATTGGAGCGGTGTTCGGCGGACTTTTTATCATAGTTGTAGCCATTGGAATAACTTTTCTATTTCGTCGTTATCTACAGAAAAACAAGTAAGAAACATGAAATACATGTTTTATACAATTGATATGCGTTTCTGATTATTTCAAAGGTATTATAATTCAGCAGTACTGTGAGACAATTAGCTTGAAGTGAAAAACTTTTGGATATATCCTTGAAGGAATGTAAAATATGAAATAAAAACATGTGGTTAAATAGTGATTATTTGCAATTCTTGATTTTAAGTTCCTATGCAAATATTTACAGAACAAAATTGACAAAAAAGCGATCCGTGCAGAACCCGGAGTACAATTTTCAGCCAGAGCCAGAAATAGACGTGGAGGAGACATACCACGAAATAGATGACAATATGGTACGTGTTCAGTTGACAAATGCATGTGGCAAAACGTTTCATGCCGTATGAAAACATATAGATGTTTATGTCGTCAATTATAAGATGTCGAAAACAGTTTCCTGTCGCAAATTCATAAACATGAATGTCATGATATAAAATGTCAGATGTCGCAAGTTAAAAAAAATAAATGTCGTTATCTCATTATTAGAATTACATCAATGTCATGAATATTCAAATACCAATATTATAAATAAATAACCTTCATTTGAATTACATTAAATCATACAGAAGAAATTAAGAATATCTATCTTTTTTTTGTTTTAAAAATTGAATATTTTTTAACAATTCAAGAGACAATTCTTTTCGGGAGAAAACTAGGTTAGACTTAATTCCTTATTTCTTTTATTGTAGAATGATCCAACATACTGCAGTGATTCAGGAAATTCTAAACCTCCATCTTTACCTATACGTGGTAACGATACAATGGGCGGATCAAAACAGGACATGGGTGTGAATAATAAAACTTCTTTGCATAATAGTGACACAGTGACTTCAAATGGACGGAGTGTTCAAAACGGTACACTAAACATATACGACAATGATAATGGCAGTACGGAGTACACAGAACACCAGCAAGAATCGAACTATATTGCAATATTCCCACAAAACACTAAAAGTGAAAGTACACGAGAGGGAGAAATACACACAGTAACGAGCTTATAAACGGTTGCGAGAGATCACGTGATACTTCCTCTCCAGACATGATACTGCCTTGATTGGAATATAAATTCCATTTTGTATTCGCTTGAAAATCATACTTGATATTTTTTTTCATTGTATTGTTGGTGCATATATGAGAGCTAGTGATCGAGAGATAAGGTGAGAATGGATTGTTTTAATGCAAATTACTGATACGTTTATTGTTTAATTATTAAACAAATTAAAACCTTGTTCTGATTTTGATTCTTTCCTGGAATTTCACACTGCACACACCAACAAAATACGATTTTAAATACGATATTCTCCGTAACCATCACCTTTTCTGGAGCTACATGTAGCTGCCTTGGATTAACAAGCATTTTTTCCATTCGTCATATTTTGTTTTGTAGGTAATAATACATTGAATCATTATTTTTTAAGATATAATTTCGTATACAGCAAGAGTGTGTGCACACAAATTTAGTAACGCAAAAATTCATTTGTTTTCACATACCGTTGCAGTTACATGAAAGTTTTACTACTGTGTTAATATTAAACATGTAACAGCATATATGAACTAATATCAAGTTTTATCTCATACGTATGGTGTATATTACCTGTGTGATAAACCTTCGCTTTATCAAACGAATGATGCTATATCAAATACTTCCGGTCCGAACTATTTTTGACACAGGCTTCAGTGACCTATTTTCGAACATTTGCTAGTACTTTCAACATAACTATATCTACTACCAAAAATTAATATAAAATCTTGATAAGATTTTGTCAAAGTTTTAAATTACAATTATGAAGGAAAACACATAACTGTATAGCATAGGCGTCGGAACCGGGGGGAGGGGGTGCTTAGCCCCCCCCCCCACACCTCTTTTTCTTTATTATACAAATCCGTAACCAATGACCCTTTTCTGTTTGTCAGGAATTATGATAATTTTAGCCCCCCTCCCACTTTCAATTTGCTTCTGACGCCACTGTGTAGTTTATAAAACTGCAAATCACGTCAGCTATCGAGGAGTTCATTCTAAAGAAGCGATGAAAACAGCACGCTTTGGTTATGTTTATATACAAGAACTTACCGAAATAATGTTTCTAAACACTTTTATTCAACCACCAGTAAGCATCCTTATTCAGTATAATCATTAGGCTAGTGTTTGTTTTATAAAACATCAACAACTGTTCCAAGAGAGGGATTAATATAAGCCATATGGCTTGTTTCCCGATCTTACAATTGTAATTATCATCATGTAAATGTATTTGAATCTATAATGAATAAATATTGTTTAAACTAACTGTTCCTCGTTCGAGATCGAGTCCATTCAAACTAACGAGCATTCGCAACTTTGTCTTTGTCAATAAACTGGATTATTCAATTCTTCTGATCAATATTTCCATTTAATCAGGTGATTAAGCTCTAAGAAAAATTATTTAGAGCTAAAGAATTATTTCAAGGTTTATATTCAGTGAAACTTTACATTAAAACACTTAGATTTATCTCCGAAATGACGTACTAAATTGTATTGCGTAAGGTCACAATAACCGCATAACACAGCGTTGCATCATCGTTTTTTATCTTTGAAAAAGAGACTGTCTCAAAAGCTTTATAATATAAATCAAATTGTATGAGATAAATAGAACATCTATAATTGTGTGATGTTATATTTGCTTTATCCAACTCGTTGAAATGGTTATATCGGCAAGCCTCGCGAATATATATACACCATTTCAACTCGTTGGATAAAGCAAATATAAAATCACACAATATAGATATCCTCTATATCGCCGTAAATAAAAGTAACCATCAAGTGAATAACTATTGGTTTATAAAGACAAACTATCTGCTAATAGTGAGAATATCATTGCGTTGTTTTAAATAATCATAGTTCTACAAGGTCTTTATTTCTTATACACTTCACAAAGAAATTATTAAGAATTTTCCATTCATAACAGTTAAGGCGCTCCATACAATCGGGACAGTGATAAATTACATACCTTTATCACTCCTTTATTGATTACATGAAACGAAAGCAGTTGAAAAAGAGGTATAAATTTGAGAACAAGCGTTTAAAAAGATTCTGTAATGGTAGGTCTTATTCTATAATTTTATAAATATTAAGGATTGCATTGATAACTAACCAAAAACACTTTAGAAGTGGCACTTTGGAAGAGGGAGTTCGAGTGCAATGCAATATTTTTTAAAGAGATGTAATAATTTTTATATGAATACTTATCTATTGAAAAATTGCAATGCTTGATATTGAAACATTAATACGTAATGTTAGAACATGTAGCCTTGTTTGTTATACGTTAGCCATTATTTTAAAATGACTGATGTCCTACGGACCCGGTTTAACGATAGAATTCGTCCCATATATTCACTTCGTAGCAAATAAAAAATTATATCGCGCTGTATCTCGCCTAAAATTTCATATGATTGGTCTCAAATACCTACAATGTTGCTCTTTAATAATCCCATTTTACCACATTAAATGTTTTGCAACAAAATCACTCCCATTTAAACATCACCTTTTGAAAATTCGCTGTTTACGGTCGTTATGTTAATGATAAAACCCGAGAAGTTCCGAGTGCGATTTCCGACAAAATGGCAGGCAAATTCAAACGTGCATATTAACAAAATGCCTTGGTACGACTTATTAAATGGATATTTTCTGGAATTAACTATATCTGCATGTTCAAAAAGGTTTGTAAAGTATAAACATGTGTTTTTCCCGTGCATATTTTTTTTAACAAACTTAAAATCAAAGCGAAGCAGATCCGCTTCGCGGCTGCAACATTGCAAGTATATGGGACGAATTCTTACTGTGACCTGAGCGTAGCCTGGTCATGGTAAGATTATTCTTTCTAGTTAGCCATGTATTAGCCGCTTTAGGTTTAATGAAACATTCTAGTTTAATCTATACCAAAATTTACTATTTCGAATGTTTTTGTGTCTCTGTCCCGAGAAAAGACTCTTGTTTAGCACTCGAGGCGATTATAACGTCAAAACTACGTGACATACTATGTAACCAAGGGTAATGCTTGTTACTTTGTATAGGTATGGAACGCACAAAGTGTCTTTACTAATAGTACACCAAATTGCAAAGTTTTTTTTCATAACAGTGTGTAATGGTGTTTAATAATTTGAAATAATCTTGTCATAATGTAAAAGTAGATAACCATCTGATGAATTTACATAATAAAAAGGATAAACGAATTCGTTATAAAGCTCTGTACTATAATAATGTTTCATTATATGTGTTTCTGATTGTTAAGGACAGTCTACAAAACTTGGCTATACCTATTTTAAAAAAAATAAAATTAATAGTAAAATTGATTTGAATGATACCTTTTATATGCTTTATACAGTGTAATTAAAACCACTTTTATAACACGCCTCCTTAACTTTATTATCACAGAAATTAAAACACAAATTAAAACGGGATTAAGTAGATATGAATCTATCATAGGACTTTAAATCATAGAGTCATATGACTAACTTTTAAAATTCAATCCGAATCTCATGATGGAAACTGATGCATGACATTATAGGCAAACAAGCAGTCAGATACAGTGTAACAGTGTTCCTTGAAGGGAATGGCGTTTTGACGTAATGAATGAATGCCTAAATGATTATCATTTATTCAGCAGTAATGGCTGATATAATTTGAATCTCAAAATTGGAACGTTTAAAGCTGCTTGGTCCGATTTTATATAAAATTTTATGCACGCTTTTAAACGATGGCTATGCTTAGTATATGTATAATAATAGACATTGCAGTAGTTTTACCCGTCCAATACATATGGGATAAAATGTGAAAATACGTACAAAATTTGCTAACAAAACAAACGACATTAAAAGGTACCGCGTTATTTCGCCTCATGTTAAATTTCACCCCTGACGACGAGACGGATATGGTTGTATTACGACTTTGACATCGCTTTAAATAAAGGTCGAAATGATCAGACAAATTACAAATAAACATGTGTACGTTTTGTTCGTTAATATTTCCAAAGTCTGCTATCTTTACCATCGATGCATAGCATGCGGGTTGAATAACCCCAATCATTCGGGGGACGAAACCAAGCGGTTTCCTTTTGTAAACATTCCCGTGATGCATTTTGGTTTGTTTTTTCGTTTGCCCAAAGAGAAATTATTTTTATTTACTTTGAATATTTCTAACTTTGAAAGGAGACTGATTCTGCTGGTGTAAATAGGAGAAAGCCCATAACTTTCTAAGATAAATGATTTGTATGGAAAAAATTTTGATAATGTAATTACAAAAAAATCGGACCAAGCAGCTTTAAAAACTGAATGTGTTACCTTGGACGTAAATATGAATCACTTTTTAAAGCAACTTGAAACAATCAAGGGTTGTTTTTTTTTGTAAATACATAAACTATCCCGTTATACATTTTTGACGGCAACTACTGTTCTCCTTTAAATCCATTCATTACTTTCCAAATGAAAGCTGAATACTATGATACTATATAGTAAATAACAACACATTGTGTGGAATTAGCAACGACACGCTACAGCTATTTAATATTTGGCATATTAAATGTACACACACATAATTATGGCATAAAGTTGGATTACATGATTTATTTATTTTAATAAAACAATTCGGAAAATTTAAACTTTTCCGCTGTACGTGTCGTCCTAAACTGGTATTTAACACCTGAGCAATTCTTTATATAGCCTTGCTAATAAACCGGTTCTTAAGAACAGAACAAGGTGACACAAACAGGTATTCGAATGAAAACCTTATATATCCGGATAATTAATTCATTATTATACCAAGTAGAAATTGATTTCTGTCTAATTCGTCCCTCAAACGAAAGAAATCACATTCTTCTCAACAAAATATACCTTCTAAATGTTGCAATGGTTCTGACACCCAACAAAATGCCGTGGTTAAATCAATTTAGTTAAAGCTGTGTTTTTCCGTCTTGTTTTATTTGACATATATTTAAAATCTTGAAAACAAACTATTTTCAAATTTGATTTTTCACTTAAATTCAAAAAAATAAAAAGAATAGAAATTTTGTTTTGAAATTATTTAAAACGCTTTTACAGGCATTTGTTTTGTCTTTGAACTATGCACTTCATTTGTGTCATATTGTACTTTCTTATCACAGACCTGACTTTAGTTAGACAATGGAGCATGAAGAAGAACAACAAATAAAGGACATCAGACAATCGTCTTCCTTTGTGTTAGATGACGTATTTCAAAGTAAAGAAGAAATGAAAGAAAAACTTCAAAAATTTCAAAATGATTTTGACGAAGAATTTGATGATATCGAAGAAAGGATTTTTGTTCAAAATATCATTTCGTATTTTCAATGGCGATTAAACCAAAGAGAAAATGCATTCAAATCTGTAAACATCATTGAAAATCTACAAAAGAAGCCGCATTTAATTACTCATTGCAACAAAATATTATTTTATAGAGAATCTGGAGATCATTATTTGTCCAAAAAACTTTTAAAAGATTTCAAAAATAGTGATTATTTTAAGCAAAATAAAACCAAATTAGAAGCAACTGCAGAAATTGGATATTGCTATTCCCGACTGGGTCCAAAATATCATGACAGAGCTGTTCAGCTACTGAAGGAAGCCATTGCAAATATAACACCTGAGAGAAATATACTATGGAAATATCGCCTTGCAGTAACTTTACGCAGGCAGACTCATATTTTTCAGATGACAACACCTGAAATCTTTAAACCTGATGAAACCAAGGAAGAAGCTGCCAAACTGTTGAATGAAATTTTGAAGTTTAAAAGTTATGATAAAAGTTCCTTAAGGATAAAAGCTAAGGCATGCTGTGATTTGGGCACACTTTTATTTAGACGTGAACATCTGTTCAAAATCATACACATCGACAAAGAAGAAACGGAAAAAATAACTGAATGTTGGTGCTTTGAAGAAGCAATGAGATTGTGCCCCAATCAATACTACGTTCTTCAGCATTATGGCAGGCATCTACGGTATACACAAAATCTAAAAGAATCAAAAAATATGTTAGAAAGAGCAATGCAATTAAAGGAAACAGTTTTTTCAAGACACCATTTAGCACTCACTCTAAAGAAAATTGTTGAAAAAGCGACCCCGAAACCACGTTTTAGGGACATATGTCAGTTTCCTTATTCTATTGTCGATAGAGATAAGCCAAAACACGACTCACGTGGTTTTGATGGACCTGAGTTTGATTCATTTTTCGTGAATGCAGGAAAGAATGCTGAGAATCCAATCCAAGATGAAAGTGATCCATGCAAATCAAGTTTAGCAAGTACCTTTGAAATATCATTGTTTCATAAAAAAAGAGAACATAAAAATCCTTATCATAGTAAGGCAGGTGTCACTACCCAGAGAGGCACCTTTATTTCAACAAAAAAATCACCAAGATATGTTTGTGTTTCTCCGAAGAATCCTATGCTATTAGAAGCTGTGGAACACCTTCGAAGGGCCATTGAAATGTCTAAAGAATTCGAGGGTACTCGATATGACTTAGGTTTAATATACCGGATGCTTGATAGATTGGATGATGCTCTGAAGTGCTTTTCTTTTATCACATCGAGCAATTGTGGAAACCCATCAGATTATCCAATGTACGTTATTAACGCATACGAACAGCAAGCATTCTGCAAACTCGATTTACTTGCTAGAGAAACTGATCCAGAAAAAAAGAATGAACTACGATATGATGCAGAGGAATGTGCTTGGAGGGCTCTAACTATTGTATCAGGGGTGATTGCGGCAATACCCATGTTGAAAAGAACAAACCAATGCTATCCAACACTGAAAGAATTACTGCAAAATGAAGACAATTCTTTGAAAACATTAAACAAGCTTGCGAAAATGAATAAACTGATGCATCACTACGAAGAATCTATAGAATTGTATAAAAAGATAATTAAAAAAGAAAAGCATGAAACATTTGTGAGAGAACTTGCAAAAGCATATATAGAGATGAAAGACTTTAAAAATGCTATATATACTTTGTCACTATTGCTAAGAACACCAGAAGCGAGTATATCCGATAAATCGTTATTTGTTACTACGTGCATTGAAGAAGCCCAACGTCTTTTGATTGAAAATAACGATTTAGAGATGGCAAAAATTAGATTTAGAGACGCATATAGAGCTATTTGTTCTCACCAACATGTATCCACACCAAGCAATAAAGAAGATGAATCTTCACTTGATATTCTCGTTCTGCATAGTTGTGGTGAAGATGACTGTTGGTACCAAAACTTTGTCACATCTACTTTGAAAACATTTGTGCAGTTAAGATTTGCTGAGAACGATGATGACTGCCTAGGATCTCATCGGAGACCTGAATACCTTGAAGACGTAATAGCCAGATCACGGTGTGTATTGATTATTCAACACGAAAGGATAAATTGTGCTGGTAATATAGACAAATTGATAGATGAAACAGTAGATGACGCGTGTGTATATCACAAAGCAAAAATACTTAAAATAAGAAAACAGGAGGTGAAACAACATGCACCAAGGTGTAAAGAAATAGTTTTGACATGTGGTCCCAGTGATATGGTAAAAAATGATAGAAGCGAAATCCTTTTCAAAGGCAAACTGTTTTCTAACATACTGGGCAATTTATCAGAAATGTTTCTGAGAAAATCTGTTGATTTATAAAATGACAATCGATATTAAAATCGCTAGTCGGTCTATTAAATGTTGTTTTGATCGATTATTTAACTGATTAATCGTTTAAAAATCCAAGCAATTGAATTCGTGATATATTGGTGTTAGTTTGTTTCATGTATATTTATAGGTTTGCTAAATAATCTGCCTAACAGTGTTATAAAATACTATACAATATTTGATTATTATATTTCTATTGTCATTATTTTCTTTCACAATAATTTCATAAAGTTATTCAATCCGGTTATATATATAAAGATAGAAAGCCAATGCAGCATGGTGGGCCACCAGTCATCTATACAGTCTATATTGCTTTCATACTAGCTAGTGACCACTTCTGGCATGTGGTCCTGATGGCAAATAATAAACCTGTACAAATTTTCTTTAAAAGTGTCTTAATTTGTTCATAATTATACGATTTATCGGCAATATATTGGTAGGTTTTCAAAGATGATTGCACACATGTATATAGAGTTTCCGTATCAGATTCCGAATTCGTTTATCTACATTTCATTTTGTATTTATAAATTTTCTTTGCAGTATATGAAATAAGTGTATTCATACTATTATTAAAATCTGAATTTTCATAAAATCCAATGACAATAACAATGTTTTTCCAACCAACAGCAAAACCAAAAATAGAGCTTATTTTTTGCCATATGAATGAAGAGTCATCATTACAATCGTATAACAAGGTTTAACATTTTCAATCCCTCCACACATTTCACAAGACATTTTTACATTTGGATTCCATTTACTCACACATTAGGTATTAGTCAAAACATTGTACAGTAATTTATAATCAAATTTAGCAATCTGCTTATCATGCATTTTGTGATTTTCTTGTAGACCATATATCTTAAGAAGTATTAAAGATTTTACCTAGAGCGTTTCTATTAAAGGCTTTGAAAATTTTATTTTAATATAACTAATAAATATAATTGCTTTAAGTTCGCATAGGAAATATATGTATTACCTTTCGAAAGAACATACTTGTTTTTTATATTGATAGGGTGCTTTTTCGCATTAGTACTGTTTTGCGTATTTGCAAAATACCGTCTTGAGAATAAGGTATTCACATAAAATATTGATTTTAAAGAGTTTTATCGTAAAAATATTCTAGTTGTCGCAATGATCCGTTCATGTCATACAAATCTTTTGTGCAAAGTATGCCTGATTTTATCCAGTGTTCAAAGTAAATTGGTTTATTTTTAAAAGTAAAAGAACTGTTTCTCCAGATTGGATTGGCACGGATAGGAATTCATTTGTGGAAGTCTTTGCTGATTTTTTTTAGTCTTTTTGGAACAATTAAAAACACAAATTGCTTCTTTATAGAAGGTGGGAAGATTGTTGAACTCTTTGTAGTCACATAATTATTCTAAGTATGTTTTTAATATATACTCTAGAGTAAGATTTTCTGCATATTTTAAATTTCCAATGAATCACAGTTTTAAAGGCATTTAAGCTGTTGGGGTGATTATAATTTTAATTCGCAAATCTCATAACAAGCTGCTTCACAAACGGGTAGTTTTGGCTTGTCTTCTTAAGTAAACATTCTAGACGCTACAGATGTTACAATTTCTTTGTGCGTGCGCTTCTGTATATCCGGTTTGTTTATAAGGTATAATATTCCTGATCAAAATGCATTTAAAGTCGTTTCTATCTCAGCTGCAAAAGCAAAATCTCATACACTGTCACAAGTAACTGTTCATCTAAAAAAGGCAGAATTTCACTGTATGACATTTATTCGTCAAACTGATGTACATATTAACTTGTCATTTGAAATTTATTTCTACAGCTGCTAAAGCTAAGATATTATGATATTGTTTACACATTTTAAGTAATGTTTATAAGCTATTTCTTTGTAATTTTATTTTCTAAAATCAGTACGAAATTATGATTCTGCTATTACTTTTTTTGTGCATTTCTTGTCCTTTTTCTTATTTGTTACATGTTTCAACCCAGAGTACCAAAATAAAACGAAGTAAGGTTTATCGTCGCAAAATGCTTTCATACAATGAAAAAGTATCAGTGCAAAAAGACAAAGTTTTATTATATTATTGAGTATCAGCAAGAAGTGTTAAAAAAGTCACCGTTTATAGAACAAATATCAGCATTTTAAAACGCACTGAAAAAAAATGCTTTGGGACCTATTCAACATACTTTGACAAAACTGTAGTTTTAATTCAAATTGCGTTAATATTGTCAAACAGGTTTTGGATTAAATACTTGATACTTTTAATCAGTGATACTTGTAGTAATTTTTAAAAGTGTTAAACTTAAAAGGGTATATTAAATAAAGTCTCTCAGCTAAGGACAAGAGCGTACAGAGCCTGACCAATTTCCAGTACCCAGGATTTTGAAATAACATATTAACATATAGAAAATCTTTACATTTGAAAGTGTGCATCAGTAGATGTACATGGATAATATAGAACTGCATTCTCCGACAAATAAATGATAAACATTAATCCATTTACTTGGTACCCATCTCATTTGTCTTTTTTGTTCCTTTCTAATCATTACAACATGATCTAAATATGTGCTGGCGCTATTTTTATCCGACATTGTGTGTACAGAACATGAATTAAATGAATTAAAAATAAAACGCCGTCCATACGACTTGAACACACTCTCCATCGAGAAGAATGGACCACGAGTGAGCATCTGTAACACATTAGAGCACAGGAGAGTAAATTTAGCTCTTTGACAATATTTAATAAAGTAAACGTTTGGCGAAAACCATGAATTTGACCAGTTATGTGTCTAGACTCCATCTTAATAAATCAATAATGAAAATAAATATAAACTTATTCTTAAAATAAAATTACTTGACGAATATAGTCGAGACCCATTCATACCTAAATTTTGCAATTTTAGAACAATGAATGATCCAAGATTTTGGCAGAAAAAGCGGTGCAGCTTAATTTGAAAACATATACCTGTCGTGTTTATAGAATGAAAGCACAATATTGACTTCCATCGTGAAATTTATACTAAAAGCAATGCATACAAATCAAGAATTAATATTCTAACTTTAATTGAAAATAGTTTGTATTCATTGCTACGAGTGTGGGATATACGAGGGTTGATCCAAAAGTAATGTCACAGATGCGATAGAATCGTGGAAAAAACCGCTTAAAGGGACTTGGACACGATTTGAGATAAAACATTTCATTTTTATTTTTTTATGTATAAAATGGTTTACTGGTGCATTTTAAATGATTGATCAAAATATTGAATGTTAAAGTCAAGTTACGAGAGAGATACAGAGGTAAGAATTGGTTGTTATGTAAACAAAGCTCGAGTCTTATAGTTGTTTACAAAAATGAAGAATTAGAGAATTACCATTTCTTAGACAAAATGACATGTAAAAACAATTTAAACTAATTCAGTATCTTCATAAATACTATTATCAACAAAAGAAAGATACATTTGATTGAAACTTACACCAATACAACACATATGTAAAAATGACATTATTTGAACTTTGTTTACAAAACAAAGAATTATGAACTCTGTAACTTGCTTATAACTTGATATTTGACTTTTAATTTTGATATAGCATCAAAACTTCTATATTTATCAGTATAAACATTGAAAATGGAAAAATAAAATTTGAAAATTTTAAGTCAAATCGTGTCCAAGTCCCTTTAAAGTGACAAAAATATCTACCTAATTTAATTCAGACCTGAAAAATTTAATGCATTGTGATTATTATTTCTGAAGATAATATATTTCGTAGAGCATGAAGTAACGATAGTCGCCGCACACTAGCGACGGCATTTCTAGATCTTTGACGTTCTGGTAGAATTTCGTAATTTAGTACTCTATATAAATTCGCCCCGATGGTCTATTTTTGGATCATATTTTTAAAAGAAAGTTTATTATATAACTAATTAATATATAAATAATTAATCTGTTGTAATCGATGAGGTAGTATATTAGATTATTCAATGTGCAATCAGTTTGTCAAGGTCTCTTCAAGAAGTCATGAACGTAGCTTTATGATATTGCCACTGACGTGAGAACCCAGCTTTAATTTTCCTTCAGAGCGTATATCTTCTATCCATCTAATTTATTTATTAACACGACATATGCTTTTATCAGGTATTAGAACCACTTTTAAGGTACCCTGTTCACTCATTCTCAATTTTAGGTTGATAAATCAATTCCAGTACATTTCTAGTAATTTCTATCCATCGAAGCAAGAAATGCATCATATCACTATTTGCATGTCCAGCCCTTATATCCCTTGATATAGAGGCAAAAGGCATTGGGTAGATATCCGAAATGGACAGTAAGGGTCCCAAATTTTTCAAAACAGTTAGAAAAAGTTAATAACATATCTGTTTTAAAATATTGTGTTGTTTGTGTCATTTTCAAATTTTGATGCATGTAATTTATTAATATATATACAAACCGTAAAAAAACCCCGTAAATTCATGACGCCGCGATGTCACGTATATATCATGCTCTAAACATCAATATCTTGTTAAGTGTTCAACAAAATTTCATAAAATTTGTAATTCGAATTTAATTAATAGGGAAAATTTTGATGTATCATTTTATACAATACAGCGCCAATGAGAAGCGCGGTGCATAGTATGACATTACTTTTGGATCAACCCTGTTCTTTACTGAATAGTTTCTCGATTTCAAAGTTTTTAAATAACCTCTCATCTCACACATTAACAAACAATTTGTATTATCCAATATGACATATCTTGCTTTGCTTAGCAGTTGCCTTTCCTCTAGGTCTCTTACATTTTTATATTGCGAAAACGTATACAACAGATTTACTTCTTTAAGATGATCTTTTATAAGTCTATGCTGAAAAGAAATATGGAGATTAAAATATAATATATATCAAATGACTTAAATTTATGTGCTTATGAACAAAAATGATGAAAAAAATATACCTTATTCATGAATATCAAACATAACACCGTTATGATCTTTTAGAATAAAAATGCAAAAACATACCCTTATGCCTACTTTTATTGCTATTATTTAATTTTTCACAAGATGTAAATTGGAATTTCAGAAGGAGGTTTATGTATAAATCCCATACAAATTTAAGATTTTTCAATGTAACAGAATTTGGAAAGAAACCCATCGGTTTATTCATTCTTTAACGTTTTCTCCAATTTGCTGAATATTTTATTTTGGAAGGAAAAACAAGAGGTAGGGGACCTTCCTGCAATCAACTTGAACAATATACATGTCATTAAAGTGTATCTTTGGTTGTTTTGTTTCTGTTCTCATCCACGGAGATACGCATTCATTTGTGTTAAAAAATCATCGAATATCAAATGCCAAAAGTTTTGATTTATACATATTATTTTAAAGTTCGTTAAGTTTCTCGATTATAAATATCTTAATGTACCCTCACAACGCAGTTTGAGATGTTCAAAGTGCATTTAATTGGTCTTAAGAACATTGTTTACTCAGGGTTTAAGTTCTCGAATTCGAACATTTATAAAATTAAATCTGTTCTTAGCACAAAATGTATTGATGAATTAAATGATTATTGACATAAAATTTGGTATCTGTACTATATATTATGTAATGAGGCAACTGGATTTGTTTAGCAAAATTCACATTAAATTAGAACTGAAATTTTTAGATTTTGTTTTTCAATGAAATTATTTAGGTAGTACTGTAATATTTAAAGTTTACATTTTATATTTAAGTCAACATAAGTTTGCAAATTTTCCGTTGGTTTTAACTTGCTTAAATCTAGCCCTAAATGATTGTATTAACCGTTAGGAATAAGAAGACAGACAAATCAGCTTGAAACATTTTTTACTCGTATTTTGGAGCCTGTATTTGCTTATAAATCTACGACTGAATCTTAAATTTCATGTGATCATTAAAGATGCATTCTTGAAGCATTGTAAGTAGTAAAATAGTAAAAGCAAAAAAAAAAAATATATTGACCAAAATCGTGACCATGCCCCTTTAAAACAATAAAGGCGCCATATCTCAAAGTTTTGACCATTGACCTAATACAAATTTTATGACAGCAGAGTAAGACCTGAGTACTTGGTTCAATACAATTATTGTTCAAGCATAATTGTGATATTTTGTCCTAGGGGTTCTATTGTTATGAGAAATTTCATGTAAATTTTAAAATGTGCTTATGGGTTTACATTAATAAATTCAACAATTGTTTTAAAATGAGATTTAGCATGTAAACGAGTTCACTGTGTATGTTAACATTTCTCTCCAAAGTTGTTAAGTTCATGAGTTCTATTATAAAGGATCTCTCTTAGCAATGTGTTTTCCGATCATTTTACTTGATAACTATTTTCTATTATAAATTTTGAATAAATTTTTTTACGAGTAAGATATAAAACCTAACTCTCAATAAAAAAAATGAAAAACGAGGGGTCATTTTTGACGTCGATTAATGACTTCTGATTTAGTTTTTATTTCCATTAATTTCACAAGATTACTATGGCACTAACACACTTTTAGAGAGACCAATATTTGAAACAGAAAACCGGCATTAACAAGTTAATCAGTATGTGTGTACAATAAAAATACCTCTACATTGTTGGAAATGTCTGACTTTGCATCAAAATAAAAATATCCTGTGATATTGATATACTAATGCAGTGACTTAGTTACTGCAATAACAAGGTTTTAGCATAATAACTTTTACTTGAAAATTGTTCGCTTTAAAATAATTAGAAGGGTGCAACAAAGTACTAAACGAAGCCAAAAAATAAACTTTTAAGACATCCAACTCAAACTTTTTTTGTGTCACTTTTTCAGCCATGGTGCATTATATTTGATTATTCATGTGTTGTTGATTCGTTACATGAATCATTTATAAAGAACGCTGACGTGATTCTGGATATGACATACGGTAATGGAGAGTTTAGGAAATTCCATGTATTTTAATGCGGGATATGTTTTTCTACATTGTAAAAAAAGATAAAAATGTCTCATTAATGACAGTGACTGAAAATACCTGATAATGAATAATAATCAAAATTTCTCCTGATCGGTAGGTCTGTAACAATGTTTAACAAAATGCTTTAACTATGGTTGCAGAATTACATTTATGTAAATTCATTTATAATAAAAATTACGCTCTGTAAAGGAGTTTACTGTCGAGCAGCTCCCATCCGCACGCTAAGCTACACGGACTGTTTTGCATAAAACTGATCCCAACTTATCCCACCCTAGTCAAATCGTATTAATGTACGATAAAGAATTGTGTTGGTCGTTTCTGCAAATCTGCAGCAGTTAGCAACACACAGCGACGATCTTTACAAATGTTTTAAAACGTGTTAAAAAGCTCATATACAGTGTACTGCTTACAGGATTTTTGTTTAACACACAGATAAGAAAAAAAAAGATATGAGCGCTTCTTTATATATAAAGGCATCACTCTTTAGTGTGAAAGTTTAAACAGTGAATGAAGTATCAACATATGTAAAAAAAAAAGACAATCAGAAATACGAAAAATTGTCAGCATAACATAACGATGAAGTAACGGCAAATAATGTCAAATTTATCTCTGTAAAATGAGTAAGTTTCAATGAAAACGGTCAGCAAAAAAAATAACACCAAAATATCATCTACTAATTAGAATACCAACACGTTAAATTAGAAATTTACAACATAGCTAGGTAATTAGATCATATATGGACAAACCTTTTGATTTTCTTGAAGAATTACCAGCATTTATGGAAACTCTCCATTGTGGCAGTTGAATTATTCCATAGAATAGCGAAAATGATAATTTATGCGCTACTTTTCTGACGCAGCATCCGAAAAATTGACATAAATTTTGAGAAGGATTTTAAAAGATATATAACGGTAGGTGTATTTTTTATCGCCTTATTGTGTGTTAAATATTAATCTTAGGGGTTTTAACAAATCAGTACTATGCATCAACAACAAGTGATGTAGATCAGCTAATATATCTGCGACGGTGCGCGGCAATGCTACATGTAGTTCAGAACGTTCATGACTATACCTGCACACAGATGTTAAAATATATATCAGAGCAATCCAGTCTTTATATAGTATTTTAAAACGATCTGATACATAACAGAAATCACATATCATGTATTATATCAAGAAAAAGTATGCCAAACTAAATTATATAATATGATGTAATGTACGGAACACCGTAAAAGCGAAACAGTAACATTTACTGTTAAGTTGTACCATTCATGGAAAAAAAAATAATTGTATGCATAAACCAATGATATGGATCTCGTTAAAAATTAACAAATGTACCGAGGTTTCAAGATTGAAATAAATTAAGGACTGCCTTAGATTAACATAATAATGTAGTAATGTGAAACCATGAAGACAGCAATAAAATTTACCGTTGAGGTCTTTACCTCAACGTATCCGGAAAAAAGTATAGATAAAAAGTTTACAGTGTATGTACGCCTCATTTAGGTTAAACACCCGAGTCGAGGCGATAAATTCAATACCGTACCTATGCATGATGAACAAAAGCTATAGAAGTACCTGTTTTTGTATTTAAGATCAGCATTCAAAATAAAGTAATTTGATTTTTTAATAAAATTACCAATGGATAGTTCTATCTAATGTACAATTTAACGGAAAAAAAATTAACATTATATAAAGGCAAACTTTCTTTCCGGGATGAAGCATCAACATATTTTTTAGTGATTTTTTTTTCATGGAAGGCAGTTGAATTGCTCCATACAATCCTAATTATCATAATGAATGTGCTGCGTATCTAACTCTGCATCCGAAGAAGATGTATGATTTTTGAGAAAGGCTTCTATGAGATATATGACGGTAGGTCTAAAGGTTAATAATAAATTTTCTGTTAGTGATTTATCTTTAGATTTACAGATCATTGCTAGACATTAGCAATTAGTGATGTGTATCAGTAAATATATCCACGACTGTTCTTGGCAATTCTAGTACAGTAATGGACAAATATGACCGTGTCTGCACACAAATGTTTAAAGGTTGAAATATCAGAGCTTAAGTTGACTTTTATTAATAATTTGTTAAGTATGATATACATTGAAGAAAGCAAATCTCATGTACATAAATATATCGAAAAAAATAGCAAGAAATTTTATAATCTAATTTAATGTATGGAACACCATAGATGCTAAGAGCTAATATTTACTGGTGTGGTGAATATTAGATAGGCCTAACACAATGTACATATTGGTAATTAATTGTATGGATCGGCATTATTGTTAATAAAAAACAAAATAGTTAAGTAACGCAGATATTGAAAATTTTAATAATACAATAAAGTCGAAAAGTGAAATCAATATACCAGTCAGTTACAGTCAAAAATGTTGTAAATCAGACAATTTAACGAAAAAAAATTAACATTATATAAAGGCAAGGTATTGTCTTAAATGTAATGTTTTTATAGACTAGAATACATACCAGGGGTACATGTACAGTCAGTCGTGGAGTGGTAATATCATGGATTTAAGGTACGTTATATATTCAGGACAGATTCATTCCTACATGTTGTTAATCAGAAACAGGTACAGTCTTGGACTGTCAGACACTGATGAAATCCTTGATTTAATGTATCTGATGTATTCAAGGCAGCTTCAGTCATAAATGTTGATAATCATTCTAAATTACACTTGCAAATGGTATCCCTTATTAACACTTTTTGCACAATCCGCAATTATTCATGCATTACATCAGCCTGGGTCAAGGGGTAAAAACAACGCATCAAAAACGCATTATATGGACATATTGGTTCAGACAGTCCTGTAAGTTAGAAATCTTTTGTATTAAATACAGGTAATGGCTTGTGTGCTGTGAATGAGGCTTATTTTTACTGTACACTAACTATTTCTAACAAAATAGATATTTGCTTTAGAACTATATGAATTGCATTTGTGTCAAATTATAGTTTCTAATTACAAAAATATATTAAGTGACATTCATTTACAGGGAAAATGGAAGAGGAGGAAGAAGTAGACGCGGAGGACATTAGAAGATCGTCCTCCTTTGTGTTAGACGATGTATTTCATCAGAGTAAAGAAGAAATGAGAGAAGAACTTGAAAAGTTTCAAAAGGATGTGGACGAAGAATTTGATGACATCGAAGAAAGAATGTTTGTTCAAAATATCATTTCATACATGCAATGGAGGTTGCAAGAAAGCGAAAATGCATTCAAATCTTTAGATATCGCGGAAAGGCTACAGAAAAAGCCGCATTTAATTACTCATTGCAACAAAATATTATTTTACACCGAATCTGGAAAACATTATCTTTCAAACAAACTATCAAAGGAACTGAAAAATAATGATCACTTTAAGCAAACTAGAACCAAGTCAGAAGCAACAGCAGAGATAGGATATTATTACTCTCGGCTAGGTCCAAAACATCATGACAGGGCAATAAAGCTACTCAAGGAAGCCACTGCAAATATAACCCCTGAAAGAAATATACTTTGGGAATTTCGCCTAGCAGTAACTTTACGCCGCCAAACTCATATGTTTCAGATGACAACACCTGAAATCTTTAATCCTACTGAAAAAAAGAAAGAAGCTGCACGTCTCTTGTATGGAGTTTTAAATTTCCCCACTCATGATTATCGTTATATAAAAGCAAGGACGTGGTGTGAATTAAGCAAACTGTTATCTAAACGTAACAATTTGTTCGAAATCATAGAGACTGACAGGGAAGAAACAGAGAAAATAACTGAATGTTGGTGTTTCAAAGAAGCAATAAAGTTGTGTCCCAATTATTTCTTCGTTCTTCGAGATTATGGAATCTATCTAAGGTACATAATGAATCTTGAAAAATCAAAAGAGATGCTAGAAAAAGCTGTTCAATTAAAGGACACAATTTGTTCGAGGCACCATTTAGCACTCACTCTAAAGAAAATTGTGCAGGAAACTATTCCAAGACCATGTTTCGGGAACAACATTCAATATCCGTATTCTATGGATGATAGAAATCAGTCAAAACGTGACTCATATGAAAATAAGTCAAAACATGATTCATATGATCTTGATGAATGTAATTTGGTTCAAAAGTTTGATTTACTTTCAGTCGATTCAGGCCTGAAGGTTGATAATTCAATAGAAGAGAGAAGGGATCAATTCAAATCAAGTTTAACAATTGTTTTGTATGAAAGAACCAAATCGACAGATTTTGTAAGGACATACAAGAAAGACTGGAAACAAATTGATAATATAGCAAAATCTTCTTCTAAATTTCGACCGCGTAAAACTTCACGAAAGAAAGATCAACCAATGTATCACCAGATAAGAGATCAAAGGAAGCCGCTTTGTCATGATCAGGCAGATGCTTCTGGCCTGAAAGGGACCTTCAATTCTGCGAAAAAATCGCCAAGATATGTGTGTATTTCTCCGGACAACCCTTTGCTAATAGAAGCTGTTGAACACCTTCAAAGAGCTATTGAAATGTCGAAAGAATATGACGGTACTCGATATGACTTAGGTTTAATATACCGGATGCTGGATAGATTGGATGATGCTCTGAAGTGTTTCTCTTCCATCACATCGGGTAATTGTGGAAACCCATCAGAATATCAAATGTACGTTATTAACGCTTATGAACAGCAAGCATGCTGCAAACTAGATTTACTTGCAAGGGAAAGTGATCCAGAAAAAAAGAATGAACTACGATATGATGTAAAGGAATGCGCATGGAAGGCTCTTACCATTGTATCAGGAGTGATTGCGGCAATACCCATGTTGAAAAGATCAAACCAATGTTATCAAACACTTAAAGTATTACTGCAACATGAACAGAATTCTTTTAGAACATTAAAGGAGCTTGCAAAACTACATGGTCTGTTAGATTACGACGAAGAATCGATAAAATACTACAAAGAAATAATTAAGGAAAAAATGGATACAACAACTGTGAGAGAACTTGCTCAAACGTATATAAAGATAAAAGACTTTACAAATGCAATATATACTTTGTCACTATTGCAAAGGACGTCAGAAATGAATATTTCTGATAAATCTTTGTTTGTAGAAACATGCATCAAAGGGGCTGAGCATTCGTTGAACGAAGACGATGATGTAGAGATGGCAAAAATTAGATTTACAGAAGCTTACAAAGCTATTGTTTCTCGCCAAAATGTATCCACACCCAAAAATGAAGAAGATGATACATCACTTGATATTCTTGTTTTAGATAGTTGTGGTATTGATGATTGTTGCTACCAAAACTTTGTCACTTCTTCATTGGAGACATTTGTGCAGTTGAAGTTTGTCGTGAACGCTTTTCCAGGGTGTCTTGTTTTAAAATACCTGGACAAAGCAATGGAGGAATCACACTGTATAATAATTCTTCAACATGAAAGTATGAGTAATGATGATGAGAAAGACAAATTGATAGATCTATCAATAGAAAGCGCGTTCCTGAATCACCAAGCGAAAATTCTCCAAGTCAGGAAAGAAGACGTGAGGCAGTACCTTCCATGTTGTAAAGAAATAGTTCTGACAAGTGATCCTAGTGATATTGTCAATACTGATAGCAGACCATATCTGCTGCTGAAAGGCAACCTGTTTGCACACATTCTGCACAAATTATCAGATATATTTTTGGGATAATCTGTTGATCGATTAACTGGCTGTGTTAAATATTATACAGATATTGATTTGGACTGAGGGTAACAATGAAAAGCTCATTTCGAAAATATCAGTTCGCATCAAACGGCCACTGGTGATATCCCGCTTCCCGTACAAACTGAGTTACAGAGAGTCTATCTGAATTTACTTCATTATATCTCGGAAATCCTTATATCCGTTTTGAAAGCAAACAGTCGCATTGCGCGTCCGTTGTTTACTTGCCTTGACTGATTGCCTTTTATGACATCACCTTTCTTGGAGTCGCAAAGAATTATTTACGTCACCGTTTACGAATCAACAAATCAGAAGCAGTCAATTGAAATAGAGGAAATATTCTCAAGATATTATTTCTAGTCGGTCATATCTAAAGTTTGTTGACCGGTCAATATTGGACAAACTTTTATTATAATTATTGACTATTCGTCTATATAGAGTTATACAGTGAGAAAATACTATTAAAAAAGCAAGATACAGCAATTGAGTGAGAGGAACCTAAAGGTTTAACAATTCATATGTTGCCTGAATCACAGTGAATAACTGTTTTGTCATACCCTTCACTAAATAATATGCCTTAAAAACCTGTGATGCAATCTTCCGATTTCAATCCAATTACATGAAATTGTTTTATTCTGATCGATACTTAATTAAAACTATAACGGACAAATAATCTACTATCTGTATTTCCATTCAGCTAAGCATTTTATAAAGGTCAATTCATGATTATAAACACCCAAATTAATGTAACGTTATATGAAAACATAATCTATAGTACATATTACCTGATTTTCATAAAACGTTTATAGAACGCTGAATGAGATGGTTGATTTCAATGATTTTGTAAACTTTGACTAAAAGCAGTACTTGTTGCTGTCGTCGATATTTGTTGTCGCCGTCGTGAGGTGGTATGTGACACCTTCATGTTGTGACGTATTATTTATCGAAATAAACAATAAAATCAAGTATATTTTGATAAATAGTTTCTTTTTCGTAATTGTCATCTAGCAGGATAGCGCAGTGGGCTAGAAGGATCACTACGGGGCTGTTAGTCATTAGTTCGCATCCCGCTGGGCATTTTCAAATTTTTACCTTTCCAAAATTTTTAAAACGTAGTTTTTTTTAATTATTGTAGAATTTGAAAACTCTAAAACTGTGAAAGTATTTTATTTATAATTCACTCTAATCAACATTAATATCGACAGATGTCCGATATTAGCATATTTTTATTGTTTTGCCAAACTGATTGTCCATACACACGTAATTAAAATTCATATCAAATACAATTGTCATAAATATTTCATGAAAATTCTTTTTATCCTTGAACATCCTACATCTTTATCTTTGTCAAAATATTACATTGTATCGTATATTAGAAAACGAAAATCGATAAGTAACAATGGGTTGTTAATAGCTGTAATAGTGTTTTCTGCTATCAATATTGTTTAAACTCATTTTATATATATATATATATATATATATATATATATATATATATATATATATATATATATATATATATATATATATATATATATATATATATATATATATATATATATATATATTGTTTGACGTTGAAATAATTGTTGTTGCTATTAATATTTTAAACTTATTTTTTAGATACTGTTGTTTTGACATTTATTATATTATTTGTTTTAGTTGCACATTAATAATGTTTGTTTGTTATTGACAAGAATAGTGAATACTTCACTGTGTATCATTGAATAAAGTATTATAAACCGGCTTCTATTTGCAATTTAATTTAGAAGAATTTGTTTGCGGCAACTAAATTTCGCTATCAAGTTTCATCTAATTAAACTCGTGATGTGATCACAACTGGTTAAAAAAAAGTTAGAGTTTAGAACTCTTAACAAAATATTTTGTTATTGATGCTATTATTATAAAATTATTAATAATGCTATTGTGCCAGTTTTAGATTGTTCAAGAACATACTGAAATTTTGAGGTAAATATACACACTGTTTTAATGCAATTTGTTGTATCTATATTTGCATTGTGATTGGGTTGTTTTTATAGTAAAAATATCTTTGTGTGAATAAAAAGTTTTGGTGAAGAGCACAAATTATTCATTGGCTGATCACAACTTAGTATTTTAGTTAGTTATACAAGTTTATCTTTGCAGATTTTTAACAACTGTTACCAACTATTCTCGTAAACAAATCGCCCAAATATACACAAAGGAGCTTATAGGTGCAAATAGAACCAATCTGAATATGCCACGCCTTATATTATTAGTTTGAAAATCATAACCATATCATTCTAAATATAAAAAGTTGTTAGCTATTATCATCAATGATCAATTAGTTATTTAAATAGAAAGATCAAATTAAATTTTACGTTACACAGTTTGATTAATGAACATATACATACATGTAGTCATCTATAACAAGAGGCTAAACAGTGCTTACATTCAATTAAACGGATATGGAATACTATTCAACATTGATTTTAACTTATTTCTATAATTTTATTTTCTATTGTTAATATACAACTACCACTTGATTTGGCATTATTTCATAAACTAAAACCATCCTCTTTCTAAATAATGTACAGCAATAAGCCAATTAAACATGCATAAAGAAAAGTTATCAATCACAAACATTTCATAGTGTTATGCAGTCCGGCTAAAACATACATCGTAGGTTTGGGAATGTGTTTTAATCCTATTATCCCCCAAACGATAGAAGTAGCTTTTCCGTCTAGTTTTGTATTTCGTGGCGCTGAACTAGTGACGTATAGACAGTAAAAGTTCCATTTTTGAGATAGATTCACCCATGGAATTTCGTCGTCCTAAACAAAGTACAAAACAAAACAAAATATATTTATTCAATCATTCATCAATGTTAATCTAAAGCTATTCTTCTGATCATTAGTACATGCATACTATTTTTGGTAATCTTTTTTTTAATTTATTTTTTGTTTATTTTTAAATTCATTTTTTTTAAATAATGGAGTTAAAAAAAAATAAGCACGTTATTGTAACTTTGAACATCTACAAATTACAATAGAAAAGCTTTAATGGTTTTTAGCTGTTATGTTCACCTTTATGGTAGTTTAGTTGTGACCCATTCAAAGTGAGCCAATTTTTCTGTCGTAGTCACGTGTGCCGATGGATGAGGACCTGACACCTGAATCGGTGTTTCGGGCACATTAAGGAGATATTTCAGGGTCTGTCACTCATCATAGGCACAATCCAGGTTTTTGTTTTAATTTTAAATACCGATCGGTATAAGAACTGAGAATAATGTTTTATGTATTATCAAGTAATACAACATGTTCATAAAAGGTTCTGTGAGTCAAAAGCTGTATACTTTTTACGAATTCAAGACAAGTTTTGTCTTAGAGAGATAATATTCTCTAATGTGCGAGCTAGTAGAGTATTTGCTAGTCTTGTTTTGTATCAGGAGTTGACCTGAGCAGCCTTTTTAAAGAACTGCCAGATGCAGGTGGGGCGATACGTCACATCAGCGCGAGGGAGTTAGCACTCTTGGATTATATGTTTGGTATGACGCTCCCTAATTTAAATGCCTAACGCCCCAATTGATTTGACTCTAAGCTGAGTTTAAGAGCTCGTTTAGATTTTTGTGTAGCTTAGTGCAAAAAAAAACACGACGGCATCCAGACATTTCTTAAACTTATTAGAACCCGACACTCTTAATGAAGCATTTGGTCAATTGCTTATATGTCACAACTAGTTAAAAGTGTTTTGTCGGTATTAATAGCATATGTCATTTCAAAATTGTGAAAAGGCCCGCCGCGTCAGGAGTTCACCTTATGCATAAAACAGTTAATTTCTTTGAACTTTATTTCGTTTTAATTTGGATCTAATGATCACCGATATTTTTTTGTTTACTGTATGCAAGCATGAGAAAGGTTGTGAATAATATTTTGCATACTTCGTCATGTTGTATGTTATTCCAGTATTTCATTAGTCGTTTCCTTAACCCTTTTATACATGGGTTAGATTTGGTCACCATCACGTTCGGTACAGCCTTTTTATTAGGGTCTTCCGTTTTCCAACGGAAGACCCTTTTGTTTTTCTTCGGTTTCTTTAGGGTCTTCCGTTTCCAACGGGAAGACCCTCTTGTTTTTCTTCGGTTTCTTTTTATTAGGGTCTTCCGTTTCCAACGGAAGACCCTCTTGTTTTTCTTCGGTTTCTTTTTATTATTATTTTATTTTTTATTTTTTTTCTGACTCCTTCTCGGCTTTATATCTCAAAAAGTTTTCATCCGATTTCAATGAAATTTTCAGAGCTTTTGTAAACTTACCGTGCCTCAAAGATGTTAAAGTTTCAGCATTTACGTCACTTCCGTTCAAATTTGGCGGCCATTTTTTAATTTAAAAAAAGTGATTTTGTCCGGAAGAGATCTCCGTTAACTTTAAAGATATCGCTTTGAATTTTTTACTGATAATAGATGTATCAATTCTATAATGTACTGGGGGGTTTAAAATTTTGTTCATCAATTTTGCTCAAAACCGGAAGCAGTTCCAATTTTTCGAAATTTTCATTTTTTTGAACAAAATAAGACAATACTACAGTCTTATAGAACTTGCCATGGTAAATTCAAATCTGAAATCCGTTTGAAAATCAAACAAAGCATTACAGAGATATCGGGGTTTAAAAATTGATTTTTCCGGAAATTTTGATTCCGCGTCCTTGGTTTAAAAAATAGCGTAATATTCAAAGTAAAATTAATTCGTACCAAAAATAATTGTTAAGTCGTGCTTGAACACATTCGGATTTTTTTTGTCAAGTCGTTCTTGAAATCAGAAAGGTTTTTGTTAATTCATACTTAAAATCATTCGGATTTTGTTAAGTCGTACCAGGAATAATTCGATTTTTTCATCTTTTTGTTTTAGTTACTCTTGTTGTTGATTTAAGAGCTCTGCTTCTTACAGGAACTTCCTGCTTTACTTCCGACATTACCGGAAGACCCACTCGTTGCTTTGCAACGAGCTTTGCTCTAGTTATTATTTTATTTTTTATTTTTTTTCTGACTCCTTCTCGGCTTTATATCTCAGAAAGTTTTCATCCGATTTCAATGAAATTTTCAGAGCTTTTGTAAAATTACCGTGCCTCAAAGATGTTAAAGTTTCAGCATTTACGTCACTTCCGTTCAAATTTGGCGGCCATTTTTAAATTAAAAAAAAGTGATTTTGTCCGGAAGGAATCTCTGTAAACTTTAAAGATATTGCTTTGAAATTTTTACTGATGATAGATGTATCGATTCTATAATGTACTGGGGGGTTAAAAATTTTGTTCATCAATTTTGCTCAAAATCGGAAGCAGTTCGAATTTTTGGAAATTTTCATTTTTTTTAACAAAATTAGACAATACCACAGTCTTATAGAACTTGCCATGGTGAATTCAAATATGAAATCCGTTTGAAAATCGGACGATGCGTTACAGAGATATCGGGGTTTAAAAATTGATTTTTCCGGAAATTTTGATTCCGCGTCCTTGGTTTAAAAAATAGCGTAATGTTCAAAGTGAAATTAATTCGTACCAAAAATAATTGCTAAGTCGTGCTTGAACACATTCGGATTTTTTTTGTCAAGTCGTTCTTGAAATCAGAAAGGTTTTTGTTAATTCGTACTTAAAATCATTCGGATTTTGTTAAGTCGTACCAGGAATAATTCGATTTTTTCATCTTTTTATTTTAGTTACTCTTGTTGTTGGTTTAAGAGCTCTGCTTCTTACAGGAAGTTCCGGCTTTACTTCGGACATTAACGGAAGACCCACTCGTTGCTTTGCAACGAGCTTTGCTCTAGTTTTATTATTATTATACTTTTTCTTTTTTTTCTGACTCCTTTTTTGCTTCATAACTCAAAAAGTTTTCAACCGATTTCAATGAAACTTCCAGAGATTTTAGCACGTTATCGTCCCTCAAAGATGTTAAAGTTTTAAAGACAACGTCACTTCCGTTTTGACGTGACGTCATTTTTAAAATTTTAAAAAAGTCATTTTGTCCGGGACTTTTCTCAAAAGCGCTTTAAGATAGAGGTTTGAAATTTTCAATGGTTATGATTTGGTCAATTTACCTCTGTAATGAAGCTATGTAATAAAAATCTGTCACTTCCGGTCGAAACTGGAGGCGAATCAATTTTTTTGAAAAAATGAATTTTTTGATCCAACAAAAAACGTATACGTATTTTGTAGAGCTTTTTAAGCTGAATCTAATGCTGAAAACCGTTTAAAATTCGGAGGATGCATTACAGAGATATCGGGGTTTAAAAACTGATTTTCCCGGAAATTTTGATGCCACGTTCTTGGTTTCAAAAATAGTGCAAAATTCACACTGAAAGTAACTTCTACTGTAACAATTCGTACTGATCATAAAACTTTCTAAAAAACATAAAATTATATGCATATTGTATAGTTTGCAAAGCTAATTACAAAACTTCCATTCGTTTTAAAATCGGATACTGCATTGCAGAGATATCGGGGTTTAAATATTGATTTTTCCGGAAATGTTGATTCCTCGTTATTGGTTTTAAAAATAGTGCAAAATTTACACTTAAAGTAACTCCTGCTGAAAAGATTTCGTACAGGTCATAAAACCGAACTCTTTTTTTATATAGTTAATCTGAGTGTTTATTGAAACAATTTCGTTAATTCGGTCGATAATTACGTTGTTAGTTTTTATTAGTCTTATTAGTTTTAATCGAAATAATTATCGTACGATTCACCATGTCAACTCGCCATGTTTTGACTGCGATCAACAGCTGATAGCGGTGTGTCAGAAGAATGGCCTGCAAGACGGCGATAGTGGAAATTTCAGCTCAACTAACGTATGACAGATTATAAAGGTATGTTTCAATACAGGATATGTCGTATTGACTTTTTCTTTTCAAACTGTTTGTGCACTTTTCAATCAAATCCGACATTCCTCTGACTCTAACCTCCGCTTTTGACGTGCGTAACAATATAAAAGCGGGCATTTGAGTCGGAGAAATCTCGGGATATTATCTGTCCAATGTATTTTCACGTGTATGTTTTGCACACTACTCTTTTGAATTTCTATTTATATGTATGTCTTATTTTGTATTGAACAACACACCACACACTGTAAAACAGTGCAATTAAAAGGGGTGGGGGTCCAAAGGCACACAAGAGTAGAATGTTGTAATTAGAGTGCATGTTTGCATGATGATAACTTTACCCTAAATATTTGAAAATAGCAGATCTTTACCAAATCACCTCCACTTAATTAATGAATTAAAGAACTCAGACAGGCTTGTGCTTAATTAAATAAATATATTTGACATGGTAAATATTCAGTCTAATTAAAATAAGAACTTTTGTCTGGCTCGCCGTCATATATGATTATCGCCTGTGAAAGAGCATGTAAAACAGAGTGCAAGATGAAAAGAACTTTAAGTTCAGATTTTAGGTTAATGTTCCCTGATATCTATAAAACATTCTTCTCAAGATTTGATTATTTCACAGAACATTGTAAATTCTTTGAGATTAGTTTATCCTTAATATATATTGAATTTTATTGATTCATTTTAGGTAAACTTTACATGCAGAACACATCTACATTGTAAACAATTTTTACAGTAAGACAAATGTATGTAATAATTTTTACTACATGTGCCTCAGATCTCTCTCTCTCTCTCTCTCTCTCTCTCTCTCTCTCTCTCTCTCTCATGCTTTTAATCTTGGCAAAGCCTCACAGAGCAACATCATTTTGTGCATATCTCTATCTAGGAAAAGAAATCAACAATGCTTTAAATTTCAAAATGAGCATGTATTATTGTGCAATCCCTCATTTTTTGATTGTGCAACTAAAATCCAAAGCTTTGTAAAATTGTTTATGGAATGTACATTTGACCTTGAAATAACATCTGCTATAATAATTACTTTCGAAATGATCAAGAAACAACAAATGTTTACCCTTTTATTGTATATATGCGTCAAAAATGTAGGAAAAACATAAATATGAACATTTATCATGGAATTCTCATCCGTCCCCAGGTACCCGGTTGTGTTTGAATTTCATTTTAATTAAGAGCAGACATCACACTGGTAGGTCTTACTATTTTAGCAAAGTTAAAAGGAGACTAGAAACAAGAATAAATAAGATATTCACTAAATATGATTATAAGCTTACTGTTTCATGAAAACAAGAAATCACATGAATGGCGGCATGTCTTTTTGTGAAAAAAAATGTTACATTTCATCCATTTCCCTTAGAGAAAAGAACTGGCTTTTTCCCATTGAAATTCCATTGAACTTTCATTGATTTTCCAGTTTTCATTGAAATACCATTGATTGTGCATTTATTTTTCTTGTGTCTTCATCTGACCAGTTTTATACCTACCAGTTAAATAGCAGTTTTCAGATAACTGCATTTTCAATGGCCTGCAACTCTCAGTGAAACACCAGTTTTCCATTTCACTTAAACTTCAATGTTACTGTTTCCCAGTAAAATACCATTTATTTTCAGGAGCAGTTAAATGGAATTCTTATACACATTTCTAGATTTACATTGTATTTCAAGCTGAGTTGCCAATCTGGGTCACTGGCCTCTACCAAATAAACTGACCACTAAGAATTAAGATTACTGCATAACAGGAAGTTAAGTTGCAAATTTTGAATGTTGAATCTTGGAGCCTAAATGTGATGTTCACTGTAAGGAAAATGTGTTATTGTTGGGCATCCTGCTCTTTTGTGGCATATTATAATATATTTATACAGTGAATTTATTGAACTTTTTCTGGGAATATATATTCTTGATCACTTGAGGTAATATTTTTAATATTAAATTCCTACACTTGTATGATTTGATACAAATTTGTGTAAAGACTAATTTAACATTTACACAGTATCATGTGATTTAAGTGTTGCAAGCAGTTAGTGCATGGATGTATTGAAAAAAAAAGAGTTATGTAATAGCTTCATGTCTACCATTTTACATTGTATTTGGAAGTCAATAAACTAGTAAATAATTTAATTTTGCATGTAAGTATGCATGAGAACATTTAGATAATATTTACCTTTTTATATAAATCACAATTAAGTTGTCCTTATTTATTGCTCAATGACATGATATGAATTTTGTACAGTTACATTATAACAAGCATTATGGGGAGATTTGAATTTTTCTCAGGGTCAGTATTCTGCAAAATGTTCAGGGTTATCTTATGATGCAACTTGATCTTGACCTACTTATCTTCTATAAAGCAATCAAATAATAATCAATAGAAAATCAATGGGTTTTCAATGCATTTGTGTAAACCATCCTTTTTCCATTAATTTAGCATTGAAAGATGACATCATTTAACTGGTGCAAACTAATTTGCATAAGTATTCATTTTCAATGGTGTTTCAATGGACTTTCACTGGGTTTTCACTGTGTTTTAACTGGAAACTGGAAATTCAATGGTTTTTCTTGGTAGACAATATATAATGCCATTTTATGTGACATCTTGGTAACTGGAAAAGCAATGGGGTTTCAATGGTCAGAAATAAACTGCAGATATAATGGAAATTCAATGGCATTCTTTTCTCTAAGGGTTACCAAGAAAAGATCAATTTTCAATATCAGTGATGGTTGTTTTTAAATATGTGTGAGAAATGACTTTAGGGAATTGCCACAAGTTTCATAATATTAGGTTAAAGTGTTCGAACTAATGCTTCTTAGGAAAATCAAAAAATAGGGGGAGGGTATACTTGTAAGGGTATTTCTAAGTGATGTGATGCTTTTGACATTATAATATCATGTGTATGTATGTAGTTTTGAATAAGGTTTCTTATTTAGGGAGGTTGAACAACAGTTGACCTCTATAAGATTAGGTAAAGATGCTTTATTTATGGAGAGCCCTATGAATCTGTGTTAAATAGAGGAAAGTGGAAATGCTGGGTTCACTTAACTGGCCATATTTTTCTTAATCCTCCATGGAATTGGCAAAATGAGGTATACTTTTTCTCAGAATAGCATACGCTTTGTAAGTTTAAGACAAGATGACTTTTCAGAGAATGTTATTGTAAGTTAAAGGTAGCAAGGGACAGTTTCGGATAAAGTACCCGTCAATATTTTTGTAAAATTGAGAGTTGCTGTACTTAAAGGCTTATGAGTGTTGCTAAAATTCATGAAATGATTTTTAATGATTATCATTACTTAGAAGGATGTCTCTTGTTGAAATTGATATTCAATATATAGGCCCCATATGTTAGGTACTAAAATGTGAAACCTGCGGCTATGACTGTTACAGACGGGAGGGTAAATAACACGAAAAAGTAGGTGGATGGGGCATTATAAACTATACACTGGTAAGTTTCTGACATGTGATGGTGCAACATGCACATGGTACGGAAGGTCAACCCTTTGCAGGGAATTGGCTGGGGGAGGTCTAAAAAGCTGAAAAATCATGAAAAATTAGCAAAATATGGAAGGGTCAAAATCTCATAAAAACCAGTATGTAGAAAATTTTACAGGTTTTGACTAGTAATTTTCTTCAGAAATTAGTGATTGGCCTTATAAAGAGTGAATTAAAGGTATTTGTGCTTAATGGGAACTGAGGAAATTCCAGTTACAGGGTTCTGAAAACACACGTCCCCAGGCTACTTATGAAATGTATCAAAAAAACTGTCCTGTGCCATCTAATGTCACGTATCGGGATATGTCATACTAATTACACTGCATGGTCAGTGTATTTTTTTCAGAAATACTATGCATATGTTAATGTAAACTTTATACCGGTACATGTATTAACACAGCTTATTGATTTTTTTGATTTCAGCTATTGGTGGCCACATGGTTTTTACCTGTTGATTCTTTTCAGCTCTTGAGGTTAACCTGCCACCTCTACCCACATGCATATTCCTTAATGTGTTCTACAGACTATTAACCAGTAAAAATTAAATCGGATAGTTCATGAACAGTTACTGTAATGGAACTTTAGGAAAGCATCATGCCTTGTTGTGGTTTGTGTTTGATAAGAAATAATAACAAACAAAATTATGGCTGTTTAAAGTAATTTACAATTGTTAGCTGTGAAAATTTGTTTTTCAATAAAAGTATGCAATTATGTTTCCTTTATTTTGTTTTTAGCTCACCTAAGCCAAAGGCTCAAGTGAGCTTTTCTGATCACAATTTGTCGTTGTTGTAAACTTTTCATATTTTCATCTTCTTCTCAAGAACCACTGGGCAGATTTCAACCAAATTTGGCACTAAGCACCACCACTAGGTGAAGGGGATTCAAGTTTGTTCAAATGAAGGGCCACGCCCTCTTTAAAGGGGAGATAATTGAGAATTATTGAAAATTTGTTTGTATTTTTCAAAAATCCTCTTCTCAAAAACTATTCGGCCTGAAAAGCTTAAACTTGTGTGGAGGCATCCTCAGGTAGTGTAGATTCAAGTTTGTTCAAATCATGGTCCCCGGGGGTAGGGAGGGGCCACAAGAGGGGGATCAAGTTTTACATAGGAATATATAGAGAAAATCTTTGAAAATCTTCTTCTCAGAAACTATTAGGCCAGAAAAGCACAAATTAAAGTGGAAGCATCCTCAGGTAGTGTAGATTCCAGTTTGTTCAAATCATAGTCCCAGGTAGTATGGTGGGGTCACAATAGGGGAATGGATTTTTACATAGAAATATATAGAGAAAATCTTTAAAAATCTTTTTCTCAGAAACTAATCAGCCAGGAAAGCTGAAACTTATGTGGAAGCATCCTCAGGTAGTGTAGATACAAAGTTGTGAAAATCATGACCCCGGGGATATGTTTGGGCCACAATGGGTGGGGGGGGGGGGGGGGGGTTGTCAAAGTTCAACATAGGAACATATAGAGTAAATATTTAAAAATCTTCCTCTCAGAAACTAATCAGCCTGATGATTCTTTATAATTGTTAAGACTTTGGCCCCAGGACAGTTCTTTGGCCTCACAAGAAGGTTCAGAGTTTGATGTAGGTTTATATCTCATATATAAACTATTGTTAAGGATCTTTTTGAGAACTGCAATACTCAATATGCGATATGACTATAAAATCAATATAAAATCATCCTTTTAGAAAAGGAACTAATGATTATAAACATAAGAATATTTAGAGGGGGGGGGGATGGATTTTGTTTATACAGGATCTACATGTATTATTGTACATCCAGGTAGTTTGCATTGTGACTCCATTAAGCTGATTTTATCATACCTATTATTCCTCAGGTGAGCGATGTGGCCCATTTGCGTCTTGTTTTAGTTTTTCATTGTTTTTCAATATTAAAAATAAAACATATGTAACCTACGGTAATTTTCATGATGAGTACAAAACTAAAATCCGTTTTTAAATCGGACGATGCATAACAGATATCGAGGTTTAAAAATTGATTTTTCAGAAATTTTGATTCTGCGTTTTTGGTTTCAAAAATAGCGTGAAGTTCAAACTCGTACCAAAAATAATTCGAATTTTGTTAAGTACTTTGACACCTTCGGAATTATTTTTTTGTTAAGTCGTTCTTAGAATCGTAAAGGTTTTTGTTAATTCGTACATAGTATTATTCGTATTTATTTTTATCGTTTACTTTAAGTTGCTCGTTATTGATTTAAACATTCTGCTTCTTGCAGGAACATCAAGCTTTACTCTTGACATTAACGGAAGACCCACTCGTTGCTTTGCAACGAGCTTTGCTCTAGTTGTTTTTCTTCTTTTGTTTATTCAGAAGATCATTCAGAAAGAGTTTCTTGCTTAATAAGTTCAATTTTTGATTGTTTGTAACCTCTTTTTGAGATAAGTTTTGAAATCTCTGAAAATATTCATTAGTACAGTTTCTAATAAGTTTAAGACATGTCTGGATGTTAGCATGACGTCGTTGTTTTCACTCGTTGCGCACGCGCTTCTGTATATCCGGATTGTGTAAAGATGTACAATATTTTCGATCGAAGTGCAGTTGAAATTGTCTCCATTCCTCCTGTAAAGAACTCGAGCTACGTCATAAGTGACTGTGTATCTTAAAAATGAATGAAAAAATACGCTCTTAAAATCATTTGTGAAAAGTAACTTCAAGTCAAGCTTACGAGAGTTAAAGTGTCTATTCGACATGAATAATTAGTTTCCACAGAAGAGGAGTCAAATATGATACCAGATAATTGGTCGCCAATTAGTTTGTACGATTTTGATTTTTCTATTGTAATTAAAAATAAAAGGTGTATTTTATTTTATAATAAAAAAGTAGAGGAGCCCACAGAATCCCCCTACCCTAATTCGCTATCTTTATTATATTGAAAAAATGCATACTAGTATGTGAATTGTCAAACTATGATACATTACACATTGCTTCAATGTTATTTTCCTCACAAGAATTGTTACCAAAGAAATATTTAATCAACAAAAACAAATTTCTTTCAACCTGAATTGATTTAACAACAATGCATAAATAACTTTTTTCACTATTATCTGTTGGACGTCGACATATATGTACTTTCTCTGAAAAATGTGTAAGAGTGTCCCGTTTCCAAATCATGACACATTTTGAATATATATGTCGAATATATAGTTTATGGCCTATTTAGAATGTGCTTTTTAATCCTTTTTTATGACACATTTTTTTTTTTATTTCTCTGTAAAGGTTACTCTCGCAATTCCAATCCATTTTGATGTCCCGATGACTCTTTCTGTAAAACTTTAAGTACAATTAAATTTACACTTGTATTCAGTCACAAAAGCACTCTCTTATAATATCATTTTTTCATTGTATTAATTATTTTCTCGTCTTTAAAGCATTTGATCACATACATTTATATAATATAAGAAATTCGACTAAAACGTCCTGCATAATCTTAACACTTTTTCTTTATACAATTCAAGATGTTTCTTTAATTAATCTTGTCTGAACGTTTTTTTAATTGAATCAACTATTTCGAAGTGACGTAATTTTACATTCTATTCTGAGTTTGTTTTCCAATTTTATTTTGACAAGCGAATATCTTAAACAGAAAAAATTAACCTTTCTCAGTGATTAAAATTTAAAATACATTTAATGTGCAATAGCATGAAAATATTACTAATCAACATTCCAAGACTTAACAAAAGTGTGTGTCTGGTACAGGGGACATATCTCATTCTTGCTTAAGACAAATAGAACACAAACACATTTTATAATGGATCACGTTATACAGAGTAAAATTCTTAGTATAAATTATATACTCCTGGAGGATTCGGTCGGGGCTTGACCAAATCTATCATAAATTCTTATATACTTTCATCTCAAATAAAACATAACATGAACACCCCATTTTTCTATAATATTTATCATATTATGCATTTACGTCCGATACAAGTAATCGCTCATTTAAAAAATCCTTTAATTCCAAAATACCATAACACACATTTTCATGAATCCAAGCCAACCATTCGCAAATCTTCACGAAGTTTTGCTACCTGACAAACACCTTGTCAGTAACACTAGAAATTGTGCATCATATATGCATCTTTGCAACATCTATTTGTTAAATATCTTTAGATTGAATATTTAAATCTTAAATAAAAAATCGACTTTCTCGTGCCGTCCGGAATCGTCAGAATGAATACTACTCAAACATACTCTATCCGTAATCACCTTTGAACCCCGCCTACCTCATGAATATTTATCATTACCACAACAGAAAATATTTTCAAGCTAAATCACTACATTCAAACGAAAGAAAATATGTGCTCTTCGGGCTTTATTGGACTTGATCACGTCCCGACCAAAATTATCAACTCATAATACAGTAAATGATTCAAGACTGTCTTTTTGGTGCTAGAATCATTATGACGTCATAATTGATTTGATCAATCTTTTCCCGTATTTTACGGTTATAAAGAAATTATGTAGAAAATAAGACAATATTTTGACCTTCTATATTTAATCACGGGAAAAGTAATCTTAGTACATATATTCCATTTTCATTTTAAAGAGGAGGTCTAGAGCTTAGTAAATGCCTTTTTCGGAGAGACTGTAGGCATTCTAGATACTAGACTGTGACCCGTGCGTGCACGGGTTGACATTGCATATCGGACATTTACGAAATAGGTACATCGACACTTCCTATTATTGACATTCACATAACAAAGCTATAAGCCTACAATTATGCTATTAATTTCACTACACTTTCCTCAGTTTGAATATTCTAACTTTGTCTCGGGAAAGGCCCTCACCACAGTTAGAATGCCTCCCATGTACCCGTATTGTAGCAGAAAATTGCAGAATCGCTCCGGAACGACTTTGGAGAAAGTTATGAAGTTGCCTTGAAAATATTTTTGAGACTGCAAATACCTTTCAACTAAAAAATTTTATCCATAGAATGGAAGAATTCAACACCTTTTCACCAACGTACACGTATTTTTTTTTGTAAAACTGGGTCCGTAAGACATTATTCATTCTTACGATAAAACATAGTCTATCTTCACTCTCCTAACAAATATAATGTAACTTTTTTGCATGTAATCAAATATTTTTGTCATCACGAAGACAAATGTAAGTACTTAGTTGAAATGTGTATTTGTTATTTTATACTTTCTATTATAAGAAATCATTAATATATATGGACAGAATATATAGCAAAAGTCCAATGAAAATTTACCCGTATTTGTATGATTATTTCTTCGTTTATTCATGCAGATGTGATAGTGTGGAAACATTAACTAAAGATCGTGTTAGCGTGTATGTATTGCGCAAGCGCAAGATTGTAAAATTTAAAAAATCCAGATGATTTCCGGGATTTTTTCAGGAATTTTCGTTGATTATTAATTAGCGAAGCTTAACTGAGAAAAAATAAAAACAAATTGGTAACCTTCAAGTACCAATGATGTTTAAAATATATAACACAAAAGACAGTATTCTTCCGATTTCTCGGTATTAAAGATCATAAATTCGAGTCTATTATTTTAATATAGTAGTATAGATATTTTATTAGTCAAAAATTGACAAAACTCCGAGATTTTTTATTTTTATCGTTCATATTTCATAGGAAATAGTTGTTTAAAACATGATTTTTCATTGTGTTTACAAAAAATTCAAGGCCCGGCACACCCTATGAAATAAAGGTATTGTTATGAAGCATCATTAAAAGAATTTATATCTTGAATTTCATAAACTTGTACGCACTATTCATTTACTAGATTTTGCCCTTAGATAAAAACCATGTCTATTTATATCAAGTATATCATACGAAATATGATATGCGAGATAAACCGCCGATATGACCTTTAATTGATAAAAATATAACTTTTTTGAAGAAACTGAAAATATTTATTAATGAATAAAATCTGTAGAGAAAAGTGTTTGTTTTAATTGATACATTATACACTGTATAATCAAATTAGAGAAATCAAGGTGATAATGGTTAGGTTTAACATTTCCTAAAAATCATAACATTTAAATGCAGACTATTTAGCTATGTGTAAATATTGCTTAAAAATAGATTTTTGGGGGGTAAGTTTCCGCTTAAATTGTGCCGATTAGGCGCATTTAAAATGAGACAAATGTCAACGTAAAATCATAATATGTAGACTTTACGCGTTTTACCCTTTGTTTGTCCGTAATAAAGTATTTTATTCACAGTTGTAGTCCAATCTTAGTTAACCATTGATTTCTTCTTTGACAAATCTCAAAGCTAAAAATAGCTGTTTCAAATTCTGTTTTTATGGTTTGCTACAACGCACTTTGAAAATTCCGCACTTTGTCGATATTAACGCACTATGAAAAAATTGTTTAGAGTTTAGTAAAATTAATTGATACTTTTATATTCAATAAATGATTGTTTTAACCTTCTTTAGCTCAATGTGATATATTTAAAAAGAACCCATGGAAAACGTAACTAACTTGATAAACAGTTTCAAGATTAAATTTTTTTTCTCAACTCAAAAGACAATATTGACAACTAACACATAAAGAACAATTGGGGAGACTTTAATTATTGTTTAATTGTTGTTTACCTTGTATCGACTCCATTGCTTAGCAATTGCATTTCATAATTCAATTTTAAGATATGTCCGTAAAATGTTGCACACGTTTCACATGTACATCTGACAATAACTTATATCTCTGATATCAACATTATTGAACCACACTATATCCAAGAATAAGAGCAAAATGTAAATAGATGATAAAATCAATTAATGTTTACCCTAAAGCAACCAATATCTGGTATACTTACCTAATGAAAAGGCCAGGTACGTACAGATATATGGCGAAAAATAGAAAGGGTGTTAAATGGTAATTTTGTGATAGTCATTCGTGTATGTGTCATTCTCAAGGTTTCCCTTCTCAAATTTTTGTTATATTCTATGCAATAAATAATTTACTCTTGAAGTTTGTACGGGTGCTATGTTGATATGCAGTTATTTATTGCAAAATAATCTTTCAGATCATAATTTGTAGCATCCTGTATATAAGCTTTAAAGTATGTGACGTTTCGTTTTCATCCACTTGATTTTTTAGTGGCTTTTACAATATGAGTAAATCTTTTTGGTGGAAAAATTATAATAGCAATATATCTTAAAGCTTAACATTTTTTTCAATGTTTAACAAAAAAAAAAATCAACAGAAGTCATAACTCGTTGCTGCAAATATTTTGTTTATCTTCACAACAAATATTCGAAACGAAAAAGATAGAATTTTTGCATTGCGTGAAAAATTGACTTACTGACATATGGAATATATTGTACACTTAAGCTTAAAATATATAATTATACACAGGTATATCTTGTAAAAATATGTAAAAATATAGGGGATCCAAATTGCAGATTTTTATCTTTCTTTTAATCGATGATGATTAATATAATATAATATTATATTATAGCAAAACAATGATTTCTAACAGCCAAAAACTTATCATTAAAAAAAATTCAGAGTATTATATACATGTCATAAAGCGCAACAAATTTCATTTTTTATTTTTAAAACTGTATATTCAAAGAACTATAAAATCAGATTCACTTCAAACCATACAAACTGTCTATATACATTGTCATTTTTTCATTAAATAATAAAACAATTAATGCAGCGATCAAATATATAACACGTTTAAGGTAAGACAAATATGGTATAGTCTACTACAGCATAACAGAGAACATGCATAAGAAACGTTACTGCCTCTCTTTAACAGTTCATACGTGTAGACATCTAGTCAATTCGACTTAAACAAATTTCATACTTCTTTGGACTGTAAGTTAATCCTTCAATCCCATCCAACGATGGAAGTGGCTTTCCCGCCTCTTTCTGTATTTCGTAGCGCTGAACTAGTGACGTCATGAACAAGAATAGTTCCATTTTTGCCATAGATTCACCCATGCAAACTCGACGTCCTAAAATAACAATCAAATGACAAATAAAAAACAGAAGATTTATATAAAATCAATATCAGTATTCATATTATAGTTTCTTATTGAATCATTTCTTATTTTATCTTCTACTACCAGGATTAACCAACATAATTAGTGTCATTCTTACAATTTAAAGATATACAATGGTAATTATAATCTTATGATGTTTGTAAGATAAGAATTGTAGAAAGACAGAAAGATTATTGCTTCATTATGTATGCAAAAACTAAATAACTAAATAAGCTAATTAAGATTTTACTCATCGTTCGATTTATTCCTTCGCTTCGATTGGCAAACAGTATCATATAATGTAGTATTCGGAAAAAGTTTACAAAGATATAAGTGCTCATGTACCTGCATCAGTTTTAAGATAATGTTTAAAATACCATGTAAAAATCTTTTTAAAAATTTTGTCTGGGAAGTAAATGCATAATATATTCTAGCTCATAGTCTATCCAAAGTTTTAATGAAATGTCCATGTCTATTATAAAGGTGCAATTTAAAACATTAAATGGGATAAAATTAAAGATTTCTTCATTGATCTCATCAATTTTCACTCAAAGAAACTCACAGGAACGGAAACTAATTTCTTACGGAAGTTTATAATTATAGGAAATGTTGATATCTTTTATTATCGGAAGTCTTTCGTACATGGTAACCCTTGCATAAATTTCAAACTTTATCTTCTGGATACTTTTCATGCCGCTTGTAACGCAAAAACCCCACATACTTTTTTTTTTTGTTTAGCTGTGTTTTGAAATCTGACACTCTAGAGGAGGCGTTTCAAAGGCTTGCGATTTTTTCATAGAATTATATGAACGTCGTTTGAAAACTGGGGTATTTAAAAATATCTAATTATTTAAAAAACGTGCTTCATAAATATATTAATTGGACCAGAGACATAAATAACAAAAATGTCTTAAACCGATGCACATTTTTTCATAAAAAACAATAAACTTTTGGTTTAAGATCATTATCTCAGATTACTAATATGTAGTTCTCAAAGTAAGGTTGGTCCCGTAACATTTTTCAACAACAAAACACACTAATGGCGGAGTTGCCGATTTCCTTTATATATATCTTTGATAAGGACAGATTATAGAGACCAATGTTTCCTTGAATTTCTCACCAGTTGAAAACGAGCCAATTTTCTCCGTCCCTGTCACTACTCCATCCTCCGACATAAAACGATCTGGATTAAATTTGAACGGATCAGGGAATAAATCAGGGTCCATATTTATTGAATCCAAATCAATGAAAAGAGTGGCATTCTTCGGAATCACGTACCCATTCATCGTGACGTCATCTTTCAGTGCATGCGGGCCTGTTGTTGGAGCAACGTTAGCAATTCGCAAAACTTCATAACAAACTGCCTCACAGAACGGAAGTTTGGGCTTGTCATCTAGCGATGGAAATCGTCCAGACGCTACAACGTTGTCTATTTCTTTACGCATGCGCTTCTGTGTATCCGGATTGTGTAAGAGGTACAGGATTCCCCATCGTATTGCCGTTGAAGTCGTCTCCATCCCGGCAGTAAAAAACTCCGACACTGTCACAAGTAACTGTTTATCTGTAAAACACCGGAAAACTTATAGAAGTTAAATTTAAAAAAAACCCCACAATTCCTCTTGATAACCTATACGTGTAACTTTAAAATAACTTCAAATAACTTTAAAGCAATTTTGTACGATTGATTCCTAGTCAAGCAATTATATGCTAATTTCATAACGTGTGTGATTGTTTCATTAAGATTTAGAACACTGTTGTTGGCTTTGTGTACCTGAATAGCTAATGTATAACAATTTTGATCTGGTGAATCTAAAATCTTATTCCTGTGTAAACGTACAAAGTCGTTAGAAAGGCATTCACATTTAAAAGATATACCTCTTTTGTATTTATTCATCTTCATGTGCATCTACATTTGCATTGTATCTCAAATGACTTAAAGTAAAACGGTGCAAATTGTGTTTGCAAATACAGTATTCAGAAAAATATTCGCCTTTTTTTATTCGCTTCTTCGCCCTCATTATCGGCGAGTGTATTTAAGACCGGGCGAATGCAAAGCAATTTTAGATAACTGTTTTAATAAGAAAGAGTGTCTATTTCTGTCCAGGCAAATCAAAGACGGGACGAACACGTTTGGAAGTGTAGAAGGACAAACACTAAATAATATAAAAACACAACGGGCGAAAAAACCCTGTACACTGTCACCCGATGATCTCCAAAATCTATAGTTTTCCATTAGCCTTTAATGCATGGTATCTCAAAGTTTTACATTTCGTTTGTACAGTTATGTTCTAGATTAATTAATATAAATTGGCATTGTCTTGTTTTTGCTCTATCTGTATTATTTACTGGTGATCTCTGGAAGTCGTTACTCTTTCAAGTACACGTAAATACACATTTATTATATTTAATTTCTAAGCAAGTGTGTTTCGGAACCTTTACATTTTCCCCAATTTTCATAACTTTTTCAGCTTATATTTGTTTGCGAGTCCTTTTCAGAGGCGGATCCAGCATTTTGATAACGGGGGGGGGGGGGGGGGGGGGGAGGTCCAATATGATGAAAATCAATTCGTGGAAAATTCATTATTTGTCAATAAACAATTCCATTTGAACGTTTTCCGTGCGTAAATTTAATAAACATTTATCTCGTCAATATCTATTTCACATCTTATTTAATAGCAGGGTGCACTGCATAATTGAGCGTTTTGGTTTAGGTAATGAATAATTAAAAACAAGTCTACAGCAATTAGAACGTGCGTCTATGCTATGCTTAATAGAAAGAAACACCAAGAAGCCAAAAATAATTCAGACTTATTACGACAAGCTATTATAAAAATGAATTTTTGGTAAACAAATTTATGTCTTTGATGTTTAAATTCTGAACTATTTATTGATTTTTATTTCTATCGATTGCCTTCTTAAATAAAGGTCTAAATTATATAATATGACAAAAATATAGTAATAGTTTATCTGCTGAATAGATGGAACATGTGTAATGCAACTGTACAATCAATAGTCGTTCCAGGGAACTTGATGTGACCCCTGTATAATGGATGCGCCACATCATTCAGCACTAGAACGGATGCGATCTTATTTAGGAAAGTTTTGAAAAGTTGTGCATTTTCATAATGGTTCACATATAAACCCCTTACACGGTATTTTGTAACAAAATTCCTCATTTTTGGAAACAAAACAAAAAAGGGTATTTCTTGTCTGTTTCATGTTGGTATGAAGGTACGGTATAGCTAGCATTCCAGAAAAATAGCAGAACTTGCTAAGCTGGTCGATGTTTCTTTGTACTTTTCGTATGAAACGAAGTAAAACTTTTCTATTATAATTATGATTAACTTAACAATACATTTGAAAGCAACTGGTCAAAGTAAAACGAATGCGCGTACTCGTACTTAAACGTCGTTTTACTCGATGGCTTATCAGTTCAAAACTGTATATACTATACTCGATTTTTTAAAGAAATCGAGCAAAAAATACATTGTAGGTGTTATTGTAAATCTGTGTTTTTAGCGACACTGCTAAGTTAATTTTAAAAAAAATTTCCACATGTGAACACCGGATGCTGATAGGGAGTAGCTTTTTCGATAAATAAAATCGTGAGGGTTTTTCATATAAGAAATACATACACATTGTACATGTAAATTACGGTACGTTGTAAAAAATTCTTTAAATTATCAATTTTTAAAGCATTTGTTTGAGATAATTACAGTAATTATATTATGAATGGGGAAAATTGTCTTTAAATAGGCATTACAAGTTTTCCAAAAAAATCATGTGTCCCAGAGAAAGGGAGGGGGGGGGGGGGTTCCGACCCCAGAACCCCCCCCCCCCCCTTTTCTGGATCCGCCAATGCTTTTAGAAACTATTAGCAGGAGCTGTTTGGTATAGATAAGTATTTACCAGTAAACGTGTGATCCTCAGATGCCTCATCCTTTTTCTTCTGTTCCAGAAGAAAACAGTCTATGTAATCTCTAATATTATTTTCGTCCAATGTCGACCGATGTTCATCTACTATTGATTGCATAACTTCAAAGATTCGATCAAAGTCTCGCTTCAACTTCTTAGAACCAAACAAGTCTCCTGGTAAATAGTTTAAAAATGGAAAGAAGTTAATTGATGACTGAAACGCTGTACTGGAGACAAACTCATTTAACAATGAACACATCTCCGCAGAAGTTCTGTCAGTGAGTTCAAAACGTTTCCCAAACACAAGCGCTGCTATGACGTTGGCAATGCTCTTTGAAATTAAGGGTTGAATATCAAACGGTTTTCCTTTGTAGCTGTCTACCTCAGCCAGGAAATAATCTATCTCTTCCATAATTCTTGTCTGTAAGGTTCTTTTTCCAAATCCAAAATTTCGAAGAGATGTAATTCAAAACGTTCTATGTTCTTTCCATAATTGTCCCGAACTAGCAAACACCCCTAAGTAACACAGTAATATAAAAATAATGTTTACACATAAGGTAATACATGATCAATCACCCACGCCTATAAAACAGCGATACTAAAGATAATATTTTATTGGTGTGAAAAAAATAATACATGTACCACGTTTTTTAAGGTCAATGTGAATATTTGTGTGTACATGACGATGTACATATTAATGTACGGTATGTGTCTGTGTCTACGTGCCTATGTTTGTAGTGATATGAATATATATATGTTTACACATGTATGGAATATGTGTATATTTAAACAATATTGATATTTTATCAACTTCTTGTCTCACATATCTTTGTTAACTGAATATTGTATTTTGTAGATTATACGGATAAAAATTCAAGAAAATGAAGATGTCAATGGGTTCCTTTTTCTCCAGTGTATCAAAATAGCACGCTTTTTTGTTACCCGCATTCTGAAATATCTCTGTTCCGATAAAGAAGTACGGTTTCCTGCCCAATACGTCGCCTCTCTTGACCAGTAACTCATTTGTTGATTTGGATCCGCCGACGAAAATCAAATGGTGATGGAAGAATCTTATGCTTACAAGGTCGCCGTACTGTTTGTGCAAAGCTCTGAAAACGGTTAAGAAAAAACAGCTATCTGCATATATGTGGTAAAACAATTTAAGTCCTTTAGATCACTTAGAATGTCATAGCAGTTGCTAGAGATGATTATTCAGTTAATTACCTTAATGTTGTTAACATAGATTCTGGCTTCAAATCATTGATGTTTCCAAGCAACGGTATCCCAGGGGGGCCTGGTGGAAAATTCTTCCGTTCACGTGACATAAATGTAATCACCAGTAAAATAGTCACAATCGCTAATAAAACTAGGAAAATATCCATCTCTACTCTACTCAAAAGCAATAGAATTAGATAATAAACAACGATCAATTATCTAAACATTTTCTATACCAAGAAGGACGTTTGAATATCCGTAACGCATGTAAAGTCATCCCCAAGTATATCTCAAAAGGACGACAGAATAAACATCGCGGTCAATGAATCCTTGACCTTTACATATATTTACCACTGTGTGCATGATGTCAACTGGGTCATGCTGATATAGAAAGAGCTACGTTTTAAAGGCCATTGAAATGACCACCGTATTTAAATTCCATCTTAATGTAGACTTATCTTACGAAACTTTTTTTGTTTTGTATTCTTTGTCAAGTCGAAGCATAGGCCAGTTTATATTACTGTTATCAATAATGTACATGTCCAGTATGTTTAGTTCATGTCCAATTTTAAGACGGAGGATGTATAGCAGCTTCCGAATATTGTGATTGTCTTGCCCGTTACGTCAAATAATGAGGAGTTTTCAAGCACCAGTTACCGGTGGACAAAATATGAGATTCAATAAACAATGAGTGTATCGTTGTCGTTAACGTATATCTCGATATCTCGCGCTTTATCAATTAATCATCCGTGGAGACTTCTCCCAAAAAAGTATCTTTCTATATAGCCCCCCCCCCCCCCCTCCCGTATGTATTGATTATTGTGCATATTCAACAACCACTGCAATTTTGTTATTATCTGTGAAATTGAATAATATAAATATAATTCCCCTAAGTACTATCAGCTGATCGTAGAAGTGCATGTTTTCGTTTACTAAACTGTTACGGTAATTTCCGTTTTGACTATAATCAGTAAAGTGATTTGGCAAGCATACTAGACCTACTTTAAAGAGAATGAAAGCTGTAGACATAAACAAATAATTTTTTTCAAAGTGCGTTGATTATGGTCGATATTAACGCACAATGAAAAAACTGTGCACGATGCAGTTGAATGTTAAGACCCTCAAATATAATAGATAATTGTTTTAACCTAGTTTAGCTTAAGTGGACACTGAAAAGAGAACCCATGATATTTCTTACTATCATGAACGGCGATTTCGCAATGAAAAGGCTTGTCGATAAGATCGTATAGTTTTTAGTTTAAGTAATTTACACATGAAGGAGAACAGTTCAAGAGTTTATTCAGATTTGTATAACAAAATCTCACACGTTTTGCATGCATCAATTAGCCGACAGCCATATTTCTAATTTTTAAAACATGTTTTGTCTACATCATGAATATTTACTCTTCAAAGGACAGACAAATTATCAAATTTATTGAAAACAATAGCTTACCTATATATGGCTTTTATAAGCTTGTCAGTATATCAAATGCAAGGAGTTTAATTTTATCTGTCCCAGTTTAAACTTGCATAAAAATTAGTAAGATTAATTTATCCAGAAGTGGTTTTAACATGTTCATAAAACAAAATGCTAAAAAAATTTCTTTATAGTTTTTCTGACACAATACTAGTTTGATATACATGTATTTTGAAAACTTATGCAACAAAGTGCCTATTTTTAGTTGATATTGCTTTAACGGTTGTGCATGTAGCTATCTTACTTTATACATTAATTTTGTACAGGTATAGGAATTTAAAGTAACTTATTTGGCTTGAATGTGAGAATTGGATTTATTTTTAGAAACCTGCAGATATGTGTTTATAAAATTGATATAATGTTTGGGAAGGAAATATACGGGTGCATTCTTGAAGTAATTATTACTAATCATTAATTGGAAATTGTACTGTGTCTTTGGTAGTCACCCCGCCATTTCCAATGTTTCTAGACTATATAAAACAGTGTTCACAAAAAAAATATACATTTAATATGATTAAACGAAATCAGTTAACAACGAAGAATGTGCTCTTAAATACTGTACAAAAACATCGCTATATTTTGCTTAGTGATTTTTTTTCTTTTTGTAAGATTACTTACAAAGAATAAGAAAAAGGTCAAAATAAACAGGCGAACACACGTGCCGCTAAAACTACAAATATATGAACATAGCTACATATTTTATATATAGACATTTTTTTGGCATTTAATTCTAAAAATATTTTAGTAAGTCTTAATAAGCACGTAGAAACGCCCCTCCCCATTTTCTAAAAAGGCTGACATTTTAAAAAATAAATACATAATAAAAATAATGAAAATGATTTTTAAAGATCAAGTCCTGGTCCGCTTTTGTGCAACAGTGTTAAAAATCATAAGAAGATTTTTAACAGATATATCAATTTATATATATATTTTTTAAAACCTGTGCCTCCCTCCCCGCAAAGAAAGGAGGTAAAACCTGTGCCTCCCTCCCCGCAAAGAAAGGAGGTAAAACCTGCGCCTCCCTTTCCAAAGATTAGGATTAGTGTCCTTTTTTCATTTGCTTGTGAAGATGCTAGGGTACGTAGGTCTTCTCCCCATAAGACCAAACTAAAGGCTTCCTTTTAGCATAAAAAGGACAAAAAGCTATGCCCCTAAGAACATACAGATGAGTTGACATTTATTCTGCGCAGTTGTTACTCACAAAAACTCTTCGCCAACCATAACACACGAGGCTCATGGGCAACATCACTCACCTGTACAACTATGTATCTTTAGCCAATGTTATTGTTTCCGTAGATAAGCCCACTTAGAATCTATCAAACTATTTTTGAATGAAACCAATTTCATTTAAAAAGACAACATTTTTGTAATGACGCTATACATGTTATTTATTTGACAAAAAGCATATTATATAACATGGTAATAAACAAACTATTTCTATACCAGTTAACATATACAGGAAATATTTCTATGGAGTACATACATGCATTTTACAAGGCGCAAATACAGATTAAACATTGTTCTTAATGATAAACAAAAGATAAACTGTAATCATGGCATGTGAAGATAAAAACTTAAAAATGCCTTTATTTACAACAATTCAAAATACGTTTCATTTCTCATCCAGCCACTCATTTAAGTTTATCCTATTTGTTAAATTTATATACAGTAGAACTTTAAACAAACATGGAGACTAATAAATGTTATTCAATTTTTGAATCGTAATTTTAGCAAGCGATTGTAAAGGGTAGGAATAGAAGTTAAATAAATCAAAGGACGCTTTCAATGTTGTTTTATGTCAACATGCAAGCATTTCTAATTAGATAAAATATAACAAATCTGCTAATCTGTTTAATTTTCTCTATTTATAGCCAGAAAATACCAAGAATTAATGTTCTTTTAAAACTATGTATGTACTAAACACAGATGCCTATTTGGGCCAAACATTTTTAAATTTACCTCTTTAATATAATCGTGAACAATTTTGTAAATTAATATAAACTATAAAAATCCTTTAGAGTCACTTAGATTCTTCATCAACTCTTCTAACTATTTCAATAACTCAAATCGGTTTGATGACCTAAAACATTGCATTCAGAATTACAATCTGTTTTTAAGACACAAATTGTAAGGACTAGGTATGTGGACCCCTTTGTAAATTCCCTCGAGGGATACTAAGGGGTTCCCTGGTTCGTTGTCGATATCGTATTTCTGTACAACGCTTGTTATGATAAGAAACATCTCTATCATGGCAAGACTTTGGCCCAGACATGTTCTTGGTCCTGAGAATGTGACAAAAATAAAACATTTACTTATAATCTAACATTTCTTACAAAAATAAAATTGATTTTTATAGTTTAACTAAAGATTTACTAAATAAATATCACAAACAATTTCGGTCAAATTTTATTTTCCCGCTTTTAATATCTACAATGCTTAAGAGAGAGGCATTTTTAATAGGCAACTGAAATTTGAGTGTCATTCGTTGAGTAATAAGCGAGTTACAGAGCTTGAAATTCTTCGCTATGTAAACAAAGCATTTGTTAATATTTTGAACGTTGAAACAAAAATTTCGGCTTTAAGCCTAAAACGAATGTGTTAAACGTTAGGAACCGTTTATCTATGCCTACAATAAAAAAAAAGATAGACAAATAAGCTGGAAAAAGTTTTTTACTGGTATATTGAACCTATGTAAACAAAAACAGGGCACGAGCTTTGTTTACATGACAAAGAATTGTGAGCCCTGTATATTGCTTAAAACTCAACGAATGACTCCTAAACTTTTTTTGATCACTCGAAATGCATTTCTAAAGCATTGTAAATAATAAAAAAAATAATAATATTTGACCAAAGTCGTGACCATGCCCCTTTAAATTTTACCTATAAAGAAAGAAGTGTAGACTTTTTCAAATCCGAAAAGTTGACCTTCATCATTAATAAATCGTCCAGGGTTGAACTTTTCTGGTTCTGTGTGAATAGAAGGATCCCAGTTAATTGTAGACAAACCCGGGATTAACCACGCATCCTTTGGAAGCGTGTACCCATTGACCTCTATATCAGCTGACAGAACGTGAGCAGGTGCACCAGAGCTCACTGAAGCCATACGGAGTACTTCGTAGATGACCGCTTGACAGTATGGAAGAGATGGTCGGTCTTCCATGGTTGGAAGGCGATTTTTGCCAATGATGTTGTCAATTTCCTTTTGCATATTTGAGACAACATCGGGATGATGCACGAGGTAAAGGAAGGACCACGCCAGTGCATGTGTGACAGGAATCCCCCCGAACAGAAAACCAAATCCAAACAAAATCATGTCACGGTCTGGTGAAAATAAAACAGATTTACTAAGTAATCAAGTTTAATTATATTTATGATTTAAATTCAAGATATATGATTCATATGATCAATCGTTGTAGGGGGCTCAAGTTTGCAAGTTTTGAACGCTAACTGTCTCCAAATGTAAACATTCATATAAAGTTTTAAAAAAATGTTTTGTATCTTATTATAAAACATGTTTACATCAAATTATGCAATTGAGTTATCTCCCTTTTAACATATGAATTCTGAATGTGTTCATATTTCTAATTCAACCTCCAAATCATGATTAAATTAGCATTAAATCCAGCTGTCTGCGTCTCGTTTGATCTGCAGATACGCGCCTGGCAACCCCTCGCGATATTCTAACGATGATCTCGTATATACGCGTTTCTGAAATGCGAGATAAATATGTTCACGTAAAAGATAGTTATGCCAACCTGCAACATGACTATATTGATATGCAAGAAAATAGCAATCAGATCAATATTATTTAATTTTTTTAAAAACATATCAAACATCGCCCACATGTGACTTCCAACATGCTAGGTGCTACTTATTTATGTTGACAACGGAGATGAATATAACACGCAACTTATTTTGTCCAAATATAACTTAGTGAAGTTGACAAGCTAAATAAATATGTTAACAAGTAACTTAGTCAACATGAATGAGTTGCATGTTGGCATAACTTAGATTCGTGTCAACATAAATAAATTGTATTTCGACATAAATAGGTTGCATGTAGACATAAATAAGGTGTATGTTGACATAAATAATTTGCATTTAAAAAAAACTAAGTTGAATGTCGACATAAATAAGTTGCATGTAGACATGTTTATCCATCGATATAGATATGTTGCATGTCGATATGAATAAGTGGCATGTAGGATATTGGAAGTCACATGTTGGCGGTGTTTGATATTTTTTTGAGATTATAAATAATTCTTGTCTGATTGAAATTTTCTTGCATGTCAACATAATTATGTTGCATGTTGACGTATCTATCCTGCATGTCAACATATGAATCTATATTAATCCTGCATGTCATTATATTTGAGATAATAATTAACAAGCACACTGGGGCCAAAATATGCCACCATGCTTGCAGGTTGATTAATCTATCAAGTTTTATCGAACATGTAGTGCTATTTATTGTGTGTAGGAGGTAGAACATAGAAATACATGTGAGAGATTTAGGGCTCGTTTCATGATAAGTCGTAACTTTACTATTGTCCGAGGGCAATTTGGGCGTATGCTGCATTTCACAGAACGGCGGAAGAATAGACGTATATAAGGGTTTGGCTATTGCATTAATCTTTGACAACGCAGCAGTCTTGAGGTTTCCAAATTGTTCATACCTGTGAATCCTTCCATGTCCTCACCAGCTTGCGTCATCTTTTCTTGTTCTTGCATGAAGCTGTAGATGAAGTCAGTAGCATCTGCATCGTGTGTCTTTTCCTTGTGTTTATCCGCAGACTCTTTTACTACTTTTTTGATTTCATCAACGAGATAGCGTAAGCGTTTAGCTTTGAATAGGTCTCCTGGCAAATACTTCAGCCACTCAAAAAATGAAAGCACCCCTGAATCGGACACAGCATACCCTGCTTCTTCTACCAAACCAGCAAGGCGACTCAGTGTTTCATCTCCATGCTCAAATTTTTCCCCAAAAAGTAAGGAAAAGATAATGTTACAGTGATTTGTATTAATTACTTTTTTCATTTCAATAGGCTGACCATTGGCAAGCTCCACATCTTTTAGAAAATCTACAACTACATCCGCTACATGTGACTCCTGGTTGGCGCTTCCTGAATCAATTTTTCTGAGGGTATCAATGACGAATTTCCTTTGTTTTTTCCAAACCTGCCCGAACGCACCAAGGATACCTAAAATTTTAAGAAACAAGTGTTTGTTGTCAGAAATTTTGAGAGAATCTAATTGGATACATACTGTGAAAATGCTCAATGGTGGAAAAATTGCATATTACATTTTTAGGGTGGTGGTATTTGTATTTAGAACATCAAAAGTACGAAATAGAATAGAAAATCTGTAAATATATTTGGTCAAAAGAATAAACAACAGGGTTTTTCAGTTTTTTCTTAAGTAAACGAAGAGACATGCGGTAAAAACATTAAAAACTTCGGGGAACTAACTTATGATACTTGAACAAATGTGAAGAAATTAGATGTCAAGTGATATAGTGCCAATTTCAATCGTGTCGTGAAAAGCCCACAAGACTCAGGGTAATAAAAAGATTGGATATTTCTATTAACTCTGCGTGTGTATTTTTTAACGTCTTGTTTTCAACGTTACCGTGCGCCGTGGTGACGAAACATGTTTTTTTTAAATCGGGTATCAAAAATACCTTTTCATCAAATGGAATAAAACTTAGTATATTAATGAAATAAATTAATTATGAAAAATATATGATAGACAGCCATATTGTCTTCGTATTGTTTGATTGACCCTCGTATAATTACGAAACCCAACTGTTTTCGAATCATTATACCAAAGTTACGACTGCATTAAAACAGTACCGAGCTCTGCGAGATGCAGGCGAGGCCCTGCTCGCGAAGCGAGGCTTAATTGTTACACGTGTATATACTAGTAGAAGAAAATCAGTGAAAACTGAGAGATGAATCAGAGGCATTCAGAGTAAAAGAAAAAATTCTTCCAGCCCTGGGCGCCGCCATACTGACCGCAGTTTTGTTTTGAAAAAGTTCGCTCGATCATCAAAAGACTTGCGCTTATCGATGTTTATTGCCCCTTATGTCAATTAAAAACTTTGCAAGGTTTCATTTTAAGTAATTCAAATTCAATTATATAACTATGCAAAGCAGATAAATATCAACAATGCTTCAATCAAGAAATAAGACTAGTTTTACGTATGTCTTTTTTTATTTTTTGGTGGAAAATGAAAACATTAACTCGAAGGTACCAGTCGATCTGACAATAAATGAAGTAGCAATATTTCCGATAAAACATGTTTTACGTGGTAATGTTAGACTGAGCATGCGCCGTTTAGTTTAACTTTAATTTATGATTTGAAAAAGACAACGAATTCTCTCTTGTACAAAAATCGAACAATAATGTCTCTGTTTTAAACAAACAACCCGCGCTTGGCCCAACGGAAACACCGTTTACTTGTTAGTTTTGTTTTGCTTTCTGGCAACAAAATTGAATTCTTGAATTGAGCGAAACTGGGGCTTGATTGCAAAAACAATGCATTAACCTTTAACGGTTAAAATTAAAACACAATATTCTTAAAAAGAAGACATACATGTACCTGAACATTCAAAATATTCTTTAAATCCGAAAACAAAAGGATGCTCATAAGTATTTTCGCCATTTTTTTCTAGCACTTCTGTAAGCGTTTTATGGCCGCAGACGACAATCATTGTTTGGCCAAATGTTACCAGGGTAATAAGGTCGCCATGTTTACGCCACAACTCTCTGAAACAGACCGGATAGTTTAATTTACACAAATCAAAACATACCAGTATGGTAAGCACAATAAAGGGGGTACCACTAATAAACGGATTTAATTTTTAATGTATCATTTGGATAGGAAATATAATCGGCTATGAAATACGTCGGATTGTTTAGTATCATTGAATATCAAACACATTTTTGCTTACAAATAAGTTGGAATCGTTGGTTTGAAATCATAATTCCCCACCAAAAAGGATCCGGGTTCTCGCGGAGGAAGAATTTTGGCACTGTTGTTCTTGGACATTTCTAAATAAACCATACAACTGTTGAGAATCACTTTTGTAAACAGTCGTCCATTCCACAAGTATATTTAAGCTTACAATTGTTTGAGAAAGAAATACAATTCATGCTTTTAATATAGAAATATCTTTGAGAGAAAATTTCTTCTTTCTGTTAATCTTTATGACTATAATATTCTAATTTAAATATATAACAGATTCTTTGGATGAACATTGAAGAAATTTGTACAAATTCACACCACAGAATTAATGCCGCCATCTTTTTTAAAAACACAAAGCAAAAAAAAATAATGTATATCTCAAATGTGATTGAGCTGCATAGCTCACTTGTAAAATGATTGACAAATTGAACCCCCCCCCCAAAAAAAAAAAGCTTTCTTATTGTCAACAGTATTAATTTTCATATTCATATTAATGATTCTAGAAAGAATTTTTACAATTTCGATTCAAGCGTTGTTATATACAATTGAATTAAATGATAGGTTTACTCTCGAGTTTTGTAAATGACGAGTATTCTTGTAATACTTAAAATAAATTAAAATTAAACACCACCTATAGAGATAAGCACCAAAGAGGAAACTTTACCCCAGCTTTTTATACGACCGAATACCGCAAGCATTAACATGGAATTGTGTTAGATGACCAAATAGAAATAATGAGGGGACGTAAGCAAATAAAATGTGTCATTATTTCAATATAAAGAATACTTTTAAATATATTTAAAGTGAAAGACTATTTTTCTTAAATTGTATCTTTAAACGATTTGTTTAACGACAAAAATATAATAATTAGACAAAAAATATATAAATACCTTCAAATTAATAAACTGGTCATCATAATATATATGTTTTACCTATTATATTGATTGCTCAGCATAGAGTATCGTATTTTTTAACGAAAAAATACCTACTGTTCTGTGTGGTGCTCCCTATGGTTGTGACGGGAAGGCTTATCTGGTATACATTTCCGGCGGCTTACGGATGCTCGTCAGTTGTTTTTTTTTTTGTGATGTAATTTTAAGGATGGAGAGGTTGTAAAAGTCAGTGTTACATGTATACATGAAATTATACAGCACATAGTTCAATATTGAGTCAACTTTATGCATCGTAGTTTTAACAAACGACCGACTTTTGTAGAAATGACTAGTTTTTGCCTTGGTGTATCTATACTCGAAAAAAAGGTTTTTGATTTTTTTTCAAAAACAGATAGATAGTTATTTGATGGACGATGATTAAAGTAATAAGAATGTGAAAATTCACTCGGCAAAACTCGACAAAAATTTTCATCTCTGTGTAACTGTTGACCATTATTTAAATAAAATTAAATCTATACTGCCTGAGGATGCTTCCATAGTTTCTGACCTAATAGCTTTTTTAATAGGATAGGGTTCTTCTCTGACGCTATTTTGCTGCTGTGCTGTTAATGATACATTAAAAATATGCCTGCCTTTAGAAAGTACTTTAGCTAACCATTATTCCTGCCTTGTTTTTTCTCATTTAAAAATAGCTTTAGCTTCAGCTAGGTCTGTAGCTCCTGTTCTGAATAAAATTCGGATGGACGACCTGGGAGCTACAGTTCCATACTTGTAGTTGTAGCTCCCAGGTCGTCCATCCCAATGTTTTTCAGACCAGGAGCTACAGACTTACAGCTAATTTTATAAAAAAAAGAAAGAATAGAAACAAGACTTTTGAATTTCGCCGTAAACATGCACTGTGTATAAAAGCTTTAAAAAAAACCCCCCAAAACCCCGCATTTTTATAATTGTTAAAATGAACGTTAATTTCCGGACCAATGAAACAAACCTTGAAATGTTCTAAAAGTTTATTAGTGCGTTAAATTTTTGTTAGATCACTGCTCTCTGAAATAATATTAAATTTTGCAATTGTGTTTTGACTGTGCATCAAATATTTTGATGGAGTCACATGATGTAGCTTGACAAAATATGTACAAACCACAAACTCTGGACTTTGTTTTCAGATAGAAGAAAGTAAGACCGAGTGTGTATCGTCATTGAGAACGAAAAGAAGACAAACAAAGATAGTATAGTTGGTACGCGGGCTTCGCGGGATTTGATCACGTGACCAACCAACTTCATATCCCAGTGAACTTTTAAACATGCCGTTTATTTCTTTAATGATACACGGAATATATATGTTTTTCACATGATTGGCTCAATATGCAGTTGATTTCACTCGTGTATTACTAATAAATGTCTAACGCAATGACATCATAATGGTTTTGCGTATTTTTTTAAAGGACGTTAGTGGTTTGATTCTGGTTTCATTAAAAAATCCTATGAAACAGTAAATATATTAAAACATGTGATGAAAAGAAGATGTCATTATTTGCGATAAGATACGATTTTTATCCAATTCACTGTATATACCCTATCCGATCGTCAAGGCTCGGGGTAGAAAATTACAAGTTGTTGGACATAAATCATAATTTTATACCATTATAAACAATGAGAGTTCCAACATGTATAATTCAATATATATGGCTGATGACCACACCTTTATCTATATCTTTAAGTGGATAATTCATATGCTGCGAAAACTTAATCTTTTTTATTTCAGTTTTGTTCAGAAAAACAAATAGTTTGCAGCCGCTCGTTTGACTTTTTGTTTTGTTCTCATTGTGCAAGAGTGATATAACTGTTTTTAAAAATGTCCTAAATGCCATAATGCTTGATGCAGGTATGGATCTACAAAAAAAACCCAATAACAACAATCTACCACCATTCAACTCATTTGATTTTTTGGGAAACAAATTCCATGGCAAAAGAGCATGCAACAGAAAAACAAATGTGATTAATGTTATATTTTTATTGTTTACGTAAAGAATTAAAATTATACAGCAAGAAAAAATTATAACGTCAAATTTGCGAATTTCTACGTAAGGTAAGCATTGAAACAATTGAATAATTCTTTTAAAATTAACTTTTTTCCTTTAGTCGTATTTTAAATGCTCCGTTTAAGAAAAAAAAAACCTTACCTTAAAGCTAAAAAAATCCCTATTAACTATATCATATCTGTTTTGTTGATTGTTCAGCAAAGAGCATCGAATTTGTTAACAAAAGATTACGTCTGATTCGATATGGACCTCCCTGTACTGTGGAATCACTAAGATTCGTGGGGGCCAATTTTCGTGGATTGCTTAAATTTTACAGGTTTGTGGGGACGTAATTTAATGTTTTCTTGTATACCTACAAAAGGAAATATGACTATATTGCCTTAATTTTTTCATTCGTGGAGGATGTTAATTTGCAGATAAGAGGTACCCACGAATTTTACGAAAACTGGCCCACCGCGAAATCTAATGATTCCACAGTAACTGTAATGTGTCATCTTATATGTTATACTATCCCACTAACTTGTGGAAGTCCGTGTCAGATTCTCTGATCTAGTTGGGTTTTTTTGCCATTAACGTTGAAGTAGTTGTCAAAGTTTTTGTTGTATAGTTATCAGACGGTGTTCAATATCGAGTCAGCTGGCTCTAATAAATGATTGCTTGGATAACCCTTCGTTCTAAACCCACAATAATTAAAGTAACGAGAGCACTTGCAACAAGTTTTATGTTTAGTGAACATTTATAACGAAAATACACTTTTGATTTAACTGTATGTTTTGATTTTTCTTTATGAATGACTTCTCTTCCCTGATAAAAAATACACATGTAATTTCTAGATTTTTTTCTCGCGTTTGAGGTAACCGAATATTATTGTTTAGGAGGAATGAGTTAGGTTTTGATATTGATTAATGTATACCAAAACCGCTGTTTGTAAGATTTCAAAATATGACCAAAGCGTGCATGCTTTTTAAAAATGCTTAAAGCTATACACGCTATAATTTGCGTCAATTTTGAATAAAGGGGAAAATGTATGTGTTTGATTACTAATAAAAGTTACCTTTATTCTGTTAATTATAATGCTCAATTCGATCACATAACAAATATATCAAATATTAAACAATAAAAAATATTTATTTTCCTGCCAGGAAAGTAATGCCTCCTCGTGAATATCAATCTATCACGTGATATCGACAGCTAAATTTAGCCTATCATACCAAAACTGGTGAAGGGTCAACATCTTCATAATTGTGATAGTTTCACAAAGGAAAGGATATTTTCAGTAAAGCATAAATTTGTCCGATATACGAGTACAAACAAAAGAAAAAAATACAAGCCTGTGAGTAGATATGAATACTTCCTTTAAAAAAATGACGTAGACCTGTGTTTTTCCCCAATGTACTATTTATAGATCCTATAAGTGTTAATGCAGAAGTAAGGGTATCGTGAATGGCAAGCGTATTTTACTCATTATACATGTATGTATTTCAAATTAACAACTGTTAGCATATTAAAAATCAAGTTGGATATTTAATTAGGCAAACAATAACGACCACCTAGTTCTCCGCGGACATGCGCAATGAGGTCGGTTTGCTCTTCCTTCATCAATATTCATGAAAAGGTATATTTTCCTGGCAGGAAAATAAACAATTAAAAATCTATATCTTTGAAACGAGATCGAATTCACCCTTGTAATTTACAGATTAAGGATAACTTTTATAAGTAGACAAACACATGCGTTTTCACTGTCATTCAAAATTGACGCAAATTATAGCGTGTATAGCTTTAAAGTAATTTATAAATTACAATTCATATTGGACTTACATTACCAAGCATTAAAGTCCAAGATATCTCTTTTTTATTCATTTAGTTATAATTGGGAAAATAATGTGTGGAATTTTGAGGCGATTGTAGGCAGCAGAAAGGCCTTATTAAGAGTTATCCTTTTTCTAGTGAAACAGTGGGAATTCGCAGTATAACGTTAAAGCGGTGAATAGGAACCGGAAGGACAGTAAAAAAAAAAAAAATCAAAATAACCCCTGTTTTGGCTTAAAATTTGGTTACATTGTATCTTTCAACGGTTTACTGTTCGTTTTACAACAAAAACATAAACCATGAAATATAAAATAAGATTATAACTTAAACGTTGTTTATCATAAAATATTGCCTATCTGGTTTATTGATTGTCTTTTATCAAAAATTTGTAAAAAAAAAAAAAAAAAAAAAAAAAAAAAAAAAAAAAAAAAGGTTTACATTAAAAGCTACCGACTTTCATGACCTTCCCTGTGGCTGTAATGTGTCAGCCTTTTAACGCAATCCCGGTAACTGCGGATGTACGGATTTTTGTGTGATGTAATTTTTGTCGCCTTTCAAGTATCATGCGTTGTCGGTCATTTTTGCATAATGTATCCATCATCATATCGAGTCGGCCGGATGTAACATGATTTTGAGAAGAACATGTAGCTGCTCTGTGCCAAAAATGATAAGACTTTTCCGGAAACTTGAATACACGTTTTTTTTTTGTTTTTTTTTTTTTTGTTTTTGTTTTTTCCATTTCAAGATAGATAGTTAATTAATATATGATTGATGTACTTGATACTGCTTATAAAAGTTCATAGAGTACTAAAAGCGCTACTTAAATGTGAACTATTTAATTTTAATATAAAAATAGTGAAATATCCTTATTTTATGTTGGGATTTCCTTTTTTAAACGAGGAAAACATATATGTTTTTAAGTAGTAAGTGTAATACTGTAATTAAATGAAAGTTGAAAATTGTACATTGTCATTTAACTTGATCAGTAGCTACATGTATAGTTTAGAAACTGTTTAGGAGTAAAAATATTCTCAAGGTACATGAACATTGTATCATACAAGGATCTAAATCTTGTCTTCTGGGTATGTAAGCAGTAGAGTTTAGTTATATTGGGTGAAAATTTGAGAAGTTGTAATGAAAAAAAAATCATGCTTAATACCCATTCCTTTATGGAAAATGTTCTGAAATATTTTAATAATAAAATGCGTCATTACTAGTTGTACAGAATAAGGAATCTTTATAACCTAACTTCTAAAAATGCCTAAATATATATATGTATGTTAAATTTATCTAGAAAAAGATGGATCGTAATGACTGCTATCCTAGAAACCGGTATTTTGTACATTATGAATTTCTTTGACTGATACATCTATATTGCACGCAGTGGTATTGTATGAAAATGGGATATTTGAGAGTAATGATTTAAATTAGACATTTTATCCTATTCCTTCGGCCAACCATAAAATACCCGTTCTGTTTAGAGATATATTAAAAGTGCACCTGTTAAACTTACATAAAGCAAATACATAAAGCAGATAAAATGCATAATAATTCGAATTTTCTCTACAAATTAAGCAATACAGTTTTTCCTGTCGTTTACAGATATTAAAACAAAAACCCCAATATCTGTTTTTCTAAATACTATGGTGGCATATCTCTGCCCCTTGTGTGCAAAATATTTTTCTATTAAATGTGTCAACATGCAAGATAAATATGTTGACATGCAAGATTGTCATGTCAACATGCAACATAACTATGTTGACATGCAAGAAAATTGCAATCAAATGAGAATTATTATAAGTCCCAAAAAATCTCAAATATCGCCCACATGTGACATCCAAGATGGTAGATGCTACTTATTTATATCGAAACACAACTTATTTATGTTAACATGTAAGATAAATATGCTGACATGCAACTTATTTATGTCGACATGCAACTTAGTTTTTTTTTATTACTTATAGAAACAAAAATTCCATATTATATGGTTGCATGAATTAAATTTGGCCGTGCGCCTTGGCCTCGTTTTTGCGATTTTGAACAGTTTTAAACAATTCTTATATATGTATGTAGGACTAATAAGTGTTTGCATATGATGCATGCATTTTAACTATTAGGAACAAAAAACGCGGATTTGAATATAAAGTTTGTTTTGAAAACATTTTTTTAAAAATTAACTTTGTCATTGATGTATAGCTTAACTTACTGGGTAAACTACTTTGAAGCTATCATTATACACATACCAATGAAAAACAATCATTCAAAAGCGCATGTAAATTTTGATATTATTAGATCAGACCAAACAGCTCCATCAGATTTAGAGATAATTTGAATTTTAGTAAAAAATGATTAGCCATAGCAAAACCCCTCTAATATTTTGCTTAGAATACACTTGAAGACTATTACTTCAGAAAGAAATATGTCAAGGTCAAGAGCCTGTGATTATATCATATCACCGATCGTTTTCTGGCGACCGATAACAACCGGCATATCCTTTTAACACTCGGGGACTCATTACCTACGAGATGAAAGATTATGCAATATCACATACAGGTTCCCGTGTCAACATGTAAATCTATATTATAACTAAAATAACTACTGTGCAAGAATTAATTATAAACATAGTGTCTGTTTGAGAGGGAAACAGTTGAAGTTAACTTTCCCGAGAAAACCATTGTCAACCGACGCGAAGCATGTAACAATTCGTTGTGTTACCCGTTGCTGAGCAATACTAATATATGCCACCCACCTAAAAAATAGAGATAAGGAGCCTGAGTCCCATGGGTAGAAAATTTTACAATTTGAGGACTTTGTTACGATGTATTTAATTCATTATTGAAACGACTGTAAAGTATGAAATAAAAGATAATAATTTAATTATGGTTGTAACGCGGCATTTGATTGGATAGAAAAATTTAGTTAAATTTGTATAACCTGGTTTGCACGTCACAAGACACGTCACAATGCACCAACGTACGAATTCACTTGACGTTACGTTTGAATTTTGAACAGATTTATATCATTTTTAAAAGTAAAACGGACTCAATTTGTACAGCAAATTCCAGAAAATTAAATTATAAGGAAGGAACTCAATATCTACCCAAGTTATACTCGTATAACCTGGGTTGGAGCAATTTACGCTTTTTTATAATCCGCTTCGCGGATTATAAAGCGTAAATTGCCCCAACCCAGGTTATACGAGTATAACTTGGGTAGACATTGAGTTCATTTCTTAAATATTTGCATATGCATTGTTCTTTCCAACTGTAAGTCCATACGGAGGAACTGCAATTATTTTTCTATAATCGCAATTGCTCCGTCTGTATACTATGACGTCATAAAGGTGTGACGTCATATACTTTTCAATGACGTTTTAGATTTAAACCACTACACGATACATGATGTGTTTTTCTCCAACTCCATAAAATTGATGCATTTTTAAATATTAAAACCTGTCTTATAATAACATTTTAAAAGAATTACTGTTATAACATATCATTGATTCTGTTAAAAATCTATGTGAATTAAAAAGATACATTACAGTCTGAATGATTAATTTTGATGCAATAGCTAGCAGTCAAGGTCTAGGCTAATACAGGGTATTTGCGAGTGGTAAAACGCAAATATAAGTAATAAACAACGATTAATTAGTGAACATGGCGTTATGAATAGCAACTGCTCTGTTGGCATATTTTCCATGATGCGCTAGCAACACTGTGCCGGATAATTATGCCAGTGCCAAGGTGGCATTTTTGCACCCGCTTAAGATGCAGTTTCGGAAAAATCCATGTATACCAAATGATAGACCATTGTCTGGAGAGTATAAAACCACTTATGTTTTTAGTGTGTTTTACCTGACAGGTGAGATATTTACCTTTAAAGATTAATATCCCATCGGAAAATGATGAATCCCATAGGAAAATTGACTCTCCTACAGGAAATATTGACAATCCTACAGGATTTTTTAAAAGTCCTGCAGGAATTATATTTCCTATAGGAGAATGGTAATTCCTGTAGGAATTTGATTCAGACATGTAGTTTTCCTATAGGACATGTAGTTTACCTATCGGATTTTATCAAATCCTATCGGAATTAAAATTCCTATAGGAAGTTCTTGTATTCCGATAGGAAATTTCAAATTACCTATAGGAATATCGATTTTCCTGTGGGAAAAATTATTTTCCTGTAGGAATTTATTTTTGAAAGGTAAATATCTTACCTGACAGGTGAGATACACTGATAACAAAGGTGGTTGTTAACTCTTTAAGCAATGGTCTATCATATGGCATATTTGAATGTTTCGATATATGCAGCTTAAGCGGGTGCAAAAATGCCACCTTGGCACTGGCATAATTATCCGGCACAGTGTTTAGCGCGCATCATGGAATATGCCAACAGAGCAATTGCTATTCATAACGTATTTTGTGAACATGGCGTTATGAATAGCAATTGCTCTGATGACATATTCCATGATGCGCGCTAGCGCATCATGGAAAATATGCCAGCAGAGCAGTTGCTATTCATAACGCCATGTTCACTAAATAATCGTTGTTTATTACTTATATTTGCATTTTACCACTCGCAAATGCCCTGTATTAGCCTAGACCTTCACAGTTAGCTATTGCATCAAAAATAAACATTCAGACTGTAATGTATTTTAATTCACATAGGTTTGTTAACAGAATCAATGATATGTTATAACAGTAAATTTTTTTAAAATGTTATAATTATAAGACAGGTTTTAATATTAAATACATCAATTTTATGGAGTTGGAGAAAAACACATGATGTATCGTATAGTGGAAAAGTTTATGACGTCACACCTTTATGACGTCATAGTATACAGACGGAGCAATTGCGATTATAGAAAAATAATTGCAGTTCCCCCCTATGGACTTACAGTGGGAAAGAACAATGCATATGCAAATATAACGCCATGTTAACTAAATAATCGTTGTTTATTACTTATATTTGCATTTTACCACTCGCAAATGCCCTGTATTAGCCTAGACCTTCACAGTTTGCTATTGCATCAAAAATAAACATTCAGACTGAAATGTATTTTAATTCACATAGGTATGTTAACAGAATCAATGATATGTTATAACAGTAATTTTTTTTTAAAATGTTATAATTATAAGACAGGTTTTAATATTAAATACATCAATTTTATGGAGTTGGAGAAAAACACATGATGTATCGTATAGTGGAATAGTTTATGACGTCACACCTTTATGACGTCATAGTATACAGACGGAGCAATTGCGATTATAGAAAAATAATTGCAGTTCCCCCCTATGGACATACAGTGGGAAAGAACAATGCATATGCAAATATAACGCCATGTTCACTAAATAACGTTGTTTATTTCTTAAATATAATTTTATACATTTTCACAATTTGGCCATACAAGCCCTACAAAAGGGCATGAACCGCTTACCAAGGGATTCATGACCGTCATGATCATGCGTTTAGTTTGTCTTAAAATATGTTTGAGCAGAAAAGATAATTTTTTTTAAAGATTTAATATATTTTTACAACATGCACCTTTTGGTTCCGCCATAGGATTGAACCCCTGTCCTAGCTAGGGTCCATGGATTTCATAATTTAAATAAAAAGTTTTATAAAGATCATAATCAAATATTTAGTTTTTCTCAAATTTATATGGGGGTACAGAGAAAGATTTTAAGATTTAATATATGTTTCCTGTATAGCCATATTGGCCCCGTCATGCAAAGGGCCTGAACCCCTGACCGAAAGGCCATACATTTCACCATTTTTGTAACTAAAGGGCTTTATGGACATTGCAATGATGCATGACTTTTATAGGCTAATTTATTTCTGTAATTGGCAGACAGCTCTTCAAAATGGACCTTTAAAAGATTGTTTCTGTTTTCCACAATGGGCTATCTCAAGTTAGACGTAATAAATGCAATAAGTTTCGTAAACTATATTAATATCATATCTACTCAGTCTCATTCATGGATCAATCAAGAAAGCAATCATTTTTATTCAGTTTAACTTTATAGAAAAAAAAAACAAGCAAAAAATTAATTCAATACTTTTTTTTTTTTTTTTTTTTTTTTTTTTTTTTTTTTTATAAAAATGTTAATTGATTACATATGACAGACCCATGGTATCCCAGCATTATACACAATGTTATATAGTGAAAGTTTCGCGTTAACTCGCGATAAAAATATTTCTTTTACCTACGAAAATGAGTTTGGTGGGCTTTCGTAAATTTGTAAGTTATGACTTTATGAAACTATTTGATAAAGAGGCGCAGCGTCGTTCATTTTTTTTGACAAACGACAACTTTTCGCAGAGTTGTAAATAAAATACTCAATAGTTCGTCTCATTCCTTTAAATGATTCTTTTTTCATTTGAATCGTGTCAAATTTTGCGAATTTGATTATTTTGTTAAAAGCTGACATGAGTTCATAAGAGTATTTGGTCGCCATGCTAGTTTCGATTGCTCATCAGATGAAACGGTTACGGTCGATTGCTTTCCGATCGAAGCATTCAAATTGAACGGATCTCTTAATGCATAAACTACATTTTTTTAGTTATATGTATATGTTTGAAAACAGAAAATAAAGACGCTATACTCAATAAAAAATAAAATAGAGTAACAAAATTTCTTTGAGAGAATTTCCAATGTATCCGCATTTTCTTGCACAGATAGTGCCTCCTTACTTCGGGTGCACACCGAACACGAGTTTTGTTCATGCAGAGTGCATAACGTCTACATCATAATGTGATTGCGCCCATGAGAAAAGGGTGCTTATGGCATTTTTTACAAAACAGAGAAATAGCGTCACAAACATATGACGTTACGTCATAACGTCGTCTGAAAAGCGTAAATTTTATAACGCGTCATTTTCATCGCGTTTAGTTTTTATACCTTTTTTAAAATCAAATTTTCACATCATTATAAATCAAAACTTATCATACTTCATTTGAACACAAATTTGATTAACTACATGCATTTCTGTTTTTCCCGATCTGAGCTTAATGCTCCAACTTGGCTATGATTTGGAGAAGAATTATAGAAATATTTTATCAATATTAGGTGCTTCACCTTTTTTTTTTTTTTTTTTTTTTTTTAGAGCGCATTGATATTAACATATTTACACCAATTACATCTAATTTAAAAAAAATCTTATTTCAAATATTCAGACCATGCACATACTGTTGATTCCTTCTTTTACGCAGGTTCTCAATTAATTCCGCAATTCAGCAGTTTTCCATCAAATCGCTAGAACATAAAATCGCGAATGCCGAATTTTTATCATAGTACACGTTTAATGTAGGTTAAAACATATGTCCAGAAATATAAACGAGATTGTACAATTCGCGAGATGCACTTCTCGCGATTTGACACGGATATTAATTCATCGTGTTTAAATAGGAATCTACGCTTAAAGTGCGTGGATTAAGAAAGCAAAAAAAAAATGAACCTAACAAATACATGCACTTGTATCGTCTTTATTCAGCAAGTACCGTTGCCGGTATTGTTTTAACGTAGCTGCAGTCCTGCAGCTAGTTTTAATGATGTATGACTTTTTAATGTATGCTGCATGTACAATAAACATATCTTCCTGATAGATTACACAAAAGCAGTAAGTAGAAAAATGTCTTGTTAAACCAGCTAGCTGAAAAATATCACAGTAAAAAAAACTATTTAGAAATAAGAGAGATTAAAGTCTGCAGTTCTGCACCCATCTCACCGATCCGGTAAACACTTGTATTGTTAAATTTGTCCTAAGTTTTGATAACATGTGTTTGTGTTTCCTTGCACATCCTAATGTTAGGAACGCTGCATTTACATGTACAAAATGAATCTGATATGCCCATAAAAAACTCAATTCATTGTTTTAATTCTTAACGAGACCAGGTCTAATTATCTCTACCCTATATATTTTTTCATGAAATTTCCTGCATGAAGTTTCACTGGTATATCAATTATCTTTAACAAAAAAAAAAATAGCGACCCCGATTTCCTTCAATGTTCCTTCAGTAGTCTTCAATGTTATCAATTTTCTTTAGAAGTCCCTATGGGAATTTGTTGAAAAGGCGCTAAATCTTATTTTCCCCTCATATTATTTGTATCTTTGCCCACGATTTTTTTCGACCGATTGATTTAATATCTAGAAGTAGATCGTGAGGATTTCATCTCTGTACGTTTCTATAGAGCTAAAAGTATGATTTACTCCTGGTTTTTTAATGAATTGAAGGGGCAAAAATTGGTGTGTGTAATAAGCGCGAATCAAACAATGAAATGTTTTCTCTGGTAAGTAATGCACGATGTGAAGATGGCAACATTGCAATAAATAAATAAATAAATAAATAAATAAATAAATAAATAAAAATTAACAAAACACGCCCTAGCGGGTTATGTAATTTTATTCTGTGATGATCGCTACCGTCATAACCCACATGAATCATTAATGAAAGTATTTTATTGTTTATATTTACATCCTTCTTTCTACAGATTAATGAATTGGTCGTAAGGAAAAGTAGAATTAACTTTATTATTGTTAATGTACATCAATACGTTAAATAAACGGAACCGCTACGTCATCTTAAATGGGAGGTTGAGTCTAAAATCATCATGAATCTTTCGTGTAGTCGAGGATTTTTCTAAAGCTAGTCGATTAATGTTTTGACCAATCGATAAACGAATGTAGATTTCAGTCCTGTCAGTTTCTACAGAGATTTGAATTACAATGAATTTTCTTCAGAAATAGAAGGAATCATACTTGGTGGATGTAAATAAAAACAGAGAAGTTAACTCAATGTACAACTTAATCAAAACACCACTTAATGTTCCTATCGGCCGTGTTTTTTGTTAAAAAGGACGTTTTAAACAGACGATTTCTTCTATTTTTTTTTATTGAAAATTGCTATGTTAATATTAAATTTTGCTTGTAATTCTGTCCTTATTACGTCGATTTTGTTTTTAATATTGTTGTATATGTTTAAAAGGTGTTAAACAGTCGAATGATTCAGAAATGAAGTAATCATACTCTTATCCTTTTCTGAAAATTAAAACTTCCTATTTCAAGTTATAAATTTAAATAAAGAGCCACAACAACAAAATAGTCATGACGTGACTCCTATTATATAATTCTAGGTTAACTCCAACCTAATTATACATTGACCTGATTTCTAAATAAAAATTAAAAAAAACCAAGATTCTTTACGACGACGCACGCAGTATGCTTAAAAAAGGGGGAAATGTTTTCTTGCCGGTACCTACGGTGAAACAAGAGTTCGGAATATTTTTCCAAACATGAGCATTTAGTGATAATTTATTGGCATCATAATTAAAACATATTTTTACTACCATATATAAAATTAACGACTCGCTCTTTTCTACTTTAATAGCGATAAATCATGATCGAAAATGTTTAATATTACAAACGTTGAACCTACCTCATGTTTTATATCGGAACTTATTTTTTAATTCAATTAGCATTAATAAATCAATAACTATGCAATCGTCAAGACAAATCTTAAAACTTGATGACGGACATTTTCTTCTGACCATTACTGAAGAACTTGAAAATTCAGACAGTTTCACGATCCCGTCCGAACCTGAGTTTTATTTTCACATTTATTTTAGTCGATGGAGTGGATTCATAAAATTATTTTACTGATTTAATTGTGTAAGATTTACAAATGATTTTGGAATGTAGGATACTTAGAGACTAATTACAGCGCACTGACGGTGTATTTAAATGCATGCATAAGCTGTGGGTTTTGGGTAATGAACGGTTGAGAGTTATCTAAAACTAAAGGTGAAATATACATGTGTACATTCAAAACACGGAATCAATCTCTGCAAACTGCATGTTTTCTCTATAATACTAAACCTACATATTTGCCGTGGAAAAGTAAGTGTCCGGATGTTGATTTTCATGTGTGGGCACGCCCGAAATGTGTAAGCACGGAGGGGGGGGGGGGGCTTAACTGTTGTAGAAAAACAATCACGGTAGTTTGAAAAAATGTGTCTAGAAGTGATCGAATCGAAAGTAAAAATATTCCACATACACACAAAACCATTTTGTATTATGTGAAATTTATCAGTATTGGAAGGGGGTGAATACCATCCGATCCAGGGAAAGGGCACTCTTTTCCATAAATTCTGCATAAAGTCGAATGGAAAAATCTTTTGAACAGAAAAGGTGGTGTAAAGGGCATGATCCCGGCGGTGGTCGATTAACTACTTTTTTAATTGTGTTTATCTGTGAATGCACAGGTTAAAGTCTAGTTACTTCTGAAACAATTTCTAAAACTTCAAAAGAATAGTTCAATGCTGCTACTACATGTATAATTGTACAATGGATCATGATTAAAACAATTGTACGATACGGGACTTCTGATATTGTTTTAAAAGTTCAAGTCTAAAAGATGACATATTTAATAATGTCACGAAAATCGTATATGTTGCAATTGTTTATTTAAAAAAACAAAAGCGACTAATCTGTGTTAGCTATTCATTGTTTATATGGAAACGACAGTGTTTATGTACATGAAATACGTTCACATATATTACTCCACTTAATGGTTTCTCGTTGATATCCCAAAAGAAACTGAAACTAAACAACCGCCGTTCCTTTTTTTCTTTTTTTTGAAAAATCGCTTTTCACTGGCAGACAACTACGCTGTCAGTAGAAACATTTTACTGGGGTATTTATGATTTAAAAAAAAACAATAAAAACAAACCTTTGTTTTTAAAATAAATGAATAACATAGATGCAAGAATATAACTATATGCAACAATGTGATAAGATTCTGATAACAAAGTGCTGTATTTTACGTTTATTAAATGACTAATTCACAGTAATGATTGATAACCTTTACTTAAAAAACTTTTGACGTTGCGTATGTGAAACACGACGTCGTGATTTTCCTTATGAAATAGCATCACTCTAATTGGAAAAAACTCTACTTAGAATTAGCGTATACACACCTCACAGCCTACTCAATATTCAGGGTCATGAACCCTGGGGAGCATTCATTATTGTCCCCAAGAGAGACAATTCTTGAAAACGTGCATTAACTATAGTCCATTTCTTAATCTTATTAAAATAAATAAATTGAGAAAAGTTTTCAAAGTATTTTAATTATAAATAATACATATAACAATGAGTAAAAGGCATGAAAAAGGCATGAAAGAAGTACATTTGTTTATCAAATATAGTAGGCTGGTACATGTACCTGGTGAATATTAAATGTATATTGCTTGTAGGTACATGTATAAATCTACACAACTACATTCAATTAATACACTGTGTTATGTAAACTGAAAAAAAATACCCAGGTTGTAAGAGATCTTTTTTTAAATGAATTTTCTTAAAATGAAAAATAAATTAATGAAATTGCATATATCATTCTAAAAAAAATCATAATACTAATAGACACGAAGTTCAACATAAATAAAGTGATAAATTAGATGGATAGGATAAAATGTGCAGCAATTTAAGATTTGGATGTCATTTTTCATATGAAAGATAATTAAAACTCCATACCATTTAAACAATGAAAAGGTTGCAGAAGGCCTATTTGTATCCAGTTGAATATAATGAAAATAAATTAATGACCTTGTATACATCATTTTAAGAAAAAAAAAGTAATAAACATGCTGTTCAAGAAACTAAAGTGATATATTATAGGAATCAATAGGATATACTGTACAGCAATTTTAATTATATATTGGATTTGTTTCCAAACATTGGAATAAAGGAAAAAAAAAACTTTTAAAACTATTTAGATTAAATAATATTCTTAAAAAATATTAATACTTGTATTTCATGGCTAAAACTGAATATTTTTCTGTCAATTTCTTCTGTTCATGAACAAGACCTATACTTTTATCAGACACTTTTATATATATTATGTCCGTTTCCCATTGTAACTAAGTATTTTTGTTCTGTTTGTATACAAAAGAGTATATTAAAGGGACTTAGACACGATTTGACCTTGAGCTTAAAATTCAAAATTTTATATTTCCATTTTCAATATTTAGAATGGTTGATATGGGTATTTTTAATACTTTGTCAAAATTTGAAAGTCAAATACTGAGTTAAAAGAAAGATAAAGAATTAAATATTCTTTGTTTTGTAAACAAAGCGCGAATTTGGTTATTATTTACATATGTGTTTTATTGGTGTAAGTTTCATTCAAATGTTGCTTTTTTCTATTAATAATATTATTTATGATCACATCGAATCAGTTTACCTTCTTTTCTATGAATCCTTTTCTCAAAGAAGTGGTAATTTCATACGTTATATTATTTGTAAACAAACATAAGACTCGAGCTTTTTTTACATAACAATAAATTCTTAACCCTGTATCTCTCTTATAACTTGACTTCTAACATTCAAATTATGGTCAATTATTCAAAATGTGCAAGTAAATCATTTTATGCATAAAGAAATTGAAAACAAAATTTTGATCTAAAATCGTGTCCAAGTCCCTTTAAATAAAAACTTGTATAAAATAGTAAGGCTAAATTCCAATTTAAAAAAAAATAGCTGTTTCCAAAAATGTTACATGTATATGAATATGTTATATAAAAACATATGTTAGATGGATGGGTAGGAAAAATACAAATTAAGTGCACTCGATAAAAAGTTTGCTGGTATTCATTATGTGAACACAATTCATCCAGTAACATTTAAAGTTATGCAACATAAATAAGAATGTCATGAATGATGTGTATAGAACAAATTCTTCTGTGGTTGGCTCCATAAATCTTGAAAAAGATGGTGTGAGTTGGTAAAAAGGCAGAATAAGGTTCCATTCTAATCCTCATGCATTCCATTCAAGAAATATTCATTAATGTCATGGTCTGGAAACTAAAATAGAATAAACATAAAGTGTTAAGAGAATTATATCTAATTTTTGCAAACATTGTGCAGTCATCAAATACTTACATGTATATATTCAATGAAGTTATGGAATGTGCAATTACTAACAATGTAATTTTTTCTAATATTGTACATACATGTATTACATCATTTTGCCACTAATTTTAAACCCAGCTGACAGTTTCTTTTTGTTATATATACAGCGTCAAAAGATAGTTGCATCATGTGCATGTACTTTCAGTAATTTTAAAAGCCATAAAAACATTTCAGTACTACAAAACACTTTAAATTTGTCAAATAATTTTACAAATGAAATATGTACTAATATACGAGTAAGTCACAAGTGATATATACTTTTTAAAGCAGTACAATGTATCACTTATATGACAACATCAGGAAACCTGGCTCAATCAATTCTGCACACACATGATAAATGTAATGAATGTGTAACTTCAATGGTGTAACTTCAAAGATATTTAGATATCCAGTGGACAGAAAGTTATTAAATATATTGAACAAAGATCAAAGTCATAAACACTTATGTAACTCTTGTGTAAAATATGATTGTCTGTATGAGTTTCAACTATCAACATTCTATGTACACCAAAATATGATTGCGTCAATAACAAAAACTAATCTGAAAAACGTATTTCCAGCATAAGAAATTCATGGGATTTCTGCAAATCCCATTTTTGTCAGAGAGTGTAAAACACATCTTAAAGTTTATAATATTTTCAAACTCCTGGTATTCCTTTCAGAGGTTCCCACCCCTTAAAATACAGATAATGAAGCAGATTTGCAACAAGATGCCCAGATAAACCTTTCCCTTTTACACAAGACATTGTAGCTATTTAGATGACCTTGCTTGGCTTTCAATCAGCTTAAACCAAATATATCTACATATGGAAAACAAGTCGTAAGTTTATTACATGACAAAGAAGTACCTTCTGGGATTCAGCAGACATGACTGGGTCATTAGCAATATCAAATTGACATTATTTTCTATATTCCCGATCTTCATATCATCTGGAAGCCGCAGGTAAATCTGTAGATTAGAAGAAAAAAGATACACTAGCTATCATTACAAAGCTAAATGCTGTCATTATCAAAACAAAAGGGTGTGTCCTAGATTACACTTTTTTATGGGCACATGCAGTATCTGAGAATGGTCAAAACATTACCATGATAACAGCTATAACAACTCATTAAGTGGGAAGTGACATATTACTATAAAATTTGTTATGGCTTTTCATACTCTCTCTCTCTCTCTCTCTCTCTCTCTCTCTCTCTCTCTCTCAACATCTTTGTCAGCAATATTTCTAGTGCAATGTGGCATTATTGAAATATATATATGGTTCATGGAAGCAAGGCAATCAATAACAATTACATGTACACTGTAATCACACACACACACACACACACACACACACACACACACACACACACACACACACACACACACACACACACACACACACACACACACACACACACACACACACACACACACACACACACACACTCTCTCTCTCTCTGAGTCTATCTCTCTCTCATACTCTCAATCGTATAATGTTATATTTACATAACAAATGCAGACCCTTGAATCATAAACACTCTCATCTGTAATAGATAAATAATACATAAAGTTAACAGTGCAGTTTGAATGAGATACAGATATCAAAACCACATGTACAGTGTACATTGTACGTGTCGAGGAAATTCTGTATGGAAATGACTGAAAGCATGATTGACACAAACTCAATATTCTAGGAAAAACATACAATATTTTTTTAACGTATGCTACGTAACAATATGTGTAAAAACTGACTATAATACACCTGCATACACATTTCATACTAAAACATGTCTTTTAAGTCACATTTCACAACGACCATTAATTATCGACATTTTTGTAACATGTGTACTAGACTTAATGCATTGTAGGCTTTTAAAAGAGTTTTTGAGTAGTTTAACAATGTAAGTAAGTATGTTCTTACCGACGAATGACTACTCCTTAGCACGTTTTAGATTGTTGACAAAATCGAGGATTGCTGTTCAGACTGTTTCATGCTGAACAAAATTAAACGAGATAAGGCTAATCACCCCAAACTTCGACTTCACATTAATAAACAATTGTTCTGCAACTTTAAATAATTTAAAAGCTTGCCAATATAAGAAACAAAAACTTTTATTTACTTTTTCCATTCAAACTCCTCTCTCGATTTTCACGACTATTAGACTGGTCTCGTTAAAATCCCGAGATATACGAAGTTTTGACTTTCTCGGGGTTTTTCATTCTTTCGTGAATGTAAAAACCAGAAAGGTTCCGATTATGCTAATAAGGCTGCGAGGTGTGGTATAGCCATAAAATTTTAGATTTGACAACTTTGAGATGTGCTTAATTCAATTTTGTAAATATCTTAAAATGTGGAAAAAATGCCATAAGCACCCTTTTCTTGTAAAGCCCGACTTACTAACAGCGTGGTCACTGGTGTCGTTTTCATCAGTGTCTACATTAAAAAACCTGTTTCTACAGTTTGTGGTTTGCGCGTATGCGATGACAAAACAGTATGACACGGGAAATGTTATACAATGGTCGAGTTGAATTTTAATATACAGTATGTGTATTTCGTTCAGTTTTGTTTCATTTTTCATTTAGTGTATCGTACCAGGGAAGTGTTTGTCTATAATTTCTTCAAAATGCAGTTTTCAAATTTATAAATTGTCCAGGCCAGTGCGACATGTTCGGATGAATAAAATTCCTGTATGCGGTGAAACATTAAAGGGACATGGTAACGATTTTGGTCAAATTCAAATGTTCTATTTTTATTATTAACAATGATTAAGAAATGCATTTCTAATGATCAAATGAAATTTGAGAGTCAGTCGTAGAGTTATAAACTAGATACAGGGCTAATAAATCTTTCTTAGTAACTTGTTTTATATTTACATAGGTTCAATATTAATATGCCTGTAAAAAATCTTTTTCAATCTGATTTCTTTATCTTCTAGAACAAATAGATATAAATAGAAAGTTCCCAACGTTCAACATATTCATTTCAGGTCTAAAACTGGAATTTTCACTTCAAAATTCAAAATGTAAACAAAAGCTTTGTTAACATAGCAAAGAATTGTAAGCTCAGTAACTCGCATATAACTCAACAAATGACACTCAAATTTTGGTTGCCTGTTAAAAATGCTTTACTGAAGCACTGTAAACATTAAAACCGGAAAGATGGTTTTTACCAAAATCGTGACCATGTCCCTTTAATGGAGCTCTCGGTCTTATACATATATAGGGGGTGTGTAGCAGCGAGCGAAACAATAGAAATCGAAAACTGTTATGGCGGTAGTCGGGAAAAAAGGTAAATTATCACGATAACTTATGAACTTACTCAGCTTTAAATGTTTAAAATTGAGCAAACTTTAACTGCCAAATTGTTGTTTTACCTGGCGTACTCGTATCTTGTTCCAAAGCTGTGAGACGCTCAATTACGTTTTTCATAAGAGATTTAAGAGCTTTTTTGTGATTCAAAGCGAGTGTGAGTTCATTTTCAATTTTATAGAACACTGCTACTACATTCATTTTACCCAGTTTCCGCATTTCAGCAGAGTTCAACTTATTTTTGCCATTCGTCAAAGATTTATTTTTTTCGTCGAATTAAAAAAAAATGATGTTTGATTGTCAACTGTCGATCGCATTTTGTCCAGTTTGTTTTTATTGTAAAGTATTTTTGATTTGAGTCACTTTTTGTATAAGGAAAACTAATAACACAATCCAAATCAATAAGGGAAAATCAAAATTCCTTTTTTTTCGACCCCGTTTTTCATATCTGCATCCATTTACACCCATTTTTGCCAAAAATAAGCCTTTACAAGTCAAAGTCCATGGTATTTTCCTGAATCATTGACATTTAAATGCATTACACAGACATTTAAAATGAGTAAAGTTCCTCTTATTCTTATAAAAACTTATGAAGCATCAGAGAAACCTTACTATTTACCTAAACTAAATCTCTATATTTCATCTGAGGAACGTTCCTCTTTTCACTTCAACAGAAATCTTCACAAAGAATTTGAGGAACGTTTCTCTTTTCACTTCAACAGAAATCTGGACAAGTCATCTGAAATCGTTCGATCCTCTTTTCACTACAACTGAAATCTAAATTGCATTGCATTTTTTTTGGATGGCGACAGATCTTAACACTTCACATCGAATCCCAAAGCTATTGTTATCGGGACCGTCATTCTTGTGAGTATGAGAATGGTTGACATGTCTAAATTATTTGTTTTAAGCCAGACAGCTGAGCAGATGGAATTTGCATCACTTAAATAAAGCAGGAATTATTAACCATGTCAAACAAGAAAGTTGTATAATTAAGATTCTGTTTTTCTAAAAGAAAACACTGCAAATAAATGCATCTTGGCTGATAGAAGAAGTGAGGATAAACTTTTTCCGACAAACTGTACATGTAACTGGTTTTGACAAGGTGTACCGAATTTGGGCTTTAATCTACATTTTCTTGGACGTACAGTGTAACTCAAAGTTGTCTGCCCCTTTCGTTGTTTTAGTGATTCCATTTATTACCAAGCATTGTCGGATTAAAACAAATTAAAGTCCAAACATTTGCTTGGCCTATTTATTCCGGAAAACAGATTATTTTTACGAATTCGAAAGTTTTGGTTCATATAACTGGTCATTTGGACAAAGTAAATTAATGTTTGCAGAATTAGGTACAGTATACGCATCACAATATGCACAATCATGGAGTCGAACACAAATCATCGGTTTCAGTTATGTATCTCTAACACAGAAATGTTGATCATTTCAAGCAACGCCATCTCAATGAAATATTTAATAAATTTAGAATGCACATTTTTGTTGGTAAATTTAAATGCATCTCAAAACTAGTACACATCTAGGGAAGAATAACTCATTTTAAATACTCACTTTGTTTTTTAAGCAATTCTTTTGTAAAACAACTGTAAGGTGTAAAATGCTTTTACTAAACTTTATATTACGATGAAACACGATGCAACCCATTTTTAAAAAACTAAAATATTGTATAGATTAACTTACCTTTATATTACGAAGCACTTGTAATATGTAAAGATGACGTTATCATTTTCTTACTTTTGAAAGCCAAAATAAAATGCGTTATTCAACTAGAGGCAAAAGTTCAAACGGGTTTACACCATACATTTTCATATACAACCACTGTCTATCACGGGTTTCGAACTCGGGTTGCAGCGGTGGGATGCAAATGATTGTCAACTGCGCTACATGGACATCCATTGAATGTTAACGAAAAAAAAATCATAAGTTTTATATTACATGACTGTTTGCTTTTACTCTTTTTACTCTTTTCGAAAGCATTGATATGTTGATGTTGATGTTATGTCGCACGAATCGAATATAAATTTAGTCATACAGATTTATTTTATTTTTCAAAAGAAACATTTTGTGCTTGATTGACTGGATAAAAAGGGAAAAATTGTATATAAAACGTATTGTTAACGATTATGGAAAGAACATATGTACAACAGAAATATTATAGAAGTTAGGCAGGAAAGTAATTGGATCTGCAAATGTAAAAAAATGACAAAAGTAAGAAAAATAGACTTGTTCTTAAAATTCCCAAAATTAAACTTTATCAATAAACGAAGAATACAAAATATTTTATTTTTACTAAATGATTGTATAGATTGTAAAGCTCAAAATTTAATTCACCAGTCTGATGGAAGTTATTCAAAAATTTGTCTCCCCAACCATAAATGTGTATATGCGCTTCGTTATTCCTTCGTTTATCATTAACATGTCAGTGTGTTACTCTTTACAAAAACTGGTAAACATCAAATCGTGCATGTGTCATTTGCAAGTTGAGATCACATTAAGTTTTTTTTTATTACGTATTCACATTTACTCAATAGCAGAATATTCATATAACCAAATATATTTTCATATAGACACTATGCCACAAAGTCATAAAATATTATAAAATGTGAATAACCAATTATTTAGGCATTAAATCATTATTTTTTGAAAAATGTGGTCTCATAACTGCAACGGTGTGTTCATACAAATTAAATAACGCGCACTAGCGTGTTATGATAAATTGTTTGCACACACCGTTGTAGTTATGAGACCACATCTTTCAAAAAATAATGATTCAATGCTTATATTTACGTTTTTAAACATTTATTTCTTTCCCGTAAATATGATTTGTTTTTTAAAAGCTCTGACTTATTTAACGAGTAATGCGAAATTAAGGTGGCTCTATACACCCACAGTTTATTCCAATTTTCAATAGAAGACCACAAAACATATACTTATCAAATATTAAAATGACGATAGGGATACTATAGGTATTTTTAAAGAATTTTTTAATGTTTTTTCGTGTTTTTGTAAAATATTTTTTTAAAAGACAGCTATCAACAAATTGAGAGAAATTATTTTGTCATATAATGGATATTTCCTTCGGACACATAAAAAAAAATATAACACTTCTTAACATTCAAAAATGTTATTATTGCAATTTTTTTTAGTATTTCCCCAAAACATATTTTATCATATTTTCTTACTCTGTAGACAAATCATCTGAAAAAGTTGCTTGATGTTATAAGAAAATGTATTTTAATAAATGTGAAATAAAAAATTGAATGAAAACAATTGCAAATAAACACAAAAAATATTTTAAATTTTATTTGGTATGAAAGTTCCTCATGTAAGGGTTATCGTTCCTAAGTCCCAAGGCCCAAACACCTTGGGGACTTTTCATTTCTGAGTTGAAGAAAATTTCCTAAATATAATGTTGGAATGATAAATACATGCATATTTCATTGTAGACTTTGCCCTGTATAAGTGAATATATTCGCTTTAGTGCAAAACTAAGTCAAATAAATAAAGGGGAACATTGACTAGGCTAATAGGATTTATGTATCCCAACCTGAGAGAAATTCAAAGCAACCCTCTCATCCCCGTTAGGTGTCGATATTAATGTGCATTAAAGTATATTATAATTGAAATATTTTCACCTGTTTAGAATTTTCTTTCACGGTATTCAACCAAAAAATACGTTTTAGAAATTTTTGGAAAGTTAAAAAATTTATTGTTCTCGATGGGAATCGAACTCATGACCTACTGATTTGTAGTGAACCCACTAACCCACTGCGCTACGGTGTAACATTTCGATGATGCTAAAGAAACTCTTTAAAAATTTATACTTGATTTTATTGTTTATTTCGATAAATAATACCACACAACGTGAAGGTGTCACATACCACATTACTTGTAAGTAATGAATTTTCCAATTATCAAATTAAATCTATCCATTTAACAAATTTTTCAAAATAGCGGTTCCCATACAATTCACCTCAGTTTAAATCAGCCAGTACCGGAAATGCATGTTTCCAGATTTACTTTTTTGCGTACTGCGTCATCAAAAAGTGGTGTATAGAGCCACCTTAAGAGAAGAGCCATTGGAACAGCCAAATCATGCTGACAAAAATAGAATACATCGTTTTAAATTCTAATAACACAATATGTTCTTTTTTTCTGTGATTAAATAAATAAGAGTAACTTGATACACTTAGAAATTATTCACTTGAATTCATTTTAACCGTCAAAATATATTACATCAATGAAATATTAATCAGCGTTAGCATGACATCAGGCCGTGATCCGGTTTGAAGTCGCGAGAAAAGTCAGTTAATGTTCTTCGAGAAATACTGAATGAATTCTGAATGTATTCATACGCCCCAGATTTGGTGAATGGGTCTTCTGTGTTATGCGTAAATATTACTCAAATCAACCAATGCAATTTAATAGAGGGAAAGAAATATAATGAGAAGAAAAAATGGTAAACAGAATAACTTAATTACAGATGACATTTTTTCTACGTCACTTGTAAAGGTGCGCGAGCATAACAAACGTAAATTTCACATTCAGAAGATGACAGACCAAGGATCAACTGGATAATGTAAATGGGTAATGAGGACAGTAAACAATTAATATTGTATGGTTTTTTACATCATGATCGATGAATTTATCATATATACACACATAATAAAAATGCTGATGCGGTTCATATGTACTTTTATACAATCTGTTTGACAAAATAATTTTTTATTCATTAAATTTCATTTATTGATCAATATAATTTGACCGTTTGGCTAGCATTTTAAGGAGTTCTTTGGTAACTTTAAAGTCAATTGTGGCAGACAACACGTGCATCCTCTGCATGAGGACAGCCAGCATAACCAATATCGTGAAATCTTCTCCGGCACTGAGCAAGTGAGGTTTCACTTCCATTACACTGTACGTCGTCCAACCAAATAACCCCATGTCCTCCAGTTGTTGGTGTCCCCTGAAGTCCCTGCGCAGACCTTTAAAGAGATGGGTGATGTTTTATCTAATATGTTTTATAGTGCTACCGTTGGGGCGAGCACAGCATGTGATCAAACAATGAATTATGATAAATCAATAAAAATAAAATTAAGGTAGCATACCTTAAGATGCATACCCCCTTCTTCGATCACATGATTCAACCAAAATCATTATTTGGCTCATATTAAAAAAAATATCAAAGCAAAACAAAGATTCAAATGTTTTAATTAATCATTAAATATGTAAGACAGTAATAACAAGTGTGATTATCATTATTTGATTGATTAGAATTGAATTTTAAAATGAAATGTTACAAAAATGCTATTTCAAAATTTTTACATAATTTCACATTTTTTAACTTATCTTAAAAAATTTATGGTTGAACACAATTTTTTAAACTTTAAAATATTAGATTTATGTCTACTGCAACTAAAAAGCAAAAAAAAAATATAGGACTTCACATGCTTCTCTTTTTCTACGACCTTTAGAACACGTATAACCCCTTATCAAATGCAGCTAAGAAAGTGACACGAACACAATTTAAAAATACATCAGGAAACAGCATTTCATTTCTTTGCTTTGATAAACCCTAAAATTCTTCTTTCAAAACTACATGTATTGAGTACAAATTAATTTTTTTGATAAACAGTACCTTTCCTTTGCATATATAGACACAAACGTACTAAAATCTCAGTACACAAATTCACGATTTCCAACTATTGGACTCAATAAGATCAAAACCTTTATATACTTGTAGACATTATTTACACTTGACTGCTTCTATCAAATTCAGAATTATCAATTAAGCATTAAAAATTAGGGCAAAAAACGATAAATCCGAACAAATATCGTTTTCGATTTTAAAGCTTATAATATCTGCTAAATTGATGACGCATCTGAGAAGGGACCCACCTTAACAACGTAAATGATTTTGATTGCAAAATAAAATAAAACGCATATTTTTCAGTAAATTTTCATTATTCATACTTTATAAGAGTGTCTATAATTTATTTATTTATAAGTAAAACAATAGTTTAATCTCAGATACAATGTTGTTGAATAATAAAAATTTTAATCTAAATGTTCATTGCACTGTATCACCTCTTTTAAAGTGATTGTAACGTCGGTTCATCCCCTTTTTTTGCAGTAGACATTTTTTTCTTAAACTTACATATAAAAATTGAATCATTATAGAGCATTCCGACCCCCCAATCCCCCCCCCCCCCCATGTAAAAAAAATAATATTGATTTTTTTTTTTCAATTTACACAAAGAAAATCGACTTATGGATTTGCCCCCTCCACTTTTAAAAAAAATGGAATTGCCTCCCCCCCCCCCCCCCTTGGGATTTGGAGCATGTTATAAATGGAAGTGAAAATAAAGAAACCATTGAACTGCCAAAGACCTGAAGGATTATAGTCTGTCCCAAGTTATTGCTTCCATCGCTTTTTGATGATTTTTAATAAAATTACACATACCTGTGAAAGGAATACAGTTGAAATCGTTAAAAGGGAATATATCCAAGATATTTTCATTGAACAATTATCCCTTTCCTCTCAGAAAAATTCACAGGAACGAAAACACATTCCTTACGGAGATTTATAATGGGGAATGTTTACATCTTTTCTCCATTCGGAATACACTCGGAATACATCGTGCAATTTTTTAACGTTATCATCCGGGCTTATTAATGGCTGTTGCAATGCAAAATCTCCGTAGACTTTCAATTTCGGGATGTGTATTGAAACCTGAAGCGGTAGAGGGGGCGTTTCAAAACAGATAATCCGGACATTTTTTATATTAGTGGATGAACGTAGTTTGAGCACAAAGTTATTTACTATTATTGAAATATCAAGCAAAAAGTGGTGGAAGCAAAAACTCGGGACAGAGTATAGAATTTTCATGATTTTTTTTTCTTTTTGCTTGTAAAAACTTTTTGGATGAGGCTGCCATTCACCCACCCACCCCATTTTTAAAAAAGGCGATATTACGTGTACATGCCAGAAAATTACCGTTATTATAGTGAATTTAATAAATGTGAGCATTCATCCAAATGAGTGCAAGTTGTTTCTGTTTCCTGTATCTGAAGAAATGTCCTCATTCTTTAGCTTTGCAAGATTTTGATAGGACTTTGGTAATTTCAGCAGATTTACCATAACTTCAATTAGAGTTATTTCCCCTTATTGTGAGGTCAAAGTTCACGGTTAAGTGTCGTCAGACTCTTTAAAACTCCCCTTAAGGAATGAATTCAATATTTATTTGTTTTATTCGATATAAAATGGTTTGGGACAGTTTACATATTGAATATTGAAATTCATATTAAAACCGCGAAGTTTATAAAAAAGCGTAAACTGTTTCAAATCATTTTATATCGTATAAAACTTATAAATATTGAATTCATTGCTTATAATTTAATTTTTTTACTCTTCATTGTAGAATATTTGCATATCCATTGTTCTTTACCACTGTAAGTCCATACAAAGGAATTGCAATTATTTTTCTATAATCGCGATTGCTGTCTGTATTCTATGACGTCATAAAGGTGTGACGTCATATACTTTTCCATGACATCATAGATTTAAACCACTTTACGGTACACCGTGGTTTTTTTTCCATAAAATTGATGTATTTAATTATAACATGTCTTATAATAACATTTTAAAGGAATAATTGTTATAACATAACATTGATACTGTTAACAAATCTATGTGAATTAAAGAGATACATTAATATGCCAACAGAGCAATTGCTATTCATAACGCCATGTTCACTAAATAACGTTGTTTATTTCTTAATAAAAACGGTCGTTTGACCTTTAAAATAACGTAAAATTGTACAAAATTCAAACGTAACGTCAGGCGTATTGATATGTTTTTGACGTCAGTCTTACTATGACGTAGGCAACGTTCTTCATACGATATAAAATAATTTTTCTAGCCAATCAGAAAGCGCGTTACAACCAGAATTAAATTATTGAGAAATAAAAGTACGCGAACTTCACTGTTTTATTTACTTAAAAAGTATGATGTTCTTAAAATAACACTTCTTTTATGCTTCTCAAAATTTTTACTTTAATTATCGAGAGAACGTTAGGTTGGAAACCATTGGTACTATGAATTGTATGTCGAAATTTACTAACGCCGAAAAAAAAATATCGGATCAATGTGTAAACTATTGTGACGTCACTCAGTTATTTTTGATTGAGAGTGTACTGAGGTGAACTATAGAGGCAACAGAGACTTTATGCATCGTTATTGTTCTATATTGTCTCGTGAGAGTGTGAAGTGATAAAAATTGCCATGATTACAGGGAACTACTGGGAATTTTCTATTCACACACGCCTTGCCGGTAGAGCTGCCCTCGTTACTAGATATCTCGCATATAAATTTTTAAATGCAAACTTGATTTGCTTTGATCAAGTATTCACTTAGTCTAATTTATAAACACAATCTAGAAAACACCTATTAAATATATACCATTTTAATATTGACGAGGCCGGGTCTAATTTCTTCTGCCCTAGATTTATGAATGAAATTTTTAACATGCATTTCTTCCTATATAATTATAATTTTAAGTTAAAAAAAATAAGACATTTACCACACCGTTTGTTTAGGAGGTCATCTCAAAGTTTGTTAGTTTTTAACATAGGACCCTATGGGATTTTGCTTGAAATGTATAAATTTTGCACATTTTTTACATTTTTTTAAACTTCTGCCCTAGGGATTTCTGCTAAAAGGTATCAAATGGTCAAATAAAAAAAACATTTTACCTTATCAAAGTTGTTTTTTGTATGCCCAATTTCCCAGATTTGTCAAATAATGGCTATTTTTTATTTGACAAAAGCTGAAATGGTGATCTTTATAGTATTATTGAAACATTTAGACGTATTTAAGTAATAGATAAATATATAACATCACATATTAAGGGTCATTAATATAAAATACATGGTAACTGTCTTGAAATATATGAATTAAGCTATATTTAGGCGGTGAAGAAGACGTGACAGAGGGCTAGGCTTGCTGAACCCTCTTCACGTTTTCGACCCAAGCCCAAATATAGCTTATACTTCGAGACATTTATGTTTATTCCACAACATAACATTAGTTTTACACATCAAACGAGCTATTTTTAACAAATTTCTATCACGCAACCATCACGCCATGGCGTCAACAAAGCAAAATGAAGACGTCACAATACAAATGAAACGCTGCGCAAAAGCGTGCGTACTCGTTCTGTACTCGGCCTCGTTAAATTGTACTACAATATAAGAGAAGCTAAAAGTTGTCATAAACATAAACAAGCACCGTTAAAAGGCATGGTCACGATTTGGGTCAAAAATAAAATTTTCCTATTTTAATATTAACAATGCTTTAAAAAGGCATTTATAATAGGAAGCCGGAATTTGATTGTCATTTGTTGAATTAAAAGCGAGTTACAGAGCTTGAAATTCTTCGCTATGTAAACAAAGCGCTTGTTTACATTTAGAAAAATTCCAGTTTTAAACCTGAAATGAATGTTTAAAACGTTAGGAACTGTTTATCTATGCTGAAAATAAATAAAAAGACAAATATGCTGGAATTTTTTTTCTGGTATAATGTGAGCCCTGTATCTTGCTTATAACTCTATGAACGATTCTCAAATTTTATTTGATCATTAGAAATGCATTTCTAAAGCATTGTAAATAATAAAAACATAAAAATTTGAAAAAAATCGTAAGCATGCCCCTTTAAATGACAACAGACACAAATGTAAATACCCTTGATATCCCAGCATTCTGCACACTACCCAACCATCGTCACACACAGTTCCCCATCCCTCTCCAAAGTTCACCTCGACTCTTCCATTCATCGGCGATGATCCACCAACCAAACGTACGTCCACTAAAAAGGTTTTATTGGCTTACTTTATAATACCTATGACTATATTTTCTATGTAAAATTACAACGAAAATATAAACATGCTATCATATCCTACCCTGAATTAGTTACCGTGCCATCTGTCCATAGTGAATAGTCTTCGAAACGTAACTGTTTCGAGGAACAATTAACTTGTGAATTAGTAAATAGGCAAATAACATACATATTTACTCAACATATGACTGACTCTCTCTCTCTCTCTCTCTCTTCACTCACTGCAAGCGACTCCAATATCATATTTGTGCTCATGTATCGGATGAGGATCATTATTAAAATGAGGACAATCGTAGAGTGTATTTTCATTCCCGCTACAACGCACACCGTACAAACTCATGTCGATACGTCCACTGCCTTTTCCAAAATATAAAGGGGAAGATTCGTGTATGGCTGCTGCATTTTCTCTGAAAATATACCTTCAAGTAAAGGTAATCCATCCATAACTGAGGTAAATTTAACAATTTTGATTAATCCACACTACATCAAATCCGAGATAAAAAGTCATATAAACGAGATTGTAGGGCCCCATATCTCAGAATCATAGGTGACTACATCCCCATTTAACACGGTTTTAGTGGTATACCAACTAGTAGATGACCTTGAAAATTAAAGCCCCCAGGATAGAGGCCCTCGATGTTTCCGAGCCCGATGTTTAAAACCCTATAGTATTGAATATAATGTTCTACAAGTGTGGGCCCAAATCTCAAAAAACTAGAGGTGCCCACATCACCATATTTTTACAGTGGTAGTGGTATACAACTTTTAGATTACCTTAAAAGAATTCAGCCCCCACGTAAAGAGTCCTCGATGTTTTTGATAGGTCCTAAATTGGCTTCCGTATACATGTATAACGGTATATATAAAGCGATATTTTGTAATAACGACTTTTTACCTCGTAATAAGACTTTTGAAAGTCGATAATGATCTTTTATATCGTTATAATGATTTTTTATCTCGTAAAAACTACTTTTTATCTCGTTCATACAGGTACGACTTTTAAAAGTCGTAATAACGACTTTTTATCTCTCTAATACTTCTTAAATGTTGTAATAACCACTCATGATAACTACATTTGAAAGTCGTAATAACGACGTTTTATATCGTAATAGCGACTTTTTATCTCGCTATAACGACTTTTTATCTCAAAATAACGACTTTTTATCTCGTTATAACGACCCTTTATCTCGTAATAACGACTTTTTTATTTTATTTTTTACATTTTAATTTGATCTCACTATTTAAAAGATGTGTAAAAGGGTACCTTTTTACAATTAATTGTTTACCCGATAAACTCAAACGGTTAAATGTTTGTAACAGAATGCACAGGTAGTTGACTACATAAAGTGAGATATCTGAGTAATTGTGTGGTAATATTATGCGGATGACTTGACAGAATGTTGATATTAGCATGTCTGGTATATATCTTCAATCTATATATTCAGCTACTTGAGATATATTGCCAAAACCGCCAAAAAAATAAAGATATTTGTAACAAAATGCACAAGTAGCTGAACACATAAAGAGAGATATCTGAGTAATTGTGTCGTAATATTATGCGGATGACTTGACAAAATGTTGATGTTAGCATGTATGGCATATATATCTTCAATCTATATATTCAGCTACTTGAGATATATTGACAAAACCGCCAAAAAATAAAGATATTTGTAACAAAATGCGCTAGTAGCTGACTACATAAAGAGAGATATCTGAGTAATTGTGTCGTAATATTATGCGGATGACTTGACAAAATGTTGATGTTAGCATGTATGGCATATATATCTTCAATCTATATATTCAGCTACTTGAGATATATTGACAAAACCGCCAAAAAATAAAGATATTTGTAACAAAATGCGCTAGTAGCTGACTACATAAAGAGAGATATCTGAGTAATTGTGTGGTAATATTATGTGGATGACTTGAAGGAATGTTGATATTAGCATGTCTGGTATATATCTTCAATCTATACATACAGCTACTTGAGATATATTGACAAAACTGCCAAAAAATAAAGATATTTGTAACAAAATGCACAAGTGGCTGAACACATAAAGAGAGATATCTTAGTAACTGTGTCGTAATATTATGCAGATGACTTTACAGAATGTTGATATTAGCATTGTTGGCATATATTTTCAATCTATTTTTTCAGCTACTTGAGATATATTGACAAAATCGCCGAAAAATAAAGATATTTGTAACAAAATGCACAAGTAGCTGACTACATAAAGAGAGATATCTTAGAAATTGTGTCGTAATATTTTGCGGATGACTTGACAGAATGTTGATATTAGCATGTCTGGCATATATCTTCAATCTATATATTCAGCTACTTGAGATATATTGCCAAAACCGCCAAAAAAATAAAGATATTTGTAACAAAATGCACAAGTAGCTGACTACATAAAGAGAGATATCTGAGAAATTGTGTGGTAATATTATGTGGATGACTTGAAGGAATGTTAATAATAGCATGTCTGGCATATATCTTAAATTCAAATATACAGCTACTTGAGATATATTGCAAAAACCGCCAAAAAATAAAGACATTTGTAACAAAATGCACAAGTAGCTGACTACATGAAGAGAGATATCTGAAAAATTGTGTTGTAATATTATGTAGATGACTTGAAAGAATATTAATAATAGCATGTCTGGCATATATCTTCAATTTAAATATACAGCTACTTGAGATATATTGACAAAACCGCCAAAATATAAAGATATTTGTAACAAAATGCACAAGTAGCTGACTACATGAAAAGAGATATCTGAGTAATTGTGTCGTAATATTACGTGGATGACTTGAAGGAATGTTGATAATAGCATGTCTGACATATATCTTCAATCTATACATACAGCTACTCGAGATATCTTGACAAAACCGCCAAAAAATAAAGATATTTGTAACAAAATGCACAAGTAGCTGACTACATAAAGAGAGATATCTGAGAAATTGTGTCGTAATATTATGTTGATGAGTTGAAAGAATGTTTATAATAGCATGTCTGGCATATATCTTCAATTGAAATATACAGCTACTTTGGATAAATTGACAATTGACAGTGATATAGTGCAATGTACATCTGAAGAGCACAAATAAAAATCTTAGGTATGTGTTCTCACATAGATAGTAACAAGTAACTAGAAGCCAAGTTTCTTTCATCTCGTAGCCAATTACTAGTAGCTAGCTTTTCTTACTTCTCGAAGCCAGTTACTAGTAGCCAGTTACGAGAAGCCAATTTTGATTTTATCTCGTAGCCAGTTACTAGTAGCTAGTTACTCGTAGCTAACTTTACCTATCTGGTATCTTGTTGCAATCGTGTTAATCGTAGAAAAGTTGGTTGTTGACTATCAAGAAATATTCTACGGTAACACTATCAAATTTTAATTGTAATTATTCTTAGAATTGTATCAGAACCCAATGCATCGTTGCCAAACGCAGCACGTTGAATTTAGTTATTGGTACTAATTGATTTAGATTAATTTTGAGGTCATAAACAACACGTCACGTTTTGTTTAGCTGCAATGTTTTAATATGGTCGGTTGGGTTGTATTAATAAATTGTCGGGCTTGAATCGTAGGTCAAATCGTTATCATCTTTCATCTTCATCGTAAAAAAGAATCGTTATATTACCGGTACCATGTCACATCGAAACGGAGCTCAAAGGTTCGTGATAAACGTATCGTACCGCATATATAGGAAAGTATATGCACGTACACAATTGTCCTATATCGGGAATCTTGTTGTTTCTATCTAATCTTCTATCTTATCTTCTCGGAGCCTATTTTATCGTATCTAAACGGGAAATGCGATTGTGGCAGATCGTGTTACCCGCATATCGGTTAGTGATGAACTTATTGTGAACGCATACAAAGTATCCGCACGTCCACAAGCGTCCATTGCCGGGGACTAGTGATGTTTGGATAAGATTTGGACCCTATCGAGAAATATTTCTGGTCATTCTGATAAAATCGCATTTTATCGAAATTAAATGGACAATGAGATTGTGGCCGATCGTGTCACCTAAAATATATATATCGTAACCTTACCGTATCAAAGCACAACAAATAGCAAGAGGCGTATCGATTCTCATCATATTGTACCTAATCCTAAATTTATATAGAAGTTCCACAGTTACTATTCCCCATCGTAATGTTTAAAACAGATCGCACGACATGGGGAATCTAGCATTACAGGCTTCCCAAGGGCCCCTTATATGAATTTTCCACATGTATGCAGTACAAAAATTATCAAAGATTTACGATCAGTAAGATAATATTTATTTACTAAGTGATTTGCAAAAGATTATGTAATTTCATTTCGACACACAACTTTGGCTGCCTTGTCGTCAAAGTTGACAGTACCGTACATTCTGCCCAATACTGTGGCCCAAGCTCCTTGATAAGACACCTCTACTCTTCCCATCCAGTGTGTGGGCCCGTTCACTAATCTGATTTTATCTGTTAATCCATATTAGCTTCATTCAAGCATAATACATCTACTTATTACTTTACATTTTATTTTTTTCATTTTCATCTTTTTTTCTTTTAAAAAGAAATTAAATTGTCAAACAAATTACAAAAGCTTTAGCTTGTTTAGAAGGTCTAGAAAAATAAATGACCTTTAATGACTCATAATAATTTGTCTACATATTACGTAAAAAAGGTAATCCACATGTCGCAGATTGTTCTCACAATCTGAGATTTCATTCCTATTAAATGTGGTGAAAATTTTGCCGAAGTTTGAACATCGTAATACGGTACGACATAAGCATTTCTAAAATGTTGATTTACCTGGTATAACCTTATCTTGTTCCAGTAAAGTGACACGTTGTGTTATGTAAACGACTGTAAAGCAGTTTCGTGGTTTGTGATATATGTCACCGATGAAGCTGAAAGACGCTGCTCCAAGGCGGCCATCTCTGATGATGAAACTTTTTGGTTCATGGCGATCGTGACAAGACGAACGCTATTTTCAAGGTTATGAAGTTTAGACAAGACTTCTGTCAAGTTAGTGCTGGTCAAAGTTTGGAAATGGTTAGCGAGTTCATTATCAACCGTGAATTTTAACACTGCTACTTCATTAGTCAATTTTCGTATTTCATCAGAGGTGTTCCTTCCGTTCATCAGCAATTCTAGTTCTTTCGTTAAATTGAAGAACGTTGACGATTGATTGGTCACTGTTGATCGAAGTTTGTCCAGTTCCTTTGTTTTCTCTTGTAGAATATTTTTGATTTGAATCACTTCTTGCATAAGGAAAATCAAAGCATCCTGATGGGAAGAGCTAGACGGCGTTGTTTTCTGTTGGTTGTTGATATTATTCAAGAGAAGACTATCGACCAAACACAAATGTAGAGTTAAGACTACAAAAACGAAGTAAGTGTTTGTCATTTTCTCAGTGGAATTATTTCAAATTCTTTAGTGTACCACTTTGACTCCGTCTTGATCCGTCAAATTGTGACTGGTTTTGACAAAGTGTACCAGTGTTGGAAATGGTTTTAATGCATATTATCGTCCATATTCACCCTACAACGTAACTCGACCCGAGAACACAGCGGTGTTTTGTATATCCGCCTTTAGCCGTTCCAGTAATACCATTTAAAACCAAGCATTGTCGGAATGCAACAGTCAAATAAATTCATTTATACAGATTAACCTATTTATTTTGGAAAACAGATAATATCTTCTTATCATACACAAAATGCGGAAGTTTAAGTTTGTATATTATTAAAAAGTATAATTTATTTTACTGGTCATTTGGTTAAAGTAAATGATTGCAGAATTACGTATGCGCAGAACAATATACACAATCATGAATCTTGAGCATAGAAAATCAGTTTTCAACGTTTTTAATTTCAAAAAATATTTTGATATTCGTTTGCGTTGTAATTATTTATTGCATCTCTAGCATAATAATGTTGACCAAATTAAGCAAATCCATCTTAAGGAAATGTTAATAACATGCAGGATGCTAACGCATCCAAAAACTATGCTCATAAGTTTAAAACGAACCATGCAAAATTAACACAGCAAAAGAAAATATAAAAAAATACATTAAAATTCTCACAATGTTTTTTTTAAGTCATTCTTTTGTAAAACAAGTGTAAAATGTTAAAAGATTTCAATGAAATTTTATATCACAACGTAACAGGATGAAAAAACTTTTTTAAAACTAAAATCTTGTTCAGCTTGTAATGTTCAATATAATTCATTTATCAGTCTGATATAAGTTAACTTTTGATGTCCCCAACTGAAAATGTTAACCTGTGTGTGCACTGCTTTATATTCTGAAAACAATCAAAAGCCAATGCGTTAAACCTTCACAAAAATGGTAAACAAACAAACATGCATTTAGTACGTGCACGTCGAGATGACATTTACGGGGTTTTTTCCCCACATATTTACATTTAATCAATATCAGGACTTTACATATTACATGGTTTATTTTATACACACCTTTATTAGACAGTCATGCTATAAGATAAATCGTAAGTAACCAATTATGATGAGAAGAGATATTGGTAGACAGGATACCTTACCGATTACATTTTCTCTTCATGTCACTTGTAAAAGATCCGCAAGCATTACAAACGTATGCAAATTTAACTTTCGAAGGTGGTCAAGAATTAACTTGGTAATGAGGGCAGTACAAAACCTATTATTCTATTCATTAGTATAATTATCATATATGTTATACAAAAACACTATGAAATACACTGAAGCTGTACAAATGAACTTTTAAATCATCCGTATGTTTATATTCTGTTATACATATTAAAAATTAATTTATTGAAGGGAACCGTTCGTACGGAATATAAAATAATTTATTGGTTTATTGGTGATTGTGCAATCAATTGCAAGGTGCATCTTCCGTGCATTCTCATTATGACCACATCCAGCGAAACCACATCTTCCACTTTGCTCCCCATAAACCCTTGGCGGATTTCATTGCGAAACTCGGTGACAAGCTCCGTTTTATGATTGGCTGCAGCTGCGAGTAGCAGATCTAATCGTAGTGCTGGTAAATGTTAACTTTAAAAGAAACCAAAGGTGTAATCTTTGGTTAAACATTCGGTGCTTTGAACAAGTTAAGACACAAGTTCATGAGTACAGTGACTCCCCAACGATGGTCTAACCAGATCGCTTTAACAAGAGGCCCAGGGGCCACATCGCTCACCTGAGCAATAATAGCCTTAACTCTGATCAAATTAGCATTACAGTATCAAAATCAAAATACCTTTACAACAAAGTACAGTAGATCTTGCTAAAAATATTAAATCTGCCAATTTTTATCCACTTAATTTTTTCTGGGTAAAAACTATTCCTATATACCCCCCCCCCCCCCCAATTTTGTGGCCCCACTTTTCTCTAGAGAATGATGGTCTCAACTTTAATGTGCACAACCTGTGCTTTCATACAAGTAACTGCTTTTTGGACTGAAAACTTTCCAAGAATATTTTTAAAGATTTTCTCTTTATACATTTATCATATATATACATATATATTTTCTCTATATATTCCTTTAAAAATTTATTCCCCCATTGTGGGACCGCCCTACCCCCGATGATCATTATTTAAACAAAACTTAAATCTACACTACCTGCGGATGCTTCCACGTCAATTTGAGTTTTTCTGGCCAAATAATTTTTGAGAAGAAGATTTTTAAAGATTATCTCTATATATTCCTATGTAAAAATCCATTCCCTCATTGTGCCCCCCCCCCCCCCCTGAGGGACTTTGATTGGAACAAACTAAAATCTACACTATCTAAGGATGCTTCCCCTTTAATTTGACCTTTTCTGGCCAAATAGTTTTTGACAAGGTTTTTAAAGAATTTTTCTATATATTCCTATGTAAAACTTGATCCCCCCAATGTGGCCCCACCCTACCCCCGGTGACAATGATTTGAACAAAACTTAAATATACACTACCTGAGGATGCTTCCATACAAGTTACAGCTTTTCTTGTCTAATAGTTTTTGAGAAGACGATTTTTGAAAAATACCAACAAATTTTCAATAATTCTAAATTTTCTCCCTTCATTTGAACAAACTTGAATCCCTTTCACCCAGTATTGCTTTGTGCCAAGTTTGGTTGAAATCTGACCGGTGGTTCTGTAGAGGAAGATGAAAATATGAAAAGTTTACATTGACAACGCCGCCAACGCAAACGACGACAGACAACGGACAAATTTTGATTAGAAAAGCTCACTTGAGCTTTCAGCGCAGGTGAGCTAAAAACCTGTATGTTTTACTGGAAATGAACATAGTTCTACAAACTTGTCAAGGCTCACGTGATAGCATGGGAAGTAAACATGGCGAATGAAAAAATTGCCCATCCCGTTAGTATATACGTTCTTGCTTATGGTTATTTCTTTTAAAGGTTCAATGCGCTTTGTTTTATTTAATTTCTTTGGTCTGCAATATTCACGACAACGATACCTGGTTTTATGGCATGAAAGCTTTCATCAATATAAATCGGCGACTTTTTCACTCCCGGTACAGGTCCTTACAAAACACTTTGAATAAAACTTTCCGTGCTTTCTCTAGGTTATAACTTAATTCGCATTTATTCTAATGATCAAATTAAATTTGTGAGTCATTCGTAGAGTTATAAGCAAGATATAGGGCTCACAATTCTTTGCCATGTAAACAAGGTTCGTGTCCTGTTTTTGTTTACACAGGTTTAACATACATGTACCAGTAAAAAATCTTTTTCCAGCTTATTTGTCTATCTTTTTATTTATTTTTAGCATAGAATAACAATTCCTAACGTTTAACCCATTCGTTTTAGGTTTAAAACTGAAATTTTAACTTCAACGTTCAAAATGTAAACAAGCGCTTTGTTTACATAGTGAAGAATTTCAAGCTCTGTAATTATAACTCACTTATAACTCAACAAATGACACTCAAATTTCGGTTGCCTTTTTTAAAATGCCTTTCTGAGGCATTGTAAATATTAAAATCGGAAAAATAATTTTTGACCACAATCTTGACCATGCCCTTTTAATGCCGCAGTATGTATATATATAACCCGTTGTTTAATTCGATTAAAATGTGAATATGCAAGGGACGCAACTCTAGTTGCTCGTTAGAAAGCGCCACCACATCACCGAGTTTTCGTAATGAAATCCGTCAAGGGTTGATTTACCAATCGGATTCTAAAATCTTACAGAAGTATGTTCAAATCCTAGCGAAAGTTAAATTTTAGATCTTTTTTTCCGGTAGGAAATTTGAAATATCCAATAGGATATTGGTTTTTCCTAGGAGAAAATCTTTTCTATAGGAGTTTATTTTTAAAGATAAATATCTCACCTGACAAGTATGATACATGAATAGCAAATATGGTTATAAACTCTTTAATTAATTTGTCTATCATACGGCATATTTGAATTTTTCGATACATTAAACTAAGACGGGTGCAAAAACGCTACCTTGGCACTGGCATAATTATGTTACATTAAAGTTTTAAAATTCAGAGAATTTAAAACTATCTATAACAATTTGTTATAGATAGTTTTAAATTCTCTGAATTTTAAAACTTTAATGTAACAGGTTATAATTTCTGAGTGTTAACTCAGCACAAGTTAATTTTTCTATTTTTAGCATTTTAGAGTTACAATTTTTATTTCAAAATCATTTAAATTTTACTTATTTTAAATGCTTTGTATTTTTTCTCACTGTTAAAAGTTTTTCTTTATTTCTTAATCGAGAAAATTTATTGGTAGCGTTTTACTTTTAATTGTATAACCATGGCATCTAAACAATTTGACACTTTTCTGGAAATTATTTAGTTACGACAGATTGTCGGACAATAAGTTAATTTGTTAAATAAACTGACAAATTCCTCGTTCAGGCAAACCTTTGAAGATAAATTCTTTATGTTATCAGAGCGACACTTTAGCGACTCGCGAAGATTATTCTATTTTCATTACGTCAGAAAACTTATTTACTCGTTTCGGCTTTACTTAATCTTCTCTTTGTTGACATACGTACATCGAAATTCATCTAATTGACTTTATCACCTTTTTGGCCTTTAGTAATCAGTGCCAGCTCATAGAAGAAATTCTGTGAAATTAGCCCGCTAGCATTTAAATCAAGTATCCTGATTGGTCAATGAGAGCAATTCCAAGTTAAGCCGGATGGTTGGTGAATTTACTTAATTCACTTTCCATCCGACGTTTAAAGAATAAAGAACTTGTTTTAATTTTACGGAATTGTTTCTCTTTTCCATTAGGTAAGCTTGAATGAAATGTTATCTATTTTCAGTAATTTAGATTTTCATTACAGTATTTTATTATATTTTTCTTTTGCTAATTTTGATAAATTTTAGTTTGTTTTGTTTAAAATACTTAAGAACAATGATTAACTATATATTTCTTATTATTCGGCGGAACTATGAATTTGTCATTCCAGAATTTTAGTTTTCATTTCTATAAAAGATATTTCGCGTCATTGTTTATTATGCCATGATACTTAATTTTGCTTCATTTCGTTTAAATGTGTGATTTTTATTATTGAATTTCTATGCTGTTAAATGCTGTTTTTATAAAGTTTGAATTCGCCGCGTAATTATTCTAAACCTGTAGTGAACTCTTCAGTGCGAGAAGGTGAATTTAAGAATCGGTAGAAATTCGTCAGCTAAGTAATATTTGTAAGTTATTTCCTCTTTAATTATTTAATGACAACAGTTTATATTTTGTTTTCTAGTTTTCTTGCATTTTATAAGCGTTATGCATTTTCATACTTATGCGGAATTATCGATCCTTAGATTATAAGCGTAAAAACGATCTCGCTTTCTCGCATTGCGGTGTTTTACTACAGGGTGTTTCGAAATATGTTTTTGTTTTAATGCACTTTCCATCCGACGTTTAAAGAATAAAGAACTTGTTTTAATTTTACGGAATTGTTTCTCTTTTCCATTAGCAACCAGTAGAAAGCCGAGTGGCATCCTACCAAGCTATTCCCCAACTTAATCATATTCACAAACAGAGAAAGTCTCTGTGTGAAAATTATCCACCTTAGTTCTTTTTTCTCCGATTACCGTCATATTACTTTGAGATTTTTATTGTAACGCTCATCTTTACCCCCCGCCCTCCGATTATAAGGCCGAATGCACCATTCATATTTCACCGCAGTCATACATAATTATTTCATTCACCCAAACATGTAACGTTTGATGTATTGGTTTGTAGAAACGCCTTATGAAAAAAATATATGAAAAAACCATAACTGAGGAGGAATATTAATTTAAAGACTTAGTTCTAAACACTGTAATTCCATGCGAAAATGCATTATTCAGTACATTTTGTCTTAGATGGAAAACAACCAATTAACGTAGGTTTTTATTATTTTAAGTCAATAAAAAGTTATAAATGTTCATTATGTCATAAAAGAGTGTTATCTTATTTGTATATTACATTATATACATTGTAGGTTACTATAACAATTGCCGTTGAATATACCCTTGATCATCTGTATAGGATATATAGAATACCACTGGTTATCATATTTACAAAAAATGGTTGTGCATGAGTCGTGTTGAAAAAAAAGTTATCTTCAATGTGAATTATGGCAACAACAATAAACAATATAATTAACTTGGTAGTTAAATGAAAAATAAGAGAGAACATAAAAAGAAATGTCTTCCATAACACTTAGACCGACGCTCGTGGACGCTGCCTAAATTTTGAGAAGTTAGCTTTTGATTTGTTGAACTTAATCGCAACAACTTCTCTTCCTGTCCTGTAAAGTTATACAATTTACCATCGTTGCGAATCCGTTCAACGTTTAATAATTTTGAAAAATCACTATCAACGGTTTACGACTATTAATAAAGATTTCTTAACATCTGTCATTGGTCTTTATGTGTCATTCATCTTTAAAATCTCTGTTTGAGACACACATTGTAGGGGTTAGGTATGTGCGCTCCTTTATACGTCCCTTCAAGAGATGGCATTGGTTTCCCCGGTTCGTTAGCTATGTTATACTTCTGTACTACGCTGGTTATAAACAAGAACATCTCTATCTCTGCAAGAGCTTGGGCAGCACATGATCTAGGTCCTGCAAAAGAAGAGGCAGAAATTGAAAATCAACCAACAGTCCATTGAAAATTGCGTGGCGACTTAAAGCTTTCTTTCACTATCTTAAACAAGTTGTTACCTAAAGAATAGGATGCGTAAACTTTTTCAAATCCAAAAAGCTGTCCGGAATCATTGATAAAGCGACCAGGGTTGAATTTTTCTGGTTCTGGAAAAATGGAAGAATCCCAATTCACTGTACACAATCCAAGAAGAACCCAAGCGCCTTTGGGAAGAGTGTATCCGTTGACCTGTATATTCTCTGTTAGAACGTGTGTTGGTGCAACAGGGATGGCTGAGGATATCCGAAGGATCTCGTATAAGACTGCCTGGCAGTACGGTAGTGATGGTTTATCTTTCCAGGTCGGAGAGCGGCTTTTTCCAATGGTATTGTCGATTTCCGTTTGCATGTTGCAGACGACATCTGGATGGTTTACCAGGTAAAGGAAAGACCACGAGAGGGCTTGGACAACAGAAACTCCACCGAAAAGAAGACCATATCCCATCAAAAGCATGTCCCGATCTGATGAAAATACGACAAGATGGTAGAGTATTAAATATTTGAAATATTTAACGAAATCCATACTTTACAAACTTTTGCACTATTTTTCAATTGCACCAGAACCCGATTAAATATAGTTAAACAAGTACACCTTTAAATGTGTAAGTAAGTGTTTGTCCTAATGAGTGTAAGAGGATGGTGAAACTTAATTTGACCTCAACAATATATATACAGTCAAACTTCGTTATCTCGAACTAGATGGGACTTTGAGATATCCGATTATTCGAGATATCGAGAGTAAAATACTTTACAAATAAGTAGTTGTGACTTACAAATCACTTCGACATATCCATTGTACATGTATTTGAGATTTCAGTGTTTAGGATATCAAAGTTCAACTGTATATATTTAAATGAATTTGATAACACAATTTTTAATGCTTCACAATGCTTTGATAAATGGATTTAAGAAATTAATTTAAAAAATTTCTATTGATCGACGTACCAAAGGAAAAATTGACCGGAAAACTTCATCGGTATCTGATGTATATCACTAAGAAACTTAGAATTGCCGTCCTTTAATATTTTTCATATTTTAGTAAAAATTTATCATTTTGGAATACATATTTAGTTTAGAGCCAAGCTAGTAAAGCTGTTAAACCATTCTATTTCTTATTCTTCCAACAAAAAGGTGAGATCCTGAATGGAAAAATACTGAAATCGTCTAAGAAATATTCAATTTTAAAATCATTAATTGGCTTTAGTACTTCGATGGATGATATAATTTAAAAGTAACTTCCAGAAGCTTATACCATTGAATCCTTCCATGTTCTCTCTAGCTTCCCGCATTCTTTCCTGCTCCTGCATAAAACTGTAGATGAAGTCGATCGAGTCTTTTTCATGTGCATTTTCCTTGTGTTCATCTACAAACTGTTGTACTATTTTCAGAATTTCATCGACAAGATGGCGTTGGCGTTTTACTTTGAATCTGTCACCAGGCAAATACTTCAGCCACTCAAACATTGAGAGGATGGCTTGGTCTGGTACTATATATGTTGCTTCATCTACCAACTCAACAAGGCGACTTAGTGTTTCATCCCCGGGTTTGAATTTTTCTCCAAAGAGTAAAGAAGAGACTATGTTATAGTGGTTAGTCTTTATCAGTTTAATGATGTCGATTGGACACCCATTTGCAAGATCCACATCTTTCAGAAAATCTACGACAACATCCGCAACACGTGACTCCTGGGAAGCGCTTCCGGAGTCAATTTTTCTGAAGGTATTAATGACGAACTTCCTTTGCTTTTTCCACACTTGCCCAAACGCACCGAGGAGACCTAAGATGTGTTTAGAAAGTAAGTAATCATTAAAAAAAATTGTGTGTTATTAAATTTGATTCCATAAACTACAGGAAACGCAAAAACTTACCAATTATACAACATTAATATCAGAACAAATTGCGTACCCGAGCTTTCAAAATACTCTGTATATCCAAAAACTACTGGATGTTCAACTGTAAAATCAGCTTTTCTCTCGAGCACTTCCGTGAGCGTTTGATGGCCGCAGACTACAATAACTTTTTGTCCAAATATGTTCAGGGTGACAAGGTCGCCATGTTTACGTCGAAGCTCTCTGGAATTGACAAAAAGGATACTTGAAGTCACACAGAATCTTTACAAGTGAGTCAATATATCTATTGTCTATTCCATTTTAATTATATCTCCACTTACAGTAAAACAGGAATTGTTGGTTCAAAATCGACATTTCCCACTAAAAACTTTCCTGGTTCGCGCGGAGGAAGAGTTGTGGCTTCGTTGTTTTCAGACATTGCTGAAATAAATCAATTAAATGTTCAAATATTTGTCTTCGCAAGGATATCTCGTACGGTTTTTAAAAGCTATATGGTCTTCATTTTTATGAGCCAGTTCTATAATAGTTTATTTTTTACATTTAAAAGCACTGTTTAATCATAAAATAAGATTGAATAACGTGATATTGTTTTTTTTTTCTTGTTTCTATTTACATATAATTTTTAAACTTTTTAAGAAATATAAGAAACTCGGTCTCAGGAAGTTTTAATAGTACCTACATACAAATAAGACATAGTTCTCCTTTCATGTCGAAAAGTGCTTTTTTATGGCACCAAACATTAGTCTTATCTGTATAATTTATTGATAAAAACTGCTATATTTCTGAAATTGGTATTTTACAAAAATTTTACAGAATCATTCGGATTTTGTTAACACGTACAAAGAATAATTTGATGTTTTGTTTTTTTGTTTTAGTAACTTATGTTTATTTGTTTAAGAACTCTGCTTCTTAGATGAACCTCCAGCTTTACTTTCGACATTAACGGAAGACCCACTCGTTGCTTTGCAACGAACTTTGCTCTAGTTTCATGATATTTTTCTACCACATTTCACATGAAAATATGATACATACACACACAAAGTCATTTTATTTGACGTAGCACATAGAAATTCAAAGATATCAGTTTTATAAAATTTTATGTCATTCAGGTCTTTGGTATTTCAGGTCTTTAGTATGTCCCGTTTACCGATCCGGATACAATGAAAAACTCCGAAATTTTCCGAATAGATAATAGTCTCGATAAAAAAGCGCCTAACAGGACAGTCTATGACAACTTTACATTTACGAGAAAAACAAAAAAAATATGCAATATTTTTTAAAAGGCATAACAAATATTTCTTAATGTAAATTTACTTTTAATTCATAAAAATAAGCATAAAATTAATTCAATCGCAACTTCTCAGGCCTTTCCGGCAAGTTTTTCCGAGCTTTCCGGAAAGGCCCGAGAAGTTGCGATTGAATATTAATTTTATTTTTAAAAAAACTATCCCGAAGAAACGCAGTTACAATATTTAAATCTATATCAAATAACGGACCATAATAATTTTCCATACAAGCTAATTATCTTAGAAAGTTATCAACTTTCGCCTATTTACACCAGCATAATCGGTCTCGTTGCAAAGTTACAAATATTCAAAGTAATAAATAAAAATAATATCTTAATAAGCAGGCAAAAAATGCATCATAGGAATATTTAGGAAAAGAAACCGTTCGGTTTCGTCCCCCGAATGTTTGAATTTATTCAACACGCATGTTATGCATCGATCGTAAACTTCAGAAATAATAGTGAACAAAATGTACACAGGTCCATTTTTTGATTTGCCAGCGCATTACACATTTTTGATCTCTATCAAAAACGATGTCAAAATACAATCACCCCCGCCTCGACGTCAGGTGCGTATTTTAATATAAGGCGAAATAACGCGATACCCTTTTTATGTCGTTTGTTTTGTAAAAATATATTTTTAACATCCGGTTTAATTGACCGGAAAAACTACTGCAATGTCTATTATTATACATATACACGAATACTTTATGCTTGACTCTGTACTAAGCATAGCATCGATTAAAAGCGTGCACAAAATTTGATAACAAACAATCGGACCAAGCAGCTTTTAAATATGTGTGATGCAACGATACTTCTCATTATCGCTCGTTATGCCAAAATTGCATAAAAAAACCCCATAAAGAATAATTGAAATAATTGGGGTGCAATTACAATTATTATAACAATTCATCATCTCTTGACTGCAGCGGCTATTATAATATGATTGATAAATAATCATTACTAGCTCTCTGATTGGCTGATATCCACCAATCATGTAAACTTGTAAATCCGAATATGCAATCATGTTGGTGTGCGAATCTGAGAATAAAAGTGTGTTATTCTGATCGTGTAACCTATAAAACTCGGACATAAACACATGTAAGATTTGACTCAGTTCCTTCGTATGATGCATATTTTGCAGCTTTGTTGTTTTTATTAGTTTATTAAACCTTCAACTTTGCACACTTTCAATACGGTATCTGCATTTGTATCTCCAGGCTCGGCAATAGCACATCTAACATGAAACAAGTTGACAAATGTAAAATCTACAAATTTGTTGAATTTTGACATGACCTTATATGGCAACTGCCTTGCTGCGGGAAAAGGCATGCCGTAATCGCCGGAATAGATGAAAAAAAAAAACCCATAATGTTCAGCTAAACTTTTGCAATAAGCTTTATATGAACGACACTTGTTCTATCGAAAATACAGGTATTATTTTTAGAAAAATTATTGAAACTGGACCAAAGAGGTTCATGTATGTAAAAATCATTGCCGATGTGACGAATGCGCTAATTTCTGTTATATAATTCTCATGGTATTATACGATAAGGGATAAACAGAAATGCTTAATATCTTATTTTTCTAAAATAATTTGACATGTAATTTAAACTGGAATATAAGTAAATGAGTACTCTTTTCTAGAAGTGAGACAGATCAAGAAATTTCCTAAGAGGGTGAATATATTTTCAGCGGCATGGGGTTCGGAGACTGCCTTAAGGTCCCACGGAGCTCCATTGCTTCTGAATTATAAGCATTTTGAGAGAGAATTTCTAAACGGGTTTTCCGGTTATTGAAATAGTGAAAATGGTGGGCGGGCGAGTGGCTGCCAAAAGGGTACAGTTATTGTACCGATAACTCCTCCCACAGTTTTCAAGATAGGTAGTTGTTCTTTTAAAGATAAATCTATCAGAGGTATGCAAATAGCTTTTATCAGAGGTATGCAATGGGTAGGATTTTTTATTTCTGCTGAAATTTGTCATTTTTTGGCAAAATATTGCGTATAAGGTACACCTATTGTACGGATAACTCCTCCTACAGTTTTCAAGATAGGAAGTTGTTCTTTTGCACATCAATTATAAACAGTGGGACGGACCAGAGATATGCAAATTGTTAAGATTTTGAATTCTGATAATTTTTGAAGAATATTACCAGCTGTTGAACTTATATTAGTCATTTTTTGGCAAAAATATTGCATATAGAGTACCCCATTTTTCTGAATAGGTAGTACATGTATTTATCAATTGGAGTATGGATACTGTTCACACGAAAGAAAACCCGGTTTGCTGTCACATTGACAGCTTTTCTCTTGTTATTTTTCAGAATTGAAATAATGAGAATTAAACGACTAAGAATAGCGGAAGAATATATGTAACTATACATGTATTAACACTTTTTTTAAATATCAAAATAATTTTGTTGTTCAAATGTAAGATAAATAATAAAACAATCTAAAACTGTTATAAAAAGAAGATTTTAAATCATTAATTAAAGCACAAAGTTTTGTTAAAAATTGAAGGGCTTTGAGGAAATAGTAAGGGTAAACTAGTATGATTATGTTTTTGTAATTATGCTTTTTCTTCGGAAATTGGATTTCTGAAATTAAGGAACGGGGTGGGTCAAATGAATTTGATTGTATATGAACTGGTAGAGTTTTAATTATAAAATATTTTACGATATATTCTGTATTGACGATGATTTACAAAATTAAGTAGCTGCTTTATGGTAAACAGTACATGTTCACAGGTGGCTGTAAAGCAGTATTATAAAAGCTCTCCGGATAATTTTTATCAACCAACTTCACTAAGTGAGTCTGTATTGAACGGTTTGAACCGACATTCAGGACGTCATACTCATATACCGTATTAATTGCTTGAAATAAAAAAAAAATTGCCAATTTTCACGTGCATGATAAGTGTCTTTCCCTATATATTGCCGACAATGCAAAAAAGAAACACTTTTAAAAATAATATGTACACATTTTAATTTCACGACTGTTAACATTATCTTTGGTAAATTTTTTTTGGAAAAATGGTGGGGGGGGGGGGGGGGGTGGTCACTTATACATGTAATATCTCTTATTAATCAAAATCTCAAAACCAATGTCTTTAAATAGTTTGTTTTTCTTAATGATAATTTTGCAACTCAGTTATTTAATTGATCAGCTGGCCGACCCCGTGTAAATTTTCGGGGGGGGGGGGGGGGTCTTACCCAGCTTTGCGGTAGCGATAAGGATGCTTTTGGAGATATTTTCTTTATTCAGCCGAACTCTAAACTTTAACAATCTGTTGCATGTTCTCTAATGAAAATGAGTGTATATCTACGTTCATGTCATTTTATGTAATTTTTTCTAGTTCTAGGAAGATATCTGAGCAGCATCTTTCTTCAGAGACATATAACAGTATATACGTCCCTGCTTTCATACATTCTCTTGATAAAATGTACACCAAGCTCATAATTTATTTTTCCGGATGGGAAATGTGTATTGTAGTGGCAGGTTACATGTAAATAACAAACAGCTTTTTACAGCTGCAATTATTCATCTGTACAACGAAGGCCTGCGGGGTCAACACTATAGTGTTTATGCCTAAGTTTTAAATGTTATGCTATAAAAATTACACTCATTCATACTCAGATTAACACACCAACACGATTGCATATTCGGATTTACAAGTTTACATATCTGGATTTTTGAACACGATTAGCCTCCATATTTCGCCGTGCAGGTGAAAATAAGGATGTAAAAACTCTACATGTACGTATACTGTATTTAAGCAGTATTTTATTATGCATCAATCACATAAACGGATGGGATTGGGATAACAGGCATTACTTTTATATTATATAAATCATACCGGACATACAAAGTCAAAGTCAAAGGATGTTGTGTTGTACAATACCCCCTTTGTATTGTTTCATGCCTCTGTCACATGCTGAATCGTTGATTAAATGCATTATATATACACTCAGTGTATATTTCCCCTTGTTTGCATCGGAAATCTGCGACGTTCAATTTTCTATGAATACACTTTGATGAATATCCCCAAAACCTCGAGGCTCAAGGATATGGAAAGAAGGCTTTTTGTAGTATTGTCCTACCCTATCTAGGCCATGGCCATTACCTTTAAACAACTTTTTAAAATAAAATTTTAAAGATGACTACCATGGAGCTCTTTGTGTATTTGATTCTAGTCGTTAAGGTTGTAAATCTTTTAATTCAAAATCATAGTGTCTGATTTTGCTTTTTTGATTACCTCTATTTTGATTAAGATTCATTGAATTTTGTTTCATGGTTTCGAACGGGTGGATGTCGTTAGTATTCCATGTTTTGAATATTTAATTTAAATATTGAGTCTCGAATCTCTTATTTCGAATCTCGAATGTACAGGTTGTCAAAACGTGTATGCGTGTTCTTGAATAAAATTTAACCCAGATCGACTGTATCTATTAATTTATTTTTATCTTTATAACATTTATTATAATTTTCTTTTGTAATTAGTAGTTTTATTTTTTTATAAATGGCTTTACTCATCCTTGTACACATTTGTTATAGGTACACTGTACATAAGTGCTTAACTGAAAACAACTTAGTTTCCTGATTAATGACAACTGCAATTACTAGTGCAACCTTATATTCTAGTTAACTACGGTACACATGTAACCGTGTACAAATCGATATACTGTCCCGCCAGGTATTAGTTATTTACGTATTTTCCATCAACGATCAAAGCATTGTAGGCAGCGCTACTTGTTCTCTCGCTTCGACAAACAGCGCTACCCATTTGAACGACTAGTTGTTATGATGTTTTCTGGACCATGTCCAGCGATGTTTATTGACAGTAAATAAATTTAAAATTTGTGTCAACATAACCCAAAGCAAATCGAGATCATGGGAAAATTAAAACCTTAGGTAATGATTATCTAAATTATCTAAAAACGCAATGAAAAGCTATATTAATTATTCTATCACCAATCTGAAAAAGATATGAAATATTTTCTCGTTTTATATAAGTTTAATATTTACTTTAAATATAAATATATAATACCAACAAAGGTGTAAGAGCAAGAAAGACAGAACAAATTATCAGGCATTAAGTGTTGCTTTTGTTACTGGGTGGGATAGACATTATTTCTGCTATAAAAACGTTAAAGTTAAGAAAAGCACCTGGAGACGATTTGATCACTAATGAACACATAATACACGGCGGTAAAACACTCGTTGGTTGTCTTTTAAAGCTATTTACTGCCATTGTTGTTCATGATTACATCCCGTTTTGTTGGAAATTTCCCACATGCGCAGCAACAAGGTTTTCAGAAAGAATTAGGCTGCTTGACAGCATTATTTAATCTTCAAGAAACTATTCTTCAAAATTTAGAGCAAAGAAGTAACGTATATGTATGTTTCCTCGATACCAGCAAAGCCTTCGTTACCGTCTGGAGACCTGGACTCATGGTCAAACTACACAAACTTGGCATAACTGGAAAATTATGGTCGCTAATTAACCAGTGTCACCAGGATACTGTGAGCTCAATAGTACTGAACCAGACCCGTTCAGGATGTTTTCCGACATATCAAGGCGTTAGACAGGGTGGTGTCGTGTCTACCTCTCTTTATTTTGTTTACATCGACGACCTTATTCAAGCGTTACAGTATGGTAGCCCAAACACAGGTATACTTAACATACCCAGCAGCTACCCCTCCTTAGCCAACGACTTGTCTTTAATTGCTGTCACTCCACTTGCGCTTCAAAAACTGTTAGACATCGCATTTAGATACGCTTGCAAATGGCGATTTACATTTAACGCATCCAAATCGTGCGTATTGCAGTTCCGTGCACAAGGAGCTAAACTAGACACATGCAACATGTCCTGGCATCTAGGTCCAGCGATTGTATCGTTCAACCGGTCTTACAACCATCTAGGTATAATTATAAATGAAAAATGTAAACTCTCTGACCGAATACAGGAGGCTTGTAACAAAGGACGGAAGTCATTTTTTGCACTATCTGACCTTGGTTCACCATTTCTTAATCCTAGAACACTGACTCATCTGTACAAAACAATTCTGCTACCATCAGTACTCTATGGGTGCGAACTCTGGAATAATTTGTCGTTTAGAGACAGAAACCAACTAAATACATTCCAACATTTTATTTGCAAAAACTCACTAAACTTACACAAATTAAGCAGATCAGATATGTGTGAATCGTATTTCGATGTACTCCCCATATGTGCAGAATTAGACGTTCGAAAGCTACTATTCCTAGGCCGACTATGTCGCCTCAACCCAAAAATGTTAACAAAGAACATTTTCCTCACAAGATTATTTTCTTATTTCACGATCTCTCGACAAACCAGTTGGGACTTATCCCTGATATTATAAGTATTCTACATTCATATGATCTTACTGATCATTTAATTGCGGACATTTCTGGACGATGGAGTTTTTCCCGAAAAACCTTCCTGGAGAAAAATTGTACGTGACAAAGTGACTGCATCACATGTTTCCCAGCGGCGAACATGTATGTCTCACGACCGTGACTTCACACTTTTCACAGAACTTTATATAAACTCAAATCCGTCCTCTATTTGGAAGATACCCGAACACTACCGAGAAATCGAACTATGCAAGTTTATCTGCAAACTCTGTACTACCACTCGTTTAAATGGAGATCTATATACATGTATTCTGTGTAATAATTCATTCTTCAACGTTTTTTAACATTCTTCATGTTACTGTTCGTCCACGGCGACGATTCGCGAAAACTGGTGGGACGTGATCGTAAAATGTTTCGATGTGCGGCTCTCTGCGGAATTGTGTGGGTTATCAGTAAACGACATATTCCTTGTACCGCTGGGGCGCCATACCATTCATGAATCCGATAATAAAGCATTTCGTATTCTTTACTTCAGACTAATACGAAGCGCGGCAGCAGAGTACTACAGATCAACTTCTGTTGTATTCCACACGTGAGAACTTGTGCATTTTTTGTGTATCTATCACCGTGTGAATGGGGATATGGTGATAACTAAATTCTTTAAACCTGAAATACAGGACAGGAGACAATGTAAAATTATATGTTTATTGGTTGATGTCCGTCGCAAAAGTGATCGGACAAAAACCCTATAGCGTCCCCTGTCCCGGTGTTGAATTATTCTTGCCATTAATTGTTCCAAAAAGTCGTGAGGGAAATTTAACTCATTCTCGACATCAAAGAAACGGATTGACATGAGGGCTTTGCATTACAATGACTATTACGTAATTAAAGCTGCTTGGTCCGATTTTATATCAAATTTTATGCACGCTTTTAAACGATGGCTATGCTTAGTATATGTATAATAATAGACATTGCAGTAGTTTTACCCGTGAGTTATGCCAAATTTCAATGAAGAAAAATACGTACAAAATTTGCTAACAAAACAAACGACATTAAAAGGTACCGCGTTATTTCGCCTCGTGTTAAATTTCACCCCTGACGACGAGACGGACGACTTTGACATCGCTTTAAATAAAGGTCGAAATGATCAGACAAATTACAAATAAACATGTGTATGTTTTGTTCGCTAATATTTCCACAGTCTGCTTTCTTTACAATCGATGCATATTATGCGGGTTGAATAACCCCAATCATTCGGGGGACGAAACCAAGCGGTTTCCTTTTCTAAACATTCCCGTGATGCATTTTGGTTTGTTTTTTCGTTTGCCCAAAGAGAAATTATTTTTATTTACTTTGAATATTTCTAACTTTGAAAGGAGACTGATTCTGCTGGTGTAAATAGGAGAAAGTCCATAACTTTCTAAGATAAATGATATGTATCGAAAAAAAATTAATACTGTAATTACAAAAAAATCGGACCAAGCAGCTTTAAGAAAACAGGAATCTTCGACAGATGAATCCAAATAACTTAGTTTTGATTACTTAAAATGGCACTAATTGATTTCACAACTTTTTACGAAAAGTACTGTCAAATGGCCTAAGGCCTTTTCTTTACCTAAATCCGCGTTGACACGATTTGCAAATAATATATCTAATCTGGTCAATATAATTAGAAATATAAAATATATTTTGAAATGAGCAAAAATAGAAAAATATATTTGAAGGTCAAAATGACACTATGATAATCCGAACAATCCGAAACCTAATTCCTCTCTCCCGACAATGTTGTATAACACAATATAAATAAGAATTGAAAACAATATAAATTAGCAATTAAGCACAAGTGACATATGTCATAGAGTAAAACTTCAATATGAGTGAGTCAATTAAATCAAATGTGAGGTGTAAGAATAAAATAATTAAGCAATTATAACTGAAGTGAATTATTGTCTTGTACAAAGGGAAAGGTCTATTTATGAATAGATAAGTTACTCAAATTTCACTCCATGATATATCTACAGCAAGACGAAAACTTGATTGTTTACCCCCCCCCCCCCCCCCCAAAAAAAAAAAAATACTTGTGTAAATGTATATATCTTTGATGTGACTCGTTAGAAAATTTATGTATGTGTTATGTTCAATCTCTATTTAGAGGGATAAAGAATGAATGAATGAAAGGTACTAGTTATTTACGTATTTTCCATCAACAATCAAACCACTGTAGGCAGCGCTACTTGTTCTCTCGCTTCGACAAACAGCGCTATCTATTTGAACGACTAGTTGTTATGATGTTTTCTGGACCATGTCCAGCGATGTTTATTGACAGTAAAAACATTTAAAATTTGTGTCAAAATAACCCAAAGCAAATCGAGATCATGGGAAAATTAAAACCTTATGTAATGATTATCTAAATTATCTAAAAACGCAATGAAAAACTATATTAATTATTCTATCACCAAAACTGAAAAAGATATGAAATATTTTCTCATTTTATATAAGTTCAATATTTACTTTAAATATAAATATATAATACCAACAAAGGTGTGAGAGCAAGACAGACAGAACAAATTATCTGGTATTAAAGTGTGGCTTCTGTTACTGGGTGGGATGGGCATACATATGGTGACAAAACCTATAATATGCTGTCATACCGTAATTTTGTTACAATTGGGAAATACAATATGTTGTTTTGTAGAACCTAGATAGTATGGAGCAGAAAAAAATGGCACCATGTTTTACGTTGCCTTAAGCATATGAAGCATGCGTGTTAAATAAGAGCGAATACTTTGTTTTTGTCACTGAACAAATTTAAATAATCAATTGAAATTTTTTTGCTGAAGATATTTTTATCTACAGCTGCATAAAATGTTGCAACATTATTCTGTTATATATGAATTATAGAATTTAATCATTGAAATAATTAACATTAAAAGTTATATCTTTAAAAAAATGGAACAAGAAATAAAATTTAACCTTGAATGATCATTGTTAACACCATCGACAAAATACGGTCAGTGATGTGAAAGAAACATAGATTATAAAAACCCAGCTATCGACTTACAAATATAAACATACCAAATATGTTTTATAAAACATTTAAATTCTTTAAGTTACCTTGACACAAAATCTATTAATACGCAGCTTGTATTCAATTGTTTTTCATGTTCTAAGCGGAACTTGCTGTGTAAAACTAAAAATCAGTAGACTTTAACTGCATAAAATTCACATATCAAATGCTTAGATCAGTTACAATGACCGTTTATGATACTTATTGCACTTAAAATTTCAAAATGAGTAAAAGATATCTTACTGTGCCTAATGAGTCACTGCGATCCTCCGTCTCACTGACTTCCTCAATCTGGAGTGTAAATAACATCTGTGACGCGTATTAAAGTCTTAATTACAGGACGCCAGGAGGCAGTGGGTTACTGTATTCACACAGTGTTTGCTATCACTGTTTATTAAATATGTCGGATGTTCATCAGCAGCATAGCTAAAATGAACAAATTTCAATAATGAATTATTCATTTTTTGAATGAAATAAACAGCATTATTAATGACTTATTGTTTGTTTGTTTTTATGAGATTTTTTTGTTTTTGTTTTGTTTGTTTGTTTTTCTTTCACAAAAGACGCATTCTCAAATATATTTTAAAAAGAGGCTCATGGGCCACATAGCTCACCTGAGCAACAATAGCCATAACTCTGATGAAATCAATATAAAAATACCAAATTCTAAATTTTCATATCTTGACAATCTCCAGCTGTTTTCCACATATTTAATTTTAGATTTCAAGCCCCTTTTGTTGTTTCGGTATTTGTGAGAATATTTTTATTCTATTTTCATTTTGTAACCCGCCCCCTCCTCTCCATTGCACTTAACCTTCTCCCGCCAATCATGATTTAACAAACTTTACTGTGCTGTAACATGAGCTTTAGCTTTTCTGGCTAAATGGTTTTCCAAAATATTTTAAAGGATTTTCTAAATATATTCCTAAATAAAAATTCAACCTCCACCCCGCCACTGCGTTTTTAATAATAATTTGAAAAAGAAAACTTTTACTTACACAAGCTACAACTTTTCTTGTCAATCTATTTTATGAAAAGAAGATGATTTTTAAAGATTTTTCTCTATATGAATAATTATATTTCTATTTAAAAATTAGACCCCACCCTCTCCCCAATCGTTTTTCCATCCTACCCTCCGGGGATCATGATTCGAACAAAAATGAATCTACACTATTTAAATACAAACACACAAGTTTCAGCGTTTCTTGTCGATTGGTTTTTGAAGAGATTTCGAAAGATTTTTCTGTATGTATTTCTACACCCCATTGTGGACCCACTCTACCCACTCATCATGATTTGAAAAAACTTGATTCTACACTACCTGGGGATTTTCTACGCAAGTTTAAAGGGACTTGGACACGATTTGACTTAAAATTTTCAAATGTTATTTTTCCATTTTCAATGTTTATACTGATAAATATAGAAGTTTATAATGCTATGTCAAAATTTGAAAGTCAAACATCAAGTTATAAGCACGATACTGTGTTTATAATTCTTTGTTTTGTAAACAAAGCTCTTAAATTGTCATTGTTTACATATGTGTTGCATTGGTGTAAGTTTCAATCAAATCTGTTTTTCTGTTGTTGATAATAGTATTTATGAAGATATTGAATTTGTTTAAGTTGTTTTTACATGCCATTTTGTCTAAGAAATGGTAATTCTCAGCATTAAATTTCTCGTTGAATCGAGCTTTGTTTACATAACAATCAATTCTTACCTCTGTATCTCGCTTGTAACTTGACTTTGATTTTCCATATTTTGGTCAATCATTTAAATTGCATCAGTAAACCATTTTATACATAAAAAATAAAAGTAAAGTTTTTGATCTCGAATCGTGTCCAAGTCCTATTAAGCTTTTCTGGCCAATTGGATTGTTTAAAGAAAATTTTAAAAAAGCAACAAGAAATTTTGAAAGATTAATGTTTTGTAGTAAGTTTGGTTGAAACGGAGCCAGTGGTTTTGGAGAAAAAAAATGAAAATTTCAAAAGTATACGACAACGACGACAACAGAGAAAACAACTTTGATCAGAAAAACTCACTTTCATTTACGCTCAGGCAAGCTTTAAATCAAATAAAACTAAACCAAAAAAATAGTGATAAGAAACGTTGTTACGAAACGAATGCGGGACCGCATATTCATAGTCTTAAAAACAGTCTGTCCTAAAAACACAATCGTATCATGCTTTCTTAGTTTTTAACAGGATTTATATTAATTGCATTTAAACGTTATATATTAAAATCTTTCGCATTTCTATCTTTTCTAAATTCATCTTCCAGCTCATTCTTTTGGAAAAATGAAAAGAATAGTGTAAATGCCAAGTATATGATATGAATGCATTAAATGGGTGTTTAATGTAGGAATATACTTGATGACCCTCTAAGAGGAGGTGCAGGTCTTACATGTACATGTATAATAGTATGAGGACTTTTGCAATATTTTTGGCTTTTCGGGAGAGCGAAAAAGAGATTGACAGTCAGTCAGGGGAGCATGGTTTGACACAATAACAGTTATACAAGACAATAAAATGGGAATATATGCCCTGATTCACTAAACGATGAACGACGGGGGTTTCCGACCCTCCCCCTGGAAAATTTAAACAAATCAAAGTCACATTGGGTGTGAACCAAAATAAACAAAGGGAAATTTAAAAGCAAAGTATTTGATATAATAATTTGACAGACTGTATCTATAAAATTCGAATATGGTGTACGCTAGGTTAACTGAAAAATCCTAAACAATTCTAAAACACATAATGTTGTTTATGTCCTCCATTTATCTTATGCTAAAATTTGTGGAAACCAGTTCCATCTTGGTCCTGCAGCTTTGTTAATTTTTTCTCCTTTAAACACTACAAGTCATGATTTGATGAATATTGTCATTTATTAATGACGAAGATAAACAACAAACTACTAGGGGGATCCCAGATAAACATAAAGAGACTTGTTAAGCACCTAATTTCAGACAGGCAGTGGGATCTCCCTAAAGACTAAATAAGACATAATTATCATTGATGAATACACATTTAGAAGATGGGAGATCCCAAGATAACATATATCCAAACTAGTCAACAAACAATGGCAGGGGGATCTCCCTGTCATATGAAAAACCAAAACATCGTAAAAATTAAGGTGGCATATACAAAACATTTTGCCAAAAAATCCAATGACAATTGGATTCCGCCACCCAAAGGACAAAAAGGGGAACTGGTAACTTATTAGACCATTTCGAAATATTAAAAAAAAAAATCATATATATTTGCCAGTACATGTTAGGTTTTAAATACAACTTTTAGTTTTAATTAAACAATATGTCAGGTGGCCAGCAACACAAAGAAAAATAAATGGTAAAACACATATCCTAGTATGATCATATTAGTATGTACAGTAGTTATTGATTACCAAATAGTGGGGTGGATAAAGACATAAAAACATGGGGAAGGGGTAGCAGACATAATCTGAACTAACCAAATTAGACGAAAGGGGGGGGGGGGGTCGGTAGCAGACATGATCTGAACATAATGTAGGTTGAGGGTGGTAGCAAACATAATCTGACCTATTGTGGGTTTAGGGTGGCAGCAGACACAATCTGACCTATTGTGGGTTTAGGGTGGCAGCAGACACAATCTGACCTATTGTGGGTTTAGGGTGGCAGCAGACAAAATCTGACTTACTTTGGGTTCATAGAAGAAGTTCATAGAAGTCACAGACATATCCTGAATAGTAAACTCAATGTGAAAAACGGTGTGGTAGCAGACATATATCTGAACTACCTGGTACTCTAGCATGACTAGGATTTAATAACATAATAAAACCGTCAAATCAAGACTTTTCAATAATTTTTAACAGAAAATGAACCTTGACAGCATCCGACTTCCCTCTACCCATGTTTTGAATAGCATTTTCTGAAAAACCCACAAAAAACATTTTTGTTTAAAAACTCTTATGAAAGTGAAATGTTATAAAGTTTGAAAATGAAAAACAGAAAAATCAAGAATGAAGTTTGTAGGACTTTTATTGGAATGCAAATTAATATGAAACTAAAATATTTAAAAATTCTTTTAATGCAAACTGCTGGATGAACTCCCACAAAAATCTGAAAATAAAAACAATATTCGTTGCTTAATAAGATGAAAAAAATAGATTGAATGAGATTGAAAAATTAAAAGAAATAGTCAAATATTGCAAAATGTTGGTTTTAAAGATCCTGTTTAGGAGTTGTCTTTCTTGATTTTACTTAATCTCAAAAATATATTGGGACCAATTTTCTAATTAATAAAAATCTCGAAGAAAAATTGGAAAGGGTACAAGTCTTTTCGCAAATGTAGGTATAAGGCTAGTAGTGCTTATGATAATGTTTGAATCTGAAAAATTTTAATTTTTGATGATGCATTGTATATTTTTAACTCTTGAAAACAAAATGTTAGTAGTTACATTGCCTTTTACTTTTTTTTTTATATACAATAGCAATTATAAACAACAACCATATGCATATTAATACATACATGTACATAACATGTCCATAGTGCTACACATGTACGTGTGGTAATAAAAACATGCTCTTTTTCAAGATTCTGTCGTTCCCTCATTTGGCTTGCAAATCCGGGTTTCCACTGCACCTTCAGAAGTGGTTTATAATATAACGCATAATAGTATGTGTGTACATAACACGGGAAATACAACTAGGAATACATTGCATCGCCGATAAGTAATAAGCGTCCTGTGTCAAGGCAAGAAACCATACACAGCAGGCGATTAGATGACGTAATGTGGAGAACTAAATGTGTATTGTGTAGAATAGAAAGGAACTTGTTAATAGTCAAGCCAGCAATTGAAGGTAACTGAATACACGTTGACCTTCTGAGTCCCCGGTAAAATTCTTGACACATCTTCGCAAATTTATGCGGTTATATCGAATTCGGATATAACGAATTTACGGACCTAGCGAACTGATTTTGCGCCTCCTACCGGTGAATAATAACGAAATTAGACATCTTTATAACGAGTTTCTAATCAGTTTAAAAAAAAAATGCAGTACCATTTAACACAGTAGTTTGAATGAATATATTTTCATATAATTTTTTAATTAAATTTTTAAATTATCAAAGCACTGTATTTTTATTCTAAGCCTCAATTAGCAAAAATTATAGTCTGGTGAAAGAAAATTGAATATAGTGAATTCGTTTTAGATATTATAACGAATTCGTTATACGGTTATAACGAATTACGGATATAACGAAGTAATCCCGTAGGTCCCTAGGACTTCGCTATAACCAAGTTTCAAACTACTAGGATTGTCATCAGTAAATTATCAGATCAAAAATACCAATTACCAATATCGCACTGATCATGAGAGTACAACTTCACACCGTATAAGATTGTCAAACCATGTCAATTTAACGTGTTAGTTTCAGTCAAAACGATGTGTATTGCCTCAAATGTTTATTTTTAGGAGATCAATGCTGCTGTTCCTAGGACCTCCCCAGCATACTTTCACTGCGTGTTTTTACATAAAATATATAACGTGTAGGAGTAATAATCGTATTAAATTTCTCTTAAAATATTAGGAATATGATTCAAAGATATTTCATAAAAGAGTGAAGAGCATTAAAAATCCAAAGAAAAATTCTGTTGTCTGCATGTGATTCCTTTGATCGATCCACATGTAAACTTTACTAACAAAACCGTTGAGGTTACACGGAACAGCCGTCTAAATGACCTAGATTGTTTTCTATAAGAGAAACGATCTGTTGAAATACCCTGGGCTGTTAGTAGAATAGAAATAAAGTTCTTGATATCGTGAATGTTGCACAATAACCATCTTTGCTAGCCAAGGGTTTTCGGTCCACTTTGCTACCCATAAACCTTTGGCGGATTTCATTACTAAAACTCGGCAACTGGAGTTGCGATCCATGCATATTTACATTTTAATCGAATTAAAAAACGGGTTATATACACACCATGGCATTAATACAACTTGAAAACATGCTGACTACCGAATATCGGAACATAATTCACGATGCTATTAAATACGAAATAGGGAAAGCACGGAATGTTTTATTCATAGTGTTTTGTAAGAACCTGTACCGGGAGTGAAAAAGCCGCCGATTTATATGAATGCTTTCATGCCATAAAACCAGGTATCGTTGTCGTGAATATTGCAGACTAAAGAAATTAAATAAAACACAGCTCATTTAACCCTTAAAACCAATAACCATACGCAGGACGTATATAGACTAACGGGATAGGCAACTTCAACATTCGCCATTTTTACTGCCCATGCTATCACGCGAGCCTTGACAAGTTTGTAGAACTATGTTCAATCCCAGTAAAATATATAGGTTTTGAAAGCGATCTGGTTAGACCATCGTTGGGGAGGCACTGTACTCGAAAACTTGTGTCTCAACTTGTTAAAAGCACCGAATGTTTTACCAAAGATCACAGATGTGTTTTCTTTTAAAGTTTATATTTACAAGCACTACGATTGGATCAGCTACTCGCAGCTGCAGCCAGTCATAAAACGGAGCTTGTCACCGAGTTTTCGTAATGAAATCCACCAAGGGTTTATGGGGAGTAAAGTGGACCGAAAACTCTGCCTAGCGAAGATGCAGGATAACCTCCTCGGTTTCGAACTGTTGTTTGAAATATAAAAGCCTCTGCTAACGTCTCGGCTTTTATATTTCAAAACAGCATTTCTCGACCTCGGAGGTTATTCTGCAACATCAACGAAAACTCGTACTTTATTTCTTAAACAATAATCATACTAGGGATAAGTTCCAGCAGTTATCAATGTAACGTAATATTCTTTTTTCACAGGTTTTTTTTCAAATTAGACAAAAATAACGACACTATATACTTTCAGGTTGTGCACTTCGTCAATGAAAAGCATACCTGAGGGACACATATTCCTTAAAAATAATCTAAATGTTCTTACAAAAATATTTATCTCGATCGGCTTTATTACAGACTGTTTTATTTTTAGAATATGTATATAATACAATTTGTACTTCATCTAAAGAAATCCTGCATAGTTTGTAGTGGTAGGCGAACAACGGTTTTTCAAAATTAAGAGACAATTTAGCTGTGAATATTTTGTCAAAAAACTTTAAAAGACGTAAGTAATTAAAGGAGGTCTATATCGTCGGTATCATCGCGTATTAAAAAAATTCAACGTCTCATTTCAAACATGAAGATAAACTGAAAACGTATTGCCGGTATTACATTTTAGTTAGAGTTCTGGTGTTCTTCTCAGCTCCCGTCAGATATCGTAAACGTTAGATATAAAACGTTAACAGGATTTTTATATATTTTTTTCAGTTCAATGTGTTTTAATATTTGTATACATTTTTAATTTCCGACAGTTTTGTAAGCCTAATGTAATAAGTTTGACTTGTATAATATAACCGCTCGTCTAAGATGCGCAATTCAATCTACAATTCAAAAACGGGAGCGTGAAAGTTTTATACATACGTCATCTAAAACAAGTATGATACTCATGATCAATTCCTCTTAAATACTGTTCTGCTCTGAGCATGCTCTGAACATAGATATAGACTGTTGTAACAAACAGTTTAGGTCTTCTTTAAATGTATCAGATTTCTTTTATACGTGTATTTATACAAGAACCGCATTTCATTTTAAGGTATAATATTTACATCTAACAAGCATAATTTCCTCTATTTCTTACGGAAACTTATAGTTAATTCATAGCTCTATAGAAACAGCCAGACTGAAATCTACACGCCCTATTTATCGATTGGTCGAAATCAACAGCGGCTGAAAGTGACAGGACTGAAATTGACACGCCCTGTTTATCGATTGTTATGAACCTACAGCGACCTTAATAAAATCCAGACTGCACGAAATAATCATGACGATGCCAGACTCAATGTCTCACAGAAGACGATTTGGCTGTTTCTGTTAGCTAACGTACTTTTGTACATCAACAGTAATTTAGTGAATTTTACTAACTTTTCATAATCAGTTTATTAATTAGTGAAAGAAAGATGTTAATATAAACAATAAAATGCTTTCTTTGATGATTCGTGCGGGTTATGAAGGTAGCGATCATTGCAGGAAAAATTTACATAAACCGCTTACGCGGGTATGTATTTTTCCTGCAATGTCGCTACCTTTATATCCCGAATGAATCACCAAAGAAAGCATTTTATTGTTTAAAGACACGCATGATCAAAATCAGAGTCTCAACACTAAATTTATTATTGCAGCCAGTTTATTGCTTTTTAACAACCAGATATTTTGTATCCAGACAGAAAGGTATAATTTCCGCTTAAATGCTGAACTGTTTGCAGGTATGTCTGTACCCAGAATTGACTTCCTTTCTTTAGTTTTATGACAAGGTTGCCCGTTTGGCTTTGCCATGTGTTTGCCTGTGTATACGTGCCTATATACGTTCTAATCGTCCCATCTACATATCCTCCAAGATAGGCGACAGAACCTTTGTTTGTATGATAGGTCCATGAAAACGAGTAGACGCCATCTACGGGCGCTGTGAATATACCGGTGGCCGGGTTATATCCACCTCCTTCGTTTACTTGAACCTTTTGAAATTTGATGATAGTGTTAATGGGCGTGTTTTTCACATCACTAGGAAGAATTGCATGGAAGGCAATGGTTTTCCCTTTACATTCTGCAAAATAGACGCTTAGTGCATGGATGAAACAACAAATATATGTATGCTATTTTAACAGACATGCAATTAATGCTTGTCATTAATACAGGTAAATACTTTTGAGTTCAGATTTTTTAAACATGAAACTAACAGTTTTAATCTTACAGAAAAGAATTATTGTTATAGATGAAATCAGTCCACTAAAATAATAATACAAAAATTTAAGTATTAAATATACAAAAATTAAAGAACTTTCTAATTTTTAAAACTTCATTATGAAGTAGTTGTTTTTTATACAATCATTCGCGCTTTTGAACAATTATGTAATCGGAGGAATAAAATGCATTACCGTTTATTGTATGTGGGCTACATTTGGGCTCCCAGCCTATTTTTCGGCAGATGTCTTGGTAGCTTGCATAGCTGCTGAGGAAACTCAAGTAGTTTCTACTTGAGTTCTGTTGTTCAGCAACTGTGTAACTGATCAAGATTACACAGAAAATAGCTGCATAGGAGACTGCTGTCTTTGAATCCATCGTTAAATCAAGTTAGTGTTGGAGAATGAAATCTTTAAAAAAAAAAACTCCATTGACGTATCTTAAGAACAGGGTAGATAATTTCAAGTTTTAAGGAGGCGATTTAGGGGGGGGGGGGTGAAGGTGGAAAAAATACAATTTTAGCAAAACTCTTTATTTTTAACCATATGTAGTTTACATCAATTCTATTTTATTTGTCAAGTTTCAAGAAAACAAACCATCTGATCTTTTAGGGGCCATCTCAAAATAAAGGTACATTTACTTAGGAATAGAATTATAGGAAATTGCCATTTCCCGCTTTTTTTATCATTTAAAAAACCACTGCATAGCTACTTTTCTCAAATTGTAATATGTGATTAGTAATATATCATTTTCTACGTTGAGACCTTGTAAGAAACACTAAATCTTTTCTTTTAGTTTTAAGTTGTGGCCGTCTCAATATGCACTAAATTTTGCTATTATAATATTTTTGTTTGGAGTATTACAAATGAGATAGATAGGCTACAACGGATTCATTCAAATATAAAAAAAATAACTCTGAGGATTGCATTATTCTGTGTATCAAATTTCAAAGAATTTTTACTTATTATTTTATTTTGTTTCTTATAACGTACTCCTCTAAAGATTCATTTTGTCATAGCGTCATAAAACACAAATGCAACACTCACCTACCATACAACAGAAAAATCGTTAAAACTAAAACTTTCCCAAGAGAAATTGATATTTTTATCTGTATTTTGTTTATTATGTTCAACTTATAATGACCCCGAAAAAATTAAACAAAGTATAAATACACTGTATTTCACTAGAATGCACCAAGACATGTGCAATAAAAACTAAAGTCGGCCTCCTAAAAACGACATGAGAATTTGCAAAAGTTTAGAGTACATTACCTTTAGGGGTTATGTTCGAATTTCCTACAATTAGAGAATAAGCATGTTTATATATATATATATATATATATATATATATATATATATATATATATATATATATATATATATATATATATATATATATATATATACAAAATCTATACCCAGTACGTATTAAAATTACATTAAAATGAAATTCTATATCATTGCGTGCCATTATTATTTTTAACGAGAATCGGACATTTTTGATAAAACCATTAATTTATGCGGAACAATTAATTTAAACATTTATAATGATATAAGTGTAAAATTTCACTAACTGCGCACCATAAGTTATTGGAGAATCTTGTTGACGTAAATATTGTCACATGTTAAATAATGTTTTCAATATAAGGTAGTATATATTTCTCTAATCCATGAATGAGTGGCAAAACATGACGGTCTGCTACGTGTTAACAATTCAACAGACACACGTGGTTTTTGTCGGTTTAATACACAATATTTCATTGCTTGCAGGAAAATTGGTACAACTTGTTTTTTGCTTTCAAACATAGAAAGGGGAAGATTACGTACCATAGACTTTGTTTAATGCCCACTTTGAAAAATACTGTTGTTTTAGTTTATCAGCTGTTGCTTCAAATAAAACCCAACAGTATCAAATGTCTGGCAAACAATACGCATACAATATAACATACGGCATAAAAACATCGTTGCATTAAAGGGAAGTGACTCTTCACATCGATCACCTTTTATGAATTACTGTGTATTTATATCTGGAAAAAGTGTAACAACAATGTGCATTACGTTCATCAGTAGCGTCTATAAAGACATTACAATATCATTTCAAATAATAAAATATTGTTAAAATGCCATTCTACGAGAATGCGCTCTATATATTTTAATGTACAGTTTACATGTATATACTCTACGTACTTGATGGTATTTTTGGTAAAGCATACGTATCAAATGCAAATTATCATAAAGTTTACATTTATAAGTATTTACAGCACTTATGTTCACAATAAAGGGAAAAACATTGAGCATATGTATGTTCACTTATTATTACCCATCAGAAAGCTTCTGTCTCACAATATCACTCATGCTTACTGTGCATGAGCTATAATTGTTTTAATATGGCAAACTTTTAAAATTTGCTGTCACGGATATATTAAACTATACTCCGTCCAAAGATATCCTCAATTCACTTCTTGCTTAATTATTTGATATTTATAAATACCTCAGGTATCAAAAAACGTTCATTCAAAAGTATGAAAAATTTCAAAGATGTCTGCTTTGACACGCCAATCTACATTGTAGCTTCTTAGGTTTCAATAATCGCTAAAACTAGAGACGTCTACGGGGATTTTACATTGCAACAAACCCTGATGTGACATTAAAGTGTTGCGAGGTATTCCAAGTGACTTTCGAATGGAGAATGATGTTCATATTTCCGATTGTGATATTTTCTTTTTCCGTATCTGTAAATTTTTCCGAGGGAAATGATAATATGTCAATAAAGTTGTCTTGGATTGTTTCCCTTTTATCTATTTTAATTGTACTTCTTTCACAGGTATGTGTGTTTTCATTAAAGTCATCCAAATGTGCTGCATAAAGATATTGAGACAAACTTTATATAGTATTAAAATAATTCGAATTTAAAATATTAACTTATCAAGAGGTAGAGTATGCAATAAATCTGCTAAACAGCAATTAGAAATGAACCCCACTCTCTTTGATGGAACAAAGTAATATTTAAAAAAAAAATTCCCAAGAATTTGGGTGGAAATCTCAACCATCTATATTGATAAAATCACAATGCACAAAACTAAAACCAACTGAACATCAAGACACATTACATCTTTGGCCACAACCTTAATAACGGTAATTTCTACCCTAAGGCAATTCGTGTCATGTTTAGGATACATGCACAATGTGGCTGCCTGTTCCATTTAATTGACCATGCCAGGGTATGAACTTAATAACAGATTTTATGAGCTACTTTTAAAGAATTATTTAAATTCAGTTATACAATAGTAACTACATGATTTTTAATGGAATTATCAATAAATCCATTACTTTGTTTTATGGATTTATTTATTATACCCGCACTTTCTAAAGAAAGTTCGGGTATATTGTTGTTACCCTGTTCCGTCCGTCCGTCCGTCTGTCACGTTTTACTTTCTCAAACTGCTCTTACATCTTATAAACCAGCAAACTGAACTCTCTTGGAGTTTGATTTGGGGTATCATTTTGTTTTGTAAAAAGGTTTCAAAAATTCTCTGTTAGTCCTGGGGGTCAAATAATTGGTAAAAAATGACGTTTTTTCACAAAAAACCTTCTTCCTCGAACTCCTCCTACATTTTCAACAGTAGACAAATCATCTTTTGGAATATGTTTTAGGGTATCCTATAGATGCGCAATAAGGTTTCGGAATTTTCAATTTTGTCCTGGGGGTCATTTAATGGCTGAAAAATGACGTTTTTTTTTACAAAAAAATGGTTTCAAAAACGTCTTTTTTTTTGGCAGTAGCCAAAAGATCTTCTAGAATATGATTGGGAGTGTCATATTGAGAAGTGATCAGGTTCCAGACTATTTTTTTATTAAGGGGATCAGTGGGCAACAAAAAATGACGGTTTTTTTCAAAAAAAATATGGTTCCCAGAACTCCTCTTACAACTTTTGGAGTAGCTACGTCATCTCTTGGGATATAATTGGGGCTGTCCTATAGATGTGCAATAAGGTTTTAAAAATTTAAATTTCATCCAGGGAGTCAAATAGTAGCAGAAAATTGACGTTTGTCACTAAAAAAAAAACCCATTGATCCCAGAACTCCTCTTATGATTTAATGGATAGACAATCATATCTTGGGATATGATAGGGACTGTTCTATAGATGTGCAGTAAGGTTTTAAAAATTTGAATTTCATCCAGGGAGTCAAAAAGTAGCAGAAAATTGACGTTTATCACTTCAAAAAAACATAGATCCTAGAACTCCTTTTATGATTTAATGGATAGACACATCATATATTGGGATATGATAGGAACTGTTCCATAGATGTGCATTATGGTTTTGAAAAATAAAATTTAACCCTGAGGCCCATTACCTACCGGTACATACCTTTTGATGCCCTTTAAGGATCAAGAATATATATGGTTAAGGGGTGGGGATCTCAACCGTTTTCGAGATATTCGTGCACTTCCTGTTCAAGGGGGGTCATGACCACCCCTGGGGCCCATGACCTACATACCGTTTGATGCCCCTCGACACAAGGAACAAGAATATATAGGGTTTAAGGGTGGGGATCTCAACTGTTTTGAAGATATATAGGGACTTGCTGTTTGAGGGGGTCAGGACCAACCACAGGGCCCATGACCTACATAACATTTGATGAATATATATGGTTTAGGGGTCATGATTATATCAGTTTCTGAGATATATGGTAATTTCAAATTACTGGGGTGGGGGGTGGGGTGGGGATGACCCCAGGGGTCAGATCTAATAAACCCTATATATTGCCAGTAACAGCCAATATATGATTATGACAACCCTATATTATTATCTTTGTCCGTTTTCAAGTTACCATTTACAATAGAGTCTACGATTCTTCCAACAAGGTTCAATGTTAGACCCCACACCCTTTTGACACCCCCCCCTCCCCCGAAAAGTGGTTGTCTAACCCAAAATGAGAAAAATCAAACCAGGGTGCACAACTAGATATGCAGGCCTATCATATCCTAGAGTTTTGTACAATTCTGTTCAGCCATCTCTGAGAAACAAGTTCAGAGCAGGAAAGAAGAAAAAGAAGATGAAGAATAATAATACATGTATTAAGAACCGTACAAAAACAATAAGTCTCCAAATTTCATTCGGGAGACTTAATAATAAAGATTATGTTGAGATAGGATCATCAAACATCAATAATTTAAAGATAATTGACAATTTCTGATTCTAAGGGGGTCAGGATGACCCCTTAGGGTCATGACTTACATGCCATAATGATCTGATGCACCTGCATGACCTAAGGAGGACTATTATCTTTGGATTAAGGTGGGGATTTCAATGGTTTTTATTTAATAATTTCGGGAAGAGCACTTGGGATCATGACCTACATATAATCTTAAATGCATTGAACAAAGAAACAATAATATAATATGTACATGATATATGATTCAATTTAAGAACCCAGATATAGATCAATCATCTGTTTTGTAATACTTCCTATGGAACCCAGATATAGATCAATCATCTGTTTTGTAATACTTCCTATGTATATACAATGTATACATGTACATGTATTAGTTTGTGTTTTGTTCTATACTCTACATGTTCATGACTGTAGTATGGCTTAGTCTTATTTTAAATTACATTAAAAAAATTGTCAAATATATGACTTGGAACCCCCACTCCCAAACAAACTCAAATATAAACTGTTCTCCCCCCCCCCCTTGTCGAATGATCTAATAAAATCAAAATATAATTTGGGTGTCTAAAAACTTCTATAAACTGGTAAAAAATGTTATTCTTAAAAAAATTATATTACACCTTGCATGATTGACAAATGATCTATTGATATATGATCAGAGGTCATATTTCTACCTTGGGATCAATAAGTAGTATATTCATTGACAAGTTAAAAATTAATAACAATAAATGATTCAAATTATAAATGTTTATACTCAACATTCACCCCCCCCCCCCCCCCCAATCTAACCTGGTTATAAAGATTCAGTCTTCTGAATACATTCTTACATGTGTACAGTAGCAAATTTTAAATCATTTCTTGATTGCTTTTTCTCTCGTGATTCACATTAACATTTTGTAAATTGCTTAATTCAATTTTTAAGATTTATAAACAAAATGTTATATGCATCACTTCCATGTGTATTCGCCTATTCGGGGCAATTGTAAAGTCTCCTAAACAAAGCAGTGACATCATTAGGCTAGGAATTACTCACATGGATCAAACACTACTGTATAACATATATGAATAAGATAAAATACATTATTATCTCTAGTTCTAAAGATGTCAGGGTGTCTCCAAGGGGGCATTATCTATATACAATTTTACGCGCAATGACACAAAGAGCAAAAATAAATTATATGGTTTAGGGATAAGGATCTCAGATCTCAGAAGTTAACAAAATATACATTGTATCATATCATTTCCTATTTCATAAAGGCAGGAGGGGGGGTTAAAGACAACACATGGGGGTCATTAATGTACTTTACACCATTTGATGCATCATAATGACATTAGAAGATATTTTGTATTTTCCTGTTTCGTGGGGTCAGAACAGTCCCATAAGGTCATGACCTACATTGTATTTGATGCATTATAATACATTAAGAAAGAAATACTCCATCCTTCCTATTATAACTCATATAAAAATGATAAGTGTCTACACCTACTTACATGTAATACACAAATTTAATAAGAAATTGTTTATACAGGGTCAATATGGGGTCAACTCAATAGTGCATGCAGTCTGAGAAATGAAAAAAAAAAATAACTTTTGCAACTAAAATGACAGAAACCTTAGAAATGCGATAGGATAGGTAACGATGATAAGCTTATTTTTAAAAATATTAAAAGATGATGATACAGTATGCTGTCAAAGGGAGATCACATTTAGAAAGTGAAAGTAGAACTTATATATGTATGCATAGACATATAACGTTATGCTGGCATCTCATTATATTCTGCTACTGCTGCTACATGTATTATGCTTACCTAAATTGGTCAACATCATAATGATAATCCAATTAAAACAAAATAATGAATTCCTTTAGCTGATCTTAACTAATCCTTTTCTGCATACGGAAAACACAGACATGTATGTATGGGTGTTGCTAAAACGCGGAACAGAAAACGGAACGGAAAGCGGAACGGAATGGAAAATATCATCACGTTTATCGCTGAAAAGGGTATAGACTGGCCAGAAACGATTTACTTTGTATCTTTTATTTATATCTAATGAATGATTATCAACATGTTGTTATCTTATTAATATTCATATGAATGTCTTTCAATTATAGCATTGTATTCATTCGGCTTTAGTTGAGTACGAAACGGAAAAATCAAATGTATACGAATTGTGAAACATTTACATGATTAAACGAGCAAATTAGCTATAACTTTTTACTTATTTTTCTTATACGGTATTGCTGGCATATCAGCGTAACGTACGCAGCTAGTGAAAGCGTTTTATGCGTGTTTTGAGTATTTTTATATTTCAAATATGATGTACATGTATATACTTACATCAAAATTGAATTTTCGGTGTTCTAGACGATCTTTTATCATACAGATGATACAGTATCATTGAGATGGAAGAAAAAAAAACCGTAGGACTGACGACATTAAAAATTAAAATACAGTAAACATTAAAATACCCGGTAATTTGTGAAACTAGTAATTTGTGAAACTAGTATTTTTAGAAATGCAATTTTGTTTGCGTTTTCATTACTATGCAGTTGTTTATTCCAGCAGCTATATACATATGATCCGAATAGAGAGCTCTAGACGTTGCCTGGTTTGATTTTCCGATTATATATTGGGACTATAGTCTGTCGATACCAAAATATTCATGCAGCACATTTGGCACATTTGGAAGTCACTCAGAAGACCTTGCACAATTTTTCAACACTATCATCCGGGTCTGTTGAAATGCAAAACCCCGTAGACTTCTTTATTTTTAGCCGTGTATTTATACCAGCTGATAAGCTAGAGAGGACGTTTTAAAGAAAGAATAATGAGAATGTTTAATGCTTCTAAAAGAGAATCGCTTGAACCCTGAGGTATTAATAAATATACAGCAAAAAGTGAATCGAGGATATTTTGGGACAGAATATAGTGGTAAATGCATGTACTGTTAATTTTGAGGAAATAAATATTCTTGAATAAATAATGTAATATTGCTAATCTTTAAAAAAAAATTAAAAAGGTACATAAAGTATATCGTTTTAGCATGATTAACAAATCTATGAGGTAAATAACATTAGATAAGATTTTCCGTTTTCCCTTCCGTTCCGCTTTCCATTCCGTTTTCCGTTCCGCGTTTTAGCAACACACGTGAACCCATCTAATCGAAGAGCTGGGTAAAACTAGTACCTGCTAATGAGACATGCAGACCTGTGTTGTGTACGTAACTTCAGACAAAGATCATTCATTTGTAAATGCATGTAACAGTGTTATTTAGGGGCAAACACATGGTGCAGGTATTACTGTCTAATGACAGCATCTAGTTTTATTATTATTATTAATCTGTAACTCCTACACATGGCTGGGAAAAGTGCGTAATAAATTGATATTTACCTTGCAACTGATTAACGCGTGGCGATGCAAGATGATCGAAATGCAAAACCCCGTAGACTTCTTTATTTTTAGCCGTTTATTTATACCAGCTGATAAGCTAGAGAGGACGTTTTAAAGAAAGAATAATGAGAATGTTTAATGCTTCTAAAAGAGAATCGCTTGAACCCTGAGGTATTAATAAATATACAGCAAAAAGTGAATCGAGGATATTTTGGGACAGAATATAGTGGTAAATGCATGTACTGTTAATTTTGAGGAAATAAATATTCTTGAATAGATAATGTAATATTGCTAATCTTTCAAAAAAAATTAAAAAGGTACATAAAGTATATCGTTTTAGCATGATTAACAAATCTATGAGGTAAATAACATTAGATAAGATTTTCCGTTTTCCCTTCCGTTCCGCTTTCCATTCCGTTTTCCGTTCCGCGTTTTAGCAACACACGTGTACCCATCTAATCGAAGAGCTGGGTAAAACTAGTACCTGCTAATGAGACATGCAGACCTGTGTTGTGTACGTAACTTCAGACAAAGATCATTCATTTGTAACATGCATGTAACAGTGTTATTTAGGGGCAAACACATGGTGCAGGTATTACTGTCTAATGACAGCATCTAGTTTTATTATTATTATTAATCTGTAACTCCTACACATGGCTGGGAAAAGTGCGTAATAAATTGATATTTACCTTGCAACTGATTAACGTGGCGATGCAAGATGATCGTCTACACAAGTGAGACTTCTACAAGAAAATGTTTGGATCTGTTTAAGGGGCATGGTCACCATTTGATTAAACTTTATTTTACAATGCTTTTGCAATGCATTTTTTATTATTAAACACGATTTGAGTGTCATATATGATAGAGTTATAAACAGGATAGAGCTCTCAATTGTTTGTAATATGTGAATAAGGACATGATTTTGTTACAGTACAATTTATTTTTAAATCTATTTTTTTATCTGCTTTATCACATTCTCATTATCACATTCATTTTGAATCTATACAACATTCAAAATTTAAACGAAAACGTCACATGAGCTTTGATATTGCAGTAGTTTAAGCTATATATGGACCTTGGATATTGGCCTGGGTAGGTCAGCAGTAGAGCTCCTGACTAAAGTTGCAGTTTCCCAGGTCCGATTCTCGGTCCAGCAATACAATTTCATTGTATATGTGTATGCTCCCTCTTCCTTTCCTATTACATTTACATAACACAGATATTGAGCTCTGTATCTCGCTTATTACACGAGGACACACTCATTTTGGTTGACTATTAAATATGCCTAACTGGAGCATTGAAAACGTTAAAAATTGACCAAAACCATCACCATGCCCCTATAAGACGTCTGCAGCTTCTTAAGGGATTGTACGGATAACTGCGACGAAAAGAATGCCTTTTACGAGTACTGATAATGTACATTATATATAAATTGCTTTAAAAACAATTTTAGACAGTGAATGAGCTTATTGTGGTAAACAATTGGAATAGCCATTTAAAATGAACACATTTAACTCCATCAAATTAGCAGTTTCAATTCAATTTAAAAAGAATGCAATATCAATTGTTCGTTGAATAATGCTGAGCCCTGTGAAATCAGTAGAATTCGTTAAGACTTAATGTTAGTTGGTTTCCTTCAATCAGGAATTACCATCCTATCAGATAAGTAGACCCAGTTGTTTATTATAAGTACACATTATTGTCTCTGTCGACTGCATCTTATCGTTTGGGTCAAGTTAAAAAGTAAGGCATTAGTTAGTATAATTGTAAAAACATTTTTACTTGAAAATGGTGCAAACTGCAGGGAAAAAATTAAATATCACGTTTTAAAAAAGTAAAGTATTACTTAATTGAAAAAAAAATATTGTTTTTTGTTAAAAATGTTACACAATTCAGAAAAAACCCATTGACCATCATGTTTATAATAGTAAAGCATTAGTTAATTGTAAAAGCATTGTTTCTTGTAAATATGGAAACAATTCAGGAAAGAAACATATTAATTGTAACGGTATTGTCTAGAAGACAAACAACCAATTAATTAAAAACAATTTTTGTAAGTATATGTTAAAGGATAGTTGAGTTTTATTGTGATTGCAAAATAATGTTTTTTTCCACAAATATAAGGTACAGTAAGAAGAATATCACGTACATTAAACATGGTCATATCGAACAAATGATTGATAATGTTGATGGTTGACGTGTTAAATAATTCATTTTTTGTTGATAAATCTGTTAAATTGTGTGGTTTTGCATTGCTTAATTTGTCTTGCTTAATTCCAAGACACTGAAACAATTAAAGGCAGACATTTTGAATTACCAGCCGGAAGGAAGCAGCGTATCTACAGCAAACATCCTCCTGGTTGGTCAGATTGGAGCGGGAAAATCCAGCTTTTTTAATTCTGTAAACTCAATTTTTCGCAAAAAAATCACGGGCAAAGCTCGAAGTGGAAGCTTTGAACACAGTCTTACAATTGCAGTAGGTACCAGTAAAATCTAACCCTAAAATGCATTTTAGTTGTGCTGATACCGGTATATAAGGAAAGTATTTCACTGTCTGAATATGTATGTTTGTAAATTACCATAATGATTTTCTGGTTTACAAATTAACATTTGTGTTTTTTAAGTTTTGGAAGATAAGCATAAAGGACTGGGAAGACACTGAAGATTCGTCTTTGTGATACTCGAGGTATAGAGGGAGACTTTGCTGTTGACACCCAAGAGATGACCCACATCCTAAACAACAACATACCAGACATTTACCAGGTAAGTTCTTTGGTACCATTGGACTATTAAAAACACTAAAAGAATGCAGCGTTTAATGGTCTTACAATGTATACATTTAAATCCTCTTAAATATTTTTTTTGTAAATACTAAGCTTGGAATATCTTTTGATTAATCTTGGGTGTAAGTGGTTTGGATAGGGGATACCCAATATTAAATTTTAAGAAGAGCTAATCTAATGCTGCATGTTCCGATTTTTAGGCTATTTCAGCCTATTTCCTAAATCGTTTCGGAGATATTCTGCAATTTTCTTCAACATTACGGGTATACGGGAGGCATTTTAACTATGGTGAAGGCCGTTCCGGAGACACAGTTAGATTATTTTAACAAAGCAGAATGTAGTGAAATTCATAGCATTATTGTAGGCTTAAAGCTTGGTTATGTAAATGTCAACGATACGGTGTGTCGATGTATCTATTTCATAAATGTCCGATATCATATGCAATGTCAACCCGTGCACGCGCGGGTCAAAGTCTAGTTTCATTAAAGATGTCAACTATTTTATTACATTTGTTTCAGATGGTTTATAGGATTTATAAGAGACAATTTAGCGATGGAATTTTTATCAAAACACTTTAAAATAATAGTTAAAGGAGGTCATTATCGCCGGTATCATCTGGATACGCAAATAGAGAAAGATTTAATATCTCATTTCAAACATATGTCAAACTGAAAACGTATTATTACATTTTAGTTAGCGTTCTGGCGGGCAGCGGATTCTGTTCAATCAAGTACATTGCTAAATGCCATTTCAACATCTATGAGAATAGAAAAATTCAGAAATACGCTAAATTTAAATCCACAATAACTTGTTTAAAAATCGTCATCGTCAGATATCGTACACGTTAAATATAAAACATTAACAGTATTTTATCTTTTTTTTAGTTCAGTGTGTTTTGATACTTACATACAGTTCAAATTTACGACAGATTTACAAACCTAACGTAATTTGAGTTCGACTTGAATAACCGCTTGTCTAAAATACGCTATTCAAGCTTCAATTTAAAAACGGGAGCATGAAAGTTTTATACATACGTCATATACAGTAAAATACGCCGATATCGAACACACTTTTAATGAATTGACCATCACAGCGAAGTGAATATCAGTCCCCAAGAGTTAATTACATGTTGTAAACTTGACGGATATAACGAATTGAGCTTATAACGAAGCAAAATTGCCCGTTCCTGAGACTTTGTTAAAAGTGTGTTTTACAGTAATTTAAGTTTTATACCCAGATTCTTCCTCTAAATCTGATATCGTGATTAAATTATTCATAATTAAGAATTCCTCTTAAATTAAAAACTGTTCTGCTCTGAGCATGCGTGTGCTGTCAGAAATAGAAGTAGACTGTTGTAACAAACAGTTTAGGTCTTCTTTAAATGTAACAGATTTCTTTTATACGTGTATTTATACAAGAACCGCATTTCATTTTAAGGTATAATATTTACATCTACCAAGCACAATTTTCTCTATTTCTTACAGAAACTTATAGTTAATTCATAGCTCTATAGAAACAGCCAGACTGAAATCTACACGCCCTATTTATCGATTGGTCGAAATCTACAGCGGCTGAAAGTGACAGGACTGAAATTGACACGCCCTGTTTATCGATTGTTTTGAACCTACAACGACCTGGAGTTTTGCTGTTCAGCAGCTGTGTAACTGATTACAATCACACAGAAAATAGCTGTATAGGAGATTGCTGTCTTGGAGACCATCTTTTAATCAAGCTGGTTTTGAAGGACGAAATCTTAAAATTAAAAAAATTCAAATCGATTGTTGTATTTAAGAACACTAGAAAATTTTAAGCTTTAAGATAAAGATCTAGTAATTGATCCCAGACTGTCTCTTTTGTGCTAGAACCATTATGACGTCATAACTGATTTGATGAATTTTTTAAAGTAATCCCAGTACCTATCTTCAGTTTGACATCATTCTAAAGAGTAGGTCAAGGGCTTATTTAATGACTGTAGGCATTCTAGATATATATATAATAGATAAAACTCTGATATTTGTTACTTTTATCCTTCATATTTCATAGAAAATGATTGTTTAAAACATGATTTTTCATTGTGTTTACCAAAAAATTAAGCCCCGGTATGAAACCAAAATATTGTTATGAAGCATCATTAAAAGAGTTTATATATTGAATTTCATAAACCTGTAGGCACCTTTCATTTACTAGATCTTGACCTTAAGGAGACCATTTGGATTTTTTCCCGGAAAACCACAATAGCAAAACTATTTAATTTTAAATCATATGCAATTTACACCCATTCTAATTTATTTGCGAAGTTTCAAGTAAATCTATCATTTGGTTCCTTTTAGGGGCCATTTCAAATTACAAGCACATTTACTATATAAATGAATATATACGAACTTGTCATTTTCCGCACTATTAATTACTTTAAAAACTGATACAATAGCTATTATACTCAAATTGTAATATATGATTAGTAACTATATAATTTTCTACCTTTAAATATGTAAGAAATACTATATTATATCGTCTGGTTATAATGGAGGCCGTCGCAAAATTAAAATACACTAATTATATTATGTTATATTTTTTGAGTATTTCCAAAAATGTAGATATATACAACGGATTCATTCATTAATTAGGAAAAAAAACTCTGAGGGTTGCATTATTCTGTGTATCAAATTTCAAAGAAGTACGGGTTTTGCTTTTTCTTTCATTTTATTTCTTATAACGTACTCTTACCAAGCTTCATTTTATCGTAACGTCATAAAAGTACAATAGCAATGCTCACCTACATGTACCATACAACAGCAACAATCGTTCAAAAATAACATTTTCATAATTTGTTTTTATATTTTTATTTGTATTTTGTCTATTGTGTTAAATTAGATAGATGATACAGTAAAACACAAATATACATTTTAGGTATAAATACAATGTATTTTACTAGAATGTGCAAAGACATGCAGAATGAAATATAAAGTCGGCCTCCTTAAAATGACATTAGAATTTGCAAAAGTGTAGAGTACATTACCTTCAAGGGGTTGTGTTAGAATTTCCAACAGTCTGAGATTGTGAATGTTTAATCGTATATATACAAAATCTATGTCCCGTACGTATAAAAAAAATTACATTTAAATGAAATTCTATACCATTGCGTGACATTATATCTCTCAATATATATGTAGACATACTTTTGTCCGCGTGGTATTAATTTACGCTATGAACGCGCGCACAAATTTTCCGCGGAATTTTTTCCCTGTACTTAAAGTGCATTTTGGAATGAAATTTTGAAATTGCATTACATGAATAAGGATAATCGGAAGTTACTACATTATATAACACTTGCATATAAGTGTACATAATGTATATAGTTTTTATCTATGCAAACTGTCAAACAAATTGAGAATTATTGAGAATTCACGTAATAAATAATTTAATCTCCTAAAGATTTGAATTTTCTGTAAATTTACTTGCATGAAACTTAAACTTCTCCCAGCTTGAGATAACGGCATGTGTCCGACGACGAATAGCCCCAAGCGGGTCTGTCTTTCAATGACCCAATTAACTACATGCTAAGACCCGTGTTTTTACTGCAATTTTTAGATCCCTTTGCCCTCTGACGTTTAATTGATAAAACTGATCAACTCATAATTTAAACGACATGTGAACCCATAAATTGACAGTTAATAAAAATTAAAATATTTATTTGCCTTTAAAAATACGACATGCATATAAACAGATAAAAAAGAAAAAGTTCATTGACAATCTTTAAAGTCCAAAGTTCGACAAATTCTACGTAATGAAAATCGCTCAAAACCAAATTTAATAATAATTGTTCAAATGATTTTTTTTCATTCAAAGAATCCGCATCAATTTTTACCTGCGGATTAAATTGATATTTTGATTCCGCGGTATTATGACCCCGTGGAAAAAAATACGTCTACAGTATATATATATATATATATATATATATATATATATATATATATATATATATATATATATATATATATATATATATATATATATATATATATATATATATATAATGTAGTGTATATTTTCTCCAATCAGGGTTGGGTTCATTTACTTTGAAATGTAATTCGTAACTTTCAAATACATCAACAATTTTGTCAATTACTTGCAATTACAATTACATTGATTTTTTCAGTGTAATTAATTACTTTCAATTGCTTTGACAAATGTAATTAGATAAATTTCAAAATTTATATCTTAAGAATAAATACAAGTATAAACAGCATTGACACACACAACATTTTTTATGGTAATGTCTTTAAAGATTTGCGTTCATTTTAATCATTATTTATAGATTTTGGTTTGAAATATTTTAAAATAACATATAAACATTATAATGGGTACTAAATCCCGTGTCATTTGGTTCATGTTTGGTTCTGAACAAGATTATTTAATACTAGTTTTTTATTCAATACATTTGTTTTTGGGTATGAGAAGGCTTCATACCCGAACAAAGTAGACCTTTTCTAGAGTGTCATGTTGTAGAAACACATCAAACATAATGAGACACTTAATTAGTGTATAAACACAAGCCCGTTTAAAACAGGTATGCAACCTAAACATTATTTTTAAATTTCTGTCTGCCACTCTCCTGTTAACCTTATATACCTGTACTTGCATATAATTGTTTACATTAACTTGTAAGATGTACTGCTTTAAAAAAAGCTTAAAGTTAATGAAGAACTGAATATGAATATGACACCTTTTTAAACTTTTAACTTGAAAAAAAAGTATCACTACGTATTACGATTCAACAAACACACATGGTTCTTGTCGCGATACTCAATATTTAATTGCCTGCCGGAAAATTAACTAAATCTGTGTAAAAAAGTATAAATTACAGATTATTTAAAAAATCGTTAGCTTTTGAGGAATATTTTTTGAATTTGCCAACAAAACTATGGAGGAAATACAGTATTTTTAGAACTGGTAACTCAAAACTACCTATTGAGACAGGAAGATGGTTCAATATTCCAAGAGAGAATATAACAAATTATGTACTTGTAATGAAATTGGAGATGAATTCCACTATTTGTTTAATTGTTCTGATCTTTGTATAACTGATGCTAGAAACATGTATTTACCAAAATATTATATATCAAACCCAAATGTTTTAAAATTTGAAGCATTGTTTAATGTATCAAACAAAAAACAACTTATCAAGATTTGTAAATTTATCAATACAATTATTGAGAGAGTTAGCTCTCTTGGTTAATGTACATGTACTAATCCTTCTTCACAATGTAATTTTTGTATATATCTTCTCTACACTGTAAACACGGTTTATTGAGAATAAAGTTCATTGTCATTGTCATTGTGAATTTACTTATTTCTTTTATTGAAATTCCTGAGCAGAATAGAATTAAAAGACAAATATATAACCCTCCTTCCCCAACCAGCCATTACCCTTGCCTTACATGCAAGTGACAAAATTAAAGATGACAGCTTAACTTTTTTTTCTAAATTTGCAGTCAGTTTTTATTCTGTGTCAGTAGACGTTTTTGGGAGTTGATTTTAATCAACTCTCCTATGCAGTCACTCAGACAAACCGAAAGTGAAACGGTGTTTGGACCTCAGCACAAATCATCGCTGCTGACAAGACTTAGTTCTTGAAAATGATTAATGAATTCGATGTAATGTATGCTAAAGCATTGTTTTTCAAGGAAACTTGTTTATAAATACCTTGAAAATAGTTTGATTTTAAATGGTACGAACAATTGAAATATTTTTTGTAGTCGTATGTATTCCTACGCCAGAGTTCAATATAGTCTCGTTTTACTCGACGCTCGGCTGTCTCCGTAAATGCTTGTCGGAGATTTACGGTGTCAGCCGAGCGTTTGGTTGAACTAGAGTAGAGTTCAACATTGCTTGGATCCATACAATTTTCAAGAAATATTTTGTATTACTGATACATAGTTTGATTGAATTTTTTTTACTCTAAATATTATTTACCATGATTAATATGGGGGTTTCTCGACATTCTTGTCGAAAAAGTCCAAAAATTCATATTAATATAAAAATGTGCGTAATTCAAATACAAATAAGAAACTACATGTACTTGTCATGCAAAATAACAGATCATTGATTTTAAGATAAACAAACATCGACAAAATCAACTCCCGTCAGTTCTTCAGTACTTTGATTTAAACATTATATACATTAACACTAAATGACAATTTGGCCACACCCTGCATTAAGATTAAGAACCCCTTCCTTATACACTGTATGAATGTTTCCCGCTCTAGATTAAAATTCCTACATCGGGAGACATGAAATTTTGATAGATGGCTTAATTTTCTTTCTTTATATGTAGGCAGTTTTTAATCACTATCAGCAAAAGTAAAGAAGATATTTCTTTTAAACATGAAATCAATAAACACTAATGATATGAATATTTTGACCCCGCCCTAGATTCAGAACTCCTACCTCGGGGAACATGATATTCATAATTTTGGTAGAGGGCTTCCTGATCTACAAAATTAAGAATGCAGTTTTCCTTACAGGTCTGTAAAGATAGAGAAGATAATTTTTTAACATTATTTGCATAAGCAGTATGCATCCATTTGGCCCTGCCCTAGAGTCAAAACCCATACTCCAGGGGACATGACATTAACAATTTTAGTGGAAGACTTCCTGGTAAACATAATTAAGAAGTCAATTTTTTCTTACAGATGTATGAGAATAGAGAAGAAGATTTTTCAAACAGTTTATGCATTAACACTATATGGCCTCAAGCCCTGTCTAAGTGTAATGAATTTCACAATTTAGAGAGATGAGCTCGTGGAAATCACAACGGTGCATTCAGTTTTATACAAATGTATATGGGAGTAGAGAAGAAGATTTTAGAAAATATTTTATACATTGTTAACTATATGACCATATTGGCCCCACCCTAGAGCCTAAATTCTTGGCACAGGGGCCATGTATTAACTATTTTGGTAGAGGGCTTCATGGACATCATAACTATGCATTTAGTTTTTTTTTCATATTTGGCCCCGCCTGTGGCGCCCCAGGAGTGTGGAGCCATGATATTCAAGATTTAGATTCCTCTTATCATAGAGATACTTCAAACCAAACATGCTACCAATCAAATGATGTTGAGCCCTTTGGTATCTGTAAAATTCGTGGGAACTCAATTTTAGTTGGTCACCACCCGATTGAATGGTTAAATACAGTCTTTTATCATAAGTACAAATAATATTACAATATCCATTTATATCCTTTATAAGAAGAGCTCAATACAGAATTGATATTGAAATGAAAATTTTAAGCTTTAAAATATATAATATATCGATTTTTCTTCACAAAATATTAGTTTAAAGTATTCGATATATAACGACCAAATTTTGTACCTAATAAATAAATGGTCCGATATTCTTAATCATGATATTATTTTGAAGGTGTTATCAAATAAAAATACTCCACCAAAGGAATTTTCAAAATAATATTTATGGTCCAACTACTAGTAATTACACCCTGAATTGTAAAAAGTAACTTAAAATTTGTAAAACTCTCTTGGTTAATACATGCATAAACTTTCTCTTTATTTAAATATAAAATAAAATGATTCATTTACCGCAGATATTTTGACGAAATTAAGATTTTCTTTTTTTTCAACAAGGGGAGATAAGTCTTTAAAAAAGGTGCAAAATGATTGGCTTCTTAAATGTTGTCAGTCATAAGAGTTTGGTTCATTTCACTTGCATTGTTATCTAGCAATACATATTTAACTGGTTTAAAATGATTCAAAATTGTTCATATCCCTTCATTTTACATTGAATACCTTAAAGCTAAACAAATCATAAAATTATATGCATGTCTAATTGTTGTTTGGATGATCGTCCAGCTTTTTTCAATCCATTCTTGCACAGCCTAATGACCTCCCCCCATGTTTTGTGCGCGTCTAAATAAAAGATGAGTTTCCGTGATTGCTCAGTATTACTTCCGTGTGAAGTATACACTGATTTCAGGTAAAATAAAATCAATAGCTAAATTGACAAATTAGATATATTATCAGCGGAATATTGAGCATGTTCTAAAATACAAACAAAGAAAGTTATGATTCATAACAAAGAATTCTGAATATATTCTTCCTTTAAAAATCACCAAAGAGGCATAAAAGATTTCTACGCTTCTCCGCATAAGATTTTAAGGTCATGGCCATGTAAAAAAAATTTTTTAGTTTTCAGAAAATTGTGAATTTAAAGGAAAAATGAATCAAAACCGTAGACTTTTGAACAGCGGTAGGAAGGGGGTAAGCACATTTTTTCTTTAATTACTTTTAAAAAATTGAAGAGATTGTCCCTTAAATTGTTGACAGGATAAATAAATGATGGCGCGTATTGTTACACAATATCATGATGTTTAAATTAGAAATTATAAACATACTCGGTTTTTTCAGACTAAACCTACAATAACAGAAATGTCTGATCCGGTGTACCTGGACAAGCCATGGAGAAAGTTTCCGGAGTTTGATGCAGAGGTTTAGTATGGAAACACAGAGTAATTTTCTTTTCTCTGTTGAACATTTGCTAGATTAGAATACATGTAATATATTACTCTCACCTAAATAAGTCGGATATGATCAGTTTTCTTTATTGATAAGTATATTAGTGTTTATCACAGTCCTGTTCGTAAAAAAGTGCTTTTTAAAAATATTACATGTACTGTACATCTAGATATATCTTGATTAACAGGGAAAAGATAGCTCAGTTGTTAAGTTACAAACAACAATATTGCCATTAGGGACGGCAACTGTTTTATTTTTTCCAAAGTAAGAATTGAGCCAGTTTGATGAAAATCCAATTAAATTGTATTCCATTCATGAAAACAATAAAGGCAAATAAAGATTATTGTTATTCTAGTCGACAATTTAGTTAATGATAAGTCTGTGCATTTCTTGATTAAAAATTTTCCATATCATTGTTGGTAGAACATTAGGACAGCTTATTTTTTTTTATTTTGCTTCTATAATTTCTTTTGATTACACCTCGGTTAATATTTTTATCTAGAAGTACAAAAAATAAACATGCTTTTTTATCTAACCGTGAAATAGTTTCCGTCCTAATTGCCCTCGGTGGATAGTCATTGAAACTGTTCACCGCGGCGGTTTTCGATTTTCTTCCTTTTTTTCTAGTTTAATTTTGTAGCGCTTTGTTTAATTTCAAGTCCGAAAACTACATGTACATGTTATTATTTTACTATCAAGAAAATCTGCATCGTTGACAAATAAAATACATATACAAAACAATAAAAACAAATAAAATACTGATTTATTGACTATTCGGACAATGGCCAGTTTATTGTCTCCCTCAACAGCGTCGTATCTTTGGGGTTCATGTTGCAAAAAAGTAAAGCATTAGTTAATTGTGAAGACATTGTTACTTTTGAAAATGATGCATAATTCAGGGGAAAAAAACAATTAAATATAATGATAATGTGTGGAAGATAGTTAATAGTTGACGTGTTAAATGCTTCATTTTTTGCTTATATGATACTTGAAATGTGTGGTTTTGCATTATTTTGTCTTTTGCTTTATTTCCTTTATTTCAAGACACTGAAACAATTAAAGGGAGACATTTTGAATTACCAGCCGGAAAGAAGCAGCGTATCTACAGCAAATATCCTCCTGGTTGGTCAGATTGGAGCGGGAAAATCCAGCTTTTTTAATTCTGTAAACTCAATTTTTCGCGGAAAAATCACGGGCAAAGCTCGAAGTGGAAGCTTTGAACACAGTCTTACAATTGCAGTAGGTACCAGTAAAATCTAACTCTAGAATGCATAGTAGTAATGGTGGTGTTATATAAGGAAAGATGTCGGTATTTCACTGTCTGAATGTGTATGTTTGTAAATTACCATAATGATTTTGTTGTTTAAAACACAACATTTGTATTTGTTAAGTTTCGGAAGTATAGCATAAAGGACTATAGTTCTGGGAAGACACTGAAGATTCGTCTTTGTGATACTCGGGGTATAGAGGAAGACTTTGCTGTAGACACCCAAGAGATGACCTACATCCTAAACGGCAACATACCAGACAGATACCAAGTAAGTTCTTTGGTACCATTGGAGTATTAAGAACACTTAAAGAATGCAGCGTTTAATAGTCGTATACATTTAAATCCTTTTAAATATGTTTTTCTTAAAAATATTAAGCTTGAAATATATACGTTTTGCTCAATCTAGGATCTAAGTGGTTTTGATAAGAGATAAGCTGGATGGTCAGATTTTTACTATTTTAGTATCCAATGATTTTCCATACAAACAAATTATCTTTGAAATTTATCGACATTTGCCTATTTACACCAATATAATGTGTCTCCTTTCAAAGTTAGAAATATTTAAAGTAAATGAAAATAATTTATTTATGTGCACACAAAACCCCCCAGGCAAACCAAATGCATCATATGAATGTTTAGAAAAGGGAACACAAAATTTGATGTAAAATCGGACCAATCAGCTTTAAAACTCCTTTTACGTATAATTGTGTGGTTATTATTAAGACCTTATAGATATAAATGTTTGTTGTTCTTTTTTCTTTCAATTGTTTCCGTGTAGACAAACTTATGATTACCTAACCGTTTTAGGATTACACATTGTAACATGTAATAATACGAGCTTTTTTTCATTTTTGTAAATGCCTCTTTCGTTTAATTCGTTACAATGTGACCATAATTACTGCTGTTTGATAATTCATATACTTATACATGTAAAGATACTTTTTGAAACCTCTGGTATTTAAAGGCACATAGTCACGATTTGGATATTTTCTATTTTTATATGTTATAATGCTTCAGTGAAGCATTTTTAAATAGACAATCAAAATTTGAGTATCATTCGTTGAGTTGTACGCAAGTAACAGAGCTTACAATTCTTTGCTATGTAAACAAAGTTTTTTTTCTTCACATTTTGAAATGTGAAAGTGAATATTCCAGTCTTAGACCTTAAATGAATGTGTTTAACCTTAGGTACTGTTTATGCCTAAAATGAATAAAACAATTGACAAATTAGCTTGAAAAAGATTCTTAAGCTTGAATAATACACCTGGAAAAAATCACTCAGATTAACAGTAACCTATTTAATTAGGAAAGATATGATAATAAACAAACTGTACCAATGTCAAATAAGCAAAAATTTGCAGATTGGGGATAAAAAATTAATATCTAAAAAATTAAATCAATAAGTAATAGCAAATACCCTTGCAGGATTCGAATTCGGGGTGTACGGATCACAAGCCCGACACGTCAACAACTCAGCTATGAAGTAAGTTACATCTTGCTTTCGATAAAATCCTTTAAATAAAATGAAATGTCGTTTCGATGAGAGGTCAGCCATTTTGTGACGATGCGTTATTCCACCTTAAGCAAAACAGAGCACGTTTACATGACAAAGAATTTTGAGTCTTGTATCTCGCTTATAACTCTTCGTCTGACATTTAAATTTTATGATCATTCCATCATTAGCATTCTTAAAATTTTGTAAATAATTTTTAAAAAAATGACCAAAATTGTGACCATGCCCCTTTAACCTTTTAGTTGTACCAGGTCAGTGCCGTAAAGGTTTTTTATCAGTACTTCGCGTTGTGTTTATTTTTGTTTTGTGACTGAATTTGACCTCTACATTACTAAACTTTACTAAATTATAAATAAGGTATGAAAACGACTTTACTCTCACTATAGATAAACCAGATATAATAAACCAAACCCAAAGTCAATGAAAACCAAGATTAACAACCCTTTATAAATTTATTATAACAAAATAAGAACACAAGGCAATAGCATATACTTAAAATCCCCCAACCCTAAAACCTAACTTTAACAGGGACCTTAAATAGACAGACGAGACGGGTCGGGACTCAGGAGAAAAGTAGCTAGCGAAACCAGCTGTCTCCCTCGTCAAATAAGGACTTACATGGGTTTATATATGGGACAGAACAATAGACAAATGTCATTAAAGTTATTGGTTATCGTATAAAGTGGGCGTTACCAAAGTAATAGAATAAATCACATCGGGATCGGAATAAAACCCAAAGAGTTATTCCCCTTAAGATACAAAAGACCATCTAATACATCAAGATTCTCCACTGTCCACATACTGCTCTAGCCTCTTCGTTAAGTGAACAAATTTCATCCCCTGGGGGTACTGTTCTCCCGTCTAATTTCCAAACCAAAATTTGCTTTATCCCTGGGTCTTTAATTGCATTTCTGAAATTTCTTCATTGTTCCAAGCATCTAACCAGTTTGGAATTTCCCTCTCCCAAGAACTTGCAATTTCTGAAGAAGCAGTGATAGTGTTTACATTAACATTAAAAGATATTTCAGGGGAGCTATGGCTTGAAGGTTTTAAACATGGGCTTTGAATCACAGAATCAATCACTGGGCTTTGATCAAAAGACTAATTGGGCACACATTGAGGACAGTCGGGCCTTTTACACTTTCTATCAGGGACTCTACTTAAAGCATCAGCGTTTTTGTGCTTAGAACCTGCCCTATATTTAAGTTCGAAATCATAGTTTTCCAAGATAGTGATCCATCTAGCATACATTCCCTCGGGATCTTTAAAGTTTTTTAACCAAAGTAAGGGGGCATGATCGGTTCTTAAGACAAATTTCCTGCCTATCAAATAATGGCGAAATAAGCGAACAAAATTGACTACAGCTAATAATTCCCTCTTTGTTGTGCAATAATTTTGCTGTGCTTTATTGAAAGTTTTGCTAGCATATGCTATTACTTTTTCCTCCCCATCCTGGATCTGGGACAAAACAGCGCCCATGCAAACCAAACCCAAAGTCAATGAAAACCAAGATTAACAACCCTTTATAAATTTATTATAACAAAATAAGAACACAAGGCAATAGCATATACTTAAAATCCCCCAACCCTAAAACCTAACTTTAACAGGGACCTTAAATAGACAGACGAGACGGGTCGGGACTCCCTCGTCAAATAAGGACTTACATGGGTTTATATATGGGACAGAACAATAGACAAATGTCATTAAAGTTATTGGTTATCGTATAAAGTGGGCGTTACCAAAGTAATAGAATAAATCACATCGGGATCGGAATACTAATAATAATAAATAGAAACGAAATCCCGATCTACCACATAGTAATAACATGTTCGTCTCGTTTTATAAGAACAAACATGTTTACCTTGTGTTGTATATTTCGATCTAGAATGCATGGTCTTGTACCTAGTATGTAGTCTAGATTATTTTAAGAAATAGTTTGCTATGCACAGAAAAAGGAGATGAATTGTTAGTCCTATTAGTACTTTGATTCATACTAGTTCAACCCAACCTTACCTTTCACACCAAAAACGCCTGGGTTCATAGAGAGTCCACAGCTCAAAGACAAGATTCACTGCGTGGCGTTTGTTGTTGACGGAAGCACCATTGAACTTATTCCCGAAAAGACCCGGGAACAGTTGAAAGATCTTCAGAGTCTCATGAACCGTAAAGGTCAGTAACCGTATTTTACATCGTTAACATTACCGATACAAGTCCAATACATATTGATACTGATACACATATGATTCATTCTATTTTAGGATTAGTAACTGGTTTTGATTGATTGCATAACGTTGCTAAAATTCCAATTTTTCTTTGATCGATATTGTAGTTCCACCATAATATTTTGCTTATATATACAGCCCAAAAGTGCTCTTTTATTGCTCATTGCTAAAACCATACCATGTATTTCTGATTCTTTCCCAGCATAACAGTGCCATTTTGTAGCTAGAAGATTGTTAATTTCATAATTTACGTCATTTTTTTGTCAAGTTGGTTTTCATAATACTTTTAAATGACGTCAGGTATTCCTCAGGTTGTGTATGTGACAAAGCTGGACAAAGTCTGTCCCGCCGTACACAAAGATCCCACCGGCATGTTTCACAGCAAAGCAGTCCATGACGCCGTGGAGAAAGCAGCTGTTGTCATGGGTCTGCCTCGTTGTTACGTCTATCCAATCATAAATTATGAGAGTGAGACCTCGTTGGAACCCAATTTTGATATTCTATTCCTGAATGCCCTGAAGCAGACGACTGATTTTGCCAACGATTACATAGAGGACGAGGATGACAAGATGGCGAAACCTACCTATCAGTACTGTTCTATACTGTAAGAATTGTCTTTCTTTCAGTTAGCTGTTTAAGCGGATGTTTTAGAAGTAAATTTACAACCGATTTCATGTTCACCTTATCTTTTCGTAATTAATTTCTCTAGAAAAAAAATACACTCATTTTAGTTTGTAAATGAGATATCATAATAATGATCATAATAATGAAAACTGCTGTTACATATGAGATTTGTGTACACTTGTATTTCATTAAATTACGTTTTAACTTTAAGATTTAATTTTTTTCCATAGTCATCTAGTTAAACGTTATAGTAAATTAAAGAAAAACCTTTTAGATACAGTTCCTCTATTTCAAAGATTTTTAGGCTACTATAGTATCATATAATTTTCCATACAAACCAATTATCTTCGTTATAGTTATAAATTTTTAAAAAAATTAATTTTGATATATTTATTCAAAAATATTTTCAACATTAATGATGTTACATAGACGAAAGCCAAGAATTCACATTTGGATTTAAATAAATTGGTGTTATATACGTTTGACATGAACCAGCATATCTCAGTTTTACTGGTATTCTATGTGTAGGGTTAGGCTATTTTGTTTGGTGTGATGATAGCGTGTAACTAAGAGCAATCTGTCATCGTTATCAACATCTAATTACCTCGTCCTTGAGTTAAAGAAGTTATAATTAATTCACTACAAGTATAAATACACCTTTATGGTGTTTCTACATGTATTATACTCTTAACTATTCTAGATTTCTGCTTCCACTACATCTTGCTTAATATTAGAAAAATAATAAATCTTTGTGCCACCCTACATTGGCTCTGTTGCATAGAGTGTAGAAACAGCTGGGTCAATATATATAAACCATAAACGGTTCAATAGGTAGATTTCAGATCTTCCATAACAAATGCTAGAAAATATATTATCTTTATACTTTCAGAGTATCAGATGTTGACGACTAGTAATTAATTTGCTTATTGATTTCTAGCTTCTGTATAGAAGAATACGATATTTCAGAGCCTGGTGATTAGATTTATTATATACCTTTAATGGGAGATACAATACGATCAGTGTAGCAAATAAATAAATGTTTCAAACAGTTTGTTTCTACATTCCCGCTCGAAGGAGAGAAGGTATACTGTTTTACCACTTTGATTTGTGTCTGTCTGTCCGTCCGTCTGTGTGTCCGCCTGCGGTTTGTCCGTAACAAAAATTTCTGTTGCATTTTTCTCGGAAATAATTTATCTCAGATGCTTGAAATGTTAACACACTCTTTGTATAAGCATGCCGTTTGACATTTTTCATACACCTCAACTCCTCTTTGAATGACGACTTTAGTTACTTTTAGCCTAAAGTTTGAAAAAAAATCATCAATAATTTCTCGGCAACTATTAATCACAGATGTTTGAAATTTTAACACAGTTTTTGTTTAGGCATGCTATTTGGTCGGATCTATTTTTGTACCAATCAAAAGTCAACTTCCTATTATATATCGACTTTGCCTATTTTGTATATGCAGATGCGATCAGTCATAAGGGTTTACTTACTCCTCCTAGGCATCTGATCCCATCGTATCTTTTTAGCGGTCGGTGTTTGCTCTGCATTGAAATTGTAATTCGCTGGTGGATTGATAGAGACAGTTTTTTAATTGTCTTTTTCATTTCATGTAGTCGTTTTTATACAAAATGAACACACTTATGTTCATGTATGTAACGTTTATTAGTTGAGATATTGCAACTTTATGAAATTGATAAGGTAAAAATGCTAAAATGGCGCAAGCGCGTCATCGTTTCCGAGTATTGTAAACTATGCAAAAAGCCATATGAAAAAGAAATGGTGACTAGTTTATTTGTTCGAGACGGTGAAGGGTTTAAAAATAAAGAACTTATTGACAGAGCATAAAAAGAAACATTTTAGTGCTTTTGTTAAAAATCAATTTTTATTAGCCAATAAATAACTCATTATGTCAATTGTGGACGGAAAAATTAACTCTGATATTAACTCTGGACCAAATCCAGAGGTAAACATTTTTTAATTGCACCATTTGGTGACTTTTTTACAATAGTATTTTTTTTTTATATCTAAAAGAAAAGAAATCCCTAGGACAGTAATACAAAAAAAGTTATAAAAAATAAGGGTAAAACGCTAAGATTTCACTTTCGCTTTTCAACAAATCAAGTCTGAGTTTTTTCTCAAATATTTGATTTTTTAAACTTTCCTCCATGGCAAACTTTAGGGGCGTGGTCACGATTTTGGTCAAAAATTCTTTTTTCGATTTTAATGTTTATAATGCTTTTAAAGGCATTTTTAATAGCCGACTTATATTTGAGTGTCATTTGTTGACTTATAAGCGAGTTACAGAGCTTACAATTCTTTGCAAGGTAAACAATGCTTTTGTTTACATTTTAAATGTTGAAGTGAAAAATCCAGTTGCAGACCGTAAATGAATGTGTTAAACCTTAGGAACCGTTTATTTATGTTATAAATGAATAAGAAGAAAATTCGCTTGAAAAAGATATTTTACTGGTATATTGAACATATGTAAACAAAAACAGGGCACTAGCCTTGTTTACATGGCAAAGAATTGCGAGCCTTGTGTTTTGCTTATCACTCAACGACTGTCTCTTAAATTTCATTTGATCAGTAGAAATGCATTATTAAAGCTTTGTAAATAATAAAAACAGAAAAAAAGAATTTGACCAAATTCGTAACCATGTCCCTTTAAAGACGACGGACCCAATTCAAGATTTTGCACCTCTGCGCAAAAATCCGCTCATATGCTATTAATATGACTGTCGTAATTACTTACATCAGAATAAGCGAAAACAATAAAATTTCTAATCTACTAAATATAATTTGTGATTCCGAAATATTTTTAAGTTGAGAAAAATGAAGAAAAATACAATTAGTCCGAATTTTCTCTGTTTGCAACAAGTCCGTTACATTTCCACGGTTTATAAATCCTGAAACGCACAAAGGAAGTTTACAGTGTTATTATCTGTTAGATATTGATTTCATATCTTAACCTAACAAGTAAATTTATGTATACAGCAGTTAATGTGATGCCAGGCAATAATTAATTTTAAATCCTTTTTAAATAATATTACTGAAGAAAAAAAAACCATTCAGTGAACTTTGACACAACCCCCCAAAACGTTTAAGTCGATGACCTGTATTTTTCCTGTTCATTTGTAAGGTAATCGACTTCTTAATATTATAATTAAGCTGGAGTAAAATATCTATTGCAAAATTTTCAAAATATCACTTTTTATACCACACCCCAGAAAATTCCCATTACTTTTTATTATATCTAAGGATTTTCGTACCCAAATTTTGAAACGCTCCAAGTAAAATAAGAAAGTCAATGATAATGTAAGTTTTTTAATTAATTTTCACTCGCCATTTACTGATTAACATTATATAAAAAATTTGAATAAAAAATCTATTGTGTTTTCCCGTATCCTTCGTATAAAGAAACATATCTCAGTTCGAAAGAAATATTTCATTTATAAACTATGGGTATTGGTTGTGTAATTTCAGATCTCAAATTATCGTTTAATTTGTTGGTTTTTTTTATGGTTTTCCCCTAAAACTTTTAATTCAATTCATAGATGGCACAATGTATACAAATGAATATAATCAATTTATCATATTTTTCAAAGCTTTAGCCTAGACGCTATAATCTGCGTCAATTTTGAATGACGGTGAAAACGGAAGTGTTTGTTTACTTATCTTATCTGTAAATAGCAATGCTGAATTCATTTTCTTTACAAAGATAAAGAATTTTAATTGTTTATTTTCCTGCTAGGAAAATAATGCCTTTTATGAATATTTGATGAAGAGCGATACCGACCTCATTGTACGTGTTTGCCGGAAATCAGGTGTATGACCGTTGTTGTTTGCTAAATAAAATACCCCTTGCGATTCAGATATGTTTAGCAGTTGCTAATTTGAAATACAATCTTGTATCATAAATGGCATTCACGATACCTTACTCTTGATCTACCACATGATCTATTGATATCTAAAAGGAGACATTACTTTCTTGGAATAAAAATTAATAATTTTTAGTATTATCTAAAATTTGATATCTTTATTATGTGTTCGAATTCAGCATTGTTATTTACAAAATTAAGATACATGTAACTTCTGTAAGGAAACAGATTCAAAGCATGCGGTTTTACCGTCATTCAAAATTGACGCATGCTATAGCGTCTATAGTCTTAAGAGTTTTTAAATCTGAAAAGCGTAAGTTTTCCCTCAGACAATAATCATCAGTTCTACGCAAATTATGTTCCAAATATGGATGTGGGAAGGCGTTTTCCACTAATTCATCTGGGAATTCGGAAATCAATTTTTGGGGAAAAAATATATTTTTTTCATTGGCTGTATATAGTTATATTTACACGTTTGATTCAGAGGGTTCGTAAATTGACCGCTGTCGAATAACACGTTTACCCGTGTGCTCCCATATTCTAGTAAATAATTGTAAGACTTTTTAAAGAAGACACAAATTGAAATTTATTTTTATTCTAACTAACAATAATGATGAATTTTCAAAATGCACATAAACATTTCAAAGGATTAAGATTAAAGTGTAAATTACAAACGTACTAAAGTGATTATTCTTATACAAAATACGTTATACAAAATAATAGTTTTGTGACATCATGCATTTAATAAAATGAAATACCCATCAAACAACACAGAAAGATACAGAAATACACATAGAAATTCATGATGCCCATGTTGGTACATGCGCTGTTTGTTGCATCAGTACCAGCAGGCACGATATTCATGTTTGGATTTTCCATCATGCAGGTTTGAATACTTTTTCCACTGTCTAGACAGCTTTGCAAGTCTCCTGGGTCGCCGGATATAGGCGTGGCATTTTCCATAACGGGGACTGGGTTTATATTTTGACTATAAGCTTGGAATGTAGAGGACACCAGCAGTAGCAAGAAAAAAGGTCCAAATGATGACATGTTCTGAAAATTTTGAGTTTGATTTAGATTGTGGTTTTTTGTTCAGAAATTTAGATCAAAATGAAGTATGATTATTTAAAGCTGGTCCATATCCACGAATGAAAATCATAAATTTCTGACAACATATCTCTCTTTACCCATATTGGTGAATGCAATAAGATAAAGAATATCTCTTGAGAAATTTTGAATCGGATTGTACTCCTTATATAAAACGATGATATGTGTCCGACAGATGTATAGGTACGTTGTAGGGCCTCGTTGCAAAGCGCAAAATAAATATTTAACTTTTGAAAATCAAATAAACATGAAATATCGGACAAAAATGTCCGAAGGCGAGGTCTTTATTTTATCAAAAAGTTTATTTATGATAACAAAACTATGGTGTTTTTCCCCAGGCACAAAAATAACACGGTACTTTCTTTTCTATTTCTGAAATAGTAGCTAAAAATATCTTTAAGACGTGTGAAGTTTAAATTTAAGTTTTCTGGCAAAATAATAAAATAATAATAAAATCTGAGTGGACACAAGAAACACCAACCAAAGAATATAATTTTGCGGACGTTTTATGAAAACAAAAATGATAAAAAAATGTTTTGTTTCATGTTTGACTGTTAAGCATCTTTTATATTTTAACAAAAAAGTTAAATTAACTCATATAACGAAGGATTTGTAAAATGTTTCTAAGAAAAATGATTACTTACTGCAGTTGCTTTGAGGACCAGAGTACTGTTCAGTTGCGTCTATCGACCACTGTGAAGACACACGTCGACGGGTGCCTTATAAACACAATTCACTTGGTAATGCTATACTGAAGTTAATTTATAAGCCTAATAGATGTACATTTGATACACCTATACATAAAGTCAGTTTTTGCGGATGTTCGGGTCTCAAATGAATCATTATCAAACCATGAGAATGAGAAAAAAATATGATGAGAGATAATACCTTTCATAACTTCTAAACTTGCAAGTATCATCTGTTCTCAATATAATTATTCCAACAGAGAAGTCATTAACATAGTGTATTTTGCATTTATTTAACATGAATTTTGCGAACTTGAAGAATATTACTCTGTCGTCAATCAATATAATTTCTAATGACACGTAGAGACGAGCGACCTCACCTGGAAGAAGAACACCATAATTTTCTTTCAATTTTATTATAAGTACTTTTTTCTCATCACTTTGAATTTTCTCTTCGGCTTCAGTAAACTGCATTGAAGTGTTATAAAGCTGTTCAGAATATGTTTTGTAATATTTATCATGATTTATTTAAAAGAGAGAGAGAGAGAGAGAGAGAGAGAGAGAGAGAGAGAGAAATTTTACAAATCTCTTTTTTTTATATTTGTTGGTTTTATGGAACATGGTCAATCTTGATAACTCAATCATATTTTTCTCATTAATGTTGTATAATTTACATCTGTGAAAGTCTATCATCTCTTCATATTCATTTTGAATTGAATTTTCTTGTTCCAATACCTCAGATTATCCGCTGTTACTGCCGACAATAAGACGTATTGGATATCATAGGTCGAGATAATGAAGAAAAAAAAAAGAAAGATATTATCATTTTCTGGAACATAATGGATCTCCTTACAAAGTGAAGCTAGCTTTAATCTATATGCATACAATTCATTTGAGAAGAAATGGTTTATGTCTATTTAAGACAACTGTTGTGAAACCAATGTTATGTGTTCAACGTTAAATGGTACATGTATAAAGCAATAAGCCTTACCCTAGGTTGAACAAACAAGGACATGCATTGTACATCACACAATGGCAAATAGAAGGTCAAGGTGGGAAAAACAGATGTTTACTGGTACAAGGAGAAAAAAAATACTGTGTGATAGTTAATTGCCATTTTGACTGGACGTGAAACAAAGCAAACTAAAAAAAAAACAGTCGAAAAGCAATTGCAATTTGGTGTTCAGATTATGGCTATTTGTTTAAAATTTATTTTGAAAAATGAGTTTTAGTATGCATTTGCAGAATTCAATTTACATTATAAAAAACTTCAAAATACAGGAACTAAGCTCTCCCAATACACAGGTGAGGGTGCAGTGGGTAGATTTCATAAAAGCAATATGAGCTGTATTTTTAGAATTTTATTTGCGGCAAAAACCTGCTAGTATGATAAGTCTGCGTGTAAATTAAACTCTTATGATGAATAAAATTTGAAAGAATCGTTAATTTTCGTCAGAAGAAAGATTTCTCTTCCAAGAAATATATAGCAGATCAGTTTTTGTACAGAACGACAATAATTCAATTTTGCTTCATTTAAGGCTTCTTTACGGCTTTTCCCGTGATATTTCAGTCATTTTAGTAGAAAATAACATTTTTCGTACAAAAAATTTCCGCACGAAAATTGCAGCTCATATTGCTTAAAACTCTACTTTTACAAGACACAATTATTACTCATGTTCATCAAATGTGACATTTATAACATCTGATTATTGCAAGAAAAAATAAACCCTGACATGGAATATTTTCTGTGCAATTTGAAATCATTATACTTATTTCAAGAGTTTAACATATAGTTATAAGGTGTCTATCAAATACAGTATATAAAACTGACGGCAGGAAATATAAGTAAAGGTTATAAAAAGCTAAGAGAAGTGTGGTCATATTGTACAGTAGTAGTGTAAAAGTACCCTTTCTGGGCCAGATACCTTACTATGGGCTCCTCAGGATCCTCTGAGGAGCCTCTGACGTCATCCATAACCATAGCAACACCAATGACGTCATCCATAACCATGGAAACCCCAACATCATCCGTTCCATATGTTAACCCCTACTATTGTTCACCCGATGACCTTTGTTCTATTGTTTATCCCCCACGTTCTATTTTATAACCCTACCTCTTTGACCTTCGTTCTTTTGTTCATCCCTATGAGCCTTTGTTAAAACAATTATCATTTAAATATGTCTTAATGCCACGTCATTGATAGATAATCAATGTAAAAAATAGAGTTGACCGCAAATTGTATAAAGGGGATTCTTTTAACCCCTAATGGGAGTTTTCCATGACGTGAGCTGTAATACCCTTTTTATCTAATCGATAAAAGGAGTGTACAACAAAAGGAACAAAATATCCCATTTAAGACAGCCGTAAAATATAAAAGGGATTCTGGTAGACCCTTAAAGGAGTTTTCCATGACGTAAACAGTGAAAATCATTTCGTCTATTTGATAATAGACGTATACTACAAAGAGAAGAAAAGATCACATTGAAGACACATTTCAATAGAGATTTACTCGACCGAAACATTACAAGTAAAAACATGTTTAAACCCATACCTAACAGCGGAAACATTACAGGTAGAGACATGTCTCAATGACCTTGGTCATTTAAATACCGTATGTATTCACACACCGTAAAACCTCACTCAGTTTATTAAAATCATGATGAATGATACGTCCAAGTGCCTTTAAATATCATCTCTAGGGAAGAAGTAAATGCAAATATGAAATATTTATAAGTTTTTTGATAATATCATTAAAAATTTTCTGTGCTATTAAATCATTAATAAAAAAAAAATCCACAAATATAAACAAGTAAAATGTTATGCAAGTATTCATATTAAACAATAATTATTTTATGTCTATTATTAAATCATATATTCATAGGCAAAATCAATAATCTATAAATAAATCTTGTGGGATTTCCGAATGGAAAATTACCATTTGTTATCCACAATTATTGTGATAATGACGACGGAATGACGTGATAATAAAGTAACCAATCAGATGAATTGCTATTCTAGAATCACCATAGAGATATATGCAGATATAAACTGAGAAACGTTTCACCTTAAATCACATTTACTGCAAATGTCGATGATGCCTCATCAAGGACTGTTTCAAAGAAGTTAGCATTGTGTTGTTACATTTTGGATTTTAGAATTCATCGCATAAAAGGTAAAATTATTTTAAGATTCTCTTTCAAAGAAAAAGGGCATAAACTCACTAAAAAATATCTTTATAAATTACGACACTGAAAACTAATACCATCGAACAGAAAACATCTCTCTACGATAGTTAAATGTTTGGGTTTTCCAGATGAATGATTTCATGTTGATTTCTATTCCTATAAGAGACGCTTAGGATCAAGATAATGAAATTTAAAGGTTTAAATTTCACGATCGAGTAAACAGTTTTACTACAATTTGTTATTCTATGATCACACTGTATTTCTTAGCTTAGATACACAAATTTACATACATAATATATATAAAATGCAATAGATGAAAGCGAATTTTTAAACTACTGCAAAATATAAATTATCAATTTTTTAACAGAGAAAAATATGGCTGCGGAAAACTTTTCATGTGAAGATTGTGGAAAAACTTTCACTCGACTATCCAATTTACATCGACATCATCGATCAGCGCATAGATCAAATTCATTTCGTTGTCAGACGTGTGGAAGATGCTTTAATAGACGAGATAATTATTTACGTCACACGAGAAATCATCCAGAAAATTCTGATAAAGAGTCATATGCATCTGTAAAGGTGACAAATTCAAAGAACTCTGACAATGGTGACAAAGAAAACATGTGCCCTAATCAGTCGGGGAGTGGAAAGTCGTCGAACGATATAAAAGGTAAGGTAATTTTTTTTTTTCGTTTGTTTTATATATATGTATAATATTATATGTTTTTAAATTTCATATTAGACATGTTTTTATTTCTTTACAGACAATGAAGCTGAAGAGGTCAAAGAAGATTGTATTTCAGAAGAAGAGGCTATAGAGGGTCATTTAAAAAAAGTTTTCATAGAAGCAACCGACAAAAGCAAGTACGATCCTCTGGCATTCCTGAAAATGAAGGAAGAAACCATTAGATCGATTTTAAGAAAGGAGCGTACCAAAAGGAAAAGAATTAAATTTTATATCACCCTACAAGTGCGATTCACGAAGACAAAAGGGGATCAAGTAGAAATTGCAGAACCTCATTTCCACGGACGTTGCCACATACTGTTAAACAATGAAGATATTGAGCCTACGTTGAGGGAGAGCATCATGAAAATATTTAACGCTTTTATTGAATATCAACGAGAAGGCAGTAACTGGGTACTGGACAAGGTTCTGGGAGTGACGGTTCATATCGTACAATATAACCCAATAAAAGGATCCAGTTATTTGTCACTACCAGCAAAACTCGCCAGCAAAAAAGCCATTGTCAACGTTCAGAATACCGATCAAAAATGTTTCATGTGGTCGGTTTTAGCTGCTCTTTACCCAGTCACAAATCATCCCGAACGAGTCGTGAATTATGTGCAACATATAGAAAAGCTAGACTTCTCAGACATTTCATTTCCCGTCTGGGTCGGAGACATTCCCAAATTCGAAAAGAGAAACGACATATCCATCAATGTATTTGGTTATGAAAAACGAGAATTATATCCTCTTCATCTGACAAGAGAAAGAGGATTAAAGCATGTAGATCTCCTCGTTCTTAACAGAGGAGATACCTCACACTACTGTTGGATAAAAAGCATCAACAGATTACTGAATGATGGGCAAAAAGGAAATCAACTGTATCACTGTCATTACTGTCTCCATGGATTTACTAAACAGCAGCTTTTAGAAAAACACGTTCCTTACTGTGAAGTACACGGTGCACAGCGGACCGAGATGCCAACTGAAGAAGATAAATGGCTAGAGTTCAGCGATGTCTCCAAACAACTTAAGGTTCCATTTGTGATCTATGCCGACTTTGAAAGTATTCTTGAGAGGCATTATGGTTGTCAACCGGATCCTAGTAAATCGTCCACTATTAAGCTAGCAAAGCATATTCCCTCAGGATTTACTTACAAAGTTGTCGGACTTTCATCAAATATCACAATGAATCACGTGACATACCGTGGTCATGATGCCGTTGATAAGTTTATTGACCATATGATCAAATTAGAAGACGAGCTTTTGGGGGTCCTGCGCGAATCAAAGCCTATGGATTTGTCTGAAGAGGAGACTAAAGCATTCCAGGAGGCGACTAAGTGCCACATCTGTAACAAAGAATTAGGAGAAGATACCGTTCGTGATCACTGCCATGTGACGGGAAAATTTCGAGGCGCAGCTCACAGTAATTGTAATCTTAACCTTCGACTCAGAGAGAGAATACCGGTATTTTTTCATAACCTGAAAGGATATGATGCTCACCATATCATGAATGCCCTCGGCAAGTACAAGCACAAAAAGATCAACTGCATTCCTCAGAACCACGAGAAATACATTTCGTTTTCTTTAGGAAGATTAGATTTCGTCGACACGTTCCAATTTTTGTCTACATCTCTCGACAAACTATCGTCAAATCTAGCCAAAGAGGGTCTTCATAAATTTCCTCATCTCCAAGCATACGTAGCCACTACCCACCCACGAAACGAGCAGACAAAGCTTCAATTGTTAAGCAGAAAAGGAGTGTATCCTTACCGCTACATGAACTCATTCAAAAAGTTTCAAGAAACGACACTTCCACCACAACAAGCTTTCTACAATGATCTTGACGGTAAAACTGTGTCCGATCAAGACTATTTGCATGCACAATGGGTTTGGGATGTTTTCAACATTCAGAATTTAGGACAATACCATGATCTGTACATGGAAACCGACGTGAATCTTTTAGCTGATGTGTTTGAAAATTTTCGTAATCTCTGCTTAAACATGTATGGTCTCGATGCGGCTCATTTTTATACGGCCCCAGGACTTGCATGGCAGGCCGCTCTCAAGATGACAGGTGTTCAACTTGAGCTTTTGACTGACCCAGATATGCATCTGTTTGTAGAAAAAGGGCTCAGAGGGGGTATTGCTATGATTTCTCAAAGGTATGCAAGTGCTAACAATCCCTATCTTAGCGACTACAATCCCTGTCAACCCTCAAACTATCTAATGTATTTGGATGCTAACAATCTGTACGGGTGGGCCATGAGTCAGTCGCTGCCAACTCATGATTTTTGTTGGTTGACCCCCGACGAAATGAAAATGATCGACGTCCATTCCATGCCTCTCGATGGAAACACTGGTTATGTCTTTGAGGTCGATCTGAAATATCCCATGGAATTGCACGACTACCACAGTGACTATCCCTTAGCTCCAGAATCTTTCCGAATCAAACCTGAGATGCTTTCCCCTTATCAAAAAGAGCTTTTGACTAAACTCGAAATGAAAGAAAGCACTTCTACTAAGCTTGTGCCCAATCTCTATGATAAAGAAAATTACGTGGTCCACTACAGAAATTTACAACTCTACCTTGCATTGGGGATGAGACTCGCTAAAGTTCACCGGGTTTTGTCCTTTAAGCAGAGCCCATGGCTTAAAGCCTACATTGATTTTAATACCAGTAAACGAAAGAACGCCAACAACGAGTTTGAAAAAGATTTTTTCAAACTAATGAATAACAGTGTCTTTGGGAAGACAATGGAGAATCTACGGAAACGAGTAGACATTCAACTCGTTCATCAAAAGAAGAAACGTTTAAAGCTTTCGGCCAAACCTGGGTTTAAATCTTTCAAGATCTTCAACGAAGATCTTGCCTCGGTGGAATTAACCAAATCGAAACTAGTCCTTAATCGTCCCATTTATGTTGGGTTTACCATTTTGGAACTTTCCAAGGTCTTGATGTATGATTTTCATTACAACTACATCAAGAAAAAGTATGGTGATCGAGCTGCTCTCTGTTTTACAGACACGGACTCCCTATGCTACGACATATCCACTGAGGATGTGTATGTTGACATGAAGGAAAATCACCATTACTTTGATTTCAGCGATTACCCCGAAAATCATTTCCTTCACAGCAATTTGAATAAGAAGGTTCTAGGGAAAATGAAAGACGAATGTCAAGGTCACATTATGCGAGAATTTATTGGTGTTAAACCTAAGATGTACAGTTTTGTTCATGAAAAGAAAACTGTTCAAAACGACAAGGAATTGATCTGCATGGAGGAAAAGAAACGAGCGAAAGGAGTGAGTAAAGTAGTCGTGCAATCAAGCATTCATCACGAGAACTACAAAAGTTGTTTGTTTTCTAGAGAGTTCCAGAAGGAATCAATGGTGGCGTTTAGGTCGTTAAACCATCAAATATACACCATTGTTTTAAACAAAACAAGTTTGAGCCCCTATGACGACAAAAGACATATTCTTGACGACGGGATTCACACCTTAGCACACGGTCATTATAGGACACGAGATGTATGAGTGTTGGTATTATCATACCATAACTGTAGAACGAATGACTATATTATATCAAACCCACAATGTCAACAGATGAATTCAAAAGAACTTAAACAAACAAACTGCTTAAGGGACTTCAATGCTATATTCTTTTTTTAATTGTAAATGTATATTTGTATGTATTATACGCAACTTTTTTCATGCTTTTTTTTTTTTCTGTACAACACTTTTCACCAAAATGCGTGTTTAATGAATTATATCAGATATAGTCAAATGTATTGTCACCATTGAGCGATGATTATGTTGGTCATTTTAACTTTGTATGTTATGTATTCTGAGTATGTCTAACAAAATGTAAATAAATACATGAAAACAAACCTGTGGTTTTTGTATTTAAATATGGTTCATCAAAAGTTCCCGGGGGGTGCCACCGCGGATCCTTAAGATACCGGATCCTTTAATCCAGAGACCAAGGGTCCCGGAGACCATGATTCCGGAGACCAAGGGTCCCGGAGACCTTGATTCCGGAGTCCAAAGGCACCGGAAACTAAGAATCCAGAGTACTAAATAGAAAACAAGCATGAAGGTGTAATCATTATAATCAGTTTCACTTACATATATGCAAATGAGATCATGTGACATAGTCTATAAAAATGATAAACAAAAACCATTTCCGTCATAGTACGGAAGGACTTCAGAGGATCAACATGTATACCTGTAATCTATGCTCCAGTGTTTATGTTTGGCCTGATAGTTTAAAAAGACATTTGAAATATAAACATGACATGCAAGAATCTGATGTGTTACGACGACAACAACAACAACAAAAACAGGAGATACAACAACAGGAGGGGCAACAACAACAAGATAGACAACAACAGGAGAGGCAACAACAACAACAACCACAACAACAGGAGAGGCAAGAACAAGACCGGCAACAACAACAACAATTACAACAACAGGAGATGCAACACCATCAACAACAACAACAACAGGAGAGGCAACAACAACAACAACAACAACAATATCAAGACTTTGTATTCCAACATCCCTTCACAGCTAATGTGTCAGGACCGACCTGTTCTGGAAAGACATATTTTGTTAAAATGTTGTTGCAACACTGTAAAACCAAGGTTTCTCCTCCTCCTGAGAGAATCTTGTGGCTGTATAAACGATGGCAACCTCTGTATGACATCATAAAATCCACTGTGCATCCTTCTGTTGAATTCATTCAGGGTATACCATTAGATTTAGAGCAAGATTCCTTTATTCATCCTGGAACCAGGAATCTGATAATTCTAGATGATCTTATGTCTACAGCAGCTAAAGATTCCAGAATTAACGAGCTATTTACGGAGGGTAGTCATCACAGAAACTTGTCAGTCCTGGCAATCAATCAAAATCTGTACCATAACAAGGATCCGACTCAGAGACGAAATTGTCACTATCTCGTCCTGTTTAATAACCCCGTGGACAGACAGCAAGTCATGACTTTGGCTCGACAGATGTATCCCGAGAACCCTCAACATCTGTTAAGACATTTTAAGGAAGCCACCTCTAAACCTTACGGATATCTACTTATCGACCTGAAACCAACCACATCTGAACATTTGCGCATGCGCAGAGATATTTTATCGTCTATAAAACCGAGCAAGACGGAAAATGTTCCTCACTATTCTAACGACCCGCCTAACAAGCAGACGCATCTCCAGCCTTCTGCTAAGGATCAGTTTTCAGAACAGACAGAAACTAGCATTCCTTTCAACGACGCATCAAACAATCAGACGTATATCAAAGCTTCTTCCAATGATCAACAATTGACGTCATCAGAAAATACAGAAATAGACCTTCTCTCTGAAGATATGCCTTCCTGCGATGATTGTGGTCTTCTTTTTGAAAATATCCACGACTTGCAGAGACATGTGAAGCGTTGGTGCCCAGAAAACTTTTCCTTAAAAAGAAAACGGGGCGATGAGGATGATGAAGATCAACCCCCTTCGAAGCGATTTTTGATAAATCCCGAAGAGAAAGAAGAGGAACAGGAAAACCAGGAACATGAAGTCTTTAACTATCTTATGAAACGATCCAAAGAACATAACGAAAAGCAATGGGACCAAAAATACGATAAATATATCAAAGAAGGTCTATCCAGAAAAGACGCCAGAGTAAAAACAGAGGAAAAAATGATTTCCAAAGACATCAAAAGATTCTCAGAGAACTATGGATTAATCATCTTGTTCATCCTGCAGTTACAAAACGGACCCATTCACTCGGAAATTATGAGAGATGTTAAACATTTCCTTTCCGATGGTCATAATGAACAGGCATCTGTCAAAATGGCCTTGAACAAAAACCGCCATCTTTTGGAGGAAGGGTGGAATGAGGATACCGACTCTGAAAAGGAGGATGTCGATTCTGAAGAGGAGGAAGTCGATTCTGAAGAGGAGGAAGTCGATTCTGAAGAGGATAAAGAAAGTCAGGAATCAGATAATGAAGAAAGTTCTTAGACTATTTCCTTTTCATTATTTCATAGTATATACAAATAAGGATGTGTGTTCAAAATAAAGAAGGAAACGAAGATTGTTATTATTGTTTTTATTATCGTGATATATGTCACGTGATTTGATATATCTTATAAAAGGGGAAATGTTCACATGTTTCCTCATTCCAACGGTGAGACTTGAAGTGTCAACATGTCTTGGGAGGATTATTTAGCAAAGATATACTACGATCCTGTCAATGCCGGAAGTTTCTCGGGACCTGAGAAATTATATAGATTTGTAAGGCAGGAGGGAAAATACGTCTTGAGTAAATACAAGATCAGAAAATGGTTACAAAGACAAGAAGCCTACAGTCTTCAGAGAGGTGTTCGGAGACCTTTCAAGAAAAACAAAGTTATCGCCCTTGGCATCGATGATCAATGGGATGTGGATTTGATGGATATGTCAAAATATAGGAAGGAAAACGACGGGATTGCATTTATACTAATCGTCATCGACATATTTTCTAAATTCCTGTGGATGCAACCTCTGAAGGACAAAAAAGGTGAAAGTGTCACTGCAGCTTTTAAAAATATTCTTCGAGAAGGCCGTCATCCTACCAGAATTCGCTCAGATAAAGGTCAAGAGTTCCGATCCCGAGCGTTTAATGCCATATTGAATGAGGAAAACATCGATCATTTGTATGCTCAAAATACCGAAGTCAAAGCCAATTATGCCGAACGAGTGATAAAAACGATCAAGACTAAAATGTATCGATACATCACCTACAAACAATCGTATCGTTACGTTGATAAGCTGCAGGACTTTGCCAGAAATTACAATGCAACCTATCATAGAACAATCGGCATGGCTCCCGTTAAAGTGAGCAAGGATAAGCAAACAGACCTTTGGTGGAAGATGTATTGGCCCAAAAGGACACCCGTTATATCAAAAACAAAACGAGTACAGAAACCCTATAAATTCAAAGTAGGGGATCATGTACGAATCAGTCATCTAAGAAACATATTTTCACGCGAATACGACGAGAAGTGGTCTGGAGAAATTTTCATTGTATCGGAAAGACAACTAAGAGGAGGATTGCCTATATACAGACTCAAAGACTATCTAAACGAAGAGATCAAAGGAACATTTTACCAAGCAGAACTACAGAAAGTGGACGTTCGGAAAGATGACGAATTCAAAGTGGAAAAAATATTACAATCTAGAGGACGAGGACCAAACAAGCAATACCTTATTAAATGGTTACACTGGCCTTCAAAATTTAATTCCTGGGTCAATGCAAACGACGTGAAAGCTTATGTATGACTGTTCATGTGTATTGTACTTAAATTTTGTAATTATGTATATATAAAGAATAAACGTATATGTTACCAAACAAGTGTTGTTATAATATATCTTTGAAATGTTTGTTTGTATAAGTTACCTGCTCGTGTCTATTATCATGATTTATGATGCGTGAACACACCTGGCATTTAAATGTCCAAGTTCATTGAGACATGTATCTACCTGTGATGATTAGACATGTTTTTACCTGTAGTATTTCAGTTGAGTAAATCTCCATTTAAATGCGTTTTCAATAGGACCTTTCGTTCCTTTTGTTGTATACACCTTTTATCGATTAGACGAAGGGTTTTATTGTTTACGTCATGGAAAACTCCCATTAGGGGTTAAAAGAATCCTCTTTATACATTTTGCGGTCAACTCTATTATTTACATTGATTATCTATCAATGACGTGGCATTAAGACATATTTAAATGATAATTGTTTTAACAAAGGCTCATAGGGATGAACAAAAGAACAAAGGTCAAAGAGGTAGGGTTATAAAATAGAACGTGGGGGATAAACAATAGAACAAAGGTCATCGGGTGAACAATAGTAGGGGTTAACATATGGAACGGATGATGTTGAGGTTTCCATGGTTATGGATGACGTCATTGGTGTTGCTATGGTTATGGATGACGTCAGAGGCTCCTCAGAGGATCCTGAGGAGCCCATAGTAAGGTATCTGGCCCAGAAAGGGTACTTTTACACTACTTACAGTTATATGACGTTTATATGACAATACGTTTGATGAAAACTTGCCTGAGACCAATTTATTATAGATTACTATTTAAAGACAGATACTGATTAATTTTCATCACAGTTATTGTGCTGAAATGAAATAAAATGAATCTCATCTTATTCGTTTTTTGAATAAGACCATGTTTTTTATATGTATTGCCTCGAGCTAGAATGATGCATTTTTACTGGATAAAGCCTGTCACATGATAGCTATTGATACTGCATTGCTTGTAGTTATCACCATGGCAAACATGGCGTCTTCTTCCTCGTCTTTCTTTCATTTTACATAAAATTCAATAAAGACAAATCTCTTTATTTTATTTGACTGTTTAATTATGTCGGGTTGAAAAAAAACTCATGGAAGGATCGGCTAAACTATGTTTCATTATCAGAAATCGAGCAAAAAAAAATGAGCACGTAATTTTAGTGTTATCATTGAAAATTAACCATTCTTTATTAAGAAACATTTCTGTGGTAAAAAAAATTAGCATATCAAACTATTTTATTACATACTTAGTAATGAATACATGTTTTTTGCATATGTGATACAGGTGACATCACAAAACTCGTATCGGCCTTCGGGGCTGATAGAGGTTTGTGACATCAACATTTTTAAGTGCAGTTGAAAACTTCAAATAATAGCAAATGTTTTGGAGCAGTTAACTATTTAAAACCTGAGAAAATTCCAGTTCTGTAACTTCATTTTTTTAAAAACAATTAGATCACATATTTGTATTTAATACATGTATAGACTATTTTCAAATAAAATTTAAAATCCATTTGTTCAAGTTGATGTTTTTTTAAAAGTTTATTACTAAGTATGTAATAAATATAATAATAGATACCCCTTTTCCATACCACAGCCTGTATCAGCCCGATATTCCATTATCAGCCCGAGGGCCGAAGACCAGAGGGATGATATTAGTCGGGGACTGATACAGGCTGTGATCTGGAAAAGGATATGTATTATTCTCTATATAAATTAAATCCCATTTCCCCCATCTATCTGTACATGAGTACTGCATTTGAAAAGGAAAAAAAAAACATACATAGAATAACGATTTTGATATTACATGCAACAACAGGTAAGCTTGAACAGACTATCGACTCTTGCAACAATTTCAGAACAAAGGATTATCAGGCTTCTATCAGAGAATAAAAAAACTTTCCAACAGACTATAATGGTATCTGTTTTGTAGATTATACATGGATATTTTCCAATGATATTCTTTACAGTTCAAATGGAAGAAATTTATCAAATGCGATGCAGAGTATATTTCTATACGTATATTATACCTGTAGGTAAGCCGAGCCCAAATGAATATTTAGGTATCAAAATATATTTAATAGCGAGCGAAACGAAACTCTAACAAACAATGAAAGAAAACAAGAACGAGCTAAACCTACCGAATCATCAAGAAAACAATTTGGGGACATCCCAGTATACATGTATGCCTTTTAGCTACAGTAGTGCTATGCAAAAAATGATTGAACTTTCATTTGGGACTAACGGTTTTGTAAGGCTTGTCGATTCGTTTTGAGTATAGCACTCGGGTTTTTTTTTTTTAGAACTAAGAGAGCTATCAAACGCCTTCATTGCGTGGACCCTGAGGTCCACGCAGAAAATATATAAGCGAGGTTAAACCGGATGCTATGGGGACAATTCAGCCTGCGCATGAGCTAGCCTGGTTCCTGTGCGTAATGGGTAGCTCAGGGAACCAGGCTAGCACACGTTTATCTAAATCAGGATCGGGATTCCGTGCCATATGCACACATAAGTTCAAAGGCGCTGTAATTGTAAAGTTGTCGGTAAACAGTACAGAAACAAAGTATTCCTTATAAAGAAATTATTGGCATGTGACATGAACTAGCGGTATTATGAAATAAGTTAATGTTATGCCTAAACTACAATATGCATCAAATAGCATAATTTGCAATGTTTTGTTGTTTTACGAATACACATGTAACTTACTTTACTTTTATAGTAGGCGAGGCTAGAGAACTTCCCGATTAAATTTTTTTAAGCATTTAAGTATGATTGAATAATTATGTCACTGTATAAAAGTTTAAATCTCAAGAAAAATGCTTCAAAATATGAAATTTTTTATTTACGCAAAGCTGTCACTGCATACTTAAAAAAAGTAGTGCGAATCGTAATGTGTGTGCAAATAGTAGAACTCACCAAATGCCTGATATTATACATGCAAGCTTTATTCATAGATAGATCATAATTATTTTAGAAATATGAATCCTTTAAATTCTGAGATAAAAAGTCAGGGCTATATATACATGTATTCGTAATACAACGTACAAATTTAGTGGTTAAAAGCAAAGGGCTAAGGTCGGTGGAATCTCTGATAATCGTAAGGCTTTCACGTTTTCGTGGAAACACGTGCAAATGGTCCACGTATTGTAGTCCTTTTTTAAAAGACAGCAACTTGTTTAAACTTATAAATTTGTGCCGCTGGTACCATTGAACGCTTATGTACTCTGAACGGATTTCTAGGTAACATTGGGGGAAAATTCACAAATGTTAACAATGGCACTGTTGGTGTACCAATGTTAACATTGGCTGAATATTTAGCGGAAAATGTCTAACCAATATATAATTACTGCTTCGTGCATCATTTTGCAACAAGAAGAAGCATTCAGAAATACTATATTTAGTACATTAAATTACTTTTCCCTAACATATTATTTTCTTCTGCAAACCTTGCGGAGATCATCGGAGGAAATGGCCAGAGTGGGTCATTATTATGAAATTATTATACCGTCATATACACTCGATGAATTTAAAACCCATTTCCGTTTTTCCAGGGACACATTTGAAAGTACGTGCGAGAGACTGTCTACAGTTAATGCCTACAAAAATCGAAAGGGACCTACCCCAAATCTTGAAAAAAAACTCTTGATGTTTTTGTGGTACATAGGTAACCTTGAGAGCTTTCGATCGATGGCTGATCGCTGTAGTACATCTAAAGGAAGTTTTCATTCCAGTATTACAAGAGTTTCATCCTCCTTGACAAGTATTATGGCAGATCAGATAATCAGATGGTCTACATCACAAACAGAACTAAATGAATCAAGTCAAACATTTGGAGAAAACTGTCAATTCCAAAATGTTTTGTATGCTTTGGATGACAGTCATATTCCAATCAATGCCCCAAAACACCAGCCACAGGCCTACTTCAACAGGAAGAAATTTTATTCTGTTGTACTTTGGCGTGTTGCAATGCTAATATGGAATTTACCTATGTTTGTGCGGGAAATCCCGGAAGCACACACGATGCCACAGTTCTGCGTATGTCTGATCTGTTTCAAAACAGCGATGGAAAGATTCCTGTTGGCTTTGTCATATTGGGTGATTCAGTCTTTCCTTTATTGTAGTGGCTTATAACCCCCTTTCGGGATTGTGGCAACCTTACTGAGCAACAGCGAAAATTTAATAGGGAGCACAGTCGTAGCAGACAAGTCATGCATTGAAGGGTCGTTTGGCTTGTTAAAGTGTAGGTTTAGGAGATTCTTGCGATTTGAGTTTTCCAATATGAAAATTCTAGTGGAATCTATTTTTGCTGCTTGTGTTTTACACAATTTATTTATATCAGACACAGACTTTATCGAAAAGCCAGATGAATTTGAAGCTTGTCATGAAATGCCATACGCCCGTGATGGTCACCAACTTCAAGGAATTCAAACCAAACAACAGATCATTAATCAACTCATATGAACTCTCAGCATTATTGCAATTATCGGTAATTAATAGACTGTTAACTGTGCTCAGTTATTTTTATATCATTATTCAAAATTACCATGCTTATTGCAAATATTCATAACATTAAACATATCTTAAAACAACTTTACTATTTGTTTTAAACAACAGTTATAAATATACAAGGTCCTTGTATAGCTAAAAAAATATCAAATAATAATGCATTTTAAATTGTTTGAAAAAAACAATAACCAATAGATCATTTATTTCATGTAAATACCTGTAAATGTCTTTGTCTATGATTATCACAATTATCATAGACAAGCCTACTTGAGCATTTGTAAAAATTATAAGCACCAATTGTGTAAAGGGACAAAACATTCTCTGTGTACCCTATTTTCCTAATTTTTCAATCAGTTTGTTAAAAAAAACTCCTTGTTGCTGTTTTGCATTTCCCTCATTTTTTTCGTCTCATCAACCTTCCTTTTTTTGTCTTGGATGTGGGCACAGGGGTGGGTGGTCTTGAAGTACTGCTGGTGCTTGCATCATCTTCCTGTTCCACTGTCCACTGTTCCATTGTCTTACTGTTGTGTCTTCATCTGAGTCACTTCAAATTCAATCTTTGTTCATACCAAAATAGATGCCAGGAATGATGGAGTCTTAAAGAGACCTGCCATCACAAATGGATTTTTCTGAGTCACTTTCATTTATTCTTTCACCAAAATAATGGAAAATCTAAATTAAAAAAATACTTTTCCCCCAGAATACAGCCATATCATATAATAAATAAATCAAAAGAGATAAAAATTAAACATTTAAAAAGATACGAAGAATTCAAACGTTTAATCGGAAATTGGTAATTACACACCTTCGAGGAGTCTCATAAATATATGCATTTAAATAAGTTTCATTTTGGAGGAGAATAAATATATTTTTGTATTGACGACTACCTCTCTTCCTGAAATCTTTCAAAAATGAAACCTATGATAGATCGCACTGGCGTCGGAAGCAAATTGAAAGGGGGGGGGGGGGGGGCTAGACTTATCCTCAGAAATATTAACAAGACCCAAAAAACCCCTTAATTCCCAAAATCATGAAATTCCAAATAAGTAGGGGGGGAGGGGGAGGGGGGAGTGTATCTAATCTATAGTTCCAACAAAATATTCAATATTCTTACCTACCAAAAAAATTTGTTTTCCCCAAATCATGAAATTCCTAAGCCGTGGGGGGGGGGGGGGGGGGGTATGATACCTATGACACCAACTTCTCAATATTTCAATCTTTTCATGGTGAATTTAGGAACTATTGTGTTTCCTGCGAGAAAAAGTGGGGGGGGGGGGGGGTGAACCCTCTATGATGCTATGTGCCTAATGGTTTGGTCTAACTTAGCAAAAAAGTGGGGGGGGGTCAGCCCTCCCCCCCCTGTTCCGACGCCTATGGATCGAAAAACTTAATAATCAATATAGAATGTGTGACCTGATACTGACAAGGTGCAAGTCTGATAGAAAATATTTTTCCGACATTTGTCAACTTTCAAGATTGATTTTATGTGTTTTTTTTTAAGGTAAACTAGACCATGGTAGCTAGTATACTAGTTATTAATTTACTATGAACAATTCTACTTGTTTATTAACAAAAAAATTAAAAACTTTTTTTGTTTTAACTTTTCAATTACTAAATATTAATAGGCAAAGGAATACAACTCCATTATGAAGAAGCAAGGGAAGATAACTTTATTAACCGTTATAATCTTTTTAAATGCTTTCACAATATCTTGATAACTCCAATCGTTCTTTTCATAATTTTGGTAGATGGCTTCTTGGTCTACAAAATTATGAATTCAGATATCCTTACAGGTCTTTTGGAGTAGAGAAGATAATTTTGAAACATCATATGCATTAACACTATACATCCATTTTGATCGCGTCCTAGAGTTTCCAGGGGGCTTAAAATTTACAATTTAAGTAGAGGACTTCCTGATTGACATAACTGTAATGTCAGTTTGTCTTACAGATATGGGAGAGTAGAGGAGAAGATTTTAAAACATTATATGCATTAACACTACATGGCCATATTGCTGTCCCCTCCCTCCTACGGCTTGAACCCTGACCCAGGGGACATAAATTTCAAACTTTAGGTAGAGGAGTTTGAGGACATCAAAACCATGTATTCAGTTTTTTCCCACATGTGTGGGAGTAAAAAAGATTTTCTAAGATGTAACACATTTTCACTGTCAATATTGACCCGCCCTAAGGCCAAAATCCCTGTCCCAGAGGTCATAAATTTCATGATTTAGGTATATGAGTCCTTGGAAATCATAATCATGCAGATATCATCAAATATGTAAGGAAGTAGAGAAGAAGATTTTTTGAGCTCTAATACATTTTTACTATATGGTCAAAGTGGCCCCACCTTATAGCCTTAACTTCCGGCCCAGGGGCCATGAATTTTACAATTTTGGTAGAGGGCCTCATAAACATCATAACCCTGCATTCAGGGTTTTTTCTCATATGTGTGGTTGTAGAGAAAATTCTGTTTTTTGCCACGCCTGTGGCCCCTTTGAGTTGAAAATACCATGAATTTCACAATTTCGATTGTAAATCACCTAATTGTCAAAGGACTTTTCCGTTTTTTTCCCAATTACGACAAAGAGCACACGGCGGGTGTGACCGGTCAGCAAAGGATGCTTACTCCTCCTAGGCTCCTGATCCTACCTCTGTCTTTTTGGAGGTCCGTGTTGCTCTGCTGTGAATTTGTATTTCGTGTTATGGCTTTTAAATATGGCCGACGGTTGGTTATTGTCATTTTTTCATTTGACATAGAGATGCTTCAAACCAAAAATAGCTCCTGCTAAGCTCGTCCCAACGGTCGCACCGACTATCTAGTGCACCAAAAGATCACACATTGAAAAAAAAAACCGAAAAACAAAAAAAAAATTAATAGAAACAACACATGTAAAAAACCATCCATGGTGTTTATAACAGTTAGTGAGAAATCTCCGCGTAAATGTGGAAATTGTCAACAGATGCCAAGTATCATAGAAAATGTCTGCTGTCGTTGTTTCGACATGGTAATTCCGACTTTAAAGAATGAATTTTAAACATCCCGATAACAATTATAACATTTATTCAGTTAGCGAAGAACTTGACTTGGAATAGAAAATTTAATCGAGGTCGTTTTCAACTTTGAATGATATCAGATTAACAGCTGTCATTTACTTATGAAAATGCATATATTTATGCATACTATGAAACATGTATTTATTCTTGAGATTGACGTGTGAACTCAAACATGATCAATTTTGTTTAGTCGATTATTTGAGTAACAGAAAGGCATAAACCAGCGTTAATTATATTCAGAGCACTGTGTACATTCATTTGTATATGTAAACCAAACCGGAATAGATGGTGTGACGTCAAAATAATTAATTTTTTTGGTTTTTAATACAAAAGAGTTCTACATCATGTCAGCCTCCAGTAAATACGATTTGTCCAACTTCAAACGTTTATTAAAGTTTAATTACGTATTTTATTTTCAAAACAGCATGACCACATGTGATAATTCACACCACTTTATTAAAATAAATAAATTATGTTTTTGACTTTCCTTCCCCTTTAACCTAATATTCCTTTGGCTGACGTACTTAGCTTTTTTGAAATGCTAACCTTGTCATGAACATCATATCATTCCAAACTTAAACCACAGGTACATTACGTGCCAGTTTATGTGTAAGAGTTGCATGACATTTTCGATGTATGTGACAATCGGAAAATTGGAATTTCAGTCAGAAATATGGGTAATACTATCATAATTAATAAAATACTGAATGTAATTGAATATCTGCCTTTTAGTCAACCGAGAGATGACTGAAATGTTACTAAGTAGCACAGCTCTGCTTTTCGCTCACTTACATTGTAAGCTTGAAGGTCTGATGAGCTTTAAAGCTCTACTGAAGTCATTTAAACGACATGCCACTGTCAAATGCAAATGCTTGACATCTCCCACATGAACACCATGCTATTTCTGAGCTGGGGTTACTGTCCTGCCTTGAACCTTCGATCATGAAACTTTTCATCAAGTCAGGTTCAGCTTCAACTACTCTAATTAAAACTTGACACAGCGCCTGCTCATTCATTTCTGAAAGAATTTCTTAAAGGAAAATAAATATCATTTTGAAAACCAAACAACTTGAAGTATATTTGAATATGTCATTTGATAGAAAAAAGTTATAACTAAAATGCAAATTGTAGTCATTGAACAGAAATATACAGTTTCAGAAGCCAAGTAAATTTGTATATTGCCGTATAATTATAAGAGACTATGATAACTTCATAAATACTTACTCGCAATTTTGACACTGTTTCAATGTCCTGTCTCTTTTCAGGACTTGCCGCAGCCTCCAAGACTTGATTTCGGCTTGGAATATTCCTGTACTTGAGTTGCGGATGCTCTGTGCGGCATAAGGGTGATAGCGAGAAGGCTACAATCAAACAAATTATTATAACATCTACAAAATATATCCCTTCTGATCTAGGCGGACCTCATCGTTGTAGAAGGGTGAACATCGAAAGAGAAGGCCTACACTCCTAGGAGAACAATTCATCTTACTTACTTCCTGATTTGTGGATATTGTCTTGAACTGGCAACACGGGTTCAGACAATTCGTGCAGCCTCTCCTCTTGCATATGCAACTTTTGCACTTCCCCCTGTTTCCACGTGCACGGACAACAATGCTGAATAAAGATGTTAAAAATCACTCATTAAAACATATAACATACATGTACATGTATGTTTACATGAATGAGGTATGAATTTATTAAAAGGTTCATGTTTTTTGTAATATATTTTATGTATAATATTATAATGTATCAACAGAATACAGTTTTAATATGTAAAAGTTTTTAGGGTGCCCGTTTCTGTAATACTAGTAATTATAACTTTTTAACTTTGTATGGTACGATAAGAGAGAAAATTCATGATTTTTTTTTACATTTATCTTTTTTAGCTCACCTGAGCCAAAGGCTCAAGTGAACTTTTCTGATCACAATTTGTCCGTTGTCTGTCGTTGTTGGCGTTGTCGTCGTCGTTGTCGTCGTAAACTTTTCACATTTTCATCTTCTTCTCAAGAACCACTGGGCAGATTTCAACCAAATTTGGCACAAAGCACCACTAGGTGAACAAGAATCAAGTTTGTACAAATGAAGGGCCACGCCCTCTTTAAAGGGGAGATAATTGAGAATTATTGAAAATTTGTTGGTATTTTTCAAAAATCTTCTTCTAAAAAACTATACGGCCTGAAAAGCTTAAACTTGTGTGGAGGCATCCTTAGGTAGTGTAGATGCAAGTTTGTACAAATCAGGGTCCCCGGGGTAGGGAGGGGCCACAAGAGGGGGATCAAATTTTACATAGGAATATATAGAGAAAATCTTTAAAAATCTTCTTCTCCAAAACCATCAGGCCAGAAAAGCTCAAATTAAAATGGAAGCATCCTCAGATAATGTAGATTCAAGTTTGTTCAAATCATGGTCCCCGGGGGTAGGGTGGGGCTACAATGGGGGAATGGATTTTTACATAGGAATATATAGAGAAAATCTTTAAAATCTTCTTCTCAAAAACTATTAGGCCAGAAAAGCTCAAATTAAAAGGAAGCATCCTCAGGTTGTGTAGATTCAAGTTTGTTAAAATCATGGTCCCTGTGGGTAGGGTGGGGCCACAATAGGGGGTCAATTTTTACATAGGAATATATAGAGAAAATCTTTAAAAATCTTCTTACCAAATACTATTAGGCCAGAAAAGCTCAAATTAAAGTGGATGCATCCTCAGGTAGTGTAGATTCAAGTTTGTTCAAATTATGGTCCCTGTGGGTAGGGTGGGGCCACAATAGGGGGGTCAATTTTTACATAGGAAAAAGCTCAAATGGGGGTAAGGTAGTAAAATGGGGGGATCAAGTTTTATAAGGAATATATAGAGAAAATCTTTAAAAATCTGGGACAAATACTATTAGGCCAAGAAAGCTCAAATTGGCGTGTAACCATCCTCAGATAATGTAGATTCAAGTTTGTTCAAGTCATGGTTCCTTGGGGTAGGACGGGGCCACAGTGGGGGATAAATTTTTATATAGAGAGAAAATCTTTAAAAATCTTCTTCTCAAAACTATTAGGCCAGGAAAGCTCAAATTTGAGTGGAAGCATCCCCAGATCGTATAGATTTAAGTTTGTTTAAATAATAGTCCAGGGGTATGGTGAGGCCACAATGGGGGATGAATTTTTACATAGGAATATACAGTAAAACACGGTTATAGCGAACATGATTATAATGAATTGACGCTTACAGCGAAGTGATTTTCATTCCCCGTGACTTTATTACATGTAAACTTGACGGATATAACGAATTACGCTCATAACGAAGCAAAATCGCCCGTCCCTAACGCTTCGTTTTAACCGTGTTTTACTGTATAGAGAAAATCTTTAAAAAAAATATTCGGCCAGAAAAGCTTAAACCCCAGGCAGCGGTAGTCACTACCGCATTTTCTATGGGAGGAGCTTATCAAGATAAGAGAAAGCAGCTAAGTTATATTTAGCATCACTTCTCCTCACCAGCTGATAAGCACATGGTTTATCTGATAACACAGATTACTGACCACTCATTTTCGATTGCCTAAGACTTTACAACCAATGTTTGGAGTGTAAGAAAACAAATTGTTGATGGAAAATTTCATACTGTATATATGTATATGTTTTAAAGGTAAACAAATCATTATAAATAAATATTAATTTGTGTATAATTTACAGTTTTAATAAAATTGCTTACATTTTATAGACATATAATCCAAGTAAAATGATTTATCACTGAAAAAATTAACCAAGTCACTTTTCATAAAAAGTTTCAATAATTCTGTCCCACAAAGTGAATGCAAATTTGTTTGTTTTCGGTACAAGGTTTTTGTGGCCAGATCGAGATCTTGGTCGCCGTGCATCTTCAAAGTTACTAATTGATGTGTATTCTCGGTCCACATTTTCATTCCAGTCTAGGACAGCCATGTTCGACCTCCGTTTATACTCCTCATCACCAAATTTTATTCTTTTATCATGATAGACGAGAAGGGCATTGTTAAAAGATTCAACATAATGCGTGTCAATACAGTTCACATAATCCTCTGGTGTCTTGTATATTTGTAGTTTATGAATCTCTGTCTTAAGAATTCTTTCTGCCTCAGAATCACTTAGGATGTTCTTTGATGGTTCATAATTTGGGTCTCTTCTGCATCTTGGTTCCACAGAACAATGCTGGTGGTTGTTTTTATAGTGCTCAACAATATTATCTAGAAATTGTCGCAACTTCACAGGGGAACCTTGGCAATTTTTCATTGCATAATATGTATGCGTTTTAATTGATGCAACCTTATCTGAAAGATCAGGATGCCAAGTAACACCCATATATTTTTTAGGACCGCTTGCAATTTTTTTCATTTCTTTGGTGACTCCTTTACTTGCATGCCACGTATCATTTGCATTGGTTACCTGTGGTTGATGAACTGCAAGATATTTGTTAACACTGGCATTTCTGTCATGTCCATGGATGTTGATTGATGTGTCATTTTCATCAAAATGTTGGTACAAATTTTCAACTCCCCTGATTTCATGACGCTGGCTAACAGGATCATCTTGTCTAGTTACCACAGCCAAACCAACAACACGATGATGTGTTTGACCAATAGCAACGACGTCTGATTAGGCTGCATTTCTCCTCCAACCATGGCGGGCATCTGTCATAATGTTTATCCCATAAAAAGGGACATCATTTTCTTCTGCCTTTAAAACTTCAGCTGTTACTTCTTCATTGATGGCATCTTTTATTGACTCCTTAGCCAGGTCTTCTGTCATAGAGCAGTACAAATTATGGTGACTTTCAAATGCACTCTCCGGAACGATACCTATATTAGCAGAGTCACAAATACGCTTGTATTGACTGTAACGAATACCTGTTGCATAAACAGAATGGATCATTCTGAGATTTGCAAGAAATAATCCACCAGGTAAATGCTGGGAGGAATCTGCTGTGACCAGGTGATTGTCTTTACAAGTGAAAGTTACTTTAGCTGTATGACCAAATCTTTGCAATTTTTTAACATCCAAAAGTTCAGTGCATGTTTGATTATGATGCTGAATTCCGGAGCAAATATTTCTCATCGCTGAATAGGTTGTCAGAAACATATCTTCATCTGTGCTTTTTTTATCACATGGTAAATATGGTTGAAAGTTATAATTTCTCTCATCATTTGCATCATCAACCAGTCCATTCAATTGCAAGTAAAAGTCAAATACTGCATTCAGCACTTGTTCGGTCGTCACAGAAGACACTTTCTCAGCCATGCATAGTTTGATTTTATCCATTTTGTTGTAAACTGATACTTTATCATCTTCTGATTTAACATAAAATCGAATACATCCTGTTACAAGGGGTTTTTCCTGAAGTTTACGTTTTTCATTCCGTGCTTTCATTTTCTCTCCACAGTCTGATCTTCGTTTCAACTTTCATGTTGTTCTCTATTTTCATCACGAATTCTCTTTGTACTTTCTCCATCCATTTTACTTACTTCTTATTTTACAACTGAAGAGTTTGATATGTATGTGTGTTTGTTATTATGCAAGTTTCCCACCTGCTGAGTCTGCAGAGCCATTGGCCAGTGTGGGGTACTCCAGGGTTATAAATAAGTTTTGTTTTCTTTGGGTATAATAATTAAATTGAGTTTTTCTGATAGGTATTTTGATTGTAATATGACTTTTTTTAATTGATAATTCATAGCTATTTTTGCTCAATAAAATCTAAAGCTTTAAAGATACAAAAACCAAAACATATGACAAACTGCAAGCCCCCCCCCCTCTCAATATGTTACTGCATGGGATTGTTTCTTATTGACCAGTGAGAAACTTTCCCGCCAAACTTCACAGCATGGTCTGTTGGAAGAGTTTATTGTCTTTGGTCAGGGGTATAGAAGTGGCACTAAACTTTGATATGTATAATTAATATGTAATCATTACCATTGAACAATGAATCATTTTTTTCATTCTGTTGGATATATGTTTTGTTCTTTCTTTTGTTAGTGAAAACAAGTAGTTGCTTTATATTTAAAAATGTAATAAATTAGTCTGGTACCCCTGGTGTAGTGAAATAGTCTGTCTTGGAATCAGTCTGACCATTCTACAGGAAATCATCAGTGAATGTAACACTCTATTTTTTCTTTGTTCTTTGCTTTACCATGTAAATGTCACAACCAAGAAGGCAAGTTTGTTTGAACATTACAGAAGTTGAATTTCATTCAATCAGAGCTCTATTTTCACACAGTGAATGGGATTTTGACTCGTGTGTTGTTTTTAACAATTGGAAAGAAGAAAATACAGATGAAGAGATAAGAGCTGGTCAGAATGTAAGTGCTACCAGTGATAACAATCCTGACATCAACGAGCAGCAAGCAGCAGGTGGTGATCCTGGACATGGAGGGGATGATGCAATGCCAGAGATCAATGACCAGGAATGTATGTATTGTTTTTGCCACCCATGCGTGACCTCAAACCGACAGGAGTGGCTCGGAAATGGTGCACCACCCCATACTAGGAATTCTACTATTAGGAAAACAAAGTATAAAAAGTTTTGGACTATGATGTCACGTAGATATGCATGGAACCATCGCAGATATCAAGCAAAAAAAGCTGCACATTTTAATCGTGATGAAGAAGTAGAAAACATTGTATGGACACAGAGAGAAATAATGCCAGAATGTGTTTTATCTCTAGTGAGGGATTTATACCCTAACCCCCCTGGTCGACCTTACATGGGACACAAGTGGGCTTGATTCGTGGACAAAATAAATGTGCTATATAAATTACAATTAAATTATTTTTTTCAGTAAACACTTCATCATATAACTTTTTAGTGAAACATTTGGATTATAAACATAATATATCATTGCTGCAAGGCATATCAATAAAGTAAGTCACTTATTTCACTTGTTTCTCTGTTCACATGGTTCTATTTGTTGACATTTCTGATGTGGTAATTAGGATTCCGTTTGACCTAGGGTCAAACTTCCTTATGCAGAGCAGTGGAAATTTGAAATCTTATCACTTCAGATGAAAATAGTATGAATTTTGGTATTAAAATAATTTTTCAAAGCTTCATTTTTAATGTATAGATGTATGAGATGGAGAGGTTCAACCATGCACAATTTTATTATATTAAAAAAATTGAACATGATGAAACTTTTCAAAATTTCTCTGCTCTGGTCAACATGTCAAGAAATAAGTGATTTTCAAAATTTAGCTCCTCTTATTTCCTTTTATACTCCTGCCTGGGGTTTAAACTTGTGTAGAGGCATACTCGGGTAGTGTTAATTCAAGTTTGCAAAATCACAGTTCCTAGTGATAGGGCGGGGCCGTGATGGCGGTTTGAATTTTTTCATAGGAAAAAAAAGAGGTGGATAAAAATTGGCAGATTTTCGATTTTTTTTTAGCAAGATCTACTGTACTTAGTTGTCAAGATATTTTGATACTGTAATGCTAATTTGATCAGAATAAAGTCAATTGTTGCTCAGGTGAGCGATGTGGCCCCTGGGCCTCTTGTTTTATGAAGTTTGCTTACTACTTGTATGTAGAAAATTAGAAATTGAATAAAAGAAGGTCTCGATAACAGCAAGATAGTTTTGATTGGCAAGTTTACGTGTGTATATGGCAGAAATAATTATACACGCCATAATTTGCTTCTTTTGTGATGATGCATAAAAAGAATAATATTTAGCAGGTTTATTCTAACAGAAATGATCAGACTTGTTTTTTATTATCACAAAACCATATATATAGCTCTCGTTATGATGAAGAAAAATGACCTAGGATTATTATTTATTTATGATACAAAAGTAAATACCATAAACACCCCCCTCCCACCCTTCCCATAATCAGAGGACTTAGTGTAAAATCTAATCTTTTTGTTATAATGAAAAAAATTGGGATATCCACATAAATTTGCAATCCAAAACGATTATATTTAATTTATTTCCTATCAAATATATGTTAGCATCATAGTGAAAAATAGTTTCCCTTTTTTATGAATAATTGCTTCTCCCCGATCAATGCTTCCAAACGCTTGTCAGAAACAAGCATTTCATTCACACAGAGTATGCGTGCGTGCATGACAAATATGAAAAGTAGAAATACATTTGAAGTGAGCACATTTGCGTGTTGGTGTTCTTTATTGCTTGTGTGTAATGTGCATTTTTATGCAAGATTCTTACATTGGATGCCATGACTTGTTGCAAACTTCTCAAATTCTTCTTTGCGATGCGACCGCGGTCTCTAGGCCTATGCACACACCGGCACTTCGTCACCTTGTCGGAGTACACATGTACTTTGTTTATCGACAAATGCGCTCATGGGTGACGAAGTATAAGGCCTATATTTGGTTAGCAGATAACAATCGAACACCAACTAATATGGCGTCTATCGATAAAATATGGCGGTTGTTTGTTTACGTTCGTTGCTATTTTATGATGTCAGTAGAGCTTTAAACGTAAAAGAGAAGAGAATATGGACTACATTTTACAAAAGAACTTACGACTTAGGACCAAATAAATGAATGTTAATTAATCACAAACTAATCAATGTTTTATTCTCATAAATGTCAAATATTATTATGGACATCAGAATATCTGTATATATGTATAGTTTTGTTTAAGTTGTGTTCGTTAAACACCATTCCAAGACACTGAAAATATTTACGAATTTGTCAGAAGTTCTTTTCTAAAACGCAGCCCTGGTTCTAGACAACAGGTGTACATGTTTACTGAATAGATCAACACATTAAATAATTTAAGCACATTAAAAAGGGATGTTTAATTCCCGTTGTTCTTATGTGTATGATATGAATCAAATCATGACTTTATTAATAAATCTAAAATTTTAAAGTGAGAATTGATTTTGCGATCAAATACTTTAAAAGTAATCAAACAAACTATTCTTGAATAAGTTTTTGATATTTCTTTATCATGATAATTGCCAAAATATCAAAAGAGTGTGTAGTTAAATTCAAAGCAAAAACATATATTTACATTTGCAAATTTTTTTATATGAACTGTAAACGTTCAATTCTGTATTAACTTTTTCATGACGTCACAATAATTGTTTTGAAAATTTAGCAAAAATCCCTAAAAGTTGTGAAAATAATACAAATGACTCAACTCTTTTCAAAATGAAATATAGTTAATGAATGGCAGTGACATAAAATAAATACATAGCTTTTCATTCACAATTCTTATAAATATTCCAGTCCGAATTTCCTCTATCAGTTTTCAAATACTTGTCCATTTTTTATTCAATTTAACAGAACACTGAATAATGATAATACTAAAACATTTGTATTATTCAACTATTCAACTAAGTATATGGACCTTACTCTGCTGGCATAACATTTATATGAGGTCAATGATCAAAATTTTGAGATATGGTGTCCTATATCGTTTTTAAGCATTTTTCAATATGTTTGTAGTGTGCACCATATAATTATCTAAATGAAAAAGTAAGTTAAAACCAACAGAAAATATGCAAAGTTTTGTTTAGTAACGTATAAAATCTTAACTTAAAATATTACAGTAAAACCAAAAATATTTCGGTGAAAAACAAAATCTGACAAATTTAGCCAGAATTTCCGTTTTGCTAAAGTCAAACTTTGCTTGAGCCTAGTTCCATAATATAGTAAAAATGTCGAATTTTATGTCAATAATAATTCATTTCATAAGTACATTTTGTGTTTAGAACAAATTTTACCCATGAACTTTTAAACAATCCGAATTCGAGAACTCAAACCCTGAGTAAACAACGTCCTTAAGGTATCTTATTTCTCGCGTTTTGATTTCATTGTGCAGATGTTTATTATATTTCAAAGGAATGTGATTTTATTAATTTAAACCTCACAGAAAGATCATCATTTTAAAACTACACAACATTCATAAAGAATATCCAATTGAATTCAATAAACAAAAGACAAGTCTTTGTTTTTTTGGGGTTTTTTTTTTTTTGGGGGGGGGGGGGGTTGTCGAAAATGACAGAAAAAAACAATTTTAAGAATTTTCAATATACTTTTCTTTATTATAATATCACACTTCATTCAATATTCACATTTTTAACATTTGATTGGTTTGTGACATGTTCTATTGGTCCTTGTGACTTGTACAAAACTAAATTTTGAGAGAGTGATAGACGTTTAGAATAAAATCCTGCAAATATATAGAAAATGTCTGAATTTTTTGAAGAAAATTGGAATTTTACCTTTGAAGACATGCATTTTAAATTTGACATCACTGACCCCCATGTTTTATTATGTCAAAATGTTACAGAATACATATCTAGGCAAACTGGATTAATCTTATAAAATTTTTGATATTCAAAATGTTTTTATTTCAAATTAAATTGTAACTAATATAAAAATTGTCTATTTTAAGTGCAAAAAGGTCACACAAAAATTTATGTATCTTCGTGCAAATTTTTTCGTAATCCCGCTAATCATTGTGACCATTGTGCATAATTAAAAACAATATTTCAAGAAAAAAGTTTGCTTAATCGAAAATACTGACAACAAATCCTAATCAGGCTGTAATTGCATTTTACGCGCAAAAAGGTCAAAATAAATTGGCCATAAATTAGAAGGATGAACATTGACCTCCCATTATCTTTGTATTTTTGAAGTGTGTTTTGAAATCTTGATGCAAAAACATTGAGGAGTGGGATACCTGAAGTAAATAATTTATTACTCCTGTAAGGGAATGTAAATATAAGCATTAAATGATTTATTTTTAACGTCATCTTGTCAATAATTACCGTCAGTTGAGCAGACAAATTATCAAAACGCTGAAACGCGCGTTATTAAATTTGTCTGCTCACCTGACGGCAGTTATTGATACGACGACGTCAAAAATAAATCATCCAATGTTATATTGAACATTATTCTAAGGATTCATTTTACTAAATTTATTTCTATGATCAGTGATTTTTTTAAAAATAAAAACGTAACATGATAACCTGTATATTGAACATTTTACTCTGCGATTGTGTTTTACGACAGTTATGCGCAATAACCTGTTCAGAGGACGCAAAATTTTAAACCTGCGACCGACCTTAACCTACATTTAATCTACGAAGTGAGCGTAACATCTTATATTTTTTCAACATTTAACTTGAGTAGATAGAGGAATACCGAACGCTGCGAATGGTTCTCATCTTTTCCGATAACAAATTAATTTGACGATTCTTTTAGTGTTAAGAAAAGACTTAGGAAACACAATAACGGTGATGGGCGCTTTTCCTCGCTTGATAACACTAAATCTTGTATGTCTCAATTTGTTACTGAATCATATAAAAAAAAATGTTGCTAAGAAGTTCGAACCAATAGGACGATTTAGCTCCCCTCGAAGTACAATCGTGAAGCTAACCCGTCGATCGTTTTAATTTCATCGAACATAAAAACTTCTATATTCCATCAAATTTGTAAATTAAATTGTAGCTATAAAAGTCCTTAATGATTTTCTGAGAAATTCAATGTTTTATTAAAGTTTATATCTCAAGTGTCTGTCACATATAAAAATTAAGCATTTTTTTCTGCATTTTTTTATTTTATAAAACATACAATACATGTAAACATAGAATGAAAGTATGAGTATTAAAGAAATTATAAAAATAAAATTTGTTCATACTGTTATTAGTCAAAATAATGAAAGTACTAAAAGCTGTGTGATTAAGATTGGCAAAATCTCTTTCTCTTTCTCTCTCTTCCTAACTTAATGTAAAAATTATTTGATTAAAATTAATAAATAAAGATTTGTAACAATATTGGAATCTAAATCTCTATTGTTTATAAAAAATTTGTAATGAAAATTATAATCAAAGCAAAACCCAAAAACACCTGCTTTGACATACATCTCAAATATTAAAACCTGTCCTACATTCTGATTAATCAAGATTAAGTATTTTTTCTGTAGCTATCACTATATACGACATCAAAGGAAACATTAAATATTTGCATCCTTTTCATCTGCCGTCGTTGACCAACAGTAATGGCTTCTGTACATGTACAGCGTGCTTGTTATCCGGATGCATCCTCGGCAAGTTTTTTTTTAATTCCAAGGACCATTGTAGTTAATGTCAGTGCAGATACAAACGGGAATGAATTTTGTATTTTTCTAAATCACTCTCACCCGACCTAATGCATTAACAACACATATTTTGCTGATCAAATCGCGACTAAGATGAAAATACAAGCTTAAAACATCAGTTAAATAGCAAACAAACTCAACAACACTCTTTGTAGAACAGATGATGTACAATATACATGTTTTTTTTGGCAATGCTAAGCAAACGAAACGAACATCAAAATGACATAACTATTATAATTGTACAATGATTGAAAATGATATTCAATTTATACACTCAGTCAGTTACATCATACGATATTGATTATTCAATACTACCCGAGGCTCTACCTTTTAGATAACCTTTTATAAAGCTCTTAAATCAAATTGAAAATAATTTCAATAGTAAGTTACAATTAGTTAAAGCTGTTTATTTGAGTGCCTTAAGAGAATAAACGTGCCGTTAAAGCATTATTGATATAATAAATCCATAATACCTCAATAATAAGAAGCGTCTTGACCTATAAAATTATTTGTAGCACAAACAGTCGCTTAGCATAACGAATTTTCTTAGAAGTATGTTAAAAGGGTAATCTTGCGTATGGGAAAATGTATATATAAGAACACATATTTTAAGCTCAAACTTTGAAATGAAGTGCGCCATTAACAATAAACATTGTTTATACACATACGAATATTCTTTTATTAGAGGGTTAAATAAAAATTACGTAGAAAATGTCATTGTCATTGATATATTATTCATATTAATCATGGTCACAACTAACACATTGAATTAGGCAACGATTTCTTTTTGATTGAAATGTGAATTTAATTACATATAATCAAAAGGTATTTTTGTGAACCGATTTCAAACACAAAATGTTGTGTCAACACAAAGCACAGTAAAGTACATAACAATAATGTCGTCAAAACGACGCATGTACATTTAAGTGAAATACTATAACTATATAACACGATTGGTATCTTGTTCCTGTCTCCTTTCATTTTATCGACTTTTTACCGCTTGACGTCTGATATGCTTACAATAATTCAAGAAGCGTTAGACTACGTACATTTTTCGATGTTTTCATTTGTATCGGGTATATTTTTGTTAACGATGAGAAATCCATTGAACGTCAGGGTTCGCCGCTAAAACCATTTTTAAGTCAGAAGACTTTACTTACTCTATTGACCACATATTAACTAATCCATATATTCTATTTTTAAATACAAAACGTTTCACTAGCTTTTTACATCCTTTATATCATCATGCATTTGCGAAGTTTAATTAGGTTCATGTACATGTATATAGCATTGAAACCACATCTACTTTTATCAGTTCTTGTTCCTTCGTGACGCGCAACATTTGATTTTATTTTAATTTATGAATTATGATTAAGACTGTGAGTGTCTTTCGTAACTGTTATATATATATATATATATATATATATATATATATATATATATATATATATATATATATATATATATATATATATATTTATATATATTTAAGGCCCAGCTTATAGAAACTTTATATTATTACTTTCGATATTATATGGGGTTTTTTGTTTACATTTTAATTAACATAATATGACTGTGCGTGGTGACTTCATTTTTGCATTTTTAGATTTTAAATCATTCATAGATATACAAAAAATATTCTTACTTTTTTTTAGTTCGAATTGCCAATAAATTATGCCTACCGGATTTGGTGATAATATGGCATTAAGTAAAAAAGGCGCCTAAAAGTAAAGATACAATACAATAGATGTTTACTGGGATTTGGCAATATATGATTTTTCAAAGTCTTAATTGATGCCTTGGTTTTCGGCCTTGTGCAACATTTCAGTCTTTTGGTCCTCAAAAAAATATATTGTCCTTATACCCAGTCAGTAGTCGTGTAATGTTCATCCATCGGTTAATAATATGTCTTTTTATTTCAAACATTTTCGGACGTTTGAGATCTACAGCAAATACGACTTAATGCAGTTTTAAATTTCACAAGATTGAAAAAATAAATCAAAGGATTCACCAAAGAGTTCATGTTCGTAAGGACAAATGCAATGAACGAAACATTTCCAGGCAAAGGATTAAATACCTCAAAAAAATTACGCACTACCATCGGGCCTGACAGAATGAACAAGGCAAGAAGTAAAATGCTGACTGACTTCATTGATTTCAAAAATTTCTTTCGTCTGGCTTTTAAAATTGTGTTGGATATTGTTGAATTTGACGTGTTCAAATGATGTTTTTTCAAAATGACCATAGTCGAGCAGTAAAATACGAGGATTAAAAAAATTAAAACGAATTCTGAAATGGCAACAATAAGAACTATTAAACTCTTATTCTCGTTGAATATATTGTCAACTGTACATGTTGATCCAAAATCGGTCATCGGGGATATTAAAATTACTTGTGATACAATTATCACAACCCAACCTGTCATATACCAGATGAAACTGCGTTTTTTCTCAAACAGTGTCTTATCCCAGTCTGATTCTGAAATGACGAGATACCGATGTAAACTTATAAGGAAACTTTGATACAATGTCATAAGTAAACAGATAGGTATAATGATAGATGATATAATACATAATTCTCTTTGCTTATCAAGCTTAATTGAAAACATTCGAATACCAGTAAACAGAGTTGATAACCCAAATAGAAAATCATTCACAGAAAGTGTTAAAATAAGATTCAGGTACGTGTTTTGTCGTAATTCTTTCGATGAGTATGCAATTACGATAACTATCAGATTTAGTATCACAACAGTAATTCCTACAAATGAGAATGTCAAAGCAATATATTTTGGCAACATGTCGTCGCCGCTAGAAGAATTTTTTACGGGAATAATTGTCATGTTCATTCTTGATTCTTTGCAAATAGATCTCTGGGTTGTTATCAATTCCTCAGGTACTAATTCACAATTCTCAAGAAGATTCAAAACTCCGGTAACAGTATCAGTATCAAATTGGTCATTCTCATTTATTGGTTTCGGTTTTATTGTAGCATTTTTACCAGTTGACATTTCTGCTGTAGGTGTTATACTTTCAGTTTCCAGTATAAAGGAGTGGTCGTTTCTTATTGATTGCATTGCGATTTCTGTGGTAAAATTTAATTCAGCACTAGTACTATTTTTTTCGGCCATTGCTTTCAAACGCATTTCTCCGTTAAGCATTTCAATTTTTGCGAGAATGACAAGTATGAAAAGCAAAATTGATCTTTTGATAGTACAGTGCTCCGTTGTCATCATTCTTGGCCCTATAAGTAAGGAAATACAGTTTTAGGAAATTAGATAAAAATATAATATTTGCTTCATTAAGAACGTGTTTTACTCATTATGATCATTCACAGTTTTACCTGTTGGTGTTTAATATGCTTCCCTCTAGCCATCGTCCCCCTCGAAAAAATGGCTATTTAGCACCCCCCCCCTTCCCCGGAAAATGGCATTGTAGTAAATTTTCCCCAAATAGAGAGCTGGATCTGTATCTGAGTTTCTTTCCTTTTAAGGCCAGATTATCCAAACGGAAATATATAACAGATTTTCTATTTTTTTATTCTGAGAGGCTATTCCTGGAAATGATTAACAATATCTGAGGTTGCAATTCCTCATGATAGAATTATCCTTTGCTCATCTTAGAAGGTATCAGGCCAAATTTGACCCAACTTAGTATGTACGTGTTAAACATATTTAAATATGAAAAGAATTGTTATTGAATTCAAATAAACTTAAACATAAAAGGACATGCCTTCTGAATTTTGATTTAAATTTGCTGAATTTTACTTTTTCCAAACAATCCACTTTCAACAAAGTAGAAATGAACACGGAATTTAGTACACTTTGAAGTATTAACTTGTAGGACACAATGCGAAGATATGCATATAATCATGAAATTTGATTCCATGATTTTTCTTGGATATTGTATGGAAAGAATCCATAAACTGCATTTAGGGGTTTTAGGATTCAGATACCATGGAAATATAACGGACTTCTCGCAAGCAGAGGAAATTCAGACTAGTTTTATTTTTCTTAAAATTTCTCCATTAAAATATTTTGGAATCTCAAATAATGTTAAGTAGAATAAACAATAACTTATTTTTTCTTATTCTGATGTAAGTTATTACGACAGTCAAAATCATACAGCTGTTTTTGTATCAGACTAGCTAGAATGATACAATTTTACTGATCAAATTTCCTGTAGATAACACAGTGGAGTCCATGACTTCGTCTATCTTGTGTGTGTGGGTTTTTTTTTTTTCTAAATTTTGATTTCGTAAAAAAATAATTATTGCTTTTTTTATCGAGTGTTTAATCATGTCCGTTTGAAAATTCATAAAAGAATCGGCTTTGTCTGTTTTGTATCAGAGGTCACTGAAAATTATGGTGTATTTAAAAATTAGTAAATTTTTATAATTTTTAAGCACCTTATTGATAACATTATCTTTACTTGATACTGAAAATTAAATCCTTTCGATTTGGAAACGAGTCTGAACAGAAAAACGTAAAAGTCTAGAAGATTTTGAATTAACTTACTTTTATTCATTTATCCATACATAATACTTAAATCAAGGTATTTGAAAATTAAAATATAGAATAACAGCTTTGAGTTTAAAACTTTAAACTTTATATATTTTATGAGGCTCAAATAGGGATGATAAGTTAAAAGCGATTAATTGTACATTATATCTAAGCTGAATACAAATTAAATCAATGTAATGATTGTAAATGCTGGTTCAAATATTATTAATTTACACCAGTCATTTGTGCTTAAAAAATCCTTTTGAACTCTAAAGAGGCCATTGCTTCCTTTCGTGTGCTTGGAAAGTGCGTCCAAATATACCAGGTGGACATGAAAAAATAATTACAGATATTGTTTGCAAACACATACTGCAAACGTATTTCATTGGGTTGTGTATTATATCTAGCAATTAAGCAAATAGTCGTTTCCACAAAATAAAGTTTATTGGTAAATGTTATTCAAATATTTGTACACGAGAAGGCTTACCAAAAAAGTGCATAAGATCTACTTTTTGAAAAATCAATGACCACCAAATTTTGTACACGCTAAATATATGAAAAAACGTTTTTAGCATTTTAGACTTGTGCACATCCTCAATCCTACTTTGTAAAATTTACCTTCTGTACAATGTTTTGTAAACATTTAGTATTTTGTCAAAGGTTATGAGAGGAAAATTCATAGTATTTCAATCAAAATTTGAGTTTATCTACATTTACGTAAATGTTAATTACGACGTCCGATTTTCTTGAAGTTGTCTAATATATAACTTAAGATATTAACAAAAGGGGTCAATGATAAACATGTTAAAACTCATTGTGGATAAATCATATAAGAAAACAACGATACCTTTCGTGTCAACCGCTCTGTGTAATATGTCTCCAATTAACCGTACAACGTTAAGTAATAACTGTTTACTAGTGTATCGTATCCTTTTGGAGGCTACAGCTAGCTTGAAAATGATAAGACGCTGCAAGATTGATGTCTTATAAAGCAAAGATAAATGCTATTTTACTTGATAAACATAAAAGTTCATTGATTTTGATAACCTGAAAATTCAACCTGAAAGCAAACACAAAGTAGAATTTAGATACATGCCGTGATTAAACAGAAACATAACAAGAGGGCACATGGGTCACATTGCTCACCTGAAAACAATAGGTAAGATAAAATCAGCTTAATAGAGCCATAATACAGATTATCTGGACAATGTACAATAATACATATAAATCCTGTGTGAATAACATCATTTTTCCCCTGGATATTTCTATGTTTATCATTGTAAGTCTCTTTTTTTAACAGGATGCTTAATAGTCATATCACATGTAGAGTATTGCAGTTCTCAAAAAGATGATAAACAATTGACAATACATGTATATGGGATATAAACCTACATCAAACTCTGAGCCCCTTGTGAGGCCAAAGAACCGTCCATGGGCCAAAGTCCAAAAATTAATAAAAAATCATCTGGCTGATAAGATTCTTAGATGGTTTTTAAAGATATACTTTATATACTCCTATGTAACATTTCGATCCCCTATTGTGGCGCCACTCTACCTCCGAGGAAATTCATAATTTTCACAACTTTGAATCTACACCCCCTGAGGACGCTTCCACACAAGTTTCAGTTTATTAGTTTCTGAGAAAAAAAATTGTTGAAGATATACTCTATGTATTCCCATGTAAAACTTTGATCCCGTTAATGTAGCTCCCTTCGTTTGGGGGTCATGATTTTCATAACTTTGAATCCACATCACCTGGGGGTACTTCTTCATAAGTGCCAACTTTCCTGATTAGTTTCTGAGAAGAATATTTTTAAAGATATACTCTATATATTTTAATGTAAAACTTCGACCCCCCCCCCTCCCCATTGTGGCCCCCGTCCTCTGGGATCATATTTTTCACAACTTTAAAATCACAATACCTGGGGATGCTTTCCAACAATTTTCAACTTTCCTTGCTGATTAGATTCTAAGAAGATCTTTAAAGATTAATCTATATATATTACCATGCGAAACTTCAACCCCCTCCCCCATTTTACCCTGAAGCTCATGATTTTCACAACTCTAATTTTTAACTACCTGTGGACTCTTCCCCACTTTTTGCAGCTTTCCTGGCTGATAGATTTTTGAGTGGAAGATTTTTAAAGATTTACTCTACATAGTCAAATGTAATACCTCGACCCCCCTCCCCCATTGTGGCCCCTTTTTACCCCCTGAGGTCATGCTTTTCACAACTTTGAATCTACATTACCTGAGGACGCTTCCACACAAGTTTCATCTTTTCTGGTTTATTTGTTTCTGAGAAGAAGATTTTTAAAGATTTAGTCTATATATTTCTATGTAAAACCTCGACAACACCCCCCTCCCGTTGTGGCCTCGTCTTATCCTTGGAGGTCATGATTTCACAACTGAGGATGCTTCCACACAAGTTTCAGCTTTTTTGGTCCATAGGTTCTTGAGAAGATTTTAGAAATTTTCTCAAATATTTTAAGAATTGGCCCAGTAGTTCTCGAGAAGAAAAATTGTGAAAATGTTACGGACAGACAGACGGACGGACAGACAGACAACAACCAAAATGTGATCAGGAAAGCTCACTTGAACGTTCAGCTCAGATGAGCTAAAAAGGATATTTCAATTCAAGCAGAATGTTTAAATAGATGTACTTTAACAAGTTTGAAAGGTTTTTCTCCAATAAAATAATGAAGATTATTGACGTGTAGCTAAATTTTAAGATGAATGTTTAGTAGTAAATAATTATGACAAAAGACAAAGAACAGAGAGAAACACCCGAAAGAATTTGAATATAGTTTTTCATTCGACAGGAGATAATTTTTTTGAACGGCAAATGAACTGTATTATGGGTTGCGGAATAATGCTATTTATCTTTTACTGGCGTGTAATTAAGCAACTTTTACCAATTCTGACGTTAGCATGGTGCTGTTTAATTTATAGTTATGAGACTGACATGTATCTCTGAGCTAATGTTAAGATGTTAGACGGACAAATCATAAAAATTAGAGATTTTCATACTTCAAATTATCGATTAGACCACATAAAATACCTAGTATTATCTGTCTAATCATGATCAGAATTCTTCGCATTTATCGACATTAATTGCCGTCATCTTTCTTGACGAAAAATTGTTTACTACTTAGTTCTTTCTACATTTTAGGTGAAAGATCTTTGTATTCCTTATAGGTTTTTTCTTCTTTTTCTTCTTCTTCTTCTTCTTCTTCTTCTTCTTCTTCTTCTTCTTCTTCTTCTTCTTCTTTATTTTGCCTGGGGCAGCTTTTATATTGAATCAATTTATTTTTCATGTAATAGTCCATTAAATTTATGACAACAAGTGTCCTCCAAGAAATTACAAAGTTATTGTCTTTTGTATAGGAAATGCTTGTTATCGCTACTTTTTTGAAACCATAAGTGATGGAGACTTGGTACTTTTATCAATGTCTTAGGACCACCGAGAGGGACCTCCAACTTATTCATGTCGAAAGGGACCGAAGCTCACTTCTAGCAGTAATAGTCCCTGAAAGTTTCTTAGGTTCTTCAAAAACACTGACAACTTTTTAGCGTACGTTGTAGATACATCTGACCACAAATAAAAATCGTCTACCTTGGTCAGTTATCATTAATGTCAAGGCCATTCAACTTTTTTTTTATATTGATGAGTGTTCAAATTCCTTTTGTTTATTAGTGAATAAAAAAAATGTCAAGAATTAATTTACTATTACCCTATCAAAACATCTAAAAAGGTAGATCTTGAGCCCCCACCTTCAAAAACCTATATTGCCTCTATTTAAGGAAATGTATGTACCTACGTTTTTAGGCTCTTTCAGTCTATTCGGACTCAAGTGATCTTACGAATCCTCCTAGCAGTTTTTCCCCTGAAAGTATCTAAAGTTCAGTAAAAACACCTACAACTTATGAACCATTTATTTCAAAGGCATTGGAGTAATTGAGATGCAAGCGTCTTTCTTAAACGATTATTAAATTCAAAAGTCAATGTCATTCAAAAATCAGAAAATTATTGGGTCTTTTAAATATATGATATGTATAAACCTTTTTCATGCTTGTAACAGGACTTTAGACAATTCAAATGGTAGCCCTACACTCCCCACCTTAAAAAGAGTTATAGAGTCTTTTTCCCTTTGGTATGAATTGTTTGTTATTGCCATTTTTCTGAACAATAAGATATAGAGACTTGAAACATTTACAATAACTTTACTTTTAGGAATTTCTTATCTTTTCATACCAAAAGAATCTGATGTCTCCTTTAAAAAGTTATTGTCTCTGAAAGTTTCGTATTTTTTTAAAACACTTTAAACTTTAAAACCATACAATGTAGTGATATTAGACCATTTGACCTTAAAGAGCTATCTTGTCCAATCAAAATAGCTTAATTGTCAAAGGTCAATGTCAAATTATTTTTTTTTTATCAAATGCTGCTAAATGTTTCCACATTTTTATTAAAAACCCAGGAAAGGCAATTAACAGATTTTATTGAAACAGAAATGTTTTAAACCTAAAAAACAAACTAATGACGTGGAAAGACCACTTAATGTTCGAGGATTTTGTCTACTAGTTCTACATAGCATTGCTTGGGCAGAAACACAGCAAACATTTCGATCTCATTTTAGTAGCGGTTTAATAATGTTGTTGAAACTTAATTTTACACATGTGATGACTACTAGATTTCAAATCAACTAATTCATTTGCTGTCAATTTACAAACCTTTTCAAATAAAAAAGAGTAGTTCTGCTAACCTTTGTTTGCTTGTTTCTTTTATCGTTGAAAGTTAAACAGCTTGGTATCCTCTGGCGAGATAGAGGTTGCTAAAAATAAGGATTAAGCAAGGATTACTACTCATTTCTTTATTCAAACGACTGTGTTATAATAAAATATGAATTATTACGAATCAACATAGGTGTGATATAACTCGAATATTAAATTATCCTAAATTATCTAAACATCTAGAATAAAGCAAACACTTAGAAACAAACTACGGAGAATTAAAAATATGACTCCGAAAAGGTTTTCCGTAACGAGGTCAATCTATTACCATATAAACATGTAAACCAAAGACATGTTTCTCTAAGCTTCTAGGTATTTTTTAAGAACATAAATTTAATAGAGTTTAAGTTTAAAATTTCAGTATTTTCTAATATCCTCGAACATTTCTTCAGAGAGAGAGCAATATAGTCTAACATTTACCACGATCATTCAACCCTCCATAAACACGTCACGTTAATTCATACTAAAAAAATTATAATAAATAACTGACAATTGAATTACACAGTAATGCCTAATGCTTTTCATGATTTATGCAGGTACCAAGGTAGCGACATTGTAGAAAAACTGCATGCGAAACGCCCGGTTGACAAAAATAAACTGCATTAGATAGTGTACAATTTCTTTCTTTTCTTCTTCTAGTTTAGGCCTAAGACGGATACATGGACATTATAACCATGCATTCAGTTTTTTCTCATATGTGTGGGAGCAAAGAAGATTTTTGAAAATTTGGTGTTTTTGCCTAGTTTGTCCTGCCTGAAGCCCTTTTGTGGTGGTAATAAACTATTTATCTTTTACAGATCTTACTAATCAAATTTTCTTCAAGAGTAAAGGATTATTTAGGGTTGGGAAGCCTTTGGGTTTGTATAGCTCCCGCTAAGCTCGCCCCAACTGTCGCATCGTCTATCTAGCTAGTGCACAAAAAGATCACACATTGAAAAATTCGAGAGAAAAAATGACAGAAACAATACAAGTAAGAAACTATCCATTGTGTTCATTATATATAATAATATGAGCATTTGTGAATATTTTTGTTTACTTAATAAACCAAATGTATAATGATCAATTTGCAGATTACAGTGTATGTTTAAAATTTCGACATGCTGCAGACATTGGAAATAATATAGCAATTGTTGTATACAAGGTCTTTTAAATATCAGATATTGGGAAAGGGCGGGTATCTTTATGTTTCTTTGTAAACACTTTTGAAATTGTAATTTTTTTAAGCCACTGAATTAATCATATATCTTTAATTTGTTTGTATGAATTGGCCTGGAAGTATAAGAACAGTAACTCTTATTACGGCCCATCACTTCGTAACTCTATTTCTTTCATTTTATTAATTGATTGTCAGCGGTCAACTTTAATTTGAAACGAATGATTTTATGTTGGAGTATTAGCGCCTAAAACGTTCTAGAAAGTTTCGTGTGTCATTAGCCTGCGGGCTGACTAATCAAGTTGGGATGAAACTTCAATTGCGCTTGCTTAAATTTGAATTCTGGGAAGGAATTAGACAGTCCTTGTTAGAGAAAATCGAAGAAGTTATGAAACTGGTCAGTTTTTGGGTCAAATCTATATCATTATCTATATCTTGTATTTTAAATGATTTTTTACCTTAATTACCGCTGGCTGACTTACTTAGCTTTTAAAAAAAGCTGACCTTGTTATATACATCATACCATGTGCGCCTATAGGGAGATCTGTGTTTCAATCAGAATGCGGTTACGGCTACATGTACTACTTTACCAGTTCATATAAAGTATTAGTTATTTTAAATGAGAGAGAGAGAGAGAGAGAGAGAGAGAGAGAGAGAGAGAGAGAGAGAGAGAGGACTCATCATGCGATAAGATTTCTCACGGCACATGGTCAGAGCGCGGTTGCTATCACAGACAGGAAGTGTTATGTAATAGTTACACACCCGTAAAAACAGGGATGACTGATTATCGGCCGCAGGAGCCGCCGATCTATTTGTGGTTGTTTTAGAATGTGCACGTGGGGAAATGAGACGTTATTATTTCTAATTCTAAAGAAATATTTCATTTGATTACAATCGTAAAATTCCGATTCATATTATTTTAAAAAATGTTTTCAATTGAGTTTTACTTGATTTCTAAAAAAAAAAGATTTTCATCCTTACTTTTATTGTATGTAAATTTGTAAATTTATTTCAGTTTTCATATTTAAACAATGAATGCTCCAAAGGAGAGGAGTGTATAAGATATAAAAGCAACTCGTTATGAATACGAAATTCCGGATAGTACTTCCTATTATTGTTTTACAAAGAGTTAAGTCAATATTTAATCATGTTTCTTAAAATTCCATGAATTAAATCATATGAGATGTTCAGTGTCTCTTTGTTTAAGTATGCTCTTTTTATATATACAATGAATGCACAAAGTTTTCTAAAGCACAGAATATTTTTTTATTCTCTAAGTTTTACATTCCACAATATTATTCAAATTGTTTTCACATAAAATTATCTTTTAGTTTTATTTTTTTTCGGTTTATGATTAACTTTGAATCTAATTAATATCCTTGCTTGAAACTCTGAAAGGTACATATGCCTGTTGATTTTTTTTTCTTCATGTGAACTTTTCATTATAACTTGTATAACGCAGTTAAATTTTAAATAACTCATTCTATTAGTATATCATTATGTATTGTTACAAGATTATTTTTCATTCCTGAAAGTAATACCATAAGTGTGCAGTTTTACATTCATTTTAAAATAGACATGAGATGTGTTCAATCCTATGCAAATACTTGGTATTCTTCAAATTTTGTAAATCAAGTGCTTTGTTTTAATTGTAAAAGGTCATCGGCATATACATAATTTTAAATTTTGGGTATATACTTTTACATACTCCTTTCTATTTTTCTCATCCGAAAACAAATATTTTGAAATAAATGAAACATTCTTCTTCTTTCAGTTAAATTTTCATATCCATGAATTAAGATGACTGTATTCACTCTCAATTTCATATGTCCAAAAGAGAAATTAAATCATCACTTCATTCACTTAATTATTGCCAAAAATGCATATACAGTAAAACAAGCTTATAACGAAGTCCCAGGGATGGGCAATATTACTTTGTTATAAGCGTAATTCGTTGTATCCGTCAAGTTTACAAAATGAAATAGAGACTTGGGGAATGAAATTCACTTCGCTGTCAGCGTCAATTCATTATAAGCGTGTTCGCTATGTACACGTGTTTTAATGTATTTTCTTCTTCTTTAACAGAGTAAATTATGAAAAGAGTGCATATAAAAATCACATAGTTTGATTAAAGCAAACGATTTCAAATGCTTACATTTAAATGACATTTTAATTTATCTTTTTTTTCAAAAATATGTCCACACATTGCGTACTTTGGGAGGATGTCAAAGAGTTATTGCCCTTCTCAAACTTCTATCTTGCAGCTTTAAATTGAAAAAAATGCATCGGTTGAGAATTAGGACAATATTTTTTTTTCTTTTATTCTTATGAAAATAGACAAGCACTCTTTTTCATTTTACAAATTTTGTTTATTGTTTACAAATGTTTTTTAAAAAATAAACTTCAGCAAAAAATACCTGTAGGTGTGTATTTCTTTTACTCGTATGCACATCATTTAAAGTGTTCTAAGGAGGCTCAATACACCCACCGTTTAATTTCAGTTTCATTATAGCACTACTTTTGATGTACAATTCAAATGGAGGTTACAATGCTAAAAATATATATTTTTGTTTAATGCATTTTGTTAAAAATGGCAATGCTTCATGATATTCAATATTATATTTATTAGAAATAGTAGTTTTCTCTTTCAAAAAAAGTAAGGTTGTATTACTTCATCTAAACGTACTGCAATTTGCCTCCTTCAACAGTTTGCGGCCGATTTGCTGCTTTGCATAAATATTTATCTTGTATTCAGTGTACTTGTCTGAATTACAGTCTGCGCATTATTTTGTGTTCGAATAAAGACTGTCTACCTAAAGCGCGTACGATATTTGTTGTCATCTTCATATAATAATGCGTTATTGCATATTTCAAACTTTAATATTTTACTTTTTTTCTGAAAATGGCTACATGTATTAATACTTCACGGGTAAATATTGATGGCTCGAAATTCAATCGCTCGAAGTGAGTCTCCGGTCCCGACTTTTTTCCAATGTAATTACGCAAATTTACTCTCTTGATCTCTCGAGATCCATGATCCCTCAAAGTCAAGCTGCAGTCTCGTTATTCATATTCTATTGTGTTTTTTTCTCTCGCTGGAAGTGAGTCTCCGGTCCCGACTTTTTTCCAATGTTATTAAGCAAATTTACTCTCTTGATCTCTCGAGACCCATGATCCCTCAAAGTCAAACTGCAGTCCCGTTATTCATATTCTATTGTGTTTTTTTCTATCTCGATACCACAAAGTGGCCGTGTGAATGCAAGCGTTACCTAATTTCAACACCTTCTTGGTCATTTTAATGCATATGGTTCAAGGCATTAGACGCTGGGCCTGTGTAACGAGATGTTCATTCGGGTGACACTTGTTTTGTGAGGTTATAATTGGTCTAAGATTGATGATACCGTTGCATAACTTTAATTAACACCGGCCATTTTAAGATAATTCACATAAATATACATAAAATCTTATTTATTCAAAACGAGAGAGAGAGCGAGAGAGAGAGAGAGAGAGAGAGAGGGAGAGAGAGAGAGAGAGAGAAGCCGGAAAGTAGTTAATGAGTTAAGTAAGAGTCAGATTGAGGGAAAAACATACAAGTTGAGTTGATGCCTTCGGTAGCAACCTCATAATACATGTAGTACATCGCGAAATATTTGTCTTCATAAAATCGTGACATTTTCAACTCATCATAACATCATAATATGCAAAAAATAGTGCTTTAAAATATTACCAATTTTCAAGTACATGTATATGCATGCTTTGCCTATAATACATTGCTATATTTGGGGCTCTTGTACAATATTAACAAGTTACATTTACCAATAGTTTCCATTAAGTTTTTGTTAAAAACAATTCACCGAAAAATAATGATTTTTCTTCTAATAATATCTATATCTAAATTCTAACAATAAAACAGCATTTTTAAGGTCTTCCGTTTCAAACGGAAGACCTTGTACTGATTCTGTTGGAAATTCTTCATTATTATTTTTCTTCTTCTTTTTCTTCTAGACGTTTCTTTAAACTGTAATATCTCGCTTGTTTGTGACTAGATTTTATTCAAATTTTCAGGGTTTATTGGAAATGACAATAGCTTACTGTAGCACAAAATATTGTGAAATCGCTACTTCCAGTTTTGAGTTATTCCCCTTTGAATATTTTTTAGTGGGTCTCGTGTACCTGCAAAGGCTCCGAGATGATCTGTAGCAAGTAGTTTTAATCTACAAATCTTTATTCTAGACATCTTGAACGTTGTCCTCCTAGTTTTAAATGTTTGATTAACCCACGTAAACTTCTTAAAAAATTACATCGAAATTTATGTTTCAAAAAATGTTAAATTTTGCTTATATTTTTGCTCAATAACTTTTTAGTTGTAATTTTTTTCTAGACACATATAGAACAAAAGTTGTGCAGAATATTAAAAGCTTTCATTTGATACCATAACAAAGGGGCTAGCCCCTAAAATGAGGGCTCTATGGCCCTTAAAAGTCTTTGCTTCATCACTCTAAAACGGTAAATTTTTCGATTTTGGCGTCGCTGCAAAAATTGTTGTTTGTGACTTTATTGATCACAAAAAACTGTTTTTGTGGTCGGGTATTGCATAATGAGGGAAAAAAAAAAACGTGTTGACAGGTACTCGCGGCAATTTGGCCAAGTTAACGAAACTCTCCGTCGCCCGCGGCCAAGAAAATCGGTCACCATGGTCGCGGCTGGGCTACCTAGCGGTCAGCGGTTATCGAATACACGAGAGTTGCTTCTCTCATATACGAGTTTATTTAGCCGCGAACTCAAGAATTGTTTTAGTTTTGATTACACATAAAAGTTTATCGACTAAACGATTCGGTGTCAATTAAGAAATTGTTCAGTTAATTAATAAAAGCAATGTCATTTTCAATTTAAAGCAATATCAGACATAGATCAATTGTGGGTTTTAAGTTTAAAATAAAGAACTTTTATTTGATAGATTATGGTCATTATACTGCACACTTTTCAAATCGTCTTGGTGTCTGAGCTGTGCGTGTCTGTGCGTTGTACCTTTACGTAATCTATCCTTCGTCCACGGCTGAGGAGATCAGCCACGGCTGCACTACCTAGCGATAAGCGGTTATCTAATACACAAGATTCGCACACCGCGACGCACACTTAGATGAATATGAACATGTTTGAGTTTATATACAAGAACTGTTTTAATTTTATGTTATAAAAGTTTGTCCATCTTGTATTTATTTAATTAAACATTTGAGTGAAAATGATTATCAATGAACGATATTACTCCAAATCGGAAACATCGTCAGACATAAATTAATGGTTGGTTTGTATATCTAAAAATTTGTAACCCCCTCCCTCCCACAAATATTAAATGATGATCATCCCTCGCACATGGCCGAGGAGATATAGCGCGAGTGGACAAGTGATCCGCGGTCGGCTCGCGTTCTTCTACATGTACCTTATCACGCGTTCATGTTTCATATTTTGCACGGACAGAACTATACTCAGTATTTATTATGTTTTCAACTATTATTTAGGTTTAAGATGAAAATATAAATTTATTTTACTTGTACAGCTGATTAAGCATTGATTTAATTATACGATAGTGTACAAGGTAGTTTAAAAATCAACTCAAATTATAATCAAAGTTCCATGTTACATGTTTGAGGTAGGTGCTAGCACGATAAAAGAATGTCCTGAATTGAGGCATTTGATGATTATTTGAAAGAATATTCACATGAGTTTTAAACAACTTAAGATTAGATTCTATCGGTCACATATTAATCACTCTGTAGTTTTTCTAATACATGGTTGTTCGTTTGAGTTTGGAAGCGAACTCATTGCTGCATCCCCCCCCCCTCCTCCCGCCCCGCTGACAAGTGCTCGCGCTGGATTTTTTTTAAATTGGCAAAAAGATATCCAGATCTGTCGAAAATCATTTTTTGGTACCTTCCTCTTATGTGTAACTCCTCAACGTGTTTCACTTTCCCACCCGTTTGTTTATTCGGTCAGTCTGTGTTACTTCAATCGCCACGTGCGACCGAAAATCTTATGTCGCTTTAGCGCACACAACTCAGAACATATGTAATTGAGTAACAGTTGGATGGTGCTTTTATTAAGAATAAGACTATTATTCGAAGTCAATTATCTTCACATTAAAGATGTGAAATCGTAACCTGAGAATGTGGCTAACAAATTAACCTGTTGACCACACTAAACTTCTATGGCTGTAGGCGAGGAGGTAAAGGTGTATCGATGTACATACAATGTATGACTGCACATACAGGTTCCGGACCGTGGCTACAGACGATACCCATGATAGTCTTTTAATACATCAATGCGCAGTTTGATCTAGAAACTGACCAATTTCACAACTTCTTCGAATTTCTCTAACACGGACTGTCTAATTCCTTCCCAGCATTCCAATTTACGCAAGCGCAATTGAAGTTTTTTTTTTTTCAATTTTATAAATCAACCCACTGACATAAAAATAAGGATTTTGCATATTATTACATCGTCGAGAGAGGTAATATTCATTTCTGTAAATAAGGTTATTTAATTCACATTACATGGCGGTGTCTCTATAAAACAGCACTATCTGGTGTACAATTTAGAGACTTGCTTTTGCATAAATTCTCCCGCTGATCTTTTTTTTTAGCTGATTACATGTATATATTATGTTGAATGTCCAAGTCTACTCGTATCATTAAATAATATCAGACGACACACATTTACCTATAGAAAAGTTCAGAGATGCCATCAATTTTGACTAATTACTAAATTTTGTCAGCACGTAACAATTCTAAACTTGCACATAGTCTTCAAAAATTTAGAAAGATTTAAATAAAGAAGTTATCTTAGAGAAAAGGTTACGTGTTTTGTAGGCGGGTTCGGTTTAAAAAAAAATACAATTCCTGACATGAATCATGAGTACATACTGTTTATAACTGTTTATAACAATGCTTGCTACCCTTTGAAAACATTAAACATCTCATTTTTAAAGAAGTTTTGAAACGATTACACAAACTGTGCTCGACAAATAGTTTTCCTAAAATATTTTCTTCCTTTCTTTTTCAAAACACGTTTAATATACAGGCTTTCAATCACAACACGTTTTTATAACAAAAGCAGAACTGAAAGTTAAGTCATTATAATCGTTTGACACCATATCACATATATTTTCAACCCGCAGCAACTACGGAAGACCTACTCGTGGCTTTGCCACGAGCTCTGCTCTAGTTCTTCTTCTTTTCGGTTTAATCCCTGATATATAACACACACCTGTTACGGTGTCTTACGCCATTGCGGTAAAATCGTGGCCCCGCGATCACCGCGATGACAATACCGCGACGGTGTATAGTGGAAAGGATTAAACGCCATCACGGTGTCGGGGGAAAATACGGGATCCGCGTTGGAAGTAGTGTACAATACAGGCACGTAGCAACAGGAGGAGGGAGGGAGGCCTAAGGCCCAAACTTTTTGACTCAGCAAAGAGTTTTCTTCAATTTGCATATAAAAATGTGAATTTTCAAGGAGTTCCCCGACATACACTTTGGTTTTTTTTTTGTATTTTTATACCCGATTTTCTAAAGAAATTTCGGGTATCTTGTTGTTACCCTAAAATGAATTAAACGCATGCATGTAAAAAGCACGAATGTTAAAATGATTAAAACTGTAACACATTTAAGCATTTTAATCGATTTATTTTTATTATATAAATGTCATGAATTAGAATGTTGTTGTTTCAAGATCAACCAGATAAAAATAGTTTTATACGTTGCATATCTAACAGTTTGGTTTTTATTACGTGGCAATTCAAAAAGGCTAAAAAGAAATATTGCCTTCTTTTTCTACATGTAAGTTAAATTAGTCTAATACACCCCCTTTTGCAGGATAAAGTTCAAACAAAAGTTTGCTATATTTTTATATCACAAATAAGAAACATTTCTTTAAAAAAAACGATTTTTAAGGAGAAATCTTAGGAGCATAATTCAGGCTATCGCCAATTCCTTTACAGTTGACATCAACATTTGAATTTCTAAAACTTTTTCTTTCTAGTTACCTTCATGCGTCCATTATTTTTTATATCAATATTCTTTATAAACGTCACGGCCAAAAAAATGATGCCATGCCAATTTGAAATTATTCTTCAAACAAACTTCTAAAATCTATATCGTATTTTCTATAAGCAGAGTTACCCTCATGCGTCCATTATTTGTTATATCAATATTCATTATAAACGTCACGGCCAAAAAATGATGCCAATTTGAAATTATTCTTCAAACAAACTTCTAAAATCTATACCATATTTTCTATAAGCAGAGTTACCTTCATGCGTCCATTATTTTCTATTTTAAAATTCTTTATAAACGTCAGGGCCCAAAATGATGCCAATTTGAAATCATTATTCTTCAAAGAAAGTTCTAAAATCTATATCCTATTTTCTATAAACAGAGTATTAATTTTGACTATTCGATCACTAGTCATAATGTAAATCACATAATTGGCTCCATGCCCTAATTATAATATTCATCATTCTCACTTAGGTATGATAGTTGCTCCTTTAAATAATCTGAAGAACATTAATTCTTCTAATAATTAAATGAAGAACAAGAAAGAAAGAAAGAAAGAAAGAAAGAAAGAAAGAAAGAAAGAAAGAAAGAAAGAAAGAGAAATGTACCTGGATATTTATTTGACTACTTTTCTTAATTGGCACCATTGTCAAAAAGTTTTCGTCAGAAAAAATTCTGAAATTTGATAGCATTTAATAATTTCTAGAATTTTCACACAATCAAGCAGACATTATCACTGTCAAATAAATCAAGGGCGCCTTGTATAACTTAAAATTCATTTTAATCCATTTATTTCATATTATTAATGGTAAGCCGATTTTATTATCAATTCCCTTAAGGATGAATAAAATTCCACTAATGATAATGAAAAACTAACTATTGTGTGTTATAGACCTTACATGGTGGTCAATTACCTACTTTTTGAGTTAATGGCCATTGAATATTTTTTGAAAACTCAAGAAAAATCCATAAAAACTATACACTATGATTGAGATTTCCTTAATTGTGAAAATAATACAAATTGCTTAACTCTTTAACAAATGAAATACAGTTTATGAATGGTAGTGACATTAAATAGATTCAACGCATTAAGTTTTCATTCACAATTTTTATAGATTAGCAGGACTGTAGAGGAGATGTCATGGTGTGTCATTTTGTTTTACATGTGTTTCAGACTTTACTCATGTTCTATGACAAGTAGTAGTCTGCTTTGCTAATTATCCCCAAAAAGTCAGTATAATTGTTCTGACTTGTCTTTACTTTTGAGTTATTTTCATGGGTACATGAAGCTTAAGTTATTGAGACAACTGAAAAAGTCCTCTTAAGGATGACGTTTACTCAGAATGAAAAAAAAATCCACTGATGATAATGAAAAACCATCTATTGTGTGTTATAGACCTTTGCTTGTATTGTTATTTTTCACTCTCAGAAAAGTAGTAAGTACTTTTTGAGTTAATGGCCATTGAATATTTATTGAAAATTCAAGAAAAATCCCATAAAATTTACACTACGATTGAGATTTTCTTAATTATAAAAATATTACAAATAATTAAACACTTTAAAAAATAAGATACAGTTTATGAATGGTAGTGGCACTAAATAAGTACACAACATTAAGATTTCAGTATCAATTTTAAAGAATAATTCAATCCGAATTTCCTCTATCAGTTTTCAAATCCCTACCCATTTTTGATTCAATTTTACAAAAAATTGAATGATGATAATACAAAAACATTTATGATATTGAACTACTTATATTGACCTTATTCTGTTGGCATTAAATTTATATGAGGTCAATGATCAAAATTTTGAGATATGATGTCTTTTATCGTTTTTAAGCATTTTTCAATATTATTATTATTCGTGCCATAAAATTATTTTAATGAATAAGTGAGGTAAAACCAACGGAACATATGCAAAATTATGTAGACTTAAATATAAAATCCTAACTTTTAATATTAGACTACTGCCAAAAACTTTTAGCAGAAAACAAAATCTGCAAAATTTAGTCCGAATTTCCTCTGTTTGGCTAAAAGTCAATTTTTGTTTGAGCATAATTCCATAATAAAGTAAAACTATTGAATGTTTTGTCAATAATAATTCATTTCATAAATACTTTTTGTGTTTAGAACAAATTACTCATTACATTGAACTTTTTAACAATCGGAATTTGAGAACTCAAACCCTGAGTAAATAACACCCTTAAGTTAAACTCGGATTTCTTCCTTTATATTGGACGCCACTTAATCATACAATGTAAAGAAAATGAACAAACTGTGCATTTTGTAATTATATATGTATTACGTACTCTAAAAATCCTAATCAAAAAAATCAGAAATCAACTGGAATACTTTAATATAAGATTATCCGATACTTTGGATCAGGTAGGCTAAAATTATTGAGACAAATGAAAATTTACTTAAGGAATGAATTAAATTCTGCCGTATGTTATACGATATAACATAACTTTGGGTAGTTTACGCTTTATAAACCGCGAAGCGGCAATAGCGATCATGCCAATTATTAATACGGTGAAACGATGAAAATTATAATCTGTGCATTTCATAATTATATATGTATTGTGAAATATAAGAATCTTAATTAAACAAGAGGCCAATGGGTCACCTGAGGAACAATAGGTATGATAAAATCAGTACAATGGAGTCATAATACAACATATCTAGACAATGCATAAAATACAAGTAGATCCGGAATAAATAAAAATCGATTTTTTTTCACCTTGGTTATTCTTATGTTTCCAATCAAGTACTTTTACTTTTCAGACAGGATAAAATTATAGTCATATTAACTGTTGAGCATTGCAGTTCTCCAAAAGATCCTAAACAATTGTTTATATATGTGATAGAAACCTACATCAAACTCAGAGCCCTTGTGAGACCAAATAGTCGTCCAGGGGCCGAAGTCTAATCTTAAAGAATCAGCGTGTCAAAATGCTTGCATATAAGTAGAACCATATAGTGTAACATTTTAGTTTTTGTGATTAATTAAAATATTTTCCTTTATAAAATTGGATCCCAAAATGTGGCCCCACCCTACTCCTCAAGATTTTTATTTGAAAGAATTTCAATCTACATTATTTATGGTTGCTTGATGTAAAGTTACAGCTTTTCTAGGAAAATGTTCTTTAGAACAAGATTTTTAACAGATTTTTCTCGTTATATTCCTATATAATTTAATTCTGGTTGTAAAGCGCTTTCTGTTCGGCTAAAAATTTATTTTATATCATATAAAGAATGTTGCCTTCGTCATAGTAAGACTAACGTCAAAAACGTATCAATACGCCTGACGTTACGTTTGAATTTTGTACAATTTTACGTCATTTTAAAGGTCAAATGACCGTTTTTATCTACAATGAAGAGTAAAAAATTAAATTATAAGCAATGAATTAAAAATTTATTAGTATTATACGAAATTAAATGATTTGAAATAGTTTACGCTTTTAACCCCCCCCCCCCCCACACACACACACTTCCTGGGGATCATTATCTAAACAAACTTGAATTTACCCGAACTGAAGATTCTTCCACACAGGTTTCAGCTTTCCTGGCTGATTAGTTTCTGAGAAGAAGATTTTAAAAGATTTACATTCTTTTTACTTCTTTTAAAGATTTACATTATTATTTGAACAAACTTGAATTTACCCGAACTGAAGATGCTTACACACAGGTTACAGCTTTCCTGGCTGATTAGTTTCTGAGTAGAAGATTTTAAAAGATTTACACTATATATTCCTAACTAAAAGTTCGACCCCCCCCCTTGTTGTCCTATCCTTCCCTTGAAGGACATGATTTTCACAACTTTGAATCTACACTTCCTGAGTATGCTATCACACAAGTTTCAGCTTTCCTGGCTGATTAGTTTCTGAAAAGAAATTTTTTCAAAGACATAATATTCTTATGTAAAAGTTTAACCCCCAAATCTTGGCCCACCCTACCCGGGGGTCTTGATTTTCACAACTTTGAATTTACACTGCATGAGGATGCTTTTTCATAAGTTTTAGCTTTCTCAGCTGATTATATTTTGAGAACAAGATTTTTAAAGACTAACTCTATATCAGCTGATTAGTTTCTAGGAAGAAGATTTTTGAAAATTTACTCCAAAAATACCTTTGTGGCCTAACTTACCTCCGGGGTCATGAGCTTCACAGCTTTGATTCTTCACTACATGACGATGCCTTCACACAGGTTTCAGCTTTATTGACCTTCTTAATTATCTCCCTTTGAAAAAGGAGGTGGTTCTTTATTTTCACTACTTTGACGCCCTTTTGCCCAAGGGTGCTTTGTCCTAAGTTGAATTAAAAATTTACCAAGGTATTTTGGAGAAGAAGTTGAAAATAGGGAAAGATTACTGACGGACAGAGAGGCAGACAGACGGATAGACAGACAGACGCCAAACAAAATGTGATTAGAAAAGCTCACTTAAGCTTTCAGCTCAGATGAGCTCAAATTAGACATCAACTTGAATATTGTCCAAGACTTTGGATCAGGTAGGCTAAAATTATTGAAATAAATGAAAATTTATTTTAGAGGTTAAACTCGGAATACTTCGACAGCATGGAATGATCCCAAAGGGGGTTTTTGCTTCCCCTCAAAACTTAAGGTGGTATGGGACACCTCCATGTTGTGAGTATTATTTATCGAAATAAACAATAAAATGAAGTGTAATTATGTAAGTAGATTCTTTATCAAAATTGTCATCTAACAGCGTAGCGCGGTAGGATAGAGGGTTTACTACTTTGTAAGTCATGAGTTCGAATCCCACCTGGGATTTTACAATTTTTACCTCTCCAAATAGTTTTGATAGCTATTTTTTGATTAAATTTTGTAAAACTTGAAAATTCTAAACCAATGAGTGTATTTAGATTATAATGTACTTAAATCCACGTTAATATAACCAGATGCCTATACCACCTTAACCATTATCATATTTTACAGTGTAGGCAACAGAGATTATAACCATATAAACATACAATGAAAAAAAATAAACAAATTGTGCATTCCATAATTTTATATGTACTCTAAACATCTTAATAAAAGAAAGTTATAACCTATTAAATTAACAAATATTATTTTAACATGCCATTTTGTAAAAGGTAAGCTCACCTTCAAAGGATTGTGTGCTCTCTAAAACTCACGATCAATGATTAAACTTTTGATCAGCCTTGCTTGGCGATGTGTATCTATTTTTTATAATCAGAACTCTTCAATAATCTTAAGCTATTCTTAATCTTAAGTCTATTAGTTATAAAAGAAAACACCCTTAATAATTTTGTAAAAAAAAATATACATTAAATTTCATTTTCTAAAGTAATTTCGGTTTTTTAAAGTATGTAATACTTTTTACACATTTTTCTATGCAAAGTTGAAAAATGAAAAAAGGATTTTCAAAGAATCTATCTCTCCATTCATTTAGAGCCCCACCCTAACTTTGTGTCGTAATATTATGTGAATGACTTAAAGGAATGTTGATATTAGCAAGACTGGCATATATCTTCAATTTATATTTACAGCTATTTGAGATATATTAACAAAACAGCCAATAAATAAAGATATGTGTAACAAAATGCACTAGTAGCTGACTACATAAAGAGAAATATCTGAGTAATTGTGTCGTAATATTATGTGGATGACTCGAAGGAATGTTGATATTTGGAAGACTGGTATAATTATATCTTCAAGCTATATATTCAGCTACTTTAGATATATTGATAAAACCGCCAAAAAATAAAGATAATTGTAACAAAATACATTAGTAGCTGACTACATAAAGAGAGATATCTGAGTAATTGTGTCGTAATATTATGTGGATGACTCGAAGGAATGTTGATATAAGCAACACTGGCATATATCTTTAATTTATATATACAGCTACTTTAGATATATTGATAAAACCGCCAAAAAATAAAGATATTTGTAACAAAATGCACTAGTAGCTGACTATCTAATGAGAGATATCTCAGTAATTGTGTCGTAATATTATGTGGATGACTTGAAGGAATGTTGATATTAGCAAGACTGGCATATATCTTCAATTTACATATACAGCTATTTGAGATATATTGACAAAACCGCCAAAAAATAAAGATATTTGTATCAAAATGCACTAGTAGCTGACTACATAAAGAGAGATATCTGAGTAATTGTGTCGTAATATTATGTGGATGACTTGAAGGAATGTTGATAATTGCAAGACTGGCATATATCTTCAAGCTATATATTCAGCTACTTTAGATATATTGAAAAAACTGCCAAAAAATAAAGATACTTGTAACAAAATCACTAGTAGCTGACTACATAAAGGGAGATATCTGAGTAATTGTCTCGTAATATTATGCGGAAGACTCGAAGGAATGTTACTATTAGCATGTTGATATTAGCATATATCTTCAATTTATATATACAGCTACTTTAGATATATTGAAAAAACCGCCAAAAAATAAAGATATTTGTAACAAAATGCACTAGTAGCTGACTACATAAAGAGAGATATCTGAGTTATTATGTCGTAATATTATGTGGATGACTTGAAGGAATGTTGATATTAACAACCCTTGAAGATGTCTTCAATTTTTATGCACGGCTACTTGAGTTGCATCAAAAAATTGCCTTTAAAATAGAGATACTAAGTAGTTGAAACGAAATGCACTGTTAGCTGACGAGATTAAGAGAGATATCTGAGTAATTTTGTTCAACTTGTTATATCTTGTGGTTAACTTGATAGATTGTTTTAAATAATAACACTTGTTGATATTTTCAATCTGAGTATAGCTACTTGAGTCAACTGGACAATATTGTCTAAAATAGAGATATTTTAAACAAAATGCACCAATTACCGATGAGAGTATGATATGAATATGAGTAAATAATGATATAGTGCAATGTACATATTAAGAATACAAATAGAAATCCTTGGTATGTTTTCTCACTTGGACAGTAACTAGTAACTAGTAGCCAACTTTCTTTCATCTCGTAGCCAGTTACTAGTAGCTAGCTTTTCTTACTTCTCGTAGCCAGTTACTAGTAACCAGTAACTAGTATCCAACTTTGATTTCATCCCGTAGCCATTTACTAGTAGCTAGCTTTTCTTACTTCTCGTAGCCAGTTACTAGTGGCTAACTTTACCTATCTTCATATTTGCTGCATTTAATTAAGTTTCATTCTGAAATATACAAATTATAATAATGTATTGATGACCACCTCCCTGCCTGAAATCTTTTAAAAAGGACTATGAAACCTTTAATTTTATAATAGAGTGCATGACCTGATTTTGAGAGGTGCAAGATTCTGATACAAAATAATAATTCCCATATTTGTAAACTTTCAAGATAGGTTTTATGTGTATATGTTTTTTGTAAATGAACAAAAACAAGGTGGCTAGTATACATGTTTTATTTAAAACAACCTCCCATCCACCATCTCCAGGGTGTGACAGAAACTCTCCTGTGGGCATCTATCCAAAACAAAACTCAGCTTTAAAAAGGTTTTAATCTTATCTCTCTTCTTCTGTTACAGCTTTTGAATATTCGAACTATATACAAGTGCACTATCTGATATTATAACAGAATAATGTTACGTAATGCTTCTTGGTGAATAAAGTTACCCATTAAACAAGTCTATTTGTTTATTTAGAAAAGTTCAAAACATGCTTTTGTTTCAAATGTTAAAATACTTGTAAAACTTTTTTGATCATACAACTTCTTAATTACATTAAATTCAATGATGTAAATAACTAGATATGAACAAGCAGAGGAGGATAACTCCATTATGAAGAAGAAAGATAAGTCCGTTAACTGCCTGAACTCTTTCCAGATGCTTTCACATTATCTCAACTTTACTCATTTTTTCATCGAAATTCCTGGGCAGAAATAAAAAAAAACCCCAGATATGTAACCCCCCCCCCCCCACCCAGCCATAATCCTTGCCTTACATAATATTTTCAAAGATGAAAGCCTTATCTTTTTGTTTTTTTAAATATGCAGTCAGTTTTTATTTTGTGTCAGTAGATGTTTTTTAAACATTATATACATTAACACTTAATGACCATTTTGACCATACCTTGCATTAAGAACCTCAACCTTACACACTATATGAGTGCCCCCCCCCCCCCCTGCCCTGCTTCAAATTCCTTAACTGGGAGACATGAATTTAAAATTTTGATAGATGGCTTTATTTCCTCTCTTTATGTGCAGTAAGTTTTTATTAACAGCAGAGGTCAAGAAGACGACTTTGTAAACATTAAATGCGTTAACACTAGTACTATATGACTGCTTTTATCTAGATTCAGAGCCCCTACCATGGAAGTCTGTGATAAAACACTGTCCTGCACCTGTTTATTGAGCTACATAGCTCATTTATTTCATCGTAAGCATGAAGTTATGATCCAGGGGTCTCGCCCTGCCCTACCAACTTCCTACCTGTGCCAGAGCTGCATGCACCCGAGCGAATGACAAGGTAAATGAGTGTGATGTTGATTCCAATGCCAAAGGCGATAGTGCGAACTACAAGACTACAAGTCGTATCACACTGTCTGGGTTTGAAATCTCATGCAGTATGTACACATATACTCAAGAACCTTGGTAGCCATTCCAGCATGATGCATAACAATGTCAGTGTTGCTCTGAACCTTTCTTTGTTAAACTCAGTACTCAGGAACTCATTAACCAGATCCAAAACAATATTTTGACCTGGTTTCCCAAAAGATTTGCTGTGCTGTTCCACACAACTTCATTCCTAATTCTCACCCACCGGTAACAATCCATTTATACCTGATATATATTTTGCAAGTATGAAACAAATATTTTAACTTTATCCCTATAAAATGCTTTCTTTCATTGTAACTTGCACATTTATTTCATTATTTCTTTATCTGCTCCGGGTATGTGTCCCAAAATGAGATATTTATTGTGGTTGTTATTCAAGAACTTCACTATGTCTAAACTTCAGTTTGATACGAGTTGTTTCTCGATCCGTTATTGTATCGTTCCGATCAGTGTGTACAATGTGCAGGAGTCCGCACCAAATCAAGCAACAGTTATACTGAAACATAGCATCACCACTGTTTTGGTCTACTACTTTAAGTAAAAATCTAAAATCAAAAGTTAACACATTTTAAGATACAGCTAATATATGCACAAATTTTAATTTCGTGAATCTTGTACTACATTACCCTCTGCAGCCTGCTGGATAGACTTCACATCTATCTGAGGCAAAACGAGTTGAAACACTCTTTTACAGATGTCTTCGAACATCTCCTGTTTCTCTGTAACATCCTCAGGTATACTGTATACAGGGTTATTTTCGCCCTGTGTTATTTTCGCTCTTCCACACTTGCAAACGGTTTCGTTCCGTCTTAAATTCGCCCAGACAGGCTTGTGTATTAAAGAGATAACTTGGAACATTGGAAATCGCCCAGTCTTAAATTCGCCCGCTGACAATGAGGGCGAAAGGGGCGAAAATAAAACGAGGATGAAAGTTTTTCTGTATAAGTAACATCCGAGTTAACATCATTGTTATCAATGTTCAAAATATTATAGACAATCATACAAACACTTCCTTCTGTTCCTTGGACTTCGAAAAATTCCAACTACTTGCAGTTTCTGTTCATTTTTATTACAGAAGTCTTCTAGGGAGGGGGCATGCGTGTTTCACTTCTCTCTCTCTTTTTCTTATGGCATAATTTGTGTTGAATTAAAATCATGTAGATGCATATGTTAACTCACAATTTCTAACTTTAATACTCTAATATCAATGTACTAATGCTGAATAGTTGCCACACGGGCTTCACTGAACTGAGGGAAGTTTTTCTGAACTATACTCTATACAACACGTGCCATTCGTTTCTTTAGATTTCACCAACCCTGGACTGATAGTAGATAGTTCTAACAAAATTTGTACATGCAATTATAAAAAAAATTATGTACGGCATAATTAGGTACTAGCGTATTAACTAGTAAATTCACACATATAATAATTATACAATACATGGTAGAGCACGTGTCGATAACAACTTCTAGGTGACGGAAGTATCTGTACTTTGCTGCAAAACTCAGGGCCCACAGCATCATTTTATCGTCTTGTCGAATATGATGTTGTGTCACGCTCAACTTCTTGACATTATTCCAGAACACACTATAACCTGTATCTGTTAAAAGTTTAAAAAAAAAAAAAAACAACTCAAGTCATGACTTTATCTTTATGGAGACACACATGTAAACAAAATCACATTGATGCTCTTTGATAAAAATTGTGGCAATGGACAACTATCACTTTAACACGGAAGGAAAAAGTTTTTAAAACCAAATCGCTATTCTAATTTCCATTCTAAAAATTTTCATTTAGTAAAGAATTGTCTTGTGGAAGAGGAATGGCATCTACATGTACTCAATCTTCAGTATTGACTTCCACATCAGACGAGTCTTAGTTCTCTGAAATCTCTGAAATGATGAAGTTGTCTGAGTCATCAGAGCTGTCCGAGTCGTCTACTGATGACTAATGCTCATCAGGTTGGGGTCCTTGCAATTCTACCAGTCCATTATGAAATGTGAAGGTTTATCAGATGTGTAAATTAAAAAAATAGATATATCATATACCTAGTAGTGTATCAGCCCTGACACACGTGTTTTGGACTAGGTGAGACAACAACCGGAAGCTAGGGCTGTATCGCCCTCGGGGCTGATATTTCTCTGTCTCAGCCCGTCGTCAAGGGGGTGTATTGCCCTCAAATTTTTAATCGATAATTTCCATATATCTCTGCTTAAGATTAAGACTAGTTTGTGAAATAACGATAGAATAACGAATATTTAATACAAATTATCACCTGACATGTCTGAATATTTTTATTTATTACCGAAAATTGAAAAATGATAATTCAAAAATAGCGCCAAAGAGTGATGTGTATCTAAGTAAAGGGAGGTAACCTCTACAACGATTGTGTATTTATAACAATAGCACGCTTTATTTAATATCAATCAACATTTAAATTATGGAGGATATAGAGAAGGATGGAACGAGACTTAATCTTAGAAAACCAGAGATTAGACTAAAAATTAAGGGGTTAAAGTAATGGACGTGCTTATGAACGTTCTCAAACAACTTTCTAGTTGCTATAACAGTATGAATATTTATGAATGGAATCTGACGGGAAACTTACGAAATCCCAGTGAAAGAATTTGATTCATTACGATGCTGCGTAGGAGGGGAGTTTCTCTCTCGATAATATTGAATTCTAGAAGATAGTGCTTCATTTCAGACAACAGACTCCCTTCTACTGTATTTCAAATGACGATAGTTTGTCAACAAAGTCCGACAACTCTTACAGTTTTAACACATATAAAAAGAAATAAAAACGAACAAGATTTGTAAATCCGAAAAAGATCTATAGCTTCTTCATGATAAATTATATTCCTTATTTGGAATTTAAATTTGAATTAAAGTCTTTCATTTTAGATATATGATATAAACAACATCACACTTTTGTTTTGATCTCGTCCCTGGTATCAGCCCTCGGATGGTATCGGTCCGCACCCTTCGGGCTTGGGCCGATACCAACCGCTCGGGCTGATACCAGGGCCGAGATCAAAACAAAAGTGTGATATTCTATATATAACATTATCATTAAATATGAAAACTAAATTTGATTTCAATTGGCTTATAAAACAGGTTTCTCATACCAATATTCTGAAAACAGGAAGAATTCTTTCAGGGGTTAACACCACCTTAACTTTTGGAACCATCTAAAATCTATAATTGATATGTCAGATAAAACAGAGTTGCTATGTATATTTATATTTTAAGGGTAGGGTTTTTTTTAATATCTTTTTCATCAATATTTAATAATGATACAACAATGATTATATTGTATTATCTACATGTATTTAGTTACATCCAAATCTGTACATTTTGACAGATACAATAGTCTGAAGGAGATTGTACTTCTTTGGATTGTCGAAATGCAAAATGGTTTCCGTAAAAAATCTTAGGGCTGGCATAAGTGAACTAACGTAACCTTTGCCTTCTCTGTAATATTTTAAGTATTAAGATATGGGATACACATAAATTGTATGATGTTAAACAAGTATAGAAGGTCAGAAAAGTAAAGAAATATTAAAGTGCTATATTTTTATATCATAAAAAAATGCTACATTCTTTTCATCTTTTGTGCACATATTATAATCACAATTTAATACCATTGTAAACAAAAATCCCAAGTTTTAACTCTCAAACCTGCAAGTACTAGTACATTAGGTCCTAAGTTTTACTTCAATGTTCCAAATAATACTCAGGACAAGTGTCCTGAGTATTTAACAAAAAGCCAGTGTGTATTAATATTTTAAATAAACTTTTCTTGAACATCTGTATTTTGTATTGTAATTTAGGTATTAGCAAAAATTACAGCCGGTTTGCTGTACTCTTTTACTTTTGTTATACAAATTATTTAACTTACATGTCATTACTTTTGTTTCAACGACATGACAATGATTCTTGCAAAAGTCATGTCAAGAGAGGAATACTGTAACTTTCTTCTCGCATAACTCGTTGCCATTGAAACTCCTGTAAAGACTTGATGGAATCTTGAGGGATAAAGTGTAAACATTTTTCACCTATTTCTTAACCATGCGCCATAGAACGTTCATCAAAGCATCTCCTCCGCGCTTGGTTTTCAAAATCATAAATCATAGTCATAATGTGAATATTTGATGTACCTGCATACTTTGTCTTTGAATCCCTCTTTCTTAAAAGTTTTTAATTTAATAGATCTTACTGAGGTAGAAGTCAGACATTTTGAGGTAGTTGTCAGGCATTTATTTTTTTACAAGTTTCACAGGAGAAAGCTGAAATTTCTTTTTACATTTATTTTTTCTAGTATAATGAAACTTTAAATAAATTTTAAGTGTCATTAATGCATAGTCATTACACAAAAACTTCTCGGTCGGTGTTAAATGAAAAGTGATTTTTTTGTCTAAAATGTTATAGAGCTTACGGGTATGGTCAGTTTTGTCATTGATTTTCTTTTTAAAAATTTCTTCTTAATTTCAAATGGTTCCTAACAATTTAAGCGTTTATTTCGATTCATTGCTGCATGCTTTTCAATTAGTGTGCATTACGTCATAGAAGTACGCTTATCACATGAACAGCATCCGTATGTTGTGCAGAAAAATGGTGAGTACACTTTCAGACAAGAAAAGAACCATAAAGTTGACAGAAAGTATGCGTGATTAAATGCCTGCATCGTCAATCAATATGTATACTAAATAAGTGAACTCATGATAATAAGATAAATGCCGAAATCAAATCAAATGCCGGTTGTTATGAGGGTAAGCAGGTGAAACGCAAGTTAGAGTTATGCCCCTTTATCACGTGACCAAATAATGAGATCTCGCCCCTAGGTAAACATGGCTGTCAGAAAGCCATTTTTCTTTAAAACGATGACATTCCAAGGCGAAGGATGTTCGTCTGGTATCATTGAAAGGTATATAACAAAGTAACCAGAGTTGAGGTAAATTATATGTTTAGTAAATAGATCCAATTCTTTAGGTGGTTGAATGCTTTTAAATTCAGACATAATGCCTGAAGCGAGCGACGAAAAAACGTCGGCATAAATAGAAGGTTTCTACAATGCTTGGACCTGTAGCTCTCTGCATGGTTTGTCTATCCGATCGCGAGTTATTTCAAACAGAGAGCTACAGATCTGCAGCTATTTCCCTGTAGCATATAATTCAAGACTTGGTGCCATCTTTGGAAATTGGAGGCAATACCTGTCATCAAACATCATAATCTGGCAGCCCATGCAAACCAAGCTTTAAAACACTTGTCATGGTGATCACTGAGTGTTAATTATCCTCTTCGCCAATTATATGTAGTGTTCTTGCATGCTACTTTACGGATTATACCATATTTATAACAATTTTGTCGTTCAACACCTTTATACAAACTGGAAACAACGTCACAACGATTTAGGGACAATAACCAAACCATAATAAGGGACGATATAGAGTTATCTCTCTTAGAATACTCAACATAAATAACAAACACTGCGGCTATAGATTGACTAAAAACATAATTCGAGAAACATTTAACTATTTGGTTAAAAAAAAAACACTTTAATTTTTTTTTTTAAATCATACCTTTAAGAATAAAAGTTTATTAAAACTCAAATAATTACATATATATACAAAAACACGTGTATATACAAAACACAATGAGTAGCGTATTATCACTATGAAGTTTATTTTTCAAGAATGTTCAATTGACTAAAAAATACAATCATGTACAGAAATTTTAAATGTTCTACATCTGTATTTACAGCGAAGTTCTGACAGTTTTGATTATATTCTTTATTAACTAAAGTTACAATTCTAGAAAAAAATTTAAATCAATGTGTCCCAGACCTTTATGATTCAACTATATAAATGTATTTTAATTTGTTACATTGAATTCTCATTCAAAACATTTTTTGAAATTAGCCTTGCGGGAATAATAGTGACTGTTCCATTCGGACAGTTCTAAATTCAGTTTAAAACTTGAATGATTTTTTTTACTTTCTTGCAACTCCTTTCATAGAGATAAGTAAAGTCTTAACTTTGCCACAACCATCTAGCCCTTTTAAAACACATTACCGTTGTTTTTTTTAAACTAGAGAGAAATTGTAGATTATAAAAAAAGGGAACACGAGAAGACGACTTTGAGATAATGATGTAAGATACCATTTCAATATCAAAACAATTGAACTTAGGCTAACTTTATGGAGAAGGCTTACATAGGCATTGCCTGCTGCCTTACCCATTCATGTAAATGTATATTTCCATAATAAAATATGTCTAATCAAATCGAACTTAGGCAATAAATGACAAACAAGATATCATTTTACAATACTCTTTTACACAATGCTTAACTAACAAAATCAATTAAACGTAAAACGCAGAATTTAATCACATATTTCTCACTTTAAATAATGACCAGATCACATCACTTGTACTTCACTTGAAATTCAACTTAGAGGTATAATTCACGTTGATAATTTCAGTTGACATGAACATGTTGAATTTTTTTGCGTGTATATATATATATATATATATATATATATATATATATATATATATATATATATATATATATATATATATATATGTTCGGTGTGTGGCGTGAAATTTAAAATCAAACTTTTCTGGGGCACACATGACCCGTTCTAAAACGACATTAAGATTATATTTTGTTTATTAAAGCAGTATCTTATGCAAGCATGTTAAATAAAATGGATGCAGAGGTCACACCTACTAACGCTCTCAGGGATTAATTGTTTAAAGAATTTTATGTTTGGGTAAAAAAAATAATGATTAAATGGGCAGAAAAAAATAATAACGTTTTTCACGGTCAGTAGGTTACACTACGTATTGTACTCTTTAAACACAGAATACACAAACCATCAGTTAGCTAGTCGAAATTAATCAACCATTGTGTGTACTCTCAGACGTTTGAGAGCTCAGAAAGCAAAGACGTCTTGTCGCTGCTTTGAATTCCAAAAGATTGGTGAAATAAATAAAAGGATTCATCATAGAGTTGATGTTTGTTAATGCATATGTAACAAATAATACAGGTTTTGATAAAGGCATAAAAATTTCGATAAAATTGCGCACCAGAAATGGACCCGAGAATATGAGTAGGGCAAGAAGCAGCCGATTGACTGACTTCATCGATTTCAGGAATTTCTTTTGACTGTTTTCTAGAATCGTCTTAGACATTGATGAATTTGACATGTTCAAAAAATGTCGCTTAAGACTACACATGGTCATACAATAAAAAACGAGAATCAAAAGTATTAAGATGAATTCTGATACGGCGATAAAGCACATAACAATACTCTTATTCTCGCTGAATACTGTGTCAACTGTACATACAATATCGAATTCATCGGAATCTGGAGAAATCAAAGCAGATACAGGCGCAACTAGCATAGCCCAGCCAGCCAAGTACCAAATGTAATTGCGTTTTTGTTTAAACAAATTTTTGCTCCAATCAGATCCTGTAACAACAAGATACCGATGTAGACTAATAAGTAAGCTTTGATACAGTGTCATGACTAAACAGATTGGTGAAATTATATTTGAAAAAATGCATAGTTCTCTACTTGTGGAAAATATGTTTGACAATCTTCGAATAACAGTAACCATTGTGGATAACCCGAAAAGAAAATCGTTCACAGAAAGTGTTAATATAAGATTGAGGTATGTGTCTTGTCTTAATTTCTTCGATGAATACGCAACAATAATGACAAAGAGATTTAGAATCACTACGATACTTCCAACAAAGAAGATACCTGCAGCAACAAGGTCGGGGTTGAAAGAAGGGTCATCTACGGATAAGTTTGTCTTGTTTCCTCTTCGTTCATCACATTTCACTCTCGGGGATGTTATAGGGTCATTTATTTCCGATTCACAGTCAAATTTCTGATTCAAGTTTGAAGCTAAAGTAATATTTTCTATCATGAGACGGTCGGTTCGATTTATTGGACTCGTTGTTGTAGTATTAAACCTAGTCGACAAATATGTCTTTTCAGTTTCCTGTCTGAAGGATTGTTCGTTCTTTGTTGGTTTAATTGCGCTTTCAATTGTTGTATTTGATTTAGCATTCGTGTCTTTATGTTCAGGCATTGCATTCATCTGCACTTTTCCTTGATACATTTCAAAATTTGTCATAATGCCAAGTATAAAAAGCGTCACCAAACTTTGACAGTATTCCGTTTTCGAGAATTGTTTCATATTTCTGTGTATCTAGAAATAGAAAACCTTTAAAAAAGTTCTATTACAAAGTTGGTCTTTTATATATATATATATATATATATATATATATATATATATATATATATATATATATATGGATTTATTAAGTATTGTTTTCGATTAAATAAGAGCCACTATTATGAGACCAATGTAAGACCTAAATTATTTTCCATCATTTTTTGTACTATGATATTTAAAAGGAACTGGCAAATGTATTTTGGCTGCAAACAAGATACTGTAAACGTATTACATTTGGTTGTGTATTCTAATTGGCGTTTTTAGCGGAATGCTTCATACACTAAATGAAGAGCAAAAACCTCACAGGTTGAAGCCCAGTTATTCAGATAATTTTATCATCGAAACATTAAACACAAGTTTGATAAGAAGTGAAATGGATTTTAAAACAAAACTTACATGCTGCTTACTTGAGTTGTCTTTAAATGCACGTTACAGTCAGTTGTCTCATTTGATGTATGAATAAATGAGATACGCCTTATATATACATTATGCAAGTAACCACCACTCCAAAGACAGTTCATTAAATCAATAGACATATGTGGAAGGTGTTACCGTGTTTTCCTGTATTTGTCTCGGACTGATCGTGAAAGTATAACTTCAAATCGCAAAAAGTTTAAAAACCATTTCAATTTATGTCTTAGTTTCTGTCCAAACGATGTGCACTGCCACAGTGTTTATTTTAAAGAGCTCAATGCAGCTTCCTCAAGGACACCCCCAACATATTTCAACTCGTGTTTTAAAACACAGAATAGAATAAATAATCATATTACATTGTCCTGAAAAGTTAAAGATATATAAATCGAAGATATCTTATAAATGATTGATATGTTTAAAATATCAAACGAAGAAAATCTGCAATACAGTGTTTTAAGATTATTAAAAAACAAGTCCTTGTTACCAACTTGATGTAATCCAAATTAAAGAAATGCTATATTCTTTAAGATATACAAATACAGCTGTTTTGCCGAAAGACCACATATGGTCTAAAATATTCAAGATTTAAATTCTGCAAAACTCTGGAATTCTCTACCAAAGTCATTCAGAAATATTACTACTTTTGATCAATTCAAATCAAACATAATGGTTGGTATGGAAACTATTTTAATTGCTGCGCTTGTCGCTAAATATCCTAAACATATGGAACGCCGGGACTGTCTTATACGAGGATTAAACATTATACGCAGTGTTATCCTCATTATATTTGGTAGTATATTTATTATAAAAAGTCCTTTTTACATTATATCGTGTGCATTTTCCATTATATACAGTACTTCTTTCGTTAAATGATGTAGTTATATCACTATAAACATTATATGAGGTGCTTCCAACATCATATGAGATACTTCCAACATTATATGCGGTCGTTCTAACATTATATGCGGTAAACACAACATTATATAATGTACTTCTCACATTATATACAGTATATTCATTAATTTATGTGGTATTTCTGTTATTATGAAGATGATGAGCGTTATATAATATGTCCGGTCCTGTCAACATTCCGTGCGGTAGATTTTGCATTTCGTTGTGATGTAGACACAGTATTATATGCTGTGCTTTTCATCTTTATGATGATGATCTTTCGGAAGCTTATTTTCAGAAGTCGTGCTATGGAAAAATGGATGAAATGGCCCAATTTATAGATGGATGTACCCATTGCCGGGCAATGCTATCTGTCTAGCCCTGCTTGCACATTCTTAAAAAAACTTGATGAGGATTAAAGTATTTCTTTCCAATTTATAAGGCATGAAAATAGATCTGCACCTTGTCTATTTAAGCTTTTTACCTGATAAGTTTAAAGAAATTATTTCATTACTACACAAATCACAACTCATAATTTAAAGTTAAGTTTTCTATCCATATGCCAAACTTTTAAATTATTCTATTAGAAATACCCATTTAGCATTAAAGGAATTCTTATTTCTTGGTTTTGGAAAAGGGGTGCGGTGGAAATAAATATTCGATCTGTTCCTGAATACTTAATACAATATTCACTGTTGGGCCTTGCCGTGATATACATGTTCGCTTGTCATAGGTACACGATTCGTTAGTTAGCGCAGAGACATAAATTTAAGTTTTTAAGTTTAAGCCTTTTTATACCCCCGTCCTAATCGAAGATTCGGGAGTATACAGTTTTAGCCCTGTTCGTCCATTTGTTTGTCCGTGGTCTTAATATTTGAGTTGGTGGGGTAACTGCTTTCATATTTCACAGATGTATTCCTTGTGACAAAACTTTTCTTTAAGTACCGCCATATTAATAAATACCGTTTACTAGTACTTAAAAGTTGTAATTTAGATTAAATATCCCGAATAGTAAACGTTACATCTGCATCAAATGAAGATGAATGAGCAGTTTCTGAAATTTTAAAACACCCCTCCCCCTTCCATTCTCCTCTTAATGCACGCCATTCGAGCTTGAAAAATCATCGGTTATGTCTGCATAATATAAAATTGGCATATTGAATTCATAAAAAAATAAGACATTCATTCGTGCATACATACAATTTAAATGTTGACAACTTATATGTTCTGTTCCTATTATATTCTTATATTTTGATAATTCATATTTAGTAAAAGTATTTTTGGATTTTATGTCCACGTGTCCGGTTTGGAGCTCATGCACACAAGTACGAGAATTCAGTTTTATATCTCTACTTGCACTTAATTTTATTTTTTAAGTGAACCAAAAATATGTGCATGTACAACTCTCCTGTGATAAAATTGAAATATAAATGTACATATTTCTGTTTTCACACGAAATGCCACTTCTTCCCCCGGCATATTGTATCCTTTTGTCGTTTCAATAAATTAAAATGGAAACGATGATACTTCAATTGTACCAAATTGTAAATTTTCAATAGGAAATTTATGATCTCCAATGATAGATTTACAGTGAAGTCGCAGTGCTCGTACCCATACCGAGTCGTACCTAAACCGACTTTATCAAATGGTCCGTCATACTGAAAACTCTGCGTTTATACTACAGAGAGATTCCGAAAATAAGCTTCCGAAAGATCATCATCATAAAGATGAAAGCACAGCATATAATACTGTGTCTACATCACAACGAAATGCAAAATCTACAGCACGGAATGCTGACAGGACCGGATATAATATTTAACGCTCATCATCTTCATAATAACAGAAATACTACATATAATAATGAATATACTGTATATAATGTGAGAAGTACATTATATAATGTTGTGTTAACCGCATATAATGTTAGAACGACCGCATATAATGTAAGAAGCATCTCATACAATGTTGGAAGCACCTCATATAATGTTGGAAGCACCTCATTATATAAATAGTGCCTGTTTGGGAGGGTATCCTGCCAAACAGGCACTATTTATTTTATTATACTGAATGTCTTAATTTTAGAGAAATTTTATATTGCTTTTATATAGAAATGACGTGAATTCTACGGCGAACCGTACGCGCATAACAATTCGTTTTGTTACCCGTTGATAAGTGTGTTGCTAACGCTGAGGGTAATAGAATGGATTATTAACTGCGTCTAAACCAATCAGATTTCAGTATTTAACATGAAAGTATAATAAATAATGTTGGAAGTACGTCATATAATGATAAATGTACATAATATAGTGATATAATTACATCATATAATAAAAGAATGACTGTTAATAATGGAAAATGCACACGATATAATGTAAAAAAGACTTTATATCATAAATATACTACCAAATATAATGAGGATAACACTGCGTAAAATGTTTAATCTTCATATAAGACAGTCCCAGCGTTCCATATAAACAGGTTTAACTCAGTATGTCAGATTCATTGTGGTATTCACTGTCTTTTAGAATCCTTGCGGTATGTTTGTAGTTATGTTTTAGTAGTGTTATATTAATGTTGCATATTTTATTCTGTATCTGTATGTAATGATGCATATTTTATGTATAGTCGGAAAATATCCCATCAGAGCTAATGTTTCTTGTTATAAAACCCGACTTTAAAGAAGGATAATCTATTTATCTAATAACCGTATCGGTCTCGAAATGTTATTCTGCAACATTCACAAAATTCGCACTTTTTAAAAAAATAATTCAGGTGTTCATGCAGGAGATGAAAGCTTATTTCTACGCATGCATGTACGTGGGATTTACTTCATGTAGATCCCTGACATGGAAAATTGCACGAACTGTGTGCCCATCTGGAATTACCCGGTATCCGGGTTTACAGGTAAGCGTCATCTCAGAAATCATGTAAGGTACGCTATCAATGTTTGCACACGTGTGCGCATCATAATAAAATCATAATGATGGTTCCCTCAACTATATTTCACTGAAGAAAACCAGTTTCATACTTTTTGGAACAAAAAAACAAAACAAAAATTTAATAAATGTAATTGAATCTCGTATTCAGTAGTAATTCTCTTTTCAACACACACACACACACACACACACACACACACACACACACACACACACACACATATATATATATATATATATATATATATATATATATATATATATATATATATAGACACACACACACACAGGGGTTTTCTTTATCTTTTATGCATAAAGAAGCAATTCTTTACCAATTGCCCATAAATGAATTGGCTTTAATTTACAATTTATAATTGTATATACTGACATTTCATGAGTGCTCTACAATAATTGTTCCGTTTTGTTTCCTCTTCAATAAAAACATTCTTGACTACTTCTTTTGAATATATAGCTTTGCTGTAAACACAATTTGCATATACATTAAGAGACAAATCATACTCAATTGCTGTCTTTTGAATAGTCTGAGAAACAATATATTCATCTGTAACATCCTCGGAAGATAAAAACATAAAAACTTTATTATGATCAGTGGTTTTGTCCGCTCTCATTAGTCTACCGAGAAATAGAAGGCGGCATTTGTCTAAATATCCTTTTACTGACCACATGCCGAGGTTCGGTGCATAGAATAGAAAAGGTGAGTATTTCGAGAGTCCTTGCACAATTCTTGAAAAATGTCGCTTGGTATATTCCAGTTTGGACTGGTCTTTTTTTTGTAAGATCAGTCCAAAGTTCACATGAATAAAGAGAAGAAGGGAGAACGATTATTTTCCTATCGAAATTATTAAACCCAACAGGATGGAGTGAATGAATTTTACGTCTTGCGTTTTTGCAAGCTCGTTCTACAAGTCGATCACTTTTCAGATTAGCCTGCAATAAACAGCCAGCATAAATAACATCATTGCAATTGGGAACAAAAAAAAATAAATAAATTTAATTCAATCTATTCTTTTCCAGCATATTTTAAGTGTCAAGGATAATGTGTAGTAGTCAATTAATATATATATATATATATATATATATATATATATATATATATATATATATATATATATATATATATATATATATATATATATATATATATATATATATATATACAGAATACAATTGGAAATTACTTCACTTCATCATATAATTATAAATTATGAGGTGACATTTTCTTTAATTAAACAAATTGGTATCTTGACGCTGTTTTTACCTCCGTTCCACACTAGGTTTTGAGATTTGTCAGCGTCAGAGGGGTATACCTCTTTCTGAATACAGAAGCGAATTGCAAAGCTGGATAACAAAAAACTTATTTGATGGTCTGAACTGAATGATGTTACCTTAAAAGAATATTGATAAAATAAAAGTTGAAAGTACACATTTCTGCCGATTAAAGCAAATGTTTCACTATTAAATGAATAGCCCTCGTACTTTAAGTGTCATGGATAATATGTAACAGTCAGTATACTAAGATATCTAAAGTGCTATTTCAAGTACCACATCTACTAGATGATACACACTTTATCATTAAGAACTATATATGATATTATATATCATTCGCCATTTTTTAAAATGTTTTGGGTACAATAAACGTTTTGTTATTTTTTAGAAGAGCAGATATAAAATAAAAATTTTCACCAATTTATTTGCCCTCATTGGCAATATATGACGTCAGAAGTGACGTTATCTTTATAATTCGGTCAAAATCAGTCAAAATTTAACATTTTCCTATCTTTTTTACGAATGGGAAATATGGAGCGCATGCTTGAACAATGCTTGAAGAATTACAGTAAAATGATGATTTTCATTTTAGGGGGCCATTTTAGGCCCATATCATATTTAGTCCTTTTTCATTAATATCCTTATAGTTACAACTTTTCCTTTCCTTTTTTTTTTTTTTTTTTGTCTTTTTTGTTTTTGTTTTTGTTTTTTTTTTTGGGAAGGGGGGGGGGGGGGCAATGTAATATTCACGTACATTCAAATCTTGCATTAAAATTATTTCCTTGAATCTTGTAAAAGAACAACCGATTGACTAAATTTTCGCTTAAGTAATTGTGTCTTGTGATTATAGCAATAGAAAATAATTAATCTTAATGACGTTGTTTACTCATGGTTTGAGTTCTCAAATTCGGATATTTATAAACTGCAATGTCATGAGTATAACTTGATCTAAACACAAAAAGTATTTATGAAATGAATTATTATTGACATAATATTCGATTTTTTTTATTGTATTGTAGAATTAGGCTCATACAAATTTAAACTTTTAACACAGAGGAAATTCGGACTAAGTTTTTCAAATTTTGTTTTTTATTAAAATAATTTTAGTATATTATAATACTTTAAGATTTTATTTGTTAGTCAACATAATGTTGCGTATTCTTTGTTGGTTTAATGATATTTAAAAATTTTGATCATTGACCTGATTTAAATTTTATGCCAGCAGAGGAAGGTTGACATACTTAATTAAACACTATAGATGTTTTAGTATTATCATCCAGTTACTAAAATTTAATCAAAAATGGGTATGAATTTGAAAAACCAATGAAGGAAATTCGAACTGGAATATCTATAAAAATTGTGAATGGAAACTCAATGCGTTGCATCTACTTAGTGTAACTGCATATAAATAAACTGCTTTTCATTATTAAAAGAGTTTTGAAATCTGTATTATTTTCACAGTTAAGAAAATCTCAATGATAGCGTAAAATTTTTAGGGACTTTCCTAAAATTTTCAAAAAATATTCAATTGACATCAACTCAAAAAGTTGGTCATTGACCTACTTTCTTTAATGTGAAAAATAACACTGCAGTGAAAGGTCTATAACACACAATATATGGTTTTTCATCTCATCAGTGAAATTTCTTTCTTTTTTTTATTTTGATTAAACGTAATCATTGAAGGGTGAAATTTCTTATTTTCCATAAAGGATTTTGAACTGAATCGATAATATGAAAATGACTTCATGGTTAAAATCAGATGGTGAATATAAAAACTTGACAGCTAATCCTTGAATGAAAGCATTCTCACTTCACTTTAACTCTAAACGGAGTTGGCTATACATTGACTACAAAGATATTTCGTGGAACCATATAATCAAAAGAAAAAATAATTATCCTTAAAAATAACAATTTATTAAAATTCAAATCATTACAAATATATACAAAAACAAGACAGTGTATATGCAAGAAAACAATGAGTATTTTTATTCTCAAATATGACATTGGTTTATGAAATAAAAATATATAATTTAAAAAATTACATCGTATAGTGTACATGTAGAATCGATGATGAAAGCTAAGGCTGACATATAAATTTTGATTTTAGTTCAGATAAAAAAAATTTAGTCAACAAATACTTTTCAGCAACAATAATATAACTTCTGTAAAATCCAGCTATAATTTTTGTCGATGAAAGAATGAAAGATATGCACTATCAAAAGCATGCCAACAAATGTCAGAAGCAAGTTTGGTTAACATTCTCCTTAATTCTTGTTTGATTCATTCAAACCATTCATCTGGTTACTAGCATATAACAGCGCCTGCAGAACTGTAGCTTCATGGAAAATTCGCAATGTGCGCAATAAATAAACAGTTTAGTGTATAGATTTGAACTGTAGCTAGTACATGTGACTATGCTGCTGTTCACTTGTATTCGAATATACAGTATGCGATACACCTAGGTTTTCGAGTTGTAATGATTTTTAGTACAAAAACTTTATTTTGAAAAAAAAAACTCGACGATTTCACTATTGTTTCACCCGAACTTATCAAACATGTTGCATTATTTGTAGCATTATCGTATATACTACCTTTGGCAAATGGAAATTTTCATTCAAGCTATACACGCTTTAGTTTGAGTCAAATTTGACTGACAGTGAAAAAGCATGTTTGTTTATTTATAAATGTTATCTTTATTCTGTAAATTGATATAGAATTTTCATTGTTTTATTTCCTGACATAAAGTAATGCCACTTCATAAATATTAGTATTGATGAAGAAAAAGCGAAACCGACCTCAGTGCGCCTGTCCGCGGGAAATCAGGTGGCCGTTATTGTTTGCCTAATTAAATATCCGTCTCGATTTTGTATATGCTTAACAGTTATTACTTTGAAGTATGTAATGTGTTATGAGTGTAATATGTTTGTCGTTCACGGTACCATAACGTTTAAGGTGGCTAACTACACCTTGAAATAGTTTCACAAATCATTAGAAAATTACTTGATTATAATGGATATCATGGTAGATAAGAAGTATATAATTCAAAAATGCGAGAAAAAAAATTATATTTTCAGAATTTTAATTCCGAAAATGTTAACAAAACCCCCAGGCGGGTTCGAACTCATGATCTGCGGTTAAACAGCCCGCTACTTGAACCACTGGGCTATGGCGATAGTCAACACAAGCAATTGATAAATACAATTTAACAAAACATTTAAATCGCCATTTTGTGACGTAATGTCTTAAAAAGTATAAGTTTCGGTGTAGTGAGGTACCTTAAATGTTAAAAGAGAATAACACTCACACGAATTAGAAATAACCCTTACGGGAAACACAAGCTACGCCACTGTTCAGTGAAATAAAAAAAAAATATATATATATATATATATATACATATACATATACATATACATGCTCACATTCTTAAACTTTTGCTTTCTTTTGTTCGTATCATATTAAGGACAAATGTTTGCTTTACCGAAAAAAATAGTTATATTTTCGTTCATGCAACTACAACAATCAGAAAGATGTTAATCGCCCACCACGTTTTGTATGATTGTCTGAAATTAGCAGTCGATATCACAAGATAGATTGATATTCATGTGGAGGCATTTCTTTCCTGGCAGGAAAAAAAATATTTTTCTTATTATCTAAAGTTTGATGTCTTTAATACATGATCCATCAGTAGTCTGGTCATTATAATAAATAGCATAAAGGTAACTTCTGCAAGTAATGAAACACATGTATTTTCCCCGTTAATCAAAATTTAGTCAAATTATAGCGTGTATAGCGTTAACAGAAAGAGGAAGATAGGCTGATAATATAGACAAGGTATAGGAAGACCAAGCTTGAAGTTCTTGAATAAAAACGTCTTAGCTTCTGCATATACTGTTGATGACCATTTGTGAGTAGATTTCATTGACTTCACCCTGTACATGATACATAGTTTTATCATATCCGTCATTCTTCACTTCGGATAACTGTAAGAAAAGGATAAAAAATATTTAAAATTTAAAAACTCTAAAAACAAAAAAAAAATATAGCACTGATTTATTTTTAATTTTGGCCCATGGGCCAAAGAACTAGTAATAATATTGTTGTTTTAATAATATAAGTCGGCATCAATTCTTTTTTAATAAAGAAAAATAATTTTCAAGAATACGTTCTTTTGCAGCGACCAATGTTATCCATACAATGTGTCATTACAAAATGCACTTTAATCAACAGGTAATTTTGTGGATCAACTCAAACTCAATATCAAAGGCCGGATATCTTGCTGTTTGGTTTTAATTACGTGATGTCTCAGAAAAAGCTAAAAATGAAAAAAGTTTCTCTTAGCAAGCTCATAAATGATACCCCCCCCCCATATCTATGATGTTATCTATCTTAACGTCTATGTTCTATCAATAACAAATGCTCTATTCTTTTAAATTGTTACTGCTAATATATGTATATATACACAAACATATTTCTTTTCTTTAAATTCCATTTTATTTCAACTTATCTGTTAAAATATGAAAGCATTTCTTTCCTTATGATAACAAACATGACTGGATTCAAACGTTATCAACATGTAAAGCAGCCATTAAATGTTTGGAATTTTTGATTTACCAAGCCGACACTACTTTTTTTTTAAAAAGAAGATAAAAAAAAACATCGGGATGGGCCATCTTAGAAGGGCGAATGATTAATAGTTACGTTGTAAGCTATCTCTATGTGAATTAGAATTTCAAATGTTTCAACATAAAAGGATACAAACCGGACACGAATTTTGCACTTTTCCTCTCGGTGACCTTGACCTTGCGAAAATGGCCTTGGGTCAAGGTCATGACACACCCTCAAGTTAAAAGCAGTCTTTGTCTGAAGAATTTTTTTAATCAGAAAGATATGAAGCAGACACAAAATTTGGCACATTTCTGTCACTGACCTAACGGTATCACCTTAGGTCAAGGTCATGCCACATTCCCAGGACATTATCAATCTTTGTGTGAAGTACGAACTTAAAATGTTCCTCCACAAGAAAAATATGGACCGGACATGAATGTTGCACTTTTCTTGTCAGTTGCCTTGACCTTGTCTGAATGACCTTAGTTCAAGGTCATGACACTGCACCAGGTCATAAGCAATCTTTGTTTGAAGTAAAAACTTTCAATATTTCTCCATAAGCATATTGACCTTGCCAGAAGGGCCTTTGGTCAAGGTCACGACATCCCCTTAGGTCTTAAACAATCTTTGTGTGTAGTAAGAACTTCCAATGTTTGTACATAAGAAAGATATGGACCGTACACGAATTTTACACAGACAGACGGACAGGGTGATTCCTATAAACCCTACAAAACTTCGTTAACGGGGGTATAATTATCATTTTGTCCAAGTTTAAACAGGCTCACACAACCCCATTTTCCAAATTAAATTTCTAAATCTTTTCCAGTTAACTTCATGGATTTTTTCAACATTAATAATTTCTTTATAAACGACAGGGTCCAATATGATGCCCATTTGAAATCATCTATTCTTCAAACGAACTTGAAAATTTATGCAAAATTCAAATAACACATGTATTTTCTTTAAGCAGAGTGTCAATTTCAGTTAATCGATGACCAGTCGTCGATCACCAGTCATAATATAAAGCCCATCCTTGACCCCAAAAAATACTTTTCATAATATCTATCATTCTCACTTTGGTATGATTTTTGCTCCTTTAAAAACTCTGAATAACATTTTTCCAAGAAATTAAATGGGATATGTATTTCATGACTATTTTGCTTCACTGGCGCCATTGTCAAAAAGTGTTCGTCTGAAAGAACTTTGGAAATTTATTTACAATTCTTGATATTTTCAAACAATCAAGCAGACATCATCACTGTCAAACAGATCAAGGGCACCTTGTATCACTTATAATTAGGTCTTTCCACCTTTCAGTTGAAAGACCTCAGTCTTGTTTTGTTTATGTTTGTTTTTCTTCTTCTTCTTCTTCTTCTTTTCTATTTAGCTTGGGTGGCTTTGTGGTTTTCCCATTTTCTAGTACAACATATTTCACAGGTATAATAATTTTTTGTATACCTTATTGAGCAATCTCACAATTTATTAAAAATATTAAGGTGTAAGACCTATAATTGTTTGAGAACAATAAGTCTACTTGTTCACTTTGATCCCTTTAATTCATATTAAGGTCAAGCCGAATTTATAATCGATTCCTCAAAGTTTAATCTATAATATACACTATTTCTTTTCTTTTTTTTAAAATTTTTCTCTTTTTGTGATCCGTACATTAAATGGCTATTGGCTTGTCCAACTTTTCTTGGATTCCAAGATTTTTGGGGGTTTTTTTTTTCTATGCATCCTGTACACTCAACAAAACTTTAAAGTGTTCACCAGTATATTGTATTTCATATATGAAATAAGCACATTTATATGTCGTGCCGTCAGGGTGACTGATATCCAATTAACTTCCAAATTGTTAACAACGATGCATTGACCTTGACTTCAGTTTGCGACCCGATATGTTGACCTTTGGTAAATATCTCTAACACTTCCGGTTTGGTTGAATTTTGCGCAGAGCTTTTGGATTGTTTTAAGTTGCCGATAAAAATGATATTACACTTACAAAAGAGAAAAAATTATCAAAATAACCTTTCCTTCGGATGTTTGACAGCTTATTTGACTATGCAATTGAATGTGTAGACTGCATAAACACGTCAGCTTAACTTAACATAGAAGTATCCATTGAATTCGGAGCACATTTTTGCTATGCAAATGATATTTAAAAAATTACATTTCAATCAACTACAACCAAAAGATTTATTACTTTTTAAATACATAATACTGCAGTCCTGACTCCAGAGACCGAAACATTATCAATTCAATGCTTTCCACCGTGTCTGATTGCAGTATTTCATAAAACCAATAAAAACTTTGATTCCGGAAACGTCTCGTTGAAATTTTTTTTATCAAAATTGTATCTTTGAAAATCCTTTCGATGTACCTTTTGATATTATCACTCTTTACTCACATGCACACAATCAAACATATTTAACAAATCATTTCAATATTTCTGCTATCAATACATTATTCGAAATGTTTGTCTTCATCCAATGTAAACCCTGCTTTACTTTCAATTTAAACAAGTCATCAGAATTTTTAATTTATGATAATTATAACAAATATTAAGAGGCCGATGGGTTTTTGCCTTTTAGATGAATGATTAGGTTGCTCCTTTCTAAATAATGCCACTTGTACCAACTGGACAGAGTTTGAAATGACATTGTCTTTACTTTCGTTAAGAGTGAAATGTTCCCAAACCCAATCACTCTCTCTTCAATCGTAATGAAATAACTCGACGCTGTATAGTTTACAACGCTGCAGACGGTCGTTTAACATGTGACCAAATATTCGAATGCTAATTATCCATTCGAATATTAAAAATTTACTATTCATTTGCAAATATTCATACATTCGTTTCAGCACTAATTTTAAACAATGTCGTGGTCATAACAAACAACAAATTTCAAGTGAATACGATCGGTTGTGGCAACAGTGCAAGCACCAATATTCCAACGGCTCTGGCTGCATTTGCAGTTATCAGTTTGACCATGTTAAGTGGTTTTCTTTTAAAACTATCACCAAAGACTAAATCAATTACAAAGTAATGACAATCACATTAAGCATGCGCAGAAAAATACCAATACGTTTCGTCATGAGTAAATGATTTCAATCGGTGTTATTAAATTTCATCTGTGCTTTTGATGAGAAGACATATCAGTTACGAAATGTTGACAATTTCACATCATTTTGTTTCGTAATTTCAACATTACTCTATTTAATTTGGTGAACATTTAGCAGTTTTGTTGAGTGCTTTTTTTGTTTTAAATTAATGTTTGATATTTTGGGTAAAGTAGAGATATAATGGCGGAAAAGCAAATATATTGATTATTGAATAAGAAACGAAAATAAGGATTACATACAGGTTTTTTTTTCTATCTTTCAATGGTTTATGATTTGAAAGTTTATAAGTTAGCAGGACGATTGAGGAAATGTCATGGTGTATCATTTTTTGACATGTATTTTAGAGTTTACTCATGTCCTATGACAAGTAGTAGTCTGCTTTGCTAATTATCCCTAAAATAGTCAATATAATTGCTGTGACCTGTCTTTGCTTTTGAGTTATTGTAATAATGAGTTCATGAAGCTAAAATTACTGAGACAAATGAGAATTTCCCTCATAAGTTAAACGCCGATTTCTTCCTTTATATTGAATACCACTTACTCATACGCTTAAAAGACAATGATTAAACTGTGCATTTCATAATTATATATGTACTTTCTTCTCCACAAAATCTTAATTAAAAAATCAGACATCAACTGGAGCCTTAGATGATGTGAGATCAGGTTGGTTAAAATTATTGAGACAAATGAAAATTTACTCAGAAATGAAACTCTGATTACTTCCACAGTATGAAATAATACCCTACGGGATTTTCTCTTCCCATTAACCTAACAATTATCATGTTTCAGACAACAGAGAACATACCAATTAATCATATGGTGAATTGCAAAAAAAAAAAAATTCATTTCATAATTATATATGTACTATGTAATACAACGACCTTAATCAAACAAGAGACCACATCGCTCTCATGAGGAACAATAAGTTAGATTAAATCTTTTTAATGAAGCCAAAATACAAATATCTGGACAATGTATATAATACATGTAGATCCTGATTAAAATTTTAAAGAAAAATTCACTTGGTTATTCTTATGTTTACCATCAAGTCCTTTTTCTAACTGGATATATTTATAGTCATATCACCTGTTGAGCATTGTAGTTCTCAAAAAGATCCTAAACAATTGTTTATATATATGGGATAGAAACCTACATGTACAACAAACTCTGAGCTCCTTGTGAGGTCAAAGAGTCCTCAAGGGGCCAAAGTCTAAACAATTTTAAAGAACCAGCATCATGTAAAAATGCTTGCATATAAGTAAAACCATATATTATAACATTTTAGTTTTTGTGGATAATAATATTTTAATATTTAAAATATAATTATAAATAATTTTCGTTATAAAATTGGATCCCAAATGTGGCCCCACCCTACTCCTCAAGATTTTTATTTGAAAGAATTTTAATCTACATCATTTGTGGTTGCTTTCAGTAAAGTTAGAGCTGGTCTAGGCAAATATTGTTTCGAAAAAGATTTCTTTCAAAAATTTTCTCTTTATATTCTTATGTACCGGTAAGTCTCTCCCCACATTGTGACCCTTCCTTCTCCTTAGGGTCATTATTTGAACAAACTTGAATTTACCGGAACTGATGATGCTTCCACACAGGTTTCAGCTTTCCTGGCTAATTAGTTTCTGAGAAGATTTTAAAAGATTTATACTATATATTCCGAAGTAAAATTTCGACCCCCCCCCCCCTGCCTTCCCCTCGTTGTGGCCCCATCCTTACCCTGAATGACATGATTTTCACAACTTTCAATCCAATCTACATGAGGATGCTACCACACAAGTTTCAGCTTTCCTGGCTGATTAGTTTCTGAGAAGAAAATCTTTAAAGACTTTATATATACTCCTATGTAAAAATTCGACCCCAAAATCATTACCTATCCTACCGAGGGTCTTGATTTTCACGTCTTTAAATCTTCACCACATAAGGATGCTTTTACATAAGTTTTAGCTTTCCCAGCTGTTTATTTTTTAAGATTTACTCTATGTATTCCAATGAAAAAGTTCAATCCCCCCCCCCCCCCCCCCATTGTGGCCCAACCCTACCTCCATGGGGTATGAAGTTTACAACTTTGAAACTAAATCTTTCTGAAAATGCTTTTACACAAGTTTCAGCTTTCCCAGCTGATTAGATTCTGAAAAGATTTTTAAAGATTTACACCATAAATTCTGAAGTAAAAGGTCGACCCCCATTGTGGCATCACCTTACCCACGGGGTCATGAGTTTCACAACTTTGATTCTACACTACATGAGGATGCTTCCACACAAGTTTCAGTTTTCGGAGAGGTAAAAATTGTAAAAAACCCAGCAAAATTCGAACTCATAGCTTACAGATTTGTAGTAAACCCTCTCAACCACTGCCCTATGCTGTTAGGTGATAATTTTGGTACGGAAATTACTTACATAATAACACTTCATTTTATTGTTGATTTCAATTTAAACAATATGTCACAACATGGAAGTGTCCCACACCACTGTAAGTTTATAGGAAGCAAAAACCCTAAACTTTGGATTAGACTTGCTTAGCGGTCAGTATCTATTTTTAGTAATCAGTGCACTTTCAAGAATCTTTAAGTACCTGGGATACATTACTTTTTATCAAATAAGGTAAAAAAAAACTAACTTAATTCATTTGGTAAGAAACAAATATAAACTAATTTCTTTCTTCTTAAGCAGTTTTGATTTTTTAAAATATGTAATTCTTTCTTACAATTTTTTTTTTATTCGAAGTTGAACATTGTAAAAAGGAAATGGACAAAAAGTGATTGTGCTTTATTTATAGAATCTCGGTGTAATGGAAATTTATGTAAATATACTTTCAAGTATTCTAGATGACCAACAAATTACCCATCCAATTTGGAAAGGTCAGCAACCAAACAAGACTGTTTCCAATAACAGGACCTTTTTATATGTAATTAAAACAACAGGCCCATGGGCCTCAATAGTCACATGAGTACACATGAGTAACTGCTGCGTGGGTTTTGCCATGTATATCCAAGGGCATTATAATTATAGGGCTAATGAAATCATTCTTAATATTCTGGGATTGGTTAATTTAATAAACTTTATAAATTCTAGAAAAAGAATTATGAAGAATTGTAGCATATAATTGAACTAATCTTCAGCCTCAAAAAAATAATCGGTTGAAATTGCACCACCCTACCCAATATAATCATTAAAGCCCTGCCCTAACAAAAGAACCCTTGACACAGGGGTCATAAATTTCATAATTTCGGAAGAGGCACTCTTCCTTCCTCGTCAACTATGTACCTAATTCATAAGATTAATACACAGGAGTAGAGAAGATTTTCAAAGAATTACAGCAATCATTTAGAACCCATCCTACACCGGAACCTGTAGCCCAGGGGCCATGAACTTCATACTTTTGGAAGAGGCATTCTTCCTCATCACAATTTTTTACATATAGTTCATTTGCTCAATATTCAGGAGCAAAGGATCCATTACTCAATTTATTTAGAGCCCCACTCAAACACCAGAACCCCTGATGTCACGAAATTCACAATTTATCAAAGATTTTCAAAGAATTATAATAATTCATACAGCATAGAGCCCCGCCCTAGCACCAGAACCCTTGACCAAGGCACCATAAAATTCACAATTATAGTTTATAGTTTATTTGCATAATAACTAGGAGTTTCACAACTTTGATTCTACACTACATGAGGATGCTTCCACACAAGTTTCAGTTTTCCTAACCAAACATCATTTAAGAAGAGGTTTTTGAAAATACCTCAAAAATTTTCAATAACTCTAAAGTTTCTCCCCTTGAAAAATGAGGTGGTCCTTAATTTTACAACTTTGAATCCCCGTTGTCAAAGGGTGCTTTGTACCAAGTTGGGTTAAAATACTCTGCAAAGAAAATGAACGGAAACTGCAAATAACTGAAAATTTTCTATGCCCAAGGGCCATAACTCTGTCAATAATTGCTCGATCGTACCTGATATCAAACTTGACCTAGATATTATCATGATAAACCTGTATGATACCAAATTTCATTCAAATATGTTCATCCTCTGCGAAGAAAATGAGCGGAAACTGCAAATAACTGGAATTTTTCTATGTCCAAGTGCCATAACTCTGTCGATAATTGCTCGATCGTACCTTATATTGAACTTGACCTAGATATTATCATGATAAACTTGTATACCAAATTTCATTCAAATATGTTCATCCTCTGCGAAGAAAATGAGCGGAAACTGCAAATAACTGGAATTTTTCTATGTCCAAGTGCCATAACTCTGTCGATAATTGCTCGATCGTACCTTATATTGAACTTGACCTAGATATTATCATGATAAACCTGTATACCAAATTTCATTCAAATATGTTCACACTCTGCGAAGAAAATGAGCGGAAACTGCAAATAACTGGAATTTTTCTTTGTCCAAGGGCCATAACTCTGTCGATAATTGCCCGATCGTACCTTTTATCAAACTTGACCTAGATATTATCATGATAAACCTGTATACCAAATTTCATTCAAATATGTTCATCCTCTGCGAAGAAAATGAGCGGAAACTGCAAATAACTGGAATTTTTCTATGTCCAAGGGCCATAACTCTGTCGATTATTGCCCGATCGTACCTTATATTGAACTTGACCTAAATATTATCATGATATACCTGTATACCAAATTTCATTCAAATATGTTCATCCTCTGCAAAGAAAATGAGCGGAAACGGCAAATAACTGGAATTTTTCTTTGTCCAAGGGCCATAACACTGTCGATAATTGCCCGATCGTACCTTATATCAAACTTGACCTAAATATTATCATGATAAACCTGTATAACAAATTTCATTCAAATATGTTCATACTCTGTAAAGAAAATGAGCGGAAACTGCAAATAACTGGAATTTTTCTATGTCCAAGTGCCATAACTCTGTCGATAACTGGAATTTTTCTTTGTCCAAGGGCCATAACTCTGTCGATAGTTGCTTGATCGTACCCATTATCGAACTTGACCTAGATATAATCATGATAAATCTGTATACCAAATTTCATTTCAATATGTTCATCCTCTGCGAAGAAAATGAACGGAAACTGTTGGTGGAATGACCAACCGACCGACAGAATTCAAAGAATTATTTGCTTTCCCAAAGTTTGGGGTCTGAGATTCGACTTGCTCATAAGGGGTCATCCTGACCCCCTTAGAATCAGAAATTGTCAATTATCTTTAAATTATTGATGTTTGATGATCCTATCTCTATTTAATCTTTATTATTAAGTCTCCCGAATGAAATTTGGAGACTAATTGCTTTTGTATGGTTCTTAATACATGTATTATTATTCGTCTTCTTCTTTTTCTTCTTTCCTGCTCTGAACTTGTTTCTCAGAGATGGCTGAACAGAATTGTACAAAACTCTAGGATATGATAGGCCTGCATATCTACATGTAGTTTTGCACCCTGGTTTGATTTTTCTCATTTTGGGTTAGATAACCACTTTTCGGGGGGGGGGGGGGGGGGGGGGGTTAAAAGGGTGTGGGGTCTAACATTGAACCTTGTAGGAAGAATCGTAGACTCTATTGTAAATGGTAACTTGAAAACGGACAAAGATAATAATATAGGGTTTTCATAATCATATGTTGACTGTTGCTGGCAATATATAGGGTTTATTAGATCTGACCCCTGGGGTCATCCCCACCCCCAAGGAATTTGAAATTACCATATATCTAAGAAACTGTTATAATCATGACCCCTAAACCATATATATTCATGTTTCTGATGTCAAGGGGCATCAAATGTTATGTAGGTCATGGGCCCTGTGGGTGGTCCTGACCCCCTCAAACAGCAAGTCCCTTAATATCTTCAAAACAGTGAGATCCCCAACCTTAAACCATATATATTCTTGTTTCTTGTGTTAAGAGGCATCAAACGGTATGTAGGTCATGGGCCCCGGGGGTGGTCATGACCCCCCTCGAACAGGAAGTTCACGAATATCTCGAAAACGGTTGAGATCCCCACCCCTTAATCAAATATAGTCTTGATCCTTAAAGGGCATCAAAAGGTATGCAGGTAATGGGCCTCAGGGTTCATTTTTCAAAACTGTAATGCACATCTATGGAACAGTTCCTATCATATTCCAAGATATGATGTGTGTATCCATTAAATCATAAAAGGAGTTCTAGGATCTATGTTTTTTTTGGAAGTGATAAACGTCAATTTCCTGATAATTTTTGACTCCCTGGATGAAATTTAAATTTTTAAAACCTTACTGCACATCTATAGAACAGTCCCTATCATATCCGAAGATATAATATGTCTATCCATTAAATCATAAGAGGGGCTCTTGGATCTATGGGTTTTTTTTAGTGATAAACGTCAATTTTCTGCTACTATTTGACTCCCTGGATGAAATTTAATTTTTTAAAACCTTATTGCACATCTATAGGACAGCCCCAATTATATCCTAAGAGATGACATAGCTATTCCAAAAGTTGTAAGAGGAGTTCTGGGAACCATACTTTTTTTTGCAAAAAAACATCATTTTTTGTTGCCCACTGATCCCCTTAGTAAAGAAAAAAATTCTGGAACCTGATCACACTTCAATATGACACCCCCAATCATATTCTAGAAGATCATTTGGCTACTGCCAAAAAAAAATGTCATTTTTCAGCCATTAAATGACCCCCAGGACAAAATTGAAAATTCTGAAACCTTATTGCGCATCTATAGGATACCCTAAAACATATTCCAAGAGATGATTTGTCTACTGTTGAAAATGTAGGAGGAGTTCGAGGAAGGTTTTTGTAAAAAAACATCATTTTTTACCAATTATTTGACCCCCAGGACTAACAGAGAATTTTTAAAACCTTTTTACAAAACAACATGATACCCCAAATCAAACTCCAAGAGTTGAGTTTGCTGGTTTATAAGATGTAAGAGCAGTTTGAGAAAGTAAAAGGTGACAGACGGACGGATGGACGGACGGAACAGGATAACAACAATATACCCGAACTTTCTTCAGAAAGTGCGGGTATAATTATGCTTCTAATTTTATCACTGACCTTATGAAAATGACATGCACACTTTCCCTGTAGAAAATCTTTGAATCTAGCCATGGTCATGTTAAAAGTGCTGATGAATTGAAAGCCCAGTTGAGTACCATGTCTTTCTATATCTCTTTCTCTCTGAACTAAGTTCTGTATCTCAGACTAAAATGGAGAAAAAATCCACATTATCAATTGTTTTATGCAGGTCTGACCTTCTTTTATATATATATATATATATATATATATATATATATATATATATATATATATATATATATATATATATATATATATAAAAAATATCTTCTTGTTCTTTGATGTTTATGAACCTAGGGAATAAGTGAATAAATATCAAATATCAAATGAAAATTGCCATGACCATTGCAAAAGAACCTCCTATGGATGATTAATATTATACACATCTTCAACAGTTGCAATTAAATTTTTATAATTCATTTTATCAAAGTATAATTTTCATAAAATAAAATCTTTTCAGTATACTGAAATTCTTATATCATTAACAACCAACTTGGAGGCTGGGTGGATAATAGACAAAACCTGCCAAATCAAATGTATATAACCTTATTAATTTCACTTCACTTAGCAGAATTGACATTTAAATTTATTCGCTAGAATCTTGCTTGCATTTTTATCAACTATTAAAAAAAAACTTTACTTATTTTACAACAATTGATATACAAGTTCTACAACTTAAATCAATATCTCTCATGGCATTGATGTTAGCGCCAGGGGGTCATTGGTGTGGGGAGAAGCAGGAGTTCCCGGAGAGAAAACATGTGTCCAAGTGACAACTTTTGATTTGATTCCATATCATATATACAGTAGGAAAATGTTAAGCTATTAACTAAAACATTTTTAATTAGAAGTTAATAAATACTGTTAAATAGTCTTACTCCCAGCCTTACCTAATAAACTTTTTAAAAAATGCACTAAAGCATTAAGCCTCCAATATTAATGATTGCAAAATTTCATGATAGTAGTTTTGACCCTTGACCTCTATATATATGACTGAGCTTAAATTTTTAATAATATAATTAAATAAATAATATAAATAAATAATTATCAGTTCTGTCTTTATGTTCCCAATTCATATGACAATTGATATTTTATTGTTGTAATTTTTCTAAAAAAACAAGAAGCGGTTTTGTTTTTTATGATAAAAGTGGATGGGGCAAAGACAAAAGTCTACCACTCTGATCTTTGCTCTTGTTTGCAAAAAAATAAATGAAACTGATTTGACACATACATCTGGTAAGTAATGGACACCAATAACACGCTGATGGAACCCTGAACCAAGTCCTTTGGCAATGAGCTTAATGTGAGTCAGATTTTCTCTGAAATAAAGTAAACCGGAAATGAAAAATAAAATATTGACTTTGGCAACATTCTACATCTAAGTTTCTAGAATGAATAATGATTTGTAACCTTTTTAAAGCTTTAATGATGAGATCAAGATGCTGGCCAGCCAACCAGTGGACACCTCCCACGACCAGCACAGTTCTGTTGTCATCGCTCAAAGGCCGCGTCCTACAGTAAACAAAACAAGTAATGTTAGAAATAAATATGTCCATGTAAATTGCCGGAAGAAACCATTGCAGATTTAAAAAATTTTTTTTCTAATTTTTTTGACTGTCAGGACCTCTATAATATTTTAGCAATACAGACCCTGAAACGTGCTACTACACCTCTAAAACGAACCGAACCGTTCCGTGCAAGAAACGAACCGTACAGTTCACAAAACGAACCGTACCGTTCACAAAGCGTACCGTACCGTTCACAAAACGAAACGTGCCGTTCACAAAGCGAACCGTACCGTTCACAAAACGAACCGTACCGTGCAAAAAGCGTGCAAGATAATTTATGCAAGACCTGCCTCCAGACGGACAAAAAAGCGTACCGTACCGTGCAACAAGCGTGCAACTTCCATATACGGCTTATTGACCTAATGTCTTTCGATGAATACGGACGGAGATTATTGCTGACCAGATAACTTTATTTTACTAGATTTTTTCATACGGGATTAGATAACACATACTTAGATTTAAAACTGTTATTCTTATGAAAGCAGTTACAAAAATATTATAATTCAATTTCCTTTTTAGACCGTAATCAATTCTTTGGTTTTCGACAAAACTTGCATCGCCGATTTCTGAAACATTGTAAACTATTGATGTTCAAACAATACATGGTTCTAATTTTTTGTGATCTGAAATCGTAAATGGGTACCTTTTAATTTACTTGTTCTTAGATAAATTCAAATTAGTTTACCAAATACATTTATTCATCAATTGATATATTATCAAAATTCAAATCAATTTTAGTCATGTGCTTTTTTTTTCTAAACAGACGTGATGTTGTAACTGACGATCCGATTAAAATGTTGGGAGCTTGCCTTAACGTCTTATTTTCTGTTATCGGAAAAAACCCTTTTGATAAACACCTTTTAATTTGTTAATTAATTTACAACTAAACTTTAAACCAATTAAAATGAGAAAAGAAAACGTTTCAGATCATGTTTTTAAATACATGTGGATGTGCAGTAGTAAATGACAACCACATATTACCGGTGACTAGAATGATTTGTAGCTTAGCTATTTATGTAGCAATAAATAAACAAAAAATCACTCATATAATGAATTATAGATAATTAAAATATATGTACAAAAGCTTATTTAATTAAATGCAAGCATTGAACGAAAAAAAGTACACGCATTCCATAGAATAACTTTCAACTTTATTTCCCGCATAGCTGGTAATGGCGTCGTGATTTCTCATGAACAAAAATCACTCGTGCGATACATGTGTACAGAAGCTGATCAGAAACACAACAGCGTCTTTCATCTTGGGTTCTTTACACAACAGGTGCTATTGTCTCAGTTTTACAACTAACTCTGTATATTTGGATGCGTAAACAGGTGTGCATGAGATGCCGGTATTCACACCTTTCAACGGACACCTGTTAGGTAACTCATCACAATCTGTCGTGTGTATAGTCTGAATATATCTTATTTCTGCTTTGTTAGTTTCATGGCTTTTATTAATCTTTAAAAAACAAAAGAACTGTCTGTAGATATGTACACAAACAACTACACCAAAGACTATCGGCGCATGGATCCGAGGAACAATTCAGCGACCCTATGTACATGCGAGATTTTCACAAATATTAACTTGCGATAAAAATATCATTTACCGGGTACATTAATTAACCAAAAAACTGATAAATTACATTGTAAATAGTGGAGTGAGATAATAACATTTAGAAAGTATATGTAAGCACAAACACAGCTCTTTTTAAATTTATTTTCAATCTAATATGTGTGTTGTGAAATAGCGTCGAAATTTTAACCGTCGAGCTCCATCTGAATACATCGTCTACTGTACAAACTTTTAGTCATTGTGTTGAAATCGTTGTGAAAACCATGAGTCTATAATAAATGAATTCAATTCATACAAATAAAAATCTAATAATTCAAAACTGTTTGCACACAATTACATACATTCTCAGAGAGAGAGAGAGAGAGAGAGAGAGAGAGAGAGAGAGAGAGAGAGAGGGGTGGAGAGAGAACGAGAACTAGTGTGTTGATTATAATACTTGAATTAAAGTTTTACTGAACTATATTATTTTCCTTAAGGATTCTATAGTCGGTCATTTGAGCGGGATTTTATCTCAGGACTCCACGTGCTTCGCCTGTCAATCAGTTTAAGTATAACAGTACAGATCAGGCCATGCGCCGCGTGCTACTTGGCTCCTCCTATATGGCTAGAAGAAAATCATTGTATGAAGACGTTTTATGTTTTCTTAAATTCCTATTTAAAAGAGTGTTCCTATTTGATATTATTCAAGAATAATTTCCTTCCGACTTCGTGATTATATAACTCATGTACTGGCGATCAGAGTCTTTTTCCCTCGCTGTCGTATTATTTTTGTTACTAGATAAATTCTTAATATATTTATTACTTTAAACATTAGTTGATTACCGGGTATTTTTTCGTGTCCTGTTTACAACAAGTATGTGTGTAAAAGGTAAATAAAATATAAACAGGTTAGTCAGCATTTCTAAAACGTCAGCTAAATCGCATGCATACACTGAAGAGCGGACACTTGTTCAACAAAATGATAAATATCGCCATTAAAACCTATTGACTTGTGTATATCCAGTTGTGTACATATTGTAAGAAATATGTTACATTTACATGTATAGTTTAACGAAAAAAAACAAATAGTCATATTATGACTATACACGCGATCTTAGTTCAGATAAGAGAAGCGATGACAGGTTACATGTACATAATGTAGGTATGATCTGTGTATACGAACAAGTGCAGAAAATCATAGAATCAATATTTAAATGAATAAAAATTCGTGTCAAAAAGCTAAATAACAGTTGATTTCAAGATTTCTTATCTGAAATTCATTGTTTATCTTACAATTAACTGCGTGTACTTTTACATCGTATATTCACTTGGGCAATTTGATCCGCAATAGTACTCATTACTACGCAATAAAGAATTATCATACTGTACGAATTATGAAAAAGAAAAAAAGAACAACTAGCCGCGAATCAAGACAACGATAAAGTAAATAAAGAAACATCGGAATAAAGTTGGGGCAATTTTTCATAGCAATTTTAAATGGATTAGAAATATTTAATGACTTCAATTCAAAATAAAAACTTATTATGCTTCGTAAAATTATCGACAGCTCGCTGAATTAACAAAAATATATCGGATTAAAGTCACAGTTCTTTTAATCTATCGTAATAATTACATTCATCTAAAATTCATCTACTAATAATAGACTAATCAAAATTAAAATTACCTCCGCTTCCCGGTTTTCACCGAGTACACGTTTCACGCAACGAATTAAAAACCGGGGGGAAAGATGGAAGTTCTGATTTTAAATAGATTGAAATACATTTGTAATATATCACATATAAATAAAGAAAACATCTTGTCATAATTATTTCTTTGCTGAAGTAGATCGGGCAAAAACTAAACAAAATTATATCGAGAAAAATCAAAGCGTTCAGGCCACGCCTACCTCATTAATAAAGCGCGCAAACTGTTCACAAAGCGTGCAGCTATTTTTAGCAAAGCGCACCGTGCAAGAAGCGAACCGTTCCGTTCACAAAGCGTACCGTACCGTTCACAAAGCGTACCGTACCGTTCACAAAACGAACCGTACCGTTCACAAAGCGAACCGTACCGTTCAAAAAGCGTCACGAACCGAACCGTGCAACTGGTGTAGTAGCACGTTTCAGGGTCTGTAGTTTGGAGCTCACAATTTTATATTCTTGTGATCTGATAAAAAACAGTGTAACTGCCGAATTTAGGAATTAAGTACACATGTAAAATAAGGAACCTACTGTTATAATTATAGAACTTTCTATATTGATGTTTTATCATTATGTTAATATCAAAATATTATTAATACTACTTTTGAGCATAATTACTGGGAACAAATGTGAAAGAAATGATAGTATGTATCCAAAATAAAGACATGGAAATTTCGTGTAAATCTATTTAATAAATATGAACAAAATTTGAACCATAAAACCCTTTAGCTTTTATAGACTTTACGGAACCTTTCTCATATTTTTCTTGATGACCCTTTCTAAATTAGCTAAGGCTTTGACTCAACCTTACTTATATTTTAGCAAATCAAAAAAGATAACCTGATTGTACTAACCATTTGATGAGTTGAAAAATGGCTTTGTCAAAGGCAGGACGGTGATTGGTGGGCAGCCAGAATTGTGGGTAATACGAGAAGCTGAGGTCAGTCTGGTTGCCATTTATACTCTTATACAGCTTCAGGTTATGAGTTTTATCCCACTCGGAGAGAGAACCATTAATCTTCTCCAGAATGTAATGCATTATCCCTCTATTTGTGGAGTCTCCAATGAACAGAACTTTACGACCTTTGAAACACGCCCTGATGTCATAGTCGTCTAGATGCGTAGTCTGGCAGAATTTTGGCTGCCATATAGCTGTCTTCCAATGACAGGAACTGGGATTCTTACAATCTTCACAAGGGACAAACCAAGATGCTGTCAAAAAAATATCAATAAGCTGATGTAGTAAAATTAACAGTTTCAGTGATACATAAATTTATAGACAACGGCCATTTCATAGACATTTGATGTCAATTTTAATGTTTAGATTAACACTTCATTTCATGAAAAGACTCAACATCAAAATTCACAAAAAAAATTGTTCGAAATTTATTTTTGGAACCCCAGTAAGAATTATGTAGTTTTTTTTTTTAAATCTAATTAATGAAAAATTATCCTCCTGCTGATATTAGATCCATATAGTAAAAATATCTTATAACTGGTAAAATTACCCTCTTGATAATCAGACTGCTGGCATATTGGAAGCTGTGAATTATGTTTCTGATAGATTCTCCAAGATCTGAACTGTCTGACTGCCTGAAGTCCACAGGAACGTGATGAAGAATACCGCAGCTCACAGTCCTAAAACAGAGAGAAAAAAATCAAAACATCACCATACTTATATAACTTATAGTAAAACTCAATTAGTTTGAGAGGGATAGATATTGTTAGTCTTTGCCATTTATGACCTAAGTTGATATCCCTTAGAAGAAATTTGTATAAAGTTATAAGGAAATGTACAAATCTGAAAAGAAACAATTACCATACCAGGTTAAAAATGTTAAAACATGGTTATGCATTTCACTGCCTAGGTACATTTTGATCAGTTTCATTGATTTCAACAAAAATAATTCTTTAAATTGTTAAATATAATGGTCACTTCACTTTACATAACATAAAATAAGTAAAAACACAACTTTGAATAAAACACTATTAGCAAAACCATGCATGAATAACAATAAACTTTATTAAGATTACTACCAAATATTCCAGAATGTTCCTGATGACTTCTTGTAACAATCGAAAGACCTTAAAGGGGCATGGTCATAATTTTGGCCAAATTTTATTTTTCAATTTTTGTTTCCCATGCTTAATAGATGCATTTCTAATGATCAACTAAAATTTGAGTGTTGGTCATAAAATTATAAGCAAGATAGAAACTCTCAATTGTTTGCTATTAAAACAAGGCTTGTGTTTTGTTTATGTTTACATTGGTACATATACTGGTTTGAGTTCTTTTTCAAGTTGATTTTTCTATCTGCTGATTCATTTGGATACATAAACAAACAGCTCCTAGTATTTGTCACTTTCATTTCAGGTCTAAACATGGAATATTAAAAATGGAAACAAGAACATCAATTGAGCTTTGTTTTAATAGCACAGAATTGTGAGCTCTGTATCTCGCTTATAACTCGATGAATGAACGTCAAATTTTAATTGACTATAAAAAATGCTTAACTGAAGCATTGTAAACATTAAAAACAAAAAAATATTTTTTGACCAAAATTGTGACCATGCCCCTTTAATAAGTTCTATTGTCTCTTATTAAAGATTCTCTTGTATTTCCTTTAGTTATTGTAATTTTTACATCACAGAACTTAATCAAAGTACTAATTAACTATGAAACTGACTAATAAAAGAACCCTGACCTCTAGGAAACAAGACAATAGTTTATGCAAAGGTCAATATATGGCTCAAGTTAAGCATTGACGTAATAAGGTGAGCTCAAGGAAAGCATTGACATAATCTCAAGGAAAGCATTGACATAATCTCAAGGAAAATATTGACATAATCTCTAGGAAAGCATTAACATAAAAAGCTGAGCTGTACCTGGGTTAGCTGACAGACTCTCAGTGAGGTTCGGAAATTCTGGATTCCTCGCTCCCGCCTCCAGATCAGAATGATGTAAGTGTTAATGATCTGTGGTTCTGGTACTGCTGTGGTGACAACATGGACCCTGATCTGGTTCTCACCAAGACCGAGCGTGTAGTTCATAACCCTATGCAAACAAAAGTGAATTACAATTTATACAGTATAAAATTTTTACGCTGTTAAAAATTGTAATCAACTTTTAAAAACTGGTCATTTAGTGTGTAGTTCAAAAAAAATATGGCACAATAAAAAAAAACCTCACAACTCTGAACAGCATAAAAATTGATCTTTTAGTCTGTTATAGTTCTAAACATGCAGATAAAAAAAACTGAACTGTTAAAAACTGGACTTTAAGTGTGTAGTTCATGAATCTGCTAATAAAAAATAACAAAAACCCAAAAGAACTACTTTAAAAAGTTGGGGTTTTTTTTCTCAATATTTTAAGTATAAATCTTTATGTCACATATGTAACCAACATCTTAAACATGTACAAAGGAAGAAAAAAGGATTCTTGATCAAATTTACATAATATATCTTTTTATTCTACATGTTTAACATCATCAGCTTTGCCTTAAATAGGGGGGGGGGTGTCATGAAAAATCCTTTTTCCTCATATATGTTCAATAGACTACAATCTGCAACCATTAAAATTTGAAAGTGCAAGCAATTATACCTACACTCAATAAGATAACAAAATAAATTTTTAATAGCTTTAATTCATAGGATTCATTAAATAAATGGAGGCAAGGAGAGGAAGTCAAAGACTGAATTGTGACTTGTGTTTACCTTTCTTCTCCGTCCACGGTGTGGAACCGCGCTGTGGTGTCACAGTGTGCGGTGGTGGCAGTTATAGAGAAGACAATCGTGTCGTACTCTACCTGCGCCCTGTACATTGTCCGACTGGGGTCAAACTGAGGGGTCAGCTGAATAGAGGCTGGGGTTATAGAGATCTCTGACAGCAATGGTAAATCATACGGAACTACAACACAAGCACTTTGTTATTTATGGGCATTTATAACGGAAGACACAAACAGCACAAAGATATTTAACATCAGCGATAAATCATATTGAACTACAAAAGAAGCACTTTGCTACATAAATTTAAAACAATTGGAGATCCAAACTGATCATTTGTCTAAGATAATTATCAAACAAACAGTTATAGATCTAAAAAAAAAAATGGTTGTACAAAATCCGAGATCTTACCAAGACTACAGTTCTTTTGAAGCTCATCTGCAATATAAAACAACAAGATATCTGTGAGCCAATGCTCACTAGTGATACCCCCGCTCTGATGTGAATATGCAAAATAAACAAAGTCGACAATTAACAGAAAGCTGGCATCCGATTGGTACAGAAATATATCCTACAATATTGCATGCCTAAACAAATAGTGTGTTAAAATTTCAAGCATCTGCGATAAATAGCTGCTGAGAAATCTTTGAGGAAAATTTGTTTGAAAATTTTGGCTAAAATAAACAAAGTACTCATTTAACAGGAAGTTGACGTCCGATTAGTACAAAAATATATCTCACAATATGGCATGCCTTAACAAACACTATGTAAAAATTTCAAGCATCTGCGATAAATAGTTGCTGAGATAAATGCAACAGAAATATTTGTTACGGATGGACAGACAGATGGACAGACAGACAGACAGACACACAAGGGTAAAACAGTATACCCCCTCTCCTTCGGAGCAGGGGTATATATTTGAATTAATGACCGTGGTAATGAAATCAGTAAATATTCCATTATTTAAAAATTAGGTATTTTATGTACCAGCTGACAAAATTGTGCTTCCTTCCTTGTTTACCAGACTGTCCTCTGAAAACTCAGCATCAAGTCTTCTTGACATACTGAAATGGAAAGCAACTTTTCATTGTATGAGAGAGAGAGAGAGAGAGAGAGAGAGAGAGAGAGAATTTATCTAAGATATTAATCTCACATACAAAGAACACAAACTACAACTTACAACATAGGTTTGTGTTGAATGGTTCTCAAACTGAGTTGTTCCCCTTTGATTACTTGTTGGTGTATTCTCTCTGTCTCTGCTATCATTGTGTGTACCTCAGGAGTAATATGACAGCTTGCTTGTTGTGTGGTAGCATCAGTGGGACTGTTATGATCAGTGAAGTGCAAATGAAGAAAGTGATCCATCAAATGGTCATATTCCTCATTTATTGAGGGATACAGCTGCAAATAGATTGATTTCTTAGTCCAAAAGTGTACAATTATTTCTCTGATAACTAAATCATATAAGGTGATAGACTAATACAAACTCATATTAGGTCTCATCAAATCATATACACAAGACCATTTTTATTTATTTTGTTTAAGTCTGCTGACTGAAGTAAAAGCCAAACAGTGAGAGATGTGAAATTTCATTTGACATGTACAATAATAATAATACCCAATGATTAGATTTAGTCTAGCAGTTCCTAAATTCCCTATCTATTTTTAGTCCACTGTTGATAAAACTAGAGGTACTATGAGCAAGCTCACAATTGATACCCACCCCTGAGAAAAAATCATAACTCATGTATTTTTCGTATTATAGAAAATATTGGATGAATCTATTTCACTGTCCATATTCTATAAATAACAACTACTCTATTTTTTAAAACTGTTAATGCTAATATGAGTACACAAACAAATTTCTATTCTTTAAATTCCATTTCATTTCAAGTTTAACAGTTAATGCATGAAGACATTTGCATCCTTATGTTAACAAACATGACTCGAATCAAACGAAAATCCACACGTCAAGCAGCCATTTATTATAAACATTTTGAATCATAGGTATACTAAGCTCGATTTTTTTCCGAAATTTCCCCCCCCCCCCCCCATTTTTTTTTCAAAAAAAAAAAAAAGAATACATCGGGGCAAGCCATATTCAGAGAGACAGGGATGAGAATCTAAAAAATAATTTTATGTGGCCTGAGACAAGCAAGTTTTGTGTCAAATTTTAGCTTGGCATTATTTCCATTAATACAAGACATGACACAGACAGGAATTAAGCATTTTTTAAAACAATGACCTTGAACTTCCTCAATTGACCTTGGGTCAAGGTCATGACACAACCTCAGGTTATAAGCAATCTTTATGTGAATTAAGAACTTCCAATATTTGTCCATAAGAAAGATATGGACCCGACATGAATTTTGCACTTTTCTGCCAGTGACCTTGACCTTGCCCAAATGACCTTGGTTTAAGATCATGACATACCTTTAGGTCATAAACAATCTTTATGTGAAGTAAGAACTTCCAATGTTTCTCCATAAGAAAGATATGGACTGGACACGAATTTTGTACAGACAGACGGACAGACGGATGGACAGACAGACGGATGGACGGACAGACAAGGTGATTCCTAAATACCCCGCCAAACTTTGTTTGCAGGGGGTATAATTAATTGTTTTGATTCACCTGGAAGGAATACGACATGGAGGTAAATTTTTATGATTTCTAGAATGCTGGTTATTAGGCAATCAGTGAGTTGTGTATTCATCAACTATTTAAATAAAAGCAAACCCTACATTGACAATATTGCTTCTAATTAGAATCATTTTTCAGTAAACAGATGAGTGTACAGGTACATTAACAAACCGAGTTCCCCTTACCTGGAGAAACTCCATGGTACATCAATAAACCGAGTTCCTCTTACCTGGAGAAACTCCATAGGTACATTAACAAACAAGTTCCCCTTACCTGGAGAAACTCCATGGTACATCAATAAACCGAGTTCCCCTTACCTGGAGAAACTCTATGGTACATCAATAAACCGAGTTCCCCTTACCTGGAGAAACTCTACAGGGGCCATGGCTTCTCTCCTTGTGTCCAGTAAGTAGATCAGGTCCGAGTCCGTCAGACAGGGAGATAACTGTGACTTACAATGCTGTACGAGAGAAAAAAAGCTCCTGTACATGTAGAGCACATGTTGGGTACTGCCATTACCCACATACACAGATACTATGCATAGATTTACCCATTACAGACTTTTACTGGCTCTGACTTTATTTTCCTAAACCCTTGAGCCAAGATGGTTTGCAACATATTATTTTATAATTAGGGAAGTTAAATTGATATTCTGAAATAATAGATATTGATATTCTGAAATAATAGCTTTATAATGACTTGTCCTTGAGTATAAATATTTGTGATCAATTACAGGTATTTGCAAACATTAAATATTTCTTCCATGCAAATAAAATCTGATTTATGATATGACCATTATCATAATCAATCAATTAAAGAAATCAATAAAGCTTTAGGTTCCTTAAGAAATGATTTTTCCACCAGTTGATGTACGACTCAGTTGTAATTGTAAATGGATTTCCCTCCATGACTGCAGCAAATTTTAGGCAGACAAATATAATGCAAAATGTCACAGCATACAAAGATGACATTAAATTGAGTTACCATTTTCTGGGGTTGAATGTTTCCAACCGCCTTCATTACTTCATCGTATACAGGGTCCTTGAAGGAGGTTAACTTGACCATATCCTCCACAAATTCCTTGGTCATCTGAGCTGGTTCTGATAGTCCTACCTTTGATAGATATACATATTATCAAAATATATTACACTTTATACACTTCTGGTGACAAAATCCAATTCATGTTAGATTTTCCCTTACAGCACAATTTGCAACATCATTTTTTCAAATTTGCAATGTTCAGTTTTATTTGACACAGGAAACATGATTTAATTACATTTCCATGTAACTTGTGTATTGGTTACCTTTACTATAATTGGATGAAACTCATTTGTAAACACAACATCCAGATCCAGACTCTGGAAACACCTTCTGCAGCTGAAAAAGAATTCAAGAGGATAAAAATTAGAAAATTCTTCGTATCATAAAAAGATCTTCTAATGTTATATCAGATACATGTATCTGACATCTTTGAGATGGTGACAATCTCAATGGGCCTCACTTAATGGAAAATATGATAAAAGCAATTCAGAGGATTTTGCTATGACATTAGAAATTTTCAGGTTGCATAGAACTTTAAGTAAAGCTCATTAACCTTATCAACAGGCTTTTCAGGGTTTAATATGAGCAAAATTAAGCAAATGGGAAATAATCTGTAGGTGAAGTATGAGCAAAATTGGGAGAAGATATACCCAAAACAAGTGATCTTGGACTGGCAGACAAACCAAAGGTCAGATTGACCTTGAAACTTGGTTAAAGGTTGCTGCACACTCTTTCTCCAAAAGCTCTGTTTATGTGAAGTGGTCTTATATGACCCTGACCCTTGACCTAGAAAGGTCATTAAAGGTCACTGCACATCCTTTGACAAAAGGCACTCTGTGAGTGAAGTATGAGTCAGATTGGACCAAGAGGAGAGAACATATGATCAAGTCAAAGAGTTTTCAGATATTTCTGCTATAACTTGACCTTAGACCTAGAAACTTTGTTTAAGCTCACTGAACACCCATTACCCAAAGGCACACTGTTGAAGTTTCAGTATGAGCTACACTGGGCCAAACGGATTGAAGATATGCCCCAGACAAGTGATCTTGGATGATCAGACAGATGGATGGATGGACAGTGACCACTATAGGGCACCTGCAGAATGGGGCCCTAATTTATTTTGCTATTTTCATCAAAAAAAGCTATATGATCACAATTTTTTTCCAATAAATAAGACCCACCATTACCTTCATTAGTTCAAAACAAATTGCACATAGATGTACTTTACACTAATTTTAGACTCACCATTGTATATTAATTAATTGCTTACTCACCTACATGGGTTACCTGCCCTTGACTGCCAGACGTCTAACTCAGCAGTGAGAAGTGCACTCATTAAACCTGTCCTGAGCTGACTCCACCACCCCCGCATGGTGGTCTCCGCAAAGTTCTGCTGTATGCTCTGCCTCATATGCCATAAAGAGGTCAGGTCCTGTATCAAATAACAGATAATAATAGTATGAGTTCCTAAATGAATATACAGTGAAGAAGTTAGACTAATATCAAAGTTTTATGGCCCCAAAGCCTGATTTTTTCTAAATCATTGTAATGTTACAGAGACTTGATTGCATACAAATGAACCATACTATCATTTTCAACTTACATTTTGTTAATAAAATTATCTATACTGTGTACAATCAAGTTAAAATTTTCATGATCTTCTAAAATTAAGTCAGAATGGCCACTGCCATCTTGCCTCCTTAACTTGGTTCAATGTTTAAGTAATTCTATGCAAAAAAAAAAAAAAAACTTTTATATCTGAAGATAGAAAAAAAAATTAAATGGCCACTGACAGTTAGCCACCTTAATTTGGTTTAGAGTTACAAGTAACGTACATGCACTTCAAAATCAATTACAATCATTCTCCGATCACATCTCGACTGACCTGTCTAAGGGACTGCCCCTTCTGATTGACTCTATACACCTGACAACTGGAGTGAAGGTAGGCCCTCAGGGGTAGCAATGAGGTCACCAGGAGGGAGAGGCGGACCAAGAGGGGGGCTCCATCTACCTCCAACACCCCGGGGGAAACTGCCCAAAGGACACTGGTAGTCTCTGTATTTCTACAAATATATCAACAACCAAGATTGCATACCAAAATTTTTCATATTAGGAAATCTACCAGATTGCATGTTTAGGCAAGAGCCTTGAGAAATGCAATGAGTATTTCATAATGCGAACGAAACATTTAATGTCTTTCGTTATTGTTCAACAAATGTATTAACAACAAAGGTTTTGTTGCATAAAATTGTTTCCTCGAGAGAATTTCTCACAAAGTGAAATATAAAACAATTGATAATTATAAAGCTGGTTCAACATTAATAAGTTCTCACCTATTTTAAAAACTTAATATTATATAAGAAAAAAACAATTCACTCTTAAAATATCTCAATTATCTGTTCAAATTCATTTTTATGGCATATTCACTATTTAAAGGTAGTTTTTTTTTTAACTTGATCAGTAATTAATAAATATCGATAGAGAAATCTACTAAAGATGTTATTAGGTGACTTAAATGTTCACTAACTTTTGAGGTATCTGTTGATTCTGTATTGTTATGTTGCCATCTTTATGGAGGGATACAAAATCTCGTTCTCTCTTGAAAGGTAAATCTGTCTGCTTGTTTAGATGTGGTGACACAGAGCACAAAGTTCGGTCTCCAACTTTCCCTGGAAGCAAAATATTTTTTAGGAAAATTCCATTGAAGACACACACTAACAACTTTTTAAGTTAAAATTTTTCTCTACAGTCATGAAATAACAATATACCCATACCCCCTCCCCCAAAAGAAGAATGAAAAAAAAGACAACAAAAAATACAAAAAAATATGGATGAAAATACAAATTCAATCTTTTCATTATGTCTTAAGATGTACATTTCCTTACTATTTTTACCTTTTGAAAATGCATTCTGTGTTTTCTGTACATTACACAAGAAAGATGGTTCCAATATGATCTTCTGTAACTTAAGTATCCTATTTGTCTGTAATTAAAAAGGAAAATTCTCAGTCTAAATAATGTCCTACAGAGAGAGAGAGAGAGAGAGAGAGAGAGAGAGAGAGAGAGATAGAGAGAGAGAGAGAGAGAGAATCTTCCCCCTGAGAGCACTATCTTATTCTCTGAGATAATGACACAGGTAATAGTTTACTTACCTTATGTAAATCTTTAGCTAAAATTTGGGTAGAGTTGTTTCCCTTTACATTCCAAATCATTGAAAACTTTTCTATATTCAGTTCATTTCCTACAAGGAAACCACGGTTTTTATATATAACGTGTCAAAGTCAAAATGAATGATAAGATCTAGAAATTATGCTGCAAATATGTATGCACAAAACTAATATGAAATATATCAAATTAAATCTTGTCAAAACTTGAGACAATAATTGATGTCATATGAATCATTGATTCAAGCAAGCAGAATCAGTTAGACAACATTTCATGGTTGATAAATGGAATCTTTACAAATAAATAAAATCCTCCTCAATTTACAGTGTAACCTTTGTACTATTTTGTAGCAGTGCAGCCACATTTTATTTTGGATATTTACCATTCTGGGAGACTATACTGTAATCTAAGTGTTGCAACAGCTCTTCCAATATCCCAGTGCTGTTGTCTTTCCCTCCCTTGTTCTGGATGAGTGCGGGAAGTCTGGATACAGATAAGATACGCTCTTCTAACTATAAATAAAGGAATAACAAGAGAATAAGTACCATGATTAAAGGACAACAAGTTATAATTAATACAGATTTACAACAGTACAGATCTCAAATCAAAAATAAATATGCATGATTCTGGATTGATGTTTATAATTTTATGCATTTAATTCACTAAATAATATATTGATATAATAAGGAACTTTTGTATTTCTAGAAACAAATCCATGATTCAGTTCATGATAGAGAAATCTTTTACTCCTATATTTGTATTGTTGTAATTGCTGATTTAAAATCTGTTAATTATAATCTAATCATAAATACAATACAATTATCGCTTTCAAGCTGGTGTAGTCAGATATGTCAAAATAATTCAAGACCATACAATAAATGATATTTCCTCCCTTCACAGAGATATCAGAGATATAACAGGATACAGAAGGGCGAAAGATCTATTTTTAAATAGATAAACGGCAACCAAGTTTTAGAGGAAAAAAAAATCTGATTCTATACAGCATGCATTTGCAAATCACACTAACACGCATTTCTTTCTGATCTTTTCTAATTTGTCGGCACAATCATAATGGCAGAAGAAAGGTATATTTTGCAATAACTTATACATCTAAATGATTTAGCAAGTACCTTAAGAATTAATATTTAAGTATTTATTTAATTCATTTATGCCAATAATAATGTTAAAAAGATCTAACTAATGGTAAGATGGATGTTCTTTAATTAACAGAATTTGTGTACCAGTATTGATGTTTACACGTACTGATTTAGTCACTATAAATAAAATACAAACTTGCCTAGACAACAAACCTTGATTTGTGCTTAACAAATCATAATGAAGGGGTGCACATTGTTTTCATCTGAGAGAGCTTATGCATTTGCATTTTATATTTTTCAAAGTTTATTTTCTCAACAAAATTAAATTACAAGCATTAGCTCCAAAATTTTTTTTACCCTAAATAATTTATAAAGTGAATCAAAATTCTCTCTTTAACACAGTAGGCACTATAATTGCAACATTATCCTCAGATGTGTAGAATTTTAAAAAATCAGATGTGAGAGTTTTAAGTACAATTCTCAATCTCAGAGTAATTATTATACTTAAGTATGAAAATTACCATAGGTACCAGTAATATGACAGGAACATTTTAACTTTCATTGTACATGCAGACTCGGTGTCTAATTTTTAAAGAAAATTTCTGATAAAATCCTTATATTACATGTTATAAATCTTTAAAGAACAGCTACTTCAGAACCGCATTAAAAAAAAAATACAGAGTATGTACAGCACTATAGCTTTACCCTGTAAAAATCACAATTTTTAACAGCTCTTTAAATGCATGTCATATTGAGACAACTTTGTTGTATACACAAGCATGTATAACAGTATATTGAGGTACTGAATTACTACCTGCATCAATATTGCATTAAGACTACCTGGACTGATTATGTATACAGTCATGTAGTTTTAGTTTGCTCCTTAATATCAGGAGGGTACAAGTCATTGAGTATTCACTAATAATAAACAACTTGTGAGATATGCACTATATAGCTCAAATTGTATTAACCAATTGATGTAGGTAGTATTATGTATTGCCATCTAGATGATTTGTAGACCTAAAGTATCTACTTCATAGCATAGAAAAACCTGACCCCCCCCCCCCCCCAAACCACAACCCAACCACAAATGCAGGTGTGTATAACTGCATATTACATTTAATAAGCTGGTCACTAGAATGCAGTGACATTCAACTCCTACATTTATTACAGCCAATTAATCCAGACACAAGCATAATAAATTTCTTAAGAACATTCAAGCATAGAAACTACGAAGGAGATACAATTGTGTTCACCTTAAGGCAATATTCTAGTTTGTTTACAAACTATCATTTCACTGTATTTTTGTTTGCAGAAAACATTCTTTCAAACTTGTTCAAGATAAACATCATTACTTTTAATTACTCTAATCCACAGATGAAAGTTAAAAAACAAGGCACAATGAAATTCATTTGGAGCCTGAAGCTAACCCAAGCAGCCGCCCAATAACAAAATGCTGTCAGCAAAATGTAAACAACCTTGAAGCATGGAAAACCAAAAACTAGGCAAAATCAAACAGATTTTTGGTTTGGGATAACATATAAACACAAGTCTTATCATAACTAAAATATTTTGACAATCTTGAGCATGGTGTAATATTTCACAGAAAAATAAATAAGAGGGTGCTATCACTCACATCCAGATAGGAATGCCCTATCTTCATTATCCATATGGCTAGATATTCTATCTTGCAATTTCAATTTATTGAAATTCAAAAAATGATTCAAACACAGGTTTAAATGACTGCATGGTTTCAGGAAAAAACTGACTAGAATTCAAGTATTACTGATATCAGTACTGTTAAGACATAAATATATGACAGTGTGTGACTTAGCTTTCTGTTTCTTTATATAATTACACAAAAAAAATTATATATATTCTTATCTGTGCACTAGGTAAGAAGCATTAGACTTTGAGAAAAAAAATTTGAAAAAATTAAATATTTTTTAAAGAGCGCCGACTTGGTCTCAAAATTAAGGCACTTTAAAAAAGTTCCTCTATGTATGAAATTATTCAAAGTGCGTTGTATCATGTAACATTGTATAATATCAACAAAACATTCACAGCACTAGATTAAGCAGGAATATCTCTGTTCATTTAAAACTGAAGCAAAAATTGAATTGAATTGATTGCAGATTTCATTTCTTGGTTACTTTACTTTCGCACTATCAGGGCACAAGATGAACACTAGATACATTTTTTAGCTCAATTACAGTTACTTATCTCATTTTTAACTATATGTATATGTGGTTTTCTATTAAAACAATCTGACTGGAAATTCTGAACTTTCATTTGAAAAATGGTAAATTTTTAGTTATTTTTGTACTGTAGTTCAAAAACCGAACAGAAATGGAATTCCTATAACTTGAGAAAGCTAACATTATAATCCGTAATTACAGGTGTCAATACATACATGTACTACTAGAAAAGACATGCAGGCTCAAAATTCACTTCATGATAAAGCTAGTTAATGGTTAATGGTTATCTTTATTTTCAAATGACTGATGAAACGTCAAGCTTCCACCATTAATCTTCATTTAATTTTTGCCTGAGATAAGACCTGCCGTGGCCACTTATTCTATGATAATATATATCTGGGGTCAGCATACTTACCATACATATATGAGATTGGAGTAATAAAACAGCTCTCAGATGATGGAGAGAAATTTAAAAGTAAGCATTCTAATATATTAAATGGCCATTAATGCCAGATACAATTACCGTGTAATTGAATAGGCTTTGTGACTGAGCAGATTTCATGAAGAAGTTTAATGACATTCACAGCAAAGTAATCACCCCCCAATAAGAGATGACTATCAGAAATACATATCAATTACTTGAGGGTCAAACAACTGTCATAAAAAGAGGCTAACAAGCTTGAAAATTCATAAAAACATAACTTCTACACTCTATGATTTTAGCTTTTCTTAAACATTGCTTTGGGGAAAACTCTTCTTTGCTAAATGTTGCTGAAAACCAAGTTTGAATAAAAATGTCCTAACTTAAACTATATTAGTATACCTAGATATAAAGAAGTTGTGATACATGTACTAATTCATGGGTTCTGTAGCACATGAACTACTTTTACATCATGATAAACATGATTTAAATAAGCAAATGAACATGACATTAGCCTTAGCAATGCTTGAGATTGACTTCAGGAATGCTTTCTTTCCATGAAAGTAGATGTGTTACAGCAAGCATTTTGAAATACATACAAATGTTATACATATGAAAAATATAATGTTTGAATAAGGATTCTTGAAACAAATTACCTTGAATATTTGGTCCAGTAAGCTGACCTTTCGTGTTGCATCGGACAAATGCTGCTGCTTGTTGCCATCTTTGTGTTTCTGATTAAAACTGTCCTCACTGCTGAACCAATTTTGATGAAACTTCAGAGGGTGTTCATTCTTAATCTCTCCGTGACCTTCAGGAGGTCGTGGTAAGTTCAGTCCAATGTGGTACGTAAGGAGCAAGGAGAAAAAGCCTATCATCAGCAGCAACAGAAAGAAGTCCTTGACCCCTAAAATTGAGGTCAACTGTGCCATGTCGATCCTCAGGTAACCCCAGTATTGTTCCTCATTTAAACGTCATCTATCTCCCTGAAAATAGTGAATAAAAATACCTATTTATAACATACACAGTTAAAAATAATTTCAGGCAAAGCTATAAAATCCATTAAAGATTTGCATAGCTCAATGTCACTTCATGAATGCATTAAAAAAAGCATGATTTCTAAAAAGGTATAGAAAAACAGAAACAACTGCTCAGAGGCTCTCGGCTAATGTCTCAGTGTGAAAATAACACACCTGTTTACAAGCTAGAAGATGATTCTTGATCGGTAAAGGTGGCTAAACTTTTCCTGCACCGAGTTCAAACTAAAACAATATCACAACAGGAGAAAAAAAGATTTACACAGAGCCACAAGTTATCCAAAACAGCCAGCTCTCTATAAACACTTTCCCTGTGAAATGATCCAGACTTTTCTGGGCAATACTTCTGATTAAAAGCAAATATTGCTATTGCTTATCACCAGCATACAGTACATATTGCATTACGTTGTCAATGATATCCTCGCTAAAAGCTTTAAAAAAAAAAGAAAAAGAAAACTTGAAGGTTTTCATATGTCGATATAATCACCATCATCTTAACAGAGACTCCTTAAAAGTGTCCCTTCTATTCTCCACTCTTTTCTTGTCTTCATCAATATCCATAATTTGACTAATAATCATCTTGATTATTATAATCAGTAAGCCGTCTCTAGGAATGTGTCAAATAAAACTAAAAGCACATTACCAAAAATCTGTCACATTAATATTCACCTTTCAGTATGATCCAACAATGAATTTCCGACTGAATATTAAATTATTCACAAGGACGTGCATATGCTTTGAAACACTACACCCTACTTCAGCTGATTTCTATACAAGCTAGCACTTCTCATACTAGCTCTCTTTTATATGTTATGTATATACGGTACCTGTATGTTAAGCCAAGTCATTTATTTGTTGATGTGATAATAAAATGCATATATAGAGTGTAAAAATAACACATCAAGACCAAATAAACAACACAACAGTAAGCTGAGCCTTCCACACATTACCCGGTAATCTTTTCTTCAGAAATAATTTGATGGTACATCAATTTCCCTTATATGATTTCAATGACTACCGAGAGACTATATCAGGACCTAGCTTTTGTGGTTAATAACAATGATCCATAATCCATTCATTTTTTGGATTTTTTTCCACAATGGCTGGTTACGTAAATGTGTCACTGTAATAAGTCTACTAATAGCTGGTGTAATCATATCTTGTTATTTTGTGTCGAATTATAGAGGGTTTTCTTTTATGGCCTGGACAGATGATGAACAAAATAAAATGTTTCCTAGCAACAGATGCTGGACCCATTAAAGAGGCAAGATGCAGTTACAAATCTCTTCATTGATCAAACACTAAATTTCAATTAAGGGTTCAAGTCTGGTTCAAGTTCAGCAAGTCACTGCATAAATACCATCAGATGGCCAAAATACATCATATATAATAAACTCTATAAAGTTCTATAAAACCTTTCTCTCTTTACTCTGACATAGGGCCTTTAAACAATTTGAGAGAGAGAGAGAGAGAGAGAGAGAGAGAGAGAGAGAGAGAGAATTTTGTAATTTTTAAATGGGGCAAAACTTCAAATAATCTCAACCTGTACAAGCAGTTTTTTCCCAGTTGAGTGACCTTCACAGCATTACTTGCAGTATTCTAGGGCTTACATTACTAACAAACACCTATGTGCCTGCTTCAGGTGAGCAAGGGCAAAGGTCATTAACTTTGAGGTCAAGCCGTCAGTGGCTGGAGGCTGGTACATGTAGCTAGGCCTGCTCCACCGGCCCACAAACTACACCTATCAACAATTATACACATAGATCATGCTACTGGACACAAACAGCTGTTCCTCAAAATGAACATGTCACCAGAAAATAAATGGTTTGAATATAATCGGCTTGCCTGTCAATATCTGATAACGTAAGAAGCTTACAGAGTTATTGTTCACACTGTGGAAGTCAGATTACGATAAGAAAGGTGAAGTGCAAAGTCAAAAGACATTCCATCTCTACGCATGTATTTTCATTTTTCAATGTTTGACTTAAAAAGATTGTAATATTGTATGAATAATTTGAATAACTTATCTTATGTTTCCTAAAAAAATATTTGGTTTAGATGATATGATAACATTACAAATATTAGTATAAATGATGTGTACTCTACCAGAAATTGTCATGGTAACCAAATTACAGATATTGTGACAAAAAGAATGTGTTTGATTCAAATATGTTGCTTTAATTTGAATGGATTCATATTTAATGTCAGTTCTTGAATACACCATAGGAATCTGAGCAATAAATATTCACTAAACGAAAAAACAATTGAAAAAAAAAGCATCATTCATAAGTATTTAGAAAACTGAAGTTCACTTGGTAAAGAAGCACTCAAAGGCAACAGTCAATATACATGCAAATTTAAATACTAGTACACTTGCACCTGTAATCTGATCTTACTAGCAATACATTTATGGAGTCTTTCTGGGTGTGTCCTTTTATTTTATTTACTGGAGACGAACAGGGGTTGACGGCAGCTGATGTCACGTTATACATGTTATAGAGAGAGGCTTAGCCCCTGTCTAATCGTGACAATAACATCAATAGATCAAGACAACTACCGAACAATTTCAAGCAGTACATAACATTTATGTACAGAGTTTGTTTTATGCTTACATTAGGACTCTGATGATAAGATCATGTTTGCTATCTTTTTTAATGGCCATTGGTACTTAAATTTCTCCTATTACTTAAACATTTATTGGTGAGTTTTATTTTTATTTATTAAGTTACATATTGTATTATGACCTGTTTCAAGCCATGCATATACATAATACTCAAGCTGCTATATGTCATATGATTTATATATTTGAAGTACAAAAAAATGTTATCTTTCAGTTTTTATCTATTATATTCTTTCCTTTGCTCATTTTCATAAAAATGGACAAAATCTTGCCAGCAAAATAAATCTTTTTAGGTAAATTATATTATTCAAAATGCAAAATTTGGTTAAAAAGGATTTTTTTCTATACAAAAAGCAGCTTGAAATGTTAAAAGTTTCTATCTTTCAAACATCCTAAGAACTCCCACTTACCCTCTAGCCTGCTTTCCATCAAGTATTTGACCTGGGCCCTCACACCAAACCCAAAAAAAGATCAAAATCCTACAAATGACAAACTTAATGCATTGAGATACCCCGTATCCATCAAAGAATGCAACAACCCCCCTGTGAAGATTTAGATCCCCATGTTGGGTGTGTTTATAAATATTTTCATCAATGTATCTCCATACCAGTCTCAACTGGTGGCTTGCTAGCCCTAAGGACTATAGTGATATCATGGTGTACATCGGACAGATAAGGACTTTTTATACGGTCAGTCATCACTTAATCACTTATTCAAAACACAGAACAGACATTCAATCCCTTAATTATTTCCCTATAGATGGACAAACACCTCTCCATAAATCACCTGAAACAGGTAAACTTGAGCCTTTAGATACGGCCAAACGAGCCATTAAGGGGGAAAACTGAAAAAATCCAAAGATGAGATTTATCAGTTGTGGAGTTAAAAGTCCGAGTGAAAGACAAGAAGCCTACAAAGCAAGGATGGTTCTCCTCTGTGAGGTTAATTAAATCTTGTGTCCTCTTTTCAAAAACCTTAACAACTGTAAATTTGTCTGATCCTATGATCGTTCAGGAGATATGTGTTCCATGCCCATTTAAACAGATAATAGAGAAGTTCTTAGGATATTTCACAGTTTTACCGCTCCATGAAAAATCAACGCCATTTAATTTGCTTATTGAGCTGGCTATTGAAATCCAACTGATCTCACAACACACTATAAATATTATCTTGATTTTGTCACTGATGGTTGGTTCAATCACTTTTCACAACACACTATAAATATCGTTTTTAAATTTAGAGATTTTGGGACAGAGTTTTTATCAATCTTCATTCTTAGAAAGAACAATCTCTAATTACATTTAGGTTTAACATTATTTCTTCCCAGTATAATATGGTAATGTTCACATATTTGGTATAAACTTGGACTGCACAGTACCTTTTACATTAGGAATAAACGTTCATAATCAATAATGTGTCAAAAGGGAAAATTACAAAGTTAACACGACATGTGAGAATTAAGCTATTTCATACCGCCCTATTTAATTAGTATTCACTTGTAAATTTACATACTACTGTTAATCATATAAATTATTTTTTTTTCATGAATGTCAATTTATTCTACCACAAAACCCAAAGTTATTTACCACAAAACAATTCTTTCATGCATTCATTTCAAAAAAATTACTTCTAGTGTGTATTTTTTTCATACTAGCACTCACTGTCCAGATAATTCTTTTTAAATAAATTGTGTTTTTGTGTCATGGACTATTGTGCATCAGAATTTGATAGTACATATGTTAATTGCAATATCATCTGCATAAACTCTCTTACCTTAAATTGTTTTTCCGGATAACAAGAGGTTCAACAACAAATGTGGGTTAATTTTAAAGACCAAATGTTTCCAGCTCAGGTGAATGGAGCTTGTCAACCAGCCATTAACAAGGAAACATTCCTTTTTTATTTTCACATTAAAGATTTTGAACTGCTATAAACACTTTCCACATGACACAATACAACACAATATGTTTCCAGAGCAGAGCTACAGGTAACATACCTGTCGAAAAGTTTCAGCCTGTGACAATGGGATCCTGACATAAGATAATATTGTAGACAAATGTTTCACCCAGGGGTACCATGTCATCTCATTAATCTCCCACGGCCCCCAAACAGCTCTCGAGACTCCTTCATAAACAAGTCATCATCTCGCAATACAGGCGGTCAAGCGGAAACGATTCTGCATGCATGCAATTCAAGTCGCAGATATCACAGCAGACTTGTATCCCATCTGTAATGAATGAAGTCAGAATGTACAATCACAAGCTAGTTGTCAAGGTTGAGTTATATAACATGATTAAAATGGAATTTACAATTAGAGAGAATTAACTTTAGTCTTGACCCTGAACAGTCTGCAGAATAAACTTGAGGCAGTATTTGAATTTAAACAGGTTTTTTTTTCTCCCCTTCTCTCGACAGTCAAGTTCTCAGCTATCAGTGCCATGCTTGGGAAGAAAAATTAAAATGTTGACATGCCTGACATTTTGTGGAGAACTTGATACAGTACAGGATACATCTGCCGCTCTTTACAGATCCAGTTCCGTCACTCGATACCTAAGGACTTCCAGTGGACTAATTCCTTAAACAAACTAGAGCCACTCTACCTGAAAATAGCGCAAACATTTAATAAGCTATGTGAAGCTAACAAGATTTTAAATTAACAACTGTTCCGAGTGTTCTCAATTTCCCATATACCTTTGAAAATGTAATTATAGTATACAATCAGAAAGCAAATACTACAAGCCCTCGAGTGTCTCCAAACCTGTAACAGGGGCAGAGTCAGTTTTCTCTAGAGTACAAGTGTACACAAAAATGTATGTTCAAAGCTTAAGAAGTTCCAATACGCATACATGTACTATAATACCTTTTAGTTGTCTACAAGGGAATAGAAAAAGCACCTGTGTTATGATAACTGTATAGAGTAGCTAGAAGAAAAACTCTTCTGGGAATAAAAACAAATATCAAACTCCTTTATATCTGCGATGTTGATGTAATAATATAGCTCAGAACTCTCATATTCTGCCGTTCTCTAAATTAACAATGTAAAAAAAAAATGATTGAGTAAATCTAGCATGAAGTCATTAACTTGGTGTTTTAAATAAGCATATAATCTGTTATGTAACACTAGAGTAATCTAAGTCAGTATCTCAAGGTTATAACAATCAACTGCCACGTAATGTAATGCTAAACCATTTATCAGTTGATCTTTAGGATTACTAATCACATTAACAAAACAAAACCTTATTTACTATGTAGCTTTTATATTTCACAAATTGGATATAAACATCTAGGGTATTTAATTTCTTTAATTGAATTAAGAATTAGCTTTCATTGAAAATTCATCCAATTCAAAAATAAAAGTTACTTTCCCTGGATACACGAGCACATGTAAAATTATGTAAATTCTGATGCAGGTCTTTATTCCCTCAAAGCAGGGGGAATTTTTTTCTTTTAAATAATTATACATTATTAATACACTTGCATTCACAAACTGGCAAATTGCGAAAGTTTTCTATAAATTGAAGCAGATCTTTATTATGGAAATAACCAAAGCTTAGCCTTTGATTGGTGGGAAAAAAATTACGTTACATATACTTTAGTTTGATTAAATTTAGATACATGTATATTTTTACGAAACTCAGTATTGCATGATGTTAGATTGCATCCGGAACATTTCATGGTACCTTTTACATGACTGTGAGGTTTATGTAATTTATTTGACTGTACTAGCATGATCTGTCTAATCAAAATATATTATGTATTCATGCTCAGATTTGTCTTTCACATGTTTATTTCAGTGCAACATTTAAATTATGCATGGGTGGAGAAAATCTACTATTAAAAAAAAGGAGAGAATGAGAGAGACAGACAGACAGACAGACAAACAGACAGATGGACAGATGAGAGAGAGAATATTAATGAATCATTATTCATATATGGTAAAAAGTAGATTAAGATACTATTACATGTACTTAATTATTAGGCTTGTTAATTAAGTTACTTAAGACGAGCCGTATATGAGACTGATCAACCCAATTTATTTCTGTAGTCAGTCAGTGAGAAACCAAATAATAAGTGTTTTGTACCCAAAAATTGCTCAATTGTAACCAAAATCACACTTGACCTAGTCAATTTTATAATAAATCTGTATACATCTGCAAAGAAAATGAATGAAAACTGCAAATAAGTGGAATTTTTCTAAGTCCAAGTAGCATAACTCTGTCTAAAATTGCTTAATTGTACCCAAAATCAAACTGGACCTAGATATTATAATGATAAATCAGTATACTAAATCTCATTTTAATATGTGCAACCTCTGCGAAGAAAATGAATGGAAACCACAAATAAGTGGAATTTTTCTAAGTCAAGTGGCATAACTCTGTCGAAAATTGCTTGATCGTACCAAATATATAAAACTTGACCTAAATATTGTTATAATAAATCTGTATACCAAATTTCATCTCAATACGTGCTACGTCTGCAAAGGAAATGAACGGAAACTATTGGTGGACTGACCAACAGGCAGATCTAGACAGACGGACAGCAGCAAAGCAATATGCCCTCCCTTCTTCCAAGGGGGGGGGGGGGGGGGGGGGGTATAACAATAAAAGCGCCAAACTCTTTAGTTATAAAATCAAAATGTAGATCACATCATGTTGTTTATAAATGCATACTGTGGAATTATTAAAATTTGTGGGGGACAATTTTCATGCATTGATGAATTTAAATGTTATAGGTTTGGTGGGACGTAATTTTGTGTATTTCTTCTACCTACAAAATGAAATATAACTTTATAACCATAGTTTATTAATTTGTGTGAGGATGTTACTTCGTTGTTGAGAGGTACCATGAATTCCACGAAAATTGAGCCACAATGAAATTTAATGATTCCACAGTACATACTAAGCATTAATGCCACTGGGGGGATTTCTTTCATGAAAGTGCAAGGGAGCTAATTGTAATGGGGCACAAAAACAAGACAAAACAAGACAAAATTATCAATCAGTAAGCATGCTATATGAGCATGGTGATACTCCGGGACATAAATTTTCCACGAAGAAAAATACTGATACTTACCAATTATTAGACCTGCATTTGACATGCAATTAAGATTCAAGATTAATTCACTCACATTGATGCATACATGTATGTAGGTGAAGAGCTCCCAGCTAGGTCAGGACCTCAATTTGTCTGGACCTCATAGTCAGGACAGTTATTGATCGATGAGAGCTAGGGTACTGGTTTTTATCTTCACTAGCTAATGTCACCATGATCAGCTCCCAGTCATCTAGCCCTAAATTCATATAGGATCCAAACATAATGAACTCTTGGAAGGTACATACAAAACATCTAACATTCTTTGTGGTTCTATTAGTGTTGGAAAGGAAACAGAAAAAGTATCTTAATATGAAAAAAGTTTAATGAAGTCTTTCTCATCATCACAAACCATGTTTTGATTACACAAGATTTCTCAAACCAGGTGATGAAGGAGAATATCAATGTGAATCACACGTGGGTTAGATGATGCATGCCTTCCTATATTGAAATAATATTATTTTAAAGCTTACCAGTAAATTTTCTATCATCTTCATGATCTTGTTTTAGCTCAGAAGCCCAATCAACACTTAATTTGCTAAAAAAAAAAAACTGATTTGTCTAATATACCTTTGCAGTGTCTGCAACCCAAAGATCATTGAAATGGAAAAAAATAATTATTCACCCTCTTTCTTCTTGCAAACGTTTCTGCAGTGGGTCCAGGGCAAAAACCTAGTGAAGCCCCAAGCTGCAAAGCACCTGGAAGCTCCTGCATGGGTTTTACCAAATGTTTCAATCAATTTCCTGCAAAAGAAATATTATAGTCTGTCCCAAGATATTTTTGCCGCATATTTTCTTAAATTATTCAATATTTATAAATACCTCTTGGTTCAGACGATGTTCATTCAATAGTATGAAAAAATCCCAAGAGTTCCCCTTTGAAACGCCCCCTCTAGCTTGTCGGGTATCAGTACACGGCTAAAAATAAAAAGTCTACAGGGTTTTTCCATTGCCAAGGAGATGAAGACGCCCCGATGATAACGTTGAAAAATTGCGCGAGGGGTCGCGAGTATATCCGAATGGAGAAAAGATGTCAACATTCCCCATTATAAATCTCCGTAGGAAATCTGTTTTCGTTCCTGTGAATTTTTACGAGGGAAAAATAATAATGTGTGAATGAAGTTATCTTAGGAATTTTCCCTTTCATCGATTTTAATTGCACTTCAGTCACAGGTATGTGTATTTTTTTATTAAAACTCGTTCAAATATGCAGCATAAATATCTTAGGACAGACTATAGTATATAGCACTGCATGAAAAGAAGTTTACAAGTGTGAGATACAACAATTAAAGGAGTTATTTAAAACTTAAGTATCAATTATCATCGAAGAATATTTTTAAAATATATCATATTAATATTATAGTTCTTTAGTGCATATGGTATTGTAAATGTTGCAAGGAAACCTTAAAGCTTAATTAACAAGATAAGAATTTTTTTAGTCTAAACCTAGCTTAAAGCTAAACAAGATGAGAATTTTTTTGTTCTAACGTTATCATATAACGTTAGGCCTATTGGTAATATCAGTTAAGAAGATATTTATACAATCATCAATATTATTTATTTTTTTCATCTTCATTTTAAGCTTTAAAATATTTCTCATAATCAAGATAATATGGATTTTAACTGATGAACATTTTCTACTGTACTAAAGCTTTCTTTCTCTTAAATTTTGGATGATGTTTTGGCAATAATTTAATGAAAGACTTGCTGAATACAGATTATTTAGGACACAACATACATTTTCCTGATGCAAAATATTTCGAGAATTTGGACATTGTCGAACTTAGCTTCGTAAAATTCATCATGCATCATCATCATCATTATCATCATAATGATCGTATGGTATGGAAATGTTTGGGTTGGTTTTCGCGGGAAATGTCAAACGGCATTCGTTATTTTCGGATTTCAATTTTTGTGTGTCCCTTAAAATCTCAAATTGATTAATAAAAACTGTAAACAAATCATTCTAATCGCCATAACATTAATCTATTGTCGCTTCCCTTATTTTAGACATTTTATTTAACTCAGTAATTTCATAATCCGGAATATATAAGGTTCTCTTAAACCTTGGTTTAGGCTCTTATAGAGCTCGAATTGTATCCTGTTAAAAATATAACAAAAACGATGTGAAAATGTTATTGTTACAATTGGTAAAATGAGTGGAGGGCTAGCTCCAAGCAAAAGTACCGTATATGTTGGCAATCTTCCTTTCTCTTTGACAAATAATGACATCCATAAGATCTTTGAAAAATATGGAAGAGTCGCTAAGTAAGTTGAAAATCGTTTTGTTCCTGAAAGGATACAATGACCGTAGACGATAGATTTATTTAATAGTTATTTAAATAAAGTGTGGATGAAGCAAGGTCAAAAGTCATGAATTACATGGTTATTTTTAGAAATTAAATGAAACAGCACTGATTTGAGCACTGAATTAATGTTCAGGCCATCCACATTTATTGTGTCAATTAACACATTACTGAAATGCCTTTAAAATGTGGATGTCCTGATTTTTCATTATCTGCAAGTAATTTATACACCTGAGACCAACACTGTAACATTTCGTAAACACTTTGGGACCCAGCTCTGTCGGATAAGAGAAATTGTCTCTAAAACTATTCCCTCAGTCGAATGTTGGCACTCTGGAAGAGTTGAGAATGACTCTCTTTTACGAAGGAGACTATGTAGTAGAGGCAGTTATGTGGCATTTTTTTCAAGCTTTATCTATTGGGTTTATCCTCTTGGGTGAAAATAGAATGTTGGATTTGTATGCCAGAGTACCCGGGTTTCATAGGCAATATCTATCTTTGTTAGCAGCTGATATACAATTGCTAGGGATAAGTCATCAATTAATTAAATTATAGATACTCACTCTTTAAACTAAACTTTAATGTACTTGAAAGTGCTTCAAACATTCCCTTCCCCCTTTTTGTGTGTATATATTTATAGTAAGCACACTAAAGATAAATTGTATGCAAATTAAATTCCTTGCAGGGTTACAGTCCTAAAAGATGATGCCAGAAGAAGTAAAGGAGTTGCCTTCATTATGTTTATTGAAAAGGAGTCAGCCATAAAAGCTGTTCGAGCCCTCAACAAAACTGAGGTTTGAATTTATACAGCTGTATCAATTTCTCATTAGTTTTTCAATAATTTAAAATTCATACGTAAATGATTCCCTTTAAATAAATATATTTTGAAGTGAATTCAGTAGCGATTCCTGATCATACAGTACATAGATTGCAAAGAATTTCACATTGAGATTTTTGCATGCAGTTATTGACTAATATGTAATTAATTTTGATGGTTACTTTTGCAGATGTTTGGTAGAACCATAAAGTGCAATATTGCTAAAGACAATGGTCGCACTACTGAGTTTATAAAGAGGAAGAACTATCCTGATAAATCCAAATGTTATGAGTGTGGTGTAAGCATTATAGACTTCATAGTTTGATAACTGTCAGATAGCGAGTAAAGAAATGGAAAACTCAAATCTATATTGTTGTAGAGATATTGTTAAGTAAATGAGATTTTTATATCATGATGTGATGCATGCATGATTGTTAAATCATGTTTTTCGATGGAAAATCAAATATCTGCTCTATAACGGATTCTCAGATCCTGGCATTTGCCAAAACAGACTGTTATTATTCACTAATAATGAATACGTTTTTTTTTTAATTTCTTGATATCATAGCTTACATTTTGAATAATAATAATTTATTTGATGGACTTTAGGATGAGGGACACCTAAGTTATAAATGTCCAAAAAATTTGCTGGGAGAAAGAGAGCCACCACCAAAGAAGGAAAGAAAGAGGAAGAAAAATGGTCAAGATGGATACAGGTATATTGTAATCAAGTTTGCAAATCCTTATCTGTTCTGATTGGGATATGGGTTTGATTACCGGTATACAAATGGTTACTTTGTATCTGTACCCAAGTACCGTAATCCGGTGAATATAATACGCACTTTTTTCCCAGCATTTTTTACCGTGAGAAAGGGGTGCGTATTATACATCCCTATAGGATTTTGACATATTTTTTCCCTAGATGAAGCACGGGGTATCATACTACCGTATTACATGTACTTATGCTGTTCACAGACAGGACAGATACCCCGCTATACATCGTAACATTACTTCATTATCACATTTATATTATTATTTAACCCTTAGGAAATGATTGTCATAGCGTGCAATTAAAGAAAATGTATACTTAAAGTCTCTTAATTAATAAACTGTTTTAAAATGGCCTTTAAAAATTAATTTGAAATGTTTATTCTTCTCCGTGTACGCCGCCATTACAGCTGTTATTAATAGAATGGGGGCTTGGATGGCCACGTGCTATTTGTAACCGATCTTTGAAAACAGCTTACACATCATTTGGTTCATTTTTAATCATTTTCATGTAATGCTAATTGTTTTATTGCAAATAATTATGAATTTAAATAATTCTATAACATATTCCGTTAATTGAAGCCATTGTTGTGCTCCCCCACCGCAAACGCTTGACACCTTGGGTATCTCAGACACTCCCCTTAGGCTATGTATACTATACACAACACAACTATTTGTGCACATATTTTATTATGTTCCAGGCCTCTAATTGATCACTTTGATCGGAATCACTTAAGAATTTAATTAGGTCAGTTATCTCCATACCTGTACATCGTCCATTTTTCACTACACAGGGGTTGTAATGACCAAACAATTATAACGCTTATTAAAAGTAGTTGATTTTATTTACGGTAGAATATTTAATACTAGGTCTATTTGAAACACTGATTATGAAATAAAGATATTACCGCGATGAATTAGTTACAATAAATCCGTATCTAAGAAAATATTGTGTTTTTCTTATTTCCGGTAGCGTATTCCCACGATGAAGTTGAGCATGCATACAAAGTATAACTGCATTGTTGATACTCAGGATTACCTTTTGGTCAATTTTTTTGATGCGTATTATACATCCCAACAAGCTTTTTTTCACCACTTTCAGGCCCAAAATGGGGGGTGCGTATTGTACACTACTGCGTATTATATTCACCGGATTACGGTATTCAATTATGTTGACATTACAAAGAACTGTTGCTCATGCATTTAAGATTGTAATCTTGGTTTCTTGTTTGTTTAACATTAAAAAAATTTGTCACATTTCAAGTACTGGTAAATGAAATTACAAGTACTGTACTTTTCTATTTCCAGTGATGAAGAGGAGGAAGAGGATGAGAGTGACAGAGAGACAGAAGACCCAGCCATAGACAGTCTGTCTGCAGCCATCAAATACCAAGTAAAGATTTCCATCTTTTCTATGTATCTGCTGCTTGTAGTAGTTCATAAAAAGAACAAATTACAGTGAAATACGGTTGTAGCGAACACGCTTATAATAATATGATGGTTACAGTGAGGCGATTTTCATTTCAAGTGACTCTAATACATGTTGTAAACTTGACGGATATAACAAATTACACTTAGTACGAAGCAACTGTAACTTATTATATTAATTCTACATCAATTTTTTTAAATTACAGATACTCTTAAAATCTATGAAATTTAATGAATGAATAATTTAGGAACAGTGGATCTTTTATTTATGTTTAAGGACACAGATTCCTCAGAATCAGATAAAATACATGTTATCTCCCTTTTAATACTGTGGTTTCATCAATATTCGTTGAATACCAATTTTCGTGGATTTCGTTGTTTAGTTGATCCATGAAATTAAATGTTCATCGAAGTGCAATTTCTATTAACATTTTGTATTGATAGGGTCATTGGCCACGAATTCACCTATCCTTGAAACTGTGATTTTTACTTCTTCCACAAAAATTGATATCCTTGAATATTAATGAAACTCCAGTAGTACTTGTTCTTTAAAGTTGAACTCCTCTTCCTTAATTTATTTACAGCAGGAACAGATAGACCTGGAGTCCATGAAATATGCTGCCGCCTCTTCCTCCTCATTCAGTGAAGAACAAGAACCAAAACGCAAGAAGTATAAGAAGGATGCATACTTCAGTGACGAAGAGGAGTTCGAAGATGGATGACTAGAAATTCTAACATCCACCTCAGACTGAAAGATGTCTCATTGTTATAATTGCTTGAAACCCTTAACAAGGTTGACACACCAAGTTTAAAAAAAAGATATTCTCTTGTGTTTAGAGAGTATTTTGAAAGATATATGGCAGAAGCAAATTATTATAATTATGGTATCCATTGCAGTTAAAAATTTTTCTGTTTGTGCAAGTCTTCGGTGTTCAGGCAGATTTTTATCCTTCCATATTGAAACAGTAAATCAAACCTATATAGGGATAACACCTGCACTGCACTGTTTTCCTCCTAACATTTGAACTTTTGAAAAGCCAGATTAGGGTCAGGGCTTTATTTTGCAAAGCATTTTTATTTCATTCTTTTCTTTGAGGAACCAGAAAATGGCTAAATACTAGTATTTCACACTTTGGAGGCTCAACATATTGGTCTTAAAATATAGATTACAAAAACTAATCAAAAGCATTTGAACAATTCGTAAGATAAATGGTGAACTTTACTGTTATTTTGAAAAATCTCACAAATGGTAGTGAATTATTCTTGTTCATTATTATAAATGTGCAAATGAATTTATTACAATAATAAACATTAATGTATGCAACAATAAAATGTGGAATAAATCTTTATTGATTTGTTCATTATTTCAGGAATCAAACTACAGAACAGCTTTAGTTTACAACTCATTTAATAACATTACCCACAAGTACATTGAATACATGTACTGTACATGAAATTGTGTCAAAATGCTCATTCAATGCATTTCGTCTGCTTTGCAGACTTACAACACATGTATATATATTTATGTGATATACTTTTGTATATTGGTAATACCGGTAGTTGTCAAATAAATACTTTGTGTTAATTAATTTTTGTACAAAATGAAGGAATCCCCTCCCTGTTAACCAATGTTTCAGTTTTACTAACCTTAGACCTTCTTCTACAACAAATTGAGTTATGCCTGGAAACCAAAGGCAGTAATAATACGTACATTTAGGAGGTATAGAACTTTATTAATCCCTCAACAAAAGTTCTTACATGTACCACTTTCTTAGATTAAAATCACATAAATCTCTCTCTCTCACACACACACACACACACACCATAGAAAGGAAATGATTGATAAATATTAGAGTTTTTTTTACAATAACCCTCTTAAAAGTGGAGGGGGAAAAATTTATATTACTGATATCGCACCAAAAACCCTTCATAACTTCAAATTTTTAACACAAGATGCCTGTGCAAAAAACTAACAAAAGAGAAAATGGAAGAAATCACATCTTAGTATGGTACTAAATGAATGATTGTGTAGATATAAGCAACCTTTTTTACAGACACATTGGTCCCAAATACATAATTTTACAGTGAACAAAAGTTTTACAATGTAACTAATGGAGTCTGTAATCAATATAAATAAGTTGAAACACATCCTGTACGAGCTTGTTCTTGCTAACACCAAGTCTCTGTTAATATAAAATCTCTATTGAACTGAAAAACCATTTCAGTTAAACTAGCATTTTGTTAAACGTTGTACTCCTGGTATGAATTGATATACAATGTTATTTTCATATTAGGTTCATGATGAACATGTAACTCTATCCACATAATCAGGTTAGATGTCTATCTCTATAATGTTTACTAAGAGTTAAAATCAATGAAATAACACCCTGGTTCATAGATTTAAAATACAGGGACAAAACCAATCACTGCCCATGACAGTATACAATTATAGAGCACCATTGAGGGAGTCGGCAAGATACAAGTTTCCCGAAAGAAAGCCTACTTCCCGAGGCGAACCAACTGAAGGGAAATATTAGGCTTGTTTGAGGGGAAATGGAATCTTGCTGACTACCTCAACAGTACAGTTAACTTTTTTATTATACATGTACCAGTAAAAACTATCAATCAAAAAAAGTCCAATTTAATATGATTTAAATTTGTCATGTACCCAACAAGTTAAAAAATAAATTAAATTGCACCACTTCGTATTATGACAGAGGCAAGTCATGTCAATATAATAAATGTTAATATAGATGAATTTGTATAGCAAATCAAAAAGAATGCTGCATCTAAAATTAAATTATTTGATTATGAATATTCATGATTTTATTCGGAATATTTCAAAAAATTTCCTTTGATTAAAAGAAATTGCACAGTGTTCCAAATAGGTGTTTATCAGTTCACAAACTGATATGCACTTTTATGCAGGGAATCAGTTTGTTTATGGTGATTTTAAGGGCATCTGCAAACTGTATTTAATAACTCTTACATAGTAAAATATAACTAAAGGTATAATAATCTAAAATGACATATTTTGGAGACTTTTTTGGTGGGACTATATTGTATAATTCAACATTACAAGTCCACAGAGTAAGGACTGACTGCATTTGATGCTCTAGTTTGAACTAAGTCAACCTAAAATAAGTGAAGATTTATTGTATAATATTGACTCATCATATTTTTCATTTACAGGAGGGAAAAATTAATAGATGTTGTAAAAAGGTCTTGCATTGCATATTTCATGGTTCATATCCATGTATTACCGGTAATAATGTTTCAAAGTACAAATCTACTGATTCAGAAATACTTTTTAAAGTTACATTTTAAACAGGGTCTATATTCAAATAAAAAGTCAGACACAGCAAATTTTACAAGGTCTTCCAAATAATAAATTAACAGTAAACATTTAAATTATGAAATAAAAAATAATAACAGAACTACATGTATATAACATATGCTGTGGCAATATTGTCTGGCATGGCATTGTAATACATGTGTATATCAATTGGGACTTATTTCAAAAACTTGTACAATTATTTCAAGCATCTACCAGGTATTTCCTGGTAACAAGATGTACATGTACACCCTATAACACAATATAGTGTACATACTACAATTCTGTATGTAGATGTATTCGAGTGTATAGTTCTGGGATGCATTTTACAAAAAAACGTGCAACAAAGTCGTAATTAAATATTTCCAGTCCCATGGGATGATCTTTGACAAACAAAATTTTAATAAAACCATAAGATTAATTTATCCTTATTTTGATTTCTATAATTATAATTTACAGCCATTAAATTCGTAGATTAGTTTGTGATTAATAAGCATTCATTAATTTGGTCGCATGTCGTAAGTTCTTTTGTAAAACCCAGTCATGCATCTTACCATACATAGCATTCTCTACTGTATACAGGGCAGTATTCGCTCCCTTTTTATTTTCGCCTCTTCTGCCCTCATTGCCAGTGGGCGAATCTAAGACTGGGCAAATGCCAATGTCTCATATTATCTTTTTTTAAACACAACCGTGTTTCGGCAAATTCAAGAGGAGGCGAAACTGCTTGCAAGTGTAGAGGGACAAAAATTTTACGGGGCAAAAATAACCCAGTATACAGTATTATAGGAATTAACTACACTAGATTTACACTGCATTTTTAATCTGAACTTTCAAAACATCAATAATATATCTAGAAGAAGCTGAAGTTTGCGAATTTTCATAATTGTCAATGATTGGCATATGGGTATAATTGCTGAGAGCTAGTATCTCAATAATTAGCTCATCAATACATGATTTTCTCTTATGCATTTCTTTTTAAAAAATAAACAGCAATGTTAAAAAGTTGGTCTGTCATAAAGAAACTATAGCAATAGATAAACTTAAGGAAATTCTAGGACTTGATGACGGAAGGAAGTGATGTAGTCTGTTGTTCCTTCAGCTTTAGATGTGTATATGCTGTGACACCTACAAAGAAAAAGGCCAGGTATAAGGTTATGAAATATATTGCTTAGCAATACAGCGAGACTTTTTTTTCATTAAACACATCTTGATGAATTTAATTACTTCCAATGTAATATAATTTGCTTTAACCATGAAGAAGTTTATAAAAAATCATCAATTGTCCCAAGTTATGTTATACATGTACTGTAAACTAAATTTTTTTTGCGACGTCTTTATTTCCCAAATAACTTGAGATTAACTCAGTCACAGTGACTAATTTTAGTGACCAAGCCTTTTCTACATCCGTCTTGTTAGGGTACAACAATAAAATAAAAACTGGTTAACGCAAGAGATATTTGTGACAAAGAGGCTCTTGCTAACCTCGCAAAAAATTTTCACACACGATTAAAAATTGGTAGATTTTGTGGATTTATACAACTTGCATGCAAGTCATATTGTGATGTAGTTAAATTATGTTATACAATATAGATGTCAGAACTTATTTAGCTATTCAAATATAGTGTTACAGCCGAAATTAAATTAGTTCCATACATCAACAATTTTTACAAAAATCATAATGCTTAAGCAATAGATTTTGCTGAAATAAATTTGAAAGTTTCAATTTTCTCGAAAGATATTGAAAACGATCTGTATAATTAATATGTAGAGTGTTTTACACCACATGAAATTGATTGCCATAGTGTGATATAAACAATTATTAGATCCACTCCCATACCCACTTTACAGATAAGATGTGATAAAACTTCTTATTTTTTAAATTAGCTAAATGATGACTACATACATGTACATATATTGTAAAATGATAGAAATCTGCGGTGAATCAATTTTAGTTGATATCCCTCACCCCCAAATAAACCCAGATGATTAATATAAAACCAGTCGTTACCCTTTATATGTCTTTGTATCAAGTATTTGCACAAACTGGTCCAAAAGAATTTAAATGATTCCAAAGTCACTGTAACAATAAGGATGCTGTCCAAGTCAGCTTACCTGTGAGGGTGAAGATGATCCCTGACATCTGTAGGTAGGTGAGGGAGTCGTGGAATATAAACCAGCCCATCAGGAGGGTCACACAGAACTTCAGGTGACCTGCCATGTTATATCTAAGTTAAATGTCAAGGTCATATAATAAAGGAAAGACTACATTATCCAAAACACCCATTGATAGCTTTTTTATTGTCTGAATATGATTGGTTTTAAATCAAATTGATTGCAATAAATGCATAATATGCCTAGTATCATCTTCTTCAATAGAATTCATGATGTCATCTTTGCTAGCCAAGGGTGAAGATCCACAATTTTTCTCCATAGAAAAACACCCTGAATTGTCACCCTTGGCTAGCAAAGTTTCAATTAGGCACTGAACATACCGGAACAAAATGCATAAGTTTCAATGTTAAAACTTTAAACCTCCAGGGCACAAACCGTCAGAGTGTGTAGATGAAAATCAATTACGGGTAGGAGCATAAACCGACAACGTTGTGTTATGCAACATGTCTACACTCCTAGCTGAAATACCCCTGGAGAGCATCTGATGCATTAAATGTAGACTTCAATACATCCTGCATTCTTGGCTATCCAAACACTCCCTGTCTTCTCATTCAGTATAAAACTTAATTAATTTAAAGAGCAAAGTAACAAGTGATGCTTGATGCATAAAATGTAGACTTTAATACAGCCTGCATCTTTGACTATCAAACACTCCCCCTGTTCTCATTCAGTATAAAAATTTACTTGGTATAAAGTTAATTGACAGGTGATAGAATTTCACTGAATAGGATACGTCATGGGAGAGGTGTTCCCAATGATCCAAAATATAGACAGGTTCACGAAGAAGGCAATCACTCCAGAGGCGAACACAGCACCCTGAAAATAACAGAATTAAAATTATTAGCGTCTGGTTTACATTTTTTATAAAAAAAATAATAATTGAATTTACCGGTATATGTAAATAATTATGTTTAATTACATGAATTTTATTATACTACATGTACATTTTTTACTCCAGAAAACTTTCATAGGTTTGAGGAAGTGATCAATGGTTATATTTGATCTTTCCTGATTTCCATCATTAGGCTAAATTGTTCATGAAACACAAAATACAACTGCTGTTCTAGAATATATTAAGCTGTTTATCTTTTTCATAAAAGTACATATTCTTATATACATGTTCAAAGGATATCAAGTAAACGTGATTACAATAAATGATCAAAACCACGTAGACTGTAGTACATAATACTAGTCCAGTTAGGCAGTTACAAATAAGAAACAGTAGGAGAGTTTGTTGAAGTGATTGACTTAATCCTTCACAACACTGGACCCTGTAACACTGTAATAGAGCACAAGATTACTGGGCATGCTCAATAACAGGCCTTATTAGAACGACATGGTCTCACCATCCTGGTCTAGTACAAGGACCTTAGGCTAAACCACTGGTCTGATTGGGTATCTAATACACCACACAGTCATATTTCCAAATAGAATGGAAATGTAGAATATATAGATGGATAAAATGTTGATGGATGTAGATAACTGTAGGAAATACTTATCTGCTCTCTGAAACCTAACATCAAATGTCCTAGGCATGCTCAAACAAAATATAAATGAGCGATCAAGTTTGTGGCAGTAGAGGTGTGTGTGATGTCTCCGTTTTATCAAATGGAAAAACTTTTTTTGTAAAGTTTTCGTTCATTAACATGATTAATTTACATAAATTATGTGTGTGTAGTACATGTAGTCTGTAATCATTGTCATTAGCTGTTTAATAACTATCAATCTTGCAAAAATACAATTATTATGTGAGGTTTTTTTTATCAAATCATAGTATTAAATCAATTAACACAAAAAAGCACTAAGAAGGACTATGGACAAACCCTGGCCAACCTTCTTACTTAAAACTCAACCATATGCATATACTTTATGCCACAGCCATATAAAGACATTTGATCCACCAATCTTTGTATTTTAAATTATCAAGTATTTAACTTCAACTGAAGCTTGATTTATATAAAAATAATTTAATTCTTGCTTTTATGTGGCATTTCATTGGATAGAAAAATTGAGTTAAATTTGTATAACCTGGTTTGCAGGTCACAATGCACCAAAGTAAAAAAGCAATTTATGCTTTTTTATAATCCGCTTTCCCATTGAGTTCATTTCTTAAATATTTTGCCTTTAACCTTACCAACACATGAATATCCCAATGGCCCATGGCTCCATGGATGCTGTACACAGGGGCCTCAATAAATGGTATAACTAGCATCAACATACAAGCGGATAGTGGGGCCTGGTAGTATAATAACTGCATTGAGTTCAGTTGTAACTCATGCTGCTTCTCTCCAACCCACTGCAAAATTTATGTCATTTATTATATAAAGACTTTTACAAGACTTGACTTATACTTTAAAATAAACACAAAATAGTTTCTTAATAGTAGTATTTATAAAATATAGATTTTTACAAACAGGTCTTACCACTTGGTACAATGACGTAACTAAAACTCCAATGGAAGCATAAAAAATTCCTAATAAGTTAAATTTGACATCATAGTATGAATATAAAGAGACACCAAGAGCTATGGGAATCTGAAAAGAAAAAGGTACTTAATCAACTGTATTACTTGGACATGCATGAATCTTTCTTAATCACTATGATGAAAAAGAAGATTAAATTGTACATTAGATAAACCGCAGGTTTTCAAAGATGATGACATTATAAAACCAAGATTAACTGCATCAATATACACTGGACTACGCTTCAGCATACACAGAGCGGACCTTGAGCAAATACACAGAGATCCATCACCAGATCCTGAATGGACACAAAGCAAACCCTGGGTCTGGTTTTGGGGTCTGCTCTGCATGGTGTTAAGTTTTGTCTAGTTGGAACTGTGATGTACTAGTGGTTTTAACTATTTATCTGTCATTCACTTGACTACAATATCATATCATTCTTCTGTATCCAGTTACATTGTACATGTATGATATCATTAACATGCAATTCAGTTATTCTGAATAGACTATTTTTACCATTTGCTGAATTATATTTTGAACTAAACTTAACTGAGAACATACAACAATGATTTATCTCTTATTCGACATTCTAAAATAAAACCACATCCAGGTTTAAAAAATATAAATACTATACTGTAAACAAACTTTTATTTGCGTGTGAGAAATTTTCATGAGGTTTACGAGAGCCACATCATAGCGAATTATGTATCATGTTTATCACCCAAACCAGTTATTATCGCGTGGTTGTTATAACATGTATAACAAACATTTGTTGATAAGGTATGGTCGCAAAAATAATTTGCCGCAAAGTAGTTCAACTCTGGTAAAACGCGAAATAAAAGTTGTCATGAATAAAAGTAAGTTTACAGTAGTTGATCACACTGATAGGCAATTCTTAAAACATATGAATGCACAGGCTGCAAGAGCATGAAGAGTACATCAGGGATGTATATTATACATGACTGTGATGTGATGTACCTGTGACAGTCAGACCAGTTCGAATACCTGCACCAAACAGCTTAGTTGGTAGAGCTTATTTTCTCCCATCCCGTTACATTTGGTACCATGACCAACCCCCTGGAACTGACAGGTTAACACCTGCCGGGAGAAGAGCATGGGGGTGATCTTCAAAGGCGAAGATCATTTATGGGGAAAGTAATGTGACAGTCAGACCGGTTTGAATACTAGCACCAGAAAGCTCAGTTGGTAGAGCAAGAGATTCACGAGGCCTGGGTTCAAATCCCAGTCTGGTCCGTCATTATTTTCTCCTATCCCATTACCTGATTACAAATAAAATCTAAATCCAGGCCAGAAAAGAGTAAAAGATGTTAGTCATCACGCTTTTTGCATTACTTACAACTGTAAATCGTATACTATTGGAAAATGTTTTGTTGTAATACAGTGTCTGTATCACCATTATACAGGGGGTGGTCAACATTTTAATGAGCTGGTAGGTCCCCACAGTGTTAGATTCCAGCGACAAGTTCGTAAACACTACAAAACCACAAAATGTCATGGCTAACGGAATCATTTTCTGGACTGGCACACTCTTTGGTTGGAAAATGTTGAGTCTTTGACAGACGAACAGTCCCACCGTTGTAACGATGAAATGTAAACACGTCAGACTCACATTCGGGAATCCATATGCCGTATAGATCCATTTGTTAAGTAACACTATAGATATAGATGCAGAAATATTTAAAACAATGGCAAAAGTCACGAAAGATATCGACGGCGAACGCATCTTGTCACTCTGTTTTCTTGCCAGATTTATATTAGCCGCTTATATCATCTCGTCCGACTTCCTGTGTACGACCCCCTTACATCAACGACAATAATAAGAAGGAGCAGTCGGACTTTTAGTCTAATTATTAAAGATAGTTTTCTTTTCGTTAAAGTTCGTTTGAGTGGTATTTCTATCTATTGATAAAGAGACAATGATTATGAATTGATCAAACATAGAGAGATTAATGTATTAAAACTTTAACACAACCCCCCCCCCCCCCATTCGTAACGTGCCATGCTCCAGTGTTGGACCTTTCAACACTTTCCTCGAACATCGTCCAATGCAACTTATATCTTGACAAATTTTAAATTTTAAAGATGTAAATTCCAGTTTAATTGTCTTATTTCATAGGCGTCGGAACGTTTGCAAAGTTATAGTTACATGTAACCATGAGAAACATAGCATGATAGAGGGTTCAGCCCCCCCCCCCCCCCCCCCCCCCACTTTTTCACGCAGGAAAGATTATTGTTTCTAAATTTACCTTGAAAGATTGAGAAGTTGGATTCAGAAACATACTAGCCCCCCCCCCCTCCACGGATTAGGATTTCCATGATTTTGGGAATTACTTTTTTTCCTCAATATTTCTTAGGATTAGTCTAGCCCCCCCCCCCCCCGACTTTCAATTTGCTTCCGACGCCAGTGTATTTGATATACTGACTAAATTGGAAGGATGTGCACAAATCACACGTTGCAACCAGAGACCGTTGTGCTTTACTTGTGGACAGGCATAGCCTACATCCACATGTAGGCTATGCCTGTCCATTTCTCAAAAGAGAATAAGAGACCGTCAGTCTCTGGTGCAACCATATGATGTCAGATTGCAGCTGTGGTGCCGCAAAGTTGATTTTCTGAATTGATGAAAAGGCTATAGAAATATTGCTATAAGTTTTGTGAATATAATTTTTGCGAATATCCTATTTGTAACAGGTGGCTGTCCAAGTACTTTAAAAACACACTTGAAGATGTAAAGAGACCTTAAAATGTATCCAAGTTGGATTCACCCGATTGAGTTACTGGATGTTCCAAATAGACAATGCAGATTGGCCAACACAGTGATAGTGTACCCCTGAGATAAAAAGAAGCGCCCCCAGAAGCGTATTAATATTCATGGGTGAAAAGAGGAGCATACATTAACGTAATCTTGCTTCAATATTTACTACTAGTTAAAGTGAACAAAAAAAAACAAGGTCAAAAAACCATAAGGGGTCATTATTCTTTTTTACACCTGTTCACTTTTTATGTAACAGATCACAAATTTAAAAAGTAAAGCACAAGGATCTTTTTTCTGTTTATCTGCTAACTTAATATTTTTCCAGACCTTGTAGCTCAGAGCAGAGACTTAAATGACATTTAAATTATTTTGATAGACAGTTGAGTCGTAAGCAAATTGAAAAAATGGGGGGGGGGGGGGCTAGACTTATCAGAAATTTTGACAAGCAAAAAAAAGGGGGGATAATGGTTATGGATATGTTAAAATTTGCAATAAAAGTAAGGACTCCCATCCCTCCAACCCCCAGTTCCGACGCCTATGATATATGTAAAGGATGTTGCTGTAAATATGCTTACAGTGTGTAGATTATTTAAACAATAAAATGCTTTCTTAGTGATTCATGAAGGGATATGAAGGTGCATGCAAACACCGCAGAAAAAATTCAAAACCCGCGTTAGTGGGTTACACAGTCATGTATTTTTTCTGCAATGAACGCTACCGTCTTAACCCACATGGCTCATCAAAACACGCGTTTTATTGTTTATATTTACATTTTTCTTTTTCAAAATTGATTGTAAAATGTTAGTTAAATTAACTAAATCACTATAAATGAACATCAGTACGTTAGTTAAAAGAAACAACAAAATCGTTTTGTAGATGTCAATTTGAGTCTGACATCATCATGGTTATTTCTTGTAGTCCGTGATTTTTCTTAGGTTGATAAAGGTTAATTACGACCAATCGATAAATGGGGCGTTTATATTTCACCTCTGGTTTCTACAGAGCTTTATGAATTACAATTAATTTCCGTAAGAAATAGAGGGAATCATGCATACACTTGGTGAATGTAAATATTTGCTAATGATAATTATTCTTGTATATACAAGTTAAATGCCTAATATATAATTAATATGGTAAAAATGGCTCATCAAATGAACATGTAATCTACATAAAATAAAGGTGGGTTTTTTTTCGTTAAAAAATATATTTCTGCATTGCCTATATTATTATTTTAAGGACAATAAACTGGAATGTGTTCCAGTCCACGGACAGGTGTAGCTAGGTCAGGTGGGTCTAACTGTACATGTTTCAAATTCTTGGCCGTAAAGAATATGAAGATGGTATTGTATACAGTGAGTATTAAAATATTGGTCTTTTGAAGAAGAAAAATGAAGTTTAGAATTGGTAGAAAATTCTTGAATTGTCAAAATTGTACACTACATTTATAAGACCTTTACTTGAATGTGCTTCCGTTGTTTGGGATGGCTGTTCATATCATGATGCTGAAAAAAATTGAAATGTTTCAATTATCTGCTGCCACTAGACTTCCTCATTTTGATTATAGAGAAGCACTTTACTCTGAGACGGTCCCCGGCCGGGGGAGGGGGGGGGGGGCACTGAAAACCAGGCCCCGGGGCCATAAAACTTAGATGAGTTTACCTTTGATCTAAGTCTCACTTTCACAAAAGGAGCCTATAGTTGAAAAGTAAGACTGAGATCGAAAGTGAGCTTGTCTAAGTTTTATGGCCCCGGGGCCAGGTGCTTTAAATTACTACATCGTTCTATGTTTAACATTCATACGGGATGGGGGTACCTGAACATTTGCGCGATATCATCCCAAACAGGATTAAAATATTCATTGTATATTCAAATAAAATACCCGTAAGAATAATTAAATAATTCAAAGGAAAACCCACATAATTTCAAAAATTATTTCTTTATTGGAAAACGCTATACCAACATTATCCATTCTGAGCTAAGACATAAATCTGGGGTTTTTTTTAAAATTATAGCTATGTTTCATGCGGTAAAACTGAAAATGCGTATTATTTCTTTTTTGCTTGTAGAAATTATCTTACTTAATTTTCAGCTAAAAATAACCTTTTTGATCCCTTTTTTCTACTTGTTTTTGCTGCTGTTCACAAATTTCGACACTTGCAGATTTGATAAGTCAATGAATATTTTATGTAACCTTATTCCATCCGTATTGATTCTTGTAAATCTAATACCCTTCAATCACGTTGCATGACAGTTTGTAATAGCGAGCGCAGCTCGCCGGCGCGCAGCGCCGGCGAGCGAAGCGAGCTCTAAGAACCAGTGTGCGCGGGAAAAAGAACGAGCTAAACCTACAGTTCATCAAACAAAATTTTTTGTCTACGTCCCATAATGCTCTCTAATGTTTTCACCCGTGGTGCTATGCCAAAAATGGCCGAATTTTAATTCGTAATTTACGGTGACTTAAAGTTTGAAGACACGTTTTGAGTACCGCATATGCTATGGCGAGACTCAAAAGATTTGTTACATGCTTCCATACCTCCGTATTGAGTCGAGAAACGTAAACAAAGACGAACAAAGTCATGGATGACGTCACAGTGCACTCGCGCTATATTTCCCGCGATAAATTTAGAGGTGGATCAAACATCTGTAATGCGTGTACTAGCTATTCCAGAGTAAACTGCGATACCTGCCTCATTGACGGATGATTTGTTTTTAATTTTTTTTAATATAGAGATTTTATGTATATATATATATATATATATATATATATATATATATATATATATATATATATATATATATATATATATATATATATATATATATATATATATATATATATATATATATATATATATATTAGCAAGAGCCATAATTTACTGTCATAACGATCCATTTTTAAGCTATTTAAGCTAATTGTGCATGCATGAGTAGGGAGGAAATAAACAATAGGACATTTTGAAATAAATAAAAAGGAATAAAATGAAAAAATAAACAGTTTAAAAAAATATGTAGATATTGCATATAGTCAGACCATTAAATTTAAAAGTGGGTAATTACACACCTACAAACAGGTACCGGTCTCTCTCTCTCTCTCTCTCTCTCTCTCTCTTTCTCTCTCTCTCTCTCTCTATCTCTGGGAAGGGGGTTGCGCTGTATGTATCATAACCATTAAAATTAGTACATTTGGCATACTTATTGTAGAGCAATACTCTCAAAAATTATTTGACGTTCGTTGATACCTAAATAAAACTATAAGTTGACAATGATGCAAGGTATGTGTAATTCTTGCTGCGCTCGCCATAACGGTAGCACCGTAAAACATATTAATTCTGAGAGAGGAACTAGTAATTTATATAAGAATATTTTCCAATCCTCTTGATTTATTCAATGAAATATGTTCAAACTAACTGAAAGAGACAACTGAATTCAAAATTCCAAATTAGTGTATAACTTAAAGAAATACAGTTGTAATTTTTAAAAAATGAGTTTGTTAAATTATCTTGACTGCATTTGTATATTACATGTATACAAGCTTGTAACTTTTCAAACATTTTTGTTATTTAGCATTAATCAAGATTATAAATGTCCAAAATATGACTTGATTATTTTATTTGTCTATTAATACATGAAGTATTAAATTTAGGGCAAACTATCAAAATCAAAAGGGAAAGGGAAGTACTATCGAACGAAGCAGATGTTGAAAAGTCGAACCACCTAAATCCAATTTGATATAAGGACAGAGTAACCGATTTAAAATAAATTAACATATAGAAGCTATATAGAAGACCTCGCAGCAGAAAACTTTGATATCGAAAGGAAATACAGAACACAGACAGATATATAACTATAATTGGTTCATTAAAATTTGAGAAACTACGTGAAATGACAAATGCTTAATACCAAAATCTACAAAGAATTTGACAGAAATTTGAGAAATGAAACCTGAAAAAATATTAATAATGGCAAAACAAGATATCACAACTGCTGACGGAAGCAGGAACGAAATGTTGGGAGTTTGAAGATCGATGAGGTCAAACATACATTAAGCATAGAGGATTAGAATTACGTTGTAAACCAGTTTAAGTTGATCTGGCTGCCAATGTCTAGGATATAATTAAAAGGCATTTAAATATGTACGTAGTATCACCAAAACCCATAGGATAGAATTAGGTGTGGTATAGACAAGTCTGTCAAAGATGGAATTAGGTGTGGTATAGACAAGTCTGTAAAAGGTAGAATTAGGTGTGGTATAGACAAGTCTGTCAAAGATGGAATTAGGTGTGGTATAGACAAGTATGTAAAAGGTAGAATTAGGTGTGGTATAGACAAGTCTGTCAAAGATAGAATTAGGTGTGGTATAGACAAGTCTGTAAAAGGTAGAATTAGGTGTGGTATAGACAAGTCTGTCAAAGATGGAATTAGGTGTGGTATAGACAAGTCTGTCAAAGATGGAATTAGGTGTGGTATAGACAAGTCTGTCAAAGATGGAATTAGGTGTGGTATAGCAAGTCTGTCAAAGATGGAATTAGGTGTGGTATAGACAAGTCTGTCAAAGATGTAGTTACAGTACCGATCAGACCCAACCTAACACCAGAGTAAACCCCAACTAAACCCCGGGTTTACTTTTTGGGTTTACTTAGGGTTTACTCGGGGTTTACTTTGGGTTTACTCGGGGTTTACTTTGGGTTTACTTTGAAATTGCTTTTGAGGTCAACTGTATGCACTGAAGTGTGAAGCAGACTAGTATTTTATCTTATCATCCTACTGCCTGTAATTCCTATCCTTTGTATATTCCGAATACACAGTAAACATCTGCTTTCAGGGGTATACTTCTGACTGGGTTTACACTCTGTGTCCACTCTGGGTTTACTTTGGGTTTACTCTGGGTCCACTCTAGTAAACCCCAAGTAAACCCAGAAAGTAAACCCAGGGTTTAGTTGGGGTTTACTTACTGTTAGGTTGGGTCTGATCGGTACTGTAGGTATGGCATAGACAAGTCTGCCAAAGATAAAATTAGGTGTGGTATAGACAAGTCTGTCAAAGATGGAATTAGGTGTGGTATAAACAAGTCTGTCAAAGATGGACTTAGGTGTGGTATAGACAGGTCTGTCAAAGATGGAATTAGGTGTGGTATAGACAAGTCTGTAAAAGGTAGAATTAGTTGTGGTATAGACAAGTCTGTCAAAGATAGAATTAGGTGTGGTATTGAAAAGTCTGTCAAAGATGAAATTAAGATGGAAATATATGTGGTGTAGATAAGTCTGTCAAAGATGGAATTAGGTGTAGTATAGACAGGTCTGTCAAAGATGGAATGGAATTAGGTTTGGCATAGACAAGTCTGTAAAAGGTAGAATTAGGTGTGGTATAGACAAGTCTGTTAGAGATAGAATTACGTATGGTATTGACAAGTCTGTAAAAGGTAGAATTAGGAGTGGTATAGACAAGTCTGTCAAAGATAGATTTAGGTGTGGTATAGACAAGTCTGTCAGAGAAGGAATAAGGTGTGGTATAGACAAGTCTGTCAAAGATGGAATGGAATTAGGTGTGGTATAGACAAGTCTGTCAAAGATTGAATAAGGTGTGGTATAGACAAGTCTGTCAGAGATGGAATAAGGTGTGGTATAGACAAGTCTGTCAAAGACAGAATTAGGTATGGTATAGACAAGTCTGTCAAAGATCGAATTAGGTGTGGTATAGACAAGTCTGTCAAAGATGGAATTAGGTGTGGTATAGACAAGTCCGTCAAAGATGGAAGTAAGATGGAATGGAATTAGGCGTGGTATAGACAAAACTGTCAAAGATCGAATTAGGTGTGGTATAGACAAGTCTGTCATAGATGGAATAAGGTGTGGCATAAACAAGTCTGTCAAAGATGGAATTAGGTGTGGTATAAACAAGTCTGTCAAAGATGGACTTAGGTGTGGTATAGACAAGTCTGTCAAAGATGGAATTAAGTGTGGCATAGACAAGTCTGTCAAAGATGGAATTAGGTGTGGTATAGACAAGTCTGTCAAATATGGAATTAAATTAGGTGTGGTATAGACAAGGCTGTCAAGGATAGAATGGAATAATTGTTGATGAAGAGAAAGGAACAGGAAACTGTTACAGAAATATTGAATATGTTAATACGTGGACCAATACAAAAAAACCATCTGACCTGTTAGGGGAGAAATTAAATATCGAAACTGATGAATTAACCAGAAATTGTTTTTAAAAAGACCAGTCTGCATTGGGAGGAGATGGGAGAGGGGGCAGTTATTGATAAAATATTACAAGACGAGCAATTCATGGCTGGTGGATATTTAAAAGCGTTTTGTGCTCATAGTATGTTAGTATCCCAAAAAGTAGGTGGCAGGAATGAGTCTGAAATTAAATTTAGGAAGAAGTAAAGCTTATATGCAAAATTAAAACCTTTGCTTGCTTTACAAATAGGATTAGTTTTAATTGTGGTCACTTTTATTCATTATTTAAAACCATGCAGACAACTAGGTGAGTACAAAATATAATTAAGGACTTGATGACCGAGATAACACTTTGATTGAATGCGCTGACGTGCAAAGCTGAACGTCCTAAAAGCGCTAAAATGGAAATTGTTTCCTGAGAAATGTTCCCAAGAGTGAATTTCTCTGAACAAATGCTCTATAGTTGACAAATGTATCTACGATTTACAGTGCAGATCGGAACGCATACAATAAATCTACGTATTCGAACGTTTTTTGGATTTTTTTTAAAATTAGAACTCTTCGCCTCCGCAGAAAACCTGTTTTTTATATTAACATAAAAACTTTAATGTACACACAATCACTCATGAAACGCACGCACTGACAACTTTTTCGATAGACTACTAACATTTCAAAAATCCTATCACCTGTAAAATCTAAGATTTAGTTAATTTAGGTGACTAAAGTTTTAAGTTTCTCAAATCGGTAGAAAATTACATGATCAGGATAGATAGCATCAAGCATAAGAAGAATATGTTAGATACTTATTGTAAGCGAAAAAATATGTATTTTGAATAGAAAATTATAATTTTCAATTCGAACTCGTGATCTGCGGTTTACAAGCCCGTGACTTTAACCACTGATTTATGATATTATTCAGCCAAATTGACCAATACGAACAATTTAGAGAAAAATTTAATTCGACTCCTATTACAATATATTAATCCAAATGAATAAAGAGACAAATCAGCGCCAATTAAAGGTAAGAGTGGCCGGTTAATTATTAATTGGCGCTATAACATTTTTTAGACTGCAGATCATATAACATTGCAAAATGAATGAAAGTAATTGTAATTTTTTATTTTACAAACTAAGGTTTAAGCTGCAATAAATATTTAATTTGGTTTGGATTGACATTTTTCATTCCGCCAATGCCTTTTCTTATATGTTTCTAGAAATGTCAAATGATCATCCATTACTATGTTATACTATATCAAATGCTTGTTTCAGATTTAGTATCTCATGAACAAACCATTCAGGTATACCTTTTCTTATATGTTTCTAGAAATGTCAAATGATCATCCATTACTATGTTATACTATATCAAATGCTTGTTTCAGATTTAGTATCTCATGAACAAACCATTCAGGTAGTTTCCCTGAAACCAAGGAAATTTTTTTTTAAATCAAGGTTATTCGATTAACCCGTAAATAGACATTCATTTTAAGTAAACATGCCCCTGGCTATTCTTAACAGAAGCAAGAGGGAAGCAGATTTTACTACTTAGTTTTGCTTTTATTCAAAGAACTTGTACATGTACCTTGTCAGATGAAAATAGGCCACGACAACCGAACAACGTGATCAATGAACGTCAATTGGGTGTTATAAACTCTTCACGTAACACAGGGGAGTTGATGAATTAGCTAACAGTTAATCAGCCCAAACGCATATCTCTGCTCATTCCAGATCCGCATGCCAGATAGATATACGAAGTGTTGAGCTTCTTAACGCTTGTAGGCATACTCACATGTATTTCATTTGAAATGTTCACAAAAAAATCCTGTCTTTACTGATGAAGTTTTGTACCACTGAATTACAAGCACAATAGATTAAAGTAGGAACAACAAGAGAGAACTAATCTTGCAAGATATCTGTGCATGTTTCATTATTCTTGCATGTTTCGTGTTGAATCAATCTATTTTTAAGCAAAGGGTTTACAATAGTATGTGTTATACCTTCTGTCCATTGCCGTGTTTCAAGATGAAAGACTCAAAATAAATATAATAATACCTTTAATATGTATATATAACTCTCGACTTTGAAAATACAGAGGAAACATTTCATTTCTATTCATCTGTAATTTCTTAAGGTTAAATCTTAGAAATTCCACTACAAAGGCTTTTGTAAAAATATTATAATAGTACTTCTTCGAAAGATATTTTATCAATAAAAGTCATCGTAAACGAAAGTGCATGCATACTTCAGAATTCTCCAATATTTCTATTTTGCGTCTTTTGTTTTGATACGATGTGATATTGACACTATAGTAATCCCATTGTAGACGGTTTTCTCCCTTTTACGGCCACATTCCTGTGAATCTCAAAGGAGTGTTATGTAGAAGAGATATATTATCTCTTGTTTTTTAATTCTCCCGGGAATAGTAGTCTCTTTTATTATCTAGATTTCGATTATGAATCTTTAAAACACCATTATCATTGGATTCTTGGAATTTATTTCGTTTTTTTTAAAGCAGCTTAAAAATACACGGGTTTGTTTCGAGATTAATTAATATGATTTTCTCAACGCATAAACATTACGATTTAACCTTCCATGGTACTAAGGGATGTATATATAAATACACGCAACAATACGTCTAAAGGTCAACTACATGTAATTTTTTTATCAGTCATTTACATTATGATATAATTTACACTGTTTTGTGTATGTATGAAATCAATATTGTTAAATGTTAAAAAGGTATCCATGATGAAAATGATGCATTTTCAAGATATAAACAACAAATCAATTTTATTGCTTTGGTAACTCGTGTACTGAGATATCAAAACATGACCATAAGTCCCTCCATTTATTCAAATATTAAGTATTAAACGAACCAATGTATGAATGTTTCGTGCACTTTAATGATACCAAAAGCTCAGGTTTTATCTGAAAATATGAAACAAAACTATAATAAGAGTAGTTCAAAAAGCAAAAAGAAAACAAAAATGAAACAACAAAAAACCACAAAACAAAACAAACAAAAACAAAAACAAAACAAAGCAAAACAAAAAACGCAAACTTTACCCTTAATTGCTTAAAGCATTGTTATGTGTCATGAGACTATTTGGAGTTGGAATGCTGAACAAATATTAAATCTCGATTATGAGAATCTATTTCGTTATAATATATGACTATGTACTACTACAAAATAAATATGAGGTAGTTACTCATCGTCGTGTGTCCCTGAGAATCTTCCTCCATGTCCCTCCAACATCATTTCCTGTGATACAAAAATGGATAAAATGAATCTTGGTTTTTCTTTTGTATTGTTAAACGTTCAGCACTCTTGTTTACCCCAAATGTTTTTGAATATGTATAGATGAGATCAAATCCTAAAAAAAATAATTCACTATGTACAGTTTGACAGTTTGAAAATTATAGATATTTATATTTTTAAGTTTTATTCTAATATCTTTGTGCACGAGAAATATTTCTTCAGTATTGATTCGATACTTACGTGCATTATGAGCAATGTGAGTTTATGAGCAAGATCAACTGGCAGCCCTAAAACAATATAATCGATCAGTCATATACATGCAATGCGTGACTCAATGACCACACGTGTTTACTTTGATTTATTTCACAAAGATCACTGTGTATTGATGTAACAGGATTTGTACGACGATTTTCTTACTTAGCTTTTGAATAAAGTCGATGCCTTGGAGAAAGATGGTCTGCGATAGGTGGTGGTTGCTTACAGACTCTAACACTCGCTTGATGATTTCTTTTTTGTCTTCTGATAGCTGTTGGAAAGCTGTGCTGCTCAATATAGAGTGTTGCAGGTAATTATCAGTGTTACGCCGGCCAAGGGGTCCCTGTCAGACACAAAATATAATATTCACATTCATCCCTATATAAACCTATAGAATAACAAAATATTTCAAATCTGCGTGAAATTTTTAATGATTTCCCAATATTTTCCGCTCTTTTCTGGCTTCACAGAATTTGATCACGTGATAAATCAAACTCATATCCCGGTAAACTTTTTAATATGTTGTTTCTTGTTTAGAACAAATACGCATGGAATATTCAGTGTACATAGTATGAAATAGCTTTTCCATTAAAATCAATATGGATGAATAAAAGAGAGAATTTTATGAAAATGCTCATTCTCTAATGTAAAGTTGTGCTATAATTTACAATTATACTTATAATGAAAACGTTAAAGCTGGAATTATTTAATGGACATTTAATTCTTTGATTGGTATATAATCTATTGTTTGGTTTTTTAAATTACATTTATAGTGCTGTGGATATATTAATATTGGTGGTAAATAAATTTTCCGTTAGTTTCCCTTACCCATGCATCAACATAATCAAAGAATTATGCTAATATATATTAATATCATTTTATTGGTAATAAGAACAATTCCACGATACAACAAAACACGCTTATAACGAAGTGTCGGGGACGGGCGATTTTGTTTCATCATAAGTGCAATTCGTTATAACTGTCGAGTTTACAAAATGTAATAAAGTCATTGGAAATGAAATTCACTTCGCTGCAAGCGTCAGTTCAATATAAGTGTGTTCGCTATAACTGTCTTTTACTGTATTAAGCTATAACAAAATTATGCCTAAAACAGGGAAACAATATATTGAACTGATTTTATTGTTACGAACATAGTTTTATGTTTTAATATTCCAATCTAAACGTTGACCAAACCATAATTTTTACCAAAAGAAATGATTGTTTTGTTCTTGACACAGTTTATTCCTACAACCAATGTTGTAAATCCCCAAAGAAAGAATACTTATTTCGACCTTTTGATTTACCATAATTTAGATTTAAACAATCTTGTTGTGTTTTTCACAGGTCAGCCCCCCCCTCCCCCCAAAAAAAGAGCGGCAACGAATAATTTTCACTCCTCCACTTCTTTTGCAACTTTTCATAAAATTTCCTTTCCTCTAGAAAGCTGAGTGATTATTTTATACTTTTTTGATCTTCTTGAGAAGAAAAGCTGTGTATAAAAATGTAGAATAGTGTAGGTCTACGACAACCATACTTACAATTTTAAGGCATATACGATAATGGGTAACTAACTTGCTAACTATTCAGCCTCCTTAATATTCGTGGCATATGGTGATAACGAACAGTGTTCAAAATCGAAAGTCCAAAGGAAAAAAATACAAGACAGGAACAGAACAATTAAACACGGACCGCTAAAGAATACTAGTATTAGAGGTTGGATCAGGTGCCATTGAGGAGTGAGCATCCTCTCGTTGTGTGCTCCTTGTCGTAATCGGGAAAACGGGAATATCCTTAGACAATTAGGTGATTAAATATGACCTAACAATAAGTATAAAAAAGTCAATAATTAATGATTGGTGACCTAAACTATATGATAAATGCACGTACACTACCAACTCCTACAACTTGTGGTTTCGGTGTTGTTGTTGTCGTCGTCGTTGTTGTGGTCGTGGTTGTCGTTGATGTTGTTGTTGTCTTACTGTATTCCATATTCATATGCTGGTCAAGATAAGATACATATAAAGCACCAATTAATTATAATTAAGATTCAAATAGATAAGGCAATATGGTAAATTGAATCATTGCAAAAAATGTGACAAGTGGATGGATGAATGATGAATGATGGATGAATGGATGGATGGGATGAAGAGGGTGGGTGAATGGATGGATAGATAGATAGATAGATAGATAGATAGATAGATAGATAGATAGATAGATAGATAGATAGATAGATAGATAGATAGATAGATAGATAGATAGATAGATAGATATGAATTTTCTCTTACCATAAGTAAATAGGATTCAAGGCTTTTTTGTTGCATGGATGTTCCAACTGTTTTAAAGTAAAACGTCTCGTTTTTTAAGAAAGAAAAATTGGAGAAAAACTTTTTTTATTTCAAATAATTGGTGATCAATGACAAGAACGTTTTCTTTGGAGGAGAGCCTTTAATGATTAAGAATGTACCTAGATTAGTTCTATATATTATTCATCATATTAATTAGAATTTCATCTGGAAAATTCATTAACTGAATCATGATTGATTGTAAATGAAATATTTTTCTGGAGTATCATGTACTACTTTTGAGCATTTTGACACATACCACTTAAAGCTTTCAGGACGTTTGCGAAACCTTTCTCATCGACATATCGGACGAGGACACCATTTTCTGCTGCTGCCACCAATTCTACTATAGTGAGTTGAATATCCACGGGAAAAGTCTGAAAACCTGCATCTTTATGAATGATGCCAAGAATTTCCAAAAGGTCTCGCTTTTCAATTTCACAGAACACCGCAGATATTGATAAAACCAAAAGACACAGGGCAGTTTTCATTTTGTTCCTTGAAAAGTAAAGTACAAATTTAAGAATGATTGAGAGTCTAGAACTCCACCCCTTATCAAAGGTGTAAATATATGAAACTATCACAGTATCGAATGTTCAAAAGCCAATTCACGTTTGACTATACTAACATTTAAAGGTTTAGTTTTGTTTACAAATAGAATAAGATGAAGAATCTTTATTATGAGTACACAATAAGTGCACCTTCGTTTTATGATGACAAGAGTAACTGTAGTAGAATCTTAACAATGACTGTACCTGTGTGTGGCCAAATTCTGTTGCAATAGTGGCGTTGCCCGAGATAAGAAAAGTGCTTTAATATTCAAATAATGATAAGACACGAATATTATATCAAGGTGTAGTCACTACTATAACTCATGAATTTGACAACAAAGACGTTATGTGAGTTTTGAAAACTATCCATTCACAATGCCTACAAAGGCTATTTAGCCGTGCTGTACGGTACATTTTACTAAAATAATTACATTTTGTCTTGTTTAAATTCGAAAATTTTGTGCAGTTTTTTTTAACAAAAACATTTTGTTTGTACATTTGTTTTTTTTTTAAATACATTATAATTCACACAAGGCATTATCCATAAATGCTATTGAATCATAAACATTTCTACATTCTTGAAACTGAATATTTTTTAATTGCTGTCTAAGCAAACACTCGACAAAAGAAGAATTTGAACTATATGCTTAGAACTATTTCAACAAGTTGAAATTTAGGTAGTTGTGTCAAACTGCAATGTGACGTAGGCCTGTCCTTTTCACTGCAAGGCAATCAGCCATGGCTCTTTGAAATTAACACGATTTCTCTGACTTTTGAACAAAGACTACGCAATCTGTCTTTATTTAACTTGAAACCAGCGTCATTTTTTACTTGTTTTGACGCAATAAATAGATTGTTATAGCCTTCTAAAAGTCCAAGGTCTTGTTAAAATAGTTCTAAATCAACGATGAACTGGTTAATTGAAGCTAATGTTCCTAATTCAAACACTTGACAAATTAAGTATTTTAAATAATTACATATTAAATCAATGATGAATCGGTTATTTGGAGGTAACTTAAATGTTCGTCATTCAAACATTGACAAATGAAGTATTTGATTAAACTAGATGACTAAATTAAAGATGAACCGGTTTGAGATTATTTACTTAATGATTTTATCAAATTTTAATTTAATTTAATTTACTTACATATTAGTATAAAAAAGGTTAACCGTATTATTTCATGAAATATTCCCAAATAGTCCATATACTATATGTACTTCGTAATTTTCACAGATATCACAATGAAATTTTTAAAAAATCAAAAACTAGTCTGAGTACACCCCCTCCTACCGACAAAAATGCAAAGTATTTGAAATATTTGCCATAATATTTTCATTTCAACGTTTTATTTCCGACGTCATTAGTATTATCCTAGAAAGAAGTATTTAAGCGGTATGGAATTGTACAAATTGACGTAGGGGAAAATTACGTCAGGAATACTAATCTTAAGATCGACTGGTTCATTTCACAAAGGTAACCTGGTCACACTTATCAGAATAAGACGTAAGGATTCTCTAGCCTAAGTTTATCTATCAGTAATTGTTTGACACTTGACACAGAGTAAGTACTTTGTCCATTTAGAGCCTTTTGTTTTACAGAACTGTTCACCTGCAAAAGTAAGGCTTAAGAACCATTTTAACAAGACCTTGGACTTTCGGTAGGATGTAATTGCATCAAAACAAGTTGTAAATGACGCTGACTTAGAGTGAAATATACAGCGTATTCGTAGCTTAGAAGCCAGACAAAACTTGTTGATTTCAAAGAGCCATGGGCTTAGTGTCAAACAATGAAATAGACAGGCCTACGTCATATTGCTGTTTGACACAACTGACCAAAGTCTATATTTTGTTAGAATGGTTCTTATAGCAAAACCAGTATGTAGAATAATGAAATTTAATAATCGATTTTATTTAGAATATATTGAATAGGGTTTTGGAAGATTTTTACAAATTTAAGGAGGCTAGACGGTCAATAAATTATCCATCAGATCTTCTTTAACCTTCTTTAGATAGAGCTCTTTATTTCAGGGGAAAAGTCGAAAAATGGCAACGACCATCGAGCTCTCTAAAATAAACCAGTAGCTTTGTTATTAAATACACAAGAGATACTGTAAACGTTTTAGATTTGGCGTGTACGATATTTGGCGGATATTGGTTTTTGAACAAGTTGGCGTGGATTTGAATTAGCGTATTTCTGAATGTGACTATTCTTACACATATATGCATTTCACTTAGCGATGTACTAGATTTAGCGGTAGCAGCATTCTGCCAAAAGAGCTAAAAAGAATACACAGCCAAATGTACTACGTTTACAGTAGTTTCAACCACAAATTATACAATGCACTGACAAGACACAATCAAAAGTAGAAAATATTTCAAATTAAAAAAACAACAACAACCATTTGAATGATTGAATGATTGAATCTCGTCATAATACCGTGGTTTCATCAAATTTCGTTGAATACAATTCTAGTTGTTTAGTTGAACTGCAAATGTAAGTGACCGTTGAATTGCAATATCTAGTCAAATAAGGAATCGAGAGGATCGTTTTTTGATAAATTGAAGGACTTTTGAAACATTAATCTCAAAATAATAATAAAGAAACCACAGTGAGTTGGAACATTACATTGGAATTCAAGTTAGATTTATGTTCACTCATTTTCATGTAATTGCACTTGATTTTCTACGGTTTTCTAAAGTAATGATTTCACTCTTGTTATTTCATCAAACAGTTACTAAAATTATCGAACTGCATATAGATCTTTTTCTTACCGTGGCATTCACACTCAATACCTGTAAACCAATGTATTTCCCTATAATATTACATCTATCGTCATCAAAGAAATAGATACCTTTCCGCTAAGAAAGAAATGCCTGTTTGATTAAGTTTTTTTAATTCTAAAAGTTGTTGCATTGGCATGTTCATTTCTTGATATAATAATTCATTTTTACAACAATGAATGAAAACTAGTGTAGATATAACTAATTCAGAACATGAATATATGTGACACGGTCATCGATAGACATTCATTTGAACGCCAAACCATTTTGTCTCTAAATATGGCTTTTTATGTTTAGGCATGAAACGAATTTGTCTTTGAAATGAAATATTTATTGCTTAGTCATTTTAATTATGAATTTATGGAGGCTGGTAGATCGACTGATTACCCATCAGATTTTCTTTAAAAGAACTATATATGATTATATGTGTAAGATTAGGCAACCATTATTTGCCATCTGAAAAGTATTATAAAAGTATTGTAAAGATCCATTAAGTTCTTACTTTTTTCTTTTAGAAAAGTTTATATAATACATATATTAACCTATTTATTTGATTTTTTGCATTCACTGGCTGTATTTGATGTCCAAATTGACAAAGGTTTTGTAATTCAAATTCAGTCAAAATTAGACATTTTCTTCTCTTTTTTTCAAATGGAAAATGCAGAGCGAGAGTTTAAACAAGAAAAATCTTTTTGTCACTTATTAGTCTCGGACAGAAAATCTTTGATGAATATATTTGTTTTTTCAAGCAATCGCTAATTTTTTTCTGAACTGAAAACTGCTTGAAACCATGCCATTTTATGCTAAAAAAATGAAATGTGAAAACAAAATTAACTTTATGATATAATATTTTAAAATGTGGATCAAAATGGAAAAACAAAGAAAACGAAAAACTACAGTAAATTGACAATGTTCATTTTAGGGGATTATTTTGGACCCTAACATATAAAGTCAATTTTGATATGATTTGTTTAACCATAAACTATCATTAAATTAATGATATAGCGCTATATTTCAGATTTTAAAATTCAATGTATTATTGTTTGTATGTACAAAACTTTTCTTAAGGAGAATATAGCCTAAAAATGGCCGGGACCATCCTACCTTTTTAAGAATTACAAAAATTACAAGTATATTAAAAATCGAAAGCATATCAGAAAGAAATGTTGTATAACCTTGACCTTTTACAGAGCCAACTTTCCCAATCATGAAGGTTCTAGTTCTTTCACTTCTGGTGGGTGTCTGTATCGGTGGACTTGTGGTGAGTCGAACGCTGAACAATTATAAACTACTCCTTTGTACAAAACAGCTGTTATAATGATTAATGATTCATTGGAAGACTGTTTCTTAATATTTCTATCATTACATGCAGACAGGGCAAAATTGAATCCAACTGGTTTGGGAGTCTGATATATTAGATTTTCTATAATTTCCTTTTCCTCCCTCGATATTACACGGGGTTTTGGTTATTGAAATATATCAACACAGAAATAGCTAGATGTATTTGCGGCTCGTTAGTATTCCTCCATTGTTCTCTATTTTTCTGTCAGAAATTCCTGAATTAGAAATAAAGGTTATTTTTTATTCAATCGTTCCGAATATATAACATCGGTCTTTTTTCTCTGAGTTAATACCTCATTGATATTTATACACATATGACGACAATGCAGCATGTTTATAAAACGTAAAAGAGAAATTTAATATTCTGCGTTAATCAGATCGATCAATTTTGCCTTAATTCTATTATTATATGACTTAGTCTAGTTTTATTCCTGTAATATCATTAGCATTTTGTTTCGTTCAGTAAAACAATTTATAAATGATGTTGTCAGTTTAAATTAGTATTATTGTATTCACCGAATTCGCAATTTGGTTTTAGGAACGCAGCATTCTTGATGTTTTGAAACAACTCCATCTGCAGACATTTCTAACAACATTATCTGTGGACCAGCAGTTATTACTAGTAGATTTGGTTTCACACGCTGATGCCGGGAATTTGACGAGTTTCATTGACACCATTGGATACTCAAGAATACTTGACATATTGATTTGTATGTACATAATATTTAATACAAATAATTACTAGAAATGAATTTCAGATTACAAATTATACTGGATCTTTTTACTTAGATCATCTTGTTTATGAAGCCAAGATTAATGATAATCATTACGAAATGTAGCGTTGAACACTCTAGGGTTTAGATTGATGTTGCATTTTGGTTATATTTACAGCACTAAGCACTAGCGATGAGCATACCCTGAAGACCTATATCATGCAAGTAAGGCAACCATGTTTGTCAAGTTCGTGACTCGTAAAGAAATACTCATTGTTTATAAATCTCCATCATGTTAAATAAAAACTATTGTGTGGTATCTTGAACAGCGATTAACACTAGAAGCTCAGGGTCCTATTAATGCACATCACGGTGTAGCGACGGGACACGGAAACAAATGAGGTAATTCTATACTTTCTTTCAAAAGTACAAAATGTATCTTTGAAAAATTCTTTATTTCTGTATTCTGTCTTTTTTACAGGTCGCTCAACATGACCGCAATGTTATATGAAGATAAAAGTTATTGTATTTCTTTGTGTTATTCATGCAACAATAAATGCATTTACGTTTTTGACATTTCGATAAAATAAGTAAAGCGACTAAAATAAAACCAGAAGTTTGGTTTTTTTGGCTATGATTTCATTGCCACTTTCAACTTCAAAGCTTACTATTCATAGTTAATAAAAAAAAAAATCATCTCTGTTTTCTTTGGCCATATCAAAAGCTTGAACTATTTCATGATAATCACTTTCTTTATTTTTTCTTTACTTTTCAACATAAGTTGTACACAGTGTTTTTCTTGAAATGCTCACAGATTAGGAAAATTATTTCGACAATCATTATTTACTTTCCAATTCCAAAGAAATAAAACATTGGATCAACCGCATACGATTCAAAGTGATATCTTGAATCCGGAACAGTATTATAGATTTGAAAATTCCTTCGTCTCCACATTCTCCTGTCTCGAACTGGTATCAAAGCAAGTAATGGTTCCCTATGCAATCGGTTTTCGTTGTTTTGAAGGTTTGCAAATGTGCGCTTGTTTTTGGTATCCTTCAGCAATACATTGGTCCATGATTTTTCAATGTTGTCAAATGAAGATTCGTGGTTTGTTGGGTTGATCTGTTTTATCATCGCTAATTTCTCACTTTCTTTCAGTGACTTGCTGTGTTTGGGATGAATTGTCAACACCAAATTATTTTGGCTTTTCTCCTTCATATTGTGATAGGCATCTTTCTGCTTAATAGGGGAACCTGTTGCTGATTTTTACAGAAATATCCATTTAGTCAATGTAGATATAACAATATAAAGAAAAACATGGTTTTCTTAACAGATCACTCACAAATTGCAACCCGCTTGTATATATGCTATTGAAATGGTTTGCACAATAATCAGAAAAAAATATTTTTCTTGTAAACATTATATAAGTATTAAACGAATATACAGTTTTGACTTACCAAAGACTGATAGAAGTACAACAGATGCAATTGGAAAAACCCAGACCATTCCTAAAAAAAATAGAAAAGTATTAACATCGACAGCATATTGCACTTAAGACATCGTTTTTGTTTGGGTATTTCATTATATCAAAAGGTAATATCAAAACTGCTAAACCCTCAAATGTCAAGGGTGTGGCTGCAACACTAAGATCAGAAATAAATCGTTTCACATCAAAGACTCTCATTACAATGAAAGAGAAGAAAAAGTCACTCATTACAAAAATAGATCATTCAAAACTCTTTTAGATCAGAATGCGAAAATACAGAACTGTTTAATTAAATCAAGAACTTCTGTTCAATCAGACAAGTACTCTCTGTCATTAAATCAGGGAAAGTATAATGAAGCTAGGATTTCAGCTCTTTTGATTCTGTCACAGAAACGTTTCATTAAGAAGTATTAATTGCTCACAGCTTTTTACAGTTCCTTCTTGCGGGGAAAATCAGAGATAAATATTTTTGGTTTCTTGAATATTATCATCCGTTCTCCTTTTCTATCAGAGAATAAGATAATTTTATTTATTTCATTGTAGTAAGCAATTACAATGATTAGTGACTGGACGACTTTTGAAATATTGCAGCAACCCATACATCAGATGTTATATGTTTGTTTTACGTAGAGAAATGTTTCGTAATCCCAAAAACTATTTGCAGTGTTGTTATCAATTAATTTATCTCTTCATGTAAACTGCCAGCTCACTCCTTAACCACGGGGTATAAGATAAAAATCAAGTCAACTATGTGGTTAATGTTGGGTATTCCTAAGTTGCACATCTTTGTAAACACGCATTTAATGAAAATACAATCTATAGAGAATACTTTAGCGACAGTGTGAAAACAAATGGGGGTGAGGAAGTATTGCGATTCCAAAGAGTTACAAACGGTGAATACCAAATAAATCATTGAAGGAATTAATGTTGAATCAAAATGATGAATCCAGCTAATATAGTTTGTTTGGTTATATGTAAACAAATCTCATGTCCTGCATTAACCCAAACTCAAATTAAAATATGCTTTGGTTTTCCTGTTGTATTTTTTAAATATTGTATGAAGTTAGTAGTAATACTAACTTGCTCTTTTATTTAAAAGAAGGCGTAAAATGCTCCAGAAGTTTCAAATGACAACGTACTTTAAATTAACATCGAACACGAGGAAATTTCATAAAGTTTACATCACTGCTATAGCAATTTATATGCGTAGGGGGAATAAATACATTGCAAACAAGTGAACGTCACTTGGTGATCATGCTTTATTTTAAGAAACTGTAACATTTCGAAATACCGACAATTCGGAAACAAATAGTTTTCAATCTAATAACATTTCTTTATTGATAGATATAACGTGCCTTTTGGATAATATTTGTTTTAAAAATGAAAGATCTATTTGTGTGTAATATTCTTTTTCAATTATTTGCATGGTTACATGTAATTAAGAAATGAAACGCCCGCATATACGCATGTAACCGATATAAGATATACTGAGAGTACTAGTATACAAGCCTTTATAAAGAGTTCTTTTTAAACAAAACAACAGGTTGTCCATAGCTTGTGATTTTCTTAAAGGGTCATGGTTACAATTTTGGTCAACAATTATTTTTCCGATTTGAATGTTCACAATGCTTCAGTAGGGCATGTTTAATAGTCAACCAAAATTTGACTGTCTTTCGTTGAGTTATAAGCGAGCTAGAGAGCTTACAATTCCTTGCTATCATAGCATGGAATTGTAAGCTCTCTAGCTCGCTTATAATGCTATGTAAACAAAGCTTTTGTTTACATTTTGAATGTTGAAGTATAAATTGCAGTTTAAGACTAAAATGAATGTGTTAAACGTTAGAAACTGTTCATTTATGCCAAAATAAATAAGACGATAAAAAATTAGCTTTAAAAAGAGTTTTAACTGGTATATTGAACCTTTATTAAAAAAAAAAACAGGGCACGAGCCTTGTTTACATGAGAAAGAATTGTGAGCTCTGTAACTTGCTTATAATTCTACAACTGACTCTCAAAGGACTATGTGTGGTACTGTGCATTTTTTGCCCCCCAAATCAAAGTTTTAAAAAGAGCTTTAAAAAAAGGTGAAAAATAGTTAACAATATATTGAAAATAATGGTGTAAAAGTTTATCACCACATGAGGTCATAATGTAGAAATGACGTCATGAAGATTGCCTTATTTGGATAAATTGATGATTAGTAGCAAAATATGGGTGTTTTCCGATGGTTTTTCGACTGGAAAACATCGAGCGAAGGCTTGCTCAAGTACCATATTTTAGTATAATTGTGTAAAACTTTATGAAGAAAAAAATATGTTAAAATCGTACTTGAGCAGACCTGTGCTTTATACTTCCGAATGCAAAATATAAAGCAAAAATGAGAAAATTTTCATTTGTTTGCAAAGCGGGAATTATGTCATTCAGGTGACGTCATAGATAAACAGCGAATGAGCAAATATGACTAAAATCAAGATAAAAGTAATAGTCATCCTCTGTACAATGATTTATGAAGATTTGATTTTAATACGATACTATTTTAAAATTGGTTGAAATCGGGGGCAGATATTTCACCATACCGCACATAGTCCTTTCATTTGAGCATTTGAAATGCATTCTGAAACTTGTAAATAATAAAAATAGAAAAATTGAAATTGACCAAAATCGTGACACTGCCCTTTCAAATGAAAATCTTTTTGCTCGCTCTCTCTCTCTCTCTCTCTCTCTCTCTCTCTCAGATTTATAACAACTTTGTTTAACGAAAAAGTAAATTAAAAAAATATTCTATCTGCAAGTAAAGCTCAAAAAGCTAAACCATCACTGATCACTTAATTATTTAACATCAATTACCAGTTATGATGTGTCGGCACTGTACATGAATATAAATTTTGAAATGAACAGTCAATTAACTGAAAACGATTACGATTGTTACTAATAAAGAGATATACTAAAACATGATTTTAAATCATGAAACATTAAGCTAATCATAAAAACTATATACTTCGATATAATTAACAGATGTATGAATAGACATTCCAATAATTCGACAAAATAAGACAGAAATAGATGGTCTCGACCGATCGTTCTGTTTTTTCTGGGATTTCACCAAATTTCCGCTAATATGGATGTATATGAGCTATGTTTACAATGCTCATCAAAATTCAATCCGAATTGTTATATGTTTTAAAAAACCGTAAATAATTAATGTTTTAAGTTGTAAACCGTCATTAACAAGTTAATATTTGTACAATTACTGTAGTCATTGGGCTACTGATTCAAACCTTTTAGAATTAAGCAATGAAATTAAAAATCAAAAGGTGACAATGAAAGGAATTTCATTACAAATTATTATTTTTAAATACAAGATTTGTTTTATTTTTGGAAAACTGTTAAGTCGTAGTTGCACACAACTACGCTAATATGATACAAATCAAGTATAACTCCAATTCGTAGGAAAATCGAAATTCTGACTGACAGTAATGAGTCGATGCAATCAAAAAAAATTTCACATTTAAGCTAGATTATCCATTATTTTTATGAAGTTGAATGCATTTAAAGCAATATGAGCTGCCATTTTCACGCTGAAATTTATTTTTAAAAAATGTTATTTTCTACTAAAAATGACAAAAAAATAATGGTTTATTAATTTCTGTTAGCCTTATTTTTGTGGGAAAAGCTTTTAAGAAGCCTTAATTGAAGCAAAATTGAATTATTGTCGTCCTGTACAAAAATTGAACTTCTATATATTCATTAGAAGAGAAATCTTTCTTCTGACAAAAAAAAAATGATTTTTTCAAATCTTATTTATCATAAAAGTTTAAGTTACATGCAGACTTAGCATACTAGCAGGTTATTGCAGCAAAATAAAATTCTAAGAAATACAGCTCATATTGCTTTAATCAACTACAGAAAGGCAATTGAAATCATAATTTCAAATACGTTTTCTTTGCATATATTCTCTTATATATGTTACGTTTACCTTAAGCAAGTGAATAAAACCAAGATTAATCATGCATTATTTCAATCTAGATTTAAAAACTTTTTTTTTCAAAATTCAAAAATTTCATAAGATTAGCACAACAACTGTTATAAATTTTTTTCAAAGAAACTAAAGGAAGGGTTTTTGAAATCTCCCACACATTACAACAATGAATGATATATATTAAATTTACTCTCCCTCTCTTACCTTTTTTCGTTGAATGTTCCCTTGTCACGTAAAATGTCATGAATGAATGGACCGAATTGACAGAAATTATCAGTCAAGCATTTGGAGTCGCCGACTTATATACTTTTCCATATTGGAGGCAATCTGTGGGTGTATCCACAGGGATTGTTGGGTGAAGTGAAGTCAAACTTAATGGCCCAGATCATTTTCCAGCTGTTCCACACTCCAGAGCATTGGATTGCACCATACGTACCAGTGGCTAACCCAGTCAGAAGCGGATTCCTTGGTGTAATTAGTTCGGCTAATTTGTGTGCATTGTCAACGCTAACCAATGCTTTCAACTAAATGGCATATATGATACATTGGGATATTCAAGGGAATTTCCTACTGAGCCGCATATATTGTCGATAGAGTAACAATGAATGAAAATAATCGAGTGTATATTGTTAAGTTTGGATCTATTTCAAGTAAATTAAAAAAATCAATCCGGTCTGTTAAAAAAGTTTGCATGCTCTTATTAATGATAAGATGCTTCCAATCTTTTCTTAATATAGTTTTACAAAAACAAACCATGTGTGAATTTTCAATGATTGTAATAAATTGTAGCGGTCATTTGGAATGCAAAACTTTCCTAAAATACCACAGCCGATATATTACCCGTACCACTTTCTATAGAAAGATCACTGAAATAGATCTAAAGGGAATATTTATAAAAGCATCACATGCTATCGTACAGTATAAATGTAACATTCTATATTGACCTACTAATTTTGGCGATGATTCTCTCTTTTTTATTTGAAATCATCGCTGAGAATACCCTTTTCACAATTAAATTGCCTGCAAATAGTGCGTGATGTAGTATTTTGGTAAAAACTAGACAGAGTCTGAAACCCTTTCAAATTCATCAATTTGTTTCAGAGTATGGAATCTGGGGCATAGAAATAAAAACGATATTTAATCAGCAAAGACATAATTCCTAACATCCTACAAGAACCTTTCTAATCTCTATCAAATAATATCTACGATGCAAGTCTAGGCCAGTTTTAAAAGAAGTATTTCCAGCGTCAATATACATCACGAATCCTGTCATTTCCTGTTCAAAGTTCTACTATGAAACATCAATAATACGCTACTTTAGTGTTAAGATTGTTTGATTTCAACACGTTTGGGAAATAAGAGTAGCTTCGTGGGAGTTATAACAGATTAAAAAATCTTACATGTTGTCATTGTTGTGAATCACAACATAAATACTTAACGATCTAATTCACAAGTCACAGCATGACAAATGGATGTTGATTGGAGATCTGTTCTCATCCGAAAGATATATAATTTTACTAAATATCCAAGTATGATATGTTTGATGCCTTAAATAGTCAATTTGTTTTATGGACTGTTCTACAAATGCTAAATATATATGTTAGAACTATGGTTTAATAAATTCTTAGAATGTCTATTTTCTAGTACATTAGTTATCTTGATAACAGAAATGGCCGGTGACGAAAATCAGTATAGATTTTAATGTACTTAAAGGCTAGGGGAAGGAATATGTGATGAATGCAAAAATGTGTTTAATTGCCAGTAGAGCAATGAAGTAAAATAAAGACTCTGGGATTTAAATGATCACGATTCAAAGCATTTGTGATTTGAAAAAAAAAAACATAAAAGGATGAAAAAACTTATTGTGAACAAGAATATATGGACGATCTTCCTTAATCGAGCAAGGTTTCAACTCCTACTCTGTTCAGATTGGACAGTTGTTTTGTAAACATATATACCATTTTACAAATCCAGTAGAATGTGTTGTACCATGGAAGTAATTGGTTTTTTAATTATTATACTCTGATGATTTTATAATATATAATTCCCACCGACAAATAGTCAATCAAAACGAATATTAAACTAAGTTAAAAAATTCGACAATGACAGTCTGCGTGTTAGTCAGTAAAGTGTTTGGACTGCTACATCACAGCTAATTAATATTCAATGATTATTCAATACATGTATATCAAAATATTATTGACCGCAAAACGCTAAAATTGATCCTTTATTTGAAGTCAAAATCGCTGCAGCACTATAGTTAATCACAATGGATCACAAATGAAATTATGAATCAAGCACACCTTTCAACGCCTTGGCATTCTTTGCTTTCCTGATACTAGTACACCGATAAATATCTTCTCGGTGAACATGTACTAGAGTTTTTCTAAAATTGCGTCTTCAAGTGACGTTATTCAATTAAAAGCAAACAAACAAATATAAAACATGTGCCATAAATCGGTGAAGTAATTTGAACTAAAATCGTTAATTTGTTAATATGAGATATTGATTAAGAAATGGCGACGTCAGCGTTTGTGGGGGCACAACAGTATCTAATAAACTTTTGCAAAGTTCTTGAAACATTATCTTATGCGATAACCAGGTAAATAAAACTATCAAAATCGCTTAAAATTGCTTTTTTGTGATTTAGCAGAAACATAGACATAGAAAGCAATCAAATAAGTAAGATGCCGTCAAGGGACAAAAGCAACACCGACCGATAGAAATGGACGAAATAAATCAAACAAAATTCTGAGCGACACATTCCCGAAAGACAGTAATTTAATACAGGACATAGGTTTTTGGAATCAGCAGACCGTTTGTACTTGGGTAGTATTGAGAATAAAAAAACTCATAGAAATGCATAGTGAGTGATTGTTAAAAGTAAATGTTGTTTCCAAGAAATTGCCGGAAATAAAACGTTAATGTTATTGTAAATGTTGTGAAAGAAACACGGATATGAAACATTCTGGCATTGCTTGACAAAAAGTCAAAGAACAACACGTAAAATTTAAGGAACATATTTCAAGTTTTATGTGCAGTCCACGTTGTGTTAGAATAACCACCGTTGATTCAGTTTCTCTGTCTAAAATACTTTGAATTGTTAGCTTTGGAATGACTTTGATATGATCTGAAACAGAACATGTTGTTGCATCTCTTAGTATGAACTTCATATATAGTCAATATCAATGGACTGGGTGTGAGGGCACATATGATTTGTTCTATCTCAAGGCAAAAATTTCGCTCAAGTCCGTCATTTTTTTTATCTAAAGGTCTAAAAAATCATTTTTTCTTCCAAATCCCAGTATACAGGTTTTTTTTTGGTTTTGTATCATCAGATCCAGCTACAATTTTATCAGAACATCCATATATGTCGCACTTTTCTTCAACCATTTCTATGGAGTCTTTAGTTAAGAAATACTATTTATCTTTTATGCTAAACCAATATCAAAATTGTTGGACTTTGTGTAAATACATTTGTTACGTTACATTGGTTACGTTACATTGGTTACGATACTTTGGTTACGTTGGTCTTATTGCTGGAGAGAAATGTACAGAGTAATTTTTGTAAACTTAAAAAGTTTACCTTGAATAATTTACCTAAAACGTTTCAAAGTTGAAGCCATATTAGTGTTGGTTTCTTTTAAAGGTGAAGATACCAGTATCAAAATAGCATTCCACCTTCGTTCTCTAGAGCTAAAGACGTTGTGAAACTATTCGGCTCTTGATAACGCCAACCACACTTTACATACGGCTTATGTTTTTTATATTAAAAGCAACGTATGGAGGCATTATTTGTAATAGCATTTGGTAATTTGCTGTAGATATATTATTTCTTTCCCATTATTTTTTTAATCAAAAGTGTTTTATGTTGTTATTCTTTTAATTAACGTTAGTTGATATCTGTGATTTTTTCTTCTACCAATATAACATGGTTCCTTTGCTTAACGCATCAAATGCAGAGAGGGCGTTTAATCAAAATGATATTACACTGTTCAAAGGTAATAATAGAAAATACATTTATATATATTTAGAATCTCTTAAACATTGATATTACTGACACCTGTCATCACCAAAGGAGTAAAGAAAATCGATTACTTTAAAACATTTGCTGAACGATTTCATAATACAACTTCTCTTTTAGCCTTTATAACCGGATTTTCTAAAGAAAAAAACAGGTTATTAAAATGGTGAAAATGGCGGGCTGACGATCGGGCGGCTGCCAAAATGTTACCCTTATTGTACAGATAAACCCTCCTACAGTTTTCAAGATAGGAGACGATGTTCTTTTGCAAATCAATTAAACATATATCAGAGGTATGCATAAAGGTAGGATTTTGATTTCTGATAATTTATGAAGAAATAACAGCTGATAAACACAGTCATTTTCTCGCAAAACATTGAATATAGAGTACCCCTATTGTACGGATAACTCCTCCTACAGTTTTAAAGATAGGAAGTTGTTCGTTTGCAGATCAATTGGACATATATCAGAGGTGTGCATATCGCTAGGCTTTTGATTTTTGGCAAAATATTGAATATAGTGTACCCCTATTGTACGGATAACACCCCCTACAGTTTTCAAAATAGGAAGTTGTTCTTTTGCAGATCAAATGGACATATAGCAGAGGTGTGTATATTGCTAGGATTTTAATTTTTGGCTAAATATTGCATATAGAGTACCCCATTTCTCTGGATAGGTAGTGTTCATCAATTCAGGTTTGAAAAAAATATGGATTATAAATACTGTTCACACAAAAGAAGAATCGGTTTGCTGTCACATTTACAGCTTTTCTCTTGTTGGAATTTACATTGTTTTGTTACTTTCTCCTATTATATTTGTTTAATAATTTCTTCAATGCGAACTTGCACGATTGATTTTTTAATTAAGAACTGCAGTTGTGTATTCTAGTTAAATACGCATGTATGGTATGAGAGTTATCTTCCTTTGTGTCATTGATGATTATACCATATGTATTTTAGTATGTGTGAAAGTTGTTTTATTTCATAATTTGCAATTGTATTAAAATAGGTCCCCAAAACATGGCTTTTGTTGGTGCTTTTTATTAGTGCATGTGTATGCTTTTTATTTTAAATAGGTGGAATATCATGTTTGCCTTTAATGTCGAAAAAGCAACCATAGTAGTATAGTATGATTTGAAACAAATAAAGCTATAAAGAGTCGTCAAATTAAAACAAGGAGTCGACCCTTCTCTAACAAACATACTCAAAATAAACAATCTAACAGTAAGTAATGCATAATGTATTTGAAACTAATAAAAACCATTTCAAATGGGAACAAAAATTCCAAATTGCAACTGAATGGTCGTCAGTGGAACATCCGACTGCATTAAGTAATTGATTGCGACAGAAAGGTCAGTCCATGGGAGTGTAGCATCATATAATCATACTCGTCTCTCTAAGGTTACACCGAGCCTATATTGTTAGACCTAATTACAATTGATGGCAAGGCTATCATTTATTTATCAGGTAGTTCATATTTTTCCTTTCATGTGCTAGCAATTAAATCAGACAAGGTGAAAAAATAAAATGCTAAAATATTTATTTTTTATGTTTTGTTGTGTTTCCATCTCTCATCTCATTAAAAAAATCCCATTCCGACATTTGTTTTCATCACTAGCCATTATTATTTCAATCATTGTTACAATCATTTGTTAACGAGTTGTTTTTTTTTCTTAAACGCAAAGCATTTTACGGCATTGTCGTAAACATTTAGAATACTCAGAGGTTACATTAAGCTGTTTTATTCATGTATTAACCGTGTTATATAATCTGTTATTATTAGTATTGTGATATCTAAAAATACGGGGAAATATGACGTCATTCAGAGACTTGAAGACGCCGTTAAACTATTATGACGTCATAACAAACGTTACCATGTTAGTATTGTAAAACATCTGAAGAAAATGAAAGCGCTTATGTTTTACTCGATCTTTGTGTTTTCATTTATTTAAGTTTTATATATATATAAAGCACAGAGAAATTCACCTTTTTGGAGCTCCACCTCCGCCCCAGCCGGGGCTTGAACTCACGACCTCTGGAACCCATTCTCCTAGCAGTGAGCGGCCACCGCGGTAACCACTGGGCCATCTAGGCAAGACAAAAAATCTTGCTTTCGATGACGAAAGGAGTTTGATTTTATTATAAATCACAGGGTAGCATTCATTTTCCAGGAATGATGTTCCAATGTCTTTTGCATTTCAATAAAATAGGAGAAGGATGTTGTTTTTTTAATGTAAGTCTATTCCTCCACAAGGGAATAATAAATAACCAGATAAATTTCATACAGTTATCAGAATTAACGTTCTTGTTATGAACCAAAGCGTTCACCTTATTAATAATTTATAGATATATAATTTAATTCTGGTTGTAATGCGCTTTCTGATTGGCTAAAAAATTATTTTATATCGTATAAAGAATGTTGCCTACGTCATGGTAAGACTAACGTCAAAAACGTATCAATACGCCTGACGTTATGTTTGAATTTGTACATTTTTACCTCATTTAAAGGTCAAATGACCGTTTTTATCGTGTAAAAAGTAAAAATATTAAATTATAAGCAATGAATTTAATATTTATTAGTTTTATACGATATAAAATGGTTTGAAACAGTTTACGCTTTTTTATAAACCGCTTCGCGGTTTATAAAGCGCAAACTGCCCCAAACCATTTTATATCGTATAAAACATATAAATATTGAATTCATTCCTTAAATGAAATAAACGATACGCAAAGCGTTGATTCATAAATCATAACACATTTTTTTCTTGGATGTTGTTTGAAAATCGACGTCTCATATGACTTTAATGGAATTACTACCAAACATGATACTCCCTTAAAATAAAAATCACCAGAAATTAGTTTTTAAAAAAATACACCTATAGTCATGAAAATCATTTGTTTGCTTTGCCAATGGGGTGGCTAATTTTCAAGTATCTCTCAAGTGGCGTATAGCACGGTTGCGAAATGAGACCTTTTTTTTTTTATTTGATATCACTATTGGTTAGATTGAATTTTGCTCATATGGTACTGGCTACCGATGGAAAAGACGTGTCAATTAAAGAAGAGGTGAACTATCGCAACATAAGTTTTTATACAGAATTTAAAATATTTTGAACAATGTCGATGACGACATGAACAGTAGATTGAATGTGACTATATCTTGTCGTCAGAACAATCCATATAGTAATATGTCTTCGACTCTGGCATTCCACATTGATCATTCTGATTTTATTAAGTGTTTTTCAATTGCAAAGAGTAGCTGAAAAATGCTACTTTCATATTATTTTTAAGGTTTTGTCATGGTTAATTGATTCCATCGGTATGTATTATTGTATTTCTTATGTGTGCTATTGTTAAGAAGGCCCTTTTTACACATGAGCGAAATGTCTTATTTTATAAGCATAGTTCTAAAATAAAATTTTAACATGTCTTAGTCTAAATGTTTTCAATGTAAATAATTAAGAATGTTACAAAGTAGTTGTTTTTAATAAATCTTTATCAATTTACTGTACAGTGCCTGAAGTGGTCTATAGAGGAGATACCGATTACATTATTTTAAGATAATAGAAATTAGTTCAAGTACAATACACAATATCTGTACACTTTATAAAAAGGAGCAATGTTGATGAGTAATATATTCCGTGAAAATCAGCCTCGGTGCATTAGAGTCTGATCAATATATGGGTTACTAGAACAGCGCCATTAATAACCCCTAGAGTATAAAGAGCTACAACTTTATACCTGATTAGTCAAATCTCAAATCACTTATGCTATTCTTTACTTTGATGATATTTCTTCATTGTTTGAGCCATTAAAAGATTAGTTTTCTTTTGTTTCGTGTGTATTAACACCGAAAAAGATATTAATAAATATATCAAAAGGATGACAACATTCACCAAATTAATGTTTGGCTTCAATATATCAACTTGAAAGATTTCTTTTAACATATCATTTGATGAGAAATATATTTTGGTTAAAAGAAATTGTAGACATTGAAAAATGTCGATGATGTACAAAAGAGTAAAATTATCATGTTTACAATATTCAACAAACTTGAACCGACTTTTTGAAATGTCATAAGCAATCCTTGTTTTTCAGAATGAATATATGATAATGTTTCACAATTTTTCTACAAAAACAATTTCAGAAACGATAATATGCAATAAAGAATAACGAATAACATAAGATCAGTTTATTTAGACGATAACAAACAGTTCATTTGGAATATCCTTAGCTGTCGAATTGTTAGATGTCACACTGTAAAAATTTGACAATGGTGGAATCTCCTTTTACCCCCTCTATAAACTCAGACAACGAAAGGAGCTTGTCCATATTCTTGTCCATCTTTTCAAACAGCACTTCCGTTCTTTTCTCCGGAGTTTGTTCTTGCTCATCGTCCTTCATGGCTGGTCCAACCATCTTATAAATTGCCTAAAATATGTAGATGTCAACATGAAGTTTTCATATTAACCAAAACATTTCTTAAAGATAAAATAATTTATATGCAAATGTAAAATTCGCTTCATTACTTTTTGGGAGATGATCAATATCTAAAAATATACTTTGGCATTTAAATTAACAAGCAAAACAAGCATGCAAAAATACGTTAACTCACACGACGGGTTTGTTTCAAGTGTTAGAGGAAAGAAAATGTATAAAGTGAATACAGATTGTAAAGTTTAAATTGATCATGTATTATTCCATATAGGATAATAATCTAAATAGGCGTTTGGATATTTAATGGGATAAGTACATACATCGGAATATTTTCGCTTGGATTTAATTCCGAGGAAACAATTATTTATAAAGCAATGCTTTCATTCAATAAAGTGTGTTTGTTTAATTCCACAGATTGTATGGAAGTCGCTTTCATAAGCGCTTTAGCACATCAGTTCCTTTATTACACTTCTCTCCTGTCAATCGTTAATAAAAATCGTGAAAAAGTATCATCAAACAAATCACTTAATACGATGAAAGGTGTCTCGCTATCTGTTGAGCCAATCTTAACAGTGCCCCTTCTGATACCAACAAACCCGTTCTTCAATTTCCTAATACCAGTTCTACATTTCCGACTGGATTTCGAAATCTGATTAGTTCTGTACGAGACTGTGTGATATAAAAAATAGTGAATAAACTGCAGTCTTATCGTCACAAAAAACAGATCTCAGACACCGTGCTCTGCCAATCAATATGACGGCCAAACAATTTAAGGGATTTTGAATTTAAGGGGTTATTGAAAATGTACTTGGCCAATTATTGCTTATCCCAAAGGAAAAGTTTTATTCCTAAAATCAATCATGTAAATGATAACGATTGTTGATTTCCGTCTTTCAAATATATTTCATAGAGGTATATAAATTACTTTGCAGGTATGTATATCAAATTTATTAAAACATAAATATATGGGATCATTTCTTCTTTCTATTTAGGTTTTAGGACAGCTTATGTCAGTGACCAGTGGTTAGAATGATAAAAATCGCTAGTTTCCAAGCGAATTTGTAAGGTATTTTTATTCAGCAATATTCACATGGAATATCAGTTAAGGTCCCTTTGCACATCACCTTCGGTAGACTACAGTGTAATCAGTTAAAAGTACATTTGATAATCTTTCTTTTTGTATTGTCATATTTCGAAATGATATCAAAGCTTTTACACCGATTAATTATAGCTTGCTAGTCAGCGTTACTTAGAACAGAATAAAATCAATTTCATGACAGGAGTTTCATTAAAATGAATTATTAATCTTGATTATCGATATAATAATCTTTCTTCCTGGATGGGTGTCAATACTATAAAAACAAGAAATATGCAGTTGTTCCTTACGTGACATCTTTAGCAAAATTAAGTTATAATTTTTTTCCACGGTGATCTATTTCTGCAAATTTTTAATATCGTTATAATATCATGAAAATAAAAATCAAGCATATAAAACGTTTTGATTTAACCATTTGATAAAAATTCTAAAATATCGCAAAAATAACATTAGAAATGTACACACATTTGCTTCATTGAACCAGGACATATGTATGCGATTATCGTATTATAATCCTTGAATCAAAAGAATAATGCTCCAATAATTCCTTGATCAGGTAAAATATTTTTTGCATTAACTTTAATTTATATTATACCGTTGCTTTATATCATTTTAATGTATGCCTAATAAAATTCTGGGTTTGCCATATGTGCAAGTTAGTTTCACAGCTGCACAAATGGGGTGAATTCAATCCTTCACAAAACAATGTATAACAAATTTATATGTTTAGAAATGTGAGATTTCAACTATTTGAAAATTTCATAAAGGAAATAATTCTCTTGTAATTTATTGATTCTAGTTTGTATAAATGGAATATCTATCTATCTATCTATCTATCTATCTATCTATCTATCTATCTATCTATAAATTTATTTTTTTCCTAGTAAGAAAAACGCAGAATAATCTCATCTGACCGGTGACTGAAATGGTTATTAAATTTCAAAAGATATAGTCATTACAATCCTTCTTACTTTGACGAAGATGTGTTTACTGAAAACATGGCGATGATGTAAAATGTCACTTAAATAAAAGAAATGTGACAGAAAACTAATAATCCCATCTAGCTAATGCCTGAGAGGCAATAAAATAGCGAAGAACCTTTAAGATCTTTTGATCTTTAATTCCTCGCTTTCTCCTACATCTTTGAGGCGATGTTTCTTTTAAATGTATATTTTTAGCAATGTGCATTGTGACAATTTCCAGTCTCAGATGATTCACCTCTAAACCATCTGATCCATCATTAATAATAACTTTTAAATATATTCAAAACTCCGGTATCGTAGCTTTAAAGTGCAACTGTTATCTTTAAATGCTTGGAAACTGAATTCGTATTGAAAACAAAACAAAGAGTTAGGGAACTGAACAAATACGTAGTTTTCTGCTTGTTATTCAATTTCTTACTTTTGTTGATTATGACCGAGCTATATATGTAACATCGTCTGAAACCCAAGGTCGGTCTCACTTCTCTTACCTCCGGAGGTTTATGTAATAAAGGCATTTATGTGCAAGTTACATCATTTTAAGAATGCAGATAAATACAATGTACCAAATTTAAAATTATGTTAAATACAATTTAAGCCTATTTTTAAAAAAAACGATTTCTAATACCATGTATGACTTAATATGGAAATGGAAGTTTTATTTTACCATGTGAGCATATATCTAGATAGTGGTGGTAACTAATAGAAAATATATTGACGGTAAGTTTATCAACAGCATATCTGTTTGTTCCCTACATAATAAGTAAAATACATATATAGCTAGATCCTTATAAACAAAAGAAAAAAATTAATGAACAACCAAAAAACACAATTCAAGTGCTCTTCTTTTTGTTTCCAATACGAATTTTGTTTACAAGCATTCAAAGAAGACATATTTTCATTAAATGTAATTTAATTTTAAATATTTTTTTCTTCGTTGTACCGAGAGGCAATCGTAAATTACATGCACATATTACATACCTTGACACACACAATATTATTCATATACAAAAACTGAAATTTGATAAAATATAAACAAAATCAAATTGCAATTTAAATTGTCACTTGCAAATAGAAAAAACAAAACAAAAGATGCATATACAAACAAGTAACTCAAAAGTATCTGCAGCAGAAAAAATTCAAAAATGCATATGACAACAAAAAGAAAGGGCAACCATGAAGCAAAAAAAAAAAACAATGCCGTATATGTCAGGGGTCATGAATCAACAAAATCTATTGACGCTAATATTGCAATCAACAGAGAACAACCGAATTCAGAGTAGTGTTCATCAGATTGAAAAACTAGAACATTAACTTCAAAAGATGACATCAGCACAGTCAAGACGAAATAAATTGCTACAAAGTATTAGACCACAGTAGAAACTAACAAAACGCGACGCGTCGAAAAGATAAAATTTAACAATTGCAATATTTTTCCACGTTACAGAAATACACAAAATATGAAAAATTAACAAAAGGGTAGAATTATCGTAAAATAATAATAGCCAAACATAATCTGGACACTTTTTAGAACACATTTGTAAACTAATTCATAAAACAAGACATTTGAGGCATAAAATTTAAAATAGGTAAAATGAAAATACATTTCATTTCAATAATAAGGATTGAAATCAATTTGTTCGGGTGTAATGTACATACTTTATATTCTAATGTTGATTTTTTAAAGTGTGGTAGAATAATTTCGCTTCATATGTTAGTGCATCGTTAGAAATAACATGAATCCAGCAATTATTAGATTACCACATTTGCGGATTGATTGCTTTACGGGAGAATCGAGAAGGTCTGGTCGCATTCCTTCAGGTTTTCCAATAAAACAGATTACTTTGTGTGCCTAATTTCTAATTCAGTCAAATTGATCGATTTGTTGAGATTAGATAACACTTCTGAAAACGTCGGCGTCGTTATTAGACTCATTTCGAAATGAGAACAGCTAATTAAACAATGATGATTGCCAAGATGTAGGAATGAGATGTGGAAGCCTACGCAATTAAACTTACTACAATTCTAATAATTGTAATCTACATTGGAATTCATAACGTTTTAGAATGCCATTATCGCAGAAATTATCATTATATGCGTATGAAAGCGTTATTATATCATAACCAAATCGCCACACAAAATGGCAAGGCGTTCTTTCAGTTTGCAAAATATTGCAAAAGATTGAAAGTTCGAAAATCGGCATTATTAGAGGTAAATCTCAAAACAAAAGAGGAAAATGTTGGTTCCTGATAGTTCGACGAAAAACTGTTAATAGTTTATTGTACATTATTATTTACCTTCATGTTGCAACTTTCTGGCGCTATTTAATGACATCTTTGTGAATATATTTATTTCATATCTACTTTTTTGGCTACAAACAAATATCTAGATAGCTACGTGAAAGAATATAAGAAACGGCCTAATGCAAAGAGGGGCGTAGTTAAACTGTGTAAGTGTATCCCTTGTTTAAATCGCCATCGCGATATTTGAAATAATGTGTACGCTTTTCTAAAATTTACATAAATTAACATTATCAGACATTACAAACTTACTTTGATTATCTCACACATTTCGTTTTTTGAGATATATCCATCTCCATCAAGGTCGTAAATACGGAAGGCAAAGTGGATTTTCTGCTCCAGAGTACCTCGGGATGATACGTTCAATGCACACATAAACTCCCTAAAATCTAGGGTACCGTCTTTGTTTTCGTCAAATGCTCTGAATACGTGTTCCGCGAACTTCGAGGCATCACCCAGAGGAAATAATTCGGAGTAGATACTTTTAAATTCTTCTATGCTTAAGCTTCCGCTAGGGCAGTCCTTGATGAATCCCTTGTACCATTCCTGAATTTCCTCTTTATTAAAGTTTGTGTTCAAGTTCAGATCAGCAAGCACTTCCGGTTTTAGTTTACTGTTTTGTTTCCCCATGTTACTATTTGCTGTTTTCCGAGTTCTGAAAATAAACCTTAGATCTTCAAATTATCATCAAACATAATTCCATAGCTAGATAAACAATTGATTTTGTCAATATATTCATTCGGTATCAAAATATATTATTTAATGTCGGTACGTCAGCATTTGAAAGCGATTCTCAGAAACTAAACACCAGCCAAGATGCTTTATAAATTATTCATTTGAATTTTTCTCTTAGGGAAATCATAAAGTCGCTGATAGAGAGACAGACTTAAGGCTTACAAAGACCAAAAGCAATCAAGAAGTGGTTTTTGGCTCATATTTAGGAAGGATCTTCCGGAGAATTTACACGTAGTCATGATAAACCTTTGCAATAAGTGTCTCGTAGCTTCGTCGTGTCCCTAAGCGATTCTTAATATTACTGAATTTACCGTGCAATTTACTTCGCATCTCGCATGGCGGGAAGAGAGAGAAAAAAATAACAGCACAGTTTGATGCATATTTTATAGCAGCTTGAATTAGTGGTTCCATCGGGGATAGAAAAAAAAATCAATACTCTGTCTTTGAACAAAAAGGGAAGAGAAAAAATGCATTCAAAAAACATTGAAATAATTGAACTAAATGACAAAATGTTCATACACACCTCTTTATTTCCTCTTTAAACCAACAAATGAATCGTTACTCACAAAGAAAACAACACTGTCAAGGAACCGTCTAATTCAATCAGATCAAATGTAATTAATTATTATAAAGGATAAACATGAGCGTGTTGGGACAGAAGTTCAGGCATCGATTTAAAATCCCCAATGAACAGATATGTCATTCGTGGCCTTACAGCTGGAACTCCATTTATACAGAGGGACGTTTTGTTTACAGACCCGTCCCGCAGTTCTATACCTATTCCTGAACCCTTTCTATCAATGTCATCTATATATATAACGATTAAACACAACAATTAACATGGGTCCTTCCTGTCACACAGTAAATGTCTATCCGCTTCTATAACACGACAAACCCATTATAATCCGATAATTTGAAATTTAACACAATGCGCCTTTCTTTCTCCCAATGCAACAGAGATCATAGGAAGGGGAGACAGTGTTGCAGCACTTAACAAGTGAACGTACTCACGGGGGATCGCCAGCAATACGCCAAGTGTGGATAGATCACAAGTTTCAGAGTTATAATTGCACTAATTTCTACCGATACCCTGCGAGCAATTCACAACTTTAAACGTGCTTTCTCTTCTCATTTGGACATTTGATAATAGTCGACCAATCGACCGCTTGTCTTCCGGCAATGGGTGCCAATGGGGAACTGCGTAAACAAGCATCCATTTGCATGTAGAGGATATAACTACGAAACATATTCTTTTGAGTACATATTATGCATCATTTATTGCTAAACAAGAAAGCCGATTTTATTTCAATTTATTTTTAGGTTTTTGTTCCGTCCCAACACATTTGTATATCAAGCTGCATTGCATAAAACACTAAGAATAGAAATAGAAGTTGAATCACACCTTTATCGATTGTACAGGTTACTGGAAAATAAAGTATCAACAGATAAAAGGATCGATTCCAATAATCGGCAATGAAAATTGACCTGTTATTTAGTTCCAATACCTGGACTTCAAAGAGTTATAAAGGTGTTATGATGATCATATAAATTTAAAAGTGCATTTTGTATTATTATATATAATAATAGTATTATATAGTATATAATAATTGATCTCCATTTTCTGAGAAAGATATATCTTAAAAGACGTTAAGTTTTTCAGAAAAAGCTATGTCGCCTTTACTATCAGTTTAAGCATATCTTTTACAATATATGCCATTACATAGCATAGCATTGAAATCTCGTAGCATAGATTTTAAATCTTATAGCATAGCATTGAAATCTCATACCATAGCATACAATCTCATTCGTCATATCATGCCATAGCATAACATAGCATAGCATAAAACATTATTTTTACTCGGTTTTAAATGTTTTATTTGAAAAAAATAAATGTTAAGATTGTAGATTAGTGGTAAACTTTATCTTCTTATTATTTTACTTTAAAAAGTGTAGAACTCTTCTGTGTATGGATGCGCTTTTTTTCCAACTCTCATAGCATACCATAGCATATCATACCATACCATATCATCAAGCCCTTCATTTCAATTTCTCATAGCATGGCATATAAATCTCATAGCATAGCATATAAATCTCATAGAAAATTATTATAATCGCATACCATAGAATAGCATAAAATTGTAAAAGAGAATTATGCATTAAACGACTGTAACAATAAGCAATACAGTCATTTAAGAGATATATTTCATATTAATGATATGATAAGGGAAATATTACAATGCAATATAGTAAACTTTATATATTGTATTACATATTTATGAACTATTTTATTGATATCCAATGCTTAATGCATGGTATGCTGACTTTGTATGAAAATGAAAAAAGGGGGCACCTCATTGTTTTCACATAAAAGTTTTTAAACTATTGAAAATTAATCAGGCTCACTTCATTCTTGATTTTGATAGATAGCATGATGGATAAGAAGTCTATAAGCGAATTTGGCGGGAAAATCATGTGTGCAGTTTTGGATTTTTTTTTTATGTGTTCAAAAATTTAAGTTAGTAAATATGATCAAACGTCCCGAAATCTGACATCATGATCTGTGGTTCACATGTCCGAAACTTTAACCCTTTAGCTATGACAATATTCCACCAACTCGTTTGATACGAGAATCTTAAAACGTATTAGTCTATGTGTAGTGGGGTAACTTAATTAAGGTATCCGACTCCTCAATGTTCTTGTATCAAGAATTTCTTAAGAAGAATATCATCGAAATCTGTAGACATAACATACTTTAAAAATACAAAGATGTTGGGTGTCAGTGTTTATCCCTCTGAGTTATGGCCAATTTGATTTGAACTTTTTGCACCTAAAATGCAATTTCAGCCTGATTAGAATTTGTTGTCAGTATTTTTGATTAAGCAAATCTATTTCTTCAAATATTGTTTTAAATTATGCACAAAGGTCACACTGAATAGAGGGGTTAGTAATATTTTGTACGAAGCAGCATAAATTTTTGTGTGACCTTTTTGCACTTAAGATAGACAATTTCTATAATAGTTACAATTTGATTTGAAACAAAAACATTTTGAATTTTATAAAACTAATCCAGTTCGCCTAGATATGTATTTAGTATCATTTGACATAATAAAACATGTGGGTCAGTGATGTCATATTTTAGATACATAGTTTCAAAGGTAAAGTTCTCCTAAAATAAAGCTTTAAACAATTCAGACATTTTCTGTATATTTGCATGATTAATGCTAAATGTCCATCAGTTTTTAAGATTTAATTTTGTACATGTCCCATAGAACCAATAGAATATGTTAAAAACCTATCCAATACTCAAATTGTTTATAATGAATAAAGTATAATAAAAGAAAAGTATACCGAAAATTGATAAAAATGCTTGTTTCTGTAAAAACCTTCCACATGAAACAATAGTTCCCCTCAAAACTTGTTTATTTGTTGAGCTTAAATGGATTTCTTTATGAATAATGTGTAATTATGAAATAATAATCTCTCTGTGATGATTTAATAAATAAAATAATATTCATTTTAAATACCAGGTATATAGATCATTTGCGCAATGACATCAAAACGTGAGGAGTGAGATACCTTGAGATAATGCAATTTAAATGACTGTCGTTGTTCAATTGATTCCATGTTAGAGAATGTTCTTGAGATATGACTATACTTTAAGACAACGCGGTATTTGAATATAAAATATCACGTAAAATCTTGTGTTTAGTTTTTTTTATCTTTGATAAAAGTTTCCGTTGGTGTTTGGCAAAATAAAGCCAGTTCAAGAAATATTTACACTGTTGTACAATGTGGCCCGATATCAATGAACGTGTTAAAGACATTTACTCAGCTTTGAGTTGTCGTAATAAGATTGCTGCAAAAACCATATCAAAAAAGTAAAAAATATTCTTAACACAATAAAGGCAACAATGACACGACAATGACAGGGTTTATATACTTTAAACATAATAAGTTTGAATATTGGCAAAATATACCTCTACAAAAGAAGATTTGTAGCAAAAGAAAAGAAAGTATAAAACATATCAATGTTCCATATCAATTTCGACTAGAAATTTGGTAGCAGTAATTTTATCACACAATATACGTTTGCATTCTTTAGTGACAAAAACACTGACTTTTAAACAGCATATCTCAAGATTATAAATGACCTCCTTCACAACATTCACAACAGGTTAATTTTCTCAGAAATCATTTTTTTTCTCTTTGCAATATAAATCACCACTTTGTATAGAGTTTTTAAATCTGATAATTTTAACTTTCAAAAATTTCTCGGTCATAAACTCAAAGTATATGCTGGTTTATATTCAGCTTCACCGTTATTTTTTTTACCAAAGCTAATTTTGCAAAAAGTTAATTAACCTAACACTTTAGACAATGTTTACGCATAGTATCTTTTTCGGGGGGATTTTTTCTTAAATATTTTTTGAACTTTAAAAACCGAAAGAAACTCGTATTCTTTACGCATCGATTTGTTTTTCAATTATTCATTATTATAACAAATGCAGTTCACCGTAACTATATTATATATGTCGTGTCATGTTCGGAAAGTACATATAAATATGCAAGTGTAATGGTTATATATATATATATATATATATATATATATATATATATATATATATATATATATATATATATATATATATATATATATATATATATATATATATATATATATATATAAAGCACAGGGAAATTCACTTTTGTTGGAGCTCCACCTCCGCCCCAACCGAGTCTTGTAATCACGTTCTCTGGAACCCATTCTCCTAGCAGTGAGCGGCCACCGCGCTCCCCACTAGGCCATCAAGGCAAGACAAAAATCTTGCTTTCGATGACGAACGGAACCTAGCGCGCTGGCCGCGCACTACACAGTCGCTTGAGATAAAGGTGGAATACAGTTAAACGACAATTTGAGAGGATCGATACGAAACACATTGCATAGATACACACATATATAATAAGCACATATATTGCAATAACTCTCAAATTGACATATACCTGCCCATAGTGAATGATAAAGATATATATAAAGACACGGAAATTCACTTTTGTTGGAGCTCTACCTCCGCCCCGACCGAGACTTGACCTCACGACCTCTGGAACCCATTCTTCTAGCAGTGAGCGGCCACCGCGCTACCCACTATGCCATCTAGGCAAGACAAAAATCTTGCTTTCGATGACGAACGGAACCTAGCGCACTGGCCGCGCACTACACAGTTGTTTGAGATACAGGTGGAATACAGTTAAACGACAATTTGAGAGGATCGGAACGATACACATTGCATAGATACACACATTTACAATATGCACAAACTTTGCAATAACTCTCAAATTGACATATACCTGCCCATAGTGAATGATATAGATATATATAAAGCACAGGGAAATTCACTTTTGTTGAAGCTCCACCTTAACCCCGACCGAGGCTTGAACTCAGGACCTCTTGAACCCATCTCCTAGCAGTGAGCGGCCACTGCGCTACCCACTCAGCCATCTAGGCAAGACAAAAATCTTGCTTTCGATGACGAACGGAACCTAGCGTGCTGACCGCGCACTACACAGTCGCTTGAGATACAGGTGGAATACAGTTAAAAGACAATTTGAGAGGATCGGAACGATACACATTGCATAGATACACACATATATAATGAGCACAAACATTGCAATAACTCTCAAATTGACATAAACCTGCCCATAGTGAATGATAGGAGAATGGGTTCCGTTTTATCTCAAGCGACTGTGTAGTTCCGTTCGTCATCGAAAGCAAGATTATTGCAATGTTTGTGCTTAATATATATATATATATATATATATATATATATATATATATATATATATATATATATATATATATATATATATATATATATATATATATATATATATATATAATCAAACGACTTCTTGGATTTTCTATAAAACTAAAAAAAATCAATACCTTTAAAGTGCACTTCATTTGATGCTTGCTGTGGAAGTATCTCATTTCAAGCAACCATTAAAAGCTAAGAAGTACTCAATAAAAGATGAAAATAAGAGTCAACCTTTCAATAATTCATACAAACACTTACCCTTTAACGGGTCGTTGTTTAATGGTGATTAAGTCTTGGTTGCAACATTTGATGACTATTTCAACTTACAAGGGATGTTTTCATTGATCATGATCAGCTTTCTTTGTTAGTCACCACTTGTATATAGAAGCAGTTTAGAACAGAAGCGCCGTTTCCTTCCGTGTTTGTAAACAGATGCATAAGTACTGTACGGGGGAAGTCAAGATAATGTGTTTTGAATCAAATGTATCATAAATAAAATACTTGTACACATGTACGACAAATCTGTCCATTATAGCTGCTAGCATGCTCGTTTACTCTGTAATAGAACCCTTTTTAAGATTAATTGTATTCAGAATGATTTCTGGGTTTGCTTGAAACTTGAACATTAACTCTACATCAAGCAAAATACTTGCACGTTGAAAATCATTTGGTTTTATTCCAGGAAAACTTGCAAAAAAAATTCTTTATTAAATGTTGGGTTAGACTTTATAGTAAAAAGTTAAACATGAGCTACTAAGAGTAAGTACTATATAAAGTTTAGTCTGATCTTAAAGCTGTAAGATGAATTCTGTCAATATATCATTGGGTATTATCTGAAAGTTTATTTGAAAAGCAGGTGGATACTGAGTAGCAACTAAAACTTTGACATTTTAACTTTTGCAGAAGAATACATGAAGAGTAAATCTCTTTACCTGTCTCAGCTCTAATAATGTTCTTGTGATTTTTTATATATTTATAAATGTTTCTTCATAAAAAGGTCCCTATCCACATTGCATACTTTAAAAATGCAGAATAATTTAAACACCAAGCGTGATCTGTCCTCTCGTATACAGCAAAATGAATTCTCAAATGTATAATATTCGACAAATCGTTAATTATTTCCATTTCAATAGACAAATAAAAAGTAAACGAACACTGTATTTGTATGTTTTTCCTTTTAAATATGACGAAAAAAAACGTTGTTTTTTCATGTTGCTTGGTTATTTTCCTCGGAGAAAACGGCATATAAACGAGATTAACTCAATATGTCAAATGAATTGTTCATGCGAGATAAATTTTCCGAAATCCAAAAAACATTCCTCATTAGTCTATAGAGAGTCATAAACAAACAGCATACAGACTGCAGAGAATTTCTCAATTAGTACATAACTAGTGCATTGTTAGCGAAAATAGTTTTTTAGCCGGGCTCTGCTGAAAGCAGAGTCCTGGCTGTAGACAGGCAAATCACCAATGTTACTATAAATAGCACAACTTCAAAAGTAAACAAAAAACCGAACAGCGTCAAAGTAAAAGCTTCCGCTACACCAAATAGTTACACAAAGAACCACGTTTTGTGAAAAGTGTTGGTTTTTTGGGTTTTTTTATTTTAAGAGTGTTGGTTTTTTGCTTGTTTGTTTTTTTTTAATTTCAAGAGAATTGTCTATCTTTTTTAGTTTTCTTATTAATTACGTGTTTTAAAAATAAGACTCTATGCATTTTGGACACATACAATGCGCATGAATTTCCATGAACTACTTTGCTGCGCGTTGAAGAAATGGGGATTGAATTAATAACGCTTGTTGCAAAATTGATGGCAGAAACTGTTGAGTTTTTTTCTACTAGACAGAACATATTTTTTTGTTTATAGCCGCTTACAAAATTTGGTCGCTCTCTGACGCTTTGTCGACGGTAAATGCATGAGAGAGAGAGAGAGAGAGAGAGAGAGAGAGAGAGAGAGAGAGAGAGAGAGAGAGAGAGAGAGAGAGAGAGAGAGAGAGAGAGAGAGTTTCAGTCTTTACTACACAATACGCATAAAGACACATCAAAAGAGCCCGGCTTTCAGTACTTCAGTACTTTAATTTACAATTTGCAAACATATACAGACAGCACCGTGCTGACATTTATGCACCCATCGAAGCCCAGTTTTCTTAACAAACCCTTAAACGATAATTAAAATTTTAAAAATCTTAACTCAACTTAATCGTTGTTTCATTTATTTCTCGACAAACACACTTATACATTACAATATTGTAATTTTTCGTTCAGGTAAACTTTAATCTGAAATTCTTAAATATCACTTCTTTTATGTACTTGCATCCCGACGAAGCAACAATAGGTCATCAGTTTTCATTTATTATATTTTAATAATCATTTCCACAATTTTCGGAAAGGAGATACTACAATAAAGGATCCCCCTTATAAATGAAATGTTATAGAAATGATAATTGTCTGACATCGTTTGGTAATGACTTCCAATTTCGTCACAATTGAATATATTTGCAAATATATTGCACATTCGTTTTCTCTCCTATAACTATTTCTAAAATAGTATCATTTTACACTTTTAAAAAAAAGTTTCATTTTTCGCACACTAAACATTACTTCTCCCTTCAATATATTCAAACCGGCTTATTTCTTATATTGTCTATTTTCCCATGAATAAAAAGCAGAATTTTTCTTTTTTATATACATATACCGTTTTGTTTTATTCCTATTGTGTTACGATAAAATCAAAATAGGTAGTTTAATTTTTCTTCAAGATTTTAAAATCTTAAAGCTTTTTATTAAAAATATAGCATTTTATTTAACATTCTATCGCACTTTGAAATCTAAGAAAAAATATTTTTTCCTTACGCAGTTACTTCTCGAGCAATCGTCTGTTATAAAACATATATGTATATCCAGGTAACTGTTATCTCCACACTGTCATAATTATCCGGCGCAGTATTACTTGATGAAGATATTCCATAATGATAATGAGACAAAAAACTGTAATTAACCCCTTCGACAATATTGCATAAGAGGTCCACTTAACATTTTATTTTGTAAGGTTTAAACCGTTATTGAGTAAAGCATAATGATATTGTCCTACAATGCTTTATTCGCAGACTGGTCGATATTTACCCTTTTTGATGTTATGGTAATATTCTTCATTACTATTACCACAAGATGGATTATATTAGGTCTTAGGTTTGAAGCTTTGTGATTATAAAGGATATTTTTGTCTAGCATGATATTTTACAATTTCAGATATGATTAGGCTTGTGATTAAGGAAATCATGCTTACATAATCCCTATGATATTTCCAGCTTCCATTGTCTCTGTGATAACAATACGAATCGATTTTGTAACTTATATCTCAAATTTACTAGTATTTTGATATTTAATCGTACATTTGCTGAAAATTATAAAAATGTTTTCAGATTTCCAGTGTCTTTGTCCGTGATAACATTATACAAATCGATTTTGTAATGTATAGTCCAATTTTTTTTTAGCAATGACTATTTTAATTGCTAACCATTATATAAACATAAGTAATAAGAATCATTCTTTAAATAATACGACAATATATGATCACCTCATGATATTTATTTCTTAGGGGAAAAAATCATTATTTGAATATTTTGAGATGATAAAATAAGGTCCGGTGTGATCACTAAAATATATCATAAGGCCCTTCGAGCTTTATTGGATTGACAAGGCCCGACCGTATTTTATCGCTTTATCATATACTCAAAAAAAATTTTATTCCTTAAATAGGAGTATTATTAATTAACGCAGTAATTATATATAGGATCTCTTATGATTTGGTATATAGTGTATGATGGTATATGATATCCAACGAGTTGTGTGTGTTCTATCCCGGGCCTTGGCGAGGGGATAGAAAGCACACGACGAGTTGGATAAATATTATATACCATCGGAAATTCATGAGAGATTCTTTTTATCACGTTTTAACATGTTTTTACATCACATAACGTATTTTGTTAAAACTCAATCTTATCTGTAAATATTGCAATTGTGAGCCCCATAACACATTCGTTAAATGACGTCAACAACCTTACGCTCGGAAAAAAGTTCCTTGAAGATTAGCAAACAAGTATTTAATTTTCTATCACATTGTTATTAATTTATGAAAAAAATGAAACAGCATTAAGTGCTTCACATTTATGACTTTACACTTTCAACTTGATTATTCTGTTACTTTTTCATTCTACGTCATTCATCTCCTAAAGCAATGTATTGTTCAATTATGACGTCACGTGGCGTAAGAACACACAGTGGAATATCAAAAATTTATCCCATGAGTGATATCCACCGCATATTGAGATAAACATGTGATAAATGTACATAACTTACAATATCTACATCGTGAAATTCCCGGATATGTTCACAGTTTTGCACATCGTGGTGTTAATGACCTCCCAACCGAGCATGAGTGCTTGCTTTCTTACATAAAATTCAGCTATCAAAGGCTATTTTGTTATTAGTTATTTTAACTTGATTAAATAAGTCAATATATGCTCATTCATAGTTGTAGGTGATATCCTAAAGTGTTACGGTAAAAGTATTACAAAAGGTAGTGATGATAGCGTCTTAATCAGGGTTAAATAATTCATGAGCAATCACTTAAATTAATTGCTTATTGCTTTTGAATCTGTATTTCAAAATTTGTACGTTTGCGATGTATCTTGTTTATCGTTGCCTTTTAATTTATATTAATTAATCAACATTTCCTGGTAACACTCTAAAATAATCTTGTTGTAAAGATTTATGTTATCATAACATAATTCACAAGTTTATGAAGGAGTACATATCACACTTGGACACAAAGAATTTAGCTAGATTCGGTTATCATTTTAGTCCGGTTAATATTTCCTGACAAAATAATAATATAAAGCGGGGTTCTTTATATCTAAAATTGTTCATTTCAACAGACAACTCTATAATATGTTGCTATTTAGTATAAAAGGCAAAAAACAAAAAAAACCAGTATCAATACTGGTAACCATTGCATACAAATACATTATCATTCATGATAACAATAGACACATTTCAGATATCCGGACGCTTCACCTATCCGGGCGATTGGACATGGGAACGAAGGCGTCCGGATAAATGAGGGCTACTTGGTCATTAAAAATATTTTAAAAAATATAGAATGCAAGTCAATTAGAACAATTTACCACAATTACTGGTCATTGTTTACACCGTCATCATGATGAATAATGGCACTTGAGCAAGCATGAGCTTGATATTTTTTTTTAGTAAAATAAAGAAAATTTAAAATACCAAATGCTTTAACTTTCTTTGTATTTAAGCTGATTTTATATTTTGAATTTTTGGAAAGTTGAGCTAAGTTTGAAAGTCAGTAACACCCATTTAGCTCTTTTTATTCAGATATTCATTTTGCCCCTAGGTTCTTGTAGTTAATAAGCAGTCAAATGTACTAATAAATTGTCTTTGATCAAACTAGTAATTTTTGGACCAATTCTAGATATTTTTCTGTTAGTGCTTGTTAACTTTTATCTTTCTCTTTTAATTATTTATCAATGTTCAGTGATCCAGTCAAAATGCATGACTAAGTAAATTATAAAAATGTGATCATTGGAGGCGCATTGATAATATTTTATTCATTAAAACAATGTTTATGACCTATCACTTAATGATGTTTATACATTTAGTTGTTACAGTAGTATAAATATTTACAGAATACTAAGATAACACCTACTTGTAAGTGATTGCTTATATCCGGAACCAACCCAACCATTTGAATGTGACTGTGTCATTAGTTACTTTTAATTTCTTCTTAAAAGGATGTACAGAAATTGTTGTGATATTATTGCACTTTTGTGACATTTAACATTTCGTGTAATGAATATTGATAGTAAATACATGTATAAGTAATATTTACAAATGACAACGTAACGAGTTTAGGAATGACATAAAGAGTGTCTATTTTACATTATATTTTTAAAACATCCAAAGTATTGTTGAAATTGAATAGTGGTCCTGGAATTAAGAATGAAAGTGTGAACAACTAATGAGGACGACGACGACAACGACAATAATTGCAACGACGACAGTTTGATTAGTAGAGCGCACTTGAGCGTTTGGTTGAGATGAACCGAATAGTAGCTAATTTCTTTTACATTTGAGCAATGAATGTTTAAAAAGTATTGATATAATACTCATCAATCATTACGTGCTTAATTTATGTTACAGTTCATGGAAAACTATAAACTTACCCGTTAACAAGAGGCCCATGGGCCACATCGTTCACCTGAGCAACAATATGCATGATGAAATCAGCTTAATTGAGTCTTAATATAAAATATTTGAACATTATGGTATAAAACATGTGGATCCTGAATTAATAAAATCCATTTTCACCTGGATATTCGGAGTTTAAAATCAAGTCCATTTTCTAACAGGATGGTTTTATAGTCATATCACGTATTGAGCATTGCAGTTCTGAAAAAGACTCTAAACAATTGTTAATATATGGGATGTAAACCTACATCAAACTGTCAACCCCTTGTGCTACCCAAGAATCGTTCGTTGCCTGGGCCAGGGTCTAAACAATTTCAAAGAATCAGAAATGTGTCAAAATACTTGCATATACCGCAAGTAAAACCATGAATTATAACATTTAAGTTTTTGTGAAAAATCAAGATGCATTTCTTTATACAACTGAATCCCAAATGGCCCCCACTTCACTCCTCAAGATTTTGATTTTAACGAATTTAAATCTACCAAATCGAAGTTGCTTCCACTAAAGTTACAGTTTTCTATGTAAATGATTTTTAAAGATTTTTTCTATATATAATTATTCCGTTATAAAAATAGCACACCCACCCCTACCCCCTCCCAGTTGTGACCTCATTCTACCCCCGAGGAGTATGATTTAAACAAACTTGAATCTACCCTACTGAGAATGCTTCTACACAAGTTTCAGATTTTCTGGCCAATTGGTTTCGTGAAGAAAACTTTTCTCCACATATTCCTATGTAAAAATTCGACCCCCTATTGTGCCGCCACTCTACCTCCGGGGATCATGATATTCATGATCATGAATCTACATTACCTTAGGATGCTTCCACATAAGTTTCAGCTTTTCTAGGCAAATGGATTTTGAAAAATTCTCAAAACTTTTCAATAGTTCCTCAATATTTTCCCTTGTAAAAGTGTATGGTTCTTAATTTTCACAAATTTGAATTCACTTTGCCTAAGTTTGGTTGAAATTGGCCTAGTGGTGCAAGAAAGGAGGTTGAAAATGTGAAAAGTTTACAGACGGACAGACAGACGGACGGACAGACGGACGGATGACAGAAAAAATGTGATCAGAAAAGCTCACTTGAACTTTCAGCTAATGTGAGCTATAAATAAAATGAAAAATATCCAATATTTCATCTGAAGCATCAATTTCTTGATAATGACTATCTTCAAACCGTAACATCTTTATTATTGCATCACAAAGATACCTTATATTTTACATCCAGAAAATCTACCCGGTTAAAAGTACATTTTTCTTTAGTTTAAGTTCATTTCATACCTTTGATGGTACAGAAAGTCCTTTCTTGTTGCGAAGGTTTATTTTGCCCTTTGTAATTATGTCAATAGACAAAAAAACCTAACTTTGAATTGTCTTTGTTCAAACTCGGTTTTTATTTTAAAAATTTATATAATAAAGAGGTGGATTTTTTTCTACTCTAGTAGTGCGACTTCTTTTTCTAGTAATTATTAATCAATAATAAGTAATCCAATAGAAATTGATGGCTAGGTAGATAATGAAGTTCCTTTTTATGTAGATGCATTAATAATCTTTTATTCATTATAAATTCTTGCTTTTTAGCCTATAACTAAATTGTGTTTATACATTAGGTTGTCTCATTTGTATCAATATTTACAGAAACCTAACAGAACACACTTCCCATTATGCACTTAATAACGTACTGAACAATATCAACCTTTGAATATGACTATGTCCTTAGTTATGTTTCGTTTCTCCGTAATCATGTACAGGAAATATCATTATATTTCCACACTTTTTCGACATTAATTGCTATTCAATATTTATGATATATATTAGTAATACTAGAATGACTAAGGACAACGTAACTTGTTCTTGAAGGAATCTTTAAATCACATGATCTATGTATTCAATTCTTCGTTATAGCTAAGCAATGTATAGACCATTTTGTCCAAATCATGTTCGTCGTTTTCAAACAAACCTGTTCCTGTAATGGGTCTTTTAATCCTTACCGCTTTTGTCAGTTTGTTGCATTGATCGAGCCCAAACTTACGTCCCGAGAGAATGTATTCCTGATCGTAAGGCTATTGATGGCATCTGCTCCAAAGACAAGCATGCATTGTCTAACAGCGTCAATTACATGCGACATCCACTTATTTGAGCGTAAATGATTCAAATCAAGCGTTTAAATATAGCTATATCTTTATAAATGATCAGGCTGAAAAGCCTTTCAAAATCCGATTTTTAAGATGCATTATGCTTTCATACCTAATGTAGATACGACTCATCTGTTAGCTAAAAGTCAAGTAAATCTAGCAATTATCTTTAAACGACCAAATTTAATACCATTCATCATTTTCACATTAAAATATATTTGCGATCAGAGCTTATGGGATATTGATTTTTCCCCTAAAAATGTGTATTAAAGAGAATTTTACAAGCAAAGATCCTAAGCATTGGTTAAAATGACCCGTTTTTTGGTTAGTGACATAACGACTGCAACCTATGAGTATTCCTGTTAAATCTACAATTGAATAGTCACATTTTTCTCTTTAAAAAAGGCGTTAGACTCTTAGAGGGACATGGTCATGATTTTGGTCAAATTTCATTTTGATATTTCTATTGTTTATAATGCTTTGCAGCAACCTCTAATGATACAGTATCCACAAATGATATAAAGTTGCATTAGTTGTGGGACTTCTGACCCTTAATGATATAATTTTATCATTAACGAAATACCTTGCCGTTCACTAATGATACAATTTCAAAATTATATCGTTTAATGCCAAAATTCACGTCCACTGATATGAGGAAAAAATCAAACAAAATAAGTCCATCGTTGACATCCAATGGTATAATTTTTATTGCATTTGAAAATGTACTTCAATTATTAATGATACAATTATTAAGCATTGAATCTTTTTTTAAGATTTTGTCTCATAACTGCAGTGGTGTGTGCATACAAATTTAGTAACGCGCGTTAGCGCGTTATGAAAGGTTGTATGCGCACACCGCTGCAGTTATGAGACTATATCTTTCAAAAATTTATAACTTTTGCATTGTCTGCAAATGTGATTTATACCGTAAAAATCCTAGTTAATCTTAAGGGTAAGTTCATATAAATATGAAGGCAATTTTAACAGCCACAAGCGTGAACTTTAATTTTCGCTTGTGATGTTGTATTGTACAGCATTCGACGTCATTGTGACGTCCTCATATCTAAAATAATCATCTGATATCATTCTACCTTAAATATCCATAATATCCATAGATGAGGTATTTAGAACGAGCTGATCATTAACAGTAAATTAAGATAATATTGTAAACTTTAAGTATAACTTTTTTATTCAGTTCTTTTTTTTGACATTGGACATATAAACTATCTAGAGTACATGTAGGTCCTTATATCCCAAAATAGGTGCAACGTATCTGGTATGCAGGCTAAAAGTCGCGTTTCTTTGTTTCTTATAAGCATGTTCTTTTGTAGGAACCTTTAATGATACAACATTAATGATATAATGTTGCATAAGTGGACGGAATCATAACTAACTATTAATGATATAATGTTATCATTAATGTACTTCTTATACGTCCATTTTTTAAGCAATTTCAAAGTTATTATATAACTTATGGTAAAAAATAACATCAACTAATGATGCGAAATAAAACGCAAAGCAAGTACATGTTGTGAATTGTTGACCTTCATGATATAATTTTTATTGCATCAGTTGATGGACTTAAACCATTGATTAAACCTATCTGTCTATTTCTCTGTTGGTTAAGAAAAGTATATTAGAATATTAGATAGATTAAGAACAAAGAAGACAATTGAAAATAAGTACATCGTTGACCAATGATAAAAATCTTTATATTGCATTAGGCCAAGTGGATTGTCTTGCCTAGTGGATGGACAAGTCATGCATTTATGCGTGTTATTTTGTCTACTTCTCGCTCTGTTAACTAAAAAAGGTAAAAACAATTTAAAAGAATACATCATTGACCAATATTGATATATCTTTATGCATGTATTGCAATAGTCCTTGTAGATGGTGTTGCCTAATGCATGGACGTCAACCATTAATGACACAATAACATGTATGAAGAGGTAAATACAAATTGCAAAATTAAAAATACTATTTTACATGTATTATACATAATTGCATCATTAGTGGTTGAAGTACATCCTCTAATGCAATAAAAATCATATCATTAAGGATCAGCAATGTAACTATTTTCCGATTTTCCCCCCGATATTAGTAGGCGTAAATTACCGTATGACCTTGATAATATAATTTTGAAATTGTATCATTAGTAAACAGTCAGAAATCTGACCACTTATGCAACTGTATATCATTTGTGGATAATGTATTATTAGAGGTTGCTTCAATGCTATAAAAATACATTTTTAATAATCAAGTGACACTCAAATTTTGGTTGACTATTTGAAATGACTTTCTGAAACATTGCGACGATTCAAAATTAAAAAATATTGTTTGACTCAAATCATGAAAAATGTTGATGCGTCTAAAAGTTTTCATCATCTTTTATTATATTATTTTGTTATATCAGTTATGGGATATTACTTGTGCTGTGAGAAAGATCATATAATCTTTTTTTTAGTAATTTTTCCAGAAATATTTATACAACTAACTATTTATTTTAGGTCAAAAAACGTTATCATTGACCATGCTGGTAATATATGAAATATAAAAACAAAGAATATTGTCTCTTTTTTCAAAACTGCTCTGAACGAAAATTTAGATTTCAGATATCAAAATCAAAGTACTGAAGTACTGTCGGGAGTTGATTTTATTGATTATTATCAATTTTAAAATCAACGATATGTTATGCAAATTTTTATAATATGAATTCTCGAACTTTTCCGACAAGAATTTCGAGAAAACCCCATATGAATCATTTTGTGTAATATTTAAAGATAGAATGAATTCCATCAAACTGTGTATCAGTAATCGAAACGTTTTTAAAAATTATACACGTCTGGATCCAAGCAATATTGAACTCTAGTCTCGTTCAACCAGACGCTCGGCTGTCTCCATTAATCTCCGACTACCAATAGAGACTCTCTGCTTGTCGGAGATTTACGGAGACAGCCGAGCGTCTAGATGAACGAGACTATATTGAACTCTAGCGTAGGAATACATGCAACTACAAAAACAGTTGAATTGTTCGTACTATATAAAATCTGACTATTTTCAAGGTATTTATAGATACTTTTCTTTTGAAAAAGAATGGTACAGCATACAGTACACCGAATTTATCTATTATTTTCAAGATCTACGTCTTATCAGCGGTGATGAATTGTGCTTAGGTCCAAACACTGTTTCACTTTCGGTTTGCCAGAGTAACTGCATAGGACAGTTGATTAAATCAACTCCCAATAAGTACACGGTATTAACAAACAATGCACCGCATAACAAACCTTTAGGCGATTTCTACGCAATAAATTAAGAATCAAATATAACACAAATAATTGTCATTTTATCCTGTAAACGAAAAGACATTCTAGATTTTAAGTGGTTTTGTTCTGCTGGTTAAAGTAATTCTTATGTTTAAAAAAAACTAGCAGAATGCTCTTAAGGGGTATTTCTCCAATAAATAAGGACTCTCTCTATGCTAAACACTGAAAATTTCTATTTTTATAGTTACTGTACTTTCAGGCAATTAGAGTTGTCTGTCCTTTCAGGTATGATAGAATATGCAGCAATCTCAATGGTGTGACGTAATTGTAATGGATTTAAAAACAATAATCAAGTTGCTTTGGGGTTTTTTTTCTCTAAGTAAGCAAAGAATTCATTTTCATCAAAATTTTATGTTAAGAATATTAATGCTTTGGGTTTTTTTCTTTATGTGTAAAGATGCCAATGCGTTGCATTAACGTATACTATTTCATCGCTTTCAAAATAAAATAATATTAGATTGTGGTATATAATAAAAAATCATTCCATTCTTTAGACAAAACTCATTTTCTGAAGATTACTTAATTTGTATAATAGTATCTTCCGCTGGATGCTTATCTTCTTAATTTTTCTCTTTAAATACTGCTTTAAAGCTGAACACCGCTCGTAAATAGGCACCGTCACACAGATACCTGCTATATAAACCCTTCGATTTCGTTACACCCGATTGCACACCTGAACCTCGTGGTCGACATGTAGTATTCCTTTCGTGGTCTTTAGATTTTATGCATTTTTTCCTTATCTTATGTTCATTTTCTGTTCGTAAATAATGCATTGACCAATTTATTTGATGTTAGTATTCTCCTGGCTTCAAAAAGTGCGTAAAATTTGATAATTTCATCGCGACCGGGTAACACGGCGAGGCAAAATGTACGTCCACACAGGTGAGACCTCTACAGCGAAGTACTTTGAACTGTTTAGAGGTCTGTCCCTTATATAAGGGTTGTAGGGACAGCAGTGATTAAAGAGAAATATGGCAGACAGTGCCTATTTACGAGCGGTGTTCAGCTTTAAGTTTGAGATTACTCTAAAAAAAAAAAACACTTAATAATGAGCTAAATGAAGTTTTAATTTAAATCTAAGTATCCAGATTCCGAATCAAGTCTAATTTTTACTATAAATTTTTCAGAGATTGTACGTTACATAAGACATAATAACGTAAATATCTTTTTAATTAGTCTGATCAACGGGAATTTTGTGGTATACTAGTATTTTTATTTAAACAATGAAATAAATTGTACGTTGAAAATTAAACGCCTGTTCCTTCGTCTACAAAGGTATTGGACTATCAGTGCATTATATTTTACAACACTTCCTATGCACCTGATCCTACCTCTATTTTTTGGGGGGTGGGGGGTGTTCGTGTTCCTTCGCTTTGAATTTGTATTTCATTTAATAGATTTTTGAGATGGTTGACAGTTTGTTATTGTCATTTTTCATTGAGTTCTAAACCTGTTTATTGTTCGTTGAGGATCAAAACATAGTGAAGTGGTGAACCTATACCAAATTCTATACCTTATTCATCTCAAAATGTTTGATGTGTCATGATAATGTTGGATTAAGTTTTGATAATAATTTTGTATCACATTTATATGCAAGATTTATTGTGCATTTTGCTTGTCGTATGAGAGAGTGCATTCAGTGTAATCTCCTTATTTCCAGAAAATGTAAAATAAAAAATATAAATTTAAAACTTTATAATTCGAGACAAATGATTCTGAGAGAGAGAGACAATTTTGTCTTTGCTGGTGATATAAAAAGGATATAAACAAATATAAAGAAATTACAATTTTATTTTGATCAAAACTTTTCTTAACGGAAATTTAGAATTCTTAACATATTGATCATGTTATATACACCACGCAACTAGACCTGCATCTTTGAAGTAGTTATATTGTTTACAACAAACTGTTAAAGTCTAGATTAAACATATCTTGTCATTTTCGGTATAAATCGGCCAGAGACAGAGTAAGTCAAAACGTACATGCAATTGTAAAACAGCACATCAAATACCTGTAAATGTAATGAGACGAATTCACGCCACTAAATTAAAAAATCTGAGATGGAACTTTTTTGTCATATTCTCCAATAAATGTAAGAACATAATAGATCGTAATTTGTTGTGTAGGTTCCAATGATTCCATTAAAAGTTATAATCCAGTAAATTCTACAGTGGTATTCAATCTCTACAATGAACACAGACGAGTTATAATTTCGTGGTTACATTACATTTTTGCTGTTAAAGTTGTCTACCTTTTGATGTATGAAAGGATGTGCTGCACTCTTAATGGTATGGCGTAATTTGTTTTAAGCACTCTACACATTGTATTGAACAAGATACTTTGTTTTCATTTGAGTAGGCGAGCAAAAATCAATTTCATAAGTGCTTATACACTTTAAAGTGTTTTTTAAAATAATTTTCCTATGAAAATTGGCCTATAATCAAATAATATTTCTTAAAGTCTAAAAAACTGGGTCCTTAGAAGATTTTTGCATGTTTATTTTTTATAACATTGTGTATAATTATTAATCTTATAATGCTTATTCTATTATGGAGAAATCATGCATATAAATACGATATTTAGAACCGTAATTTCAATGTGATATATACAGTTTAGACATACACTTCTTGTATAAAGACAGAACAATCACAGAAACTGCATTATTGCTAACACTGTCACGATTTCCAAATTGGAATCAGATGGCTTTTGCTCATCTAATCTAGCAATTGTATTTTTGATAGGTATATGCATTTATACCTTCTCATTATTACATTTGATGGTGGACTATATTTCATAGTGGACAATATTTGATGGTGAACTATATTCGATGATGACAGTGTTAGATGCGTTGCCTTCTCTCAATGACATCAGTATTCTCCACAACAATCGGCTGAATGACTCTGAAAAAGAGGCCATGTTATTAGATTGTGTCCGGAATACAAATACATATAAAGGAATATTTTCACTTAATATTCCATATCAGTAATTAAACAAACCACCTTTAAAATGAGTAAATTGTTTGAAACTATGGAGTACAGGTATTCGAATACTTGACTATCGCTAGGTTACAACAATCCTCAACTAATATTTTCTTAGTCGATGAATCGTTGTAAGGAAAAAAAAGTCGAAACATCTTTTTTTTGTGGCTAAATGCAGCAATTTTGGGCTATCAATTAACTGACAGCCTTCTTTTTTCTGCAATTTTGATCCGTAAGTTGCAGTGATGTGATTCCTTTGGTGCCCTAAATGTTATTATAAGCGGCGGATAAAAGGCAAATGTTTGATTTCTTGTTTACAGCTCATTGCTTAATTACAAATAATAAAAAAATGTCGATAATGTTAAATTGTGTCTTTTTGAAATATATTTCTTCATGAACTTTTACAAAAATGATTGAATTGTTTGAACGTTAAAAAGCAAACAAAAGACATGTATTGGTGACAAACATTTTGGCTTTTTTCGTCTATATCACATTATGATTGCTTATATGAATATTCAGGTACTTTGAATAATTCATCCGATAGAATATAAGGAGATGTGTTAATATAAACTGTAAAATGTTTTATTAAAATTAATGGTTCTAACGTCCCTTGAGGCTATAGTGATTAGGTATCGCTGCATTCTTATTAAGTATAAACAACCAAAGAAAACAGTTCATCTTTGATAAAAAGTTATTAAATGTATGTATACTAGTATTTCTCTTCAAACGTTTACTTATTTAAACTATCACTAAGGTTGCTTTCAATAATTTTGCAAATACAGGAGAAACAGAATGGCATGGTTTGCCTGGTTGTATATTATCTGTGACAATTTTTTTTGTTATGAATATCAAATTAAATTATCTATAATCATTGGGTTATTTTTTAAATTTAAAATCAGTTCATTTATATAATACATATACTACATATCTTACACGAATTGACAGGTCCCTTTGAAATACGTCAAAAACCTTGGAACTTTGACCAAAGCCTCACCGTCATCATTTACACACATCAGTCCCGAGGCGCACCTGTCAGGAAATAATTGATTGGTTATTTGATTGATTGATTCAATTATTCTTTCATTAATTCAATCGATAATACATATATTTATGCATTTTAGTGTACTGTTTAGTCATTTCCAAGAGGCCAGTTTTTACCGTTTTTCATTATAATTCATAATCGTACGAAAGACGAATAGGGCCACATGAAAAAATATTTTTTAAGTGGCCCTACTCGTCTTTCGTATTATCGTATTCATCCAGAATTTATTTTTAAAAACCTAATATTTTTTAAATACCATGGATGAACAATTAGTTATTGTATTGTTTCCCTTACTCCGTTTATTCTTTGCATATAAATGCTTGAACAATGATTCATTAAACGAAAGGTTGTAGGATCTGCACGTTGTTTCAAAATGACATCAAAAGTGTATGTAAACAAAATGCATCATCTATGCCAGATTGCATGTTTTATTTTCTCCATCATTATTTTTATCACCCATGAAAAGCAACACAATGTCGGTTTTGATTATGCATGCATTTGTTTATCCTGTCTAGTAAATATATTTTTGGCTCAGTGTTATTAAGGTGAAGACGATTGCAAGGCTCAGAATTCAGACTCCGTCGCTTTAACATTTTAAAAAAGCAAGTATCTGTAATGCTCAAATTGATGATTATTTTTATATAAATTTTGATGAATAGGTAGTTATATTAGACAATAGCCACTAGAATAGTCGATGCCCGAGAGAAAACAATCATCCAATTCCTCCTCCTCCCCTACAACCCCCCCCCCCCCCGGTTGCGAAACATAATATTATTATACAATTATTTAATGCTTAAGCAGTCAATAGACTAGAATATTTTTCCCGAGGTGCAGGGAACAGCTCAGTATGATCTATTGCCCGAGGCCAACGGCCGAGGGCAATAGATCATACTGAGCTGTTCCCTACACCAAGGGAAAAAATTATGGTCTATTGACTGTTCAAGCATTAAATAATTGTTTTATTACCTAATTCCTTTTTTAGTTTTCGGGGTTTACAATTTGCATATTGCAGATGGTTTTCGTGCTATTATGCATATACTCAGATTTTTTTTCATCTTTTACATGCACAAAACCTGGCCCCGCCGTCACCAACTTTCCTCAAGCCAATACTCATCCTCAAATCTGAGGTTTGACCTCAAATTTATGCACATTTCTTTACAGGATTTGAGTTGAGGAACGAGTTGAGGGATTTGAAAGTCTTGGTGACGGTGGAGCCTGTTGCATGCATTACAACATCTCAATTTAATATTAATTTACACAAAGAAGGGGGAGTCTTCAACCCATTAGATTTTAAATAGTCTTTTACCTTATATAAAGCTTTAAAACTGTTGATTATTTGATACTCCATTTTGATAACATTGAATTTGGTTTCACCAAGTACTAAAAACAGCGTCTATGTAAAGGAATATACATTCCCTGAGTACTATCGAAAGGATGTAACATTAACATACCCGCGTTCTGAAATACGTTGCCGGTCCATTAGATCACAGTCTATTGACCGGCGGTCCAATAGATCACAGTCTATTGACCGGCGGTCCAATAGATCGAAGTCTATTGACCGGCGGTTCAATAGATCGCAGTCTATTGAACGGCAGTTCAAAATAGACGCAAATATTTAATTTGTGATAAAACAACCAAATCCCTTTGATTAGGTAATAATTATTTTTATTAATTTGGAGGGGGAAAAGAAATTTACAAGGCTTTACAGAGTATCATTTGAAAAACTGTTGCTAAAAGTTGTACAGCAAAAACTTAAATACATCTTCAGTTACCCACCTGCCTTCAGTTTTCGTATCCGCTATCAAACTTTAAATTTCGCTCCTAACTCGTTACAATAACTTGAAACATCTTTATAGCACCATATACACTGAATTAAAAATATATAACAACTTTTTACTCGGTCATTTATTTCAATATGATATTACCTTGCGGTAGCCCAAGAACAATGATCCCCTAGTCTGCGTGCGCATTCTCTGCAACAATGACAAGGTCTTTGTACCACGTCACAATTTTTGGAGGGTAGAGGTGGACAGGGAACATCGGGGTCACATTTACCGCAGGCCAAGGTCATTGAAGATCCCAAGGACACAAGAATGAACAATCGAAGAATACAACAGTTCTCCATTTTCTATATCTCTTGGGTTTTTTTAACTTTTACTCGATAGCTCTTAATGACTGCAACTCAACAGAGATGTAAAATGATTTATGTATACGCATGTATGTTCCTCCTACGATAAAAAGAAGAAAAACGAATCTGTAGTTATGTAATAGCGATTGCATCATCTGGCAGCTTTGTTTGTCATAGAGAATTTTCAACAATTAACAACAGAGCGCGCCAGACTCGTAGTAATTTGTCATGAAGAACGAAGGAGAGGGAAAATATGCAATTAAAGTGCTTGAGAGATGTGCCGGTGTGTTTTAAGGATTGGCCGAAAGATAGCATTTTGAGATTTACTCCTGGAAAATCTACCGAATTCCAGCGTCATCTCGTATTTGCTTGAACGATGCTGACAGTAACGTCTCGTTGATTTCGATATTAGTTTCACAGCTTTTAAACGGTTTTTCAAGTTTAATCTCATTTTATAAATATGCGCTGTCAAGGAAAATGCTTTTATACTTATCAATTAAAAGCTATTTTAACGTTAATTATGTATTTTCTATTTCATTTATGCAATGAAGGCTAGTCATTTGTTTAATATCGCCTCTATCGTAGTTTTATATGGCTAACATCATTATTCCCTAGAACAATGTGTTTCTACGTGTTTTACTAACTTCATGTATCAAAATGAACATGCAAACTATCCCACCGGATACAAGCATATTAAATGTGAACAGTCAAAATAACAAGATACTCCGTGCATTTGGTGAAATGTCGAAAGGAAACTTGTAGGAAATTTAAAAAAAAAAAAAAATACCATAAGAGACATTTATAGAATAAGTATGGGCGCTTGTTGGTAAGTATAGCACAATTTAAAAAAATGCATAAAGCTTAGAATATTTTTTAGATAAAGGTTGTTATAGCTAGCGTGTTAAATAATAGTTTTATAGCTCTATTTCATGCTTTTGTTTGAGCGCAGGAAATAATATTCTGGCGTATAAACAATTTCATACAACATATATAATCACGGTTTCGATCCTCGGGGCAAATTTTTCATAAGCTACCGCAAGGTAATTTCATCCAAAAACAAGATATCATAACTAATATCTATTGTTTAAAAAGTGTATACGCAATACTTTTAAGATATTTTATGATAATGTATTGAGTAAGGGGCGAGATCGAAAGTTTGATGGCGGGTGAAAACCGAATTAAGATAGTAACTAAAGGTAAACGCCTGCGTATGACGTATACTAGAAACATTAGATACACACAACTCTTGGTACATGCTTTGCTTGTTAAAATGATAAAGAAGCTGGACGCAGGTTGGACACCATTTTTTATTTATAAATACAGTGTATATGATAAACATCAACACAAATTAAAATATCGTTTTTCATTCAACGACAGCTCGTTTAAATATAATTTTGTTACATTTTTAGCTAATTTGTAAGTTGAAGTTGCAATGACTTGACAAGTAAAACGGAAGCCCATGTAGTAATTGTAAAAAAAAAAATAATTATAAAACGTAATGAGTTGCACTATTGTAATTTGTATTGAAACACTTTAAAAGCAGCAAACTTTATATCCTGAGATTTTACGCGATGATAAAAAAACGTTTATTTCAAGTCGCAAAAAATTTACCACAAAATTGTTTTCAGTACAATTTACAACTATCAAAAATATCGCAAATCGTAAAAAATGGCATACTCTAAAAGAAAAGTCTACCTATTTAGATTTCTCTCTTTTTTTGGCAAAATGTGCGACACGCAAAAAAAAAAGCCAGATATTTTTTTTTATTTTATACATGTATGATAAACTCTCTATGATTTCTCCATGTGTTATAGCTCCGGAATCGGTACCTCCCAATCCCCGGAAGAGACGGCCGTCAAGATCCGTGCTAGAAATAATTTCAGGGATAAATATACACGGGAGAATGAGGAACATCAAAAGCAAAAGAGAATCGAGGAACAGGGAGAGGTGTGGCAACAGCAACGAGAAGAGGCCGCAAGAGTGCGCAGGCTCAGAGAGGCAGGTCAACAAAACAGAAATAAACAACGACAGGAAAGAGACCGGAAGTTACAAGAGGAACAGAAGAAGGAGGAGGACAGAAGAAACCGGAAGGACGTCAAACGTTATGATAAAGCCCAACAGATGCCAGATGACTCGTATGGTGGTAGTCAGGCGCCATACAAATACCAAGCAAAGCAGCATAACGTTCAAAACACAGGACGTCCAGTCAGGATAGACGGTAGAATGGAAGGTAAAGTACAGAAAGATGCTAAAAACAGGGGCAAACTTATCGACAAGAGCCCGGATGAAACAAATAATACATTTTACGAAATATCTCTTAAAGAAGATGATCAAACAGCAGTTTTAACTGAGCAAAGACAAAACGTGAAAGGCAAACAATCCGGTGGGGGTATTCATGTAATTCCACCAGACGTTGGGAAAGAAGAACTCAAAGATGACAGACCACAACGCTCTAAAGTACGACAGAGAGCAGCAACAGCTCCAGATGTAAAAGGAATGGATAGAAATAGAAAACAAGACGATATGCTTCTTCCGATGGGTCCAAGAAAACCGATTAAAGGGATTAGACAGCCTGATAGAAACCACCAAGAGTCGGAATTGGAAAACGATGGAGACGAGCAAAGGTCTGATGTTCCTAAAAAACAACTCAAAGATGACAGACCGCAACGCTCTAAAGTATGACAGAGAGCAGCAACAGCTCCAGATGTAAAAGGAATGGATAGAAACAGAAAGCAAGACGATATGCTTCTTTCGATGGGTCCAAGAAAACCGATTAAAGGGATTGGACAGCCTGATAAAAACCACAAAAATTTGGAATTGGAAAACGTTAGAGACAAGCAAAGGCCTGATGTTCCTAAAAAGCATCCCCGGAAACCAGAGGTTGTGGAAGTTTCAGGAGTGCAAAGAGTTCAAGAAATAGAGAAGGCAAAAATGAAAAAGGATGAAAAGACTATTCATTCAGAGGCCCAAAGACAACAACAAGAAAGTGATCAAGAGATTTCAGAAAGCGGTCACGAAGTCGCCAAGGTCAAAATTCATCCCTCTGATGTTGACCCTATAATTCGAGAGAGGGCTCTTACCTCTCGGTACTAAAACTATATATTTACATTTTCCAGTGTCTTTGCCTGTGATAAAACTACGTATCGATTTTGTGCTATATAACCCCAGGCACGTAGCATCGTTTTTGAAAGTGGGGGGGGCCAGACCCATCCAAAATATCTTGACAAGCAAAAAAAAAAAAAAAAAAAGAAGATTCAAAGTTTCCAAAAATCTTCAAAATCCTAATCCGTGGGGGGGGGGGGGGGGGGGGGGACTAACTTCAATTTGACTCCTCATTTCCTTATCTTCATATCAATTTTTTACTTACTTCCAAAAAAGTGGGTGGGGGGGGGCAACTCCATTATAATTCATTTTTTTATATGTAAATTAAAAAAAAAATTGTTGTTCCGAGAAAAAGTGGGGGAGGGGGGCAGGGCCCCCCCCTGCCCCCCCCCCCCCCCCCTGATGCTACGTGCCTGAACCCATAATACAAATGACGCCAAATTGAGGCGCCAGCGGGGTTTGCTTATTTATATAAAAATATTTAATCGTACGATGGCTCAAAATTATATAAATATAAGTAATAAGGAATCATTCTTTGAATATTATGAGGTGATAATTTCGGTCGGGGCGTGATCAAATCTATCATAAAGCTCTTCGGGCTTTATTGGATTTGATCACGCCCCGACCAAAATTATCACTTCCTAATACTCAAAAAATGATTCCTTATTCCTTATATAATATATTTCAACAATTTTTGGGTCTAATGAAAATACATCTGTATAAAGATTGGATTTTATTTTAACACATTTCATTGATATGTCAAAACAGGATTGGACAACAAGCAAAGTCTATACATTATAATAAACCCTCCCCTAAATACATGTAACTATCGTGAAAGCATTAGGCAATTGTAATATTAGTATTTAAAACCATTACGAGAATTGAAGATATGTTCAAATGCAACAAGTTGTCTTCAATTATTAATCAATAAGTTGGATAAGGTACTAAATTTAAATATATATATTCCCGTATGATTGAAGAAATTAAAGAGTTTTTTTCTTGTATTGTGTTTACTGTCGATTCCTAATTAAAAGCGAGGAATTAATATGTGCGTAAAATCGTGAGTAGCGCATCCTGCGGGTATTAAGATTTTTCTTTTATTTTTCGGACGGATGTAAACTAAATGAAACTATGATAAAAAAAAAAAATCGGCGATTTGAAGCAAAAGGCTTGAATCGCAGAATTAAGAACTCAAATTAAATGATAAATCTACCGTATAACTGCTTCAACATTCCTTTTTCATTATTATGCTTACAATTGATAAGTGCTGCTTTTGGGTAAAAACGTCGTGTTAGTATGTTTTAGACAAGAAACGTGTGATTTTTTCCTTCAAGCATGGAAGATCAATTAATAGGAACCATACTTTGAAAAAGTGCAGATATTTTTATACTTAATAGAATATGAAGTATTGTAAACACATTAGTAACTTATATATACACGTGTAACTTCTCCCAGCTTATGACAACTCCTTTACTGCTTTCTTTTGCGTCATTGAAGTTTGGAATGCATGCATGGCGTTTATTTAACACCTAAATGCGCATAGCGCATTCAAAGTGTAAAAGCTCACAACTCATCAAATAATTTCAATTTTACCATCAAAAGTTGTGAATTAATTCAATCAAGAATTATTTTATTTTATTACAAATATCCTTTTATTAGCTTCCAATATATTTTGGCTATTCAAAAAATTACAACAACAAAACAAAGTGAAACAATTCATCAATTTATGTGTTAAAATGATTCTCATACGAATTGTAATCTATACTTTACTTATATTTTGGCATTCAAATACAGTAAATCTACAAACTTCATACTAACATCAAAAATATATAATCGTGTAATATTTTATAGTGAATGCTTAACAACCTTTGATAAACAAATGATAAATCACATAAACAAAATCAGAAAAAACCCATAAAAACACAACCAGTGGTCGTTATCACAGATATAAGATACATGTATAAAGATCATTCTCGTTAGGTCTCGAATGGCATTACAGGAAATTTTTTAATGAAATACATGTATTTCAATTAATATCTTTATACTATCTACAATAAGCAATTAAATCAGATTTATCACAAAACAAAACGAAGGGAATAAAAAATTCATGAGCAAATTACATAAAAATGATTATCAAATTATATACATTATAATATACATGTATTGTGTATCAAAAAATACAATGATATTCTTTGGTCAGGTCTTGATTAGATAATTCTCAGCATTAATATTACATTCATCCTCTAGCAGTCTATGATTTCACATTTTGTGGCTTCAGTTGTTCTCACAATTGCTCCAAGCAATTAATAGAGTGATTTGATTGTAATATATTGTTATGGAGGCACTTTTTATAGTTTTGAGGTGTTATTCCTTTGTAGAAATGGTTTCAGGTGCTGGTGGAAGGAATAATGAACCTGCAAAAATTTATATATCTAAGAATGCAGAGTAAAATTATTCAGAATACTAGTAAAAAATTTTCATTGTTTCCAGATGTGCAATGTAACTCTTTCATCGTTTTTGCAATGTGGATCAGCACTTATAGAAACTGTACAAATACAATGTTTATCATATCTGTTCATGTAAATGAGCAATATTTATATGTAAATATACAATATCCAGTATGATTGAAAAAAAAAAAACAATATAGTGAAATATTATAATACAATTATTCATTGAGGCTGTTTATATTGGTAATTTTGCTGAAAATACGGTTCTTACATCAGATTGGTTAAGAGGTTCATTTTGTGTTGATTTTAGCATTCTCTCGTAAACATTTCCATCGTAACAGCCAAGCACCGAACCATGTGTGTTGTCATGGATATCAAAGGCATCTACAAGGGAGACTGCTTCTGGTCTGAAATGTAAAGAAATTATTGAATAATACAGGTACTCTTAAATCTAAAAGAAAGATTACAAGAGAGAGAGAGAGAGAGAGAGAGAGAGAGAGAGAGAGAGAGAGAGAGAGAGAGAGAATGTCTGTGGGTAGCAGGGCTCAGAAAAGGAGAAACTTGCTAGACCAAACAAAATATGTTTTACACATGTAGAGTTACTAAGCAACATGTCGAAGATATTTAAGAATTATTTAGTACATGTATTAATTGGTTCATCTCACCTGATTTCTGCTAGCATCTTGACTTCTGTTTCTTTCAGCCATTCCATCTGTGGCAATCCAATAGACTCAGTCTTTGGTTGGATAAAAATTTAGAAAATATACATCATTATCATAATAATGGTAGAAATACAGAATGAGCAAACTTTATACACATGAAATTGAATAAAGACTTTTTGACATTTATGACCAAAGTTCATATCGGTATATCCAATGTTATTTTTGCCTTTTTTATATCCATTTTAGACTTATCTTGATCTATTTACAATCAGCTGTTCTAATACTCTTCTGTGTATAATGTAAAATCATATCTAAATGTCAGTTGGCAAGACCCTATTACACATACATAAACAACCAACAGACTTCACTGTGTCTCCATAATTTGTACACAGAGTATAATACGGTGTAGTTATATATCTTTTGTCTCACCTTTAGAAAATCTCCAGCATTCTTAATGTTGAACACAGTAAAAAAGATGAGCAGATTGTTTAAAGCCTTGGAAACAGGAACGCTGATCTGAAGTTGATTCATGCCTTCCTTGTAATCAATCATCATACAGTATACCAGGTGGGCCTGTAAGTGTGTACCAGAGAATAACACTAGTGTATTAAATTAACAGTTGTTTGTAATAAACCACCATACAGTATAACAGGTGAGTCTGTAAGTGTGTACCAGAGAATAACACCAGTGTATTAAATTAACAGTTGTTGTAATCAACCACCATACAATATAACAGGTGGGCCTGCAAGTGTGTACCAGAGAATAACACTACTGTATTAAATTAACAGTTGTTTGTAATCAACCACCATACAGTATAACAGGTGAGCCTGTAAGTGTGTACCAGATAATAACACTACTGTATTAAATTAACAGTTGTTGTTATCTGTTATCAACCACTATACAGTATAACAGGTGAGCCTGTGTGTACCAGAGAATAACACTAGTGTTTTAAATTAACAGTCATTATAAACCACCACCATACAGTATAACAGGTGAGCCTGTAAGTGTAAGCCATAAAATAACTCTAGACTAAGGGTAAAAAAATTAACTGTTCATCACTCAGTATAACAGGTATATGTAAGTCTGCAAGTTTTGGGAAAAAATAACACTCTGAAAACTAACTTCTCTTTACCTAATGCGAGGTTCCCACTGGCATGTGATCTGTCATGAGCACAATGTCACCAACACTATGACGGATAAATCATAAGTGATCATGGAACTTCTCAATAAGTTTAGGGTTAGGTTCAAGGTGATACAATTCTATATGTAAGTCCTTATAGTATTTTGTCAAACTTTAACAGGTAAGGTCAACATATGGTATAAAAAAAACCTCATTTGATTCTTGCTATCAGTGTATATTCTCTCTTGTTACTGACCCTTGCTGCTCGGACAAGTTGAACCAGGTTGTCATTCATGGCCTTATGTTGCTGCTTTCCCCCTTCTATATCTCTTTGGAGCATCCTGGCAACTTCTGAAATCATCCTAAAAATTCAACATAAATGTGTGACGTGACCAAAAGTCCTCTACATGTATTATGTTAAGTAATAAAATAAGCATGATGTTTACAATGACACTGTTTCACTGAATTTCAATGAGTTTTAACTTTTACAGAAATTTTCTTTCTATGTAAAGGAGTCAGATGATTTGACAGCAAGCATTTTTTTTACATGACTCATGTAATTAAGATAATTATAAATATTATATAATAAAAATTTCAGTTATTGTTCAGCAGCAGAGGGGTAACAAGGATATACCAGTTTAAGTCTCCCTGGGTGATCAGTAAGATGTAAATTATAGAAATCTTATCTATGGTACTTACCTGTAGGCTCGGAACCTGTACACCTGGCATAACAAAGACACATTCATACAGTCTCCAGGTGAGTTGATGGGACAGGTGTATTTTATGGGGTCCATACACAGGTATTCTGTGGAACCGGACAATCTCTCTCCGCTAACAACTGCAGCAAACCTCTTCATCAAGTACCTATACATAGTAAGTAATTATCATGTTTCCATTATGTATTAACCATGCAAAACGTAATATGACTTCTCCATATTTCATTTCAGTTTGCACATCAAATTCTTAAAATTAACTGTAAATTTCAAAATGGGCTACTACAGATTATAATAACTCTCAAGTCAGAATCTTTCACATTAATTCTGAATAACACTCCATTAAATTGATCATGAACAAGTCTCAAAAATAGCATTTCCTCTCACAATCACCATGTACGGTTGATTTCTTATTTACCTTGGGTTTCTCATTCACCTATAAATATCTGCCACTTTGTATCAAATACTAATACAAATTCAAGTATAAAATCACAACATAATTTCATTTTGTAATTGTTCACAACTGTTGGAAAAATAATGTAGAGATTTTAAAACCCCTAGAGGATATTTCTTGCCATTCTAAGTAATAAAGGAATTTAATTTCTATCTGTGTTACACAATTGTTACATAGGCAAGTTATGTTACATGAAATACAGTCGCACCTGTTTTTAGAGACTACTGATGGGAGAATGACAACCTGACCACTTAAAACAGGGGGCCTTTTATTCCAGTTTTCAAATCAATGTACTTAGGATTTTAAATGAGAAGACCTCTTCGGAAGAGGCTCTTCCTACTTTCCATTCATATAAATTTATTCACAATGCCAGATGTTTACTCAGAATTCATCATAAAATGAACAATACTGGCAGTAGGGCTAACATACATGTTAAGCGCAAGATTGACCATTTGATATCTTTGTATTGAATTGGGTTATCTTATTAAATCCTAACAGAATTCAAATTACACACAATTATTGGTCATCACCTCATTATCTGCTGTTTAAGGTTGGCTTTTTTTGACACAGGGTCACGTGTCACAGTAGAAATCATGTGACAAAACAGACAATTGAAAACAGGCAAGTTAAAAAGCAGGAACGAAAAACACTGGCCGTTGGTAGCATTAAACAGGTGGTCGCTTAAATGAGTTAAAATATAGTGAAAAACTAAACAGGCAGGATTGAAACTGGATGCTCATGGGGAGTGGCCACAGGTTAAAGGTGGCCGTATCAGCTGGTGCGACTGTAGATGAACTTGTTCTGCCAATCAAAAAAGGTTTTACAACCAGAATTTAATCATTTTCCTTTAAAAAGAATCTATAGTATCCTCCACCCCTTCATTGCTATACAGTGTTACATTTCTTTTAAGATTTTTAAGACAAGTACACAATACCTTCCATGCCAAAATTTATAGAGAGTGTTTTTAAAACACCTCTTTTTTCATTACACACCTGGCGACCTGCAGGTAGAGCACAGTGTTCTCCCCTTCCACAGTCACCAGTGACTTGGCCAATGCTACTGCGTCCCCCAGGGCTGAAGCGGCGAGGAAACCATGTCCCCCACAGGCCTCTCTGCTGATCTCCAACAGCTCGACCGTCATTTCGGCTGACATGGCCTTCATGCCAGCCGACTGACAATGGATCTACAAAAAAAACCCACAGCCATTTGAAGATTTTCCTAACCATGCCTTTTTTTAGCTACACTAATAAACTAGGTGGCATAACTCAAACATTCAAGCAAAAACATTCTTTACTTTACTGGAAGAATAACTTTGATTTATTATTCAAAATCACTTGAATCAAAAATAAAGCACCATACGTACATGTGAATAAAGCAATACATTTATACAATACTATACCTCAGGAAGATTTTTAAAGTTTCCCTTCATTATCTCTGCATAGGTTTTTAAGTAATTATTCTTGATGGTTTAAGAGACAAAGAATAAAGCGTAGGCTGTGGCAAGACTAGGAAACACTTTGTACTGCTGGGTCTGGTAGTCCAAGATCTTGCTCTCCATTTCACTGCTGTGACACATATTTGTAACAGTTCGAATCAAATTATTACACTATGTACTATGAATACATCTAAAGACTAAATAGGCTATTCTCTCTCTCTCTCTCTCTCTCTCTCTCTCTCTCTCTCTATCTCTCTCTCTTTCTCTCTCTCTCTCTCTCTCATTCCATAGAGTTGAAAAGAATTTTGTGGAATGCCTAAGAAATGCAACTTTGCATGTTATTATCAAGTTTAACTTTAACATATGCTCATGTGCAAGAATTCTTATAGATACTTAAATGTATTTGTAGAAGAATAATGAGAAATTTATGGCTTACCTTGAATCTAATGTAGACTGTCTTCGAACAGCAGAGTACCGAACAGTTATTGTAGAAGAATTACGGAGAATCCCGAAGCACCAGTTTACAATATTGACCCTCATCAAGATCATAGCAGAGTAGTTTGCCTTGCTAGGGCCTCTGAATGTAAAATGGCCTTCTCTGCTAACCTTCACAACATAAGTAATAGATGTGTTTATTAAGTGAATATAGGTACATAAATGTGTACATACATGTATGTATTGTACATATATGTAGATGGGTCGATATATATTTAACATGTTTAAATGCATTTTTTCTACTGTGAATATACATATGAATACAGTTACATAAATTGTTGTGAAAAACGATTTTTGTGTAAAATCAGATTCAGTATTAAGCATGGTACAAAAACTAAATCTGGCCATTATCATTGGTGAAAAAAGGACAGAGGAAATGAATCAATAAAACCGCTGTAAATTACTTTCAACAAGCAAATACATGGATATTATTTTCAACTTGTGCTAAAGACACAAATAATACTTTTTTCTTCAACAACATTATGATATCTCATTTAGATAGATATATTTATCAAGCACATAAAAGCAGTAAATCCCATGTGTTAACAAGTTTAAATATGTGAGTTTTAAGCTTGTTCAACTGTGCATTTTTCATCAACATATTCTCCTGTGGAATTTGTACATTATTCAGGATTAAGTAACCAATGTCAATGGTATTGAATGAACGTTTGGGTCCAATATCTACGAAAGCCGAGAAGGGTCATTCGAGATTCGAGATTCGAAATACGAGATTCGAAATACGAGATTCGAGATTCGAAATTCGAGATTCAATATCTAAATTAACCAATCAAATCAAGGATCTGAAAATATGTATCCTAGCGACATCAAACTGTTCTAAATCAAAATCATACGTACATGCTCTTATATACAAATAAATGCTATGTTCACTTCTCCCTACCTAACTAAATAATTATTTGTATTTACTTTTACACAGAATATCTAAGTAGACTAGTAATAATGCAGTGTGCTTCGCGGATCTAAGTGATTTTGTTTGCCCTGGTGCATTTCCACCTGATGCGTTTGAACCCTAAGGTATTTCACCACCAGTAATAGTTTAAAACCCGGATTTATTCACCCCTTTTGTAAAAAAAAATGCGGTTATGGTAGAGAACTTCATAAGCGTAGCTAATTTTTTCTGTAGGGGATCCTAGGCCAATTTTAAAAAATTTTACTATGTAAATTTAATAAGCTCCAATTTTCCCGAGGAGGGGGTCCAGATCCCCTGACCCCCTCCTTTCTAGATCCCCGCATGAAGATTAGTACATGTATCTAAATAATCTAAATATAAATAATCTGTCCTGTTTCACAAATAAATATAAGCATTACTTATCGTTTTTATGTATGCATACAGTGATACACTAGTACTATGATTATAAACAAATCATTGAGATAGTATCACATCATACGGAATTATTGATAGATACAATTTTTTTTCCTTTTCTTCAGTAAACAACTTATTATGAGTCTTACTTTTGGAATTGTTTTCAATATAGAAGGATACCTACTCTCTACAATTAAAGGTAGGGATGAGAGGGTGCCAATTTGTTCACATTGCCGATTTCTTGTGCAGAGAACAGTAAAACCTTTTATTTGATTGTGCATGAATATTTCAAAATTAATTGTTGTACATATATTTTGTTATAATTCATTCATTGATATATCAACAAGAAAGAATAAAAGCATGTTTCACAGCCAAGTTAAGTCTCTCTGTAGTTTCCTACCCCCCCCCCACCGCACCAAAATTGACAATAATTACATATAAGTCATATAAATGTTTACTTTTTTTGTAAGTAAATCTCTTAAGATGTAAATAAGCACTGCAAACAAAGATGTGTGAATTTAATATACTACTGCATTACACTTAGCCAGATAAAATGTAATCAGGATGAAGCTACAAGGGGTGAGTGGTGCAAATTTACCAATTTGTCGCCATACACACAGAACACCAAATAAAGAAACTGTGAGTGGTGTGTGGAATGCATAAAAGATGGCGGCAAATTATCTCAAATAATCAGTGCAAAAACCCACAAATAGGCTGTTATTCGTTACATATCCTGCAAAAACATTGATAAAAAATGTTATCGTCCCATAACATAGCCGATTAAGTTAATGTGTACATATAGTCAACGTACATGTAATTCTAATGTCCATGGAGGCGGACGTATCAGGCGGGGATCCAGAAAATTAAATTTAAAAAATGATCGGTTGAATTACATTAAATGCTTTGAAAATTGTTTTAAGCTATCTCACGGGTTAAAAATGCGTGATAGAAGCTATGTACAGTGAAATTGGAAACTTTCATTTTATATCAATATGTAGTATTACCTATTATATGTAACATTACCTAATATATAGCACACACAGGATGAATGATCATCTTTAAGTCCTCCTTAAAGATAGCTTAAAGGTGTTTAAAGGTAGCTTAAAGACGATCTTTAAGCCACCTTTAAGCTACCTTTAAGCTATATGTATTGCTTAAAGGTGGCTTAAAGAAAGCGTAAAGATGGCTTAAAGGCAGCTTAAAGACTATCTTTAAGATACCTTTAAGCCACCTTTAAGGACAACTTATAGGTCCTTAATGTCCAAACTTCTTTAAGCCACCTTTAAGCCACCTTTAAGCTACCTTTAAGCCACCTTTAAGCCATTAAAATTTTTTTATTCAATATTGTGCTTAATTTCCAACAAAATGTATTAACTTTATGAAAGAAAAGGTATTAAAACGGTTTTTGTTCTAGAAAGAAAAATGAAAAAAAAAACAAACAAAAAAACCGGCCACGGCGAGAATTGAACCCGGGACCCTTAGTTTACTAGCATCACCACACATCCTCTGCGCCACGGCAACTTACATATATAAGAGCGTTTTTATATCCTATATATCAGTGGATATTGAATCACTGTATTGAATGTGTTTACTTGAAAATATTTTGACAAACCATTCAGTTTGTAACAATCAATTATATCTAATTACTAAATTACATGCATGCATGTATTTAGAATGAAATACGGAACTTGGTCTTCAGTGAACAAAAATATATTATACCTAAATGGAAACCGTTAGGTTCACTATAGTAGGCTTTCTTACATGTAGTTAATAAATTTAAACCGAGTAGATAAACGTTCATCTTATTTATAGCAAAGAAAATGAAATCATTTCTTTTATTAAATGCATTGATACTATTAGGGTATTTGTTCAATTTCCCGGTTTTCATGATCGCGGCGCCGTTCCAATATGTTTAAATATTTACATGTAATTGTATGTACATGATTTATAAACTATCAATTCTATAACAAACAAAATTACCAATTACCGGTGACGTATTTACTGCATGTGGCAATTGCAAATGACTTGTACATACAATTGTATGATGTGCCAGGCCGGGTATATTTGACATATTTACCCTTATACATATATTTAAATAATCAACCCCTATTTATGATCACCGGTACATTAATTAATTAGCCTCAAGATTTTACTCTTACATACATGTATCGTTAATTTGTAGACGTAACATCTTTGAAACCCAGAGCTAGGAAATAATACTTTGAAAATGAATTACAAATGTAAATTAACTTTTATTCACTAGACTTATCGTATACTCGTACATACTAAGATTCAACGCCTTTAGAAACCCTGATGTGCACCTGGGCACACGACACACCTGTTGTGTATATCTTGTATATTCTGTGTTAGTTCCAGGGCTTTTCTTAAGTTGGACAAACAATAGACTTTAATTAGATATACACAAACATGCACCTGGGCACACGACACAACTGTTGTGTATATCTTGTATATTCTGTGCTAGTTCCAGGGGTTTTCTTAAATTGGACAAACAATAGACTCTAATTAGATATACACAAACGAACAAAACTATGTCTAGACAAACAAAGCAGTAATATCCTGCCCGATATAACAAAGGCAGTTGAGAGTCTTTTCATCTTTAACATGTATCTAGCAGATCTAGAGTTAGAAATAATGAAAATTGAAAAAAAAAATACAAACCTTAAACCGATTAGCAAATTAAATCATGCATTTTTGGTTCATTATCTTTATTTTGTTTAATAACCGGATGAACTGAGAGAGAGAGAGAGAGAGAGAGAGAGATTTTTTTTTCACCGATTAATTTATAATAGGAAACAAACATACTTTAATTAGTTTTATGCACATATTAAGATACAGAGACTGCGCTCATCCCTACAATAATTTTGAAACCCCCCAAAAATTATAAAGAATTTTATAACGGCAATCTGTGTCCATCGGAGCGGTGCTGATGATAGCGATCTGTGTTTAATGGAGCGACGATTAAAACCGCCTGGAACACTCCCCCCCCCCCCTTCCTTGGAAATTATATTATCACTCGGATGACCCCCTCCCATCTCTATAAAAGAGATTTTGCATTTAATATATGTTTTTATTGTTCAGCTTGATCAATATTGACTTAAAGGCCACTTAAAGACAGTGTAAAGGCAGTGTAAAGAGAGCGTAAATGCCACTTAAAGATGCTTAAAGGTGGCTTAAAGGTGGCTTAAAGAAGTTTGGACATTAAGGACCTATAAGCACTTGCTTAAAGGTGACTTAAAGGCGGCTTAAAGGTTGTATAGCCTTTAAGCTCCTTTAAGTCACCTTTAAGCCACCTTTAAGGACTTGCTTAAAGATGGTTTTTCGCCCTGTGACAACTGCCACAAGCAATACATGTCCTTTACCGGCACCACCTCCCTCCCCATAAAAAAAATGAAACAATTGTCGTTTTATTTGCTAAAATGTGTGTGGTTCAAGATTTTTCTAAAGGACATACCCGATTAGAATTGAAAAATAGTCGTTCGTTTAAAACTAATTTTGTCAAAATTTTTAGATTCATTTGGTTATATTTTGGTCCATTTGGGGAAATATATGCACCAGCGCAGCTCTAATTTATATATAATCAGGCCATAAATTCAAAATATTTTAAAAAATCAATAGCTTTAAATCCAGTAGATAAAAAAAGGAAAGCAAGTCGAACTCGATGAGTGCTAATACCTGTGTTGAATGAATGGTACAGTAGGATATGCGCAAAAAAGTCCCGTCTACTCTTTCCTACCCTATAATTATTGGAATATTAAAAATCAAGTACGGATATGTACCTTTTTATCACAAGTAACATTACTCATAATTTATCTACAGTGCATCGTTATGGAGCTACACAGAAAGTTTTATATTAATTTGCCGAGCCAAATAAAAAAAACCTGGAAAACGAAGAGAAAACAAAGTGGGAACAGAATAACTGACAAATTAATTAGGACTATATAGCCCCCCCCCCCCCTTGAAATGTATATACAGATTATTGGCGTACAACATCCGCACACAATTTAAAGAAAATTTCATGTTTTTTTTTATTATTTTCGCTAGCCAATGTAAGACATCACAAATACCCCAAACCCCCTCCCGGAAAAGGAAATGCTAGGTGATGAGAGAGAGAGAGAGAGAGAGAGAGAGAGACTCGATGTAAATCACAGGTGCGCTAACACCGTTAAAATTAAAGCTTGCTAGTTGGTCTGCCCTACCCTAGCTACCTCCTCTCTTTTCTCGTTTTAGAGGCTTAATTTTTGTCTATATATGATTGTAACAAATCAAATCAATTTCAAATTCTAAATCAAAACTGAATTTGACACTACAAAACTCTGTCTGTCTGTCTGTCTGTCTGCTGTCTGTCTGTCTGTCTGTCTTTCTGTCTGTCTGTCTGTCTGTCTCTCTCTCTCTCTCTCTCTCTCTCTCTCTCTCTCTCTCTCTCTCTCTCTCTCTCTCTCTCTCTCTCTCTCTCTCTCTCTCTCTCTCTCTCTCATATCGACAATGGCATTGCCATACCCTACAATACACTATTTTTATCTGGATTTTTGTCTTTGAGGTTTTAAATCATTATATCTTCTATGGTTTAAAACTTTATCATAACCTATATTTTGACATGTCGATCGATTATTTCATTGAGTTTCGTTTCATAGCTAAAACATTTAGATTAAACAGATCTTTCTTCGCGAGCCGATTTTTACACAGTTGGGGCGAATACACTTCGGGTTAAAATTGTTCGGGGGGAAATACATACAGGGCAAACAAAACCACTTAGATTCGCAAAGCTAACAGTGTTATTTCTAATTTAATTGTTTATACTGTGTGGGGTTAATTCATCAATGTTAATTTAACCATTTTATAACCACTATATAAGAGCTATTAAGACATGTATTTGTAGGAAAGAGCATGTACGAATGATCTTTATTTAGAACAGTTTGATGTTGCTAGGATACAGGTTTCAGATCCATGATTTGATTGGTTAATTTAGATATTGAATCTCGAATTTCGAATCTCGAATCTCGTATTTCGAATCTCGTATTTCGAATCTCGAATCTCGAATGATCCTTCTCGGCTTTCGTAAATATCTCCAACTTTTACACTATAATATTCAATATATTTTTACATCTGAAAATGTCCTGAAATATGAACATTGAGTTGCATATTTGATTTTGAAATAGATATGAAATCGTTGCAAACTATACATAATAGAATAGAAAAATAAAATAGAAGGATATATAGTAAGACTAAGGTTTTTGAGACATTCTATGTGAAGACAAGGAATATTTTAATCCTTGTTTAGCCAAAATTCGTTTAATTCTAAACATACTCTAATAACGTCTCAGATAAAGTATGCAAATAGTGATTTTAATTTCATTTATAAGCACTACATTTCTCTCCTTTGTTTAGGTTAAGTACAAGTTTGTGACTTCCTGGCACTTGACAGCTTAGTAAATTATACCAAGGTTGATATAAATTTCATCGATAAGCACTATATTTCTCTTCTTAGTTTGGTTTTATTTCCTGCCTTGAACCAGTAACAAAATAATGTTTGCAAGCATCTATGGACTATTGTAAAACTGATTACTGATCTAAAAAAGAAACACCACTCAAATTGCGCAAGATTTATGTTTATCTATTACAGTTTGTTAGCATTAAACTGATCATGAAATTTTCATTCATATCTACTTTATAGACTTATCATAACAAACGTCGGATATACAGTAAGACTAATGTTTTGGGGACATTTTATGTAAGAACAAAGATATATTTTATACCTTCATTAGCCAAAAATCGTTTATTTCTAAATATACTCTATTATCCTCAGATAATGATCCTCACGGAGTGACACAGTTACCCCGGAGTTTCAGTGGCGACAACATGGTGCTTTTTCTTGAAGTGTCTCGAACAGATAATTCGCGTCACCCCCTGTACACGGTGTGACTCAGACTGTTTCTCAAGGTTGATGCCGGGATACTTGTGAGCTATACTGTGGATGGATAGAATAAAATAAATGTTTATGAGTCCCCCATTTATTAGTAACACTCAGATGATAGATAAAAAAGAAAGAAAATAAATGGAAAATAAAGCACTTATTTAGTCATTATCAAGGTGTCATCTTTAGTCGAAAACAGTTGTAATACCTAATCTTTCTTTGACATGGCAGTCAGCGGATAATATTAATTATGTGACATACTGAACTCAAATGTTAGGAAAAGAAAATCTTTTAGAGAAAAAGAAAGAGAGAGAGTAGTGTCTTATTTTAAAACCTGAGATGTAGGACAGCATAAAAGGGCGAACACAGTAAGACTGGGGTTTTTGAATCAAAGTGTGTTGACATCACAATCACACATACCATATTTTCATTCATATCTCATTCATCGGCTTTGCATAGCAAAAGTCTAGTATGTAGTACATGTAAAACTAGATGTCATAAAACATTCTCTGTTGAGACAAGGGTGTCATTATATTTAAGTCACATTGACTATGATGTTAGCAATAAATATTTATAACTTTTCGCATAGCATAGTATTAAGGGTATGTCTTTACACTAAATATATTTACACCATGAATAGAATTCATGATGCGTGTCTCCGAATTACCGATCACCATAGGATTCGGTTTCAATGGAAATGACCTTAAATATGAACTTTGGGTAGCAATATTTCATTTTGAAATAGATATGAAATCTTTGTAAACTATACATAGTAGAATAAAAGAATAAAATAGAAGTATATAAAGTAAGACTAATGTTTTGGGGACATTTTATGTAAAAACAAAGATATATTTTAATCCTTCATTAGCAAAAAATCGTTTATTTCTAAATATACTCTATTATCCTTAGATAATGATCCTCACGAAGTGACACAGTTACCCCGGAGTTTCAGTGGCGACAACACGGTGCTTTTTCTTGAATTGTCTCGAACACATACATTGCGTCACCCCCCTGTACACGGTGTGACTCAGATTTTTTTCTCAAGGTTGATGCCGGGATACTTGTGAGCTATACTGTGGATGGATAGAATAAAATAAATGTTTATGAGTCCCCAATTTATTAGTAACAATCAAAAGATAGATGAAATAGAAAGAGAATGAAAGGAAAATAAAGCACTTATTTAGTCATTATCAAGGTGTCATTTTTAGTCGAAAACAGTTGTAATACCTACTCTTTCTTTGACATGGCAGTCAGTGGATAATATTAATTATGTGACATACTGAACTCAAATGTTAGGAAAAGAAAATCTTTTAGAGAGATAGAAAGAGAGAGAGTAGTGTTTTATTTTGAAACCTGAGATGAAGGACAGCATAAAAGAGCAAACACAGTAAGACTGGGGTTTTTGAATCAAAGTGTGTTGACATCACACAATACCATATTTTCATTCATATCTCATTCATCGGCTTTGCATAGCAAAAGTCGAGTATGTAGTACATGTAAAACTAGGTTTTAAATAAAACATTTTCTGTTGAGACAAGGGTGTTATTATATTATAGTCACATTGACTATGATATTATTTTCAATGAATATTTATAACTCTTTGCATAGCATAGTAATGCGTTTCTCCGAATTACCGATCACCATAGGATTTGGTTTCAATGCAAATGACCATAAATATCAACTTTGAGTAGCAATATTTGATTTTGAATTAAATATGAAATCTTTGTAAACTATACATAGTAGAATAAAAGAATAGAATAGAATAGAAGGATATATAGTAAGACTAAGGTTTTTGAGACATTCTATGTGAAGACAAGGATATATTTTAATCCTTGTTTAGCCAAAATTCGTTTAATTCTAAACATACTCTAATAACGTCTCAGGTAAAGTATGCAAATAGTGATCTTAATTTCATTTATAAGCTCTACATTTCTCTCCTTTGTTTAGGTTAAGTACAAGTTTGTGACTTCCTGGCACTTGACAGCTTAGTAAATTATACCAAGGTTGATATAAATTTCATCGATAAGCACTACATTTCTCTCCTTAGTTTGGTTTTATTTCCTGCCTTGAACCAGTAACAAAATAATGCTTGCAAGCATCTTTGGACTATTGTAAAACTGATTACTGACTCTAAAAAGAAGCACCACTCATATTGAGCATGACTTATGTTTATCTATTACAGTTTGTTAGCAATAAACTGATCATGAAACTTTCATTCATATCTACTTTATAGACTTATCATAACAAACGTCGGATTTACAGTAAGACTAAGGATTTGGGGACATTTTATGTAGGAACAAAGATATATTTTAATCCTTCATTAGCCAAAAATCGTTTACTTCTAAACATACTCTATTATCCTTTCAGATAATGATCTTCACGGTGTGACAGAGGGACCACGGAGTTTCAGTTGAGACAACACGGTCCTTTTTCTTGAATTGTCTAGAACACATATATTGCGTCACCCCCATGTACACGGTATGACTCAGACTGTTTCTATTGTATTTTTTTCAAGGTTGATGTATGCTATACTGTGGATGGATAGAATAGAATAAATGTTTATATGTCCCCAGTTTATTAGTAAAACTCAAGAGATAGACAAAAAAGAAAGAGAATGAAAGAGAAAAAAGCACTTATTTAGTCTTTATCAAGGTGTAAGTTTTAGTCGAAAACAGTTGTAATACCTAATCTTTCTTCGACATGGCTCTCTCTCTCTCTCTCTCTCTCTCTCTCTCTCTCTCTCTCTCTCTCTCTCTCTCTCTCTCTCATTTGTTGATAGCTCATGACATTTTATATTATTTCATTATTACTAAAATAGTTAAGAGTAGCGTTGTAAGCAAAAAACCAACACGCTATTAACAAAATATAGCCGTGTATTTAACCGAGCAGTCATACCTGGATATGTATACACATATATCAAACATGAATATATTTGGTTGATTCTATTGAGTTAAAATAAAAAAAATCGTGCACATTGTTTTAATCAAATTAAAACGTGAAATCCAGAAGTTTCATCTACTAGAGAAGAGAACATCCTAGTATTTTTTCATTCATTTAAGAACAAATGAATTAAAATGTACCCATTTACGTCGGATTTTAAGATATCAAAAATTTTACTTTAAATTGAACGCCCGATAATTTTGTGGGTCTGTATAACTTAAGTTCACTTTTTTACATTCAGAAACGGTATTTATATTTTAATCCTTGTTTAGCCATAATTCGCTTATTTCTGAACATACTCTATTAACGTATCAGGTAATGATATTCACGGAGTAAAACGGTGACCACGAAGTTACATGGCGACAACACGGTGCTTTTTCTTGATTTTTCTCGAACACATACACTGCCTTACCCCCTGAACACAGTGTGACTCAGACTGTTGCCATCGCATTTTTTCCATATTGATGTCGGAATACTCGTGAGCTGTATTCTGGATAAAAAGAGTAAAATAGTTTATGTGTCCCCAATTTATTGTAAACATCCAAGAGATAGATAGAAAAGATAGAAAAGAAAGAGAATGGGAGAGAAATGAAGCACTTATATATCTTTATCAAGGTTGTTACGTTAAAATCTAATCTTTCTTAAAAAATGCCATTGAGCGGAAAAAAATAATTATGTGATTTACTGAACTCTATAGATACGGAAAGAAAATCAGAGAGAGAGAGAGAGAGAGAGAGAGAGAGACAGAGAGAGAGAGAGAGAGAGAGAAAGAGAGAGAGAGAGAGAGACAGAGAGAGAGAGAGACAGAGACAGAGAGAGAGACAGACAGACAGACAGACAGAGGTGAGAGTTTTAAGAGGAGATATTTTGAAAATATATGAACCGATTCAGATCAGAAAACAAGACTTACTTTAAAGAATCTTTAAGAATAGAGCAGTGGTTTATTTTGAAATCCGAGATAGTGCACCATAAAAGGGTATCAGGGCGAACACTGTAAGACTTTATTTTTATTAGGTTTTTTATCAAAGTCTGTTGACATCACACAAGCCATGACATTTTCATTCATATGTCACTCATAGACTTTGCATAGCAGAGACAAATATAAAGTACATGTAAGACTAGGGTTTATTCAACATTTTCTGTAGCGAAAAGGGTTTATGACTCATTATATTTAAGTCACATTGACTATGATATTAATATCAATGAATATTGAAAACTCCTTGCGTAGCATAGTATTCGTTTAATTTTACAATAAACATATTTTCACAATAAATAGGAAACATGCCGCGTGTTTTCGTATAACCGACCACCTTAGAATTTGGCATTAATACAAATGACCTTTTTATGACTTTTTTTATAGCAATATTTGATTTTGATATAAATATAAAATCTCTATAATTTCTATATAGTAGAATAGAAGAAACTCAACATTTTGTTTCATCGATTGTTTTTGTCCCAAACTCAACGAGAAGAGGGAAGAGAATTATTGATGGCAAAAGATCTTTTAACACAAATGGAATCAATTTCAATACCTTTAGAAAACAGTATGCCACATATTATACTACTTTACAATGACTAAATGTACTAAACTACACCGAGGGTTTATCTGAAACAATTTAACAGACAAGTCTAGATTTGACTTATAAGGCACAACAAATTCTGGTATGAACGGTGTACATTCGGTTTGACTTGAACTTATGTTCCATGATTTGTAAAATAAGAAGTAATGTGAGTATCGACCATCACAAATACATGATATATTTTGCTATTGACAAAGTTTCTATGAGGAAAAACGTTTAAATTTTACAAGAAGAGGTGATAGAAACAACAAAACAAAACTACACAAAGCTGGAACTTTGAGTGGTGGATTTTGTTTACGGGTATTGGTAGTATTTCTACACGCACATTGCTCATTCATTACTAACTGAACGTGATGTAATTACTCAGCAATAATGTAGTTATAGGTAGCGGTAAAACAACGTCTGTGACTTAGTTTAGTATACAATTTTTTTCCGGCTCTTGAGAGTTGAGTGAATTATGCCAGGATTGATTTAAATTTCATCAATAAGCACTACATTTCTCTCCTTAAATCAGTTTTATTTCCTGCATAGAACTAGAAGCAAAATTATACCACCAAGCATCTTTATGCTATTGTAAAACTGGTTATTGAAGTTAAAAGGAAATTCAACTCACATTGCTGAAGACAATCTTAATCAGGGTTAATCAAATTTTAAATTAGAGGGAAAATATCTTCTTTTTTTCCTGCATATCTGGTAATATTGTAGGTTTTTGAACTTTTAAACGAACATCGCGCGATAAACATTCATTTGCAATATCTGATTGAAAACCTCGTGATAATTTTATTTTTAAAAAAGTCTATAAGAATTAAAATTTTGACTAAAATGACTTGAACTGAGGTGTAAAAGCTCATGATTTGCTCTTTCTTTCCTTTTCAATTACAATCAATTTTAACTGATCGATACAAATCCACATTAAAATTATGTATAAATTTATCGAGTAAAAGAAAAATTTATTGCCAACTTTTTATATCTAAATAAGAAAATAAATGAAAGAAGGAAATCTTATTAAAGGATTGTTGACTTAACGAACTGAATTCTATCAAATAAATGCTTCCCCTGTATACATCGACATCTTTTCAAAATATTTTTACACTACCCTTTTCGAACTCCAAATTTCAAATTTTGATCTATGTGGACATAATGAGCATAAAAGAAAGACCAAGCATACTACAAATTCAATATAATACATTTTATGAAATACAAAAGTAAAAAAAGAAACAAATCATTGATTTACCGATGAAATATTTTTAAATGACATAGTGATATTTTGAGAAGGTAAATAGAAATTGCTTTTTTCGGTAGGAATCTTCAAATGGATAATATTCACAGGATGAAGCTCTGCCATTCAGTCAACTAAAAGTTGACTGATTGGTGTGGGTCTGCCTTTCAGTCACATATCCATGACTATCATGACATAATGAGCATAAAAGAAAGACCAAGCATACTACAAATTCAATATGATACATTTTATGAAATACAAAAGTAAAAAAAGAAACAAATCATTGATTTACCGATGAAATATTTTTAAATGACATAGTGATTTTTTGAGAAGGTAAATAGAAATTGCTTTTTTCGGTAGGAATCTTCAAATGGATAATATTCACAGGATGAAGCTCTGCCATTCAGTCAACTAAAAGTTGACTGATGGCGTGGATCTGCCTTTCAGTCACATATCCATGACTATCAGTTACCTTTCAGTCAACTTAGTGGCAGAGCTTTATCCTGTGATTTTCTCCCAATATCAACTCGCTATTATTTGATACCTTATCTTTTCAACATAAAACTCGTTAATGTTTGTCTACAATGTCTCTTAAAGTAGATCCAGTGTTCTGTGACGTCACACTTTTTTGTAAAACTTTGAATTCTTAAAAAATTGTGCAAGATAGTTTTATTTATTTTATGTGAATATAATCACATGGATGTAATTAGAATTATTGGTAGGTTAAAGATATTTTCGCACTTAATTTTATACTTAATTTCCAAATTTTTATATATTTTATCTATGCAAAGGGGAAATAACTCTTTTTCTGACTTTTCTCTCAGTTGTATGTCTAAATGCTATAGTTTTTCTTATTCCAACGATTAATTTTAAAATATTTTTGTAATTTTAATTTTCTGATAAAGTTGACATTAAAATTAAACAAGAAAAACAAATTTCTGCCTACAAGATTTTACTTTTCACAGAAAAAAAATACATTTTTCTAATGCTTAAATATGCTTTAGTTTGTGTTTATCTGGCATCTCAAAAAGTGTGATGACATGTACATTTTTTCTAACAATTGATGACATTTAAGTCTATTAAGTCGAAATCAGTTCGGTTTTTCAACTTTCCTCAGAGAATTTTACGAGTATGGAGCTACCTTAATGATTAAAATTATGAAATTAATACAAGATAAGTTGAATACCGTTATCAAAAATTGTTTTTAAGGAGGGTAACCTTAAAATGTAACGTTATGATGGCTCTGCATACAACAGATAGATAGCACAGCTATCCTCTGTAGCAAAGAAAGTTTCAAGATTTATCAATCCCTAGTATCATAGATGTTAACCTGAATGATGTAAATAGGCAATCTTTAGACTATTGGTCGTTTTCCTCTGTACCCAGAACGGCAGGTACATGAAGTCCAGAAGCATAAAGGGCTACCGCTCTGCCCTGTCTAGACAATACGTATCACTCTCATTAGAGAGACGACTTACAAAATTGGGGCAGTAATCTGCAACTGCCAGATCACTCACTCTTGTATCAAAAATTGTATATCACAAAATCAAATACAGCAATCTATAACTCAGAATGATAAAACGTTCGAACATGTACATATAAAGAAAGACTGCATTAGTTTACTCCTCCTACACTAGTAGAAGGATATTTGTCCTTAAACCCTTCTACGTTTTAATCCTACGTATGACATGTTCAATTTGGGCATTGGTTTAAAGCGTTTTCTATATCTGACCATGTCATTGAAAAGCATTGGCAAGAAAAGGAAAAGACGAACAGAAACTATGATGCTATGCTTATCCGTTGTGAATGAGCGTGCCTTCACGAACATCTTACTTTGTAAATATTGCAAATACGAACATAATTTCTACCATGTATGCCCTATCATAAGAGATTAACCCATCTTTGGTTGGGTATGTAGATTGTTAATTTTGTATTCTCATTATTTATTTTCCATTGCTTATTTTATGTAATTTAATGATATAAATGACATTTCATACATACATAGAATTTGTAATTCAATCCCACCAAACGGAGCACACACATTGCTGACCAAAAAAAATCATAGAGATGTGTTGGTATTTATAAAACAAAACATATTAATATTACCCGAGCGGCGCATTAACTAATTTGACATACATTCAAACATTGCGCATTGTTTGCTGAAATCTTCAGGCACAGAAAGCAGTTTGCAACTTCTTTTTTTACCACGGAACTATAGTTTTTATATAAGTTATCTTTTTAAAAATAATCATTTAAAGAATATAGATAGATGGTTTTTATATGTTTTTTTTTAAATAATCATATGAAGAATATAGATAGTTAAGACATTCCCGAAATACACAATGCCTGTACATGTTTTGGCAGAACGGTGTCTCTCTATATTTGGTGTAAACTTTTCGTATAAAATAACCGTCAATTTTTTTCTTGTACTTTTCCTACCCTGACGATATCATTGTTGGGTCACAAGTACAAATTCTCACTTTGAATCAGTGACGGATGTTGTAAATATACATATAAAAAGCACACTAACACCATGATACCTTCCTTCATTTGATCAACAATAGTATGATATTTATGACATATTCATATCAAACAATAATAATAAGCAAGATAAATCAGGAACTAAAAATTTTATTTTTTATACAAAGAGAAATACATGTTTTTTTACTTTCTTATCAAACAAATCTAAATGCCTTATGTTTTAAAAAAAAATTTGTTTGTAAACTTCTTTTATGAGCTAAAGTTAATAAAAATATATAATAAACGCTTAATATAGAATATAATAAGTATGATATTAATTAAAATTTAATATTTCCAATAATGATAATAATCATTATGATAATAATTATATTAATATAAATAAAAATAATAATTATAATCAGAACACCGATGATGATGATTATGATAATTATAATTATAATTATAATAATATTTATTGTCTTTTTCTTCAAAAGTTCTTTCCTTTCCTCGAGTTGGGGGCATTTTCCTCGCTGTTTTTTTAAGGAAATGGAAAACGTAAATTCCTTAATGTTTTCCCAGTTTCTACCGATATCGTCATCGTCAATCTTGAAGGGGGTCGCACCAACCGTGATACCCTTAAAAAAAAACATTTACTATTTTACAAAGTGTCTGATTACAGACTCATAAGTATGTAGCGATTGATAAAAAACACATTTTAATAGGTTTTTGTGATAAAATGTTTACTTTTTACTTAAATTACCTTGTCTGCCGAAAACATGTCCTTTTCTTTGCCTGGAAATGCTCTCTCCTTTTCCTTAATAGTTCTGCTAATTGTTTTCTTGTTTGGCGAATTAACATCCACAACACTGCTCTGACATGTTTTTATTTTGGGTGCAAAAATGGAGTCGCAGTCAAATAAGGAAATGGAAAACGTAAATTCCTTAATGTTTTCCCAGTTTCTACCGATATCGTCATCGTCAATCTTGAAGGGGGTCGCACCAACCGTGATACCCTTAAAAAAACATTTACTATTTTACAAAGTGTCTGATTACAGACTAATAAGTATGTAGCGATTGATAAAAAACATTTTAATATGTTTTTGTGATAAAATGTTTACTTTTTACTTAAATTACCTTGTCTGCCGAAAACATGTCCTTTTCTTTGCCTGGAAATGCTCTCTCCTTTTCCTTAATAGTTCTGCTAATTGTTTTCTTGTTTGGCGAATTAACATCCACAACACTGCTCTGACAGGTTTTCATTTTTTGGGGCAAAAATGGAGTCGCAGTCAATTTTATCTTAGTCTAAAGACACGCCTATATGAACGACGTATTTGCAAACGAAAACCAATGAGATGAAAAGTTTAAAATAGATTATGATCTAACACATCTGACTTTGGCAATTTACATAGATGCATAGTCACGCGGACTTAAAAAATCTAAAGAAATCGATTTAATTCTGGAAAATATTCTAATGACGATTTCAAAATAAAAAGTCTTGATACAATTTGCTTATTTTCTTCCAACAACAATCCAACAAGTATTTATAAAATCGACAAATCGTATAAAAACGACTTTCTTGACCTAGTTTCAAATGTAAACAATATGGTTACCACCTGTGCTATTATGATTTTTTTTACGTTCGTGTTCTGCATCGCCTTTTCAGGAAAGTTTTAATATATTTCCAATTGTTTACATATTTATTTTCATAAACAAAATATATTATCAACATGTGTTTAATGCACTAGTGACTACTTTTCCTTAAACACCTTAGGAATGTGATTTTTGAAACAATTGCAAACATATACAAAAATATTCGATTTATTTGAGTCAAAACTTACAATGACTAATAGTTAACCTAAATTTTCTAATATCAACTGTCATTGCTTCAAATTTACAATAAACTAGCATTTACTGCAGTATTGTTTCACATTTTCGTCCTTTTTGTTTGATTTTTATCATCTCCTCATCATATTGTTTGTGATATCAATCTCATAAGTTTGTTTTCATTATACAATTTCATGTATGGAAGTGTGTATCAGCTTAATACTCAATGACGGATTATTTATTGGAATTACAGGAAAAAATAAATAAAAATGAAAACAAGGGTTATTCAAGCACGATTTTCTCGTAACATTTTTATATTTACTGGCTGGTTGGCTGGCTGACTGACTGACTTCAGCAGGGAGGGATGGAGGGATAGATGGAGGGATAAATGGAGAAAGAGAGAGAGAGAGAGAGAGAGAGAGAGAGAGAGAGAGAGACAGAGACAGAGAGAGAGGGGGGGGGGGGTAGAATGGTCGATCGATCGATAGATAGTAAACAAGTAATTCAAGTTTCATTTGTTAGCACTACCTTTCTCTACATTGTTTAGTTTCAGTTCTTGCAAAGAACCAGTTGCACAATATAGAAACATGACGAATGGTTAGATGGATGGATGGATGGATGGATGGATGGATGGATGGATGGATGGATGGATGGATGGATAGAGAGAGAGCTTAGTACATGTAAATTATACCAAGGTTGATATAAATTTAATCGATTAGCACTACATTTCTCTCCTTAGTTTGGTTTTATTTCTTGCCTTGAACCAGTAACAAAATAATGCTTGCAAGCATCTTTGGACTATTGTAAAACTGATTACTGACTCAAAAAAGAATCACCACTCATAGTGCGCAAGACTTATGTTTATCTATTACAGTTTGTTAGCATTAAACTGATCATGAAATTGTCATTCATATCTACTTTATAGACCTTTCATAACAAACGTCGGATATACAGTAAGACTTAGGATTTGGGGGTATTTTATGTAACAAAGATATATTTTAATCCTTCATTAGCCAAAAATCGTTTATTTCTAAACATACTCTATTATCCTCTCAGATAATCACGGTGTGACAGAGGGACCACGGAGTTTCAGTTGAGACAACACGGTCCTTTTTCTTGAATTGTCTAGAACACATATATTGCGTCACCCCCATGTACACGGTATGACTCAGACTGTTTCTATTGTATTTTTTTTCAAGGTTGATGTATGCTATACTGTGGATTGAGAGAATAGAATAAATGTTTATATGTCCCCAGTTTATTAGTAAAACTCAAGAGATAGACAAAAGAGAAAGAGAATGAAGAGAAAAAACCACTTATTTAGTCTTTATCAAAGTGTAAGTTTTAGTCGAAAACAGTTGTAATACCTAATCTTTCTTCGACATGGCTCTCTCTCTCTCTCTCTCTCTCTCTCTCTCTCTCTCTCTCTCTCATTTGTTGATAGCTCATGGCATTTTATATTATTTCATAATTACTAAAATAGTTAAGAGTAGCGTTGTAAGCAAAAAACCAACACGCTATTAACAAAATATAGCCGTGTATTTAACCGAGCAGTCATACCTGGATATGTATACACATATATCAAACATGAATATATTTGGTTGATTCTATTTAGTTAAAATTTAAAAAAATCGTGCACATTGTTTTATTCAAATTAAAAATGTAAAATCCAGAAGTTTCATCTACTAGAGAAGAGAACATCCTAGTATTTTTTTCATTCATTTAAGAACAAATGAATTAAAATGTACCCATTTACGACGGATTTTAAGATATTAAATATTATTACTTTAAATTGAACGCCCGATAATTTTGTGGGTCTGTATAACTTTGGTTCACTTTTTTTACATTCAGAAACGGTATTCATATTTTAACCCTTGTTTAGCCATAATTCGTTTATTTCTGAACATACTCTATTAACGTATCAGGTAATGATATTCACGGAGTAAAACGGTGACCACGAAGTTACATGGCGACAACACGGTGCTTTTTCTTGATTTTTCTCGAACACATACACTGCGTCACCCCATAAACACAGTGTGACTCAGACTGTTGCCATCGCATTTTTTCCATATTGGTGTCGGAATACTCGTGAGCTGGATAAAAAGAGTAAAATAGTTTATGTGTCCCCGATTTATTGTAAACATCCAAGAGATAGATAGAAAGGAAAGAGAATGAGATAGAAATGAAGCACTTATATATCTTTATCAAGGTTGTTTCTAGTCGAAGACAACGTTAAAATCTAATCTTTCATAAAAAATGCCATTGAGCGGAAAAAAATAATTATGTGATTTACTGAGCTCTAATGATACAGAAAGAAAATCAGAGAGAGAGAGAGAGAGAGAGAGAGAGAGAGAGAGAGAGAGAGAGAGAGAGACAGACAGACAGACAGACAGAGAGAGAGAGAGAGACAGAGAACAAGTAATTGAAGTTTCATTTGTTAGCACTACCTTTCTCTCCATTGCTTAGTTTAAGTTCTTGCAAAGAACCAGTTGCACAATATAGAAACATGACGAATGGTTAGATGGATGGATGGATGGATGGATGGATGGATAGATAGATAGATAGATAGATAGACATATAGATAGATAGATAGATAGATAGATAGATAGATAGATAGATAGATAGATAGATAGATAGATAGATAGATAGATAGGAAAAAACAGAGAGAGAGAGAGATTAATGGATGGATGGATAGACTGATGGATGGATGGATGGATGGATGGATGGATGGACTAATGGATGGATGGATGGATGAGTGAATGAATCGATGGATAGATTGACGACTCAATAGATAGATAGATAGATAGATAGATAGATAGATAGATAGATAGATAGATAGATAGATAGATAGATAGATAGATAGATAGAAACACAGAGAGAGAGAGAGAGAGAGGGAATGGGATAGGAAGATTGTAAGAAGAAAGAGAGTTTCAAATTTTGAATTTATAGTGTTATAGTGACTGATTCAAATCGATATACGAAATTGTACAGATATTATTTATCTGCATGGTGTGTAACCCTCCAGAAAATTAATCTTATTCCAAAGGTATCAAACATTACATTCTTTATTGCAATGGTAAAGATACAGCTTTTTACCAAAATCTAGGCAACATTTTATTATGTGACGATTTTAATACCAGAAACTCTACAGGACCATATTTTATTGTAAATGATAACAATGGCTACATTCCTCTTCATTCAAATTACATTGTTGACAAACAAATTCTAAATCGTCATAATATGGACTCTAAATTAGATAATCGAGGCAGGGATAAATTAGATCTTTGTGCATAAAATCAACTGAGACTACTTAATTAATGGTCGTACTTTTGGAGTTAAAATTTGTACCTTTACCTGTTTTAAACAATGGATGAAGCACAGTTGACTATGTTCTGATATCCGAAAACATTTTGAATCAAATACTGTACTTTTAGGATATCTGAATTTTAATCCACATTGTCTGACTGCCACTGTCTGTTACTGTTAGATGTTAATAATTGCTTAAGTGTAAACAATTTCTTAGTAAAATTGTGGAGATGAAGGTGTGATTTCTAATTGAAAAAAATGTTAAATTTAGTCTCCTTTGTAAATGGCAGTAAACAGATAATATCATTCTTAAAACTTCCTTGACTCAAATATTACGACTAGATAATCCCTGAAGGGTAGAGTTGAGAGAGAGAGAGAGAGAGAGAGAGAGAGAGAGAGAGAGAGAGAGAGAGAGAGAGACAGACAGACAGACAGACTAAGAGGGAGAGAGAGAAGAAGCATTCGGTAGGGAGGTTGTATGAACAGATCACTACTGGCTCTTAAAACCCCTGTCCGTATGAAAATCCCATGTCTTCCCCTGTCACCCCCTGTGTTTTCACTGTCATCCCCTGTACAACCCCTGAGTGCCACTGTATAGAGCCCCTGTATACCCTGTCATTCCCTGTGCGCCCCTGTACACATCCCTTGTGTGCCACTGTAAGCCCCTGTCACCCCCTGTACGCCCCTGTCATCCCCTGTAAGCCACTGTATACCCCTGTGCATCCCCCTGACATCTCCTGTACGGCTTTTTACTGGGGGGTTTTCAATATCATTTTCTTAATTCTACTTTTGAAATCACATATGTTATATTTTGAGCTATATATCAATATTTACACTTAACATTGCCGAATCACAATACACACTGTTACCGTAATTTTAGAAATCACATGTTTTAGTTGATAATTTATTGATACTTGAATAATCATGCTAACAACTAAAGACTTGAGATCCACCGGGTGGTAAATCTCAGGTGCGGGCGGGATTATTTTTGATATTAGGTGTGAAAGCCCTCGGGGCATGTAGTCCCCTAGAGCTCGGGAACATTATGTTTTAAAAACAGACATAAAAAATTCGACACAGAGTGATTTATTTATTTTCTAAAATTGTCTACAGATATATGTACACTTTACTTATGAATATCTTAAACCTATGAATCATATGATTCTTGGTAATAAACATTACAATAGAAACTATAAGATCAAGCGCGGCACATGTTTTTTTTTATTTAGTATATATCTAATCATATAGGTGCACACTAAAACCAATAAATCAGTCAGAATGTAGAATTTATAATCAGCCATGTAACAATAGAGTACACCTTTCTTCTTTTTTTAACCAAGATCTTCACTTAAATAGCAAAATAAAGCATCAATAGCTTATATAAGTTTAAGAAATGATTATATAAGCCTAAGAAATTATTTAAGTATGTTTGTTTACTATGTGTCTGACCGGCTTATTGGACTCTTGAATTGACTTTCAACTGATGATTTATTCTCATAATCAATTTCAATAATTTATAAAATCTAATTTTCATATCTCTTTTTACTGCAAAGTGGAGGCTAGTTAATTGCCAGTGAACAGAAATCTACCGCCAAGTTCAGAACATGTAAATGTGTTTTCTATGCATCTAGGAAGTTATATAGATATTGAGAAATTTAAAAATGAGAGAGAGAGAGAGCATTGATTTTGAATGAAATTTATGAATTATAAAGTTTCCCCGGGGATTAATGTCCTGATAAGTAAATATGCAATCCTAATTAATTTTCATAACCATTTCTTTATAATTATTTAGATAAACTTAGACCTGTCGAATTGATTTTTAATTCATCAAGGTTTTATTCTACACCAGATCAATTGATCAAAAAACTTGAAGACACATGATTAACAACTAGCTGACTGAAGCTACATTTTTCAAAGGAGAGGATGTTGATATTTTTTTTCACTCGGTCAGTGATTATATAATAACTACTGTACACAGCCCATCTTGACAATTTGCAGTGCGCGGTAGCGAGATAGGGAAAAAGAGATGAAAGACACGCGTGTACATGTATATATACACACACTTCCTTAGATTTGAATGGTCGGTCAGTGATTATATAATAGCTATATATACTGTATACAACCTTTCTTAACAATTTGCAGTGCACGGTAGCGAGATTGGGAACAATGAGGTGACAGACACACGTCATCAGGTCTGGATGCTCGGTAATGCTACACAATAATGCAATATGTTGTTTAAACACCCCTTATTACTTTTTTCTCAGTCATTCAAGTGAAGAAACAAGAAATTGAAAATTTCGATTTTTCAGTTCTGAGAATTTCAAATATGAAAAGATTGAAGAGCTTTAGATTCAGATCATTATTTGGCACGGTGATATGAATTAAAACTGTATTATAATATTGCTCTTTAATATTTTTCATTTTTCAAATCAAGTCAAATTTAAATAAATGTATATTTTTCTAATCCAAAACCCATAACATTGTTTAAGATAAAGCATGTGTCTATACATGTATATGTTTACCCGTTACCGACATTTGTAAACAGTCATGCATTAAATCATTCATTGACCGTATCATTGCTCTATATGCATGAGGACAATTCTATAATATTAGAAAAGAAAGAAGTCAATAATACATATAAATATTAGCTAAACTGGAAAATGCACACTGATAGAAGTTAAAAGTGTCAATGGACCGGTCTAATCCCCCCTTCCGACCAAAATAAACTCTCTCTCTCTCTCTCTCTCTCTCTCTCTCTCTCTCTCTCTCTCTCTTTCTCTCAATACATGATTTATCAAATAATTGCTGCATGACAGCAAATACCAGCGATTTACATGAACTTCCTAAAGACTATTTAATTCTATGTATCATTACACTGGGCAAAACAGTCACAATTTAGGTGATCATTTCCTCATTTCGATCTATGTGTGGTTATCGGCACGTGCTGATCCTGTTGTGTTATAATTATGCGCTTTAGCTAAGGCAGGTTATATGGCACAGAACATTGAAGATTTCACGCACTCCTCCACTTATTTTTTTTTTTATTTTTTTTTTTACAAATTACAGAACACGGTCGTTTGTTTAAATGCATGTAATAAAATATGCGGTTTATCGGTATACAAGTAAATCTTAATTTGTGTCAATGTTGAGTCAAAATTATTTACGTTTGTAGTAATATTGCCCTCTATGAAATGCAAAGAAAAACAAGCACCGTCTAGAGCATGAATGCTGAATATAAATTTTAAAAATCCGAATTAATTGAAAGCTATTTATTTACTTAGCGAGCAGTTAAAAACCGTACAGGGGATGTCAGGTGCATGCACAGGAGTATACAGTGGCTTACAGGGGATGACAGGGGCGTACAGGGGTGACAGGGGCTTACAGTGGTACACAGGGGATGTGTACAGGGGCGCACAGGGGGTGACAGGGTATACAGGGGCTCTGTACAGTGGCACACAGGGGATGTACAGAGGGTGACAGTGAAAACGCAGGGGATGACAGATCATGTAATTTTTATATAAACAATCTACCAACGGCTATTGTTGCTTTTTCTAGCACGCAAATTCCTCGTTGATGACTAATCGCACGTGATATGAAACAATTTAGCAATAGCGTAAATAAATTTAAAACCAAGTCGCAGTAAGCAAGTCTGTGACTTAATCAATTATACAATTTTATTTCCTTTTCACTTGACAGCTGATTAAATTATGCCAAAATTGATTAAAATTCCATCGATAAGCACTACATTTTTTCCTTTGTTAATGTTTAGTTCTTGCTTAGAATCAGAAGCAATATACCACGATCAAGTAACTTTGAGCTATATCAAAACGATATCGTAAATGAACATGAACAATGAACAGAGAGAGAGAGAGAGAGAGAGAGAGAGAGAGAGAGAGAGAGAGAGAGAGAGAGAGAGAGAGAGAGACAGACAGACAGACAGACAGACAGACGGACAGACAGACAGACAAAGCGAGAGAGACTGAGAGAGGGGGAGAGAGAGTACAAACATGGGGTAGAGAGGTTGTAAGGGTGGGCATACATTATGTTTGGGGTTAATAAGCCATAGTCCTTTGACATCAAAAAAATCATGTATTTTTTATATGAACAATCTACCAACGGCTATTGTTGCTTTTACTAGCACGCAAGTTACTCGTTGATGACTAATCGCACGTGATATGAAACAATTTAGCAATAGCGTAAATATATTTAAAACCAAGTCGCAGTAAGCAAGTCTGTGACTTAATCAATTATACAATATGCAATTTTAAGAGCCTTAGTCATAAATCTAGAGGCAATCGTTTAATTTGAATCATAGAAGATTAGTACCGAAATTGTAAAGGAAAATATCATCAATGTCTGATCTAATCTGCATGTATGTTGTAATATAAAAAGCTTATGGAGTTTTTAATTGAGGTCGTGTGATAGATGTTTATTTCCGATATTTTATTGATGAACCCCGTAAACATTTTGAGCGAGAGAGAGACCGACAGACAGAGAGACCGAGAGACAGACAGACACACAGTCAGACTGAGAGAGAGAGAGAGTAGAAACATGGGGTAGGTAGGTTGTAAGAACAGAGAGATGGTCAAAATTAGAATCTACACATATATACGACAAGGAAAACGGAATTTAGGGTGGACATTCATTATGATTTGGATTAATAAGTCATAGTCCTTTGACATCAAAACGATCATGTAATTTTTATATAAAAAATCTACCAACGGCTATTGTTGCTTTTTCTAGCACGCACATTCCTCGTTGATGACTAATCGCACGTGATATGAAACAATTTAGCAATAGCGTAAATATATTTAAAACCAAGTCGCAGTAAGCAAGTCTGAGACTTAATCAATTATACAATTTTATTTCCCTTTCACTTGACAGCTGATTAAATTATGCCAAAATTGATTAAAATTCCATCGATAAGCACTACATTTTTTCCTTTGTTAATGTTTAGTTCTTGCTTAGAATCAGAAGCAATATACCACGATCAAGTAACTTTGAGCTATATCAAAACGATATCGTAAATGAACATGAACAATGAACAGAGAGAGAGAGAGAGAGAGAGAGAGAGAGAGAGAGAGAGAGAGAGAGACAGACAGACAGACAGACAGACAGACAGACAGACAGACAATGCGAGAGAGACATTCAGACTGAGAGAGAGAGTAGATAGATGGGGTAGAGAGGTTGTAAGGGTGGACATACATTATGTTTGGGGTTAATAAGCCATAGTCCTTTGACATAAAAAAAAATCGTGTATTTTTTATATGAACAATCTACCATCGGCTATTGTTGCTTTTACTAGCACGCAAATTCCTCGTTGATGACTAATCGCTCGTGATATGAAACAACTTAGCAATAGCGTGAATATATTTAGAGTAGATAGATGGGGTAGAGAGGTTGTAAGGGTGGACATACATTATGTTTGGGGTTAATAAGCCATAGTCCTTTGACATAAAAAAAATCATGTATTTTTTATATGAACAATCTACCAACGGCTATTGTTGCTTTTCTAGCATGCAAATTCCTCGTTGATGACTAATCGCACGTGATATGAAACAGCTTAGCAATAGCGTAAATAAATTTAAAACCAAGTCGCAGTAAGCAAGTGTGTGACTTAATCAATTATACAATTTTATTTCCCTTTCACTTGACAGCTGATTAAATTATGCCAAAATTGATTAAAATTCCATCGATAAGCACTACATTTTTTCCTTTGTTAATGTTTAGTTCTTGCTTAGAATCAGAAGCAATATACCACGATCAAGTAACTTTGAGCTATATCAAAACGATATCGTAAATGAACATGAACAATGAACACAGAGAGAGAGAGAGAGAGAGAGAGAGAGAGAGAGAGAGAGAGAGAGAGAGAGAGAGAGAGACAGACAGACAGACAGACAGACAGACAGACAGACAGACAGACAAAGCGAGAGAGACTGAGAGAGGGGGAGAGAGAGTACAAACATGGGGTAGAGAGGTTGTAAGGGTGGACATACATTATGTTTGGGGTTAATAAGCCATAGTCCTTTGACATCAAAAAAATCATGTATTTTTTATATAAACAATCTACCAACGGCTATTGTTGCTTTTACTAGCACGCAAGTTACTCGTTGATGACTAATCGCACGTGATATGAAACAATTTAGCAATAGCGTAAATATATTTAAAACCAAGTCGCAGTAAGCAATTCTGTGACTTAATCAATTATACAATATGCAATTTTAAGAGCCTTAGTCATAAATCTAGAGGCAATCGTTTAATTTGAATCATAGAAGATTAGTACCGAAATTGTAAAGGAAAATATCATCAATGTCTGATCTAATCTGCATGTATGTTGTAATATAAAAAGCTTATGGAGTTTTTAATTGAGGTCGTGTGATAGATGTTTATTTCCGATATTTTATTGATGAACCCCGTAAACATTTTGAGCGAGAGAGAGACCGACAGACAGAGAGACCGAGAGACAGACAGACACACAGTCAGACTGAGAGAGAGAGAGAGTAGAAACATGGGGTAGGTAGGTTGTAAGAACAGAGAGATGGTCAAAATTAGAATCTACACATATATACGACAAGGAAAACGGAATTTAGGGTGGACATTCATTATGATTTGGATTAATAAGTCATAGTCCTTTGACATCAAAACGATCATGTAATTTTATATAAAAAATCTACCAACGGCTATTGTTGCTTTTTCTAGCACGCACATTCCTCGTTGATGACTAATCGCACGTGATATGAAACAATTTAGCAATAGCGTAAATATATTTAAAACCAAGTCGCAGTAAGCAAGTCTGAGACTTAATCAATTATACAATTTTATTACCCTTTCACTTGACAGCTGATTAAATTATGCCAAAATTGATTAAAATTTCATCGATAAGCACTACATTTTTTCCTTTGTTAATGTTTAGTTCTTGCTTAGAATCAGAAGCAATATACCACGATCAAGTAACTTTGAGCTATATCAAAACGATATCGTAAATGAACATGAACAATGAACAGAGAGAGAGAGAGAGAGAGAGAGAGAGAGAGAGAGAGAGAGAAAGAGAGAGAGAGAGAGAGACAGAGAGACAGACAGACAGACAGACAGACAGACAGACAGACAGACAATGCGAGAGAGACATTCAGACTGAGAGAGAGAGTAGAAAGATGGGGTAGAGAGGTTGTAAGGGTGGACATACATTATGTTTGGGGTTAATAAGCCATAGTCCTTTGACATCAAAAAAATCATGTATTTTTTATATGAACAATCTACCAACGGCTATTGTTGCTTTTTCTAGCACGCAAGTTACTCGTTGATGACTAATCGCACGTGATATGAAACAATTTAGCAATAGCGTAAATATATTTAAAACCAAGTCGCAGTAAGCAAGTCTGTGACTTAATCAATTATACAATATGCAATTTTAAGAGCCTTAGTCATAAATCTAGAGGCAATCGTTTAATTTGAATCATAGAAGATTAGTACCGAAATTGTAAAGGAAAATATCATCAATGTTTGATCTTATCTACATGTATGTTGTAATATAAAAAGCTTATGGAGTTTTTAATTGAAGTCGTGTGATAGATGTTTATTTCCGATATTTTATGATGAACCCCGTAAACATTTTGAGCGAGAGAGAGACCGACAGACAGAGAGACCGAGAGACAGACAGACACACAGTCAGACTGAGAGAGAGAGAGAGTAGAAACATGGGGTAGGTAGGTTGTAAGAACAGAGAGATGGTCAAAATTAGAAACTACACATATATACGACAAGGAAAACGGAATTTAGGGTGGACATACATTATGATTTGGATTAATAAGTCATAGTCCTTTGACATCAAAACGATCATGTAATTTTTATATAAACAATCTACCAACGGCTATTGTTGCTTTTTCTAGCACGCAAATTCCTCGTTGATGACTAATCGCACGTGATATGAAACAATTTAGCAATAGCGTAAATATATTTAAAACCAAGTCGCAGTAAGCAAGTCTGAGACTTAATCAATTATACAATTTTATTGCCCTTTCACTTGACAGCTGATTAAATTATGCCAAAATTGAATAAATTTTCATCGATAAGCACTACATTTTTTCCTTTGTTAATGTTTAGTTCTTGTTTAGAATCAGAAGCAATATATCACGATCAAGCGACTTTGTGCTATTGTAAAACCGATTTATGAATCTAAAAAGGAGCCTTAGTCATATAGCTAGAGACAATCGTTTAATTCGAATCATAGAATATAAGTACTAAAATTGTAAAGGGAAATATTTTCAATGTTTGATCTTATCTATGTGGTAATATAAAAGGCTCATGGATTTTCATTTTCGATATCTTATTGATGAACCCCGTAAACATTTTCAGAAATGGATTTTCTGAAAAAATATTATTTTGTAACTACAAAGAATTTTACTGAGAAAGTTTCTTATTTCATTATTTACTACATTCGCTCCTGTTCGATTTTTGTCAGTTTTAACTTCTTACAACGTATTCACATTAGAATTCTGTAAAAATGTTTTAAGTTAAAGATAAAATTCAACGCAACACAAGTTACTTCAACATAAGAATATAAATAAAGAAATCTTTAAAGAAAAAAATGACTCGCAGAATTGAATTCTGTAAAATAAATGTTTTCACGTTATACTTCGACATCTTTTCAAGTTATTTCTACACTACTCTTGCCAAAGTTTAAATTTTCAATTCTCAGTTCAGTTAGTATTATGTAACTTATGTGAATAAAGAAAAACCGATTCTTTATATTATTATTTTACGTGTCTGGTTACATTAATTGAATCTTAACCATCAAACTTATATTAGATTAATCGATCTCTTGCCCTTATACGTGTACCTACAAGAAATGTTTGTGGCTAGAATTATAATAACTTACTTAAAAATATCTGTCTTTAGTCCACTTCACGAAGAAAACCCCTCCAAAGAATCATGTCATGGTCATTTGATAAAATGTCAGATACAGCCAGCAGAATCATATTTGTTGTACGCTGGAACATTGACTGTTTAGACACTTTTTGCTTTATTCCTATATCTGAATAATGATGAATCAAGGCTTCACAAACAAACAATTCAGAAAACGACATAAATTGCGGTTGATGCACACACACTAATACTAGCTCTGTGAGATTTAAAACACGGTTTTAAAAACCGTCCGAAATTTTGAAATATAAGTCAAGCCTGACAATTTTTTTGATTTTAAGATAAAAAGCACGCAACTTTAGTCACTATACAATATAAAATGTAACGCAATCTGACTTAGACATGCTTACGTTTGCATTTATCATTCTGAAGAAAAACATTTTGATCAATGATATGTTTACGCTTACATTGAATCCCTGAACGAAATGTATCGTTGTAAGGTTATTTTTTATAAATAAGCTTGTATTAACTCAAATTTAATAAAAATCAACAATAAAATTCTAACTTTTACAGTAGAACAAAAATGTATTCATAACTCTGACATATAGGAGAACAGAACCCTAAGAAATACTTGACCGGTCAGTATAGGATGCTCATTTCTCCGTGGCACCTGATCCTACCTCTAATTTTGTTAAAGGTTCATGTTTGCCCTGCTCCTGTCTAGTATTTTTCCTCCTGTCTTGTATTTTTCCTTTGGATTTTTAAATTTGAACACTGTTCGGTATAACCACCTGTCATTGTATAAGAGAAAAGTCAAATTACAAGAAAATCACTTAAAAGTAAACAAAATCATTCAATTTCTAATGAATTTTCTAAGACGAGAAAGAGTTACCGAGAAAGATGTAATATATATTGACAACGTTACAAACAACCTTTTTAATTTTGTATAATGTCTGAAGAGCCGACATAGTTGAAAGAGCTAACAGTAAACAATCTATAATTTATTTAATTTATCTAAGTATTTTTGGCTGTACCAAGGCTATATATATATATATATATATATATATATATATATATATATATATATATATATATATATATATATATATATATATATATATATATATATATATAATCCAAAAAGAGTGAAAGGTGATATCACACAGTATATATAATCAGAAAGGAAAAAGAAAATGAACAGTTCCAAAGTTTCTATTCACTAGCGCTTTCTGGATTTACATCCTTCTTCAAGTGAACGTACATAAGTTATGAACTTGTTTTCCTTAGAAACGTTTAAAATGACGTCATGATGTAACAGAGTCTTTTCAGGGAAGGAATAAATCCATGACGTCATAATACAATATAAAACGTTAAAGTTCGGGAAAACTGAATTAGACAAAATATGTTCATAACGACATCAATAAAATTACAAATACAAAGACTGGCTAGGATAAAGATGATTATATATACAGATATTTAATGTTTGTTAAGTTTTGAGGAAAATAATTTAATAAAATAGTTTTCTTTCACAAGTCTCATGGCGGTTGAATCGGTTTTAAGTTTATAAAATGGGAATACTTTATAATCTCTCTTAGCACATCTGTCAAAATGTTCACTCTATGGGGTGTTTCTGGTACTGGGATCATTGATCTGTTGGCGATGGACGCACATGCGGGCGGTAAGATGTGTTCCAGTTTGGCCGATGTAATTTTCACCACAGTGGTTACATGTTACAGCATTATTGTAAATAATAGCATTTATGTAAATTGTGATATGTTATTTTTATGCTAGTACCAAAATTAGTAGTCTAGTCATAATATAATTGTAATTCTAATTTTTGAGTACTTTTGAGTATTTAGCTGATCTTCTTTTTTGTCTACATTAGCCAATCAGAGTGCGGCATTTAGTCGCACGATGTTTTGACTATGTCACTTTAACTGTCAGCTGTCAACAAGTTTCGCAGATACATATGTCTGTCAATCTTTACATTTTAAATATGTATAACAAATGCTATGTATATAAATTTTTCTTGGAAGATTTTCACAGTTCAGAAGTTAACTGCTGTGTATTACAGAGGGTTCCGCTTCATCTGATAGTCTGTATAATTGTATCTATTATGCATTGTTTGTGTTTTTAATTCAATGTATAGATTAGTTGTATTTCAAAAATTCAGTTCTCATCACAATTCCCTATCATTTGTCTTATATTGGACATTATTCAAAGTGTGATTCATGTACCTTATACATTTATCTATACTATGTGCATGATGTGGTTACACATAACATAACACAGGTCAGAAGTAAACTGATGTGTTTATGTCTGCTGTATAGTTTTTTAACCATTTTTTCTGTTGTTTGATTTTGTCGTTTGAGTAACATGTGCCTACTGGTTCATCTGAAAATGTTTGATTACATGTATATCTGTCTTTAAAACATGTTTGATAATATAACAAACTTTTAACATGTATATTTTATAGCAGCTGTTATATTAACACAGGGCAGAAGTCAACTGATGTGTTTATACTTGCAAGGTTAAAAATAAGATGTTCCTAGTGGTATTCAAATTTTTAACTGGTTTGGTTATAGATAATCTGTGCCTTCATGATATATTAATATTTATATCTCCATATAAGGCAGGCGTTAGTCATTGCCATATGTGTTGTATGTACTGCCATCTTTCATATTGTTGACTACCATGATCTGGCTAGTCCACTTTGTGTGGGGTCTTTTGTGCAAACCTGCTGTTTGCTTTTGGTGGCTGTTTTTGTTCAACAATATTTTTGTTGCATGTATATTTGGTACATGTTGATAATGTATACATCTTTGTTTAATATGGGGGAGGTCATTTGCTCACCTTTTATAACTTACATTCAATGTCTGGTTATTGATATTATGACTGTTTGAAGACCTCCCCTTATTGCCTATTTTTTCTTATTAGCAAAAATAAATGGCAGTACATACACACAACCATGTTTTATATTTTTCTATCAATCCTAGACAGATCAACAATATTACATAATACAGCATTATTGTAAATAATAGCATTTATGTAAATTGTGATATGTTATTTTTATGCTAGTACCAAAATTAGTAGTCTAGTCATAATATAATTGTAATTCTAATTTTTGAGTACTTTTGAGTATTTAGCTGATCTTCCTTTTTGACTACATTAGCCAATCAGAGTGCGGCATTTAGTCGCACGATGTTTTGACTACGTCACTTTAACTGTCAGCTGTCAACAAGTTTGTAAATACCGCAATCAACCCAACCTCCTTCCCCTTCATCACCTTTGTAGTTGGGGATTTATTTTGCAATGTATTACACATGTATGTTGCTGTTGGTGTGAAATGCTGTTTTTGTTCAACAATATTTTTGTTGCATGTATATTTGGTACATGTTGATAATGTATACATCTTTGTTTAATATGGGGGAGGTCATTTGCTCACCATTTATAACTTACATTCAATGTCTGGTTATTGATATTATGACTGTTTGAAGACCTCCCCTTATTGCCTATTTTTTCTTATTAGCAAAAATAAATGGCAGTACATACACACAACCATGTTTTATATTTTTCTATCAATCCTAGACAGATCAACAATATTACATAAAATACAGTAAAGCAGATTTTTGGATTTACACGACATATTTATATACTTTGGAACTGTTCATTTTCTTTTTCTTTTTTTGATTTTTGAACATATAGAACATCACACTATTGTTTTGTTTTCGGCCCTGGTATCAGCCCGAGCGGTTGGTATTCAGGCTTCGGCCGATACCATCCGATCCGCGAGGGCTGATACCAAGGACGAGATCAAAACAACAGTGTGATGTTGTTTATATCCTATATCTAAAATCAAAGACTTTTATTCAAATTCAAATTCCAAGTAAGGAATATAATTTATCATGCAGAAGCTAAAGATTTTTTTTCGGATTTATAAAACTCGTTCTTTATTCTCTTTTATATGTGTTAAGAACTGTAAGAGTTGTCAGACTTTGTTAACAAACCATTGTCGTTTAAAATACAGTAGAAGAGAGTATATCGTCTGAAATGAAGCACTATCTTCTAGAATTCAAAATTATCGAGAGAGAAACTTCCATCCTTCGCAACGTCGTAATGAGTCAAATTCCCTCAGTGGGATTTCCTGTCTGATTCCATTCATAAAAATCCATACTGTTATAGCAAGTTGTTTGAGAACGTTCATAAGCGCGTCCATTACTTTAATCACTTAATGTTTACAGTCTAATCTCTGGTTTTCTAAGATTAAGTCTCGTTCCATCCTTCTCTATATCCTTTATGATTTAAATGTTGATTGATATTAAATAAATCGTGCTATTGTTATGAATACACAACTGTTTTGTGGTTTACCTCCCATTGAATAGATACATATCACTCTTTGGCGCCATTTTTGATACAATTTTTTTCAATTTTCAGCAATAAATAAAAATATTCAGACGTGTAAGGTGATGCTTTGTATTATTTATTTGTTATTCTATCGTTATTTTACAGACTAGTCTTAATTTAAAGCAAAGATATTTGGAAATTAGCGATTTTAAATTTGAGGGCAATACACCCCCTTGACGACGGGCTGAGACAGAGAAATATCAGCCCCGAAGGCGAAACAGCCCTAGCTTCCAGTTGATGTCTCACCTAGTCTAAAATATGTGTATCGGAGCTGATTCACTACTAGGTATATGATATGAGGAAAAGAAAATCTAGCACTACAACTAACACTACTAAAGATATTATGTACAGAACAACAAACACATCTGAAACAGTTTTAGATCACAGTCTTAGAACAGATGTTGGCAATACGGCCGATCGCTTTTAAGTCCCCTTAATTTATTTTGTCCTGAAAAAGGGACTGGTTGTCTCGCAAATTTGACAACACTACATACATGTAACACTATATATTTACATTTCACATGTTTCTTTTATAGTTCTTTCAAATAAAATATTTAATTACATGTTTTTTTTAATTGTCGGGTTAGAAGTTTACATCAATAACGGCTAATGAAGTGTGACAACATCTTGAATTTTGTTTCTTTCAGCCATTTTATATGTGGCTATCCAATAAAACAGTCTTTGATTGGAAAAATTTATGAAAAAATATCAATATCATAATAATGGTAGAAATACAGAATGAGCGAACAGGTACATTTCATCATACACATGAAATTGAATAAAACCTTTTACATTTAGTATCGAATTTCACATGGGTTTATACATTTTTTTGTCCTTTTTTATACCCATTTTTTACCTATCTTGATCTGACTACAATCAACTGTTTTATGATATTCTACTGTTTATAACATGTAACATTGTGAAATCATTTTAATTAACCGTTGGCAACACCATATTACACATAAATAAACAACTAACAGACTTCACTATGTTTACTTATTACATACACGGAGTATAATATAGTGTAAGACATGTTATATATAGTTATACAGATGAGCTTGTAAGTGTATACCTGACAATAACACTACCGTATAGATATTAAACTTTCTTTTTAATCAACAATCATACACTGTAATAGGTGAGGCTGTGGGTGTACAAAGGAATAATGCTAGTGAATAAATATTATTTTTTTCTTTGTAATCAACCAAAGCCTGTAAGGGTAAATTTTCCAGAGAAAAAGACTTGTGGATAGATATAAACTGCTTTTTGTAATCAACCACCAAACAGTATAATTATAATAGGTAAGCCTGTATGTGTATTCCAGAAAATAACACTAGTGTGTAGATATTAACTGTTCTTAACTTTGTTATCAACCACCATACAGTATAACAAGTGAACCTGTAAGTGTGTACCAGAGAATAACACTAGTGTATTAAATTAACAGTTGTTTGTAATCACCCACCATACAGTATAACAGGTGAGCCTGCAAGTGTGTCCCAGAGAATAACACTAGTGTATTAAATTAACAGTTGTTTGTAATCACCCACCATACAGTATAACAAGTGAACCTGTAAGTGTGTACCAGAGAATAACACTAGTGTATTAAATTAACAGTTGTTGTAATCAACCACCATACAGTATGACAGGTGGGCCTGCAAGTATGTACCAGAGAATAACACTAGTGTAATAGATTAACAGTTGTTTGTAATCAACCACCATACAGTATAACAGGTGAGCCTGCAAGTGTGTACCAGAGAATAACACTCGTGTAATAAATTAACAGTTGTTTGTAATCAACCACCATACAGTATAACAGGTGGGCCTGCAAGTGTGCACCGGAGAATAACACTCGTGTAATAAATTAACGGTTTTTGTAATCAACCACCATACAGTATAACCAGTGAATCTGTAGGTGTACGCCAAAGAATAACATTAGTGTATAATAATTATTTGCTCATCACACCGTATAACAGGTAAGCTGTAAGTTTTCAAAAAGAAATAGCACTTCAAAAATTGATTTCTCTTTAATGCTAGGTTCCCACTGTCGAGTAATCTGTCACAAACACTTCGATTGAGAAATGATAAGTGATCATGGAGCTTTTCTATAATTCAAGGGTTAGTAATGAGGTGATGCAAGTGTATATGTCTGTATGTTTCGTTTAGCGTTGATACAGTAAGGTCACATTAAACATACATCACTGATTTGATACGATAAAATGTGTTCGTTCTGATAAGATTGTCAAGATAAGTTTAATTTCTGCTTGGATCTCGATCTGATCCGAACATCACGACACGAGTCTTTGATCGATGATGCTTGTGTACGAGCAAATTCGTGTGTATACTTTGATACATTCACCATGAAACGATGTGCGTTGTTGCAAAGATGCATGATAATGGTGGAAATTTTTTTCATGATTAAAATGGATGATGATCACAATTTGAGTAGTGATTCAACCCCGACGATATATCTATACTGCCCGACTGGCCATATTGACACATCGCTACCGAAGGCAGCGCATCGTGGTGTTTGTCCCCCCTAAGACCGACCCAGATCATCACGAACCAGGCTGAAGCTAGCAGCCAATATAGGAATGAGAGTACCAATGCACCGGATGTTGACATCAGAGAAGTGTTAATACAAGATTGAGCCGCGCAGAAAAAGGTATGGCTAAGGTGATTGGCTGAATTAATTGCTGAAATAATGATTATTTCAAAGTAAATTTATCACTGTTTAAAATGAATGATGGATTGAAGAAGTACTGCAAAAAGTGAAGAAATAAGAGGGGTTGAAATAGGGGGTGGGTGTCAATTTTGGGACTTGGATTTATTTGCTGCGGATCGCTGTAAGTTGTAAACAAGCTCAATTTTGACCTATAAACGCCATGGGACCCTATGTATTTCTATTGATTTTGTGTTAGTGCTTGGAATGAACTTTCAAATGTGACCAAGGATATGTCTGTAAGTATAATAGCAAACTAGCCAGGTGGGTTTAGGTTAACATTGAGCCCTATGGGAAATGAATTGGTACTCTTTTCCCTACAAGGAAAATCATCAAAAAACTGAGAGTACTCGAACAGAAAATTATATTTTTTTACTTTATTATCGATAATTAATATCAAGAAGATTAATGCTTAATAATTTCTACGAGCATTGATGACTTCGGAGGCAGTAAAGCTTGCCTGGATGAGAGTTCTAATTGCGTTTTTGCTATATGCATCGTAACGAGATCGTATCTAGTTTCTTTTATCTTTGTAGAGCGCATTAAACGGATACCAAAGCAGTGATGGGGACCTATGGTGCTTTTATTTCCAGGTATCAAATTTGGGCTTTAGGGGCACTACCAGGTGGTTACCAGAGGTTCGGGTTTACATCTACTTAGGTTTTACTAACTAAAAGAACACAAGGGTGTTGTAGAAGACCTTCAAAAAAGTATTAAAAGGCACCTATGTCCCCCAAAAGGTTCAATATAACTTAAGGGAAATATAAACCCCTGAAATGTGCCCAAACCCCTTAGAACCACCTGGTGGTTCCCCCACACCCAAAATTTAAGACGGGGAAATAATAGTCCTACAGGTCCTCTACACTGCCTTGGTATCCATTTAATGCACACTTAAAAAAGAGATACATGTAACGACCCCCTTTCACCCCTTTATCATTGTGAAATATTGAAATATTACAAAGTTCGGGTGAGCTTAACTGTGCCTTTTATGGGTCATATGCGCTTTTTAACACTTGTTATGAATAACTTGGAAGGTTCTTTACTAAGTCTTAAAGAGGCATGGTCACGATTTTGGTCAAATTCTATTTTTATCATTTACAATGCTTGAGGAATGCATTTCTAATGACCAAATGAAATTGGAGAGTCTGTAGTAAAGATATAAACAAGAAACAGAGCTCACAATTCTTTGTCATGTAAACAAGGCTCGTACCCTGCTTTTGTTTATATTAGTTCAATATACCGGTAAAAGTTTTTTTCAAGCTGATTTTTCCACCTTTTTTATTCATTTTAAGCATAAATAAACAGATCTTAACGTTTACCACATTCATTTTCGGTCTAAAACTGGAGTTTTTATTTCAACTTTCAAAATGGAAACGAAAGCTTTATTTACAAAGCAAAGAATTGTAAGTTCTGTAACTCGCTTATAATTCAACGAATGACACTTAAATTTTGGTTGCCTATTGAAAATGCCTTACTTAAGCATTGTAAACATTAAAATCACCTTTAAACCCAGTGTTTTAAAAGTGTTTGTGATCAAAATAAAAAACCCTGATTTGTGCCCCAAACACCCGGTGGTACCTCTACAGTTAACATTTGAGACCGGGAAATGATAGCCCTCTAGGTCACCTACACTGCCCTGGTATTCGTTTGATGCACACGTCAAATTATATACTTCCAAGGACCTGTATCTAAACAATATCTATTTTACGCTTATTTTGCTACCATATTCATCTGAATGTTTTGAGCATTTCTTTTGAGACAAGTACATCTAAAACTTACTTATTTACTGACTTACACACTAAATTTTACATCTTTATATTTTCGACTTTATCATTTCGAACATTCGTCATTAAAAAGCAAACTAACTCAGTCCCAACTGGTCGTGCATGTTACCGGTCGGCTGACAATTGGAATGACTGCAAGTGCAATGAAGACAAAAGAACGTTTGACGTGCCAGTGATGGGTGATGGGTAACAAATACAGTTTTATTTGGAAACAGCTTGCTACTCGCAACGAGCAATGCCCGTTGGAACCGTGTTTGAGTTTTACGACTCACGTGCAACAGATGTACGTTCGCCTTGCAAATAGTGGTATTGATATCAACGTCGTGAGTCACTTGCAGAAAATCATACCGACGTCTTCCTTTGCCTTAAGGCAGTTTCACGGACAATTATAGTATGTCCCGAGGGGAAAATCAAAGTTACCTTTATCGATAAATTACCCAGAGAAACTAACAGAAGCGAAAACAATTTCTTACGAATATTAATAATGAGAAATATTATTTGAAAACACGCAGGACACTTCACACACATTATAACGTTATCATCCGGGTACTTTTAATATGTGTTGCAATGCATATCCCGGTAGAATTTTTATTTTTGGTATTCTTTGTGCATTTAAATGAGAAGCGGTAAGGGGGTTTGGGTTCACAACAAAAAATTTAGATGTTTTTTTTCGTTGGTGGACGTAGATTGGGCATAAATGTTTTGTAAGATTGTAGAAATGTAGAAATGTTATGCTGCAAAAAGTGGTGGGGGCGGAGTATAGTTTCCCCGTAAAATAGTCAATAATTTTGTATCTGTAGACATGTACTGAGACTGTTATTCTCTAAATACTACTCTGGTGAATAGATAAGCTAAATGAGATGAAACAAATAAAAAATGTTTCCAATATATAACTTAAGTGTTTGATACCATAAAAAATTTAACATTGTTTGGAAATCACAAACTAAATTTCAGCAAATTATCAATAGGTGAATTTTATATATTTGAATGATGTACACTATTTGTTGAACTTCATAATAACTTTAAAATATCTTTGAAAAAAAAATTCAAATGAAATTAAATATCCAGGTTTTACCCATCTTCGCTGGGATTTACGTGTCTTAACAAATGTTATTGAAACTTGACACATTTTTGAAAATCAAAGTCTACAAAATCAGTTCGGGTATTTAGATTTTGATGTCATTTTTATAAAGTTTTAATGATCGTAAGAGATTAGAATCAATAATTTCAAAATGGAGAAACTACTCTTTTCACAAACGAAAATTATAATGCTCAGAAATATTACTGGTATCATTCTTATCTAATAGTTTTATTACAAACCGTAAGCCCTGTTTATGCGCCGAGTCCTAGAACAGGTTCCTCATGTAAGATATGTTTGAGTATAATTGTGCAGAAGCTTTCAATTGAAAAAATCGTTCTGCGCACAAATATCATTTCTCTTCTCCCCACTCCCCAGGATCCGTACAAAATGTTTATTATCCCATCTTCGCTTGCAAATCGAAGTGCTTGGGTAATCTTTTGCCTTTTCTCTACAATGTACTTCAATATCTTATTTTATTTCCTTCTGTATTTTCTTCTTTGCCTCCGATCTTTTTATTCAAAAGAATGTATTTGTTTGTATGGTATTTGCTTTTTAATGAAAGGTTAAAATGAAATTTCTTTACCTTCAGGGGATTTTTTTTAATTTGTGTACAATAGAGGTTAGTATGACCTACTTTTTCTGTGCGTTCGTTTTATAGGTTGAAAGTGAGCACAAGCGGCATGCGGTCAACGTACGTGCAACACATTTAGGATCCCCTTACGTCTTTCGTGGATGTCAAATTATACGGTTATCTTACGAAATTATTAAATAAAGCGTAACTGAGTACGTTTTTATGTATTATAAGGAAACCGTAGTGATTGTTGTACATGTCCAACAGCCACCGTGCTTACATGAGGCGTACTATTTCCAAAATCTTAAAATAAACTTGCATGTCTCTCAAGATCTTCAAAACAAAATCTGCCCCTGACCACCGTTAGAAGCACGGACGACCAATTGTAACCGAGACTTTAATAAAGAATGTGTGTATTAAATGAGAAATTATGAAGAAATGGAGATTAAAACTGATCAAATATTAGTTATCTCTATGTCTTAAGTGTGACATCACAAAAAAGGACCCCTCCCCCCTCCCAATTCATAAAATCATTTAGTGTTTCTGGTCCGATTTTACTTGATCTTTGATCTTGGCCTTTAATTTCAACTAATTACCATTCTAGATTACTGTACTAATTACCAGACCCATTCGTTCATTAATTACAGAGATGAAGTTTTTGGCATTTGAGTTTCAATTGTCGTGTTTGACATGTACTATAAAAAAAAACTAACTCCCGAGCCCCTTACTCGTGTAAAATGCCCATACGCGTTTGGACAATAAATCTGATGTTTTTTTTTAAATCATTTAAAACAATATATGTTTAACGAATCATTGATTTTTAACCTATAGGTATGTTCAATACTTGGAATATGTTGACTCAAACAGGCGTATACATATCAAAACCTGCAAATACTGTCATTTTTTAGAACTTCAAGGCATTTTCTTTTATAGAGTGGGACTGTGCTCCATATTTTTCTCATAGTCTAATTAAGGTCTATTGGAAAACAAAACGATTTCAATCAACAAAAACGTGGAGAGAAGACCCACTATACATTAAAAATATCATTTTGTATCCCAACAACTGAACGTTTTGAAAAAATAGTACAAGTCCGGTAGTTCTTGACCTTAGTCACACATAATATTTAAAAAGCCCACTTTGTTGTGTCTGAAATGGCTCAGTGGTTAGAGTACCTGGCATAAGCTAACCTTATATATCTAGGGTTTTTATGTTACGGGTTCGATACTAACAAAATTTCCGACAATAATTTTTTTCTTATTTATTGTTAAATATATCAAAAACTGACTATAGTTAGAAATTTTGCTTTTGCAAAGTTGTATTATAATATATTTGAATAGATTTAATTGGGGAAAAATAAATTTAAAATTGTATTTCACTACTAAACCGAATGGGCATTTGCGCCATCTTATTCCCCCATCTTCTTTGTGTAAATGTACCTCGGACCCCAATCTTATTGTCTTCCAAATATGCAGCGGATTGAACAATTAAGAAGAAATTCTTGAGATCAAACGGCGAGTATAGCCTGTACGGGGAATTAAAATGTACACAGTACAAGGGATGTTAGCAGCCGCGTAATATTTCTGTTGCATGTATATTTCTTGTTTTCCGTTTAGTCTGTATCTACGATAGCGTGTGAACTACTTATGAATGTTAGAACTGTGGAAATTACTGTCATCAAATTTTTACCGAATAAATTTACGTGTTACAGATTTCGTTATTTCTACATTTATAAAGATTTTATCAATCCTGCTGAAATAAAACAGTCAAACATAATAGTAAACGACACGAAAAAATATTCTCAACACTGAAATACATGGGTAAAATGCATCAGTCATTGTTTTAGGACTTCCCCTAATTGTTGTTAACCGAATCCGAGATCCACACCTCAAAATTCTATTTTCGATTTATTTACGACGAAAATCAAGCTCGGGTCTTTTCACCCCCCTCCAGACACAAACACGCATTTCAAATGACCTCGCACTGTTACCAAACCTGAATAGTCAGACATCTTACAGGTTGTTTATCATCTCATACAAAAACTCAGCTCCTCTCCCGGGCGGAAACGCCCCAAATTCAAAGACAAATTCGGGATTTATTTGCGTCAGCCATGTTTTGAGACACCTGCAAAGGCTGTGTGTTCTAATCTCGCCGGAGCCAAGATTTGTTCTTTCTCTCCTTTTTATTTAATTTTCTAGCTAAAATATTCAACATAAAAGGGTTGTTGGACTGTAGTACAAGTTGAAAAACACTCTTCAATTAAGATTAAGACAAAAACAGTCTTTTATTATAAGGGTCTTCTATTATAAGACCCTTCTATTCTTATTGTTATTAGGGTCTTCCGTTTACAAAGGCAGACCCTCTTTTTTTTTTATTACAGGTCATTACACCTGTTATTAGGTCAAAAGACCTCTTATTTAATATGAAATAAAATGGGGCTGGTCCTTTAAATTAGGAGTCCAACGGGGTGTATAATCCTTCATCCATCGCGCTTTTAGATCACATCTGCATTTCCTGATATGTTTCGTTGATGAAGATAAAAAGCAAGGTCATTTCCTCTTCTAAAAATCGGACGGAAGACCTCCTCGTTGCTCGCAACGAGATCGTGTCTAGTTTTTATTCTCTTTTTTTTTCTGTCACGTTTTCTCAAAAATGCTTCAGCCAATTTGCATCAAATTTTCAGATTTTATTCATGACAAAATCTGTAAGAAAAGTACACGGGTTTTTTTTGGTCGTCACTTCCGGTACCGAGATATTAAAGATTTTACGTTTTTGCTTGTTCACAATTTTTCTCAAAAAGTATTTACGATAGAACCTTCAAATTTTTTTAGAGAAGGTAGAGAGTGAACGGCCGCAGTGCCCTTCGCATATCCGAACGTCCGCCGTCACTTCCGGTCGTCACCGGAAGGAAATGAAAAACCTTAATTTTCAAATTTTTAGATTTGAATTTTATTTATGTTTTTATTCGATAGAGACGCTTAAAACACTTCAGAATATGAAATTCGTGTTAAAATCGATCCAGGCATTCCCGAGATTTTGAGTTCAAAAGTTCTGAAGCGAGAGTCCGCGTAGCTCAGTCGTTAGAGTGTTGGACTTGTGCCCAAGCGACCCGGGTTCCATCCCCGAGTGCCGATTATTTTTTCTTCCCTAATTTTGTTTTCTTTAACGATTTTACCTTGAAAATGATGGTTTTTATTGTTTTCCGTTTTATTTTTATCATAAATTAAAATAATAACAGCTTTTTTTGTACAAATATAGAGCTCGTTTTTGTCAGCAGTTCGCATCGCCGCCATCAAAGACATGCCGCCGAAGCGCCCCTGCAGTACGACCGCATTAGAGTTCACTGGGTCGGTTTGCCGGCATCAAATAAATGCCGCCATCTCCATGTCTGTATGCACACAACATTTAGCAATGCACCAACGTTATTCTACATGGCTTTAAAAGGAGGACTGATTGGTATTTGTTCACATATATAGATACACGCTTGCATGTATGCATGCGTTTTTTGACATACGTTGCTGATTTACTGATTCCCTAATTACTACAAAAAACTAGAAAATCTCTCTCTCTCTCTCTCTCTCTCTCTCTCTCTCTCTCTCTCTCTCTCTCTCTCTCTAAAGTACATAAGAACTAAGTACAGCTAACATGCAGTAAATTGGATAGAGGCTAAATGTACATTGGCGTCAAAAAATTACACATGTATTTATTTCAAGTTACGGGATAATGTCTATGGATTCAAATAATTTGAAATTCATTGTTTAATGATTGTCTTCATACTGATTGGAAGTCAACGCTAAAAAGTCATTTTTATTAAAGATGGTGTACTTTTACCTTTTTTGTGCATGTCTATATACCGATACAAATCTGTTGCCTGTCTGGGATTAAGATAAACCTCCGAAGTTTATACACGTAACTATACAAACGAACGGGTGGCAGCGACAAGGTTTGAAAACTGACCATCCGTTTATGAGTGTTTGAGCATAAGAATAAACAGATGTAAAAAAAAAAAAAACAATAGTTACTTCTTTCAAACAACGCTTATACATTGTTCTAACATATGTATTTTATTTAGAAATTGTGTAATATTTTATATTTAGAATTTAATATTCTTCGTTTTACATAGAAGTCACCGACCGACCCCCCCCCTCCCAATTCATAAAATCATTTAGTTTTTGTGGCCCGATTTTACTTGATCTTTGATCTTGGGTCTTTAATTTCAACTCATTACCATTCTAGATTACTGTACTAATTACCAGACCAATTCGTTCATTAATAAAAGAGTTATGAAGTTTTTAACCGGGTTTTTTCAACGGAAAAATCCGGTTAATAAAATGGTGAAAATGGCGGGCGGGCGGGCGGGCGGCTGCCAAAATGGTACCCTCATTGTACGGATAACTCCTCCTACAGTTTTCAAGATAGGGAGTTGTTCTTTTGCAGATCAATTGTACATATATCAGAGGTGTGCATATTGCTAGGATTTAGATTTCCGATTATTTATGAAAAAAATACCAGCTTTTGAACTAAGTCATTTTTTGGAAAAAAAATTGCATATAGGGTACCCTCATTGTACGGATAACTCCTCCTACAGTATTTAAGATAGGAAATTGTTCTTTTGCAGATCAATTGTACATATATCAGAGGTGTGCATATTGCTAGGATTTTGATTTCTGATTATTTATGAAAAAAATACTACCTTTGAACTTAGTCATTTTTTGGCAAAAATTTGCATATAGGGTACCCTTTCACCTTATCCATTTCACTGGATACGGGTTGACATTGATTATGGATACAGTTCACATAAAAGAAAACCCGGTTTGCTGTCACATTGACAGATTTTCACTTGTTGGCATTTGAGTTTCAATTGTCGTGTTTGACATGAACTATAAAAAAAATTCTAACTCCCATGCCCTTACTCAATCCTAATGAAAATTCGTGAAAATGAACCTCGGACCCCATTCTTATTGTTTGTGAAATATGCAGCGGATTGAACAATTAAGACGAAATTCCTGAGATTAAACGACGCTTATTGCCTATTCGTGGAAATTAAATTTACATAGTACACGCACCAACTCCCCCCCCCCTTCCTATTCACAAAATCATTAAGTTTTTCTGGCCTGATTTTACTGGATTTGTCATCTTGAACCTTTATTTTCAACCTAGTTCAAGTCTAGATTACTGTACTAATGACCAGACCTATTCGTTCATTTTTAAGAGGGATATGAATTTTTGGGCATTCTAGTTTCGATTGGCGTGCTTGACATGTACTGTAGAAAAAAATTCTGTAGATAGTCTGTATCTACGATAGCGTGTGAACTACTTATGAATGTTAGAACTGTGGAAATTACTGTCATCAAATTTTTACCGAAAAAATTTACGTTTTACTGATTTCGTTATTTCTACATTTATAAAGATTTTATCAATCCTGCTGAAATAAAACAGTCAAACATAATAGTAAACGACACGAAAAAATATTCTCAACAGGGTAAAATGCACCAGTCATTGTTTTAGGACTTCCCCTAATTGTTGTTAACCGAATCCGAGATCGAGATCCACACCTCAAAATTCTATTTTTGATTTATTTAAGACGAAAATCAAGCTCGGGTCTTTTCACCCCCCCCCCCCAGACACAAACACAGCATCAATATTTCAAATGACCTCGCACTGTTACCAAACCTGAATAGGCAGACATCTTCCAGGTTGTTTATCATCTCATACAAAAACTCAGCTCCTCTCACGGGCGGAAAAGCTCCAAATTCAAAGACACATTTGGGAATTATTTGCGTCAGCCATGTTTTGAGACACCTGCAAAGGCTGTGTGTTCTAATCTCGCCGGAGCCAAGATTTGTTCTTTCTCTCTTTTTTATTTAATTTTCTAACTAAAATATTCAACATAAAAGGGTCGTTGGACTGTAGTACAAGTTGAAAAACATTCTTCAATTAAGATTTAGACAAAAACAGTCTTTTATCATTAGGGTCTTCCGTCTTCAGCGGACAACCCTTCTATTCTTATTGTTATTAGGGTCTTCCGTTTACAAAGGCAGACCCTCCTTTTTTCTTCGGTTTCTTTTTATTACAGGTCATTACACCTGTTATTAGGTCAAAAGACCTCTTATTTAATATGAAATAAAATGGAGCTTGTCCTTTAAATTAGGGATCCAACGGGGTGTATAATCTTTCATCCATCGCTCTTTTAGGTCACATCTGCATTTCCTGATATGTTTCGTTGATGAAGATAAAAGGCCTCTTCTAAAAATCGGACGGAAGACCTCCTCGTTGCTCGCAACGAGATCGTGTCTAGTTATTATTCTTTTTTTTTCTCCCACGTTTTCTCAAAAACGCTTCAGCCGATTTTGATAAAACTTTCAGATCTTGTTTATGACAAAATTTGTAAGAAAAGTACGTGGGATTTTTTTGGTCGTCACTTTCGGTCCCGAGATTTTAAAGATTTTATGTTTTTGCTTGTTCACGAGTTTTCTTCAAAAGTATTTAAGATAGAATTTTTAAATTCTCAGGGATGATAGAAAGTGTTCAGCCGCAGTGTACTACGCATATCCGAACGTCCGCCGTCACTTCCGGTCGTCACCGGAAGGAAATGAAAAACCTTAATTTTTCAATTTTTGGGATTTGAATTTTTTTATTATTTCATTCGATAGAGACGCCCTCAAAACTTCTAAATATGAAATTTGTTTTAAAATCGATCCACGCATTCTTGAGATTTTGGGCCCCAAACTTCTGAAGCGAAGGTCCGCGTAGCTCAGTCGTTAGAGTGTTTGACTTGTGCCCAGACGACCCGGGTTCAGTCTCTGAGTGCCGAATGTTTTTTCTCTCTTATTTGTGTTTTGATTAATGATTTCGTCTTTAAAATGATGGATTTGAATGTTTTTTCGTTTTATTTTTGTCATAATTAAAAATAATAGCGGCTTTTTGCAGTACAAATATGGAGCTCTTTTCTGTCAGCAGCTCTCTAAATTAAGACGCTCGTCGCATTGCCGGTATCAAAAACATGCCGAATGATGGTTTTTTCTTAATTTTGTTTTGTTTAACGATTTTATCTTTAAAATGATGGATTTTAATGTTTTTCTGTTTTATATTTATTATATATAGAAATAATAGCGGCTTTTTTTAATTACAAATAGATAGCTTGTTTCTGTCATCAGTTCGCTATATTCAAACGCTCGTCGCATCGCAGACATCAAAGACGTGCCGCCAAAGTACCCCTGCAGTACGCTGGGTCGCTCTGCCGGCATCAAAGAAATGCCGCCATCTCAATGACACACACAATATTTAGCAATGCACCAACGTTTAAATAAGTATTCAACATTACCTTAAAAGGAGGACTGATTAGTATTTATTCACATATATAGATACACGCATGCATGTATATAAATGTGTTTATTGACATACGTTGCTAATATACTGATTCCCTAAACACTATAAAAACTCTCTCTCTCTCTCTCTCTCTCTCTCTCTCTCTCTCTCTCTCTCTCAAAGTACAAATGTTTTAGCATTTAAATAAGAACTAGTACAGGTAACATGCATTAAATTGGATAGAGGCTAAATGTACATTGGCGTCCAAAAATTATACATGTATTTATTTCAAGTTACGGGATAATGTCTATGGATTCAAATAATTTGAATTCATTGTTTAATGATTGTCTTCATACTGATTGGAAGTCAACGCTAAAAAGTCATTTTTATTAAAGATGGTGTACTTTTACCTTTTTTGTGCATGTCTATATACCGATACAAATCTGTTGCCTGTCTGGGATTAAGAAAAACCTCCAAAGTTTATACACGTAACTATACAAACGAACGGGTGACTGCGACAAGGTTTGAAAACTGACCAGCAGTTTATGAGTGTTTGAGCCTAAAATAAACAGATGTTAAAAAATCAATAGTTACATCTTTCAAACAACGCTTATACATTGTTCTAACATATGTATTTTGTTTAGAAATTGTGTTATTTGTGATATTAAGAATTTAATATTCTACGTTTAATATAGAAGTCACCGACCGACACCCCCCCCCCTTCATAAAATCATTTAGTTTTTCTGGCCCGATTTTACTTGATCTTTGATCTTGGGCCTTTAATTTCAACTACAGTCATTTCATGCATATCTTTTACAATTTAATGCTATGCTATGGTATGCGATTTTAATGATATGCTATGAGATTTGTATGGTATGCTATGAGATTTGTATGCTATGCTATGAGAAATTGAAATGAAGGGCTTAATGATATGGTATGGTATGCTATGCTATGGTATGCTATGAGATTTGAACAAAAACGCCTCCATACACAAAGGAGTTCCACACATTTCGAAGTGAAATAATAAGAAGCCAAAGTTTACAACAAATCTATCATGTAAACATTAATTTTTTCATATAAAAACATTTAAAACTGAGTTTAACTAATGTTGTATGCTATGCTATGGTATGCTATGGTATGATATGACGAATGCGATTCTATGAAATTGTATGCTATGGTATGATATTCCAATGCTATGCTATGAGATTCCAATGCTATGCGATGAGATTTCAATGCTATGCTATGCTATGGTGTATGTTGTAAAAGATATGCTTGAACTGACTGTAAGTACCAGTCTAGCTTACTGTACTAATTACCAGACCAATTCGTTCATTATTAACAGAGTTATGAAGTTTTTGGCATTTGAGTTTCAATTGTCGTGATTGACATGTACTGCAAAAATATCATAACTCCCAAGCCCTTCATTCAATCCTAATGAAAATTCGTGAAAATGAACCTCGGACACCATTCTCATTTTCTGCCAAATATGCAGCGAATTGAACAATCAAGACGAAATTCCTGAGATTAAACGGCGCTTATTGCCTATACTGGGAAATTAATATTACACAGTACACGCACCAACCCCCCCCCCCCCCTCCTCCTATTCACAAAATAATTTAGTTTTTCTGGCCTGATTTTACTAGATCCTTCATCTTGAACCTTTATTTTCAACCTAGTTCAATTCTAGATTGCTGTACTAAATGTAATGACCCAATCCGAGATCCACACCTCAAAATTCTATTTTCGATATATTTACGACGAAAATCAAGCTCAGGTCTTTTCACCCCCCTTCAGACACAAACACGCATCAATATTTCAAATGACCTCGCACTGTTACCAAACCTGAATAGTTAGACATCTTACACGTTGTTTTTCATCTCATACAAAAACTCAGCTCTTCTCCCAGGCGGAAACACCCCAAATTCAAAGACAACTTCGGGAATTATTTTGCGTCAGCCATGTTTTGAGACATCTGCAAAGGCTGTGTGTTCTAATCTCGCCGGAGCCAAGATTTGTTCTTTCTCTCTATTTCTTTCTCTCCTTTTTATTTAATTTTCTAAATATTCAACATAAAAGGGTTGTTGGACTAAAATTCAAGTTGAAAAACACTCTTCAATTAAGATTTAGACAAAAACAGTCTTTTATAATTAGGGTATTCCATCTTCAGCGGAAGACCCTTCTATTCTTATTGTTATTAGGGTCTTCCGTTTACAAAGGGTGACCCTCTTTTTTTTCTTCGGTTTCTTTTTATTACAGGTTATTAGACGTGTTATTAGGTCAAAAGACCTCTTATTTAAAATGAAATAAAATGGGGCTGGTCCTTCAAATTAGGGGTCCAACGGGGTGTAGAATTCCTCATCCATCGCTCTTTAATATCACATCTGCATTTCCTGATATGTTTCGTTGATGAAGATAAAAGGAAAGGTCATTTCCTCTTCTAAAAATCAGACGGAAGACCTCCTCGTTGCTCGCAACGAGATCGTGTCTAGTTATTATTCTTTTTTTTTTCTCCCACGTTTTCTCAAAAACGCTTCAGCCGATTTTGATAAAACTTTCAGATCTTGTTTATGACAAAATTTGTAAGAAAAGTACGTGGGATTTTTTTGGTCGTCACTTCCGGTCCCGAGATTTTAAAGATTTTATGTTTTTGCTTGTTCACGAGTTTTCTCCAAAAGTATTTAACAGGTCGAGACCACTATATTTTGTGACGTCGGCATAAATTTGCATACTAAATTAGCCATCTGTTTACTTTTATCGACAAACCAATCAGGTGAATGAGTTGCAAGGCATTGTGGGCTACTACAAGTTTCAGTGTATACAAAGCGTATTGCAAATATATACCATTTTGAATTGTCCTTTGGAAACTCATTATGAATGATTTTTCAGAATTTATGAAATTAATATGGACAGTTATGTCTGAACTTCAATTTCTATGCTCACATTTAAAAAGTATTGCATATGAGGACTTATATCAACCTATTTAAATACCCCATTGTCACTGTTCAAAAGAGAGGTACGTCCTATAGAATTAGAAGCAGCGAGTACCGTTTTTTCACATGATATCCCATATTTAAAGCAACATTATTAGAATGCGCGTTGATATTTTCTTCAGGGACATTCATCAGATTGCTTCACGGACAAAATACTATATGCTGCACAGCTTGCGCTTCTGCGTTTGTATATTTGTGCATTTCTACTACCGTGGCTATTCACGTATGTTACAAATGTACAGTTACCTGTATTTATTTCTAGTGCACAATGATAAAGTCACCAATACACAACTGTGCAGTTTTTTCTTATCAAAACCTGTTTGTACTTGTATGCGTATGTTTGTCAGTCGTTTGATACTGATCATTTTTGAAGCAACAATTGATCAACTAAAACAACAGTATTTTTCAATGTGAGCATGGAACAAAGTTAATGGTACGTAATCTTTCCTTTTTTACCTTCTAAAGTAAAAATCAAGATGTACAAACATTCCGGCAAGCAATTAAATATTGTGAATAAAACAGACAAAAACCACGTGCGTTTGTTGAATCGTATACACGTTGTAGACCGTCATGCATTGCAACTCATTCACTGGATTGGAGAATCTGTTTGACGAAAATACTGTCACGTGTTAAATAATGCTATCCATATAAGGTAGTGTACCCGACCTGTTTAAGATAGAACTTTTAAATCGTCAGGGATGATAGAAAGTGTCCAGCCGCAGTGTACTACGCATATCCGAACGTCCGCCGTCACTTCCGGTCGTCACCGGAAGGAAATGAAAAACCTTAATTTTTCAATTTTTGGGATTTGAATTTTTTTATTATTTCAGTCGATAAAGACGCCCTCAAAACTTCTAAATATGAAATTTGTTTTAAAATCGAACCACGCATTCTTGAGATTTTGGACCCCAAAATCCTGAAGCGAAGGTCCGCGTAGCTCAGTCGTTAGAGTGTTGGACTTGTGCCCAGACGACCCGGGTTCAGTCCTTGAGTGCCGAATGTTTTTTCTCTCTTATTTGTGTTTTGATTAATGATTTCGTCTTTAAAATGATGGATTTGAATGTTCTTTCGTTTTATTTTTGTCATAATTAAAAATAATAGCGGCTTTTTGCAGTACAAATATGGAGCTCTTTTCTGTCAGCAGCTCTCTAAATTTAGACGCTCGTCGCATTGCCGGTATCAAAGACATTTTCTTAATTTTGTTTTGTTTAACGATTTTATCTTTAAAATGATGGATTTTAATGTTTTCCGTTTTATATTTATTATATATTGAAATAATAGCGGCTTTTTTTAATTACAAAAAGATAGTTTGTTTCTGTCAGCAGTTCGCTATATTCAAACGCTCGTCGCATCGCAGGCATCAAAGACGTGCCGCCAAAGTACACCTGCAGTACGCTGGGTCCCTTAATTTCTCAGCCATTTCTCAATCGATTTTAATGATTTTTACAGGGATGATGTCTTAGGTGAATATCTCTTTGCATCTTACTTTCTGTCTGAAAATTCACTTCCGCTTCTGAATTATCTCCCTTTTTCATGTATTTTGGAACATGATATTGTTCACGCATCTCCTCAAAAACTGTTATAGTTAGGGACTTGAAATTTATATGCAAGATAGAGTGGTTATGGTAGATTTGCATGTTTGCTTTAGATTTGACCAGAAGTCATCATCCTTGAAGCTCGACCGGAACTGAAAATGTTGATGTTAATTTTTTTTGACAATTTTTACGAAATTTGAGATTTGATCACGAATGTCTTTCTTCTAATCAATATTTTGCTAACACATGTAGAGCATCAAAAATTAATCTATAAAAGATCTTTCAACTGACACAAAGCAAAAGGGGCTGACCCCTCATATAAGGGGCCAAGAGGGGTCTAAAGTCTTTTATCTATATCTCTTTAATGAAAAATATTTTGTAATGTATTATAGAAGCAAAAATGTGTATCTTCCAGTTATCTACCTATATTTGTTAAGAGTTTTCTGATATGTTACATAATTTGGATTTTAAAGGGGCTAGAAGTCCAATATTTTGATCATTTATTTCTTAAAAAGGAGAAATATTTTGAAATGCATTATAGAAGAGAAGATACTAAGAATAATATTCGTAATAATATTTAACCACCAAAGTTTCGTTTAATGGTCCTTATAAGGAGATAAAGAGTCGGCCTCTAAAACAATCTTTCCCTAATTTCTCAAAAACAGTAACAAATTTATAAACACTTGTTGAACAAAATGTGTTTAATATTAAGGGACCTTTCATTGATATCAAGAAAAAGGGGCTAGCCCCTCAAATTACATGATAAGAGGGATCTAAATGTTTCAAACAAAGCTCTTATACATATATCAGAAACAAAACAAGGGCGAGAAGTCCAATACATTTATGATTTATTTGTAAAAGAAAAAGAGGATATAGAAATTGAAGAAAAGAGTCTGTTTAAAATCAAAGGATTTTTCATTCTATTTCCAAATCATGATTAGCTGGTAAATAGCAAAATATAGGTCAAGCATGTATCTCAAACACTAGTGATATTGGGAATTTAGTATTTTCCGTTTAATATAGAAGTCACCGACCACCCCCCCCCCCCACCCTTCATAAAATCATTTAGTTTTTCTGGCCCGATTTTACTTGATCTTTGATCTCGGACCTTTAATTTCAACTTAGTACCATTCTAGATTACCGCACTAATTATCAGACCAATTTGTTCATTATTAACAGAGTTATGAACTTTTTGGCATTTGAGTTTTAATTTTCGTGTTTGACATGTACTGTAGAAAAAAATTCTAACTCCCGAGCCCTTCACTCAATCCTCATGAAATTTTGTGTAAATGTACCTCGGACCTCATTCTGTTTTTCTGCCAAATTTGCAGCGGGTTGAACAATTAAGAAGAAATTTCCGATATCAAGCCGCGAGTATAGCCTGTACGGGGACTTCAAATTTACACAGTGCAAGGGATGTAAGCAGCCGCGTAATATTTCTGTTGCATGTATATTTCTTGTTTTCCGTTTCGTCTGTATCTACGATAGCGTGTGAACCACTTAGGAATGTTAGAACTGTGGAAATTACTGTCATCAATTTTTTTATGAATAAATTTACGTGTTACTGATTTCGTTATTTCTACATTTATAAGAATTTTATCAATCCTGTCGATATAAAACAGTCAAACATAATAGTAAACGACACAAAAAAATCACTACTCTGAAATACATGTGTAAAATGCATCAGTCATTGTTTTAGGACTTCCCCTAATTGTCGTTAACCGAATCCGAGATCCACACCTCAAAATTCTACTTTCGATTTATTTACGACGAAAATGAAGCTCGGTCCTTTTCATCCCCCTCCAGACACAAACACGCATCAACATTTCAAATGACCTCGCACTGTTACCAAACCTGAGTAGTGAGACATCTTACACGTTGTTTTTCATCTCATACAAAAATTCAGCTCCTGTCCCGGGCGGAAACGCCCCAAATTCAAAGAGAAAATCGGGAATTATTTCGCGTCAGCCATGTTTTGACGCGAACCTTTGATGAAATACTGTTATGACACCTGCAAAGGCCGTGTGGAGCCAATATTTGTTCTTTCTCTCTATTTCCTTCTCTCCATTTGTTTTTTTTTTTTGACTTTCTAACTAAGATATTCAAAATAAAGGGGTTGTTTGACTGAAGTACAAGTTGAAAAACACTCTTCCTTTAAGATTTAGACAAAAACAGTCCTTTATTATTAAGGTCTTCCGTCTTCAGCGGAAGACCTTACTGTTTTTCCACGCGTTCTCATTCTTCTATATTATTATTTTTCTTCTTGGTAGTCACCCTTAATTTCTCAGCCATTTCTCAATCGATTTTAATGATTTTTACAGGGATGATGTCTTAGGTGAATATCTCTTTGCATCTTACTTTCTGTCTGAAAATTCACTTCCGCTTCTGAATTATCTCCCTTTTTCATGTATTTTGGAACATGATATTGTTCACGCATCTCCTCAAAAACTGTTATAGTTAGGGACTTGAAATTTATATGCAAGATAGAGTGGTTATGGTAGATTTGCATGTTTGCTTTAGATTTGACCAGAAGTCATCATCCTTGAAGCTCGACCGGAACTGAAAATGTTGATGTTAATTTTTTTTGACAATTTTTACGAAATTTGAGATTTGATCACGAATGTCTTTCTTCTAATCAATATTTTGCTAACACATGTAGAGCATCAAAAATTAATCTATAAAAGATCTTTCAACTGACACAAAGCAAAAGGGGCTGACCCCTCATATAAGGGGCCAAGAGGGGTCTAAAGTCTTTTATCTATATCTCTTTAATGAAAAATATTTTGTAATGTATTATAGAAGCAAAAATGTGTATCTTCCAGTTATCTACCTATATTTGTTAAGAGTTTTCTGATATGTTACATAATTTGGATTTTAAAGGGGCTAGAAGTCCAATATTTTGATCATTTATTTCTTAAAAAGGAGAAATATTTTGAAATGCATTATAGAAGAGAAGATACTAAGAATAATATTCGTAATAATATTTAACCACCAAAGTTTCGTTTAATGGTCCTTATAAGGAGATAAAGAGTCGGCCTCTAAAACAATCTTTCCCTAATTTCTCAAAAACAGTAACAAATTTATAAACACTTGTTGAACAAAATGTGTTTAATATTAAGGGACCTTTCATTGATATCAAGAAAAAGGGGCTAGCCCCTCAAATTACATGATAAGAGGGATCTAAATGTTTCAAACAAAGCTCTTATACATATATCAGAAACAAAACAAGGGCGAGAAGTCCAATACATTTATGATTTATTTGTAAAAGAAAAAGAGGATATAGAAATTGAAGAAAAGAGTCTGTTTAAAATCAAAGGATTTTTCATTCTATTTCCAAATCATGATTAGCTGGTAAATAGCAAAATATAGGTCAAGCATGTATCTCAAACACTAGTGATATTGGGAATTTAGTATTTTCCGTTTAATATAGAAGTCACCGACCACCCCCCCCCCCCCACCCTTCATAAAATCATTTAGTTTTTCTGGCCCGATTTTACTTGATCTTTGATCTCGGACCTTTAATTTCAACTTAGTACCATTCTAGATTACCGCACTAATTATCAGACCAATTTGTTCATTATTAACAGAGTTATGAACTTTTTGGCATTTGAGTTTTAATTTTCGTGTTTGACATGTACTGTAGAAAAAAATTCTAACTCCCGAGCCCTTCACTCAATCCTCATGAAATTTTGTGTAAATGTACCTCGGACCTCATTCTGTTTTTCTGCCAAATTTGCAGCGGGTTGAACAATTAAGAAGAAATTTCCGATATCAAGCCGCGAGTATAGCCTGTACGGGGACTTCAAATTTACACAGTGCAAGGGATGTAAGCAGCCGCGTAATATTTCTGTTGCATGTATATTTCTTGTTTTCCGTTTCGTCTGTATCTACGATAGCGTGTGAACCACTTAGGAATGTTAGAACTGTGGAAATTACTGTCATCAATTTTTTTATGAATAAATTTACGTGTTACTGATTTCGTTATTTCTACATTTATAAGAATTTTATCAATCCTGTCGATATAAAACAGTCAAACATAATAGTAAACGACACAAAAAAATCACTACTCTGAAATACATGTGTAAAATGCATCAGTCATTGTTTTAGGACTTCCCCTAATTGTCGTTAACCGAATCCGAGATCCACACCTCAAAATTCTACTTTCGATTTATTTACGACGAAAATGAAGCTCGGTCCTTTTCATCCCCCTCCAGACACAAACACGCATCAACATTTCAAATGACCTCGCACTGTTACCAAACCTGAGTAGTGAGACATCTTACACGTTGTTTTTCATCTCATACAAAAATTCAGCTCCTGTCCCGGGCGGAAACGCCCCAAATTCAAAGAGAAAATCGGGAATTATTTCGCGTCAGCCATGTTTTGACGCGAACCTTTGATGAAATACTGTTATGACACCTGCAAAGGCCGTGTGGAGCCAATATTTGTTCTTTCTCTCTATTTCCTTCTCTCCATTTGTTTTTTTTTTTTGACTTTCTAACTAAGATATTCAAAATAAAGGGGTTGTTTGACTGAAGTACAAGTTGAAAAACACTCTTCCTTTAAGATTTAGACAAAAACAGTCCTTTATTATTAAGGTCTTCCGTCTTCAGCGGAAGACCTTACTGTTTTTCCACGCGTTCTCATTCTTCTATATTATTATTTTTCTTCTTGGTAGTCACCCTTAATTTCTCAGCCATTTCTCAATCGATTTTAATGATTTTTACAGGGATGATGTCTTAGGTGAATATCTCTTTGCATCTTACTTTCTGTCTGAAAATTCACTTCCGCTTCTGAATTATCTCCCTTTTTCATGTATTTTGGAACATGATATTGTTCACGCATCTCCTCAAAAACTGTTATAGTTAGGGACTTGAAATTTATATGCAAGATAGAGTGGTTATGGTAGATTTGCATGTTTGCTTTAGATTTGACCAGAAGTCATCATCCTTGAAGCTCGACCGGAACTGAAAATGTTGATGTTAATTTTTTTTGACAATTTTTACGAAATTTGAGATTTGATCACGAATGTCTTTCTTCTAATCAATATTTTGCTAACACATGTAGAGCATCAAAAATTAATCTATAAAAGATCTTTCAACTGACACAAAGCAAAAGGGGCTGACCCCTCATATAAGGGGCCAAGAGGGGTCTAAAGTCTTTTATCTATATCTCTTTAATGAAAAATATTTTGTAATGTATTATAGAAGCAAAAATGTGTATCTTCCAGTTATCTACCTATATTTGTTAAGAGTTTTCTGATATGTTACATAATTTGGATTTTAAAGGGGCTAGAAGTCCAATATTTTGATCATTTATTTCTTAAAAAGGAGAAATATTTTGAAATGCATTATAGAAGAGAAGATACTAAGAATAATATTCGTAATAATATTTAACCACCAAAGTTTCGTTTAATGGTCCTTATAAGGAGATAAAGAGTCGGCCTCTAAAACAATCTTTCCCTAATTTCTCAAAAACAGTAACAAATTTATAAACACTTGTTGAACAAAATGTGTTTAATATTAAGGGACCTTTCATTGATATCAAGAAAAAGGGGCTAGCCCCTCAAATTACATGATAAGAGGGATCTAAATGTTTCAAACAAAGCTCTTATACATATATCAGAAACAAAACAAGGGCGAGAAGTCCAATACATTTATGATTTATTTGTAAAAGAAAAAGAGGATATAGAAATTGAAGAAAAGAGTCTGTTTAAAATCAAAGGATTTTTCATTCTATTTCCAAATCATGATTAGCTGGTAAATAGCAAAATATAGGTCAAGCATGTATCTCAAACACTAGTGATATTGGGAATTTAGTATTTTCCGTTTAATATAGAAGTCACCGACCACCCCCCCCCCCCCCCACCCTTCATAAAATCATTTAGTTTTTCTGGCCCGATTTTACTTGATCTTTGATCTCGGACCTTTAATTTCAACTTAGTACCATTCTAGATTACCGCACTAATTATCAGACCAATTTGTTCATTATTAACAGAGTTATGAACTTTTTGGCATTTGAGTTTTAATTTTCGTGTTTGACATGTACTGTAGAAAAAAATTCTAACTCCCGAGCCCTTCACTCAATCCTCATGAAATTTTGTGTAAATGTACCTCGGACCTCATTCTGTTTTTCTGCCAAATTTGCAGCGGGTTGAACAATTAAGAAGAAATTTCCGATATCAAGCCGCGAGTATAGCCTGTACGGGGACTTCAAATTTACACAGTGCAAGGGATGTAAGCAGCCGCGTAATATTTCTGTTGCATGTATATTTCTTGTTTTCCGTTTCGTCTGTATCTACGATAGCGTGTGAACCACTTAGGAATGTTAGAACTGTGGAAATTACTGTCATCAATTTTTTTATGAATAAATTTACGTGTTACTGATTTCGTTATTTCTACATTTATAAGAATTTTATCAATCCTGTCGATATAAAACAGTCAAACATAATAGTAAACGACACAAAAAAATCACTACTCTGAAATACATGTGTAAAATGCATCAGTCATTGTTTTAGGACTTCCCCTAATTGTCGTTAACCGAATCCGAGATCCACACCTCAAAATTCTACTTTCGATTTATTTACGACGAAAATGAAGCTCGGTCCTTTTCATCCCCCTCCAGACACAAACACGCATCAACATTTCAAATGACCTCGCACTGTTACCAAACCTGAGTAGTGAGACATCTTACACGTTGTTTTTCATCTCATACAAAAATTCAGCTCCTGTCCCGGGCGGAAACGCCCCAAATTCAAAGAGAAAATCGGGAATTATTTCGCGTCAGCCATGTTTTGACGTGAACCTTCGATGATGAACCTTCGATGATGAAATATAGACGGGCAATGCCTGTCTGATATGTGCGATACATATTTCGTACGATAGAGACAGAGGACCAGTCTACGATGAAATACTGTTATGACACATGCAAAGGCTGTGTGTTCGAATCTCGCCGGAGCCAAAATTTGTTCTTTCTCTCTATTTCCTTCTGTCCATTTTTTTTTTGGACTTTCTAACTAAGATATTCAAAATAAAGGAGTGGTTGGACTGAAGTACAAGTTGAAAACACTCGTACATTAAGATTTTGACAAAAACATTCTTTAATTATTAGGGTCTTCCGTCTTCAGCGGATGACTCTTCTATTATTCTATTGTTTCTTTTTTTCTTTTCTTATTATTAAGGTCTTCCGTTTCCAACGGAAAACCTTATTGTTATTGCTTTGTTCCTTTTTCCGTATTCTTCTATATTATTATTTTTTTTCTTACAAATTTTGTGCACGCAAGATCTCGAAAACTACTCAATTGATTTTTATGAAACTTGTCGATCTAATAGATGACGATGTGAACCGTATTGCAAATTTTTTTTTATTGATGACGTCACTTCAGGTTTTGAGATATAGTCGTTTTGTCGATTTTCAGAGAGGTATTTTTTCGGCAGTACTCCTTTTTAACTATAGCAGACATACACTTAAAATTTTCAGTGATGGTAGACGGAAGATTGAAATTGTGTATAAAGGTTTAAAATCATTTCGATCGCAAAAAGCGCCGAAGCTCGCCTGGACCCAAAAATTGAGATTAAACAAATATCATAATTTTTTCTGGTTTTCTTTGTTTATCTCTTTTCTGAATAATATTTTGTTAAAACATTTAATGTTAATTTTTTTTATATTTATAAGACCTTTTATTTGATATCAAGACAAAGGGGCTGGCCCCTCAAATTAGGGGACCAAAGGGCTCTCAAGTCTTTCATCTATAGCCCCTTTACTGAGATATATTTTGTGAAAGATTATAGAAGCAAATATGTTTATCTTACAGTTATGTATCCAAGCAGTGTCATGATTTTATAATGTGGTACGTAATTAAGGTTTTTAAGGGGTCAAAAATCCAAAACTTTGATCACCGATATCTCAGAAAGGAAAAATATATTTTGAAATGCAGTATAGAAGAAAAGATACTCAAAATGATATACTAAACACTATGGATTCTTCAAAATTTCGTTAAACGACCCCAATAAGGAGATAAGGGATCGGCCCCTAAAACGCTCTTTCTATCTCAAGAATGGTAACAAATTTCTATACACTTGTTGAACAAAATATCTTTAAAAGTAAATGACTTTTCATTTGATAAGGAAAAAGAGGCTGCCCCTCGAATTAGAGATCTAAATGTTTTCAACCAAAGCTCATACATCTAAAACAAAAAAGTATCTGGCCCTTAGAATGTAGACCTTTGTCTTATATGTTAAATCACGTTTAGCTGTTAAATAGTAAAACCAAGGTCGTACATGTATTTCATGTTCTAAAACAAACGGAAGACCTCCTCGTTGCTCGCAACGAGATCGTGTCTAGTTATTATTTTTTTTTTTTTCCAAATTTTGTGCTCGAGATTTCTCGAAATCTATTCGACCGATCTCAACCATTTTTTCACAGATGGTTGGGCGTGATCTAAACTTCATACATTTTTCTTAATTTTTTCGTAGTCACTTCCGGTACCGAATTGTCGGCCATTTTGTAATTTTTGTCGACCCATTTTGTGCAGCTATAAACTCGGAAACCATAAGAGATATGAATATGAAATTTTCAGGATAGGTAGACTATCGTTTGAAGTTGTGCAGCATGTAGTTGTTTAATGCCTGTTGCGCCATTTCTTGGAGCTCGCCTGGGCACCAAAATTGGGCACGAATTTTCATTCAAAATTTTCACACGTTTTGATTTATATCTTTTTATTAGTTGATATTTTGTTTAGACATATATAACAAAAGTGGTAGAGAATCAAAAGTTCTTTCCAACAAAATCAATAAAAAGGGGCTGGCCCCTTTATTAAGGGGCCAAGGCACTCTTAAACTCTATTACAAATAACTTAAAAACGATAAAGATTTTGTAATGCAATATAGAAGCAAAGTTGTTGATCGTACCAATATCTATTAGAAAAAAATATTGCCACGCCCATTTATTACGTAATTAGGGATTTTTAGGGGCCAAAGTACTTAAACTTTGACGCAATATAACTAGAGAAGTAGACATATTTTGTTAGACATGATAGAAGAGAAAATGTTTGAATTTATGATTTAAATCGATTCCACTTATCAAAACACGAATTCCTGTCCCCATTAAGGATCTAGTTATTATTATTATTTTCCAAATTTTGTGCACGCGATTTCTCGGAATCTATTCGACCGATCTCAACCATTTTTTCACAGATGTTAGGGCGTGATCTAAACGTCATACATTTTTCTTAATTTTTTCGTAGTCACTTCCGGTACCGAATTGTCGGCCATTTTGTAATTTTTGATGACCCATTTTGTGCAGCTATAAACTCTGAAACCATAAGAGATATGAATATCAAATTTTCAGGATAGGTAGACGATAGTTTGGAGTTGTGCAGCATTTAGTTGTTTAATGCCTGTTGCGCCATTTCTTGGAGCTCGCCTGGGCACGAAAATTGGGTACGAATTTTCATTCAAAATTTTCACACGTTTTGATTTATATCCTTTTATCAGTTGATATTTTGTTAAGACCTATATAACAAAAGTGGTAGAGAATTAAAATTTCTTTCCAACAAAATCAAGAAAAAGGGGCTGGCCCCTTAAATTAAGGGCCAAAACACTCTTAAACTCTATTACAAATAACTTAAAAACGATAAAGATTTTGTAATGCATTATAGAAGCAAAGTTGTTGATCGTACCAATATCTATTAGAAAAAATTATTGCCACGCCCATTTATTACGTAATTAGGGATTTTTAGGGGCCAAAGTACTTAAACTTTGACGCAATATAACTAGAGTAGAAATATTTTGTTAGACATCATAGAAGAGAAAATGTTTGAATTTATGATTTAAATTGATTCCACTTATCAGAAGACGAATTTCTGTCCCCATTAAGGATCTAGAGGGCTGGCCCCTAAAATATTCAATGATTTGTATCTCAAAAATGATCAACAATTTTAAATAGATGTAAGAACAAAAAATGTTAGTATTCCTAAGACCTTTTCAAAGAAATCAAGAAAAAGGGGATGGCCCCTTAAATTAGGGGCCAGGGCACTCTTAAACTCTATTACAAATAACTTAAAAACGATAAAGATTTTGTAATGCATTATAGAAGCAAAGTTGTTGATCGTACCAATATCTATTAGAAAAAATTATTGCCACGCCCATTTATTACGTAATTAGGGATTTTTAGGGGCCAAAGTACTTAAACTTTGACGCAATATAACTAGAGAAGTAGAAATATTTTGTTAGACATCATAGAAGAGAAAATGTTTGAATTTATGATTTAAATTGATTCCACTTATCAGAAGACGAATTTCTGTCCCCATTAAGGATCTAGAGGGCTGGCCCCTAAAATATTCAATGATTTGTATCTCAAAAATGATCAACAATTTTAAATAGATGTAAGAACAAAAAATGTTAGTATTCCTAAGACCTTTTCAAAGAAATCAAGAAAAAGGGGATGGCCCCTTAAATTAGGGGCCAGGGCACTCTTAAACTCTATTACAAATAACTTAAAAACGATAAAGATTTTGTAATGCATTATGGAAGCAAAGTTGTTGATCGTACCAATATCTATTAGAAAAAAAATTATTGCCACACCCATTTATTACGTAGTAGGGATTTTTAGGGGCCAAAGAACTTAAACTTTGACGCAATATAACTAGAGAAGTAAAAATATTTTGTTAGACATCATAGAAGAGAAAATGTTTGAATTTATGATTTAAATCGATTCCACACATCAAAAGACGAATTTTTGTCCCCATTAAGGATCTAGAGGGCTGGCCCCTAAAATATTCAATCATTTGTATCTCAAATAAGATCAACAATTTGAGATGGGTATAAAAACAAAAAATGTTAGTATTCTTAAGACCTTTTCAAAGAAATCAAGAAAAAGGGGCTGGCCCCTTTTTTGGGTGTGGGGGGGGGGCAAGAAACTCGTAAAGTCTATTACAAATTACATAAAAACGATTAAGATTTGGTAATGCATTATACAAGCAAAGTTGTTGATTGTAGCAATATCTATCTGGAAAACTCATTGCCGCACCCATTTATTAGGTAATTAGGGATTTGTATACATTATCTGAAAGTGTGTGTGTGTGTGGGGGGGGGGGTTATTTCTGAAGTTGTATTGATTATTCGTGGTATGATTTAAAACAGAAATCGCAAGGAAGACCTACTCGTTACTCGTAACGAGATCGTATCTAGTTATTATTATTTTTTTCCACGAATTTTGTGCACGCGATTTCTCGAAAACTATTCGGCCGATTTCGACCATTTTTTCTCAGATGATTGCCAGTGGCCATAATTCTAGTAGTTTTTTGAAATTTTGAAATCGGCACTTCCGGTTCCGATTTACGGCCGATTTTGTAAGTTTTTACGACTAATTTTGTGCAGACATAAACTCAGAGACTATCAGAGATAGGAATATGAAATTTTCAGGATAGGTAGACTATAGGTTGAAGTTGTGCACAATGTAGTTTTTTTGCGCCAGTGGCGCCATTTCTATGAGCTCGCATAGGCTCGAAAATTGGGTACGAATTTCGAATCAAATTTTTCATACGTTTTGATCTGTATCTTTTTATGAGTTGATATTTTGGAAAACATATATAACAAAAGTGGTAGATAATTAAACGTTCTTTTCAACAAAATCAAGAAATAGGGGCTGGCCCCTTAAATTAGGGGCCAAGACAGTCATAAACTCTATTACGAATAACTTAAAAACGATAAAGATTTTGTAATGCATTATAGAAGCAAAGTTGTTGATCGTACCAATATCTATTTGAAAAAATTATTGCCACGCCCATTTATTACGTAATTAGGGATTTTTAGGGGCCAAAGTACTTAAACTTTGACGAAAAATAACTAGAGAAGTATACATATTTTGTTAGACATCATAGAAGAGAAAATGTTTGAATAAATGATTTAAATTAATTCCACTTATCAAAACACGATTTTCTGTCCCCATTAAGGATCTAGAGGGCTGGCCCCTAAAATATTCAATCATTTGTATCTCAAAAATGATCAACAATTTCACATGGGTGTAAGAACAACAAATATTTGTATTCTTAAGACCTTTTCACACAAATCAAGAAAAAGGGGCTGGCCCCTTAAATTAGGGGCCAAGGCCTTCGTAAACTCTATTACAAGTAACTTAAAAACGATTAAGATTTTGTAATGCATTATAGAAGCAAAGTTGTTGATCGTACCAATATCTATTTGAAAAAATTATTGCCACGCCCATTTATTACGTAATTAGGGATTTTTAGGGGCCAAAGTACTTAAACTTTGACGAAAAATAACTAGAGAAGTATACATATTTTGTTAGACATCATAGAAGAGAAAATGTTTGAAAAAATTATTTAAATTGATTCCACTTATCAAAAGACGAATTTCTGTCCCCATTAAGGATCTAGAGGGCTGGCCCTTAAAATATTCAATCATTTGTATCTCAAAAGTGATCAACAATTTTAGATGGATGTAAGAACAAAAAATGTTAGTATTCATGAGACCTTTCGTATAAAATCAAGAAAAAGGGGCTGGCCCCTTAAATTAGGGGCCAATAGACTCCTAAACTCTATTACTCATACCTTAAAAATGATCAAGATTTTGTAATGCATTATAGAAGCAAAGTTGTTGATAGCAGCAATATCTGTTTGTAAAACTCATTTCCAAACCCATTGATGACGTAATTAGAGATTTTAGGGGACTGAAATATTAAATCTTTAATGTGCTGTATGTTAAAAAGCAAAACTCTTTGTTAAGCATTTTAAAGGATATTGACAATCGTATACATTATCTAAAAGGAGGTGGTTGAGGGAGAATTCTGAAATTTCATTGATATTTTAATCGAATCGTTTAAAAAATTAAACGGAAGACCTACTCGTTACTCGTAACGAGATCGTATCTAGTTATTATTATTTTTTTCCACGAATTTTGTGCACGCGATTGCTCGAAAACTATTCGGCCGATTTCGACCATTTTTTCTCAGATGATTGCCAGTGGTCATAATTCTAGAAGTTTTTTGAAATTTTGAAATCGGCACTTCCGGTTCCGATTTACGGCCGATTTTGTAAGTTTTTACGACTAATTTTGTGCAGACATAAACTCAGAGACTATCAGAGATAGGAATATGAAATTTTCAGGATAGGTAGACTATAGGTTGAAGTTGTGCACAATGTAGTTTTTTGCGCCAGTGGCGCCATTTCTATGAGCTCGCATAGGCTCGAAAATTGGGTACGAATTTCGAATCAAATTTTTCATACGTTTTGATCTGTATCTTTTTATGAGTTGATATTTTGTTAAAACATATATAACAAAAGTGGTAGATAATCAAAAGTTCTTTTCAACAAAATCAAGAAATAGGGGCTGGCCCCTTAAATTAGGGGCCAAGACAGTCATAAACTCTATTACGAATAACTTAAAAACGATAAAGATTTTGTAATGCATTATAGAAGCAAAGTTGTTGATCGTACCAATATCTATTTGAAAAAATTATTGCCACGCCCTTTTATTACGTAATTGGGGATTTTTAGGGGCCAAAGTACTTAAACTTTGACGAAAAATAACTAGAGAAGTATACATATTTTGTTAGACATCATAGAAGAGAAAATGTTTGAATAAATGATTTAAATTAATTCCACTTATCAAAACACGATTTTCTGTCCCCATTAAGGATCTAGAGGGCTGGCCCCTAAAATATTCAATCATTTGTATCTCAAAAATGATCAACAATTTCACATGGGTGTAAGAACAACAAATATTTGTATTCTTAAGACCTTTTCACACAAATCAAGAAAAAGGGGCTGGCCCCTTAAATTAGGGGCCAAGGCCTTCGTAAACTCTATTACAAGTAACTTAAAAACGATTAAGATTTTGTAATGCATTATAGAAGCAAAGTTGTTGATCGTACCAATATCTATTTGAAAAAAATATTGCCACGCCCATTTATTACGTAATTAGGGATTTTTAGGGGCCAAAGTACTTAAACTTTGACGAAAAATAACTAGAGAAGTATACATATTTTGTTAGACTTCATAGAAGAGAAAATGTTTGAAAAAATGATTTAAATTGATTCCACTTATCAAAAGACGAATTTCTGTCCCCATTAAGGATCTAGAGGGCTGGCCCTTAAAATATTCAATCATTTGTATCTCAAAAGTGATCAACAATTTTAGATGGATGTAAGAACAAAAAATGTTAGTATTCATGAGACCTTTCGTATAAAATCAAGAAAAAGGGGCTGGCCCCTTAAATTAGGGGCCAATAGACTCCTAAGCTCTATTACTCATACCTTAAAAATGATCAAGATTTTGTAATGCATTATAGAAGCAAAGTTGTTGATAGCAGCAATATCTGTTTGTAAAACTCATTTCCAAACCCATTGATGACGTAATTAGAGATTTTAGGGGACTAAAATATTAAATCTTTAATGTGCTGTATGTTAAAAAGCAAAACTCTTTGTTAAGCATTTTAAAGGATATTGACAATCGTATACATTATCTAAAAGGAGGTGGTTGAGGGAGAATTCTGAAATTTCATTGATATTTTAATCGAATCGTTTAAAAAATTAAACGGAAGACCTACTCGTTACTCGTAACGAGATCGTATCTAGTTATTATTATTTTTTTCCACGAATTTTGTGCACGCGATTTCTCGAAAACTATTCGGCCGATTTCGACCATTTTTTCTCAGATGATTGCCAGTGGTCATAATTCTAGAAGTTTTTTGAAATTTTGAAATCGGCACTTCCGGTTCCGATTTACGGCCGATTTTGTAATTTTTTACGACTAATTTTGTGCAGACATAAACTCAGAGACTATCAGAGATAGGAATATGAAATTTTCAGGATAGGTAGACTATAGGTTGAAGTTGTGCACAATGTAGTTTTTTGCGCCAGTGGCGCCATTTCTATGAGCTCGCATAGGCTCGAAAATTGGGTACGAATTTCGAATCAAATTTTTCATACGTTTTGATCTGTATCTTTTTATGAGTTGATATTTTGTTAAAACATATATAACAAAAGTGGTAGATAATCAAAAGTTCTTTTCAACAAAATCAAGAAATAGGGGCTGGCCCCTTAAATTAGGGGCCAAGACAGTCATAAACTCTATTACGAATAACTTAAAAACGATAAAGATTTTTTAATGCATTATAGAAGCAAAGTTGTTGATCGTACCAATATCTATTTGAAAAAATTATTGCCACGCCCTTTTATTACGTAATTGGGGATTTTTAGGGGCCAAAGTACTTAAACTTTGACGAAAAATAACTAGAGAAGTATACATATTTTGTTAGACATCATAGAAGAGAAAATGTTTGAATAAATGATTTAAATTAATTCCACTTATCAAAACACGATTTTCTGTCCCCATTAAGGATCTAGAGGGCTGGCCCCTAAAATATTCAATCATTTGTGTCTCAAAAATGATCAACAATTTCACATGGGTGTAAGAATAAAAAATATTTGTATTCTTAAGACCTTTTCACACAAATCAAGAAAAAGGGGCTGGCCCCTTAAATTAGGGGCCAAGGCCTTCGTAAACTCTATTACAAGTAACTTAAAAACGATTAAGATTTTGTAATGCATTATACAAGCAAAGTTGTTGATCGTACCAATATCTATTTGAAAAATCATTGCCACGCCCATTTATTACGTAATTAGGGATTTTTAGGGGCCAAAGTACTTAAACTTTGACGAAAAATAACTAGAGAAGTATACCTAATTTGATAGACATCATAGAAGGGAAAATGTTTGAAAAAATGATTTAAATTGATTCTACTTATCAAAAGACGAATTTCTGTCCCCATTAAGGATCTAGAGGGCTGGCCCCTAAAATATTCAATCATTTGTATCTCAAAAGTGATCAACAATTTTAGATGCATGTAAGAACAAAAAATGTTAGTATTCATGAGACCTTTCGTATAAAATCAAGAAAAAGGGGCTGGCCCCTTAAATTAGGGGCCAATAGACTCCTAAGCTCTATTACTCATACCTTAAAAATGATCAAGATTTTGTAATGCATTATAGAAGCAAAGTTGTTGATAGCAGCAATATCTGTTTGTAAAACTCATTTCCAAACCCATTGATGACGTAATTAGAGATTTTAGGGGACTAAAATATTAAATCTTTAATGTGCTGTATGTTAAAAAGCAAAACTCTTTGTTAAGCATTTTAAAGGATATTGACAATCGTATACATTATCTAAAAGGAGGTGGTTGAGGGAGAATTCTGAAATTTCATTGATATTTTAATCGAATCGTTTAAAAAATTAAACGGAAGACCTACTCGTTACTCGTAACGAGATCGTATCTAGTTGTTTTCGTACTGTTTCTTATTATTATTTTTTTCCACAAATTTTGTGCACGCGATTTCTCAGAAACTATTCAGCCGATTTTGACCATTTTTTCACAGATGATTGCCAGAGGACATAATTCTAGATGTTTTTTGAAATTTTGAAATCGTCACTTCCGGTACCGAGTTACGGCGGATTTTCTATCTTTTTACGACCTATTTTGTGCAGAGCTGATCTCAGAAACTATTAAAGATATGAATACGAAATTTTCAGGATAGGTAGTCTATAGTTTGAAGTTGTGCACTATTATAGTGTTTTACGCCAGTGGCGCCATTTCATGGAGTTCGCCTTGGCACGAAAATTGGGTACGAATTTTCATTCAAAATTGTCATACGTTTTGATCTGTATCTTTTTATCAGTTGACATTTTGTTAAATAATATATTACAAAAATGGTAGATAATCAAAAGTTATTTCCAATAAAATCAAAAAAAAAGGGGCTGGCCCCTTTAATTAGGGACCAAGAGACTCGTAAAGTCTATTACGAATAACTTAAAAACGATAAATATTTTGTTATGCATTATAGAATCAAAGTTGTTGAACACTACATTATTGGTTTGAAAAAACTCATCGTCAGGCCCATGTTTGACGTAATTAGGGATTTTTATCCGATATTTTAATTTTTTTTTTGGGGGGGGGATGTTAAATATGAAATTGTATCAATATTTCATGGTATTATTTTAAATAACCAAAAAAAAATCGGACGGAAGACCTACTCGTTACTCGTAACGAGGTCGTATCTAGTGATACTAAATACTGCACAATCGTCTACAGAAATCGTTATGTGCATGGCGTTTAAGAGTGGTAGACAATAAGTTAAATAATGTTGTCTGAGTTGGGATTGAAACGCACCTTTGGGACGCAGAGAGTGCCATCGAAAACACTTAATTCGTGGACGTGAGAGTGTGTGTTGATGCTACGTTAAGTACATAAATAGAAAGGCCAGGTCCAAATAATGTTTGTAATCGCTTGAATAGTGGGGAAAATGTCAGTTTCAAAAGATGCGATCAGAAAACAAACCGAAAGTAGAAATCGCGGGTTCAGTTTACACTAACGCAAGGAAGTCCATAAACAATTAGTTACTAGTATGCATTCTGCACATGTATTTCTGCCTTAAAAGTTTTTGTCACGTCGTTTACAAGAATAGTCTGCTGTTTGAATTTAATGGGATTGATATATGCTTGATAAATGAAGAAATGACGAAACACGTAACATGTAAATTTATTCAGTATAAAATCGATGACTGTAATTTTCAAAGTTCCAACATTCAGAAATAATGCATATGTTTTTTGAGGTCTAGATTTAACAGAATACAAAAAAATATCATGCATCTGAATAGTGATACGTTTGCTTACATCCCGTGCACTCTGTACATTTTTGATTCCCCGTACAATCACTATTTGCTGTTTGATTTCAGGATTTTAACTATAAATTGTTCGTTCTGCTTAAGATATGGCCCACAATAAGAATGAGGTCCGATGTACATTTAGATTAGTTTTTATAAGAATTGAGTGAAATAATCGGGAGTTCCAATTTTTATGTCCAATCAGAACAAGCCATATACTGCAACTGAAGTCAATAGTCATTTTTAGTCCCCTAAAACTCCTAGAAGGTGACAAAAAGTAGCCCCTCGGACCACATTTTTTAAATTGTACTCTCTCCTCTGTACAATAAACCGCAAAGATATTAAAAATCAGATGAAAAGTATAAAAGTTACAAATTTGGGGGAAGGGGGGTTGAGGGGGGGGGGGGGGTTGGCCCCCTCACAACCCTTAATTTTTGGCAGTTTGATTCCCCAGACCCTTTCTAGGTCTGCGCATTACGCTAATCATTATACAGATGAAATATCGAAAGCTTCACTTTTAAACTGTAAGAGAAAACGAAGAACGCGTGAATTCATACTGTTTCTTATTAAGGTCTTCCGTTTCCAACGGAAGACCTTATTGTTTTTGCTTTGTTTCTTTTCCTCTATTATTAAGGTCTTCCGTTTCCAACGGAAGACCTTATTGTTATTGCTTTGTTTCTTTTTCACTATTATTAAGGTCTTCCGTTGGAAACGGAAGACCTTATTGTTTTTGCTTTGTTTCTTTTCCTCTATTATTATTAAGGTCTTCCGTTTCCAACGGAAGACCTTATTGTTATTGCTTGGATTCTTTTCCTCTATTATTATTATTATTTTTTTTTTTCTCCCACGTTTTCTCAAAAATGCTTCAGCCGATTTTCATGAAATTTTCAGATCTTATTCATGACAAAATTTGTAAGAAAATTACACGAGCTTTTTTTGGTCGTCACTTCCGGTATCGAGATATTAAAGATTTTACGTTTTTGCTTGTTCACAATTTTTCTCAAAAAGTATTTAAGATATAACCTTCAAATTTTCAGAGATGGTAGAGAGTGAACGGCCGCAGTGCCCTTTGCATATCCGAACGTCTGCCGTCACTTCCGGTCGTCACCGGAAGGAAATGAAAAACCTTAATTTTTCAATTTTTTAAACTTGATTTTTTTTTTATGTTTTTATTCGATAGAGACACTTAAAACACTTCAGAATATGAAATTCGTTTTTAAATCGATCCACGCATTCCCGAGATTTTGTGCTCAAAAGTTCTGAAGCGAGGGTCCGCGTAGCTCAGTCGTTAGAGTGGTGGACTTGTGCCCAGGCGACCCGGGTTCCGTCCCCAAGTGCCGATTATATTTCTTCCGTAATTTTGTTTTGTTTAATGATTTTATCTTTAAAATGATGGTTTTTATTGTTTTCCGTTTTATTTTTATAATAAATAAAGATAACAGCTTTTTTAGTACAGATATAGAGCTCGTTTCTGTCAGCAGTTGGCTTAATTCAGACGCTCGTCGCATCGCCAGCATCAAAGACATGACGCCGAAGTTCCCTTGCAGTACGACTGCATTAGAGTTCACTGGGTCGCTTTGCCGGTGTAATGAAGAAAAATGACCCCCGTAGAATAATGACCGGGGGTCATTTTTCTACGTAGAATAATGACCCCCCTAGCTGAAGAATAATTGGATTTTTCTGAAGAAAAAAGACCCAGGGGTTATTTTTCTTCATGTTAAACATGAAGAAAAATGACCCCCATAAAAAAATGACCCCCCCCCCCCGTAAACATGAATAGAAATTGGTTACCCCGTATCCAAGATATGACTTTGAAATTACTTAATATTTCACTCTGTTCAACTGATTTTGAAGTTATAAACACCGAACTTGTTGATAAATCGCTGTATATATCCGTAGCAAGCACAGGCAAAACACTCTGACATTGCCACAAATTGATTGTTAACAGTTACGTTACTTCTCTCAACGACATACGGCGGGAAATGACGCAAATAAAAAAAAATTTGGAAATGAGGATATTGTGAGATAATTAACGAACAATAATCATAAAAGAATAATTGTTGTAATGATATAAGCAATATTCATTGGTGAATGAATTGTCAATCGAAGAATGATACATGTATATATCTTAATGGGAAAAGACTAAGGGGCAGGTAACGTAGGAATATGAATACTTCTTATTTACATTTCTTGGGGAAAGTGATTTTTTTAAAAATCATTCTGCGTTAGTTTTGTTTTCTTCTACGTAATACATGAACATCAATATTCTAAACATTTGTTGTAATGTTGTTTTGTGATTATGAATAAACTTTATTCTTTTAGAGCAAATTTGTGAAGAGTACCTGAGTATAGTAAATCTTAATAGATACATGTAATAAACACTGATCGATTATAATAAAAGATTGTTTCTAAAAGCGTTGATAAGAGGTTAGGGCCCATGTTAGGGGTTTATATCCCGCTTGATTTTGATCACACGATCTTTATTGTATAAAAAGTCACCAATGCTCATACAAACTATTGAAGCATTAATCATCTTGATGTTAACTAAACTTACTAAAGTATGCCGAGGATAAAGTAAAATATATTTTTTGTACGAGTACTCTCAGTACTTTGACGATTTTCCTTATTGGCCGCTAACCTCTACTGGCGTAATTGCTGCTGTCAGTGCCTACTAACTTCAGCTTGGTTATAAAGTAAACTTTTCATCATTAATTCTAAGTGATGAACTTGTATGTACCCAGCAGTTTGTATTGTGGAAATCCTTAATGCAAGTATAATTCATGAACAATGTGAAGAATATAGAAGATGCGACAGCGAAGCGCGAAGATGCGAAGACGAAAGTGCTAAGTTGCGAAAGCGAAGAAGTGATACTACTATCGCTTCTTCGCCTTTGCAACTTCGCACTCTCGCCTTCAAATCTTCGCTCTTTCGCCTTTTTAGCTCACCCAGACGAAGTCAATGGGAGCATATGTTATCCCCCCGGCGTCGGCGTCCGGAGCTGGTTAAAGTTTAGTTGCAGCTTCTGTGTCTAAGCTATTATAATTACTTGTTCTCTCTTCACCAAAATTACATGGATGATGCATCTGGACCTATTAAATCTGGTTCCTAACTTTTAGGTGCTGGAGGAGGTTAAGATTTTTGGAGCAGATTAAAGTTTTTGTTGCAGGTACCCTTTAATAGCAATATCTAAGTTACTACTGGTCCTAACTTCACCAAACTTGCATGGATGGTGTTTCTTATGATACTGATGCACCAGACATGATTGAGTGCTGAATAGGCTTTGGATCCTGGAGGAGGTTAAGGTTTTTAGAGCTGGTTAAAGTTTTTGTTGCAGGTGCCCTCTAATGATTATATCTTAGTTACTACTGGTCCTAACTTCATTAAATTTGTATGGATGGTGCGCCTTATGATACTGATGCACCTGACAGGCTTGAATGCTGAATCAGAGCCATAGGTTTATGATTCTTGATGTGGTTTAGTTTTATGGAACAGGTCACATGTTTTATAGATGATAGCTTGCATAGTTGATGTAACTATATTATAAATGAAACGCAGAGGTTGCTTTAGATGCAGAGCCTGATCTCCATTATCAAGGATGCTAGAGAAATCTCCTACCTCACTCAAACCTGCTTGATAGATGGATGTGGTTGTTGTTAAATGATGTAACATGATTCCTATGATATAGTATTGTATGATTTGAAACACTATTGTTTAATAGGATACAATATAATACCAAAATGTTATATTGTAAAACGTTATATGATGCGATAAAATATTGTATCAAGTTTTATGCCCCCCTTCGAAGAAGGGAGGGCATATTGCTCTGCTGCTGTCGGTCTGTCAGTCTGTCCACTAACAGTTTCAGTTCATTTTCTTCGCAGAGGATGAACATATTGAAATGAAATTTGGTATACAGGTTTATCATGATAATATCTAGGTCAAGTTCGTAATTGGGTACGATCGAGCAATTTTCGACAGAGCTATCGCCCTTGGACGTAGAAAAAGTCCAGTTATTTGCAGTTTCCGCTCATTTTCTTCGCAAAGGATCAACATATTGGAATGCAATTTTGTATACAGGTTTATCATTATATTATCAAGGTCACGTTCGATATTGGGTACGATCGAGCAATTTTCGACAGAGTTATACCCCTTGAACATAGAAAAATTCCAGTTATTTGCAGTTCATTTTCTTTGTGGATGTTTCCAAGGGAGGTGGGCATAAGTGTTTTACAAACATCTCTTGTTTTTATATTTTATGATATGATATTGTATCACGATATTGTTATGTAAAGTATTGATTAATATGATACAATATTGTATAATATTATATTGTATTATTTATTCATTATTTAATCACATGATAGTATTACATATGATATTGCAATATATGAGTAACGATGAGTGCAAACAAATTTTCATTACGCGCTAGCGCGCGTTATACAATTTGTATACACACCGTTGCAGTTATGAGACCACTTCTTTAAGAAAAATAATGATTCAATGCTTAATTAAACAATATAATATCATATGTTTCAATGTTATGATGTATTATTGCAATATGATATTGTTTCATATAATACTATATTGTATTATGTTTTATGATATTCTATTATTAGATCAAATACAATTATAATGTATAATACAATACAATGTCATATCTTACGTTATAATATCGTTATAATATCATATCTCACAGTTTTTTACGGTATTTTATGGTAGTATATGATATATATTGTAAGTATGATAGGATGCAATTTTAATTATATATTATTGTATTGATAAACATATGAACATATGATTATCAACCAATTTTTTTACAGATGATATTCAATATTGTGTCAAAACAGAATCCATGAATATCCAAGATCATAAAGGATGGTTTTCATATAATATGATAAAGGTGGTCTCATAAAGGTGATGCTTCATAAAGGTGATGCCTCGTCTCGGTGAGCTTTGTAATCTGTGATTACCTATGTTTTATAATTGCGGAGCTCTCCATCGTTTAAAGGGTTCCGAGGCATATTTTGGGGAAAAAAATATAAAATTAATAAAATTAAATTATCCAGGGGGATAGGATCCGGACTCCCTCTCCCGATTTACTGCGTAAAATTATTAATATTGAATTTTTGGGGACCCCCTCTCCCCCTCTAGATCCATGCATGAGCAAGGCGTGTCGCATAATGAAATTAGAATGTTACTGTGTTTGGTCCACGGTTAACAGACGGCTGGTAAGTGACAGAAGTTTAGAAGTGCATGTGTACACATTATGGCGGACATTAAATTTTGTGTGGAGTAGATAATGATTAGGCATAGCCATTACTAATAAACATATATGTTACATGTACACATTAAAATATTTATAAACATTCATAGTAAGCGCGATGGCCTAGCGCATTCGTACCAATAATAGCCTGGATTAATCGGAAAACCTTGGCGAGTACGGTGCCTGTATTAAATTCTATGTAATCGACAGAGACTTGCTGAATGCAATCAAAAAAGGCGAATGCAAAAGTGCGAAGATGCGAAGGCCAGAGTGCAACGTTGGAAAGGAAGATAGTAGTATCGCTCCTTCGCCTTCGCAACTTCGCACTTTAGGCGTCACATCTTCGCGCTTCGTCGTCGCATCTTCGCACTTTTGCTCCTACGCCTTCGCTCTATCGCCTTTGCAACTTAGGTCGAAGTGGCCCTATCAGAACACCATAGAAATATGTAAATGTAATTGTTAAGATGACAACCATACCCCGATGCAATACGTCAATATCTTGTTATAACGGAAGGATTTTTATTTTCTAAGATATACCCCTTTTTTCACTTTAAGTTTATTTGAATATGAATTATAATTTCTGTTACTTTCTGTACACTGCAGCAGTAAAAATTACAATAGTGTAAAGACTATTTCACAAAATATATATATATATATATATATATATATATATATATATATATATATATATATATATATATATATATATATATATATATATATATATATATATATATATATATATATATATATATATATATAATATCTACAAGGGGGTCATTATTCTACAGGGGTCACTTTTCTTCATGTGGAGTGTGCTCATTTTTATGAAAATGACACTTATTCTTCAGGCAAAGGGGTCATTTTTCTACGTAGAATAATGACCGGGGGGTCATTTTTCTGTGTAGAATAATGACCGGGGGGTCATTTTTCTACGTAGAAAAATGACCCCCGGTCATTATTCTACGGGGGTCATTATTCTTCATTACACCGGCATCAAAGAAATGCCGCCATCTCCTTGACTGTATGCACACAACATTTACTTAACAATGCACAAACGTTATTCTACATGGCTTTAAAATGAGGACTGATTAGTATTTATTTACATAATTATACATGTATAGATAAACGCATGCATGAATACATGCGTTTATTGACATAGGTTGCTTATATATTGATTTCCTGAACACTATAAAACACTATGAAATCTCTCTCTCTCTCTCTCTCTCTCTCTCTCTCTCTCTCTCTCTCTCTCTCTCTAAAGTACAACTGTTTTAGCATTTGAATAAGAACTAATACAAGTAACATGCAGTAAATTGGATAGAGGCTAAATGTACATTGCGTACAAAAATTATAGATGTATTTATTTTGAGTTACGGGATAAAGTCTATGGATTCAAATAATTTGAAATTCATTGTTTAATGATTGTCTTCTTACTGATTGGAAGTCAAGGCTAAGAAGTCATTTTTATTACAGATGGTGTACTTTTTTTTTCTTTTTTTGTGCATGTCTATATACTGATACAAATCTGTTGCCTGTCTGGGATTAAAAAAAACCTCCGAAGTTTATACACGTAACTATACAAACGAACGGGTGACTGCGACAAGGTTTGAAAATTGACCACTTGTTTATGAGTGTTTGAGCCTAAGAATAAACAGATGTAAAAAAAAAAATCAATAGTTACATCTTTCAAACAACGCTTATACATTGTTCTAACATATTTATTTTATTTAGAAATTGTACATGTGTAATATGTGATATTTAGAATTTAATAATCTACGTTTAATATAGAAGTCACCGACCGACCGACCCCCCCCCCCCCCCCAATTCATAGAATCATTTAGTTTTTCTGGCCCGATTTTACTTGTATTAATAACAGAGTTATGAAGCTTTTGGCATTTGCGTTTCAATTGTCGTGTTTGACATGTACTGTAAAAAAAATCTAACTCCCAAGCCCTTCACTCAATCCTAATGAAAATTCGTGAAAATGAACCTCGGACCACATTCTTATCGTCTGTTAAATATGCAGCGGATTGAAGAATTAAGACGAAATTCCTGAGATTAAACGACGCCTATTGCCTATACGTGGAAATTAAATTTACACAGTACACGCATTGACCCCCCCCCCCTCCTTCCTATTCACAAAATCATTTAGTTTTTCTGGCCTGATTTTACTGGATCTTTCATCTTGAACCTTTATTTTCAACCTAGTTCAATTCTAGATAACTGTTCTAATGACCAGACCATATCGTTCATTTTTAAGAGAGTTATGATTTTTTGGGCATTTGAGTTTCGATTGGCGTAGTTGAAATGTACTGTAGAAAAAAATTCTAACTCCCGAGCCCCTTACTCAATCCTAATGAAATTTTGTGTAAATGTATCTCGGACCCCATTCTTATTGTCTGCCAAATATGCAGCGGATTGAACAATTAAGAAGAAATTCCTGAGATCAAACGGCGAGTATAGCCTGTACGGGGACTTAAAATTTACACAGTACAAGGGATGTAAGCAGCCGATGTATATTTCTTGTTTTCCATATTGTCTGTATCTACGATAGCGTGTGAACTACTTATGAATGTTAGAACTGTGGAAATTACTGTCATCAAATTTTTACCGAAAAAATTTACGTGTTACTGATTTCGTTATTTCTACATTTATAAAGATTTTCTCAATCCTGTTGAAATAAAACAGTCAAACATAATAGTAAACGTCACCAAAAAAAATTCTCAATACTGAAATACATGGGTAAAATGCATCAGTCATTGTTTTAGGATTTGCCCTAATTGTTGTTAACCGAATCCGAGATTCACACCTCAAAATTCTATTTTCGATTTATTTACGACGAAAATCAAGCTCGGGTCGTTTCACCCCCCTCCATACACAAACAAGCATCAATATTTCAAATGACCTCGCACTGTTACCAAACCTGAATAGTCAGACATCTTACACGTTGTTATTCATCTCATACAAAAACTCAGTTCCTCTCCCGGGCGGAAACGCCCCAAATTCAAAGACAAATTCGGGAATTATTTCGCGTCAGCCATGTTTGAAATTGAGACATGTGTTCTAATCTCGCCGGAGCCAAGATTTGTTCTTTCTCTCTATTTCTTTCTCTCCTTCTTATTTAATTTTCTAACTGAAATATTCAACATAAAAGGGTTGTTGGACTGTAGTACAAGTTGAAAAACACTCTTCAATTAAGATTTAGAAAACAGTTTTTTATCATTAGGGTCTTCCGTCTTCAGCGGAAGACCCTTCTATTCTTATTGTTATTAGGGTCTTCCGTTCACAAAGGCAGACCCTATTTTTTTCTTCGACATCTTTTTATCACAGGTCATTAGACCTGTTATTAGGTCAAAAGACCTCTTATTTAATATGAAATAAAATATGGGGATGGTCCTTTAAATTAGGGATCCAACGGGGTGTATAATCCTTCATCCATCCCTCTTTTAGATCAAATCTGCATTTCCTGATATGTTTCGTTGAGTAAGATAAAAGGCAAGGTCATTTCCTCTTCTAAAAATCGGACAGAAGACCTCCTCGTTGCTCGCAAGGAGATCGTGCCTAGTTAAGGTCTTCCGTTTCCAACGGAAGACCTTATTGTTATTGCTTTGTTTCTTTTTCACTATTATTTTTATTGGGTTTTTTTTTTCTGTCACGTTTTCTCAAAAATGCTTCAGCCAATTTTCATGAAATTTTCAGATCTTATTCATGACAAAATTTGTAAGAAAAATACACGGGCTTTTTTCGGTCGTCACTTCCGGTACCGAGATATTAAAGATTTTACGTTTTTGCTTGTTCACGATTTTTCTCAAAAAGTATTTACGACAGAACCTTCAAATTTTCAGAGAAGGTAGAGAGTGAACGGCCGCAGTGCCCTTTGCATATCCGAACGTCCGCCGTCACTTCCGGGCGTCACCGGAAGGAAATGAAAAACCTTAATTTTTCAAATTTTTAGATTTGAATTTTATCTATGTTTTTATTCGATAGAGACGCTTAAAACACTTCAGAATATGAAATTCGTGTTAAAATCGATCCAGGCATTCCCGAGATTTTGAGTTCAAAAGTTCTGAAGCGAGAGTCCGCGTAGCTCAGTCGTTAGAGTGTTGGACTTGTACCCAGGCGACCCGGGTTCCATCCCCGAGTGCCGATTATTTTTTCTTCCCTAATTTTGTTTTGTTTAACGATTTTACCTTTAAAATGATGGTTTTTATTGTTTTCCGTTTTATTTTTATCATAAATAAAAATAATAACAGCTTTTTTAGTACAAATATAGAGCTCGTTTTTGTCAGCAGTTCGCATCGCCGCCATCAAAGACATGCCGCCGAAGCGCCCCTGCAGTACGACCGCATTAGAGTTCACTGGGTCGCTTTGCCGGCATCAAAGAAATGCCGCCATCTCAATGACTGTATGCACACAACATTTAGCAATGCACCAACGTTATTCTACATGGCTTTAAAAGGAGGACTGATTAGTATTTGTTCACATATATAGATACACGCTTGCATGTATGCATGCGTTTATTGACATACGTTGCTGATATACTGATTCCCTAAACACTACAAAAAACTAGAAAATCTCTCTCTCTCTCTCTCTCTCTCTCTCTCTCTCTCTCTCTCTCTCTCTCTCTCTAAAGTACATAAGAACTAAGTACAGGTAACATGCAGTAAATTGGATAAAGGCTAAATGTACATTGGCGTCCAAAAATCATACATGTATTTATTTCAAGTTACAGGATATTTGAAATTCATTGTTTAATGATTGTCTTCTTACTGATTGGAAGTCAACGCTAAAAAGTCATTTTTATTAAAGATGGTGTACTTTTTCCTTTTTTGTGCATGTCTATACATGTATACTGATACAAATCTATTGCCTGTTTGGGATTAAGAAAAACCTCCGAAGTTTATACTCGTAACTATACAAACGAACGGGTGACTGCGACAAGATTTGAAAACTGACCACCCGTTTATGAGTGTTTGAGCCTAAAAATAAACAGATGTAAAAAAAAAAATCAATAGTTACATCTTTCAAACAACGCTTATACATTGTTTTTAACATATGTATTTTATTTAATACCACATATTGCAATATGTGATATTTAGAATTTAACATTCTACGTTTAATATAGAAGTCAACGACCAACACCCCCCCCCCCCCCAATTCATAAAATCATTTAGTTTTTCTGGCCCGATTTTACTTGATCTTTGATCTTGGGCCTTTAATTTCAACTAAGTACCATTCTAGATTACTGTACTAATTACCAGACCAATTCGTTCATTATTATTTAACAGAGTTAAGAAGTTTTTGGCATTTGAGTTTCAATTGTCGTGTTTGACATGCACTGTGAAAAAAATTCTAACTCCCAAGCCCTTCACTCAATCCTTATGAAAATTCGTGAAAATGAACCTCGGACTACATTCTTATTGTCTGTCAAATATGCAGCGGATTGAACAATTAAGAGGAAATTCCTGAGATTAAACGGCGTTTATTGCCTAAACGTGGAAATCAAATTTACACAGTACACGTACCGACCCCCCCCCCTTCCTATTCACAAAATTATTTAGTTTTTCTGGCCTGATTTTACTGGATCTTTCATCTTTAACCTTAATTTTCAACCTAGATCAATTTTAGATTACTGTACTAATGACCAGACCTATTCGTTCATTTTTAAGAGAGTTATGAATTTTTGGGCATTTGAGTTTCGATTGGCGTGCTTGACATGTACTGTAGAAAAAAATTCTAACTCCCGAGCCCCTCATTCAATCCTAATGAAATTTTATGTAAATGTACCTCGGACCCCATTCTTATTGTCTGCCAAATATGCAGCGGATTGAACAATTAAGAAGAAATTCCTGAGATCAAACGGCGAGTATAGCCTGTACGGGGACTTAAAATTTACAGAGTACAAGGGATGTAAGCAGCCGCGTAATATTTCTGTTGTATGTATATTTCTTGTTTACCGTTTAATCTGTATCTACGATAGCGTGTGAACTACTTATGAATGTTAGAACTGTGGAAATTACTGTCATCAAATTTTTACCGAATAAATTTACGTGTTACTGATTTCGTTATTTCTACATTTATAAAGATGTTATCAATCCTGTTGAAATAAAACAGTCAAGCATAATAGTAAACGACACGAAAAAACGTTCTCAACACTGAAATACATGGGTAAAATGCATCAGTCATTGTTTTAGGACTTCCCCTAATTGTTGTTAACCGAATCCGAGATCCACACCTAAAAATTCTATTTTCGATTTATTTAAGACGAAAAATCAAGCTCGGGTCTTTTCATCCCCCCCCCCTCCAGACACAAACACGCATCAATATTTCAAATGACCTCGCACTGTTACCAAACCTGAATAGTCAGACATCTTACACGTTGTTTTTCATCTCATACAAAAACTCAACTCCTCTCCCGGGCGAAAACTCCCAAAATTCAAAGACAAATTCGGGAATTATTTCGCGTCAGCAATGTTTTGAGACACCTGCAAAGGCTGTGTGTTCTAATCTCGCCAGAGCCAAGATTTGTTCTTTCTCTCTATTTCTTTCTCTCCTTTTTGTCTAATTTTCTTACTAAAATGGGAATTATTTCGCGTCAGCAATGTTTTGAGACACCTGCAAAGGCTGTGTGTTCTAATCTCGCCAGAGCCAAGATTTGTTCTTTCTCTCTATTTCTTTCTCTCCTTCTTGTCTAATTTTCTAACTAAAATATTCAACATAAAAGGGTGTTTGACTGTAAAACAAGTTGAAAAACACTCTTTAATTAAGATTTAGACAAAAACAGTGTTTTATTATTAGGGTCTTCCGTCTTCAGCGGACGGAAGACCTCCTCGTTGCTCGCAACGAAATCGTGTCTAGTTAAGGTCTTCCGTTTCCAACGGAAGACCTTATTGTTATTGCTTTGTTTCTTTTTCACTATTATTTTTATTGTTTTTTTTTTTCTGTCACGTTTTCTCAAAAATGCTTCAGCCAATTTTCATGAAATTTTCAGATCTTATTCATGACAAAATTTGTAAGAAAAGTACACGGGCTTTTTTTGATCGTCACTTCCGGTACCGAGATATTAAAGATTTTACATTTTAGCTTGTTCACGATTTTTCTCAAAAAGTATTTACGATAGAAACTTCAAATTTTCAGAGAAGGTAGAGAGTGAACGGCCGCAGTGCCCATCGCATATCCGAACGTCCGGCGTCACTTCCGGTTGTCACCGGAAGAAAATGAAAAACCTTAATTTTTCAAATTTTTAGATTTGAATTTTATTTATGTTTTTATTCGATAGAGACGCTTAAAACACTTCAGAATATGAAATTCGTGTTGAAATCGATCCAGGCATTCCCGAGATTTTGAGTTCAAAAGTTCTGAAGCGAGAGTCCGCGTAGCTCAGGCGTTAGAGTGTTGGACTTGTGCCCAGGCGACCCGGGTTCCATCCCCGAGTGCCGATTATTTGTTCTTCCCCAATTTTGTTTTGTTTAACGATTTTACCTTTAAAATGATGGTTTTTATTGTTTTCCGTTTTATTTTTATCATAAATAAAAATGATAACAGCTTTTTTAGTACAAATATAGAGCTCGTTTTTGTCAGCAGTTCGCATCGCCGCCATCAAAGACATGCCGCCGAAGCGCCCCTGCAGTACGACCGCATTAGAGTTCACTGGGTCGCTTTGCCGGCATCAAAGAAATGCCGCCATCTCAATGACTGTATGCACACAACATTTAGCAATGCACCAACGTTATTCTACATGGCTTTAAAAGGAGGACTGATTAGTATTTGTTCACATATATAAATACACGCTTGCATGTATGCATGCGTTTATTGACATACGTTGCTGATATACTGATTCCCTAAACACTATAAAAAACTAGAAAATCTTTCTCTCTCTCTCTCTCTCTCTCTCTCTCTCTCTCTCTCTCTCTCTCTCTCTCTCAAAAGTACATAAGAACTAAGTACAGGTAACATGCAGTAAATTGGATAGAGGCTTAATGTACATTGGCGTCCAAAAATTATACATGTATTTATTTCAAGTTACGGGATAATGTCTATGGATTCAAATAATTTGAAATTCATTGTTTAATGATTGTCTTCTTACTGATTGGAAATCAACGCTAAAAAGTCATTTTTATTAATGATGGTGTACTTTTTCCTTTTTTGTGCATGTCTATATACTGATACAAATCTGTTGCCTGTCTGGGATTAAGAAAAACCTCCGAAGTTTATACTCGTAACTATACAAACGAACGGGTGACTGCGACAAGATTTGAAAACTGACCACCCGTTTATGAGTGTTTGAGCCTAAAAATAAACAGATGTAAAAAAAAAATCAATATTTACATCTTTCAAACAACGCTTATACATTGTTTTTAACATATGTATTTTATTTAATACCACATATTGCAATATGTGTAATTTAGAATTTAATTTTCTACGTTTAATATAGAAGTTACCGACCTCCCCCCTCCCCCCTCCAAATTCATAAAATCATTTAGTTTTTAGGGCCCGATTTTACTTGATCTTTGATCTTCGACCTTTAATTTCAACTAATTACCATTCTAGATTACTGTACTAATTACCAGACCAATTCGTTCATTATTAACAGAGTTATGAAGCTTTTGGCATTTGAGTTTTAGTTGTTGTGTTTGACATGTACTGTAAAAAAAAAATTCTGACTCCCAAGCCCTTCACTCAATCCTAATGAAAATTCGTGAAAATGAACCTCTGACCCCATTCTTATTGTCTTTCAAATATGCAGCGGATTGAACAATAAAGACGAAATTCCTGAGATTAAACGGCGCTTGTTGCCTATACGTGGAAATTAAATTTACACACTGTACACGCACCGACCCCCCCCCCCCTTCCTATTCACAAAATCATTTAGTTTTTCTGGCCTTATTTTACTGGATCTTTCATCTTGAGCCTTTATTTTCAACCTAATTCAATTCTAGATTACTGTACTAATGACCAGACATATTCGTTCATATTTAAGAGAGTTATAAATTTTGGGCATTTGAGTTTCGATTGGCGTGCTTGACGTGACTGTAGAAAAAAAAACCTTGGACCCCATTCTTATTGTCTGCCAAATATGCAGCGGATTGAACAATTAAGAAGAAATTCCTGAGATCAAACGGCGAGTATAGCCTGTACGGAGACTTAAAATTTACACAGTACAAGGGATGTAAGCAGCCGCGTTATATTTCTGTTGCATGTATATATCTTGTTTTCTATTTTATCTGTATCTACGATAGCGTATGAACTACTTATGAATGTTAGAACTGTGGAAATTACTGTCATCAAATTTTTACCGAATAAATTTACGTGTTACTGATTTCGTTATTTCTACATTTATAAAGATTTTATCAATCGAATCAAACAGTCAAACATAATAGAAAACGACACGAAAAAAAATCTCAACACTGAAATACATGGGTAAAATGCATCAGTCATTGTTTTAGGACTTCCCCTAATTGTTGTTAACCGCATCCGAGATCCACACCTCAAAATTCTATTTTCAATTTATTTAAGACGAAAATCAAGCTCGGGTCTTTCAACCCCCTCCAGACACAAACACGCATCAATATTTCAAATGACCTCGCACTGATACCAAACCTGAATAGTCAGACATCTTACACGTTGTTTTTCATTTCATACAAAAACTCAGCTCCTCTTCCGGGCGAAAACGCCCCAAATTCAAAGACAAATTCGGAAATTATTTCGCGTCAGCCATGTTTTGAGATACCTGCAAAGGTTGTGTGTTCGAATCTCGCCGGAGCCAAGATTTGCTCTTTCTCTCTATTACTTTCTCTCCTTTTTGTTTCTTTTTCTAACTAAAATATTCAACATAAAAGGGTTGTTGGACTATAGTACAAGTCGAAAAACACTCTTCAATTAAGATTTAGACAAAAACAGTTTTTTATTATTAGGGTCTACCGTCTTCAGCGGAACACCCTTCTATTCTTATTGTTATTAGGGTCTTCCGTTTACAACGGAAGACCCTCTTTTTTTTCTTTGGTTTCTTTTTATTACAGGTCATTAGACCTGCTATTAGGTCAAAAGATCTCTTATTTAATATGATATAAAATGGGGCTGGTCCTTCAAATTAGGAATCCAACGGGGTCTATAATCCTTCATCCATCGCTCTTTTAGATCACATCTGCATTTCTTGATATGTTTCGTTGATGAAGATAAAAGGCAAGGTCATTTCCTCTTCTAAAAATCGGACGGAAGACCTCCTCGTTGCTCGCAACGAGATCGTGTCTAGTTATTATTATTATTATTAATTTTTTTTTCTGTCACGTTTTCTCAAAAACGCTTCAGCCGATTTTCGTGAAACTTTCAGATCTTATTCATGACAAAATTTGTAAGAAAATTACACGAGATTTTTTTGGTCGTCACTTCCGGTACCGAGTTATTAAAGATTTTATGTTTTTGCTTGTTCACAATTTTTCTCAAAAAGTATTCAAGATAGTACTTTCAAATTTTCAGAGAAGGTAGATAGTGAACGGCCGCAGTGCCCTTCGCATATCCGAACGTCCGCCGTCACTTCCGGTCGTCACCGGAAGGAAATGAAAAACCTTAATTTTTCAATTTTTTGAATTTGAATTTTTTTTATTTTTTCATTCGATAGAGACGCTCTCAAAACTTCAGAATATGAAATTCGTTTTAAAATCGATCCACGCATTCTTGAGATTTTGGACTCCAAAGTTCTGAAGCGACAGTCCGCGTATCTCAGTCGTTAGAGTGGTGGACTTGTGCCCAGGCGACCCGGGTTCAGTCCCTGAGTGCCGAATCTTTTTTCTCTCTTATTTGTGTTTTGATTAATGGTTTTATCTTTAAAATGATGGATTTGAATGTTTTCCGTTTTATTTTTGTCATAAATAAAAAATAATAGCGGCTTTTTTTCAGTACAAATATAGAGCTGTTTTCTGTCAGCAGCTCTCAAAATTCCGACGCTCGTCGCATCGCCGACATCAAAGACATGCCGCCGAAGTGCCCCTGCAGTTCGACCGCATTAGAGTTCGCTGGGTCGCTTTGCCGGCATCAAAGAAATGCCGCCATCTCAATGACTGTATGCACACAACATTTAGCAATGCACCCACGTTATTCTACTCGGCTTAAAAAGGAGGACTGCTTAGTATTTAATTACATATATAGATACACACATGCATGTATACATGCGTTTATTGACATTGCTTATATATTGATTTCCTGAACGTTATAAAACACTATGTAATCTCTCTCTCTCTCTCTCTCTCTCTCTCTCTCTCTCTCTCTCTCTCTCTCTCTCTCTCTCTCTCTCTAACCCTGACGACTGGGTGACTGCGATACGGTGTGAAAACTGAACCTTTATTTTCAACCTAGTTCAATTCTAGATAACTGTTTTCTGATGACCAGACCTATTCGTTCATTTTCAAGAGAGTAATGAATTTTGGGGCATTCGAGTTTCGATTGGCGTGCTTGACATGTACTGTAGAAAAAAATTCTAACTCCCGCGCACCTTACTCAATCCTAATGAAATCTCGTGTAAATATACCTCGGACCCCATTTTTATTGTCTGCCAAATATGCAGCGGATTGAACTATTAAGAAGAAATTCCTGAGATCAAACCGCGAGTATAGCCTGTACGGGAACTTAATATTTACACAGTACAAGGGATGTAAGCAGCCGCGTAATATTTCTGTTGCATGTATATTTCTTGTTTTCCGTTTAGTCTGTATCTACGATAGCGTGTGAACTACTTATGAATGTTAGAACTGTGGAAATTACTGTCATCAAATTTTTACCGAATAAATTTACGTGTTACTGATTTCGTTATTTCTACATTTATAAAGATTTTATCAACCCTGCTGAAATAAAACAGTCAAACATAATAGTAAACGACACGAAAAAACATTCTCAACACTGAAATACATGGGTAAAATGCATCAGTCATTGTTTTAGAACTTCCCCTAATTGTTGTTAACCGAATCTGAGATCCACACCTCAAAATTCTATTTTCGATTTATTTAAGACGAAAATCAAGCTCGGGTCTTTTCACCCCCCACCCCCCTCCAGACACAAACACGCATCAATATTTCAAATGACCTCACACTGTTACCAAACCTGAATAGTCAGACATCTTACACGTTGTTTTTCATCTCATACAAAAACTCAGCTCCTCTCCCGGGCGGAATCTTCCAAAATTCAAAGACAAATTCGGGAATTATTTCGCGTCAGCCATGTTTTGAGACACCTGCAAAGGCTGTGTGTTCTAATCTCGCCGGAGCCAAGATTTGTTCTTTCTCTCCTTTTTATCTAATTTTCTAACTAAAATATTCAACATAAAAGGGTGTTGGACTATAGTAAAAGTTGAAAAACACTCTTTAAAAGATTTAGACAAAAACAGTCTTTTATAATTAGGGTCTTCCGTATTCAGCGGACGGAGGACCTCCTCGTTGCTCGCAACGAGATCGTGTCTAGTTTTTATTGTTGTTTTTTTTCCGCACGTTTTCTCAAAAATGCTTTAGCCAATTTTCATGAAATTTTCAGATCTTATTCATGACAAAATTTGTAAGAAAAATACACGGGCTTTTTTTGATCGTCACTTCCGGTACCGAGATATTAAAGATTTTACGTTTTTGCTTGTTCACGATTTTTCTCAAAAAGTATTTACGATAGAACCTTCAAATTTTCAGAGAAGGTAGAGAGTGAACGGCCGCAGTGCCTTTCTCATATCCGAACGTCCGCCGTCACTTCCGGTCGTCACCGGAAGGAAATGAAAAACCTTAATTTTTCAAATTTTTAGATTTGATTTTTTTTTATGTTTTAATTCGATAGAGACGCTTAAAACACTTCAGAATATGAAATTCGTGTTAAAATCGATCCAGGCATTCCCGAGATTTTGAGTTCAAAAGTTCTGAAGCGAGAGTCCGCGTAGCTCAGTCGTTAGAGTGTTGGACTTGTGCCCAGGCGACCCGGGTTCCATCCCCGAGTGCCGATTATTTGTTCTTCACTAATTTTGTTTTGTTTACCTTTAAAATGATGGTTTTTATTGTTTTCCGTTTTATTTTTATCATAAATAAAAATAATAACAGTTTTTTTAGTACAAATATAAAGCTCGTTTTTGTCAGCAGTTCGCATCGCCGCCATCAAAGACATGCCGCCGAAGCGCCCCTGCAGTTCGACCGCATTAGAGTTCACTGGGTCGCTTTGCCGGCATCAAAGAAATGCCGCCATCTCAATGACTGTATGCACACATTTAGCAATGCATCAACGTTATTCTACATGGCTTTAAAAGGAGGACTGATTAGTATTTGTTCACATATATAGATACACGCTTGCATGTATGCATGCGTTTATTGACATACGTTGCTAATATACTAATTCCCTAAACACTATAAAAAACTAGAAAATCTCTCTCTCTCTCTCTCTCTCTCTCTCTCTCTCTCTCTCTCTCTCTCTCTCTCTCTCTCTAAAGTACATAAGAACTAAGTACAGGTAACATGCAGTAAATTGGATAGAGGCTAAATGTACATTGGCGTCCAAAAATTATACATGTATTTATTTTAAGTTACGGGATAATGTCTATGGATTCAAATAATTTGAAATTCATTGTTTAATGATTGTCTTCTTACTGATTGGAAATCAACGCTAAAAAGTCATTTTTATTAATGATGGTGTACTTTTTCCTTTTTGTGCATGTCTATATACTGATACAAATCTGTTGCCTGTCTGGGATTAAGAAAAACCTCCGAAGTTTATACTCGTAACTATACAAACGAACGGGTGACTGCGACAAGATTTGAAAAGTGACCACCCGTTTATGAGTGTTTGAGCCTAAAAATAAACAGATGTAAAAAAAAAAATTACATCTTTCAAACAACGCTTATACATTGTTTTTAACATATGTATTTTATTTAATACCACATATTGCAATATGTGATATTTAGAATTTAATTTTCTACGTTTAATATAGAAGTCACCGACCGACCCCCTCCCCCCTCCAAATTCATAAAATCATTTAGTTTTTAGGGCCCGATTTTACTTGATCTTTGATCTTCGACCTTTAATTTCAACTAATTACCATTATAGATTACTGTACTAATTACCAGACCAATTCGTTCATTATTAACAGAGTTATGAAGCTTTTGGCATTTGAGTTTTACTTGTTGTGTTTGACATGTACTGTAAAAAAAAATTCTGACTCCCAAGCCCTTCACTCATTCCTAATGAAAATTCGTGAAAATGAACCTCTGACCCCATTCTTATTGTCTGTCAAATATGCAGCGGATTGAACAATTAAGACGAAATTCCTGAGATTAAACGGCGCTTGTTGCCTATACGTGGAAATTAAATTTACACACTGTACACGCACCGACCCCCCCCCCCTTCCTATTCACAAAATCATTTAGTTTTTCTGGCCTTATTTTACTGGATCTTTCATCTTGAGCCTTTATTTTCAATCTAATTCAATTCTAGATTACTGTACTAATGACCAGACATATTCGTTCATTTTTAAGAGAGTTATAAATTTTTGGGCATTTGAGTTTCGATTGGCGTCCTTGACATGACTGTAGAAAAAAACCTTGGACCCCATTCTGATTGTCTGCCAAATATGCAGCGGATTGAACAATTAAGAAGAAATTCCTGAGATCAAACGGCGAGTATAGCCTGTACGGAGACTTAAAATTTACACAGTACAAGGCATGTAAGCAGCCGCGTTATATTTCTGTTGCATGTATATTTCTTGTTTTCTATTTTGTCTGTATTTACGATAGCGTGTGAACTACTTATGAATGTTAGAACTGTGGAAATTACTGTCATCAAATTTTTGCCGAATAAATTTACCTGTTACTGATTTCGTTATTTCTACATTTATAAAGATTTTATCAATCAAATCAAACAGTCAAACATAATAGAAAACGACACGAAAAAAAATCTCAACACTGAAATACATGGGTAAAATGCATCAGTCATTGTTTTAGGACTTCCCCTAATTGTTGTTAACCGCATCCGAGATCCACACCTCAAAATTCTATTTTCGATTTATTTAAGACGAAAATCAAGCTCGGGTCTTTTCAACCCCCTCCAGACACAAACACGCATCAATATTTCAAATGACCTCGCACTGTTACCAAACCTGAATAGTCAGACATCTTACACGTTGTTTTTCATTTCATACAAAAACTCAGCTCCTCTTCCGGACGAAAACGCCCCGAATTCAAAGAGAAATTCGGGAATTATTTCGCGTCAGCCATGTTTTGAGATACCTGCAAAGGTTGTGTGTTCGAATCTCGCCGGAGCCAAGCTTTGCTCTTTCTCTCTATTACTTTCTCTCCTTTTTGTTTCTTTTTCTAACTAAAATATTCAACATAAAAGGGTTGTTGGACTGTAGTACAAGTCGAAAAACACTCTTCAATTAAGATTTAGACAAAAACAGTTTTTTATTATTAGGGTCTTCCGTCTTCAGTGGAACACCCTTCTATTCTTATTGTTATTAGGGTCTTCCGTTTACAAAGGAAGACGCTCTTTTTTTCTTTGGTTTCTTTTTATTACAGGTCATTAGACCCGTTATTAGGTCAAAAGGTCTCTTATTTAATATGATATAAAATGGGGCTGGTCCTTCAAATTAGGAATCCAACGGGGTCTATAATCCTTCATCCATCGCTCTTTTAGATCACATCTGCATTTCTTGATATGTTTCGTTGATGAAGATAAAAGGCAAGGTCATTTCCTCTTCTAAAAATCGGACGGAAGACCTCCTCGTTTCTCGCAACGAGATCGTGTCTAGTTATTATTAAGGTCTTCCGTTTCCAACGGAAGACCTTATTGTTTTTGTACTGTTTCTTATTATTAAGGTCTTCCGTTTCCAACGGAAGACCTTATTGTTTTCGTACTGTTTATTATTTTTTTTTTCTCCAAATTTTGTGCACGCGATTTCTCGAAAACTACTCAACCGATCTGAACAATTTTTTCACAGATGATGGGAAATTATCTGAATTTTATATATTTTTGAATTTTTTGTCGTCGTCACTTCCGGTCCGGATTTACGGTCGATTTTGTAATTTTTGACGACCAATTTTGTGCAGAGTTGATCTCAGAAACTATAAGAGATATGACTTTGAAATTTTCAGGATAAGTAGAGCATGGTTTGAAGTTGTGCACTATTTAGTTGTTTTGCACCAGTGGAGCTATTCCTTGGAGCTCGCTTAGGCACAAAAATGGGGTACAGATTTCGAATCCAAATTTCCATATGTTTTGATCAGTATCTTTTTATCAGTTGATATTTTGACAAGACATATAGAACAAAAGTAGTAGAGAATCAAAAGTTCTATCCAATAAAATCAAGAAAAAGGGGACCAAGAGACTCGTAAATTCTATTACGAATAACTTGAAAACGATAAATATTTTGTTATGCATTATAAAAATCAAAGTTGTTGATCTCTACATTATCGGTTTGAAAGAGTTATCGTCAGGCCCATGTCTGACGTAATTAGGGTTTTTATTCTTTATCTTCAATTTTTTTTTTTTTGGGGGGGGGGGGGGTAATTTTGAAATTGTATCGATATCTCATGGTATCATTTTATCTTAAAAAAAATCGGACGGAAGACCTACTCGTTACTCGTAACGAGATCGTATCTAGTTATTATTATTTTTTTCCACAAATTTTGTGCACGCGATTTCTCGAAAACTATTCGACCGATTTCAATCATTTTTTCACAGAAGATGGGACTTAATGTAAACTTCATACGTTTTTGAGATTATTCCTGTCGTCACTTCCGGTACCGATTTATCGGCCATTTTGCACATTTTCACGACCTATTTTGTGCAGAGCTGATCTCAGAAACTATCAGAGATATGACTATGAAATGTTCAGGATAGGTAGTCTATAGTTTGAAGTTGTGCACTATTATGTTGTTTTACGCCAGTGGCGCCATTTCTTGGAGCTCGCATGGGCTCGAAAATTGAGTACGAATTTTCATTCAAAATTTTCATACGTTTTCATCTGTATCTTTTTATCAGTTGATATTTTGTTAAGACATATATAACAAAAGTGGTAGATAATTAAACGTTCTTTCAACAAAATAAAGAAAAAGGGGCTGGCCCCTTAAATTAGGGGCAAAGACACTCGTAAACTCTATTACAAATAACTTAAAAACGATCAAAATTTTGAAATGCAATATAGAAGCAAAGTTGTTGATTGTAGCAATATTTATCAGGTAAAATCATTTTCACATCCATTTATGACGTAATTAGGGATTTTAAGGGGCCAAAGTACTTAAACTTTGATGCAATATATCTAGAGAAGGAGACATATTTTGATAGGCAATGTAGAAAAGAAAATGTTTGCATTGATGATTCTAATCGATTCCACTAATCAAAACTCTAAAGTCTGTCCCCATTAAGGATCTAGAGGGCTGGCCCCTAAAATATTCAATCATTTGTATCTCAAAAATGAACAACAATTTTAGATGGGTGTAAGAACAAAAAATGTTAGTATTCGTGAGACCTTCGATTGAACTCAAGAAAAAGGGGCTGGCCCCTTAAATGAGGGACCAGGACACTCGTAAACTATATTACAGATAACTTGAAAACAATCAAGATTTCAAATATCTTTGGTACCTAGCCTTTTTACAAAATTGATACCAGCGAGATTTTAGTCACTGTAAGTGATTGAGACACAAACTTTTATAAATGATAGACAATCGATTGAAGATATATTTTAAAGGGGTTTTCTTTTGTCAACCGTCACTTCCGGTACTCACCAGAAGACTTCAAACAATTCATTTTTTTTACAAGTTTAACTGATTATCTTTGGTGTTTCATCTTCCATGATTAAAAGTGGTGTACACTAAACAAATGTATAAAAAAAAAACCTAGCTTTTATTTTCATAAACCTCTTTTGTTCGTCCGTTTCGGACTCGAGACAAAAAACCTAGATTCACCAAGATCGCAGATTTGGCAGAGAATATCGATATTTCATCGTATCATATGAAAACAAAATCGGACGGAAGACCTACTCGTTACTCGTAACGAGATCTAGTTTCTATATACATTCCTACATTTAAAAAAATTGCCCCCCCCCCCTCCAGTTGTGATCCCATCCTATCCCCGGGATCATGATTTGAACAAACCTGAATTTACCCTAACTGAGGATGCTTCCACTCAAGTTTCAGATTTTTGGCCAATTGGTTTCTGAGAAGAAGACATTTCTCTCTAAATTCCTCTGTAAAAATTTGACACCCCCCCCCCCCCCCATTGTGGCTCCACCCTACCCCTGGGGATCATGATTTTCGTAAGTTTTAAATCTATATAACATTAATATGCTTCAACATAGGTTTTAATTACCTCACTTATTATGACTAAATTATGTTTATACATTAGGTTGTCTCATTTATTTCAATATTTACAGAAAACTAAGAGAACACACTTCCTTTCATGCGCTTACTTACGTACTGAACCATCTTAACCTTTAAATATGACTGTGTCCTTTGTTATGCTAGGTTTCTCCCCAGTCATGTACAGGAAATTGTGATATTTTCACACATTTTTGAATTTAACTACTATTCAATATTAATTGTATATATTAGTTATAATGACTACAGACAACGTAACTTGTTAATGAAGGAATCTATAAATTATATGATCTATGTATTCAATAAATCATTGTAGCTAATCAATATATTAACTATTTGTCCAAATCATGTTCGTTGTTTGAAACCAACCTGTTCCTGTAATGGGTCTTTTAATCCTTACCGCTTTTGTCAGTTTGTTGCATTGATCGAGCCCAAACTTACGTTCCCGAGAGAATTGTATTCCCGATCGTAAGGCTATTGATGGCATCTGCTCCAAAGAAAGCATGCGTTGTCTAACAGCGTCAATTACATGCGACATCCACTTATTTGAGCGTAAATGATTCAAATCAAGCGTTTAAATATGGATATATCTTCATGAATGATCAGGCTGCAAAGCATTATGCTTTCATACATAATGTAGATACGACTCATCTGTTAGCTAAAAGTCAAATAAATCTAGCAATTATCTTTAAACGATCAAAGTTAATACCCATCATCATTTTCACATTAAAATATATTTGAGATCAGAGCTTATGGGATATTGATTTTCCCCCTGAAAATGTGTATTAAAGAGAATTTTACAAGCAAAGATCCTAAGCATTAGTTAAAATGACACGTTTTTGGTTAGTGACATAACGACTGCAACCAATGAATATTCCTGTTAAATCTACAATTGAATATTCACATTTTTCTCTTTAAAAAAGGCGTTAGACTCTTAGAGGGACATGGTCATGATTTTGGTCAAGTTTCATTTTGCTATTTCTATTGTTTATAATGCTTTGCAGCAACCTCTAATGATACAGTATCCACTAATGAATAAAGTTGCATTAGTGGTGAGACATCTGACCATTAATGATATCATTTTACCATTAACAATTCATGTCCTCTGATATAAGAAAAAATCAAATCAAGTAAGTCCATTGTTGACATTCAATGGTATTTTATTGCATTTGAAAATGTACTTCAATCATTAATGATACAATTATTAAGCATTGAATCTTTTTTTAAGTAACATAAGTAACGCGTTATGAAAATTTGTATGCGCACACCGCTGCAGTTATGAGACAAAATCTTTAAAAAAATTTAACTTCTTGCATTGTCTGCAAATGTGATTTATACCATAAAAATCCTAGTTTAAGTAAGGGTAAGTTCATATAAATATGAAAGCAATTTTAACAGCCACAAGCGTGAACTTTGCTTTTCGCTTGTGATGTTGCATTGTACAGCATTCAACGTTTGTGACGTCCTCATATCTAAAATAATCATCTGATATTATTCTACCTTAAATATCCATAATATCCATAAATAAGGTATCTAGAACGAGCTGATTATTAAATTAACAGTAAAGATAATATTGTAAACTTTAAATATTACTTTTTTATTCAATTCTTTTTTTTTGACATTGGAATTAAAAACTATCTAGAGTAGGTCCTTTATCCCAAAATCGGAGCAACGTATCTGGTATGCAGGCAAAAAGTGTATACGATACTTTTGAGATATTTTATGATAATGTATTGAGTAAGGGGCGAGATCGAAAGTTTGATGGCGGGTGAAAACCTAATTAAGATAGTAACTGAAGGGGTAGGGTAAACGCCTGCGTATGACGTATACTAGTAACAATAGATACACACAACTCTTGGTGCATGCTTTGCTTGTTAAAATGATAAAGAAGCTGGACACAGGTTGGACACCATTTTTTATTTATAAATATATGATAAACATCAACACAAATTAAAATATCGTTTTTTCATTCAACGACAGCTCGTTTAATTATAATTTTGTAACAGTTTTAGCTAATTTGTAAGTTGAAGTTGCGATGACTTAACAAGTAAAACGGAAGCCCATGTAGTAATTGTAAAACAAAATTATAAAACGGAATGAGTTGTACTATTGTAATTTGTATTGAAGCAAACTTTAATTCCTGAGATTTTACGCGATGATAAAAAACGGGTTTTTTTCAAGTCGCAAAAAATTTACCACACAAATTGTTTTTAGTACAATTAACAACTATAAAAAATATCGGAAATTGCAAAAAATGGCATGCTCTAAAAGGAAAACTCTACCTATTTAGATTTGGCGGGGGGGGGGGGGGGTGTGCTACAACCAAAAAAAAGCAAGATATTTTTTTTATTTATACATGTATGATAAACTCTCTATGATTTCTCCATGTGTTATAGCTCCGGAATCGGTACCTCTCCCTCCCCGGAAGAAACAGTCGTCAAGATCCGTACTAGAAATAATTTCAGGGATAAATATACACGGGAGAATGAGGAACATCAAAAGCAAAAGAGAATCGAGGAACAGGGAGATGTGTGGCAACAGCAACGAGAAGAGACCGCAAGAGTGCGCAGGCTCAGAGAGGCATGTCAACAAAACAGAAATAAACAGCGACAGGAAAGAGACCGGAAGTTACAGGAGGAACAGAAGAAGGAGGAGGACAGAAGAAACCGGAAGGGGGTCAAACGTTATGATAAAGCCCGACAGATGCCAGATGACTCGTATGGTGGTAGTCAGGCGCCAGACAAATACCAAGCAAAGCAGCATAACGTTCAAAGCACAGGACGTCCAGTCAGGATAGACGGTAGAATGGAAAGTAAAGTACAGAAAGATGCTAAAAACAGGGGCAAACTTATCGACAAGAGCCCGGATGAAACGAATAATACATTTTACGAAATCTACCTTAAAGAAGATGATCAAACAGCAGTTTTAAATGAGCAAAGACAAAACGTGAAAGGCAAACAATCCGGTGGGGGTATTCATGTAATTCCACCAGACGTTGGGAAAGAAGAACTCAAAGATGACAGACCACAACGCTCTAAAGTACGACAGAGAGCAGCAACAGCTCCAGATGTAAAAGGAATGGATAGAAACAGAAAGCAAGACGATATGCTTCTTTCGATGGGTCCAAGAAAACCGATTAAAGGGATTAGACAGCCTGATAGAAACCACCAAGAGTCGGAATTGGAAAACGATGGAGACGAGCAAAAAAGGCCTGGTGTTCCTAAAACACAACTCAAAGATGACAGACCACAACGCTCTAAAGTACGACAGAGAGCAGCAACAGCTCCAGATGTAAAAGGAGTGGATAGAAACAGAAAGCAAGACGATATGCTTCTTTCGATGGGTCCAAGAAAACCGATTAAAGGGATTGGACAGCCTGATAAAAACCACAAAAATTTGGAATTGGAAAACGTTAGAGACAAGCAAAGGCCTGATGTTCCTAAAAAGCATCCCCGGAAACCAGAGGTTGTGGAAGTTTCAGGAGTGCAAAGAGTTCAAGAAATAGAGAAGGCAAAAATGAAAAAGGATGAAAAGATTTTCATTCAGAGGCCCAAAGACAACAACAAGAAAGTGATCAAGAGATTTCAGAAAGCGGTCACGAAGTCGCCAAGGTCAAAATTCATCCCTCTGATGTTGACCCTATAATTCGAGAGAGGGCTCTTACCTCTCGGTACTAAAACTATATATTTACATTTTCCAGTGTCTTTGCCTGTGATAAAACTACGTATCGATTTTGTACTATATAACCCCAGGCACGTAGCATCGTTTTTGAAAGTGTGGGGGGGGGGGGGCCAGACCCATCCAAAAAATCTTGACAAGCAAAAAAATAAAAAAAAAGAAGATTCAAAGTTTCCAAAAATCTTCAAAATCCTAATCCGTGGGGGGGGGGGGGGGGGGGGGGGATGGGGGGGGGGGGCTAACTTCAATTTGACTCCTCATTTCCTTATCTTCATATCAATTTTTTACTTACTTCCAAAAAAGTGGGGGGGCCAACTCCATTATAATTCATTTTTTTATATGTAAATTTAAAAAAAAATTGTTGTTCCGAGAAAAAGTGGGGGGGGGGGGGGCAGGCCCCCCCCTGCCCCCCCCCTGATGCTACGTGCCTGAACCCATAATACAAATGACGCCAAATTGAGGCGCCAGCGGGGTTTGCTTATTTATATAAAAATATTTAATCGTACGATGGCTCAAAATTATATAAATATAAGTAATAAGGAATCATTCTTTGAATATTATGAGGTGATAATTTCGGTCGGGGCGTGATCAAATCTATCATAAAGCTCTTCGGGCTTTATTGGATTTGATCACGCCCCGACCAAAATTATCACTTCCTAATACTCAGAAAATGATTCCTTATTCCTTATATAATATATTTCAACAATTTTTGGGTCTAATGAAAATACATCTGTATAAAGATTGGATTTTATTTTAACACATTCATTGATATGTCAAAACAGGATTGGGCAACAAGCAAAGTCTATACATTATAATAAACCCTCCCCTAAATACATGTAACTATTGTGAAAGCATTAGGCAATTGTAATATTAGTATTTAAAACCATTACGAGAATTGAAGATATGTTCAAATGCAACAAGTTGTCTTCAATTATTAATCAATAAGTTGGATAAGGTACAAAATTTAAATATATATATTCCCGTATGATTGAAGAAATTAAAGAGTTTTTTTCTTGTATTGTGTTTACTGTCGATTCCTAATTAAAAGCGAGGAATTAATATGTGCGTAAAATCGTGAGTAGCGCATCCTGCGGGTATTAAGATTTTTCTTTTATTTTTCGGACGGATGTAAACTAAATGAAACTATGATAAAAAAAAATCGGCGATTTGAAGCAAAACGCTTGAATCGCAGAATTAAGAACTCAAATTAAATGATAAATCTACCGTATAACTGCTTCAACATTCCTTTTTCATTATTATGCTTACAATTGATAAGTGCTGCTTTTGGGTAAAAACGTCGTGTTAGTATGTTTTAGACAAGAAACGTGTGATTTTTTCCTTCAAGCATGGAAGATCAATTAATAGGAACCATACTTTGAAAAAGTGCAGATATTTCTATACTTAATAGAATATGAAGTATTGTAAACACATTAGTAACTTATATATACACGTGTAACTTCTCCCAGCTTATGACAACTCCTTTACTGCTTTCTTTTGCGTCATTGAAGTTTGGAATGCATGCATGGCGTTTATTTAACACCTAAATGCGCATAGCGCATTCAAAGTGTAAAAGCTCACAACTCATCAAATAATTTCAATTTTACCATCAAAAGTTGTGAATTAATTCAATCAAGAATTATTTTATTTTATTACAAATATCCTTTTATTAGCTTCCAATATATTTTGGCTATTCAAAAAATTACAACAACAAAACAAAGTGAAACAATTCATCAATTTATGTGTTAAAATGATTCTCATACGAATTGTAATCTATACTTTACTTATATTTTGGCATTCAAATACAGTAAATCTACAAACTTCATACTAACATCAAAAATATATAATCGTGTAATATTTTATAGTGAATGCTTAACAACCTTTGATAAACAAATGATAAATCACATAAACAAAATCAGAAAAAAAACTCATAAAAACACAACCAGTGGTCGTTATCACAGATATAAGATACATGTATAAAGATCATTCTCGTTAGGTCTCGAATGGCATTACAGGAAATTTTTTAATCAAATACATGTATTTCAATTAATATCTTTATACTATCTACAATAAGCAATTAAATCAGATTCATCACAAAACAAAACGAAGGGAATAAAAAATTCATAAGCAAATTGCATAAAAATGATTATCAAATTATATACATTATAATATACATGTATTGTGTATTAAAAAATACAATGATATTCTTTGGTCAGGTCTTGATTAGATAATTCTCAGCATTAATATTACATTCATCCTCTAGCAGTCTATGATTTCACATTTTGTGGCTTCAGTTGTTCTCACAATTGCTCCAAGCAATTAATAGAGTGAGTTAATTGTAATATATTGTTATGGAGGCACTTTTTATAGTTTTGAGGTGTTATTCCTTTGTAGAAATGGTTTCAGGTGCTGGTGGAAGGAATAATGAACCTGCAAAAATTTATATATCTAAGAATGCAGAGTAAAATTATTCAGAATACTAGTAAAAAAATTTCATTGTTTCCAGATGTGCAATGTAACTCTTTCATCGTTTTTGCAATGTGGATCAGCACTTATAGAAACTGTACAAATACAATATTTATCATATCTGTTCATGTAAATGAGCAATATTTATATGTAAATATACAATATCCAGTAAAGATTGAAAAAAAAACCAATATAGTGAAATATTAGAATACAATTATTCATTGAGGCTGTTTATATTGGTAATTTTGCTGAAAATACGGTACTTACATCATATTGGTTTAGAGGTTCATTTTGTGTTGATTTTAGCATTCTCTCGTAAACATTTCCATCGTAACAGCCAAGCACCGAACCATGTGTGTTGTCATGGATATCAAAGGCATCTACAAGGGAGACTGCATCTGGTCTGAAATGTAAAGAAATTATTGAATAATACAGGTACTCTTAAATCTAAAATAAAGATATCGAGAGAGAGAGAGAGAGAGAGAGAGAGAGAGAGAGAGAGAGAGAGAGAGAGAGAGAGAGAGAGAGAGAGAGTGTGTGTGTCTGTGAGTAGCAGGGCTCAGAAAAGGAGAAATTTGCTAAACCAAACAAAATATGTTTTACACATGTAGAGTTACTAAGCAACATGTCGAAGATATTTAAGAATTATTTAGTACATGTAATTGGTTCATCTCACCTGATTTTTGCCAGCATCTTGACTTCTGTTTCTTTCAGCCATTCCATCTGTGGCAATCCAATAGACTCAGTCTTTGGTTGGATAAAAAGAAGTTAGAAAATATCCATCATTATCATAATAATGGTAGAAATACAAAATGAGCAAACTTTATACAGATGAAATTGAATAAAGACTTTTTGACATTTATGACCAAAGTTCATATGGGTATATCCAATGTTATTTTTGCCTTTTTTTAATATCCATTTTTGACTTATCTTGATCTATTTACATTCAGCTGTTATAATACTCTTTATATAATATAACAATGTAACATCATATCTAAATGTCAGTTGGCAAAACCCTATTACACATACATAAACAACCAACAGACTTCACTGTGTCTCCATAATTCATACACAGAGTATAATATGGTGTAGAGCTATGTAGTTATACAGGAATCAAAAGGATATCATTAGTCTCACCTCAAGAACATCTCCAGCATTCTTAACAATGTTGAACACAGTGAAGAAGACAAGCAGATTGTTTAAAGCTTTGGAAACAGGAACGCTGATCTGAAGTTGATTCATGCCTTCCTTGTAATCAACTATCATATAGTATACCAGGTGGGCCTGTAAGTGTGTACCAGAGAATAACACTAGTGTATTAAATTAACAGTTGTTTGTAACCAACCACCATACAGTATAACAGGTGAGCCTGTAAGTGTGTACCAGAGAATAACACTAGTGTATTAAATTAACAGTTGTTGTAATCAATCACCATACAATATAACAGGTGGGCCTGCAAGTTTGTACCAGAGAATAACACTACTGTATAAAATTAACAGCTGTTTGTAATCAACCACCATACAGTATAACAGGTAAGCCTGTAAGTGTGTACCAGAGAATAACACTAGTGTTTTAAATTAACAGTCATTATAAACAACCACCATACACTATAACAGGTGAGCCTGTAAGTGTAAACCATAAAATAACACTAGACTAAGGGTAAAAAAAATTAACTGTTCATCACTCAGTATAACAGGTGTATGTAAGTCTGCAAGTTTTGAAAAAAAATAACACTCTGAAAACTAACTTCTCTTTACCTAATGCGAGGTTCCCACTGGCATGTGATCCGTCACAAACACTATGTTACCAACACTATGACGGACAAATCATAAGTGATCATGGAACTTCTCAATAAGTTTAGGATTAGGTACAAGGTGATGCAATTCTATATGTACATGTAAGTCCTTATGTATTTTGTCAAGCTTTAATAGGTAAGGTCAAGATATTTTATGAACAAAACAGTTGTTTCTGGCTATCAGCGTATATTCTCTATTGTAACTGACCCTTGCTGCTCGGACAAGTTAAACCAGGTTGTCATTCATGGCCTTATGTTGCTTCTTTCCCCCTTCTATATCTCTTTGGAGCATCCTGGCAACTTTTGAAATCATCCTAAAAAATTCAACATAAATGTGTGACGTGATAAGTCCCTGAAAGTCCTCTATGTGTATTATGTTAAGTAATAAATTAGGCAAGATGTTCACAATGACACTGTTTCACTGAATTTCAATGAGTTTTAATTTTTACAAAAATTTTCTTTCTATGTAGAGGAGTCAGATGATTTGACAGCAATCATTTTTTTTTACATGACTCATGTAATTAAGATAATTATAAACAAAATATACTAAAAATTTCAGTTATTGTTCAGCAGTAGAGAGGTAACAAGGGCTTACGAGTTTAATTCTCCATGGGAAATTAGTAACATGTAAATCATAGAAATCCTATCTACTTACCTGTAGGCTCGGAACCTGTACACCTGGCATAACAAAGACACATTCATACAGTCTCCAGGTGAGTTGATGGGACAGGTGTATTTAATCGGATCCATACAGAGGTATTCTGTGGAACCAGACAATCTCTCCACTAACAGCTGCAGCAAACCTCTTCATCAAGTACCTATACATAGTAAGTAATTATCATGTTTCCATTATGTATTTACCATGCAAAACATAATATGACTTCTCCATATTTCATTTCAGTTTGCACATCAAATTCTTAAAATTAACTGTAAATTTCAAAATGGGCTACTACAGATTATAATAACTCTCAAGTAAGAATCTTTCACAGTAATTCTGAATAACACTCCATTAAATTGATCATGAACAAGTCTCAAAAATAGCATTTCCTCTCACAATTACCAGGTACGGTTGATTTCTTATTTACCTTGGGTTCCTCATTCACCTATAAATATCTGCCACTTTGTATCAAATACTAATACAAATTCAAGTATAAAATCACAACATAATTTCATTTTGTAATTGTTCACAACTGTTGGAAAAATACTGTAGAGATTTAAAAACCCCTAGAGGATATTTCTTGCCATTCTAAGTAATAAAGGAATTTAATTTCTATCTGTGTTACACAGTTGTTACATAGGCGAGTTATGTTACATGAAATACAGTCGCACCTGTTTTTAGAGACTACTGATGGGAGAATGACAAACTGGCCACTTAAAAAGGTGGCCTCTTATTCCAGGTTTCAAATCATTGTACTGAGGACACACCTTGTTTACTAACCTCTATAACCATGGCCTTCTTTTTATATGAGAAGACCTCTTCGGAAGAGCTCTTCCTACTTTCCATTCATATAAATTTATTCACAATGCAAGAGTTTTACTCAGAATTCATCATAAAAGAACAATACTGGCAGTAGGGCTAACATACATGTAAAGCGCAAGACTGACCATTTGATATCGTTGTATTGAATTGGGTTATCTTATTAAATCCTAGCAGAATTCAAATTACACACAATTATTGGTCATCACCTCATTTTCTGCTGTTTAAGGTTGGCTTTTTTTGACACAAGGTCACATGTCACCGTAGAAATCATGTGACAAAACAGACAATTGAAAACAGGCAATTTAAAAGCACAGGAACTCAAAACACTGGCCGTTAGTAGCATTAAACAGGTGGTCGCCTAAATGAGTTAAAATATAGTGAAAAACTAAACAGGCAGGATTGAAACTGGACACTCATGGGGAGTGGCCCCAGGTTAAAGGTGGCTGTATCAGCTGTTGCGACTGTAGATGAACTTGTTCTGCCAATCAACAAAGGTTTTACAACCAGAATTAAATTATTTTCCATAGTATCCTCCACCCCTTCATTGCTCTACAGTGTTACGTTTCTTTTAAGATTTTTAAGACTAGTACAAAATACCTTCCATAACATAATTTATACAGTCTGTGTTTTTAAAACACCTCTTTTTCACATTACACACCTGGCGACCTACAGGTAGAGCACAGTGTTCTCCCCTTCACGGTGACCAGGGACTTGGCCGATGCTACTGCGTCTCCCAAGGCTGAAGCGGCCAGGTAACTCTGTCCCCCACAGGCCTGTTTGCTGATCTCCAACAGCTCGACCGTCATCTCGGCTGACAGGGCCTTCATGCCAGCCGACTGACAATGGATCTGCAAAATAACCACAGCCATTTAAAGATTTTCCTTACCATGCTTTATTGTTAAACTAATAAACTAGGTGGCATAACTCAATCAAGCAAAAACATTCTTCACTTTACTAGAAGAATCACTAGATTTATTATTCAAAATCACTTTAAAAAGTATAGCACCATACATGTAAATAAAGCAATGCATTAACAAAATACTATACCTCAGGAAGATTTTTAAAGTTTCCCTTCGATATCTCAGCATAGAGGGTTTTAGAGACAAAGAATAAAGCGTAGGCTGTGGCAAGACTAGGAAAGACTTTTTACTGCTGGGTCTGGTAGTCCAAGATCTTGCTCTCCATTTCACTGCTATGACACATATTTGTAACATTTAGAATCAAATTATTACCTATGTACTATGAATACATCTAAAGACTAAATATGCAATGATCTCTCTCTCTCTCTCTCTCTCTCTCTCTCTCTCTCTCTCTCTCTCTCTCTCTCTCTCTCTCTCTCTCTGCTCATGTGCACTATGATTCACGACCTCAGTAGATCTTCATGAGATTCATGCGAAAATATTTATAGATACTTAAATGTACTTGAAGATGAATTATGAGAAATGTATGCTTTACCTTGAATCGAATGTAGACTGTCTTCGAACAGCAGAGTACCAAACAGTTATTGAAGAAGAATAACTGAGAGTCACAAAGCACCAGTTTACAATAGTGACCCTCACCAAGATCATGGCAGAGTAGTTTGCCTTGCTAGGGCCTCTGGATGTAAAATGGCCTTCTCTGCTAACCTTCACTTATAATATAATATTAATTAATAATTAATATCTGTATTTATTAAGTGAATATAGGTACATAAATTTGTACATGTATGTATTGTACATATATGTAGATGGGTCCATATATATTTAACATGTTTAAATGCATTTTTTTTCAACTGTGAATATACATATGAATACAGTTACATAAATTTTTGTGAAAAATTTTTTTTGTGTAAAATCAGATTCAGTATTAAGCATGGTACAAAACTAAATCTGGCCATTATCATTTTGGTGAAAAAAGGACAGAGGAAATGAATCAATAAATGTTTTAGAGACTGCTGTAAATTATTTTCGACAAGCAAATACATAGATATTATTTTCAACTTGTGCTAAAATCACATATAATACTTTTTTCTTCAACAACATTATGATATCTCATTTAGATGGATATATTTATCAAGCACATAAAAGCAGTAACTCCCATGTGTTAACAAGTTTAACTATGTGAGTTTTAAGCCTGTTCAACTGTGCATTTTTCATCAACATATTCTCCTATGGAATTTGTACATTATTCAGGATTAAGTAAACATTGTCAAAGGTATTAAATGAACGTTTGGGTCCAATATCTTCAACTTTTACACTTATAATATTCAATATATTTTTACATCTGAAAAGACCTTAAATATGAACTTTGAGTAGCAATATTTGATTTTGAAATAGATATGAAATCGTTGCAAACTATACATAATAGAATAGAAGATTAGAATAGAAGGATCTATAGTAAGACTAAGGTTTTTGAGACATTTTATGTGAAGACAAAGAAATATTTTAATCCTTGTTTAGCCAAAATTCGTTTAATTCTAAACAAGTAAGCAAAACGTGAATTTAATTTCATTTATAAGCAGTACATTTCTCTCCTTTGTTTAGGTTTAGTAGAAGTTTGTGACTTCCTGGCACTTGACAGCTTAGTAAATTATACCAAGGTTGATATAAATTTCATCGATAAGCACTACATTTCTCTCCTTAGTTTGGTTTTATTTCCTGCCTTGAACCAGTAACAAAATAATGCTTGCAAGCATCTATGGACTATTGTAAAACTGATTACTGATCTAAAAAGAAACACAACTCATATTGCGCAAGATTTATGTTTATCTATTACAGTTTGTTAGCATTAAACTGATCATGAAATTTTCATTCATATCTACTTTATAGACTTATCATAACAAACGTCGGATATACAGCAAGAGTAAGGTTTTGGGGACATTTTATGTCAGAACAAAGATATATTTTAATCCTTCATTAGCCAAAAATCGTTTATTTCTAAACATACTCTATTATCCTCAGATAATGATCCTCAGGGAGTGACACAGTTACCCCGGAGTTTCGGTGGCGACAACAGGGTGCTTTTTCTTGAATTGTCTCGCACACATACATTGCGTCACCATCCTGTACACGGTGTGACTCAGACTGTTTTTTAAGGTTGATGCCGGGATACTTGTGAGCTATACTGTGGATGGATAGAATAAAATAAATGTTTATGAGTCCCTAATTAATTAGTAACACTCAGATGATAGATAAAAAAGAAAGAGAATGAATGGAAAATAAAGCACTTATTTAGTCTTTATCAAGGTGTCTTTTTAGTCAAAAACAGTTGTAATATCTAATCTTTCTTCGACATGGCAGTCAGCGGATAATATTAATTATGTGACATACTGAACTCAAATGTTAGGAAAAGAAAATCTTTTAGAGAGAAAGAAAGAGAGAGAGAGTAATGTCTTATTTGGAAACCTGAGATGTAGGACAGCATAAAAGGGCGAACACAGTAAGACTGTGGTTTTTGAATCAAAGTGTGTTGACATCACAATCACACATACCATATTTTCATTCATATCTCATTCATCGGCATTTCATAGCAAAAGTCGAGTATGTAGTACATGTAAAAATAGGGTTTATAAAACATTTTCTGTTGAAACAAGGTGTCATTATATTTTAGTCACATTGACTATGATATTATTATCAATAAATATTTATAACTCTTCGCATAGCATAGTATTAAGGGTATGTCTTTACACTAAATATATTTACACCATGAATAGGATTCATGATGCGTGTCTCCGAATTACCAATCACCATAGGATTCGGTTTCAATGGAAATGACCTTAAATATGAACTTTAAGTAGCAATATTTGATTTTGAAATAAATATGAAATATTTGTTAACTATACATAGTAGAATAAAAGAATAGATTAGAAGGATCTATAGTAAGACTAAGGTTTTTGAGACATTCTATGTGAAGACAAGGATATTTTTTAATCCTTGTTTAGCCAAAATTCGTTTAATTCTAAACATACTCTACATGTAATAACGTCTCGTCTCAGGTAAAGTATGCAAAAATTTATTTCAATTTCATTTATAAGCACTACATTTCTTTCCTTTGTTTAGTTTAAGTACAAGTTTGTGACTTCCTGGCACTTGACAGCTTAGTAAATTATACCAAGGTTGATATAAATTTCATCGATAAGCACTACATTTCTCTCCTTAGTTTGGTTTTATTTACTGCCTTGAACCAGTAACAAAACAATGCTTGCAAGCATCTTTGGACTATTGTAAAACTGATAATGACTCTAAAAAGAAACACAATTCATATTGCGCAAGATGTATGTTAATCTACTACAGTTTGTTAGCATTAAACTGATCGTGAAATTTTCATTCATATCTACTTTATAGACTTATCATAACAAACGTCGGATATACAGCAAGAGTAAGGTTTTGGGGACATTTTATGTCAGAACAAAGATATATTTTAATCCTTCATTAGCCAAAAATCGTTTATTTCTAAACATACTCTATTATCCTCAGATAATGATCCTCACGGAGTGACACAGTTACCCCGGAGTTTCGGTGGCGACAACACGGTGCTTTTTCTTGAATTGTCTCGAACACATACATTCCGTCACTCCCCTGTACACGGTGTGACTCCGACTGTTTTTCAAGGTTGATGCCGGGATACTTGTGAGCTATACTGTGGATGGATAGAATAAAATGAATGTTTATGAGTCCCCAATTTATTAGTAACACTCAGGAGATAGATAAAAAAGAAAGAGAATGAATGGAAAATAAAGCACTTATTTAGTCATTATCAAGGTGTCATTTTTAGTCAAAAACAGTTGTAATATCTAATCTTTCTTCGACATGGCAGTCAGCGGAAAATATTAATTATGTGACATACTGAACTCAAATGTTAGGAAAAGAAAATCTTTTAGAGAGAAAGAAAGAGAGAGAGAGTAATGTCTTATTTGGAAACCTGAGATGTAGGACAGCATAAAAGGGCGAACATAGTAATACTGTGGTTTTTGAATCAAAGTGTGTTGACATCACACATACCATATTTTCATTCATATCTCATTCATCGGCTTTGCATAGCAAAAGTCGAGTATGTAGTACATGTAAGACTAGACTAGGATTTATAAAACATTTTCTGTTGAGACAAGGATGTCATTATATTTTAGTCACATTGACTATGATATTATCAATAAATATGTATAACTCTTCGCATAGCATAGTATTAAGGGTATGTCTTTACCCTAAATATATTTACACCATGAATAGGATTCATGATGCGTTTCTCCGAATTACCGATCACCATACAATTCGGTTTCAATGGAAATGACCTTAAATATGAACTTTGAGTAGCAATATTTGATTTTGAAATAAATATAAAATCTTTGTTAACTATACATAGCAGAATAAAAGAATAGAATAGAAGGATCTATAGTAAGACTAAGGTTTTTGAGACATTCTATGTGAAGACAAGGATATTTTTTAATCCTTGTTTAGCCAAAATTCGTTTAATTCTAAACATACTCTAATAACGTATCATGTAAAGTATGCAAAAAGTTATTTTAATTTCATTTATAAGCACTACATTTCTCTCCTTTGTTTAGGTTTAGTAGAAGTTTGTGACTTCCTGGCACTTGACAGCTTAGTAAATTATACCAAGGTTGATATAAATTTCATCAATAAGCACTACATTTCTCTCCTTAGTTTGGTTTTATTTCCTGCCTTGAACCAGTAACAAAATAATGCTTGCAAGCATCTTTGAACTATTGTAAAACTGATTACTGACTCTAAAAAAACACCACTAATATTGCGCAAGACTTATGTTTATCTATTACAGTTTGTTAGCATAAGCTGATCATGAAATTTTCATTCATATCTACTTTATAGACTTATCATAACAAACGTCGGATATAAAGTAAGACTAAGGATTTGGGGACGTTTTATGTAAGAACAAAGATATATTTTAATCCTCATTAGCCAAAAATCGTTTATTTCTAAACATACTCTATTATCCTCTCAGATGATGATCTTCACGGTGTGACAGAGGGACCACGGAGTTTCAGTTGAGACAACACGGTCCTTTTTCTTGAATTGTCTAGAACACATATATTGCGTCACCCCCATGTACACGGTATGACTCAGACTGTTTCTATTGTATTTTTTTCAAGGTTGATGTATACTATACTGTGGATGGAAAAAAAAAGAATAAATGTTTATGTGTCCCCAGTTTATTAGTAAAACTCTAGTCTAAACATATTTTATTATCCTCAGATAATGATCCTCACGGAGTGACACAGTGACCTCGGAGTTTCAGTGGTGACAACACGGTGCTTTTTCTTGAATTGTCTCGAACACATACATTGCGTCACCATCCTGTACACGGTGTGACTCAGATTGTTTTTTCAAGGTTGATGCCGGGATACTTGTGAGCTATACTGTGGATGGATAGAATAAAATGAATGTTTATGAGTCCCCAATTTATTAGTAACACTCAGGAGATAGATAAAAAAGAAAGAGAATGAATGGAAAATAAAGCACTTATTTAGTCATTATCAAGGTGTCATTTTTAGTCAAAAACAGTTGTAATATCTAATCTTTCTTCGACATGGCAGTCAGCGGAAAATATTAATTATGTGACATACTGAACTCAAATGTTAGGAAAAGAAAATCTTTTAGAGAGAAAGAAAGAGAGAGAGAGTAATGTCTTATTTGGAAACCTGAGATGTAGGACAGCATAAAAGGGCGAACATAGTAAGACTGTGGTTTTTGAATCAAAGTGTGTTGACATCACACATACCATATTTTCATTCATATCTCATTCATCGGCTTTGCATAGCAAAAGTCGAGTATGTAGTACATGTAAGACTAGACTAGGATTTATAAAACATTTTCTGTTGAGACAAGGATGTCATTATATTTTAGTCACATTGACTATGATATTATCAATAAATATGTATAACTCTTCGCATAGCATAGTATTAAGGGTATGTCTTTACCCTAAATATATTTACACCATGAATAGGATTCATGATGCGTTTCTCCGAATTACCGATCACCATACAATTCGGTTTCAATGGAAATGACCTTAAATATGAACTTTGAGTAGCAATATTTGATTTTGAAATAAATATAAAATCTTTGTTAACTATACATAGCAGAATAAAAGAATAGAATAGAAGGATCTATAGTAAGACTAAGGTTTTTGAGACATTCTATGTGAAGACAAGGATATTTTTTAATCCTTGTTTAGCCAAAATTCGTTTAATTCTAAACATACTCTAATAACGTATCATGTAAAGTATGCAAAAAGTTATTTTAATTTCATTTATAAGCACTACATTTCTCTCCTTTGTTTAGGTTTAGTAGAAGTTTGTGACTTCCTGGCACTTGACAGCTTAGTAAATTATACCAAGGTTGATATAAATTTCATCAATAAGCACTACATTTCTCTCCTTAGTTTGGTTTTATTTCCTGCCTTGAACCAGTAACAAAATAATGCTTGCAAGCATCTTTGAACTATTGTAAAACTGATTACTGACTCTAAAAAAACACCACTAATATTGCGCAAGACTTATGTTTATCTATTACAGTTTGTTAGCATAAGCTGATCATGAAATTTTCATTCATATCTACTTTATAGACTTATCATAACAAACGTCGGATATAAAGTAAGACTAAGGATTTGGGGACGTTTTATGTAAGAACAAAGATATATTTTAATCCTCATTAGCCAAAAATCGTTTATTTCTAAACATACTCTATTATCCTCTCAGATGATGATCTTCACGGTGTGACAGAGGGACCACGGAGTTTCAGTTGAGACAACACGGTCCTTTTTCTTGAATTGTCTAGAACACATATATTGCGTCACCCCCATGTACACGGTATGACTCAGACTGTTTCTATTGTATTTTTTTCAAGGTTGATGTATACTATACTGTGGATGAAAAAAAAAAAGAATAAATGTTTATGTGTCCCCAGTTTATTAGTAAAACTCTAGTCTAAACATATTTTATTATCCTCAGATAATGATCCTCACGGAGTGACACAGTGACCTCGGAGTTTCAGTGGTGACAACACGGTGCTTTTTCTTGAATTGTCTCGAACACATACATTGCGTCACCATCCTGTACACGGTGTGACTCAGATTGTTTTTTCAAGGTTGATGCCGGGATACTTGTGAGCTATACTGTGGATGGATAGAATAAAATGAATGTTTATGAGTCCCCAATTTATTAGTAACACTCAGGAGATAGATAAAAAAGAAAGAGAATGAATGGAAAATAAAGCACTTATTTAGTCATTATCAAGGTGTCATTTTTAGTCAAAAACAGTTGTAATATCTAATCTTTCTTCGACATGGCAGTCAGCGGAAAATATTAATTATGTGACATACATGTACTGAACTCAAATGTTAGGAAAAGAAAATCTTTTAGGGAGAAAGAAAGAGAGAGAGAGTAATGTCTTATTTGGAAACCTGAGATGTAGGACAGCATAAAAGGGCGAACATAGTAAGACTGTGGTTTTTGAATCAAAGTGTGTTGACATCACACATACCATATTTTCATTCATATCTCATTCATCGGCTTTGCATAGCAAAAGTCGAGTATGTAGTACATGTAAGACTAGACTAGGATTTATAAAACATTTTCTGTTGAGACAAGGATGTCATTATATTTTAGTCACATTGACTATGATATTATCAATAAATATTTATAACTCTTCGCATAGCATAGTATTAAGGGTATGTCTTTACCCTAAATATATTTACACCATGAATAGGATTCATGATGCGTTTCTCCGAATTACCGATCACCATACAATTCGGTTTCAATGGAAATGACCTTAAATATGAACTTTGAGTAGCAATATTTGATTTTGAAATAAATATAAAATCTTTGTTAACTATACATAGCAGAATAAAAGAATAGAATAGAAGGATCTATAGAAAGACTAAGGTTTTTGAGACATTCTATGTGAAGACAAGGATATTTTTTAATCCTTGTTTAGCCAAAATTCGTTTAATTCTAAACATACTCTAATAACGTATCATGTAAAGTATGCAAAAAGTTATTTTAATTTCATTTATAAGCACTACATTTCTCTCCTTTGTTAAGGTTTAGTAGAAGTTTGTGACTTCCTGGCACTTGACAGCTTAGTAAATTATACCAAGTTTGATATAAATTTCATCAATAAGCACTACATTTCTCTCCTTAGTTTGGTTTTATTTCCTGCCTTGAACCAGTAACAAAATAATGCTTGCAAGCATCTTTGAACTATTGTAAAACTGATTACTGACTCTAAAAAAACACCACTAATATTGCGCAAGACTTATGTTTATCTATTATAGTTTGTTAGCATAAGCTGATCATGAAATTTTCATTCATATCTACTTTATAGACTTATCATAACAAACGTCGGATATAAAGTAAGACTAAGGATTTGGGGACGTTTTATGTAAGAACAAAGATATATTTTAATCCTCATTAGCCAAAAATCGTTTATTTCTAAACATACTCTATTATCCTCTCAGATGATGATCTTCACGGTGTGACAGAGGGACCACGGAGTTTCAGTTGAGACAACACGGTCCTTTTTCTTGAATTGTCTAGAACACATATATTGCGTCACCCCCATGTACACGGTATGACTCAGACTGTTTCTATTGTATTTTTTTCAAGGTTGATGTATACTATACTGTGGATGGAAAAAAAAAGAATAAATGTTTATGTGTCCCCAGTTTATTAGTAAAACTCTAGTCTAAACATATTTTATTATCCTCAGATAATGATCCTCACGGAGTGACACAGTGACCTCGGAGTTTCAGTGGTGACAACACGGTGCTTTTTCTTGAATTGTCTCGAACACATACATTGCGTCACCATCCTGTACACGGTGTGACTCAGATTGTTTTTTCAAGGTTGATGCCGGGATACTTGTGAGCTATACTGTGGATGGATAGAATAAAAGAATGTTTATGTGTCCCCAATTTAGTAGTAACAATCAGAAGATAGATGAAATAGAAAGAGAATGAAAGAAAAATAAAGCACTTATTTAGTCCTTAACAAGGTGTAAGTTTTAGTCGAAAACAGTTGTAATACCTAATCTTTCTTCGACATGGCTCTCTCTCTCTCTCTCTCTCTCTCTCTCTCTCTCTCTCTCTCTCTCTCATTTGTTGATAGCTTATGGCATTTTATATTATTTCATGATTACTAAAATAGTTAAGAGTAGCGTTGTAAGCAAAAAATCATCACGCTATTATCAAAATATAACCGTGTATTTAACCGAGCAGTCATACCTGGATATGTATACACATATATCAAACATGAATATATTTGGTTGATTCTATTTAGTTAAAATAAAAAAAATCGTGCACATTGTTTTAATCAAATTAAAAATGTAAATCCAGAAGTTTCATCTTCTAGAGAAGAGAACATCCTAGTATTTTTTCATTCATTTAAGAACAAATGAATTTAAATGTACCCATTTACGACGGATTTTAAGATATCAAAATTTAACTTTCAATTGAACGCCCGATAATTTTCTGGGTCTGTATAACTTAAGTTGACTTTTTTTACATTCAGAAACGGTATTCATATTTTAATCCTTGTTTAGCCATAATTCGTTTATTTCTGAACATACTCTATAAACGAATCAGGTAATGATATTCACGGAGTAAAACGGTGACCACGAGGTTACATATATGTACATGGCGACAACACGGTGCTTTTTCTTGATTTTTCTCGAACACATACACTGCGTCACCCCCTGAACACAGTGTGACTCAGACTGTTGCCATCGCAGTTTTTCCATATTGGTGTCGGGATACTCGTGAGCTGTATTCTGGATAAAAAGAGTAAAATTGTTTATGTGTCCCCAATTTATTGTAAACATCCAAGAGATAGATAGAAAAGAAAGAGAAGTAGAGAGAAATGAAGCACTTGTATAGTCTTTATCAAGGTTGTTTCTAGTCGAAGACAACGTTAAAATCTAATCTTTCTTGAAAAATGCCATTGAGCGGAAAAAATTATTTATGTGATTTACTGAGCTCTAATGATACAGAAAGAAAATCAGAGAGTGAAAGAGAGAGAGAGAGAGAGAGAGAGAGAGAGACGGACGGACGGACGGACGGACGGACGGACGGACGGACGGACGGACGGACGGACGGACGGACGGACAGACGGAAAGAGGTGAGAGTTGTAAGAGGAGATATTTTGAAAATTTATGAACCGATTCAAATCAGAAAACAAGACTTACTTTAAAGAATCTTTAAGAATAGAGCAGTGGTTTATTTTGAAATCCGAGATAGTGCACCATAAAAGGGTATCAGGGCGAACACTGTAAGACTTTATTAGGTCTTTTCACCTTTCAGGTGAAAGACCTTTTGTTAGGTCTTTCCACCTTTCAGGTGAAAGACCTTTTGTTTTCTTTATGTTTTTTATTATTCTTATAAGTTTTCTTTTATATTTTCCTTGGGACAGCTTTTTTATTTCAAGAGATATTGAAACAATTTATTCTTAATGTTATTGGTCATGAAAAGTTATGGTACCAAATGACCCTTTGCTTGAAAACTCCCAGAACTTACAAAGTTATTGCCCTTGTGTACGAAAAGCTTGTTATCGCTACTCCTCTGAAACCATAAGAAATAGAGACTTGGAACTTTTACCAATGTCTTCAGTACACTTAGAGGGCTCTTCAATCTACCAATACCGAAAGGATCCGAGACCCCCTTCTATCAGTTATTGGCCCTGAAAGTATTTGAATTTCAATAAAATCACTTCTAACTTTTTTATTATTTGTCATAGAGACTTCGGACCACTTGGGATGGAAGCGTCTACCTTGGCCGAACAAAATGACATAAAGGTCAAAGGTCAAGGTCATCTGAAAATCTCTTAATTAATGACTTTTTAAATCTCTTTTGTTTAGTGTAGTAAAGAAAAACTTTTTCATGAATGTAATAGGACATCTTAAGACATTTTAAAATATATCCCCTTGGCTCCGTCTTTTAAATAGTTACAGAGTTATTGCCCCTTTTGTACGAAAAGCTTGTTATCGCTACTCCTCTGAAACCATAAGAGATAGAAACTTGGAACTTTTACCAATGTCTTCAGTACACTTAGAGGGCTCTTCAATCTATTCATACCGAAAGGATCTGAGCCCCCCTTCTAGTAGTTATTGCCCCTGAAAGTATTTACATATCTATAAAATCACTTCTAACTTTTTTATTATTTGTCATAGAGACTTCGGACCACTTGGGATGGAAGCGTATACCTTGGCCGAACAAAATGATATAAAGGTCAAAGGTAAAGGTCATTTGGAAATCTCTTAATTAATGACTTTTTAAATGTCTTTTGTTTAGGGTTGTAGAGAAAAACTTTTTCATGGATGTAGTAGGACATTCTAAGACATTTTAAAATATAGCCCTCTGACCCTTATCATGCAACAATTACAGAGTTACTGCCCCTATTGTACAAAATGCTTGTTATCGCTACTCCTCATTAACCGTCAGAGATAGAGACTTGAAACGTTTACTAATGTATTCAGTACACTTAGACGCTCCTTCAATCTGTCATACCAAAAGGGTCTAAAGTCCCTTTCTAGCAGTTATTGCCCCTGAAAGTTTCGATGATTCAATAAATACACAAATAACTTTTGAATCAATAATTATAGATACATCGGACCACTTGGTATTGAAGGGTCTACCTTGTCAGATCAACATGACACCAAGGTCAAAGGTCTAGGTCAAGCAATAAACAATTGCAAACTTAATCGTTTGACACTTTTTTTTTATAAAGTAACGCAGAAAAAATACTTTATTCTATTGAAGCAATCTTATTTTAAACATAAAAAAATAATGAGGAGGAAAGACCTCTAATTGCTCGAGAACAATTAGTCTACTAGTTTTTATTAGGTTTTTTATCAAAGTCTGTTGACATCACACAAACCATGACATTTTCATTCATATGTCACTCATAGACTTTGCATAGCAGAGACAAATATAAAGTACATGTAAGACTAGGGTTTATTCAACATTTTCTGTAGCGAAAAGGGTTTATGACTCATTCTATTTAAGTCACATCGACTATGATAATAATATCAATGAATATTGAAAGCTCCTTGCGTAGCATAGTATTCGTTTTATTTTTACAATAAACATATTTTCACAATGAATAGGAAACATGCCGCGTGTTTTCGTATAACCGACTACCTTAGAATTTGGCATTAATAGAAATGACCTTTTTATGGCTTTTTGGATAGCAATATATGATTTTGATATCAATATAAAATCTCTATAATTTTTATATAGTAGAATAGAAGAAACTCAACATTTTGTTTCATCGATTGTTTTTTCCCCAAACTCAACGAGAAGAGGGAAGAAAATAAATGATGGCAAAAGATCTTTTAATACAAATGGAATCAATTTCAATACCTTTAGAAAACATTATGCCACATATTATACTACTCTACAATGACTAGATGTATCAAACTACACTGAGGGTTTATCTGAAACAATTTAAAAGACAAGTCTAGATTTGACTTATAAGGCACAACAAATTCTGGTATGAACGGTGTACACTCGGTTTGACTTGAACTTATGTTCCATGATTTGTAAAATAAGAAGTAATGTGAGTATCGACAATCACAAATACATGATATATTTTGCTATTGAGGAAAAACGTTTAAATTTTACAAGAAGTGGTGATAGAAACTACAAAACAAAACTACACAAAGCTGGAACTTTGAGTGGTGGATTTTGCTAACGGGTATTGGTAGTATTTCTACACGCACATTGCTCGTTCATAACTAACTGAACGTGATGCAATTACTCAGCAATAATGTAGTTATATGTAGCGGTAAGACAACGTCTGTGACTTAGTTTAGTATACATTTTTTTTCCGGCTCTGGAGAGTTGAGTGAATTATTCCAAGATTGATTTAAATTTAATCAATAAGCACCACATTTCTCTCCTTAAATCAGTTTTATTTCCTGCGTAGAACTAGAAGCAAAATGATACTACCAAGAATCTTTGTGCTATTGTAAAACTGGTTATTGAAGTTAAAAAGAAATTCAACTCACATTGCTAAAGACAATCTAAATCAGGGTTAATCAAATTTTAAATTAAAGGGAAAATATCTTTTTTCTTGCATATCTGGTAATATTGTAGGTTTTTGAACTTTTAATCGAACATCGCGCGATAAACATTCCTTTGCAATATCTGATTGAAAACCTCATGATAATTTTATTTAAAAAAGTCTATAAGAATTGAGATTTTGACTAAAATGACTTGAACTGAGGTGTAAAAGCTCATGATTTGCTATGTTTCTTTCCTTTTTAATTACAATCAATTTTAACTGCTCGATACAAGTCCACATTAAAATTATGTATAAATTTATCGAGTAAAAGAAAAATTTATTGCCAACTTTTTATATCTAAATAAGAATATAAATGAAAGAAGGAAATCTTATAAAAGAATTGTTGACATGACGAACTGAATTCTATCAAATAAATGCTTCCCCTGTATACATCGACATCTTTTCAAAATATTTTACACTACCCTTTTCGAACTCCAAATTTCAAATTTTGATCTCTGTGGACATAATGAGCATAAAAGAAAGACCAAGCATACTACAAATTCAATTTGATACATTTTATGAAATACAAAAGTAAAAAAAAAAAAAAAAAATTTTTGATTTACCGATGAAATATTTTTAAATGACATAGTGATTTTTTGATAAGGTAAATAGAAATTGCTTTTTTCTGTAGGAATCTTCAAATGGATAATATTCACAGGATGCAGCTCTGCCATTCAGTCAACTAAAAGTTGACTGATTGGCATGGGTCTGCCTTTCAGTCACATATCAATGACTATCAGTTACCTTCCAGTCAACTTAGTGGCAGAGCTTTATCCTGTGATTTTCTCCCAATATCAACTCGCTATTCTTTGATACCTTATCTTTTCAACATAAAACTTTATGAAATTAATACAAGATAAGTTGAATACCGTTATCAAAAATTGTTTTTAAGGAGGGTAACCTTAAAATGTAACGTTATAATGGCTCTGCATACAACAGATAGATAACACAGCTATCCTCTGTAGCAAAGAAAGTTTCAAGATTTATCAATCCCTAGTATCATAGATGTTAACCTGAATGATGTAAATAGGCAATCTCTAGACTATTGGTCGTTTTCCTCTGTACCCAGGACGGCAGGTATATGTAAGTCCAAGAGCATAAAAAGCTACCGCTCCGCCTGGTCTAAGCAATACCTTTCTTCAGGTAGAAACACTTGCAAAAATAGGTCGGTAATCTGCAACTGCCAGATCATCCACTTGTGTATCATAAAATTAAATACAAAACAATCTAAAAATCCAAATCAGAACCGTGAAGTGTTCAAACATGTAAATATAAAGAAGAACTGCATTAATTTACAACTACACTTGCAGAGGGAATGGGGATTTTCGTCCCGAAACCCTTCTGCGTTCTATTCCTAGGTATAACATGTTCATCTTAAAAGATTAGCTCGAAGGGTTTCTAATATTTGACCACAGTAAGTGAAAAGCATTTGCAAGAGTTGGAAAGACGAACAGACCATCTGATGATAAGCTAAGTTGTTGTGTATGAGCGTGCCATCACAAACATCTTACTTTTTTAAATATTGCAAATCGAAGGTTATTTCTACGATATATATGCCATATCTTAACATCAATCCTCAGTAAAGATCAAAAATATGTGGCCACGCACTATCATAAAATTGATTTTAATCTCTCTGACTTGAAAGAGTGTTCCAAATGAAGGTCCTCTTTTGGTACATTTTTGATGGTATTTGCTTAGTTTCCATAGCAAAGACATTGAAACATTTTGCTCAATGCCAAAATGGAATGTAGAGTGCCATCTTATAAATAACTAATATGCTCCCTAAATGTATGAAGGTTTGATCATGGCATTGATTTAATTTTACAAGCGAGTAATCAATGTATTTGTACACATAAATTGATTTCAGTGAAATGTACACATAACTATGCCATTATGAATATTATCAATTTTATTTTCAGCAGGCAGTTGAAAGCTTAATTCGTCATCTTTTTATCAAGATGAGACCTTGGTCTAAGAAATACATATACAACCAAAATGTGATTGGGTATATCTCTTGGATTTCATATAAAATTATTTAAAGTTTTCCCTTTTCTACAAAGTTCAGCTTCAAGTTACTTCCCTTTATTGACTTTTCTGTATTAAAGTACAAAAAAGACATCAAAACCTTGGCAAAAGCAGACGTTGGAAAATGTTGACTCAAATGAGGTGGAGAAAGCATGTGATTTAAATTTTAGTGAATTTAGAGTAACTCTCTAATGAATTGATGAAATTGAAATGAACAATGCTCTTTCGAATTTCAGCTTAATTACCACCATGGGCTGTATTTAAACATGTAAACATGTGTTGAGTGTTTCGTACACATGCAACAGTCAGATACTTTCTCTACTTGAGTTTCGACAACCTGACTAACAAATCCAGCACTCAACTGATGAAGCTAAAGAGCTACTAACCTGCAATGCTTATAAAGGAATGCAATGCGACTAACATCTCTTACCCATTGTTAAAATCAGAACTACTGTCAGTGATGTGGTTTAATTAATAATTGTCACAAGTTTTCTTGAATATATGCTTAAAATATATGCTTAAAATACCAGATTTATATCCACATTATGTAGGATTTACTTATTTTGAGAACCAGGTTTCCTACATTAACAAGTGTAAAAATAGGATCATTAAAAGGCAGTTTATGGAGTTAACATGCAGTCCATAGCAGTCTTTATTCCAATAGGAAGAGGTATGTATATACACATCCAAGTCAAACAACCACTCTAGCTTAATCACTCTTGGTTGATTTTCTCAAAAATAAATCTCAGATCTAAATATACAAAGTAAAGTTACAAAATATAGGCATCAGATTCACCAGGCAAACAAAATGCTCCCCAAAACACCCCTCTCTAAATTTATTAACAGTATCACCAAGGTACTTTCATATTATTTGCAATGCGATATCTCAGTGGTTTCATTTTTTTAATTTTAATCTAGCTGTATATTAATACTTTAAGCAATAGAATATACTTTCCCTAAAAATTGTTTTTTTTTCACCTTATAGTTTTTGATTAGTGTACTTCTTTTTGTATGAATTTATATTTCATACTTAAGTTGTTTTTCTCCTGATTTTAGAATCTTTTAATTAAAAGTATATTGAGCCATCTTATTTAAGCAAAGGGTGATAAAAAAGGGAATTATTGAAATTCTACTTCATTTAAAGTATATAATATTTATGTACATGTAAGTAACAGTATTGAAGTATAAAAGAATAATGGTTATTGTCTTAATGTAATGCCATTCTGTTGATACAATGATCTAACAAAGGTAATTTAGGAATGTTTATATCATTTTTTTAATAAAAATATCCTACAAATACATGTATAAACTATTGTAGGATTCTGTGCTCGCTGAAAAAAAATTGACTTTGACTCCTATCATCCCAACAGTCTGTCAAATGGAGGACAAAGAACCGAAAATATGAGCTGATAATTTTATTAAACAAAATTAATGAAATACTGATTTCACATACATGTAGATATTTAAATCAGCTGATAGTATATTATCTATCATGCAGGATTCAACAAGAAATCCAGTTGCTGTGCCCAGCTGATTTTGTACCTGGACAAGTCAATTTTCATAAACACTTGTCTGATTGACTAGTCTTTTTTCTCAAACAATTATAATATGATGAGGGACCTCCTAAAATATCACGAAAAAAAAGTTTCCCCACTGTATTAATTGTCTGATTGACAAATTTTTTTTTATTAAACACTTATAATAAGATAATGGACCTCCTAAAATATCACGAAAAAAATGTTTCCCCATAGCAGAAAGACGATCATACTAACCTTTAATCAGAAATAAGAGAAATCTGAAATTTCAGATAAGCTTGATATCCAAGCTATATAATAGTTAAGTTCGAGGAAAAGTGTACTTAATATACTTGTCAGTGTCATACATGTATCACTATATTTTAATACACACTAGTAGATTGAGTAGAATTTTTCTTTCTGAAGTGATGTCATATACGACAATAAAATATTTTTTAAACGTGTATTATTTTTTTTTAATATTCAAAAGTTGTTTGATACTGGCAAATACCCAGTGCTGACATACACTGTATTTGATAACAAAACAATAAAGATAATTTTTAATAAAATATTTCTTGACATTAAAAATGTGCAGACCAGTATAGTCTCACAAAATTTCTATAATTTATTCAAGACATTTCATAATTGTCCTTTCTTTTCAATATATATATAAGTTATAATAACAATCAGACAGGGAAGCAACTTGCCCGAAAAACAGGTTAAAATTTTAGTTAATGTTGAGCCCTGTTTTTCTACATCTAATTCAGTTGCAGCTGTTCATTAGTTCATACAGATTTAGACTAAGATTCCAAATGAAAATAACATTAATTAATTTTACTTGAGATTTTAATTAAATGTCATTTCTTCTTTATCACCTTTGAAATTTTGAACATGGAAACATCACAACACCAGGGTTTTTGTTTCTTATTTGAAAAAAAAATCCATTCAGTCTCATTTTAATATGTCTGATTTTTGTATTCAATGGAAAATGCATACACGTATATGGTTTTATTAAATGATTCATACATAAAATATTGTACTTTTTCAACTTTTCAGAGAGTTAAAAAATTGACCAGAACAGTCCATTGAATACACAGACGACATGGAAAACAGTCAGACATACAATGCCAAAAGAACAAATAATGAACAGCTGAAGTTGCTAAAATATTGAGCAATCCATCATTAATTAATTGTCACTTAGTGGCGTACATTTAATTTATTTTCATTATTCGGAGTATATTTTCAATATTTATTTATTATTATATAATTTAATTCTGGTTGTAACGCGCTTTCTGATTGGCTAAAAAATATTTTATATCGTATAAAGAATGTTGCCTACGTCATAGTAAGACTAACGTCAAAAATGTATCAATACGCCTGACGTTACGTTTGAATTTTATACAATTTACGTCATTTCAAAGGTCAAATGACCGTTTTTATTTACAATGAAGATTAAAAAAATTAAATTATAAGCAATGAATTCAATATTTATTTGTTTTATACGATATAAAATGGTTTGAAACAGTTTACGCTTTTTTATAAACCGCTTCATTCCTTAAATATCAATGTTCTATTTACTTCAAAAGAAACAGTGTTTTTTAAGGAGTTTCAAGATAAACTTATTGTAAAAAATATTTTTGAGCCACCAGATTTAATAAAAAAAAAAAAAAAGGACATTGATATCCTTTTTATGTCTTGCATCATTAACATGTATATTTGTACCATTTATATTATGTGTGAAATATCCTGAATATGAAAAATAACTGTTCTATGACTTTTAGTGTGTTTTTTGCCCAAAATAAATTAAGATGGTTACCATGACAATCAAGGTAATAGATGTTATTTTGATTGTGGGTAATGTCATACTTTGTAAGTATCAATAACCTAAGAAAGTTTTATGAAAATCTCAGATGGTGTGTCACATGACACTGCAGTAATATTTTGGTATTTACAGAGAATTGATGTTAAGAGATATTTCTCATCTTTGGTTGGTCATGTATATTAGTTAATGTGTGTTTATTTTGTATTCTCATTTTTTATTTTATTTTATTTTCCATTGTCCTTTTCCATTTTATGAAATAAATGACATTTCACACATACAAAGAATTTGTAGTTCAGTCCCACTAAACTGAGCAAACATTGTTGGCAAAAATAGATATAGAAATGTGTTTGTATTTAAAAAAACAGATATAAGCTGAGCGGTGCATAAACTAATTTGACGTGACTTAAAATATTGCGCAATGCTTGCTAAAACCTTCGGGAACAGAAAACAGTCTGCAACTTTTTTCTTTACCGCAAAATTTTATTTTTAAAATAAGTTTTTAATAATCATTTGGTACTGTATAAAGAATATAGATAGTTAAGAATTTCCTGGAGTATACAATGCATGTATATGTTTGGACAGGATTGTATCTCTCTATATCTTGTGTAAACTCTTTGTATAAAATAACTGTATTTATCCTTTTGTACTTTTACTACCCATGTAAAGATATCATTGATGGGTCACAATTACAAACTCTCACTTTGTATCAGTGACGTATGTTGTATATATACATATAATATGCACACTGACACAATGGTACCTTCCCTCTTTTAAATCACGATAGTAGGATATCCATAACAAACAACAATAATAAGCAAGATAAGGGGTGAAACAAGAATTTATTTATCTTAAATTCGTATACACAAAGCTTTTTTTTTTATATAAAAATCAACCCAAATGACATATTTTATATATATTTTGACATATATCTTATATAAATGAAAATAAAATTTATAATTAATATTATTTTTACTATATAATCAAAATTATAAAAATTATAATGACTATTATAATAATTAGTATATAATAGATCATTCCAGCAATCACAACAATTATTACAAAAATTATAAAAATTATAATAAGCGTCTCAATGATAACTTTGTTGTGTAGGTCCTCCATAAAAGGCGAGATATTCCTTTTGCCATCCCATTTGGAAATGGAGCCCTCGATAACGGATGATAACATCTTTGGAGTATGGAACTTTTCTCCTTTCTCATAGGGAATTTGTATCTTTCCATTCATTATACCCTATAAAAATCATATTCGTTTACGTTGAGTATGATAACAGACCAATAAGTAAATTTGTATGTAGTGAAGGATAAAAAAACCCACACTTTTAATAGGTTTTTACAAATAAATGTTTTCTTGATTACCTTGTATCTGGCCAAGGATAGCAACTCGTCGTCTCTGTCAATGCCTGGCACTTCCTCAAAATTATAAAATAATTTTATAATTTTTCTCTCATTTTGTTCAAGTTCAGCGACAGCTATCATGTTTGTGTCGTAACTAAACCGTCGCGATTTCTTTTATAGCAGCTGAAGAAACGCCTACATAAATGACGCACAAGCAGACAGAAACCAATGAGATGAATAGCTTTTAAAGGACCTTGACATAGCATTTCCGGAATTTTCCATTTATACACTGTATAAATCACGTGAACATGAACAAAAATGAAAAAAATTGTTTAAATTATTGATAATATTCCAATGAAGTTTTAATTGAAAAAAAAACTTGTCTTAATACAATTTGCTTTTGTATAACAAATAAAAATACAATACGTGGTTATAAAACTATATATCCTGTAAGTCGGAACGACATTCTTTACCTTGTTACAAAAAATGTTAACAATATGGCGACCACCTGTAAGATTATTCATATTTCGAATGGTTTACATTTCTATTTATACAAACAAAATATATTAACATGTGTATATTAAGAAACTGATGACTTGTTTTCTTTGAAAATATAAGGAATGTTATCCTTGCATTTTTAAAGACTTTTAAACGTTTACAAAAGTATCCAAAAATATTCCATTTATGGATTCTACACGAAAAACGATTCACAATGAACCAAATTTTTTATCATCAACTGTCATTGCTTAACATTTACAATAAACTAGACTATACTTTAAAATTGTTTCACTTTCCGTCCTTGTTGTTTGTTATTCTTCATCCTTCTATCGAATTGTTTGTGCTCCTATCTTAATTTTATAAGTTGATTAAATCATCCAATTACATGTTTCGAAGCTTTATCAACTTTACATTTAATGAGAGAGTACGCTATCCAAAACTCGCTATTGGAATCACTCAAAAGAAAAACGTAATTATGAAAAACAGGATTATTCCAGCACGAGCTTCTCCTGATATTTATCGATATTTACTTTATGGCAACTGGGTGAATAACAAATTACCCGTCAAATATTTATTAATTATTAAGGGCATTTACACTTTTTGCGAAGGAACAAACATGTCATATATATAAGCTAATCTAATTCAAGTATTATAATTTACCTTAATACAAAGCTCTTTTTCTCAAGGAGATCAATAAAGTATACAAGAGGCAAAAACCATGCATTCCTTTGTCATGAAAGAACTGCTTTTAAATACACTCTTTATTATTATAAATTTTACTTTGCAATTGTTGTCTTACATGTTATGCCATTTGCAACGCAAGGCAATTGTAAAACCGATCTTTTTTGGAATTGGCATTAAGTAGATTATATCATTCAAAAGTCTTCCACAACTCAATATTTACGACAAAAATCCACGAGAGAGAGAGAGAGAGAGAGAGAGAGAGAGAGAGAGAGAGGAGAGAGAGAGAGAGAGAGTGTGTGTGTGTGTGAGTGAGTGAGTGAGTGAGTGAATGGGATTTTGAAACTATAGTAACCGATTCAAATCTGTATACAAACTCTTATGTCAAAAAAAGTAGTGTTTTATTCTAAAATCTCACATGTAGGACTCTAAACACGGATGATAAGGTGCACACACAGTAAGACAGGGTTATGAGTCATAGTGTGGTGGCATAAGACCAATTATGATGTTTTCATTCCTATCTACATCATTGACTTTTTATATTAAAAGTGTGATATATAATAAAACTAAGGTTTTGAGACTTTTTATATAAGAACAAAGATTTGTGAGACATGATATGTAAGCATTACAATGACTATGATAATAATAATAATAATAATAATAATAATAGATATTTATTACTTTTTGCATAGCATAGCAGTAGGTTTTATACAATGAATATATTGACAACAAGAATAGTATTGATGACGAAAATCTTCGTAGAAACTAATCATCGTAGTCTTTGGGATCAATGAAAATGACTTTAGAAATAAACAAGAACATCAAAATATGAAATATAGAAACTATTAAAAAGTAATTATATAATTTGTTGTATGAGATATAAAAATTCCCTCAAATATAGTTTTCAGATACTATTTTAAAGATGTTAATATGATATTTCTATGTGATGAAATGTGGGACAATGAAATGTATTTAACTGCATATTTAGAATAAAACTCTAACATCTTATCAAACTTTTGAGTGATTTTTTTAATTCTAAGACAGAGTTATATAATCTTTGTAAAATTTGATAATAGTAGAGAAATCTTCATCAAAAACCGTGACAAAACAGTTGTCATTTTCATTGATTGGTATCCTTTCCCAAACTCTAAAAAATCTTGTAATAACGGTGTACACACACTAATATTAGTACTTCTGTTCCATGATTTGTAAACGAAGAAATACATGTACTTTTACTTCCGACGCAAACCATTACTAGATATAAATCAGTATTGACAAAGTGTCTACATGCTTGAGCACACAATCTTAATTTTAGGTTTAGGGGTGATAGAAACAAACAAAACTTGAACTTTGAGGGGTGGATTCTGCTTATGGGTAGTGATGGTGTTTATAGCAGGCACATTTGTTCACTTTAAGTTCTTTCTTAAAGTCAGTAGCACAACAGAGAAACCGAACAAATGGATTGATGTAATGATGGATGGATGATAGGATTGATTACTCCATTGCAGATAGATAGATAGATAGATAGATAGATAGATAGATAGATAGATAGATAGATAGATAGATAGATAGATATATAGATAGATAGATAGATAGATAGATAGATAGATAGATAAATAGATAAATAGATAGATAGATAGATAGATAGATAGATAGATAGATAGATACTGGAAGATAGCTGTGTATGTGTTGGTAACTTATAAATGAAGTAGAGAAATCTTCATCAAAAACCGTGACAAAACAGTTGTCCTTTTTATTGATTGGTCTCCTTTCCCAAACCTTACAAGAAGAAGGCAGGGAGAAAATGATAGCAAAAGATTTGTTTATACATATCCCATCAATTTCAATACAGGAGAGACACCTTATGCCCCATATGATATTACTGTTTAATGACTAATTGTACCAAAATACAATGATGATTTATCTGATATGATTGAACAGATCAGATGATTTTTAATGGCCAGTCTACATTGTTAGCATGTTTGATCTGTTGATTAGACCTATGAGGCACTAACATGTCTTGTATTAACGGTGTACACCAGGTACTAATAGGACTTCTGTTGCATGATTTGTAAACGAAGAAATACATGTACTTTTAGTACCAATGCCAACCATTACTAGATTTAGCTCATTATTGACAAAGTTTCTACATGGTTGAGCACACATAGTCTTAGTTTTACGATTAATTGTAATAGAAACAGACAAAACTTGAACTTTGAGCGGTGGATTCTGCTTATGGGTATTAATGGTTTTTCTAGCAGGCACATTTGATGACTAATCGCACGTGATAAATGACCAAGAAAATAGTTCAGCTATATTTAAAACCAAGTTGCAGTAAGCAAGGTTATGCCTAAGTGTATTGTACAATCTTATTTTCCTGGCATTTAACAACAGCTGGTGAAATCATGCAAAAATTCATTTAAATTTTATCATTAAGAAATGCATTTCCTCCTTTGTTCACTTTAAGTTCTTTCTTAAAGTCAGTTGCAAAACAGAGAAACCGAACAAATGGATTGATGGAATGATGGATGGATGATAGGATTGATTACTCCATTGCAGACAGATAGATAGATAGATAGATAGATAGATAGATAGATAGATAGATAGATAGATAGATAGATAGATAGATAGATAGATAGATAGATAGATAGATACTGGAAAATAGCTGTTAATGTGTTGGTAACTTATAAATGAATTAGAGAAATTTTCATCAAAAACCGTGAAAAAACAGTTGTCATTTTCATTGATTGGTATTCTTACCCAAACCTGACAAGAAAAAGGCAGGGAGCAATTGATAGCAAAAGATTTGTTTATACATATCCCATCAATTTCAATACAGGAGAGACACCTTATGTCCCATATGATATTACTGTTTAATGACTAATTGTACCAAAATACAATGAGGATTTGTCTGATATGATTGAACAGATCAGATGATTTTTAATGGCCAGTCTACATTGTTAGCATGTTTGATCTGTTGATTATACCTATGAGGCACTAACATGTCTTGTATTGACGGCGCACACCAGGTACTAATAGGACTTCTGTTCCATGATTTGTAAACGAAGAAATACATGTACTTTTAGTACCAACGCAAACCATTACTAGATTTAGATCAGCATTGACAAAGTTTCTACATGGTTGAGCACACATAGTCTTAATTTTACGCTTAGGGGTGATAGAAACAAACAAAACTTGAACTTTGAGCGGTGGATTTTGCTTATGGGTACTAGCGGTGTTTCTAGCAGGCACATTTCATAACTAATCGCACGTGATAAATGACCAAGTAAATAGTTCAGCTATATTTAAAACCAAGTTGCAGTAAGAAAGGTTATGATTTAGTGTATTGTACAATCTTATTTTCCTGGCATTTGACAGCAGCTGGTAAAATCATGCAAAAATTCATTTAAATTTTATCATTAAGAAATACATTTTCATCCTTTGTTCACTTTAAGTTCTTTCTTAAACTCAGTTGCAAAACAGAGAAACCGAACAAATGGATTGATGGAATGATGGATGGATGATAGGATTGATTACTCCATTGCAGACAGATAGATAGATAGATAGATAGATAGATAGATAGATAGATAGATAGATAGATAGATAGATAGATAGATAGATAGATAGATAGATAGATAGATGGATAGATAGATAGATATATAGATAGATGGATGGATAGATAGATAGATAGATAGATAGATAGATAGATAGATAGATAGATAGATAGATAGATAGATAGATAGATAGATAGATAGATAGATAGACAAATACTGGAAGATAGCTGTGTATGTGTTGGTAACTTATAAATGAAGTAGAGAAATCTTCATCAAAAACCGTGACAAAACAGTTGTCCTTTTTATTGATTGGTATCCTTTCCCAAACCTGACAAGAAGAAGGCAGGGAGAAAATGATAGCAAAAGATTTGTTTATACATATCCCATCAATTTCAATACAGGAGAGACACCTTATGCCCCATATGATATTACTGTTTAATGACTAATTGTACCAAAATACAATGAGGATTTGTCTGATATGATTGAACAGATCAGATGATTTTTAATGGCCAGTCTACATTGTTAGCATGTTTGATCTGTTGATTATACCTATGAGGCACTAACATGTCTTGTATTAACGGTGTACACCAGGTACTAATAGGACTTCTGTTCCATGATTTGTAAACGAAGAAATACATGTACTTTTAGTACCGATGCAAACCATTACTAGATTTAGCTCATTATTGACCAAGTTTCTACATGGTTGAGCACACATAGTCTTAGTTTTACGTTTAGGGGTGATAGAAACAGACAAAACTTGAACTTTGAGCGGTGGATTCTGCTTATGGGTATTAATGGTTTTTCTAGCAAGCACATTTGATGACTAATCGCACGTGATAAATGACCAAGAAAATAGTTCAGCTATATTTAATACCAAGTTGCAGTAGGCAAGGTTATGCCTTAGTGTATTGTACAATCTTATTTTCCTGGCATTTGACAACAGCTGGTGAAATCATGCAAAAATTCATTTAAATTTTATCATTAAGAAATGCATTTCCTCCTTTGTTCACTTTAAGTTCTTTCTTAAACTCAGTTGCAAAACAGAGAAACCGAACAAATGGATTGATGGAATGATGGATGGATGATAGGATTGATTACTCCATTGCAGATAGATAGATAGATAGATAGATAGATAGATAGATAGATAGATAGATAGATAGATAGATAGATAGATAGATAGATAGATAGATAGATAGATAGATAGATAGATAGATAGATAGATAGATAGATAGACAGATACTGGAAGATAGCTGTGTATGTGTTGGTAACTTATAAATGAAGTAGAGAAATCTTCATCAAAAACCGTGACAAAACAGTTGTCCTTTTTATTGATTGGTATCCTTTCGAAAACCTGACAAGAAGAATGCAGGGAGAAAATGATAGCAAAAGATTTGTTTATACATATCCAATCAATTTCAATACAGGAGAGACACCTTATGCCCCATATGATATTACTGTTTAATGACTAATTGTACCAAAATACAATGAGGATTTATCTGATATGATTGAACAGATCAGATGATTTTTAATGGCCAGTCTACATTGTTAGCATGTTTGATCTGTTGATTATACCTATGAGGCACTAACATGTCTTGTATTAACGGTGTACACCAGGTACTAATAGGACTTCTGTTCCATGATTTGTAAACGAAGAAATACATGTACTTTTAGTACCGATGCAAACCATTACTAGATTTAGCTCATAATTGACCAAGTTTCTACATGGTTGAGCACACATAGTCTTAGTTTTACGTTTAGGGGTGATAGAAACAGACAAAACTTGAACTTTGAGCGGTGGATTCTGCTTATGGGTATTAATGGTTTTTCTAGCAAGCACATTTGATGACTAATCGCACGTGATAAATGACCAAGAAAATAGTTCAGCTATATCTAATACCAAGTTGCAGTAGGCAAGGTTATGCCTTAGTGTATTGTACAATCTTATTTTCCTGGCATTTGACAACAGCTGGTGAAATCATGCAAAAATTCATTTAAATTTTATCATTAAGAAATGCATTTCCTCCTTTGTTCACTTTAAGTTCTTTCTTAAAGTCAGTTGCAAAACAGAGAAACCGAACAAATGGATTGATGGAATGATGGATGGATGATAGGATTGATTACTCCATTGCAGATAGATAGATAGATAGATAGATAGATAGATAGATAGATAGATAGATAGATAGATAGATAGATAGATAGATAGACATATACTGGAAGATAGCTGTGTATGTGTTGGTAACTTATAAATGAAGTAGAGAAATCTTCATCAAAAACCGTGACAAAACAGTTGTCCTTTTTATTGATTGGTATCCTTTCGAAAACCTGACAAGAAGAAGGCAGGGAGAAAATGATAGCAAAAGATTTGTTTATACATATCCAATCAATTTCAATACAGGAGAGACACCTTATGCCCCATATGATATTACTGTTTAATGACTAATTGTACCAAAATACAATGAGGATTTATCTGATATGATTGAACAGATCAGATGATTTTTAATGGCCAGTCTACATTGTTAGCATGTTTGATCTGTTGATTATACCTATGAGGCACTAACATGTCTTGTATTAACGGTGTACACCAGGTACTAATAGGACTTGTGTTGCATGATTTGTAAACGAAGAAATACATGTACTTTTAGTACCGATGCAAACCATTACTAGATTTAGCTCATAATTGACCAAGTTTCTACATGGTTGAGCACACATAGTCTTAGTTTTACGTTTAGGGGTGATAGAAACAGACAAAACTTGAACTTTGAGCGGTGGATTCTGCTTATGGGTATTAATGGTTTTTCTAGCAAGCACATTTGATGACTAATCGCACGTGATAAATGACCAAGAAAATAGTTCAGCTATATCTAATACCAAGTTGCAGTAGGCAAGGTTATGCCTTAGTGTATTGTACAATCTTATTTTCCTGGCATTTGACAACAGCTGGTGAAATCATGCAAAAATTCATTTAAATTTTATCATTAAGAAATGCATTTCCTCCTTTGTTCACTTTAAGTTCTTTCTTAAAGTCAGTTGCAAAACAGAGAAACCGAACAAATGGATTGATGGAATGATGGATGGATGATAGGATTGATTACTCCATTGCAGATAGATAGATAGATAGATAGATAGATAGATAGATAGATAGATAGATAGATAGATAGATAGATAGATAGATAGATAGATAGATAGATAGATAGATAGATAGATAGATAGATAGATAGATAGATAGATAGATTGATAGATAGATAGATAGATACTGGAAGATAGCTGTGTATGTGTTGGTAACTTATAAATGAAGTAGAGAAATCTTCGTCAAAAACCGTGACAAAACAGTTGTCCTTTTTATTGATTGGTATCTTTTCCAAAACCTGACAAGAAGAAGGCAGGGAGAAAAGGATAGCAAAAGATTAGTTTATACATATCCAATCAATTTCAATACAGGAGAGACACCGTATGCCCCATATGATATTACTGTTTAATGACTAATTGTACCAAAATACAATGAGGATTTGTCTGATATGATTGAACAGATCAGATGATTTTTAATGTAAAGTCTACATTGTTAGCATGTTTGATCTGTTGATTAGACCTATGAGGCACTAACATGTCTTGTATTAACGGTGTACACCAGGTACTAATAGGACTTCTGTTGCATGATTTGTAAACGAAGAAATACATGTACTTTTAGTACCGATGCAAACCATTACTAGATTTAGCTCATTATTGACACAGTTTCTACATGGTTGAGCACACATAGTCTTAGTTTTACGTTTAGGGGTGATAGAAACAGACAAAACTTGAACTTTGAGCGGTGGATTCTGCTTATGGGTATTAATGGTGTTTCTAGCAGGCACATTTGATGACCAAGAAAATAGTTCAGCTATATTTAAAACCAAGTTGCAGTAAGCAAGGTTATGCCTTAGTGTATTGTACAATCTTATTTTCCTGGCATTTGACAGCAGCTGGTGAAATCATGCAAAAATTCATTTAAATTTTATCATTAAGAAATGCATTTCCTCCTTTGTTCACTTTAAGTTCTTTCTTAAAGTCAGTTCAGAAACAGAGAAACCGAACAAATGGATTGATGGAATGATGGATGGATGATAGGATTGATTACTCCATTGCAGATAGATAGATAGATAGATAGATAGACAGATAGATAGATAGATAGATAGATAGATAGATAGATAGATAGATAGATAGATAGATAGATAGATAGATAGATACTGGAAAATAGCTGTTAATGAGTTTTTAACTTATAAATGAAGTAGAGAAATCTTCATCGAAAACCGTGACAAAACAGTTGTCCTTTTTATTGATTGGTATCCTTGCCCAAACTTGACAAGAAGAAGGCAGAGAGCAAATGATAGCAAAAGATCCCATCAATTCCAATACAGGAGAGACACTTTATGACCGATATGAGATTACTGTTTAATGCCTAGTTGTACCAAAATACAATGAGGATTTGTCTGATATGATTGAACAGATCAGATGATTTTTAATGTAAAGTCTACATTGTTAGCATGTTTGATCTGTTGATTAGACCTACGAGGCTCTAACATGTCTTGTATTAACGGTGTACACACAGTACTAATAGGACTTCTGTTCCATGATTTGTAAACGAAGAAATACATGTACCTTTTAGTACCGACGCAGACCATTACTAGATTTAGCTCAGTATTGACAAAGGTTCTACATGGTTAAGCACACATAGTCTTAATTTTACGTTAGGGGTGATAGAAACAGACAAAACTTGAACTTTGAGCGGTGGATTCTGCTTATGGGTATTAATGGTGTTTCTAGCAGGCACATTAGATGACTAATCGCACGTCAAAAATGACCAAGTAAATCAGTTTTATTTAAAACCAAGTTGCAGTAAGCAAGGTTATGACTTAGTGTATTGTACAATCTTATTTTCCTGGCATTTGACAGCAGCTGGTGAAATCATGCAAAAATTCATTTAAATTTTATCATTAAAAAATGCATTTTCTCCTTTGTTCACTTTAAGTTCTTTCTTAAAGTCAGTTGCAAAACAGAGAAACCGAACAAATGGATTGATGGAATAATGGATGGATGATAGGATTGATTACTCCATTGCAGATAGATAGATAGATAGATAGATAGATAGATAGATAGATAGATAGATAGATAGATAGATAGATAGATAGATAGATAGATAGATAGATAGATAGATAAATAGATAGATAGATAGATGGATGGATAGATAGAGATAGATAGATAGATAGATAGATAGATAGATAGATAGATAGATAGATAGATAGATAGATAGATAGATAGATAGATAGATAGATACTGGAAGATAGCTGTGTATGTGTTGGTAACTTATAAATGAAGTAGAGAAATCGTCATCAAAAACCGTGACAAAACAGTTGTCCTTTTTATTGATTGGTATCCTTTCCAAAACCTGACAAGAAGAAGGCAGGGAGAAAATGATAGCAAAAGATTTAATTATACATATCCAATCAATTTCAATACAGGAGAGACACCTTATGCCGCATATTATATTACTGTTTAATGACTTATTGTACCAAAATACAATGAGGATTTGTCTGATATGATTGAACAGATCAGATGATTTTTAATGTAAAGTCTACATTGTTAGCATGTTTGATCTGTTGATTACACCTATGAGGCACTAACATGTCTTGTATTAACAGTGTACACCAGGTACTAATAGGACTTCTGTTCCATGATTTGTAAACGAAGAAATACATGTACTTTTAGTACCGATGCAAACCATTACTAGATTTAGCTCATTATTGACAAAGTTTCTACATGGTTGAGCACACATAGTCTTAGTTTTACGTTTAGAGGTGATAGAAACAGACAAAACTTGAACTTTGAGCGGTGGATTCTGCTTATGGGTATTAATGGTGTTTCTAGCAAGCACATTTGATGACTAATTGCACGTGATAAATGACCAAGAAAATAGTTCAGCTATATTTAAAACCAAGTTGCAGTAAGCAAGGTTATGCCTTAGTGTATTGTACAATCTTATTTTCCTGGCATTTGACAACAGCTGGTGAAATCATGCAAAAATTCATTTAAATTTTATCATTAAGAAATGCATTTCCTCCTTTGTTCACTTTCAGTTCTTTCTTAAGGTCAGTTGCAAAACAGAGAAACCGAACAAATGGATTGATGGAATGATGGATGGATGATAGGACTGATTACTCCATTGGAGATAGATAGATAGATAGATAGATAGATAGATAGATAGATAGATAGATAGATAGATAGATAGATAGATAGATAGATAGATAGATAGATAGATAGATAGATACTGGAAGATAGCCGTTTATGTGCTGGTAACTTATAAATGAAGTAGAGAAATTTTTATCAAAAACCGTGACAAAACAGTTGTCATTTTCATTGATTAGTATCCTTTCCCAAACCTGACAAGAAGAAGGCAGGAAGCAAATGATAGCAAAAGATTTGTTTATACATATCCCATCAATTTCAATACAGCAGAGACACTTTATGCCCCATATGATATTACTGTTAAATGATTAATTGTACCAAAATACAATGAGGATTTGTCTGATATGATTGAACAGATCAGATGATTTTTAATGGCCAGTCTACATTGTTAGCATGTTTGATCTGTTGATTAGACCTATGAGGCACTAACATATCTTGTATTAACGGTGTACACCAGGTACTTATAGGACTTCTGTTCCATGATTTGTAAACGAAGAAATACATGTACTTTTAGTACCGATGCAAACCATTACTAGATTTAGCTCATTATTGACCAAGTTTCTACATGGTTGAGCACACATAGTCTTAGTTTTACGTTTAGGGGTGATAGAAACAGACAAAACTTGAACTTTGAGCGGTGGATTCTGCTTATGGGTAGTGACGGTGTTTCTAGCAGGCACATTTGATGACTAATCGCACGTCATAAATGACCAAGTAAATAGTTCAGCTATATTTAAAACCAAGTTGCAGTAAGAAAGGTTATGATTTAGTGTATTGTACAATCTTATTTTCCTGGCATTTGACAGCAGCTGGTGAAGTCATGCAAAAATTCTTTTAAATTTTATCATTAAGAAATACATTTTTCTCCTTTGTTCACTTTAAGTTCTTTCTTAAAGTCAGTTGCATAAAAGAGAAACCGAACAAATGGATTGATGGAATGATGGATGGATGATAGGATTGATTACTCCATTGCAGACAGATAGATAGATAGATAGATAGATAGATAGATAGATAGATAGATAGATAGATAGATAGATAGATAGATACTGGAAGATAGCTGTGTATGTGTTGGTAACTTATAAATGAAGTAGAGAAATCGTCATCAAAAACCGTGACAAAACAGTTGTCCTTTTTATTGATTGGTATCCTTTCCCAAACCTGACAAGAAGAAGGCAGGGAGAAAATGATAGCAAAAGATTTGTTTATACATATCCCATCAATTTCAATACAGGAGAGACACCTTATGCCCCATATGATATTAATGTTTAATGACTAATTGTACCAAAATACAATGAGGATTTGTCTGATATGATTGAACAGATCAGATGATTTTTAATGGCCAGTCTACATTGTTAGCATGTTTGATCTGTTGATTAGACCTATGAGGCACTAACATGTCTTGTATTAACGGTGTACACCAGGTACTAATAGGACTTCTGTTCCATGATTTGTAAACGAAGAAATACATGTACTTTTAGTACCGATGCAAACCATTACTAGATTTAGCTCATTATTGACACAGTTTCTACATGGTCGAGCACACATAGTCTTAATTTAACGTTTAGGGGTGATAGAAACAGACAAAACTTGAACTTTGAGCGGTGGATTCTGCTTATGGGTATTAATGGTGTTTCTAGCAGGCACATTTGATGACTAATCGCACGTGATAAAAGACCAAGTAAATAGTTCAGCTATATTTAAAACCAAGTTGCAGTAAGCAAGGTTATGACTTAGTGTATTGGACAATATTATTTTCTTGGCATTTGACAGCAGCTGGTAAAATCATGCAAAAATTCATTTAAATTTTATCATTCGGAAATGCATTTCCTCCTTTGTTTGCTTTAAGTTCTTTCTTAAAGTCAGTTGCAAAACAGAGAAACCGAACAAATGGATTGATGGAATGATGGATGGATGATAGGATTGATTACTCCATTGCAGACAGATAGATAGATAGATAGATAGATAGATAGATAGATAGATAGATAGATAGATAGATAGATAGATAGATAGATAGATAGATAGATAGATAGATAGATAGATACTGGAAGATAGCTGTGTATGTGTTGGTAACTTATAAATGAAGTAGAGAAATCTTCATCAAAAACCGTGACAAAACAGTTGTCATTTTTATTGATTGGTATCCTTTTCCAAACCTGACAAGAAGAAGGCAGGGAGAAAATGATAGCAAAAGATTTGTTTATACATATCCCATCAATTTCAATACAGGAGAGACACCTTATGCCCCATATGATATTAATGTTTAATGACTAATTGTACCAAAATACAATGAGGATTTGTCTGATATGATTGAACAGATCAGATGATTTTTAATGGCCAGTCTACATTGTTAGCATGTTTGATCTGTTGATTAGACCTATGAGGCACTAACATGTCTTGTATTAACGGTGTACACCAGGTACTAATAGGACTTCTGTTCCATGATTTGTAAACGAAGAAATACATGTACTTTTAGTACCGATGCAAACCATTACTAGATTTAGCTCATTATTGACAAAGTTTCTACATGGTTGAGCACACATAGTCTTAGTTTTACGTTTAGAGGTGATAGAAACCGACAAAACTTGAACTTTGAGCGGTGGATTCTGCTCATGGGTAGTGACGGTGTTTCTAGCAGGCACATTTGATGACTAATCGCACGTGATAAATGACCAAGAAAATAGTTCAGCTATATTTAAAACCAAGTTGCAGTAAGAAAGGTTATGATTTAGTGTATTGTACAATCTTATTTTCCTGGCATTTGACAGCAGCTGGTGAAATCATGCAAAAATTCATTTAAATTTTATCATTAAGAAATACATTTTTCTCCTTTGTTCACTTTAAGTTCTTTCTTAAAGTCAGTTGCATAAAAGAGAAACAGAACAAATGGATTGATGGAATGATGGATGGATGATAGGATTGATTACTCCATTGCAGACAGATAGATAGATAGATAGATAGATAGATAGATAGATAGATAGATAGATAGATAGATAGATAGATAGATAGATAGATAGATAGATACTGGAAGATAGCTGTGTATGTGTTGGTAACTTATAAATGAAGTAGAGAAATCTTCATCAAAAACCGTTGCAAAACAGTTGTCCTTTTTATTGATTGGTATCCTTTCCAAAACCTGACAAGAAGAAGGCAGGGAGAAAATGATAGCAAAAGATTTGTTTATACATATCCCATCAATTTCAATACAGGAGAGACACCTTATGCCCCATATGATATTAATGTTTAATGACTAATTGTACCAAAATACAATGAGGATTTGTCTGATATGATTGAACAGATCAGATGATTTTTAATGGCCAGTCTACATTGTTAGCATGTTTGATCTGTTGATTAGACCTATGAGGCACTAACATGTCTTGTATTAACGGTGTACACCAGGTACTAATAGGACTTCTGTTCCATGATTTGTAAACGAAGAAATACATGTACTTTTAGTACCGATGCAAACCATTACTAGATTTAGCTCATTATTGACACAGTTTCTACATGGTCGAGCACACATAGTCTTAATTTAACGTTTAGGGGTGATAGAAACAGACAAAACTTGAACTTTGAGCGGTGGATTCTGCTTATGGGTATTAATGGTGTTTCTAGCAGGCACATTTGATGACTAATCGCACGTGATAAAAGACCAAGTAAATAGTTCAGCTATATTTAAAACCAAGTTGCAGTAAGCAAGGTTATGACTTAGTGTATTGGACAATATTATTTTCTTGGCATTTGACAGCAGCTGGTAAAATCATGCAAAAATTCATTTAAATTTTATCATTCGGAAATGCATTTCCTCCTTTGTTCGCTTTAAGTTCTTTCTTAAAGTCAGTTGCAAAACAGAGAAACCGAACAAATGGATTGATGGAATGATGGATGGATGATAGGATTGATTACTCCATTGCAGACAGATAGATAGATAGATAGATAGATAGATAGATAGATAGATAGATAGATAGATAGATAGATAGATAGATAGATAGATAGATAAATAGATAGATAGATAGATACTGGAAGATAGCTGTGTATGTGTTGGTAACTTATAAATGAAGTAGAGAAATCTTCATCAAAAACCGTGACAAAACAGTTGTCCTTTTTATTGATTGGTATCCTTTCCCAAACCTGACAAGAAGAAGGCAGGGAGAAAATGATAGCAAAAGATTTAATTATACATATCCAATCAATTTCAATACAGGAGAGACACCTTATGCCGCATATTATATTACTGTTTAATGACTAATTGTACCAAAATACAGTGAGGATTTGTCTGATATGATTGAACAGATCAGATGATTTTTAATGGCCAGTCTACATTGTTAGCATGTTTGATCTGTTGATTAGACCTATGAGGCACTAACATGTCTTGTATTAACAGTGTACACCAGGTACTAATAGGACTTCTGTTCCATGATTTGTAAACGAAGAAATACATGTACTTTTAGTACCGATGCAAACCATTACTAGATTTAGCTTATTATTGACAAAGTTTCTACATGGTTGAGCACACATAGTCTTAGTTTTACGTTTAGGGGTGATAGAAACAGACCAAACTTGAACTTTGAGCGGTGGATTCTGCTTATGGGTATTAATGGTGTTTCTAGCAGGCACATTTGATGACTAATCGCACGTGATAAATGTCCAAAAAAAATAGTTCAGCTATATTTAAAACCAAGTTGCAGTAAGCAAGGTTATGCCTTAGTGTATTGGACAATCTTTCTTTCCTGGCATTTGACAACAGCTGGTGAAATCATGCAAAAATTCATTTAAATTTTATCATTAAGAAATGCATTTCCTCCTTTGTTCACTTTAAGTTCTTTCTTAAAGTCAGTTGCAAAACAGAGAAACCGAACAAATGGATTGATGGAATGATAGGATTGATTACTCCATTGCAGATAGATAGATAGATAGATAGATAGATAGATAGATAGATAGATAGATAGATAGATAGATAGATAGATAGATAGATAGATAGATAGATCGATCGATCGATCGATCGATCGATCGATCGATAGATAGATAGATACAGTTAGTTCAAGCATATCTTTTACAACATACACCATAGCATAGCATAGCATTGAAATCTCATCGCATAGCATTGGAATCTCATAGCATAGCATTGGAATATCATACCATAGCATACAATTTCATAGAATCGCATTCGTCATATCATACCATAGCATACCATAGCATAGCATACAACATTAGTTAAACTCAGTTTTAAATGTTTTTATATGAAAAAATTAATGTTTACATGATAGATTTGTTGTAAACTTTGGCTTCTTATTATTTCACTTCGAAATGTGTGGAACTCCTTTGTGTATGGAGGCGTTTTTGTTCAAATCTCATAGCATACCATAGCATAGCATACCATACCATATCATTAAGCCCTTCATTTCAATTTCTCATAGCATAGCATACAAATCTCATAGCATACCATACAAATCTCATAGCATATCATTAAAATCGCATACCATAGCATAGCATTAAATTGTAAAAGATATGCATGAAATGACTGTAGATAGATAGACAGATACTGGAAGATAGCTGTGTATGTGTTGGTAACTTATAAATGAAGTAGAGAAATCTTCATCAAAAACCGTGACAAAACAGTTGTCCTTTTTATTGATTGGTATCCTTTCCCAAACCTGACAAGAAGAAGGCAGGGAGAAAATGATAGCAAACGATTTGTTTATACATATCCCATCAATTTCAATACAGGAGAGACACTTTATGCCCCATATGATATTACTGTTTAATGACTAATTGTACCAAAATACAATGAGGATTTGTCTGATATGATTGAACAGATCAGATGATTTTTAATGTAAAGTCTACATTGTTAGCATGTTTGATCTGTTGATTAGACCTATGAGGCACTAACATGTCTTGTATTAACGGTGTACACCAGGTACTAATAGGACTTCTGTTCCATGATTTGTAAACGAAAAAATACATGTACTTTTAGTACCGACGCAAACCATTACTAGATTTAGCTCATTATTGACAAAGTTTCTACATGGTTGAGCACACATAGTCTAAAGTTTACGTTTAGAGGTGATAGAAACAGACAAAACTTGAACTTTGAGCGACGGATTCTGCTTATGGGTAGTGACGGTGTTTCTAGCAGTCACATTTGATGACTAATCGCACGTGATAAATGACCAAGTAAATAGTTCAGCTATATTTAAAACCAAGTTGGAGTAACCAAGGTTATGATTTAGTGTATTGTACAATCTTATTTTCCTGGCATTTGACAGCAGCTGGTGAAATCATGCAAAAATTCATTTAAATTTTATCATTAAGAAATACATTTTTCTCCTTTGTTCACTTTAAGTTCTTTCTTAAAGTCAGTTGCATAAAAGAGAAACCGAACAAATGGATTGATGGAATGATGGATGGATGATAGGATTGATTACTCCATTGCAGACAGATAGATAGATAGATAGATAGATAGATAGATAGATAGATAGATAGATAGATAGATAGATAGATAGACACTGGAAAATAGCTGTTTATGTGTTGGTAACTTATAGATGAAGTAGAGAAATCTTCATCAAAAACCGTGACAAAACAGTTGTCATTTTTATTGATTGGTATCCTTTCCCAAACCTGACAAGAAGAAGGCTGGGAGCAAATGATAACAAAAGATCCCATTAATTCCAATACAGGAGAGACACTTTATGACCGATATGATATTACTGTTTAATGGCCAGTCTACATTGTTAGCATGTTTGATCTGTTGATAAGACCTACGAGGCACTAACATGTCTTGTATTAACGGTGTACACACAGTACTAATAGGACTTCTGTTCCATGATTTGTAAACGAAGAAATACATGTACTTTTAGTACCGACGCAAACCATTACTAGATTTAGATCAGTATTGACAAAGTTTCTACATGTTTGAGCACACATAGTCTAAATTTTACGTTTAGAGGTGATAGAAACAGACAAAACTTGAACTTTGAGCGACGGATTCTGCTTATGGGTATTAATGGTATTTCTAGCAGGCACATTTGATGAATAATCGCACGTGATAAATGACCAAGTAGATGTAAGTCACTGGTGTGTTTTTGGTTAGCAAACCTGTGTCGGACGAGTGGTTTTTGTTCATGTTAAATCACTACGTCATTACCAGCTATACAGTAAAACTGTTGAAAGTTATTTTATTCGATGTATTTGTTTTAGTTTAACGCTTAAATTTAATTTACCCAGATTTTGTACATATATTTATCAATACTTTATCAGATGAGTGATTTTAGTTTATTGCTTCATTAATAGCTTAAGTACAAATCGTTTGAGTCACCTGTTATATGTGGTTATCATTTACTACAAAACATCCACATACATATATGTACATGTACATTAAAAACATGATTTAAATTGTTTTTAAATCTAAAGTTTAGCTGTTAATCAATCAATAAATCAAAAGGTGTTCTATTAAAGGGAGTTTCAGATAAGAAATAAATGAGACGTGAAAGCTCCCGCCATTTTAATCGGACAGTCAGTTTCAACAGGACACCTGTTTTAAAAGAATTAAATTGATTTAAATTTTGATAATATATAAGTTGATTGATAAATATATTTAGAAAATTCATCTGATTTTATCTAAGAACAAATGAATTAAAAGGTAACAGTTTACAACAAAGTCTTAAATATAAAAATTTAACTTCACATTGAGCGCTCGATAACTTTCTGGGTCCGTGTTAAGTCGACATTTTTTCATTCAAAAAGGATAAATATAGTATAGTTTTTGTTTAGCCATAATTCATTTATTTCTAAACATACTCTATTAACATCACAAGTTATGATATTCACGGAGTGACACGGTGATTAGAAAGTTACAGTGGCGGCAACACGGTTCTTTTTCTGGAATTTTCTAGAACACACATACGGCTTGACGCCCTGTAGACGGTTGCTTTTTCTTGATTTTTGTTAGAACACACACACGTCTTGACGCCCTGTTCACAGTGTAACTCAGACGGTTTCAATCGTATTTCTTTCAAGGTTGTTGTCGGGATACCCGTGAGCTGTACTTTGGATAGCTAGAATAAACTAAATGTTTATATCAGTGTCGCCACTTTATTTGTAAAATTCAAGAGGATGAGAGAGGAATTAAGCACTTATCCAGTCTATATCAAGGTGTCATTTCTAGCCGAAAACTATGAAAATATCTAATCTTTCTTCGAAATGACAGAGAGCGGATAATATTTATTATGTGACTTACTGAACTCAAATGTAAAGGAAATCATTGGAAGAGAAATTTATATATATATATATATATAGAGAGAGAGAAAGAGATAGATAGAGATGAAGGCTGTTAGAAGAGAGAGATTTTGAAAAGATAGGAACCGATTAAAATATATAAATCAATTCAAATCGGCAAACAAACCTTAATTTAAAGACTAGAGCAGTGTTTTATTTTGAAACCTGAGATGTAGAACACCATAAAAGGGTATCAGGGCGAACACAGTAAGAGGTTTTTTGAATAGACGTCTGTTGACATCACACGAACCATGACATTTTCATTCATATCTTATTCATAGGCTTTGCTTGGCAAAGGTCGAATATGTACAACATGTAAGACTAGGGTTTTTAAAACGTTTTCTGTAGAGACACGGGTTTATGAGCCATTATATTTAAGTAACATTGACTATGATATTAATATCAATAAATATTTACAACTCCTTGCATAGCATAGTATTAAGGGTATTTAAAAAAATACATATTTACACTATGAATAGGATTCATGACTCCATATTTCCGATCACCTTAGGATTCGACATTAATGGAAATGACCTTAAATATTATTATTTCCTCAAAAATGATTTTATATCTAAATGTTACTTTGATACTTTTATTCAGATTTTTATGTGATACTTTTATGTGGTGAAAAATACAGTATTCCTTTGTATTTATATGTATTTTGTTTAAATTAACCAAAGGCAAATCATACCAAACTTTTGAGTAGCAATATTTCAAACTTTTTATCCTTTGTTATCCTTTCCCAAACGCAATAAGAAGAGGGAAGAAAATAAATGATGGCAAAAGATCTGTTAGTACAAATGGTATTTAAACTAGATACATGTACGATCTCGTTACGAGTAACGAGTAGGTCTTCCGTTCAATTTTTAAACGATACGATTAAAATATCAATGAAATTTCAGAATTCTCCCTCAAACACTCCCATTCCGATAATGTATACGATTGTCAATATCCTTTAAAATACTTAACAAAGTGTTTTGCATTTTCAAATATTGCATATTAAAGATTTAATAGTTTAGTCCCCTAAAGTCCCTCATCATGTCATCAATTGGTTTGGAAATGAGTTTTAGAAACTTATATTGTTACCATCAACAACTTTGTTTCTGTAATGCATTACAAAATCTTGATCGTTTTTAAGGTATCTGAAAAAGACTTTACGAGTGTCTTGGCCCCTAATGTAAGGGGCCAGCCCCTTTTTCTTAAGTTCTGTTGAAAGGCCTTACAAATACTAACATTTTTTGTTCTTACACCTATTTAAAATTGTTTATTATTTTTGAGATACAAATGATTGAATATTTTAGGGGCCAGCCCTCTAGCTCCTTAATGGCGACAGAAATTTGTGTTTTGATTGATGGAATTGATTAGAATCATCAATGCAAGCATTTTCTCTTCTACAATGCTTCACAAAATATGTATCCTTCTTTAGATATATTGCATTAAAGTTTTAGAACTTTGGCCCCTTAAAATCCCTAATAACGTTATAAATGGGCGTGGCAGTGATTTTTTACTGATAGTTATTGTTACGGTCAACAACTTTGCTTCTATAATGCATTACAAAATCTTTATCGTTTTTAAGTTATTTGTAATAGAGTTTACGAGTGTCTTGGCCCCTAATTTAAGGGGCCAGCCCCTTTTTCTTGAATTCAATAAAAAGGTCTCACAAATACTCACATTTTTTGTTCTTACACCTATTTAAAATTGTTGATCAATTTTGAGATACAAATGATTGAATATTTTAGGGGCCAGCCCTCTAGATCCTTAATGGGGACAAAAATTTGTGTTTTGATTAATAGAATCAATTAGAATCATCAATGCAAGCATTTTCTCTTCTTCAATGCTTAACAAAATATGTTTCCTTCTCTAGATATATTGCGTCAAAGTTTAAGAACTTTGGCCCCTTAAAATCCCTAATTACGTAACAAATGGGCGTGGCAATGATTTTTCCTGATAGATATTGTTACGATCAACAACTTTGCTTCTATAATGCATTACAAAATCTTTATCGTTTTTAAGTTATTTGTAATATAGTTTACAAGTGTCTTGGCCCCTAAATAAAGGGGCCAGCCCCTATTTCTTGATTTTGTTGGAAAGAACTTTTAATTATCTACCAATTTTGTTATATATGTTTTAACAAAATATTAACTCATAAAAAGATACAGATCAAAACGTGTGAAAATTTTGATTCGAAATTCATACCCAATTTTCGAGCCTAGGCGAGCTCAACGAAATGGCGCCACTGGCGCAAAAAAAGTACATTCTGCACACCTTCAAACTATGGTCTACCTATCCTGAAAATTTCATATTTATATCTCTGATAGTCTCTGAGTTTATGTCTGCACAAAGTTGGTCGTAAAAACTTACAAAATCGGCCGTAAATCGGAACCGGAAGTGACGATTTCAAAATTTCAAAAAACTTCTAGAAATATGACCACTGGCAATCATCTGTGAAAAAATGGTTGAAATCGGCCGAATAGTTTTCGAGATATCGCGTGCACAAAATTTGTGGAAAAAAATAATAATAATAACTAGATACGATCTCGTTACGAGTAACGAGTAGGTCTTCCTTGCGATTTCTGTTTTTAATCATACCATGAATAATCGATATAATTTTAGAATTACCCTCCCCCCCCCCCCCCCACACACACTTTCAGATAATGTATACAAATCCCTAATTACGTAATAAATGGGTGTTGCAATGAGTTTTCAAGGTAGATATTGCTACAATCAACAACTTTGCTTTTATAATGCATTACGAAATCTTAATCGTTTTTATGTTATTTGTAATATACTTTACGAGTTTCTTGCCCCCCCCTCCCCAAAAAAAAAGGGGGCCAGCCCCTTTTTCTTGATTTCTTTGAAAAGGTCTTAAGAATACTAACAATTTTTGTTCTTACACCCATCTAAAATTGTTGATCATTTTTGAGATACAAATGTATGAATATTTTAGGGGCCAGCCCTCTAGATCCTTAATGGGGACAGGAATTCGTGTTTTGATAAGTGGAATCGATTTAAATCATAAATTCAAACATTTTCTCTTCTATCATGTCTAACAAAAAATGTCTACTTCTCTAGTTATATTGCGTCAAAGTTTAAGTACTTTGGCCCAAAAAAACCCCTAATTACGTAATAAATGGGCGTGGCAATAACTTTTTCTAATAGATATTGGTACGATCAACAACTTTGCTTCTATATTGCATTACAAAATCTTTATCGTTTTTAAGTTATTTGTAATAGAGTTTAAGAGTGCCTTGGCCCCTTAATAAAGGGGCCAGCCCCTTTTTCTTGATTTTGTTGGAAAGAACTTTTGATTCTCTACCACTTTCGTTATATATGTCTAAACAAAATATCAACTGATAAAAAGATATAAATCAAAACGTGTGAAAATTTTGAATGAAAATTCGTGCCCAATTTTCGTGCCCAGGCGAGTTCCAAGAAATGGCGCAACAGGCATTAAACAAATACATGCTGCACAACTTCAAACTATAGTCTACCTATCCTGAAAATTTCATATTCATATCTCTTATGGTTTCTGAGTTTATAGCTGCACAAAATGGGTCGTCAAAAATTACAAAATGGCCGACAATTCGGTACCGGAAGTGACTACGAAAAAATAAAGAAAAATGTATGAAATTTAGATCACGCCCAACCATCTGTGAAAAATTGGTTGAGATCGGTCAAATAGATTTCGAGAAATCTCGTGCACAAAATTTGGAAAAAAAAAATAATAATAATAACTAGACGCGATCTCGTTGCGAGCAACGAGTAGGTCTTCCGTTTGAATTGCAAGAGCAACAACTTAGATCCGATTTTTCAAATTAAAGCTGAACACCGCTCGTAAATAGGCAGTGTCCGCCATATTTCTCTTTCATTACTGCTGTTCCTACAACCCTTATGTAAGGCGAAGACCTCGAAACAGTTTAAAGTAATTTGCTGTAGAGGCTTCACCTGTGTGGATGTACAACTTGCCTCGTCGTATTACTCAAACGCGATGAAATTATCAAGTTGTACGCACTTTTTTTAAAGCCAAGAGAATACTTACATCAAATAAATTGGTCAATGCATTATTTACAAAATTTACAAAATTTATGAAACACTATAATATTCATCGTTGGTGACCTACATGTGATTCACATCGATTATCTCTATCATCACTTGAGAAAACTTGTGGACTCAAAACCGTGGTTTGCGATGATGTATAATATTTGGCGTTATATTTCCTGACCAGCAACAAGAATAGAAAATGTCAAGCATTATGATCATTTTGATAAACTGTGACAACAATAGCTTCATGATAACTAAAGTACGTGGACATTTTGTTAACTTCCACTTGCAAAGATCCAGACACATACACGTGGTCAAGAATTGTTGCTCCTTCTGTTGTATTGAAAGCAACAAGCTGCCTAAACCCCTCTTTTGTCATGAAGGATTGTATTGGTCCTTTTTTGTGTGCATCCTCATTGAAGTCCCCAACGCAAACAATGTTCCAGTTTTTATTCCTATAATGTTCAATTAACTTTTGAAGGTGCTGTAGAAACGTGCATACAGTGGTAGTGCTCGGGCGATATAAAGTAAGAATTACTGTTTCAATATTTTGTAAATGAACAGCAATACCTTCAATATTCTTCACAGGAAGAGGATTAGCTTTATTATCATGTCCATTGCTTTTGATATACACAGCAACACCGCCACCCTTTCCAACACTTTTGTTTTGCATATCTGTAGACTGATCATCGTATGCATTTCCTCTAGCTTGAGAGTGGAAAGAAAATCCATCTAAGGAAAAGTTGAAGAGATTTTCATTTGGTCTCAACCAAGTCTCTGTCAAACAGATTATATCTGCTTCTGTAAAACGCAAATCGAGCTGCAGATTTAAAAAGTGTGCTTTAAGACTCTGAATGTTGTGAAGTATAATTCTTGTACACAGCGATGACCTCTCAAAGATATTTGAAAACTTCAACTTCGTCATATCAAAAAGGGCATTTTTTACTTCAGCATCAGCGTATACCTTTTTCTCTAATGTTTTGACATCATCGGTTTCGATGAATAATCCGTCTTTGGATCTCACTCTTGTTAGCGCAACATATCCTTGACCTGCAGAAAATGTTCGGTCTAAATTGACAACGACTTTGTCAACAGTCATTCCTTGGACCTTGTGAGCTGTACACGCCCATGATAATCGTAGAGGAAACTGATGTCTGACATATGATTTTGATTTTTTTTCCACCACTTCCTCTTGCACCCTCTCGATTAAAACAACATTTCCCTGTGATGTTTTTCTCCCAGTATGTTTTCCAACATTCTTGTTATCGAATATCACCCCAACTGCAAGAACATGATCTACATTTCCGTCTTTCAAAATGAAATTTGAAATGTTTCCCATGACACCGTTTACAAGTCCGTCCTCTACATTACAATTTCGAGTAAGCATTACCCGTGCATTTACCGCAATCAAAAGGGAACTGGACAGACCGTCCGTTTTTGATCTAGATATAGGCTTTCTTCTCAGTGTTAGTTTCCCTGTTGCTGTGTCTTTTTCGAAATCCCGAGCATCAATCTCAACAAATTCCTTGCAACTTTTACGCAGCATTTTAAGATTGAAATTATTTACTTCGTCGTTCGTAGCATATACATGCAACACGTCCTCTGGTCCCTCTCTAACACATTCATGAAGCATGGACAAGGTGTCAGTTTTAAGAGGTTCCCGCAATTCTCGTGTACGGAGAGAATTAAGAATTTCTGCAAATGGTACATCCTGTTTTTGTCTCATGATTTCTGTTAACTCGACAACTTTGAATAATTCTTGCCAGTGATCAACTGGATATGAAATGTTGCTTTTGTAGAGTCTTTCATCTTTACGTTGTTTCACTGGAGGGAGCTGGTAAAAGTCGCCTACCGCAATGACACTGACTCCTCCAAACGGCTTTTTGCTTTTTTTTATTTGCACAAGTCTTTCGTGGATATAATACAGCAGTCTCTTGTAAACCATAGACACTTCATCAATTACCAGAACACTCAGATCTCGAAGTTGTACTCTTATTTCACTGAGAATCTGTTCTTTTAATGGTTCATAAGGTAGACGCATATACTTTGGCAATGCAAAAAGGTGATGAATTGTATTTCCACCAATGTTGAATGCAGCTGTTCCTGTGAAAGCAGACAACAGAACTGATAAACTATCTGGCGTCGACAAGTTTTTTGCAAGCAAACGTGAGGATTCATAATGAATTGCCTTAATAACATGACTTTTTCCTGTACCTGCACCACCTGTTATAAATATGTGAAAGGGGTCTGGGTTTTGTCCTGTTGATTTTTCTATACACCAGTCTCTTATATAATAAAAGATGTTTCTCTGTGTCTCATTTAGGTTTTGGATTATCTGCAAGGCTTCTTCTCTGGATTGGTTATTTTGTTGGACTTTGAACATGACATCAGCTGAGTTTGCCTCGGTCTCCATCTCCGGTATTTCATCGACATGATCATCCAACACATTCAGTGTACTTCTTTCTTCAATACATTCCTTTCGTATCAATTCAGTTTCTGGACATAAACTTGCCCATGCATCCTGCGGTTCTCCGATAGTCTCAAATGTTTCTTGTGCGTCCGCTATCATTTCTTCATTTTCTGCAAATTTTGCATGATTTGTATCGACCAATATCTTGACTGCTTGTAATGTCTTATCATTTCTCACTTTAACATGGCCATTCTCATAAAATGTCTGATAGAGATCAAAACCTGTTGGTTTTAATTGAGTTGTTGTCTCGTGCGGCAGGAAGAGCTGTAGGAGACACTGATAATATTTTTCAGACATTTTGTCAACACTAAACCGTGGGTATCTAATTACAGCTGGTTTTGTTCTGGTTCTCTTTTGTACAAATCCCTTTGAATTTTGCAATTCAAATACATTTTCATTTGGAGTCTTTGGAACCTGAGACTTTGCAAGAACGCGGTATTCTGAACAGAATTGAGCCAAACACATGTCGTGAAACATTATCTTGTTTGGTCGATTTTCATACCTTTCAACAATATTTGTCATCCATAAATCCTCTTCCTCATTTCCATCGTCATTGGCTTCTTCTCTCTCCTTATGTGTGGCTCGTTTTATCTGAGAAAGTGGTTTGGTTAAACGGGTTGGGTTTTCTCCCACTGGTATAAAAACAACCTTCCTCGAACACTCTTTCATTTTCAAATTACAGACACGATAAACAGCTTCTTGTGCACTCACTTCCCGATGTTTTAAGTAGGCAGACCCAATTTTCTTCAATGTTTGGCGTGCTTCACAGTTCCCTTCCTCGGCCTCTATCTTTGTTTGTTTCAGCAACATCCCCATTTCTCTTTCAGATTTTGAGATATAAGAAATGATATAAACAATGCAGCTAAATGGATCTAAAACAAATTGAATGTCCATGTTTGCATCCCAGCACCTTAATAGACATGGGTTGTACTGGTTGGTCCAGAGCTCACACGGTTCTCTTTGCAGAACAATTGCCTTCTTTTTTGTAATAATGTTATATGCTGTTTCATATTGTTCTTGCGTCAATCCCAATGCATTGAAGATTTCGCCCACTGTGCTTGATGAATTGCTGTCTAGTTGCATTTCATCCCAGACACGCATTAGCATATCTTTAGCAACCCTTTTCTCTGTCTCATTTTTTGTTTCTGTTTCAATATTTTGATCTATTTCATCAGTTTCAGGTGAAGTGATGAATGTGCGTACAGAAGGCGGTCTAGGAAAATTAAACCTGCACTCTGAGCCCTTCTTTCTGCATGACTTGGAGTGTTTTTTACTGTGTTGTTGAACAGCCAGCACAATGCTTCTTAGCTCAGCATCTTCCTCCTCCAAAGGAACTGCGCAAGATACATATTTATCGACGAAATTACACACTGCTTCCTCGCCATCTTGATCAATTTTAGGAGAGTTTTCAACCCAATATAAGCAGTGCATGTGAGGCGATCCTCTTTGTTGAAACTCAACTCTCTGAAAAAAGTCTATAACTTTTCCAATTGGTTCCGATGGCGATAAAATGACATCTTTCTGAAACACGTGGAATCTCTGTTCAAACATCCTTGCAACAGTAACTGGATTACTTTTTAGTACTTCGTTTTTTTCAGACCAATCTAACAAATCTGGATCTCTGTGATCATTCTGTTGTTGTAAAATTGTTCTAATAGAATCATTCCATCTATGTTCAGCAGCAGAGAACGAACAAAACCATGTAGGTATTCCCAACTGCCGCAGCATTGCAAAGAGATCTTTTTGGGCTGCAGACCAATATGCCGGTGTTCCACGAATAGGCTGCATAAAGCGTAATGCCTCGTCATTTCTCAACAGCTTTGAAAGGGTCTCCGGATCTTGTAACATGTCTGGTGTAACTAATTTATCACTCCCAATCTTTGTGACAGATTTTCGAATTGAGATTTGAGTTTTCTCTATTACTTGATTCAGTTCTGACAAATACTGGCTGAAAAAAATGTAACTTGTATCTTTAGCAAATCGGTTATCTGCATTCATTAACCGGTTGTTGAAATATCTAGATAACGTTATCCTTTCCGGCCTATCGTCATTCCATGAGAACTTTCCGCTAGGAAAAAGGTATGGAAAGGATTTAGCTTCATTTCCTGGTTCTTGCAACATGCGAACAGGATTCTTACCTTCTCCAGGTGCAATACTGTATATGTCATCAAAGAAATGATCTAAAACTTCCTGTGCAATATCCAGTGGCTGTAAACAGGTGTCAGTAGCTAATTCTTGGTGTTCTACATCATCTAATTGTACTTCATCAGTTACTTCTGTAACTTCTTCACCAAAATCATTTTCTTTCCAATTCTTGTCTATTGTAACACTTGCATACCATTTGTTATTCTGTTTCAAGTAATCTAAGGCAGCAAAAACGTGCTTTGGGTCTACAAACTGATATTCAAAATATCCTTTGTAATTTAATTTCCTTTTCAATTTTACACGCAACAACAAATTTTCATCTTCCTTCAGCGGTAGATTTGCTACCTTTTTCATGTCTGATGGCACACAAACAACCGGTCCATGAACATTCTTCTGACCACCATGAGGAAGCCCCATTACCTTCATAAAAGGTATTTGTAATGCAATTAGGTGTCTTTCGAGGCTATTCAAGTTGGAAAGTTCCTTCGGAATATCTTCCAAAATCAAATTGTTCACGGTCGCCTCTGCTGGAATTTTTCCTTTTAGAATCTTCCTATGACAGGTAAAGCAAATCCACAATGATGATCTTGTACAGTTCGGAAGGCAAAATTCTGAACACTGATGCAAATATTTTGTCTGTATGCAGACTTCGGCTGCTGATGCTCCTTCTGTGTTCTTTTCATAAGATGGGGGATTGCATCTTTGGACTTGATTTTCAAACAAGAGCCGATTACAACAACAACATATGTAATTAATGCCTTCCTTTACTTTACACCTAAACAAGGCTGCTACTTCCTCTTCGTTATCTAGTTTTTGTCTTTTTGCTCTTCTTTGCTGTATTAATGCATCTTTTTTCTTTAATCTGACATTAGAACTTGATGCATACATTTCTTTACTATAGACTTTAGCTCTTGTTCTGAAGCCATCATCTGTTTCATACTTCATTGACCTTTTCCTAAGATTTCTTTTCCTGTATGATTCATCAGTATTGTATCTCCGAATACTTGCAGAATTTACACGCTTTTTGTGAGCTTCATCACTATTGTAGATCTGCTTACTCCTAATCTTAACATTTTCTCTGTGTTTTTCATCTGATTGGTATTTAATTATACTTCTCTTTTTCATCTCTTCTCTGTGTTTTTCATCTGATTGGTATTTAATTATACTTCGCTTTTTCATCTCTTCTCTATGCTTTGCATTAGTTTGATATTTCACTGTACTTCTTTTCTTCATCTCCTCTTTGTGTACAGGATCTGTTCTGTACTTCTCTTTGCTTCTCAGTTTTACATCTTCTCTATGCGAAGTGTTTCTTCTGTATTTCTCTGTGCTTATCTCTCTCTTAACATCTCGATTTTTGTCATACAACTTCTTACTTCTTTCTCTGCATTTGGTATCAGATCTATATTTTTCCTTGTATCTTTCCTTCACAAATGATTGGTAATACTTGTCTTCTCTATATTTAAGAGCCGCTGCAGCTAATTTTCTGTTTCGTAGTACTGGGTTCTGATTATATTTCTCTCTCTTTATGTTTTTCTGCTTTTCATAAGAGGTTAATCTTGATGAAGATTTCCTGATATTCCTCCTTTGCATAAAATGTTCTTCAATTTTCTCATGCATAAGTACTGTTTCATTTCTTTCCAAGTTGACATGCATAGAAATCACAACATTGTAATGGTTTTGATGTAAATGATGCAAATAAATTGCTCCACGTCTTTTGTTCAGACACTTGGTAACCATGTCCCCTGAGAACTTCAGCCATTGACCTCCAGAATATGTAAAAATATCAACTCTCAAAAAGTGTGCCATAGCCAAAATTTCTACCTCAGTTGCCCATGTCCCTTCTTGTCTCATCAACGAAGCAGAAAGATGACTCTCAATAGACCCCTCTCCATTACGTAAAAATGTTTTGAATAACTCTTGATTTGTCATCATGTGTCCGCAAACAGCACTTCGAATGGAACTATGAAAATCTTCTGAGTTTGATACACTATAGGAAACTGCTCTGAAGAAACAATTACCATCTCCAATAATTTCTTTTTCTGTTGCAGGTGAAGTTAATTCTTTTTCTACAACTTGAGAGATATGTTCATTTTCAATGCACATTAAAGGAACATTCAGTTGTTCACACAGATTCCTTTTGACATCTTCATTTAGAGGCAAAAACATAAACCGTTCGATTTCATGAGATAAAATCATAAAATCATCATTCTTCAACATTTTATTGTTCCCTTTTGACTCTCTCTCTGCATCAACAGTCCTAACAAGTGATTCAAAATTACTATCTGTGTCTGTCATAACAGCAGTTTTGCAATACACCCCAGTTAAATTACAAATCACGTTCGACGAGTATCCCATTGAAATAGCTAAAGAATGAACATGCATATACACCTGTCCCAGATCAGCTAGAAGAATTCTTGTGCTTTTCCCATTTTCATTCACCATTCCATTAACAGACCTTGAGTGAGAATCAAACAGAAAAAAACCATGTTCAAATTTGCCAATTAAAAAAGAGTTTCCTCCATAACAAACAAAACAACCATCTGTCTCTCCAAGAGATATTTCTAATGCTTCATTCAGTGGCAAGGCATGAAAATCTGCATAATTCAATTCATCACTTGGCAAAATCACACTGGTCAGTGGCTCATCTGCTTTGAAAACATATGACATATCAAAACATTCAAAAAGTTGTGGTAATTCCTCTACCAACAAGTATGTTTTATTTATAGATGAACTTCTTTGCAGAAATGTGTACAGTTCATTGCCTGTAATAAGTATCTGGTCCATGTCTTCTGATGTCCAATACACTGTGTTTTTCATTTTGTGATAAGAAATACTTGCCAGACAATTGGCAACACACTGAGTACCAGCATTTTCTCCAAACATTATGTCTCCCTGATGAAAAGTCCCTTGAATTACTTTTTTTGAGACAAAATTAAAGTTTTCATTACTTGGAAAATTAGCCTTAACTATCAAATTTTTTCCACAAGCAAATTCATTGTCATTGAGATTTCCTAGCATGTTATTCCTTTGTGATGCAATAACATTCCTTTGCCTCTTTCTCCCTCTTCCAGCATTTTTATTTACTTCAAGATCATTCTCATTTTCTATTTTGCCATTTATATCCTTCATTGTCCTTGTCTGTTGATTCTCATACAGATTCACATGTATGGCAGTTACACGTTTTTCATTCATATTCTCTGTAACCTCACTCTCTTCATTCTCATTAAGATTCTTTGATATCTCATTATGGCTGTCATACATATTCTCTGATATCTTAATACACTGGTTTTCTATAATACTTTCTGATATCTCATCATATATATTCTTTGATATCTCATCATATATTTCCTCTGATATATCATTGTTCTGGTTCTCATATATAGTTTCTAGTATCTTGTGTTCGTTTAGAATACGTTTTGTTTTTCGTTCAGTATCCGTTTTGTTTCTCGTTAAGGTTTCCTCATCTTTTAGAATACTGCTGGTCTCTTCCTCCCTGGAGGTATCCAGCTGCGCCTGACCTGCTGGACCAGACACGTGCACGGTGTCCAGTCCAGGTGCCCTCGGTGGAGCACAAACCCACGCTGGGGAGTCAGGGGACGGTGCCTTGTCCTGTTCACGGACAAACAGACGACTTCCTCGAGGAGATGGCAACCTCGAGGCAGGTGAGTGCATTCTCTCGCGAAGAGAGGCCTGCACTCTGGCCAGGGGTTTTTTACTATTAGGAAACCCCATGGAAACCTGCCCCTGAAAATTACTGGGGGGAGCAGAGATTGCTCCATCCAATGGTTCAACAGAAACACTGGACTCTACAACCAGCTCATTGGGAGGAGTGTCTGGATACCGAGACTGCTGTCTCTTCTCCCTCATTCTCATTTTTTGTTTCTCCCTCTGCTTCCTGCCATCAAATGTTTTACGTTTCGGCATCTACAAAATGACAAGAAAAAAACCAAAACAGTGGTGATTAAATTCAAGATTCATTATTCTGAAGGAGTATATGTTCCCTTAAACCCTTAACTTGGACTGAAAGTAATTTTAAGACGACGTAATTTTCTTTCCAAATGTATTGTTACTAGGCTCAAGTTCAACAAGAGTCCCATGGGCTTAATTGGTCACCTGAGTAACAGCAGTGTGGCTTTTGTACATTGATGTGCATTATAATTACAGGGCTGATGAAATCCTTTTTGAAGCTTTATAGTGCAATGGATTTATCCCTTAAGTGTAGTTAGGTTTGGCATGCATCCTCAGCCATTTTAAGATACTAGTATGACCTGAACCGTCTGAACGGGATTCCGTACATTTCCAATAGATGTACAATTGATGTGCAAAATAAAAATCTTGTTGTATTTTTCTAATAAATTACAAAAAAATTCAAAGTACAAGAACTATGCTCATCTCTGATAAAAATAAGAACTTCTTAACTTGAGAACATTTGAGTTTTTATGAATAATTTAAATGTTTTCCTTTGAAAAATTGGAATCCCCCCCCCCCCCCCCCCCCCCCCGATGTGGACCAACCCTACTCCTGAAGAATATAATTTTGACAAATTTTATTCTTCACTATCGGAACTGACTAAAGTTAGAGCTTTTCTAGACAATTTGTGTTTTAGAAGATGATTTTTAAAGATTTTTCCTTACATATTCCTATGTAAAATTTGGACACCCCCCCCCCCACCCCCATGGATCATGATTTGAACAAACTTGAATCTTCTCTAACTGATGTTGCTTCCATACAAGTTGCAACTTTTCTACATGATCAGTTTCTGAGAAGATTTTTAAAGATTTTTCTCTATATAATCAAATTTGAAAATTCAACCCCCCCCCCCCCTGTGGCCCCACCCTACCCATAAGAATCATAATTTTATCAAAGTTAAATCTACCTTAACCACGGATGTTTTCACACAAGTTAGAGCTTTTATGGCTGATCAGTTTCTGAGAAGATTTTTAAAGATTTTTCTCTTTACATTCCTATGTAAAAATTTGACCCCAATTGTGGCCCCATCCTACCCCTGGGGATCATGATTTGAACAAACTTGAATCTACACTACCTGAGATGCTTCGTCACAAGTAATAGTTTTTCTGGCCAATCAGTTTCTGAGAAGAAGGTTTTTAGAGATTTACTCTATATGTTCCTATGTAAAATTCAACCCTCCATTGTGGCCCCACTCAACACCTGGGGATCATGATTTGAACAAACATGAATCTACACTACCTAAGGATGCTTCCACACAAGTTTCAGCTTTCCTGGCTGATCAGTTTCAGAGAAGATTTTTAAAGATTTAATCTATATCTTCTTATGTAATAATCCCCCCCCCCCCAATTGTGGCCCCACCCTACCTTCGGGGATCATGATTTGAACAACTTGAATCTACACTACCTGAGGATGCTTTCACACAAGTTGCAGCTTTTCTGGTCAAATGGTTTTTGAGATTTTTGAAAAATACCAACAAATTTTCTATTATTTTTTAGTATCTTCCCTTGAAAGAGGGCGTGGCTCTTCATTTTAATAAACTTGAATCCCCTTACCTAAGGACGCTTTGTGCTAAATTTGATTAAAATTGGCCCAGTGCTTCTGGCGAAAAAGTCAAAAATGTAAAAGTTTACAGACAGACGGACGCTGGACAAAAAGTGATCAATAAAGCTCACTTGAGCTTTCAAAACCCAAGCACTATGAACATTCTGATATATGTACAATCGATCTGCAAAAAAAACTTCATATTTTAAACACAGGTAATCAAAGATTATGAAGCTCACCTCGACGAACGTGATTTATAAGTATGGCAACTCTCGCATCATATTATTATGTCTAGTTAGTGTACATCTCAAGATCAATTTAATATATTAAGTGTGTTTAAGTAGGACTTAAAGTTACTTGGACATAGACCTGTTCAAAAGACTTTTAACCTGTTTACTGATTAAGAAAATTTTGGTCATTGATAGCAAGTCTGGATGTTTTCATCCATACCGTCTTGTATAAAATCTAGTCAAACGTCTATCAAAAAATTATTTGAATGCGAGGATACAACTGATTAACAGCAAACCCCTAAATATAATAAAATTTACTTTTATCAATTTCATTTCCCATTTGAAACAAGATTACCTATGGTATGGTTGTTTGCAAACAAACCAACACCACATCCGTCGATCTGCCGTTTGTGTAATGCTCCACCAAATCAGGTGCAATATCATGTTTACTTATTGCAATAAAATGACAATTTTATCACTTACATTTAATTTGGAGACCGAGTCCAACAAAAATTAAATTTACATAAATTTAATTTTTATCGGGTACGGTCTCCAAATAAAATGTTAGGGAAAACCTAGCTAATATCATATTTGGTGAATTTTTATACCTTATCGTATTTTTACCACCATATCTTGATTAAGCAATGTTAAATGTTATATATTTGCAATGATTTGTCAAAAACCAGGAAGGCACCATTTGGTTTTAGTGTACAATTTAGTTGAATAAATGAAAAAAAAAAACCTTTTAATACTTTAAGAAACTTATTTCTTATGTGCATTTATATGGCAGTGCAGAAAAAAAATCTGGATAATTGCCAACTTGACAATTGCTAGAAGACTGGTTAGCTGAACACCTTAATAATAATCGGTCCAAATTACACCACCCTACACTATATTATCATAAGAGCCGTGCCCTAACACTACAACCTCTGATCCAAAGGCCATGAAATTCATTATTTTGAAAGAGGCACTCTTCCTCATCATAACTATGTACTTAGTTCATGGGCTTAATATCCAGGAGCAGAGAAGACTTTAAAAAAATTACTGTTTTTTAACTAGGTAATTAGTAGAACCCTGCCCTAACACAAGAACCCCTGACCCAGGGGCCATAAAATTCATTTTTTTTTAGGAATCATTCTTCTTCATCATAACTATGTGCCATTACTAAGTTCAATGTCTAAATACCAGGAGCAGGAGAGGAGATTTTAAAAGAATTAATGTATTTTCACTATATAATCATTAGAGCCCAACCCTAGAGCAAGAACTCCTGACACGGGGGCTATGAATTTCACAATTTTGGTAGAGAGCTCAATGTTTATAACAATCATGCCAGCAGTTCGACTGCTTGAGATCCAGGCGTAAAGAAGAACATTTTTTAATGATTGCATAAATTTTGATGGTTTTAGTCCCACCCCTCAGGCCCGGGGGTGGGGTGGGGGGGTTTCAGGGGCCATGAATTTCACAAGTTTTACTACCCTTCAGCCATAGATACTATATGCCAAATTTGGTTGAAATTGGTTCAGTGGTTCCAGAGAAGAAGTTAGAAATGTTTTAAAAGTTTGGAACTGACGAACAACATGACAAACAAAAACAGATGGCAATAAGTCACTTGAGTGATTAAGGTGTCCTAAAAAAAAGAACAAAAATTCTAAACTTAGACCATGAGAATTCTACTCCAATTTTAAAAAACACATTTCATACATTATACAATAGAACATTTTCTTTTTCTAAAATTCTTTCCCGTTAACAAACAATGCTGTTTATTAATTAAACAAAATGAAATCCGTACTATTTAGAAATACATGTCCACTTAAAAAAATTTATAAATCACTAAAGTTTTCAAGTTTCATGATTAAATGACAAACAAAAACTCTTCAATTACAAATTCTTTCAGTATATGCCCTAAAATTCAAAGATTGTCTGAATCTGATGAAAATACACACTACCATCTTAAACACATGTTTGTACTTTGTATAAAGAACTAACTTATATATACACTTCTATCCTGTATTCAACAAGAGGCCAATGGGTCACATTGCTCACCTGAGTAACATTACCCATAAGTCTAATAAAAGCAGCTACATGTAACTCTAATCAAAGTAGCTTTATAAAGTCAATAAAATATTTAAGCCAGTGCTGTTTCAGTGGTAGTTGTGTCAAAAACTAAAAGTAAATGCTTTAATACATAACATTTATATTTTCTACTGTATTTGTCTGTGATATCATTTGGCCTAAAAAAAAAATAATTGTTTGTTTCCGCTTTCATGCTGAAAAAAATTTTTCAAATATTTTTTTTCCTTTAATATTGCATTATCCATACATGCAAGTTAGATACTGACACTGCTGAATGGTAAAAAATGAGAAATACTTTTAATATCTTTCCTGACTATTAAGCTGGTCTAAAGAAAACACAAAAATGATATAATATATCAGACAAATACTTCCTCTGCCAGTGATGAGAGTATTATTAATACATGTATCTACAACACAAGGAAATATACACCCATTTTGAAACAAAACATTTGAGTTACACTGATTTGAAAAGAGTAATTGCTACAAGCGTTTTTGTGACCAAAATTTTGAGTAATTTTCTTCCAAATTGGATAAAAATGCAAATAAACGATTTTCCATCAAAATTCTTTTACCCGTAATAAAAGTTTTGAGTCGGCGTAAAAAAGTTAGGGTCGGTCGGGAAAGTGATAACAAACAACTTTTTTATGCCTTACGAATCAATTTTGAAGCATAAAACATAATCATTTCATAAATGATGAGTGACACAAAATGGGCAGGTCTTATAGCATAATCAAGAAACATATGGCTGCATTGTAATACATAACAGGTGCTACATAAAGAAATAGTGACTTTAATTTATGTTGTTTTAAAGTGTAGAAATTGGAAACAATATAAATACATGTATAAGTAATAAAGACTCTTTATTTGAATATTATGAGGTGATGATTCCGGTCGAAGTGAGGTCAAATCTATCATACAGCCATTCAGGCTTTATTGGATTTGACCACGCCCCAACCAAAATTATCGCCTCATAATACTCGAAGAATGATTCCTTATTCGATAAATAATATTCCAAATGGTAGAATTGCAGTTCTTAATAATTAAAAATATTTTGAATAGGGATGTCAACAAGTAATCAAGTCCTTGACTATCACTAGTAGGTCATTAATCATTGACTAAAATTTACTTGTTATAAAGTGGGAAAAAATCAAAACATATTATTTTAACTCCTCACATGTTCTTTTTGCAGCATTCTTAATTCCTTACAGTCTGTTCCATTGGTGCTCCTTGAGAATTTTTTTTTAAAGTGGTTAATATATCGGATTTTTTCATTTTGTTGAAAATTCCTGAATTATTTATTATTAACAAATACATGTATAAAATGTTCTTGAAAAAAAACCAATGAATTAATTTAGGAAACATATGAAATCTAAATAGAACATCTAACTTATTACTTTCAATTGCTATGAGTATAACCAATTTAATTATCAATTAGCAATCAGACAAAGGCATTGCAGCCATTACGATATTGTGATTATAATTATAAGTGAAATGGAATCATCATATACTATACTCTGTCCCAAGTTTTTGCTTCCACCACCTGTCACTTAATATTTCAATAATCATATAGACCTCTGTGCTCATGCAAACAACATTATCCGCTATTCTAATATGAAAAATGTCCAGATTATCTGTTTTGAAGTGCCCCCTCAACAGCTTCAGCTTTCAATACACAACCCAAAATAGAACATCTTCGCTAGCCAAGGGTTTTCGGTCCACTTTGCTCCCCATAAACCCTTGGCAGATTTCGTTACGAAAACTTGGTGACAAGCTTCATTTTATGATTAGCTGCAGCTGCGAGTAGCTGATCCAATCGCAGTGCTTGAAAATATAAACTTTAAAAGAAAATATGTGTGATCTTTGGTAAAACATTCGGTGCTTTTAACCAGTTGAGACACAAGTTCTCGGGTACAGTGCCTCCCCAACGATGGTCGAACCAGATCACTTTAAAAACCATTATATGTTACTGGGATTGAACATAGTTCTATAAACTTGTCAAGGCTCGCATGCTAGCATGGGAAGTAAACATGGCGAATATAGAATTAAAGATTCCTATCCCGCTAGTATATATACGTTTTTGCTTGTGGTTATTGCTTATAAAGGTTCAATGAGCTGCGTTTTATTTGATTTCTTTGGTACGCAATATTCAAGACAACAATACCTGATTTTATGGCATGAAAACTTTCATATAAATCGGCAACTTTTTCACTCCCGGTACAGGTCCTTACTAAACACTATGAATAAAACATCTCATGCTTTCCCTAGATTATAACCATAATTCATATAAAATAGCATCGTTAATCATGTTCTGATATTCGGTAATCAACATGTTTTCAAGTTGTATTAATGCCATGATGTGTATATAACCCGTTGTTTAATTCGATTAAAATATATCTGAAATTTAGGACCCAGATTCAGCATCCAAGTCTTTCAAGTCCATAAGTCCAGATGCATCATCCATGCAAGTTTGGTGAAGATAGGACAAGTAATAACTTAGATACAGGACCTGCAACAAAAACTTTAACCAGGTCCTGACGCCGACACCGAGGGTATAGCATAAGCTCCCCATGACTTCGTCTCGGTGAGCTAAAAATGATGGAAGCAATAATTTGGGATACTCTATATGAGAGCGAAGCTGTAAATGATCAGAAGGACATTAAGGGGGGGAGTTGTCCAGCATTTGATTAACATGCATCACCAGCTTCCTTACCATTTTGAAGGAATATTGTATAAATTTTTTAGAAAAAAATATAGATAATTAACAAAAAAAAACCCTTCTCTACAGTTTCACAATTTATTGCAATTAAAATGCAGCTAAGTTCAACAACCTTCTGCAGCAGAAGTACATCATACTTCTGCCGCTAGCAGCTCAAAAGGGTAGCCCCAAGATGTTTAGGCCCTTCATTGATAAGACGCTTAGGCCCCAAGATGTTTAGGCACCAGCCTACATTTTTCTAACTTAATTATAATTTTCATTTTATTTTTTAAATGAATAATGGTTTAGGCACCAGCATACATTTGTCTAAGTTAATTATAATTTACATTTTATTATTTAAAACTTCATTTACAAGGTGGTTTATAAGGTGGTTAATGTGTATTTTTACTGCATATATATATATACTGTAAACGTCTTTAATTTCATGTGTCTAAAATTTCACGATTTCCTGTATAAGTACCTTTCACAGTGTTTTTAATTTCACTGATAATCGATTTCTTATCCTAGAAAAGTAAATCCTGATTATAAATAATCTGATGAGTGATGAACCTGCATCATGTAATTTTGTTATTTTCTTTTGTAAAACGTAAAATCAAAGCCTTATTTAGGTAAAGTGCTATGAGAATAATAAAACATGTTTGTGTCGAATGTAATAAGCACTGGTGTAAAATGCGCATTTGATATTTTGGGCACGAAAATTATGGGGGAAACGTGTGTGAAATCTGTTAGAAAGAAGTACACCGTTATAATCAATCAATCCTAAAATGAGCTGTTCAAGATGGATGCCGATCGCAAACAACTTCATGGTTGTACAGGGGCTTTTGCCCTAGGGAGATGTCCGAGATAATAAGTGAAAATTAGTACCCGTGTTCACAATGGCTTCGATAGGGCCGCAGAGATAAAGATGAAACGAATATTCCGTTATAAAAATTGTTTAATTACGATATTAATTGTATTAAATTAATGTAATACTCATTCTTGCTATTTTTAACGAATTTTAAATATACTATGATTACGATAAACAAGTAGTTACTTAGGCCGGGCTTAAGCTTATTATCTGTAATGGCGGCCTACACGGAGATGGTGAATGCACAGCTGAATATATTCACGGTGGCTAAATGTTCACGGAAAATTGTCAGACCGTGAACATAGTGAAATTAAAAACACCGTAATGTTTTCCACATCTACAGTATACTTAACATGATATGCTTAAAATGATTGCTTGTTTATTCAATGATTTTGTTTTTCATTGATAATAAAAGAATATAAATGATCTCGATGTGTTTTTGTTTTGCCTGCCAAAGAAATACCAGAGAATAATGTTACAGTCATTTCACGCATATCTTTTACAATTTAATGCTATGCTATGGTATGCGATTTTAATGATATGCTATGAGATTTGTATGGTATGCTATGAGATTTGTATGCTATGCCATAAGAAATTTAAATGAAGGGCTTAATGATATGGTATGCTATGCTATGCTATGCTATGGTATGCTATGAGATTTGAACAAAAACGCCTCCATACACAGAAGAGTTCCACACATTTCGAAGTAAAATAATAAGAAGATAAAGTGTACCACAAATCTATCATGTAAACATTTATTTTTTCAATAAAAACATTTAAAACCGAGTAAAAATAATATTGTATGCTATGCTATGGTATGATATGACAAATGCGATTCTAAGAGATTGTATGCTATGGTATGAAATTCCAATGCTATGATATGAGATTTCAATGTTATGCTATGAGATTTTAATGCTATGCTATGCTATGGTGTATGTTGTAAAAGATATGCTTGAACTGACTGTAATAATCTATTTATTAAAATATACATCTACATACCCAAATACAAGTTTTTGAATTGCGAACTGCGTTCTAGAACGCAGTTCACTAATCGATTGCGAAAAGGTCAAAATTTCAAAAAGTAGAGAAGACTTCTTCACCAAATTTTCATGATGGCAGTGGTATACCACCAGTAGATGCCCCTGAAAATTTCGAGCCCCAAATATGAATTCTAACTTTTGAATTGCGGACTGCGTTCTAGATAGAACGCAGTTCACTATTCAATTGCATATTAGCCCGATTCTTAAAAACTAGAGAGAGCTGCATCACCATATTTTCACAGTGGTAGTGAAATACCACTAGTAGATGCCCCTGAAAATTTCGGGCCCCAAATATGAATTCTAAATTTTGAATTGCGAACTGCGTTCTAGAACGTAGTTCACTATTCAATTGCGAACTGCGTTCTAAAAACCGATCGCCATTGTATGTTTACTACAAATCAAAGTAAATTGCATTTATTGGCTCAAAAGTGCTTAAAAGCCATGTTCTTTTAACTATCAGTTATTATTATAAACAACATGTGCCTAAACATCTTGGGGCCTAAACATCTTACCTGGGGCTAACCGTCTTGGGGCCTAAACATGTTGGGGCCTAAACGTCTGCAATTCCTCAAAAGCATTGAAACAGCTATTTTCGATGTGCAACACATATTCATGATACTTACAGTGATTTCTTGAGCTGGGAAAACGTTCTAAAAATTTCGTAATTCTTAGAACAGTTAGGTAAACAGTTGCGTAGATGAAAGTTTGCAGAACTCTGAACAGCGTAGGTTACTTCCACTATGTAAACAAGCTGACGTCATACATCATTTATAGTAAAGCGTACTAAAGATGATTCGGATTGCGCAAATATGAAATTATAAGTGAGGCGTGTAAAATGTCTATACACGGACAGATAAGATTTTGAATATCAAAATATCAACAAACTTACAATTTAAAAAAAATAAATATATTTAAAACAACAGATATATTACATATCATCATTTAAATTATGTTTAATATATATATATACTTTGAATATGTTGATTCATATTGGGTATATATGTATGTACTTATCAGAACCTCCAAATAGTGTCATTTTAGAACTCTTATAATGTTGGTCTGGGATCCATATTTTCGCCATAATCTCAATGAGATTCTTATGGTTTGTTAAATATATTAAAAACTGAATATAGTTAGAAATTGTGCATGGTTTTGCAAATTTGCATTAAAATATATTTTAATAGATGTAATAAAAAAATAGATTAAAAATATTATTGTATTTTACGACTAAACCAAGTGCGCGTTTGCGCTATCTTATCCCCTCTCCTATCTTCTTTAAAATCCTTTTGTAAAAAGACGGCAAAATAAAAACATTAAGAAACTCGGCATATTGTAGATCGGTTGGGAGGGGTTATATATTTGTTTAGTACACATGCAGGCTTTCAAAAGCGGATTCTACACATATGCTTCGATTACCAGACGCATCCCCTCCATTTGTTTACCTTGTTGACTCATGCCTGCACTGGCAAGTGGGGGCTTCAAGGCAGACCCCGACTTGTTACTACCTCCCTTGTGAACTTTCCGCATTTGCAACATATATAACCCGGTGCACGTACATCCTATAATCATCGGGCAAATATAACGAAGAAACTGCAGCTAGGGGTTTTTTTAAGAATAAAAAAAAGAACTCATTTTTTTTTTTAATTTTCATAAGTATCTATTATCTACATCTGAAATTGTAATTACCGAAGATTCTGGAGGCTTCGCCTCCTGCACGATCCCCAACAAGGTGAGAATAAGACAGGTTGATCAAGCAAGGTGTGAATATCGTCTTAATGTGTTGAAGTCTGGCTTGTTATTTCATCAGAGTCCACGCAGTAATTAACAGAAATAAACACGCCTAACTGTATTAATCTTTTAAAACGCTAGTATATATAATTTTTTTTTTAGAAATAAAAATATACCGTTCAAATCGGTCTAAAACGTTGCATAATATTTCGACTTTTTGTTTTTACGCACTAATGCTAAATCAAAGGATAGTTGATATTCTTTTTATCTATATCAATATAACTGAGAAAAAAAAAACAGTTATATGAGTTGAATTATTTTCTTACAAAGTATCAGTGAACATGCATTTAAATTATTTGTGGTTTAAAAGGTAGAAGAACACGAAGCGTTGTGTATTAGAGAGAGAGAGAGAGAGAGAGAGAGAGAGAGAGAGAGAGAGAGAGAGAGAGAGAGAGAGAGAGATTTAGTGTTCAGGAATTCAATATAAACGCAACATTTGTCAATAAACGCATGTATACATGTATACATATCTAATTGTTTGAATAAATACAAAACAGCCCTTCTTTTAAAGCCATGTTTAATACTAAAAACGTTGGTGTATTGCTAAATGTTGTGTGTATACAATCATTGAGATGGTGGTATTTCTTTGATGCCGGCAAAGTGATACAGTGAACTCTAATGCGGTCGAATTGCAGGGGTGCTTCGACGGCATGTCTTTGATGCCGGCAACGCGACAAGCGTCCGAATTTAGCGAGCTGCTGACAGAAGAGAGCTTTATATTTGTACTGAAAAAAAAGCCGCTATTATTTTTATTTATGACAAAAAGAAAACGGAAAACATTCAAATCCATCATTATAAAGATAAAATCGTTAAACAAAACACAAATAAGCAAGAAAAAATAATCGGCACTCGGGGACTGAACCCGGGTCGCCTGGGCACAAGTCAACCACTCTGACGACTGAGCTACGCAGACTCTCGCTTCAGAATTTTGGAGCCCAAAATCTCGGGAATGCGTGGATCGATTTTAAAACAGATTTCATATTCAGAAGTTTTGAGACCGTCTCTATCGAATAGTAACATAAAAAAAATTCAAGTTCAAAAAATTGAAAAATTAAGGTTTTTCATATCCTTCCGTTGACGACCGGAAGTGACGGCGGACGTTCGGATATGCAAAGGGCACTGCGGCCGTTCACTCTCTACCATCTCTGAAAATTTGAAGGTTCTATCTTAAATACTTTTTGAGAAAAATCGTGAACAAGCAAAAACGTAAAATCTTTAATATTTCGGTACCGGAAGTGAGGACCAAAAAAAGCTCGTGTAATTTTCTTACAAATTTTGTCATGAATAAGATCTGAAAGTTTCATGAAAATCGGCTGAAGCATTTTTGAGAAAACGTGGGAGAAAAAAAAAAGAATAATAATAATAATAGAGGAAAAGAATCAAAGCAATAACAATAAGGTCTTCCGTTAGAAACGGAAGACCTTAATAAGAAACAGTACAAAAACAATAAGGTCTTCCGCTGGAAACGGAAGACCTTAATAATAAGAAACAGTACGAAAACAATAAGGTCTTCCGTTGGAAACGGAAGACCTTAAAAAGCATTATCCCACATATCATACTACTGTACAATGACTAATTGCACCAAACTACACTAAGGGTTTATCTGATACAATTTAACAGACAAGTCTATATTGTGAGCAAATTTAATCCGTATATTGGACTTATGGGCAGGAAAAAGTCTGGTATGAACGGTGTACACTCGGTTCGACTAGAACTCACGTTCTATGATTTGTCAAGTAAGAAATACTATGAGTATCGACCCAAACAAATATTAAATATAGTTTGGTATTGACCAATTTTTTATAAGCAAAAAACGTTTCAATTTTACAGTAATAGGTGATAGAAAAAAACAATACTAGTTCTTTGAACAATTGATTCTGCAAACAAGTATTGTTGGTATTTTAAGCACGCACATTCCTCGTTAATAACTAACTGCATGTGATGCAAGTTCTCAGAAATAGTGTAGGTATATTTCAGTAATCAAGTCTGTTACTTACTTTATTTCATAACTTTATTTTCATGGCATTTGGCAGCAAGTAAATTATGCCAAAGTTGATATAAATTTTATTGATAAGCACTGCATTTCTCTTCATTGTTTAGTTTTAGTTCTTGCCTAGAACCAGTAACAAAATGATACTACCAAGCATCAGTTTATACCGCTGAATAATCACGTGAATACAAACAAAAACGAAATAAATGGATTTGATACTGAAAAATATTCTAATGACAATTTCAAAAATATATATATATTGATACAATTTACTTTTCAAATAAACTAAAATTCAATAACTATTTTTATAAAATCAAGAAATCCTGTAGGTCAGAACGACTTTCTTGACCTAGTTTCAAATGTAAACAATATGGCTACCACCTGTGTTATGATGGTTATCTTGACGTTCGTGTTTTAGTGAAGTTTATTTATATTTCCAATTGTTTACATTTCTATTTATAAAAACAAAATATATTATCAACATGTGTTTAAAGGTACTAATGACTTGCTTTAATGAACATCTAAGGAATGTTCTCTTCAAAGACTTTTAAACATTTGCAAAAATATTCCATTTGAGTCAACACGAAAAAATGACTTACAGTGAACCTAGTTTTTCTAATATCATCTGTCATTGTTTGTTTTCATTATTCAGTTACATGTTTGGAAGTAAATATCAAGATTACACTTAATGACAGAGTTTTTATTGGTTTTACAAGAAGGACAACAATAATATACAAAAGGGCTATTCCAGCACAAGTTTCTCTTCACATCTTCACATTTTTATGTTAATGTTATGCAGACTAAGTGGTAAATAAATAATATTCGCCGACTTCATTACTCGCTAGGTGGCGGGCGTGCACTAGAGGTTATAGAAAAATTAAAACGGCGGCCAAATATAAACAGTGGTTGGTGCAACGTCTAAAATGCGAACTTGCTCAAAGAGGTGCCGCATGTGGGGAAGGAAGATCGAAAGGTAGGTATCTGATATAGAAATAAAGACATAGTTTTCATTCACGGAAATTATGAGATCGTTTATAAAGTGTACATTTAATCGTCGTTTTACAACACAAGACTTGGCAGTTAAGAACCATTTTAGAACATAACTATAGCTATTTCAAAAAATGAAACTGGTTTCAAGGCAAAAATGTACACACTGATTAGCTCAAAAGTCAGACAAATCTTGTTGCTTTCAAAGAGCCATGGCTGAGAAACAAGCCTACGTCACATTACTGTTTATACAAGTACCCGAAGTCCAAGCTCTTTTTAAAATATTTTCATCTAGCAAGGTACATATATATAAAAACAATATCTACGAGCTTCGTGAGCTTAGCGAATTCGTTTGCAAAGCTCATAGATGTTTTCATTTACCGTGCTTTAAAAAAATGCTAAGTCCTGTTTAACAACAATAGGAATCCACCAAAATCGATCTTAAAATGTAGTTCAGTGAAACTTTTTCACGTGTCTTTTCTTTATATACAATTATTTGATATATAATTTAATCATCATATCTGTATTTTGAACTATTGAATTAAATCATACCTCATCATTGTTTTTTTCAGTAAATTATTAAACTGTTCAATAATTTACACTTGATAACGCATTTTAAAGGCACTATAGGAACTACAGTAATGTAACATTAGCCTAGTGGTCCAAAGTATCCTGGTCTTTTTTTTCACTGATTTTCACATTTTACTTGCCAGTAGAACCTGCACAGTAACATTAATTATAATTGCTTTAATAGACCAGGAAAACCTCAGATCTTTAGGAATATATTTTGTCATTGTACATGTACATGTTTACACACGTGCATCAAGGTCTATAGATATCGGATATTTCAGGCTTGAATGACGGAAATAAGAATTTCAGAGAAGATCCCATCATAATTCCAGAGCCATTAATGTATTCTGGTCTGTAACTGGCTTCCAGCAACTCAGACCAGAACACAGGAAGTCAATGCCACAGTTAACATATCACCAGATTCAACAATACTTTCTGTATAGGATGGCAGGTAAATGTGTAAATCAAAATTTAACTGAAATGTTTCTAATTAAAGTGATATTTTAAACTAGAATGTAATATATTTCTGATTTTAATTTTTCATACATCTGCATGTACAGGCTTACAACATTAACAACATACATTTGATCACCTTTTAAATTTAAAAAGAACATTCTCTAGGAAAATGTTCCAATTTTTCATTTTGTAGAAGACAAATAGATGACATTTGACTTTAAAGCCTAGGAAAAGGGCAAGGACCTTCTAAATGGAGAAAGAATTTTTGCATGCAGCATGTCATCAGATGATACACATATTTATTTATCTGGAATAGTGGGTGCAGCAATGAAACAAAAGGTTTGGATCAACAATTTTGATGCTATTTAAATAGACATAATACAATAACGGGTTGATGTAATTGCTTATATATATATATATATATATATATATATATATATATATATATATATATATATATATATATATATATATATATATATATATATATATATATATATATATACAATAATACAACAATAATTTTTGTCTTGCCTAGATAGCCGAGTGGGGAGCGCGGTGGCCGCTCACTGTTAGGAGAATGGGTTCCAGAGGCGGATGGTGGAGCTCCAACAAAAGTGAATTTCTCTGTGCTTTATATATATATATATATATATATATATATATATATATATATATAAATATATATATATATATATATATATATATATATATATATATATATATATATATATATATATATATAACTTTACTGAATTATTCTTGAATTTATAGTGCTAGCTTTTGCAGTACTTGTAAAATTGGCAAAATTGACCACATGATATAAGATAGTAAACTACCTATGTGTTATATTAAATTTAGCTTGATAGTTATCATTTATGTCCTGATGATTTTGTAAGATTATTGACTGATTTTCTATACATAATGGCCATAAAAACATCTTAGTTATCCTACAATTTTTATTCTGGAATTGACAACTGTTGCTTCTTGTTTGTAATAGGCTTGTATGCTATTTGATTTCATGCACATGTCAGTTATTTTCATATTATGCACACTTCATTGTTGAAGATTTTTGGTGCACTAGATATAGCAGAAAGAAGACTGTACATTTTTTGATGCAATGGTTTGGTGTTTGCATTTTCATTTGGAGTAACATTAAATTAAGTCATTCTCTTTCTGTGAAATGAAACAGTTAGCCATACTACTGTTCTGTATCAATATATTGTACAATTAATACAGCTGCTCAGAAGGGTGGGGGGTTAGAATATTTTATCTTTGTGTCTGTCTGTCTGTCGGTAACAAATTTCTGTCAGATTTTTTCAGAAACTATTAATTGCAGATGCTTGAAATTTTAATACTCTTTATTAGATATGCCATATGGTGGGATTCATTTTTTAACAAATTCAATATCAACCTTGAGTTAAATGCTGACTTTACTAATTAGGTATATTCATTATGTATCATGGAAATTGTGAGGGAAGAAACTGAAGATGTTGTTCAATCAAAGTTCATTATCTCTTGATCTGAACAATTGTGAAATTAATTATTTGGCATTTGTAATTGTAAATTTCCTCATCTTAATTATACCTGTAATTGAAACAGAATCTTGTTATCTTTATCATGATTTAAGAATATAAATATATAATATGTAAATCATATATTTTTACTAAAATAATAAAGTGCTCTTGTAGTCCGACGACACAAAGTGAGCCTTGCTTACAAAATCATTAGGTCCGGGTTTCCAAAGTTGTTTTGTTTTTAAATCAGTGCGTTTTATCGAAATTCTCCACTTTTTTGAGTGGATTTTGTCATGAGGAAACTTGTGTCCACCATGTCCCGTGCACCCAGGCACACAGCAATAATGAGGCATTGAAGATTGAAGTTACGCCAACGTACCGTCTTACGATACGTAGTAAATAAAGCCTATAGTTACGGAATTTGTTTATACCCGCTACTACACGTGTGCCATCGTTTTAGATGAGAAATGGAGAAAAATATGACTGCCCGAACTTAAAATACTTCTTACTAGACAAATATATTCTACACAGCTCATCGAATCATCAATACGCAAAGCGACAGAAACACCAATTGCAGAACTTAGATCAATTAAACAACGTGAAGAAAGCAACAACACGAAAATTCCTTTGGTTGTCACCCACAACCCGATATATCACATGTTTAAATCAGCCAAACGTTATTTTCCTAACCCTTTTATTATATTATATTGTATTCTATTGTCTCATATTCGGAATAATACGATGCCTTTTTAATTTTCGATTGATGTTGTTTCGGGAGGAGTGAAAAGGCCAGAAGATAAATTTTTTAAACACGCACATGTTCAGCTTCGATGTAAACAAATTATCTTGCCACACTGGATTGACTTTGTTTTTATTGTATTTGTATCGTTTAATGCTTTTAATTTACTTTAATTTATCATTCCTTTTATATCATAATACGCTTGCATATCACTTTATACGATGCATATAGATTTTTTATATGTATCAATAAGTCTACACTTAGGATAACATTATTTTCATAACTTATGACCCGTATTGACGTTTTTCATTTCTATCCAACATAGAAGCATTTACAACTCTTATCCAGGCGAGCTTTACTGCTTTGGAAGTCGTCAATGCTCGTAAAAATTATTGAGCATTAATCATTTTGATATGAATTAAAATATGTCGATAATTAAGTGAAATATAATTTTTCTGTTCGAGTACTCTCAGTACTTTGATGTATTTCCTTATTGGCTGTTAGCTTCTACGGGCTTAGTGGCTGCTGTTAGTGGCTGCTAGCTTCAGCCTGGTATTTTCCTATTCTACAACAATCGACTTACAAGAACTAATCCAGCCTAACGATATACTTCACAGCAGACGTCAACCTCCAAATCTGAAGAACATTCTTACCAAAGCCAAATTCACTTCAAAACCCGTAAAACCAACTGTATATAAATGCGAGGATCCACAATGCGGGACATGTCATTTTCTTCCAATCGGCCCATCCATAATGTTCAAGAACGGTATGCATTTTAACGTTAATTAAGGTCTTCCGCTTCCGAGCGGAAGACCTTACTATTATTCTGAACAATTTTCAGATTTCTTATTAATTTTTTCTTCCAGACGCCAACTTTGATCTTTAATATCTCGCTCGTTTGTTCACCGATTGATTTGAAATTTTCAAGTCTAAAGTCATGCTGCGCGATGTTGTCGTTTCATATTTTACTTGATGAATCTCCCGATCCGATTTTGAATTATTCACCTTTTAGTAAAATTTACGACTTCTTTTGTAGGATGGGTTTAGCTTTAACGATGACAGGCAGGGTCACAAAGATCCGTTGGTTTGTAAGCTGATACATTGAATTCGTGCAAGACATATTTCATTCGTTAAAGGAAAGGTATAGGTGTTGAAACAAAGGTTAGAAAAAAATGCATAAAATATCACGTATTTTCCGTATTAGTTTTCTACCTGATAATAATTTGTTATAAGATGTATTTTAAACGCTTTTGGTCTTACCGAGACCTTTCATACGGTACACAGAAAAAGGGGCTGGCCCCAATAATAAGGGAGTTAGAGGCGTCAAAAGTTTTTGTCCATAACTTGCAAAGGAATAAAAATTTCTTAATGCATTATTGATGCAAAGTTGTAAAGAAATTAATTTCAAATCCTTTCATAGTATTTAATTTGATGGTTTCGTAATTTATAGTCAGTATTTGCAGAAACAATTTTTGTCAGATCAGTCCATTTTTGTGTGGGTGTGCACGTTTAGGAAGTTATGAAGGCTTCTTGTAATGTACTAACTGATACATACAGCGCGTAAAGATGATTCCACATAACATTTCTAAATGTTTTTATTCATATGTACATTTTCATATAAAGATGAACCTCTTTGACCTTATTTTTGTTGTTTGTTGCAATGCTGTGCCCCTCTCTATATTTAGATGCATTACGAGACTTAGGTAACAGATCAATAGCAGAGTCGCTAGCTGTATTGTGCCCAGACGACAGTGCATGTGCTTGTTTAACGCCCCACTGTTTTACTGTAACGAAGACTTCTTGAATTGCTTCAGTACTGGGAGATATGTTTATAAAATGGTTCCAATTCATGGTAATTAAGGTCTTCCGTTTCCAACGGAAGACCTTATTGTTTTCGTACTGTTTCTTATTAAGGTCTTCCGTTTCCAACGGAAGACCTTATAGTTTTCGTACTGTTTCTTATTATTTTTTTTTTCCAAATTTTGTGCACGAGATTTCTCGAACACTGTTTAACAGATTTCAACTATTTTTTCACAGAAGATGGGACTTGATGTAAACTTAATACATTTTTGAGATATTTCCTGTCGTCACTTCCGGTACCGATTTATCGGCCATTTTGTACATTTTTATGACCTTTTTTGCGCAGAGATGATCTCAGAAACTATCAGAGATATGACTATGAAATTTTCAGGATAGGTAGTCTATAGTTTGAAGTTGTGCACTATTATGTTGTTTTACGCCAGTGGCGCCATTTCTTGGAGCTCGCCTGGGCACGAAAATTGAGTACGAATTTGTATTCAAAATTTTCATACGTTTTGATCTGTATCTTTTTATCAGTTGATATTTTGTTAAGACATATACAACAAAAAGAGTAGATAATCAAAAGTTCTTTCCAACAAAATCAAAAAGAAGGGACTGGCCCCTTTTTTCTAGGGGCCACGACACCCGTAAACTCTATTTCAAATAACTTAAAAATGCTAAAGATATTGTAATCTATTATAGAAACAAAGTTGTTGATATTACCAATATCTATTAGAAAAAATCATTGCCACGCCCATTTATGACGTAATAAGGAATTTTTAGGGGCCAAAGTACTTAAACTTTGACGCAATATATCTAGAAAAGTAGACATATTTTGTTAGACGTCATAGAAGAGAAAATGTTTGCATTATTGATTTAAATCGATTCCACTTATCAAAACATCAATGTCTGTCCCTATTAGGGATCTACAAAGCTGGCACCTAAAATATTCAATCATTTGTATTTCAAAAATGAACAACAATTTTAGAATGGTGGAAGAACAAAAAATGTTAGTATTTGTAGGACCTTTTGAATAAACTAAAAAAAAAAGGGGCTGGCCCCTTAAATGCGGGGCCAAGACACTCGTAAACTCTTTTACAAATAACTTAAAAACGATCAAGTTTTTTCAATGCATTATAGAAGCAAAGTTATTGATCATAACAATATCTATCTGAAAAATCAATGCCGCGTCCATTTATAACGTAATTAGGGATTTTTAGGGGCCAAAGTACTTAAACTTTTACGCATAGTACTTATACTTTGACGCAACATATCTAGAAAAGGAAACATATTTTGATAGGCATTGTAAAAGAGAAAATGTTTGGACTTACGATTCTAATCGATTCCTTTAATCAAAACACCAATGTCTGTCCCCATTAAGGATCTAGAGGACTGGCCCCTAAAATATTCAATCATTTGTATCTAAAAAATGAACAAGAATTTTAGATGGATGTAAAAACAAAAAATGTTAGTATTCGTGGGACTTTCTGAATGAACTCAAGAAAAAGGGGCTGGCATCTGAAATTAGGGGCCAAGACACTCGTAAACTCTTTTACAAATAACTCAAAACGATAGAGAATTTGTAATGCATTATAGAAGCAAAGTTGTTGATCGTAACAATATCAGTTTGTAAAACGCATTGGCACATCCATTGATGACGTAATTTGGGATTTTAGGGGACTTAAATCTTAAATGTGCTGTATCTTTAAAAAGCAAAACACTTTGTTAAGCATTGCAAAACATATTGACAATCGTATTCAATATCTAAAAGGAAGGGGTTGAGGGAAAATTCTGAAATTTTATTAAAATTTAAACGTATTGTTTAAGAAATTGAACGAGATCGTATCTAGTTATTAAGGTCTTCCGTTTCCAACGGAAGACCTTATTGTTTTCGTACTGTTTATTATTATTTTTTTTTTCCAAATTTTGTGCACGCGATTTCTCGAAAACTACTCAACTGATCTGAACGATTTTTTCACAGATGATGGGAAATTATCTGAATTTTATATGTTTTTGAATTTTTTGTCGTCGTCACTTCCGGTCCGGATTTACGGTCAATTTTGTAATTTTTTACGACCAATTTTGTGCAGAGTTGATCTCAGAAACTATAAGAGATATGACTTTGAAATTTTCAGGATAGGTAGAGCATGGTTTGAAGTTGTGCACTATTTAGTTGTTTTGCACCAGTGGCGCTATTCCTTGGAGCTCGCTTAGGCACAAAAATGGGGTACAGATTTCGAATCAAAATTTCCATATGTTTTGATCAGTATCTCTTTATCAGTTGATATTTTGACAAGACATATAGAACAAAAGTAGTAGAGAATCAAAAGTTCTATCCAATAAAATCAAGAAAAAGGGGTTGGCCCCTTTAATTAGGGACCAAGAGACTCGTAAATTCTATTACGAATAACTTGAAAACGATAAATATTTTGTTAGGCATTATAAAAATCAAAGTTGTTGATCTCTACATTATCGGTTTGAAAGAGTCATCGTCAGGCCCATGTCTGACGTAATTAGGGTTTTTATTCTTTATCTTCAAATTTTTTTTTTTTGGGGGGGGGGGATTTTGAAATTGTATCGATATCTCATGGTATCATTTTATCTAAAAAAAAAAAAATCGGACGGAAGACCTACTCGTTACTCGTAACGAGGTCGTATCTAGTTATTATTATTTTTTTCCACAAATTTTGTGCACGCGATATCTCGAAAACTATTCGGCCGATTTCGACCATTTTTTCACAGATGATTGCCAGTAGTCATAATTCTAGAAGTTTTTTGAAATTTTGAAATCGTCACTTCCGGTTCCGATTTACGGCCGATTTTGTAAGTTTTTACCACCCATTTTGTGCAGACATAAACTCAGAGACTATCAGAGATATAATTATTAACTTTTCAGGATAGGTAGATCATAGTTTGAAGTTGTGCACAAAGCAGTTGTTTAACGCCAGTGGCGCCACTCCTTTGAGCTCGCCTAGGCTCAAAAATTAAGTACGAATTTTGCATCAAGATTTTCATACATTTTGATCTGTATCTTTTTATCAGTTAATATTTTGAGTAGACATATATAACAAAAGTAGTAGATAATCAAAAGTTCTTTCCAATAAATTCCAAAAAAAGGGGCTGGCCCCTTTATTTAGGGGCCAAGACACTTGTAAACTCTAATACAGATAACTTAAAAACGATAAAGATTTTGTAATGCATTATAGAAGCAAAGTTGTTGATCGTAACAATATCTATCAGGAAAAATCATTGCCACGCCCATTTATTACGAAATTAGGGATTTTTAGGGGCCAGAGTACTTAAACTTTGACGCAATATATCTAGAGAAGGAGACATATTTTGTTAAGCATCGTAGAATAGAAAATGCTTGCATTGATGATTCTCATCGATTACATCAATCAAAATACCAATGTCTGCCCCCATTAAGGATCGAAAGGGCTGGCCCCTTAAATATGTAAACATTTGTATCTCAAAAATTATAAACAATTTTAAAAAGGTGCAAGAACAAAAAATGTTAGAATTCTTGAGACCTTTCGATTGAATTCAAGAAGAAGGGGCTGGCCCCTTAAATTAAGGGCCAAGACTCTCGTAAACTCTATTAGAGATAACTTAAAAATGATAAAGATTTTGTAATGCATTATAGAAGCAAAGTTGTTGATCGTAACAATATCTATCAGGAAAAATCATTGCCCCGCCCATTTATGACGCAATTAAGGATTTTTAGGGGCCAGAGTACTTAAACTTTAACGCAATATATCTAGAGAAGGAGACATATTTTGTTAAGCATCGTAGAAGAGAACATTCTTGCATTGATGATTCTCATCGATACCATCAATCAAAATATCAATGTCTGTCCCCATTAAGGATCTAGAGGGCTGGCCCCTAAAATATTCAATCATTTGTATCTATAAAATGAACAACCATTCCAGATAAGTATAAGAACAAAAAATGTTAGTATTCGTGGGACCTTTTTAATGAACTCAAGGAAAAAGGGCTGGCCCCTTAAATTAGGGGCCAAGACACTCGTAAAGTCTATTATACATATCTTAAAAACGATCAAGATTTTGTAATGCATTATAGAAACAAAGTTGTTGGTCGTAACAATATCAGTTTGTAAAACCATTTCCAAACCAATTGATGACGTAATTAGAGATTTTAGGGGACTAAAATCTTAAACCTTAAATATGCTGTATGTGAAAAAGCAAAACTCTTTGTTAAGCAAGTCAAGGGATATTGACAATGGTAAGCATTTTCTGAGAGGGAGTGGTTAAGAGGGGAATTCTAAATTTCCATTGATATTTTAATCTTATCGTTTAAAAATTGAACGGAAGACCTACTCGTTACTCGTAACGAGATCGTATCTAGTTAAAGTCAACTTTTCTAAAATACACGGCCGTCATATAACGCATAATGTGTAATACTGACATGACAAATGTATGCTGGCAATTTAAACAAAACGGGATAGCTTCCGATAAAATATTTCTTTTAAAGCAAAACAAAATACTGATTTACGATGAAGATGATATTATTATCGTAGAGATGATTTTAAAAAGTGAACTTAATATTCGTATACGATAATATCTGAATCCAAAGCCGCTTATTTTAAGTGACAGTTATTAGGGATATTAATTATGACTTTATTTGCAAAACATCTACAAACGAAAAGGTCAAACAACTTTCAGCAGCAATTTATGAATTATTTATTAAAAACACAATTGTAAAGAGGTAATTAGATGAATTGCGCTTAAAAATTGTAATCGCTATCTTCCTTGGAAAATAATTGCATGGAAAAAATGATGTTCAATGTTTATCAAATACGCTGTAGCCTTAGCAATCGAAAAAAAATAACAAACTGTATATTGTTAGATTGACACATTAACAAACATTCAGACCCGCAATGTGTTTTTTACAAATTCTATAAAATGAAGACTCAGTGACTGAATGCTTTACTGTTTTCCGTTTGGTGTATTTTGAATCACGTGTGTACGCTATATGTAAATATAGATTAATAGCCATATAGATAAACATTTAGGTATTGAATTTTTAAAAGATATTGTGTGCATGCAAAGCAATGCAATGCTAGGACTATCAAATTTGAAAAATGTATGTGGTGAGGGTCGGACTGATACTAGTTCTGCTTGTTCTACAAATAGCGAATGTAAGACGAAGTATTTGGGTATTATTTTTTAAACAAATAAGTATTTCTTTCTTACAAGCTTGCATTATAAAACAAAGTATTTCATTGGAAGCATTATTAGCCATCTAACCACCTATATGTAGCTCTCGGTCTAAATAAATTGACTTCCATCCGAAATTTTTCATACAAGGGCTACAGACTTGCAGCTAACAATATATTTAAGAATTTGCCGCTGTTCATAAATTCATCAAAAGACCGGCGGATTCAAGTGGTAATATGTCGTTTGATATGGGATTTATGACGTCTATTTATATTGTTTTCATTATTATTATATTATTATTTCAAGCTTGTGGGTAGAATGAAAACAGTTTCACATGTTATATGACATAAAGATAACAATATATAGGCCTTTCCGCCAATTTCAAGTCATGATAAAAAGGACTCTCAAAATAAGAAAATAGATGCAAAGTAAACTGCGTTCACGGTTCATGTTCACACTATATGATGTGTCTCAAAAGTTCCTATTATGGAATCGTCCACTATAACTTCGAAAAAATTAATGGATGAGACATTCTGGCGCGGAGTTTTGTAAATGAAATTTCCATTGGTCAGAATGGATTCTTCTGTGAGGGTCGGGGTTGGTATAAAAACCAATATAATCGTTCAAAGTTTTGAATTGTTAATAACGATATATCAGATCGAATGTTTTAGAACGGTTTATAAATCCAAAATACAGTCATTTTTAATCGGTTGACGCGTGAGCATGTGTATTTAGATGTAAATGTATGAAGTTTCAAGATACTACTCATCATTGCTTTATCCGAAATATTGCATTGAAAAAACATTTACATCGCATACTAAAATATTCATTGGCGCTTGTGTTCGCTAAAAAATTCGTGTAAAATGTTTGGTCTTTTTACCTTCACACCGGACATACCCACTGTGTGACTATAATCGTCGTCCTTATTCTGTCTATATTAAGTCAATTATGATGATTAATAAAGTTTCTCAAAATAAAATACATATGTAAAAAACAACATGCGGCGAATCAAACTATAGACAACTTTTAAAATCTGTATTTGCTTACATACATGTAGTATAGCACTTTGTTTCTTTTACTCAGTGTTTATACATCTAATATTGTACCATGGTCAGATATCATTCTTTTGTATTGCGTCACAAGTGTGATGCAGCTACGACGGAAGATCTAATCGTTGCTTGCAACGAGCTCGTCTCTAGTTTAACAATGAATTGCAAATCCATGAACCTGATTTACTGCATGACGTGCCCTACTTGTGTTCACAACTATATAGGACAAACTGGAACCAAACTCGCAGATAGAGTGCGCGTCCACAAGCAGCAGATTAGAGACCCATCTCTAAAGAACACACCATGCAGCGGCCATTTCGATATATACGGAAAGGGAATGTTTTATATTTTCTCTTTTTATTAAGTGAAAGAAAACAATGAACAATTGCGTAAAGCTAAAGAAAACCATTTTGTTAAATTGTTTAAACCAAAGTTAAATTCTTAATATTATGTATTTTTTACATCTATACGTATAAAATCTCGTTAACTGTGTAAACATGTATATAATTATGTACAAGAGACACTGGACTTTTATCATCATAATTGTTAAGTCTTATTATGCACTGTATACATGTAATGTTTAGACGTCACTATCGATATTTTATTTAAGGGTTGTTGGAAACAATTGTACTTACTCAAAATAATATGATTATATAGATTATATTTGGTACATTTTCATATTTTTTTCAATTATACGTCTGTGTGTTGTACATGTAGTACCGGTATATTCATAGCGAAGAAAAGCAGTGAAACGGTATTTGATAATTTTCCTTTATCAATCACTTTAATTATAACCTCATTTGTGTTCCAAGAAACTATTGCAATACTTACTTAACTCTTGTCTTACTAGATATCCAACCTTTGCTTTGCAAAGTAAATGACGTAAATATGAATGAAAATACTATGATCATTTTGATGCTAAATGATTATGATTCATAAGCCCCAGTCATAATTTTTGTCCGTCCTTATGCCTATTTCTCGCGTTGTACATATCAGATTTAAAAGTACAACACTGCTCTAGCCTGAATTGTAAGATTTTGTTTGCAAATTTGAATCAGTTACTACTTAATAGCTTAAAAAACTGACTCTTTCTCTTCTCTCTCCCTTTACAACCTCCCTATCCGATCTCTCTCTCTCTCTCTCTCTCTCTCTCTCTCTCTCTCTCTCTCTCTCTCTCTCTCTCTCTCTCTCTCTCTGAGTGTACGTACATGTAATTGTGTACAAACACTTTTGTATTATTTAAATATTAAATTTTTGATTGTATGAATTTAATTTATTTATTTTTGACTCGTGGTCTCAACAACAATTTCAATACAATGACTAAACGTTTGTGCACTAGATGATGTAATCATATTTTTCGGTTTAATTTCGACGCTATATGTTTGTGCATAGGTGTAAATAACCAGATCTCGCGTGCACCTATTTCCGCTTACAAATATTCAGAGTTTGTTGTGAATGGCAATGACTTCTACCCACAAATGAAGACAATAAAACCTATTGTTAAAAAAACCAAGATGAAAGACACTGCTGTTATTTTGATTTGCTTTAGTAAACGTGTGTCGGACAAATGGTTTTTGTTCATGTTAAATAACGACGCCATATACACTGTACCAGCTATACACGAACACTGTTAAAAGTTATTTAATTCGATGCGTGTATTTGTTTTAGTTCAACGCTTAAATTCAATTTAACCATATTTTGTACATGTATTTTATCAATACTTTATCAAATGAGTGAATTTTATTTAATGCTTCATTGATAGCTTAAGTACAAATCGTTTGAGTCACTTGTAATATGGGGTTTTCAATTACAACAAAACATCCACATACATATATGTACATGTATTTAAAAGCATGATATAACATTTTGTTAAATCTAAAGTTTAGCTGTTAATCAATAAATAAATCAAAAGGTGTTCTATTAAAGGGAGTTTTCAGATAAGATATAAATGCAGATGTAAAGTTAACTATTTGGTATAAATATAATCTAAATTACTAATTTTAAGTAAACGGTATTTATTAATTTGGAGGTACTTTAAGAAAAGTTTTGTCACAAGGAATACATCTGTGAAATATGAAAGCAATTGCCCCACCAACTCAAAAGTTAAGGCCAAGGTTTAAATTTTTGCGGACAAACAGATGGACGAACAGGGCAAAACTATATACTTCAGAATCTTCGATAAGGGTGGGGGCATAAAAAAGCTTAAACTTAAAACTTAAAATGTCTCTGCGCTAAGTAACGAATCGTGTACCTTTAGCAAGCGAACATTTATATCACGGGAAGGCACAACAGTGAATATTGTATTAAGCATTCCGGAACAGATGAAATATTTATTTCCACCCCCACCCCCTTTCAAAAACCAAGAAATAAGAATTCCTTCAACGCTAAATGGGTATTTCTAAGAGAATAATTTAAAATTTTGGCAAGGTGCTAGAAATATGGATAGAAAACTTAACTTTAAATAGGCACGTAGCATCGTTTTTGAAAGTGGGGGAGGGGGGGGGGGGGGTAAAGTTACTTTTAACTTCGGTGAACTTATTTTCAATTCAAATTTTAACATGGTCCCATAAAAGTGGGGGGGGGGGGGGGTAACTCCATCTTAATTCAATTTTTTTGCATATAAATTTAATATAAATATTTGCGGCCCAAAAAAAGTGGGAAGGGGGGCCAGCCCCCCCCCCCCCACGGGGCCCCTCCCTGATGCTACGCGCCTGATTAAATTATGAATTGTGCTTGTGTAGTAATGACATTTTTTTTTAAACTTATCAGGTGAAAAACTTAAATAGACAATGCGCAAATCTATTTTCATGTCTTATAATTTGGAAAGATATACTTCAATCCTCATCAAGTATTTTAATAATGTTTAAGCAGGGCTAGACAAATAGCATTGCCAGGCAATGGGTACATCCATCTATAAATTGAGCCATTTTAAGGTCCCGTAAAATATTCATTTTTTCATAGCACGACTTCCGAAAGATCATCATTATAAAGATGAAAGCACAGCATATAATACCGTGTCTACATCACAACGAAATGCATAAACTACCGCACGCAATGCTAACAGGACCGGCCATAATATTTAACGCTCATCATTATCATAATAACAGAAATACTACATATAATAATGAATATAATGTATGTAATGTGAGAAGTACATAATATAATGTTGTGTTCACCGCATATAATGTAAGAACGACCGCATATAATGTTAGAACGACCACATATAATGTTAAAAGCACCTCATAAAATGTTAGAAGCACCTCATATAATATTGGAAGCACCTCATATTATGATAAATGTACATAATATAGTGATATAACTACATCATACCGGTATAATGAAAGAAGTACTGTATATAATGTAAACTGCACACGATATAATGTAAAAAGGACCCCATTTAATGAATATTCTACCAATTATAAATATAATGAGAAAAACACTGCGTATAATGTTTAATCCTCAAATAAGACAGTCCCGGCGTTCCATAGAGGTCCCTTTTGAAATAAAAAACCCAAGAATTGATTTAGATTTTTACAATATATCAATTTATTGAGAGATACATTAGATAAATTCATATGATTTTATTTAAGAACAAATAAATTAACAGTACCCATTTACAACGGAGTTTTGAATATAAAAATTTAACTTCACATTTAGCGCTCGATAACTTCCTGGGTCCGCGTTAAGTCGACAATATTTTTAATTAAAAAAGGATATATAGTTTAATCTTTGTTAAGCCATTTTTTCCTAAACATACTCTATTAACGTCTCAGGTAAGGATATTGAAGGAGTGACACGGTGAAAAGAAAGTTACAGTGGCGGTAACACGGTGCTTTTTCTTAAATTTTCTAGAACACACATACGGCTTGACGCCCTGTACACAGTGTAACTCAGATTGTTTCAATCGTATCTATTTCAAGGTTGGTGTTGGGATACCCGTGAGCTGTACTTTGGATAGATAGAGTAAAATGAATGGTTATATATGTGTCGCCACTTTATTTGTAAAATTCAAGAGAATGAGAGAGAAATTAAGCACTTATTTAGTCTATATCAAGGTGTCATATCTTGTCAAAAGAGAGAGAGAGAGAGAGAGAGAGAGAGACAGAGAGAGAGAGAGAGAGAGAGAGAGAGATGGAGGTTGTAAGAAGAGAGATTTTGAAGTTTTTGACAATAAATGAATATACACCATGAATCGGATTCATGACCTGTGTCTCCTATATAACCAATGACCATGGTATTTAGCATCAATGAAAATGACCTTAAATATAATTATCTCCTCAGAAATGTACGTGTATTAAAATATGAATTTGATACTGGCATTTAGATGATAATGTGACACTTTCATATGGTAAATTGTAGGACATTCATTTGTATATAATGGTATTTTTAGAATTAATCCGATGAAAATCATACCACACGTTTGAGTGACATGATGTCATTTTGAAATGAATATATAATCTTTGTAAATTTTATATAGTAGACTAGAAGAAACTCAACATTTTTTATCAATTGTTATCCTTTTGTAAACTTTTTATAAAATCGATAAATCCAGTAAATCGAAACTACTTTCCTGACCTAGTTTCAAATGTAAACAAATGGCTTCCGCTTTTTCCCCCTGTATCACATTCAGTTGGTGGTTATGTCGACACCCGTGATTTACATTGCTTTTTCAGTTAAGTTTATTTCTCCAATTACTTACATTTCAAATGATACTATCAAAATATATTAGAACCGTTTTAACAAGTGCTTGGACTGTTGGTCGTTGTGTAAATCAATGTTACGTAGGCATGTCTATTTCAGTGCTCGCCACTTAGTCATGACTCTTTGAAATCAGCACGTTTGTCTGGCGTTTGAGCTAAAGACTATGGAATCTATGTATATGTCACTCGAAACCAGTGTCATTTTTAACTTGTTTTGATGCAAGAAATAGATTGTACTAATAGATAGGTAGGTAATGCTTAAAAGCAGCTTGTGCTATACTCTAGTACATGTGAAAACTATATCAATATCTGACCCTCCTTAGGCTACAGAATTGTATATTCATGATTAAACGCGAGGAATTAATATCCGCAAAAATTCCGATTGGCATGCCTTGCAGGTTTTTAAATCTCACTTTTTTCTCAAAGTTGTGAACCTGTGAAATTAAAACAAAGTTTGGTGCACCCGATTTTATATTCTTAAGATTTGGCACAAAACTATGGAATCGCAGAATTAAATATACTCGATAAAATTAACAAATCTAAAGTATTCTAACATTAAAAATTGAGTTACACATTACAAAGTAAAATCCATATATTAGTTCTGAATAAAACATTTTTTTCTTCTGAAATACAAAACATAAACTATGTATGTTTCCTATTCACACAAAGTTTTCATTGATAGAGATTCTAAACCTTGGGTGAGGGGGAGTGTCGTACATGTAGTATACTAATGACTTCAAATGACTTCAATTTCACTGTTCATTCCCTACTTTTCAATTCAATTTTTTAAATGGCCTTCAAGAAAAAGAGTCGGGCAAATCCATGATAAATCACGTTTTAATATGAAAAAATAGGAAAAATAATTTCTGCAACAAAACGTGGGGTAACCCCCCCCCCCCTCCCGATGTGTATCACTTACAGCCAGGCTTATTGTAGTTTTGTTTTTTATCAATTATGTAAACATGTTAACTTAATGTCCCTGTTTAGACTTGAAGATGTTTAAACTATGGTTAATTATAGACATGAACCTCAAACATATCTACCTGTGAACTGGTCTTGATTGAATGAAAAACTAAATTGACCGACTTCTCCCGCCGAACAAAATTATAAATTCTCTCTCCCCCCCCCCATCTTGAAAACATATGAATCTTGAACTGAATATATAAATATTTGAGCGAAATGTTCTGGTGCGAAACACCCCGCATTTTTACTATTTTTACTATATAAGCTAGTTGCGTCGGGTTTTATCTTCGTATAGTGGAACAGCAATTGTAGCGCACATACTGCCGTCAGTGGTGTCATAATGCAGCATTTAATTCATACAATTCGTATTCGTCTTTATTGAATGCGCTTTATGGTTTACGTGATTGAATTCACGCTTGTAACAGAGACAGAAGTACGAATTTACACAATTAAAAAACTCCTATGACGTCACCCATTGTATTTAGTCAACGTTTATTTTCACTATTCAACCAGCAGGTGTTGGATATATAAATATCCAACTGATAGGAGTTTGATATTTTTAATATCCAACCGTCAATCAGTTGGATATTCAAATATCCAACTGGGCATTTAACAAAGAAAACTGAAAAAAATGTTGAAACGTGTATTTCCAACATAAATCCAAATTTATAATTAAAACAGAATTTTGTCATACATAAATGTATATCCGATAAGCAACGAATAATTTTTTTGCAGAAATATCTCCTTTTCTTAATTTTGATAGATTCGGGATCATATATAAATCACTTTCATAAAATTTTAGACTTCCTCTTTGAACCTTGAACCATATCACTCCTTCTAATTAGTTTAACAATATCGGAAATATTGTCGCACTATGACTTCATAAGACTACTATCAATTTTTTAGATAAATCATCGTCTATTAATTGACGTCAAAATTCTGATTTTTTCTTTCTCCTTGCAAGTTTAAAATATCATTCATTCAAACGGTATCCATGTCTTTCCAGGAACTGTGGATCTCTATAAACATTGAACAAGTGTGTACTTTGCGTTAAAAAATTCATCTTCTAAATCTATGTCTGCTCAGTACAGCGGTATGGTTTTCTATAACATGCGCACCTGTTCACTCGTCCATGATTAAAAAGGTGTGTTTAATTAGGCTATTGTGTATGGTATTGCTGGAATTATACTTTTGTATGACATCACAGTTGGATATATGAATGGGTCAATGCTTCTTAGAGGCTAAAATGGGGGAATTTTTTAAAGTAAGATAAATAACTCGATAGTGTTGAATAGTTTAGAGAAAACATCCCCTCCTCGGGCTTTCGGCCCTCGGAGGGAATGTTTTCTCTAAACATTCTGAAGCTGGCCAAATGCTTCTGGAGAAGAAGATTTTTAAAGATTTGCTCTATATATTACTAGTTCAAAATTCGACCCCTCACAATGGCTTCATCCTACTCTCCGGAGTCATGATTTTCACAACCGTTAATCTACACAACCCGAGGATGCTTCCATATACGTTTCAGCATTCCTGGCCAAATGGTTCCTGAGAAGAAGGTTTTTAAAGATTTACTCTATATAATCTTGTGTTAAAATTTGACCCCCCATTGTGTCTCCATCCTACCCAGGAGGGTTATGTTTTACTCAACCTTGAATTTATGCCAACTAATAATGTTTCCATATAAATTTCAACTTTCTTTACCAAATGGTTATTGATAAGAAAAATTTAAAGCAATATGAGCTGCAATTTTCATGCTGAATTTTTTTGAAACGAATATGTTATTTTCTTCTAAAACTTTAAAAATACCATGGTTCTTAAGTGTTTGCGTTATTTTAATGGAAAAAAGCCGTTTAGAAGCCTTAATTGAAGCAAAACTTAATTTTTGTCGTCCTGTACAAAATCGATCTGTTATACATTCCTTAGCAAAGAAATTTCTCTTCTGACAAAGATTAATGATTTTTTCGAATCTTATTATCATAAAAGTTTAAGTTACATGCAGACGTATCACCCAAGAAGGTTTTTGCAACAAATTAAAAAAAAATACAGCTCATATTGCTTTAAAGATTTACTCAATATATTCTTATGTAAAAAGTTGACCCCCCTCATCGTGGCCCCACCATACCCCCGAGGGTCATAATTTTCACAACTTCGAATATACATTACCCGAGGATGCTTCTACAAATGTCTCTTGGCCTAATGGTTCGTAAGAAGAAGATTTTTGAAAAATTCTCGAACACTTTCTATAATTTCTAATTATCTCCCTTTGAAAAGGATGTGGTCCTTAATTTTCACAACTTTGAATCCCCTTAGCCTAAAGATGCTTTGTGCCAGGTGTGGTTGAAATTGGGCAGTGATTCTAGAGAAGATGAAAATGTGAAAACAGACGGACGACAGACAAAATGTGATCAGAATAGCTCACTTGAGCTTTCAGCGAAGGTGAGCTAAAAAGCAAAGACAAAGATTCCTACTATATTTGCCAAAACCTTCGACAATGGGCCTCTGAAAGCCCTGAAAAAGAAAATAATCAACCAGCCGGTGACAAGAAAAAACCTCGACCCCTAGAAATCCGAGTCTAAAAAGAGAGAATAACATCCAAAACAACAGTGAACCTTACAAAAATATCAAAACTAGCTATCCCCAAGAAAACGTTACATTATTGTTAGCTTTGGTGCAATTGAACCGTTTCAATGTTATTTCATACTTGCTTTTAATTTTATGCATTTCTCAATAAATCAATGTTCACTGATTATTCGTTTTTTTTATGATTATTTCATACATACATATCATATACATACATAATTCGAATAGGACACCTTGCCCTCGGGATTTATGATGCCCCATCTAAAATCATGCGCTCTAATGCTTACTATAGCTTTGGCACCCCGCATTATTACCTTAAAATCTCAGGTAGCCAGCTTTTCAGCCGCATCGCTGGCCGGGTCCACTCTGGTAAGTGCACTCAGTTGACCCGGCCAGTGAGGCGGCTTATACTCCTTGGGACGATTGAGGCTTGTCTGCATGATAACCACTATGCTAGGCAAATCTTTACATCGTGCAATAGCTCGAGAATCGTCGTTACTTTTTAAGCAAGTGGGTTATCTTTCTTGTTTTCCAGATATAAATGCCGTTATAGTGAAGCTATGGGTTTCACCCACACTGTAGAGTAAGAAAATTTGTGGGAGGTAATCCGAGAGATAAAAATGTAAACATTTCCCATTATGAATCTCCGTAGAAAATCTGTTTTTGTTCCTATGAATTTTTACGAGGGAAAATTAACAATCTAAAGGAAAAATACAAAACAGGAGCAAAACAAAGTTAGCATCGACCTTGGTACGATCAGATGCCAAGAAGAATTGAGTATTCTCTGCTGATCGGGTTTTGTTGTCCTCTATGTCAGATTTAAGAATACATTTTTGCTGTATTGTCCATATTAAAATTTTGTTGGGAAGTTTTTGGGTTTGAGCCAAAACAAGCTTATTTGCCTAAAGTATACCTTATCACTTGATAACCATACCATTCGGTTTAGGGACTCATCAAGTTGTAAGCATAAACATATCACTGAACAAAATCTCTTTCTTCTGAATGATAATTGCAGAATTTAGCATGACTAAGTCGGATCGCTTTACATTTTATGTAGTATAATGAATAAAGTTGCGTGATATTTATTTTACATTTAAAAAAAATCTGTCAGGCTTGAATTATATTTCAAAGTTTTGGGCGGTTTATAAAACTGAGTGCTTTAAACTCATATAGCTATATTAGTGTGTGTGTGTTGACCACCCTAATGTTATAATTTACTGGTATGTCCTGTTTTGGATTATGTTTGTGAAGCCTTGATTCAGCCTTCGGCCCTCGGAGGGAATGTTTTCTCTAAACTATTCAACACCATCTCATTATTTATCCATTTTATAAGAAGAGAACGTAGAAATGCAACCATAAAGAAAAAAAGATGCTCAAAGTGAAATTGGATAAGTATGAATATCAAAACAATAAAGTGACATGCAGGTGTAACTGTACTAAAGAATAAAGAAGTAAGCATAGTAAGAATAAAAGCAAGATACATAGACATTTGGCGGTATATCCTTTCCATTTAACTACAATGAATTTTACTGAGAAAGTTTGCCATCTCATTATTTACTATATTTATTCTTTCCTTTTCCATTCCAATCAATTTTAATTGCTTACAACGTATTCACAACAGAAAAATATAAACAAGGATGTCTTAAAAAGAAAAAAAATGGCTCGCAGAATTGAATTCTATCAAATAGATGTTTCCTTGTTATACTTCGATATCTTTACAAAATATTTCTACACTACTCTTGCCAAAGTCTAAATTTTTCATTCCTAGTTCAGCAAGTAAAGGAACTTCTGTGAACAAAGGAACACAGATCCTTCTTATTATTATTTTACATGTCAGGTAACATAAAATTAAATCTTAACCAGCAAACTTATATAACAACTTACTTGAAACTATCAGTCTTTGGTCCTCTTCACAAAGAGAATCCCTCCTTAGAATCATGTTATGAACATTTGATAGAGTGATAGATACAGCCAGCACAAACATAGTTGTTGTATGCTAGAAAGTTGACAGTTTAAACACTTTTTGCTTTATTCCTATATCTGATTGATAATGAATCAAGGCTTCACAAACATAATCCAAAACAGGACATACCAGTAAATTATAACATTAGGGTGGTCAACACACACACACTAATATAGCTATAAGAGTTTAAAGCACTCGGTTTTATAAACCGCCCAAAACTTTGAAATATAATTCAAGCCTGACAGATTTTTTTTAAATGTAAAATAAATATCCCGCAACTTTATTCATTATACTACATAAAATGTAAAGCGATCCGACTTAGTCATGTTAAATTCTGCAATTATCATTCTGAAGAAAGAGATTTTGTTCAGTGATATGTTTATGCTTACAACTTGATGAGTCCCTAAACCGAATGGTATGGTTATCAAGTGATAAGGTATACTTTAGGCAAATAAGCTTGTTTTGGCTCAAACCCAAAAACTTCCCAACAAAATTTTAATATGGACAATACAGCAAAAATGTATTCTTAAATCTGACATAGAGGACAACAAAACCCGATCAGCAGAGAATACTCAATTCTTCTTGGCATCTGATCGTACCAAGGTCGATGCTAACTTTGCTTTGCTCCTGTTTTGTATTTTTCCTTTAGATTGTTAATTTCCCCTCGTAAAAATTCACAGGAACAAAAACAGATTTTCTACGGAGATTCATAATGGGAAATGTTTACATTTTTATCTCTCGGATTACCTCCCACAAATTTTCTTACTCTACAGTGTGGGTGAAACCCATAGCTTCACTATAACGGCATTTATATCTGGAAAACAAGAAAGATAATCCACTTGCTTAAAAAGTAACGACGATTCTCGAGCTATTGCACGATGTAAAGATTTGCCTAGCATAGTGGTTATCATGCAGACAAGCCTCAATCGTCCCAAGGAGTATAAGCCGCCTCACTGGCCGGGTCAACTGAGTGCACTTACCAGAGTGGACCCGGCCAGCGATGCGGCTGAAAAGCTAGCTACCTGAAATTTTAAGGTAATAATGCGGGGTGCCAAAGCTATAGTAAGCATTAGAGCGCATGATTTTAGATGGGGCATCATAAATCCCGAGGGCAAGGTGTCCTATTCGAATTATGTATGTATATAATATGTATGTATGAAATAATCATAAAAAACCGAATAATCAGTGAACATTGATTTATTGAGAAATGCATAAAATTAAAAGCAAGTATGAAATAACATTGAAACGGTTCAATTGCACAAAAGCTAACAATAATGTAACGTTTTCTTGGAGATAGCTAGTTTTGATATTTTTGTAAGGTTCACTGTTGTTTTGGATGTTATTCTCTCTTTTTAGACTCGGATTTCTAGGGGTCGAGGTTTTTTCTTGTCACCGGCTGGTTGATTATTTTCTTTTTCAGGGCTTTCAGAGGCCCATTGTCGAAGGTTTTGGCAAATATAGTAGGAATCTTTGTCTTTGCTTTTTAGCTCACCTTCGCTGAAAGCTCAAGTGAGCTATTCTGATCACATTTTGTCTGTCGTCCGTCTGTTTTCACATTTTCATCTTCTCTAGAATCACTGCCCAATTTCAACCACACCTGGCACAAAGCATCTTTAGGCTAAGGGGATTCAAAGTTGTGAAAATTAAGGACCACATCCTTTTCAAAGGGAGATAATTAGAAATTATAGAAAGTGTTCGAGAATTTTTCAAAAATCTTCTTCTTACGAACCATTAGGCCAAGAGACATTTGTAGAAGCATCCTCGGGTAATGTATATTCGAAGTTGTGAAAGTTATGACCCTCGGGGGTATGGTGGGGCCACGATGAGGGGGGTCAACTTTTTACATAAGAATATATTGAGTAAATCTTTAAAGCAATATGAGCTGTATTTTTTTTAATTTGTTGCAAAAACCTTCTTGGGTGATACGTCTGCATGTAACTTAAACTTTTATGATAATAAGATTCGAAAAAATCATTAATCTTTGTCAGAAGAGAAATTTCTTTGCTAAGGAATGTATAACAGATCGATTTTGTACAGGACGACAAAAATTAAGTTTTGCTTCAATTAAGGCTTCTAAACGGCTTTTTTCCATTAAAATAACGCAAACACTTAAGAACCATGGTATTTTTAAAGTTTTAGAAGAAAATAACATATTTGTTTCAAAAAATTTCAGCATGAAAATTGCAGCTCATATTGCTTTAAATTTTTCTTATCAAGAACCATTTGGTAAAGAAAGTTGAAATTTATATGGAAACATTATTAGTTGGCGTAAATTCAAGGCTGAGTAGAACATAACCCTCCTGGGTATGATGGAGACACAATGGGGGGTCAAATTTTAACACAAGATTATATAGAGTAAATCTTTAAAAACCTTCTTCTCAGGAACCATTTGGCCAGGAATGCTGAAACGTATATGGAAGCATCCTCGGGTTGTGTAGATTAACGGTTGTGAAAATCATGACTCCGGAGAGTAGGATGAAGCCATTGTGAGGGGTCGAATTTTGAACTAGTAATATATAGAGCAAATCTTTAAAAATCTTCTTCTCCAGAACCATTTGGCCAGGAAAGCTGAAACTTGTTTGGAAGCATCGTCAGGTAGTGAGATATCAAGTTCAATCAACTCATGATTACCGGGGAGTAGGATGGGGTTACAAGGAGGGAGGGGAGACAAATTTTTGCTTAGGAATATAGATAAAAATGTCTTTAATTCTTTATCTAAAAAAATTGCCTAGAAAAGTTGTTACTTCTTTGACAGCAGCTTCAGATAGTGTAGATTCATATTTGTTCAAGTCACAATCTTTAGAAGTAGTAGGGCCACATTAGGGATTCAGTTGTACAAAGGAAAACATTTTAATTATTCACAAAAACTGAAATGTTATTATATTTGCTTTGACTTATATGCAAGCATTCAATATATTGCTGATTCTTTAGAATTGTTTAAACTTTTATTTGCCCCTGGACGATTATTTGGCCTCAGAAGGGGTTCGGACTGATATGTAGGTTCATATCCTGTATATAAACTATTGTTAAGGGTCTTTTTGAGAACTGCAATATGTGAATATGACTATAAAATCATCCTGTTAGAAAAGGGACTTCATTATGCATATAAGAATATCCAGGGGGGAAACAGATTTTTTTTTATAGGATCTACATGTATTATACCATATTGTCCAAATATTTTGTATTATGACTCCATGAAGCTGATTTTATCATGCCTATTGTTGCTCAGGTAAGCGATTTTGCATGTGGGCCTCTTGTTTAGGTGGATCCTGCTTTTTGTGGACATTCAGGTGCCCAATTCCCTAGTTCTCCGCCGCAGATACAACAGGGACTTGTTTTCCTGGTCGGGATTTTTTATTTTTCATGTGTGGTTTTTCTGGTTTCATTTTTTATTTCACCTAGTACTTGTTCGCTTCGAGCCTGTAGATCATTGGTAAAACTTTATATGGTTTCACTGATTTCGTTGACAAGATTCATCAGATTGTTGATGCTCCCATCTAGAGTGGTCATGAGCAGAGCAAGGCCTTCTTTAGTAGCTGGTTTTTCTGGTTTTTCTTGATCCAAGCATGCCAATTCAAGATCTGTTGCATCCTGCGATTTCGGGATAGACTGAAAATAATTCATTGATTACCTAAGTGCGGTAGGATGATTATAATTTAAACTGGCAAAGACAGGGTCTGGACTATCAAAGCGGTCTAGTTGTTTCTGCGCCATGTCTGTTTAATGTCAGGGCAAGACTGAGGGAAATAGCAGCGATATGCTAATTTATAAATCTTATGGAGTTTTCTGCACGCGGGTCTAAAAATAGCAATTCTTTCTAAAAATAGCATTTTTTCTATTTAGATACCAGCTCCGATGCAATATATATTTCAAAAATAGCACAGTTTTTAAATTGGTTATTTTTTTTCCATCTTTGCTGATGGAAATAGCAGCGATATGCTAATTTATAAATCTTAAGCAGTCTTCTGCAAGCGGCTCTAAAGATAGCAATTCTTTCTAAAAATAGCATTTTTTCTATTTCGGTACCAGCTCCGATGCAATATATATTTCAAAAATAGCAAAATTTTAAAAGTGGCTATTATTTTTTTTCCATCTTTGCTGCATGCAACCCTAAAATTAGCTAACTTTTTCTTCTAAAATTAGCTATTTTTTAATCTTGATAATAGATCCGATGGAATATCTATTTAAATTAGAAATAGCGAAAATATTGTTTAAAAAGCAATTGTTTGAAATAACATATATCTACTTTTACAAATAAATCATATTTCATTTCCATATATGTATAAAAAGCGTGTACGATCGAGGCACTTCAACAGAATTGATCATGACGCTCACATCTAGTTAAAACAGTCTTCTCTGCGAGCAACGCCGCTTGTGAGAATATCGATTGAAGAACGTTTAAACTTCGGCATTTACGGGGTTTTTTTTAAAAGCTAAAACGGAAAGAGAAATTGGCCCAAACGAGAGAAAAATCCGAGTACAATTAGCTAAGACACGATCGAGGTCGTCGTTCACGTAAATTCAAAGTCCAAGAAAATGTATTTAACATTAATTTTGAACCCATACCTCAGAAAGATCATTCTCCATTCGTTTGGAATGTGATTAGTAAGATGTTAAGAAAGAACGAATGCCTTGTGACCCCAACGATTTTTTGCGATTAAACATACGGCACCCCTCCTCAACTTACGACATTTGGTATGAGTTTACACAATGCAAGCATCTAAATGCTCAGAGAATACTCGCTAAATAAAATATAAGGGGTACAACAATCCAAAAGAGATTTCATCATGACAGACAGAGCTGTTCAGTTTGATATTTTTCATGTCCATAATCCTCAAGGAAGTGGTGAAAATAAAAAAAACAACTATATACAAACAAGGAGAATTTTAAAAATGTTGAAAATGTTCATTCGGAACAGAGATTCTATATGTTTACCTCGTGCTGTTGTAGTTGCTCGTCTACACAGTAAAAAACCACAGGACCCCGGAGATTTTAAATCATGGCAAAAATAATGAAAGCGGAAATAAGAAGCATATTGTAAGAGCGCAGTTAAGAGAAACAAGTTCTAGAGCTAATTGAACTTACCCGGTGTGATTGAACTCTATCTTCGTGTGGGTCTTTACAGTGGGAAGATTTACAGAGGGTGTTGTACCGTGAATTTTGCCTTAAAATATTTCAATTCCACGCAAACAGTTCTACATTAATATTAGAGCAATTGAACAAGGGATATAGAAACGGCAAGTGCTTAAACATGTTGTTAGATAATGGGCATTTTGATACTATACTTTCCATTCCTTGGATTAGTGATCACCAGCATTACTGTGATGATTGTGATGTAGGATACAGCCACATAGAAGAGCATCGTACCACTTGTCAACATCGATATCGCTGCTCTTTCTGTCTGAGCGAGACCCCCCCCCACCCCCCATCCCTCGGAACGCAACTGCATCGAATGTTCCGAATGTCATGGTTTTTAAGAGCATGACCTGTTGCCACAGACACTTAAAACCGTACAGTCCCAAAACTAGCACCAAAGTATTGCAGTTAGTGCACAAAGGAGCCATTGTTATTGCTTAAAATTTTAAAGGCTATGATGCCAATTCATCTTCAATTATAAAGTTCACAGAGCCTGCATCAAATCCTCTGTTACATGTATCTTTAACGAAAGTTAAATATTACTTATGGAAAGAACTTGATTCAGCTAATGTGATATTACGCTCTCAAATTTACCAAAAATTAAATGTGCTCTTGAACATTAAATTGTACCTCAAACATATCTTTAAAATATGTATGATTTAGATATAGAATAGAATTATATCGATTTTGCCTCAAAAGTGCATTTTTGATGCGAAATTAACCGGTGAAATTAAAATTTCCGAAAAAAAATTGGGTAAAATATGTTATTTGATTCAGCATTATTTTAAAAAATCACTATTGTAAAATTCTGCGCACTTTGTTCATTTTTAAAAATACAAATTTTTGAGTTGCTTAGAATTTTCTTTTCTTGTGTTCACAATATGACGTCACCGTAGTAACAAACGCAGACGAGTGATTGAGCTGTTTAAATCTACAGAATTTTACAGTGTTAAACTGTCATTAAAAAAGAACAACATTTTTAAAAATAACTCTGTCCCCGTTTCCTGATTCGCATATAGAGACGACTTGAACACAAAATGCATGCATCATTACATGCATGAAAATTAATACAATCATCAAAGCTTATTTTATACAGTATGTTTACATATACATGCATTTTCAACTTGAAGTTTGTATATGTGTATATCGATGTAAATTCATAGTCTTTTAATTAAATTAATTAAAAGCAGTTTAGGATTTAATAATAATGCAAAATTTTGTCGTCATTTGTGAATATGTGCACTTGATCACAGTTGATATCAATATGGTCATTTTTTCTTTTTTTAACTTGTCCATTATAAAAGGTATATAGCACACCTCCCATACTATAAATAGATTGACTTGGCGGACTGATTTTAGGAGCTGCTTCTATACGAACTGCGGGATGTGATAGAAAATATACACATATTTGTCGTCTAATAGATAATTTGTTTTTAAGATTGAAAGTTATTTGACAGCTTTAAACTACAATAATATACAAGTATACTAGTATATCTGAGTGTTTACCATTACATGTACATAACTGTTAGAACAGTTGATACAAAGCAGGTTTGTTTTTAAAGATATAAGTAATTTCTCATATTCGGTCATGGTGTTTATGTACATTATGTGTGTTTTTAACATGTGTAAATGCATGGGACACCTTAAGAAAATATTTATTAAAAAATTTATTAAAAATATATTTAAACTTGAATTTGTTTTCGTCTTGGCAACTGGCAAGTAGGGTGATTAAGGGAAAGTTTGACAATCATTGTAATTTTACATAAAAATTAAGACCTGTAGACCTGTATCACTTTGCCCAGTATATGACTATTTGTCCGTTTGTCTGTCACACATCGTATCTTGAGCACAGGTAGGAATTTCATATTTTTTGGCTCATGTATCGCTTTAATGGACATTGAAAAAATATATGTTATCCCGCGCAAGCATGGGAATTAACGCTTATTCACATTAATATGACACCATGCTTAACCGGATTTTTTTGTTCATTTTTGTATGTACTGTGTCCAAAAATTGTCTTAATTGCTTTTCTTAACATATTCTATATAATTGAAATATAAAAAAAACAACTTCATGGCTGAGTATTTAGAGGAACGACCAGTAATGAAAATATAAAATGAAATTAATGATATATACATGCACATGACCTTCATGATGAGCTCGTCCTACGTACACTTTTCGCCATGATGTTTATTACCGGTAGTCGACCCGTGTTCTTGGAAACCCCGTTTTAGAGAGTTCTATCAATCAAAACTAAAATCGCGCACTCAAGAAAGGAATCGGCTCATTCTATTTATTCAACATTTGTCAAATCTCAATTTCCATGTATACCAAATGTTTCCAATAAATATATTCATTCTTTACGTTATCATTCAACATTATTTCATTGCCAGTACATGTATATATTTTAATGCCAATTCCCACTGACTTTTATCCACCAAAGCGTGTCAACCACCTTACTCATATTTTTGCTATTTCGGGTTGGTTTATCGAAAATGAAAGTAGGTTTTTAATCTATTTTACAATAATTACTTATCAGATAAATTTCAATTTATAGCTTACGACACGTGTGTTTACTCACCATGCTCACTTGTGTTGAAATCAAAAGGAATAAGCAGTGTGATGGAGGCATTTCTTACATGTAGTTTATTTGCAAATTGTCTTAATTCATAAGTAAAGAAAGCCTAAATGAATTTGATTTGGGTTTATCTTTAAGAATTTACTCAAAATCATTGATATATTATGAATATTGTGAAGAAAGGCTTAGTTACACGTCACTGATATTTTATTACCAAAACTCTCAGAAATAATAAAATTAATAAATCAATGGAAATCAAGAAAATGAACCCCTATTGGGCAAATCACAGTCATTAAGACATTAATAATACCAAAATTAAATCATTTAATACTAACATTACCCAACCCAAGCATTGATTACTTGAAAAAAATTGAAAATGATATTTTCAATTTTTATGGGGTGGTAAGGCGCTAGAGTAAAGAAAAGTACAATTGTTCAAGATTACTGTCATGGGGGTCTCAAAATGATTGATAATAGGGATTTTATTACCGCGCTCAAATCTGCTTGGATAAAAAGACTTATTAGGGTTGATAAAAAATTGGTAAAGCTCATAGAATCCATTTTGAAAATTAAAATCCTAGAAATATGGAGGAATGGCACAGATTATTCATATATTAGTTAATGTAACACTCTGGAAAATTCTTTTTGGAAAGAAGCGTTTCTAAGCTTGTTAAAATACATGTGCAAAATGTGTTAAGTAAACCCCAGGCTATAAATGATAATATATGGTACAATTCCAAAATCACAGTAGACAATAAATCAATATTTTTTAAAAGCTTTGCTAATACAAGATTAATTTTTGTTGGAGATTTACTTAATATTAATGGAACATGTATAAGCTTTGAAAAATTGAAACAAATCAATCCAAGGACAATCTTTTTTGAATATGCAAGTTTAAGAAGTGCTGTAAGGACCAGATTGCATAACAAGATTTATACATACCAAACTAACAAATAAAAGAATATGGACCTGTTATCCCTAATCATATATAATTGTAAAGGCTGCAAAGTGATGTACAACTCATTATTAGATAAAAAGAAAGAAACATGTACATCTATATCAAAATGGATAGATAAGGGTCATAATTATGCACAAGAAACCTGGAACAAAACTACTCTTTAAATCTTCACAAGAATCAAAACTACATTGGTTATAGTTCCAAATTCTTCATAGGATTGTTCCGACAAATAAATATGTTTTCAAATATGTTTTAAAAAAGCAGAGTCTCCTGTATGCACTTTCTGTAAAACAGATGAAGAGAGTGTTGGGCATTTATTTTATTAATGTATTATTGTTAAAGAATTATGGTCGCTATTTAAGACTGGATCTTGCGACCTGACGACATGAGTACCTTGGGACGCAAAGTTTTCTACGCTTGGTATGAGAAACAACATGGAAATGTGTTCAATTTTCAAGAAGAATTACTAGCCAATTGTATTTCATAGGTGGGTATTTTAAGACGCTGTTGTGTTCAGTTTAGAACCACTATTTAAACCCTGGTCCGTGCGAATCCTTTTCAAGAAGCTACTGTAAACGTACTACATTTTGCTGTGTATTCTATTTAGCTCTTTTGGCGGAATGTGGCTCCCGCTAATTCAAGTACATCGCTAAATGCCATTCATATATGCACAAGAATAGTTAAATTCAGGAATACGCTAATTCAAATCTACGCCAACTTGTTCAAAAATTAATATCCGCCAAATATCGTACACGCCAAATATAATACGTTTACAGTATAAAATTTGCCAGTACAGCAAAGCTCGCTTACCGACGGAGTTTCATGCCTGAAAACACCATAGCTATCATTCCTAATCTGTGATATCATCCCGCTCGGCAGTATTCCATTAAAGCATGTCGTTGGTTGGCCATGGAGAGTCGGGAAACGTCTATTCGACATGCCGAAAACAGACGGGGGAATTTTATAGTAGATGGCTACGATGAGGTCAAATGAAGGTGCATGATTCAAGGTAGTTACTGGCATGCTTGCCCTATATGTTATCCAGATAGGGTCACATACATTCATCCTCATCACTTTAATAGAACTTACGCCACACACAGCCTACGAGCAGACTTTACGACGGGAACAAGCATTACGAGATGAAGGTTACAATGTTGTCAGTATCTGGGGGCACGAATTTGACCAACAATTGAAAAACCAGGAAGAGTTACAGACATTATTAGAGCATTTAGATTTTCAAGATCCTTTGAATGCTATTTGTTTGTTTTGTAAAGAAGGAGATTTTTGATATGTAGATGTTTGTTCTCTGTATCCTTACGTTTTGAAATACAAACCTTTTACTGCGAGCCACCCCGAAATTCTTACCCCAAGTACAGATGTCAACATTCGGATTCAGATCGGTGTCTGACGGGAACATGGGTAATCACAGAACTACAGAAAGCTGTTGATATTGGCTACCAAATTGATCACATTTACGATATCTGGCGTTTTCTTCAAAGCAGCGAGACCTTGTTCAAAGCTTACGTCGACACCTTTCTTAAAATCATACAAGAAGCTTCAACATTTCCACCCAACTGTGAAAGTAAAGAACAGAAACAAGCATAATTTAAATACATGATATTTATCCAAGGGAAGGTATCATGTTAGAATTGCTAGAGGCCGAAAAAAAAAAACAGTCAAACGCACTATAGCTAAACTGTTTTTAAACTGTATGTTGGGGAAATTCGCTCAAAGAATCCAGTTACCGAAATATCGGTACCTAACAGACGAAGCAGAATTTCAAAAATTATTACATGATACGAGCTTAGAGGTCAAAGGGATAGAACTCTCACAAAATTTAGAGGATTCTAACCCTGACATGATATTGATCAATTATGAAGAAAAAAAAATTCGTGGAAGAATGTCCCATTGGTAACGTGGTGTTAGCATGTTTCACCACGGCTCAAGCACGATTATATTTGTATGCGACAATGTAAAAACTTTTCGATACAGACAGTATTATTCCACAATATAAAGAGGGGGAGTTTAATCCTTCAATTGTCTACAGTTTAGGAGGATGGACTGATGAATTAGACGGGGGTCGCATTATCAAGATTATGACTGAGGGCCCAAAGAATTATGCTTTTGAAACAGACCCCGATGAATTACGGCTGAAATGTCACATATTTCAAACCCTGACAGTGTATATGTCTAAAGTAAAAATATTAGAGTTTACATATATCAAGAATCATTTCAAATCATGACTGGAAAGAAGTTACTACACACCTTACGGCGCTTACAACAGGAACGAGATCCTGAAAAACGCGCGGAAATTGTTAAGTTAGGGCAAAAGCCTTAATGAAATGGTTTTTAACGGGAGCTAAAAAATATTGAAAGGAGTCATTATTATCAATACAATAAACAGACAGAGTGTTTCATTGATAAACATCGTAAGGATTTAAGGGTCATTGCCAATAAAAAGGTCAACGATGATAATAGAATAAGAGCTATTCCGAAACGAGAAGAGGCTGGATTTATTGGAGGAGGAGTCATTCGTCATTTATTGAAATGGAATTTGGCCAAAACCTGAACAGCCAAACCAACGACATCAATCCCAAGGCTCCTAAACTGAGACAGTTACCCCAGTGGATGGTAGACACAGGAAAGGTTTCTTCACGCAAACGGAAAACTTCTAGAAAAAGATTTCCCTGGTAAACTTCTAGGAAAGGGCAGAAACTGATTGTTAAACTCCCTTTAAGACAGAAAAAGTCTCATAAACAGGTTCCATTGACCCAGCCTCCCCCAATATCACCCAATCACTCATATCAAAATGAATAGAGGTGCAATGGCAATAAAACTTAGCAGAGGTATCCCAGGTAAAGAAAGGGAACGATTACAACATATCATTAAACTAAACGGACGATATTTCGTTCGCATTCAGTCGGACCAGGGGAGGGAATGTACAAACAAGGAGTTTTTACACACTTTTAAATCTATTCATTTCTTTACTACTCGCAATGCAAAAACAAAAGCATGTATCATGGAGCGCTTTCAATGGACACCTAAAGCTCGCATGCGGAGATATTTCACCCGTCATTAAATTCGCCGATATCTTGACATCTTACCGGACCTTGTGTTTGCCTACTATCACTCTTATCATCGCAGTATAAAAAGAGCACCTGCTAATGTAAATGCCTCTAATGTGTTACAAGTGTGGAAACATCTGAATAAAAATCATCAACAACTTTCTCTACTCCTATATTTCAAAAAAAGTGACAGAGTGCGCATCATTAAAACTAAACGCACTTTTGAAAAGAGATATCTACCTAACTGGAACAAGAGAGTTATTTACGATTTCTCGTCGAGTCAAGGGAGCTGTTCCATACAGATATAAAATACAAGACTACCATGGAGAAGAACTGGAAGGAACATTTTACGAATCAGAAATGCAAAAAGTCATAAAAAAGACGATGCATATGATATGATGATATGGAGTAAATAATAGACTATAAAAAGCGGCGAATAGGAAAAAAATCATAATTGGAATCAAAATGCATTGGAATGGATATCCTCCTAGCTTTGACTCATGGATTCCTCAGTCAGATCTCCTACTTCCAAAATGAATGATCTATGAAAAAATGTTTGCTAAAAAGATTCTTGGAGCTGAAAATGTTTATTTTGCTAAACATTTGATCTGCCTGATATTAATCATTGCTTGTCTCGTCATGTTAGTCTTACATGACTCTAATCGAGAGTATTGGATGATTTGTCTTAGTTCGACCGTGGGTTACATAATGCCAAGTCCTACCCTCCAACTCAAAAGTTCAAACAAACTAGAATCTGCATGAGAAAATTCACGTGATTCATCATTTTCCTCTCCTAAATAAGAAGTGCAGGACAAGTCACTGACTTATTAATTGCCCGAGCGCTGAGATCAAGATGAATGTTTTTTAGACGCACGAATATGTATGGACTCTTATCGAAAAAGACTAAACAGATGATTTCAAAAAGTGTTCTAAAGACTTTTATAAGACAATTACCAAAGGCTATGATTTTGTCGACTCCTATGTGCCTTAAAAGTATCTATACATGCGGAGACCCTTTCCAATAAAGTAAAGGGTGGGAGATCCAACAGTGTGTGACTGACTAAAAACAAACAACATAATTAGTTATTTGTTTGTCATTCAAAAAATGTTAAAGAATATGTTCTTTGTCTTTCTGTTTTGAATAAATATTTGTGTATAAAAAAGTGTGGTTAATAATGTAAATTTTTGATATGAAGTTGAATAGGTTTTTGTAGGATAAAAGATGTTGAAGAACATTTGAGGGTATTTTCTTGTCAGATTAAAAAGTATAAATAAAGGGGTTTAGAAAGTGATCGGTTCATTGTAACTATCAATATGGCTGAAAGTGATGGGTTCATTTTGACCTTACCCAGTGATGGGTCGATGGAGACTTTCCCCAAAAATACGGTTGCTCAGTTCAAAACGATGTTACCTAAGACAGTCGATTAAACAGAGGGAGAATGGCAATTGGGTTTGACTGAAATGATGCACGAGAGTTCTGTTAAAAACAATATCAGGAAACGAATCCTATTTTGATATTCAAGTCACACAAAAATTTAAGCCATAAGTGGATGATCCCGATGGTTTTAAAATAAATCGTTTTCAGATGAAAAAAAAAATACCACGCGTCTGGCTAAACTTGACCCACAAGTAGACTGGAAATATTCGTATTTGGCACACAATAACGGGGGTGCAAAAAGAAGGGTCAAAATTGAGAAATTTAAAAATAAAAATATGACAATTTGTCGAATTCAATTTCTTTCTGGTCCTTATGTACATCACATGGCGTTAACATCTTAGATCAATGAGGGTCTAAGTTTAAGCTTGAAAAGATTCTGGGAAACCATGGGTCGAGTAACTTTAAGATAGTGTTCTACGAAAAATTTGATTGGATTAGATATCTGTACAAGGGGGATCTGCTCCGAACTAAAAACCCCTTTTGTGTTCGTTTCCCAGTATCACTAGCTTTAAAAAAGGATTTTGGAATAAAGAATTTCAGCACAAATGATGAGAAAATGATCAAGTGGATCAATATGACCTATTTAGCTCCAAACACGATCAATTTGTACAAGAATTTACGTGTATTGCGATGTGATTGAACCTCAGGCTAATGCTTAGAATTTACTAAGAGTCTTTCCCGCGACTCACAGTACTTACAATCAAATACAAGCTAAATGGGAGCCTGTGAGGGCCAACTATTTGAAATTAAGTAAATATATTTCGATACCATCGAAATACAGATCAGAACTCCGTTAGGTACTGTGATGCCCTTAATAAGTAAAAAAGCACCTCAAAATTTTTTAACTCTTTATTGAAACAATTGGATCGCTTTAACATGACTTTTTTCCATCTTGGTTGATGTTGTTACCTGTATCATTTGTTGCATGTAATGTTTTCACGCCTTTTTTCATCACCAATGAACCTCTCTATATAAGGACTGGAAACGCGGTATTCTTAACATATAAAATATGGTGTACCTAAACAACCGCAGGGTGAAAGACTCTAGAGAGGACATGGATTCTTTTTTACCCATCGTGACTTCACTCATTGCGAGTGCCGTAGCTATAGGCTCTCAGCTTGGGAAACGAAGAGGAGGAGGTAAAAAACAAATTGGGACATAGAATGAAAAAAGTATATTTTAAAAAAAGGAACCACTAAATAACTTTCTCAGTGGTCATGGATTACCATCTCGATTAATACGTCAACGAGGACACGGATTTTTGGGACCACTAGTAATTTTAAAACCACGACTGTCCTTGGTCGGGGGTGCCGCGGTTTATAAGAAAATAAAACATCGCAAGAAATGAAGTGGTTGTGTTACAAATGCTTTTAAACGGTTTCTTTGTATTTTGGTCACTGGGAATGCCGCCATAGACAGCCTAAATAATAAAGGAACATTTATGCAAGGGCTTCGGCGGCAGGGTACCCGAACACTTAGAAACGTAGGGGGGACAAAATCTACCCATCCCTCGTGCTCCCATCGTCGGATCTGTACTTAATAAGACACTGATGTTTGTAGTCAGCAGAAAAGTAGGAAATGCTATCGATAATACCGTCAATAAAATCTTAGGATAGGGTAGTATATGTTTCACCACTGCATTGATCAGAACGGGGGCTAAACAACTGTCTGACTTAATGAAACACGGCACTATGGTCCTCATGAAAAAGGGAGTTTAACAAGCCCTTCGCGTTTAACGTAAAAGTGAAAACAGTAAAGCAACAGGCTCTACAGAGCGCCGTCCAGGCAGACCTCGATGTCTTCAACCGAAAAGGTTCTTTGAAACAAGCCGTAAAGGTCGCAGCTAACAAGCCGTTCATAGGACCGGAAAGCCCATGCAAAAGAAATACCTACCCCTCAAGCAAGGAGTTGTTTTGGCCCCGGAACGGATACCTATCCGTACAAAGCCTAAAGAGAGCTTGTAGTCTGTGGGAGAAAGATACAGCAGCTGGCACATGCAAGATCTTAATTATCCTACTGTGAACATACGAATAACACATTTGATGTTAAAGCAAAAGAGGGAAATGATGAGGATGCCAAAGAAATTGACAAAGATGCAGCAGATTTGATCTCTGAGTAACCCTCAGGATTCGGAAATGTAGGGTTGAGAAAACGTGGGTATCAACAGGTACATGTTGGTAATGAATTGAATGTATGTTTCAAGCTTTCATATATATATATATATATATATATATATATATATATATATATATATATATATATATATATATATATATATATATATCACAGGGAAATTCACTTTTATTGGAGCTCCACCTCCGCCCCGGCCGAGGTTTGAACTCACGACCTCTGGAATCCATTCTCCTAGCAGTGAGCGGCCACCGCTCTAAACTCCCGGCCTTCTAGGCAAGACAAAAACTTGCTTTCGATGACAAACGGAACCTAGCGCGCTGGCCGGACACTTCACGGTCGTTTGAGATACAGGTGGAATACAGTTAAACGACAATTTGACAGGATCAGAACGATACACATTGCATTGATACATACGTACATAATATGCACAAACATTGAAAATCTCAAATTGTTAACTTTAGTTTTCTGATTTAAGAAATAAACAGCAATTTAAAAGTTCACCGGGATATGAAGTTGGTTGGTCACGTGATCAAATCCTTTGAAGCCCGAAGGGCTTCTCTGTAGATTTGATCACGTACCAACCAACTTCATATCCCGGTAAAATTTTTAAACAATGCTCTTTATTACTTATATGTACGTTTGAATAGATAAATCGTTTATAACTGTTAAAATGCTATGACCATTGTGACGTCACGAAACGTTTTCGCTACGCAGCACAGTTAAGGCTGTCAATAAACTCCGTTCAGACAAAAAGTACGGGAAATGTGCATTATGACATCATAGTGTATTACAAACCTCGAAAGTACTTATTAATCTATTTATTAGTAAAATTAACTTATACTAATCTTTTAATTAAAAACAACAAATGCTATTGCTTACAATTTTGATGTCCGTTATATCGTACATACTGAAAAATAAGCGAGATGTCGTTCTCGCTGTACTACAAAATATGACGTCATATGCTTCAAAATGACGCATCAACTTAAATCATCAAAATCATAAAAGTTGGTGTGTTTAAAATAAACTCCTCTGTAGTGGTTTCATAAGTTGCTATGGTTTCCCCGAAGGTTATTTCCTGTAGATACATCATAAACGAGGGGTATTAATAATAAGCAATGTTGGCATCTTTACTCCATTCGGAAATATTCGAGATTTACTCTATATATTTATATGTAAAAAGACGTTTCCCCCATTGTGGCTCCACCGAAACCCCAAGGGTCATGATTTTCACAACTTTGAATATACACTACCTGAGGATGACAAAATAACAATAACAAACTGTTAACCATCTCAAAAAACCAAAAAACGAAATACGAATTCAAAGCAGAGCAACACGGACCTCTAATAAGATAGAGGTAAGATCAGGTGACATGGAGGAGTGAGCATCCTCTGCTGACCGGTCACACCCTCCGTGTGCTCTTCGTCGTAATCGGGGAAAAACGAAAAAGTCAAACAATTAGGTGATTAATTATGGTCTAACAATTATCATGAAAAACGTCAGTCAGCATGCGACCCAGTGGAAGATTGTATTTGCTGTCAAGGTCGATGTATCGACCATAGAACTCACGAAAAGATGACTTCAAACGAGACTGTTGATAGTCCTCTTTTATCAACTTGTTTGTCAGTAGCTTGCTTCGCCTGAGAAACTGTTACATGTAATACGAAGAGCATGCCCTTGTGTATCGAATTAACTGAAAGACAAAAACAGAATAAGCAGGTGATGAAGGTATATTGCTACATAAGTAAGGAAAGTTGACTATAGAAACATTGAAGTCATCGCGTTTATCATAAAGTTTTGTTGTTAAATTACCATCAATGTCCATTTCCAGTAAAATATCCAAATATGAAAAAGATGACACAGACTCAGTGGTATCTTTTATTTCAAGTTCATTGGGATATATCGAGTCGACGTAAGTATGGAAATAACAAGTGTTAATTGATAATACGTCGTCAATATACCTGAATGTTGAGTTGAAGGCCACAGAGAATGATTTATTTTTTTCACGTACAAGTTTTTGAATAAATTCTGCTTCATAACAATACAAAAATAGGTCTGTTAACAATGGGGCACATTTGGTACCCATGGGAATTCAACAGATTGTTGGAAGACATGATTTCCAAAACCTAAAAAAAAAGTACTTCCACAAACGTTTCAGCTTTCCTGGCCTTATGGTTCGTAAGAAGAAGATTTTTTGAAACTTTCTCGAAAATTTTAAATAATTCCTAATTATCTCCCTTTGCGAATTTAATTTACACAACTTTGAATCCCCTTAGCCTAAGGATGTGTTGTGCCAAGTTTGGTTGAAATTGGCCTAGTGGTTCTGGAGAAGATGTTGAAAATGTGAAAAAATTTACAGACAGACAGACGGACGACAGACAAAATGTAAACAGAATAGCTCAGAATAGCTTTCAGCTCAGGTGAGCTAAAACATACCACTTTTTGATTTAGTTGGACGTAGTTTTGGACATAAAGGTATTTATGATTATAGAAATATAGAAATTTTAAGCTGCAAAAAATGGTTGGAGCAGAAATTTGGGACAGATTAGTTTTCTGTTAAATAGTGAATAATTTTGTGTCTGTACGAAGTCTGTTATTCTGTAAATGCTGTTCTGGTGAATAGATTAGCTTCATGTGATGACACAAATAAAGAATGTTTTCAAATATAATTTAACTTTTGTCTTTGATATTTCACATTGTTTACATATAAAGGGGATAATCTGCTTAAAAACTAATTTTAGCAAGTTACCAATATATAAATTTTATATCTTTGAATGCTGTTCACTATTTGTTGAACTTTATAATAACAGTGAAATAGCTCTGACAAAACATTCACATGATTTAAAAAATCCACATCGAGTTACCTGTCTTAAAAATTGTTATAAAAACTTCTTGACACATCTTTTAAAATCAAAGTCTACAAATTCATATCTGGTATTCTGATTATGATTTAATTTTTTTAAAATATCAAAAGTTTAAATGGTCGTACACTGTAGGATATGAAAATCAACAATTTGAAAATGGAGAAAGTTCACTTTTCACAAACGAAAATTATCATGCTCAGGAAAATTATTTGTATTATTCTAATTATAAAGGTTTTATTGCAAACTGTGATCCCTGAGTCCTACAACATTTTCCTCGTGTAAAATGTGTTCGAGTATAATTGTGAAGAAGCTTTTAATTTTGAAAAAAATCGTTCTACGCACAACTATCATTTCTTTTCTACTCACTCCTCAGGGTCCGTTGAATATGTTTATTATTATATCTTAGCACGTTTGCAAACCAAAGTGTTTGGGTAATCTTTTGCTTTTTCTCTACAATGTACTTTAATATCTTATTTTTCCTCCCTCTGTATTTTCTTCTTTGCTTCCGATCTTTTTGTTAAAAAGAACGTATTTGATTGTTTGGGATTTGTTTTTAGACCAGGATTCTTAGAAGCTTTTCCTAAAAGCGGTTTCTTTTGGGGGCATTTTTGATGAATGGTAAAAGACCTTCTTTTACTGTGCGTTGAGGTTGATGGTGAGCACAAGCGACACGCGGTCAACGTATGTGCAACACAAGGTCCATTTAGGATCCCCTTACGTCTTTCGTACATGTCAAATTGTACGGTAATCTTAGGAGTTCATTAAGAAAACTTCATACGTTTTTATATATCGCAAGGAAACCGTGGTGATTGTTGTGCATGTCCAACAGCCACCGTGCTTACAGGAGGCGTACTTCCTTCCTAAATCGTAAAATACACTTGCATATCTCGCAAGATTTTTGTCTACCGCCGCAACGAGGAGAGGAGACATAGAAATGCCGGGCGTCCGTCCGTGCTTTCGTGTGTCCATGTGTCCGTGCGTCCATGCGTCCGTGTGTCCGTCCGTCACACTTTTTTGTAAGCGCTCTCATGCCTACAAATTTTGATGGATTTTCAATAAATTTATACCAAATGTTAATACTACTATTACCTTGGTCAAGTTCGAAAATCAGCATTGGTCGATACTCTTTGTTGGAGTTATGGGACTTTGACCACAATAATGACTCTGTTTTATCCATAAATTGACCTTGTAAGCGCTCTCATGCCTACAAATTTTGACGGATTTTCAATAAATTTATACCAAATGTTTATACCACTAATACTTTGGTCAAGTTCGAAAATCAGCATTGGTCGATACTTTTTGTTGGAGTTATGGGGCTTTGACTACAATAATGACTCCGTTTTATCCCAAAATTCACCTTGTAAGCGCTCTCATGCCTACAAATTTTGACGGATTTACATGAAATTAATACCAAATGTTTATACTACTTATACCTTGTTCAAGTTCCTAAATCAGCCTTGGTCGATACTAGTATACTGCTTGACCGGCGGTGGACCCATGAATTCTATTCTTGTCAAAACAAAATCTGCCCCTGACCACCCTTAAAAGCACAGACGACCAATTGTAACCGAGAGTTTAAAAAGGAATGTGGGTAATATATGAGAAATTATGAAATAAATGGAGATTAAAACTGATCAAATATTAGTTATCTCTGTTTTTAGTGTGACGTCACAAAAAAGGACACATTTCTCCGATGCATGAACAAATTATTGAAATATATAGAAATATGGCATAGAATTCTGCTTAAATACCTGTACCAATTCTATAGGTCATTGGTGATATCGTCATCATAAATAATGGCACTTGAGTAAGCATGGGATTGATGTTTTCTAGTAAAATAAACCAAATTCAAAATGCACAATGCACAATGATTTGACAAAAGCATTAGTTCTAATGAAAACGATGAATTACAATGCGTCAACAATTATAAATGACATCACAAGGATATTATATATATATATTATATATATATCCTCAAATGTTACGCGATTAGTAATAACTTTCTTTGTAGTTCATCTGAATTTAGCACTTTGAATTTGGGGACTGAAAGTTTATAATACCCCTTTAATTATCCCTTTTTATTTTAGAGATTTATTTCACTCCTCAGTCAATGGCGTTAATGGGCAGTGGAATATCTTTAATCAAACTGGTAATTTTGGTGCAATTCTATGATACACATTTTTGGTAAGGCTTTGTATCGTTGATTTTTCTCTTATAATTATTCATCAATGTTTAATAATCGATGCACGACTTGGCAAATAAAAAAGTGATCATACATTTAGTTGTTGTTATATATATAGTATGAATATTTACAAAAAAAATAACAGAACACTTCCTTTATGCGACTGCTAACATCCAGAACCAACCCAACCTTTGAATGTGACTGTCATTATCTATCTTTATTTTTTCCTTAAAAGCATGTACAGAAATTGTTGAGATAGTATTGCACGTTTGTAGCATTTAATACTACATATATTGAATATTAATAGTATATGTAAGTAATACTTACAAATGACAACGTAACGAGTTTAGGAATGACATGAAGAGTGTCTATTTTAGATTAAATTTTTAAACATTCAAAGTATTGTTGAAATTGGATAGTGGTCCTGGAATTAAGTATAACAGTGTGAACAGTTAATGAGCATGCCGACGCCGACAGCGACGACAGACAACGGACATCGTTTGATTTGAAAAGCGTACTTGAGCGTTTGATTGAGATAAACCAAAGAGTAGCTATTTCCCTTTACATTTAAGCAATGAATGTTACAAAAGTATTTGTATAATATTCACAGATCATTGCGTGCGTATTACAGTTCTAAAAATGATCCTACGCAATTGTTAATATATTGATATATTTACCTTTGCAACTGTCTTTGTCTGTGATAACAATACAAATCAATTTTGAACCCTAAAACTGCATATGAGTGACACAAAATGGGCGTGTCTTATAGCAAAACCGAAAACGGTATTGGCTGCACGGCGCGCGTAGTAATACATAGCATGTGCTGTCTAAGTAAAAAAAGTAGTGGTTTTGAAAATGTTTTCTTTTCGTACACAAAATGAATGAAAATCAAAATGAGCATGTAAAGGTTACCATTTAAAATAAAATTTATTGAAAAATATCTTAATATGCAATTTAAACATTTTATATAACCGACCGTCTGCTGATGAGTTGATTTCTTATAATGATCGTCTGCTGATCAGCTCATTTCTTATTTCGATCGAATGCAGCCACCATGAACGACGATATATCAGATGCGGTAAAATATGGCGATTTTGAAGTATTTAGTGGGGATAATTATGAAGCCCTCCTGCCAGAAATAAAATTAGAAGGTTTTGATTCTGATTTTGACAATTTTCTATCCGAAATGATCGTTTCGGACATCGATATAACTTTAACCCAACAGGCATTTGCCGAATTGAAAAAATCCGATGATCCCGGGTTGCCAGCCCCCAGAAACGCCGACGAGTACTCGTTTTGCCAAGCTTTCCAACGACGAAATTAAAGGATTTTAGGAACTCACACAATCAAAGGCTACAAATCAAAGCACCAAATGGGGTGTAAAAATTCTTACAGGTACGCTTCTTTTTTCTAAAAAAGTGAATACTAGTAAGCAGCAATTAAACGCAAACAAAAACAGCCCATATTAATGCAGTTACAGTTTTTCTCAAATAACTGTCAAAACATAGATATCATTGTGCGTTTTCTATTACAGATTGGCATATTGAAACGCTTGGAGTCCCTCTAGATCTGGCTGAGATTTGTGAGGAGGATCTGGCGAAAAAACTCAGTCGTTTTTACTGTGAAGCAAAACCCCAAAACCCGAAAAAGGAGCATACCTCTGAATATCATAAAAATACAATGAAAGCAATCAGAGCCGCCATAAACAGATATTTATCCAACATCGGTCGAAATATAGACATTGTAAGCGATAAAGCGTTCAAAACTGCAAATAAAAGTTTAACCGGTCTCATGAAGCATAGAATGGTCACTGGAACTTCTCGCCCTACAACTCATAAGGAGATCAATCACAAATCAGATTTACAGAAAATGTCTTCTTACCTGGAGAGTGCATATTCTAATCCAGTCAATCTGCGACTTGCAATGTGGTACATCATCGCGATACATTTTGTGTCTCGTGGTCTTGAATTTCATCATCAGCTTCGGGTAGATTCCTTCGATTTCAAAGTTGACGAAGAACGCTCCATATATGCTTGTTTGAAGCATGAAACAAAACAAAAAAACTATCAAGGTGGCATTCACAAACTTGAAGCACTGAACGACAAAAGAATGCATGAAACTGGAAACGAAACTTGTCCTGTGAAGATGTTGAAGTTCTTCTTGTCTAAAACGGACCCAAATGCGTCTCATCTTTTCAATAAATGCGTTAAAGATGCAATTTCTTACCCGAAAGATTGCAACATATGGTACACAGACGATCCCATGAAAAAGCGGTCATATGTTAATTTCCTTCCGGATATTTGCAAGGCCGCCGGATGCAAACGTTATACAGCTCACTGTCTAAGAGCGACAGCAATTCAGGCCATGAACGACGCTGGATTTGAAGCAAGACACATCATGTACTTCTCTGGGCATCGCAACGAAGCTTCCATACGTAGCTATAATCGTGAATTGTCTTCTACCAAAAAAAAGTGCGAGTGCAACTTTATCTACAATAACCACCGCAAGTGTCAAAATAAATGATCCATCTGAAGATTCATGTGTAATTTCCGGCCAACAATCACAGAATCTTCAAATCGTTCCCTATAATTCTGTGAATTCCAACTTACCTGTCAAAAATGAACTTAATTGTTCCACCATGTCCGACTCGAGCATTAAATCTGGAGTTTTGAATAACTCCCGCTTTGAGAACTGTTCCATTACCATCAAGTACAATCTCGACTGAGATGTAGATCGACCGCCTTACCGCGCAGGAGGAAAGTATACGTACCTTCCGCTATCACGAAATAAACATTCTAGTTATATACTTTTTTGCAATTACACACATTTTTAAAAAAATCAAATGATATTTGATTTGATATTTTGTTGTATCGACTTAATAAACTTCCAAATTTGAGTCTTCATTACATGTCTGTGAGTTTTCAAGTACAACACACGTGTGATACATGTGTCAAATGACGTATTCCTGGGGCGCAAGTGGGTTTGCATAATTATACGAATTTAAACAACGGTAAAACTGTTATAAATATTAAATCCCTAATCGTACATATTAGAAATAATATAAATATAAGTAATAAGGAATCATTCTTTGAATATTATGAGGTGATAATTCCGGTCGGAGCGTGGTCAAATCTAGCATAAAGCCCTTAGGGCTTTATTTGATTTGACCACGGCCCGACCGAAATTATCACCTCATAATACTCAAAGAATGATTCCTTATTCCTTATATAAACCTACATCAAACTTTGAACCCCTTTTACGGCCCAATAATAAGCCTGTGGCCAGAGTCTAAACAATTTCTAAGAAACAGCAATATGTCAAAATACTTGCATTTACCGTAAGTAAAACCATAAATGGTAACATTTCAGTTTTTGTGAAAAATGAAAATGCTTTTCTTTGAAAATTGCATCCCCAATGTGGCCTCCACCCTACTCAACAAGATTTTGATTTTAACGAATTTGAATCAAACTATCTAAATTTGCTTTCACTACAGTTGCAGTTTTCTATGCAAATGGTTTTTAAAAGAAGATTTTAAAAGATTTTTTCTATATATATATTCCTTTATTAACCCCCCCCCCCCTCCAGTTTTGATCCCATCCTATCCCCGGGGATCATGATTTGAACAAGCCTGAATCTACCCTACCTGAGGATGTTTCCACACCAGTTTCAGATTTTTAGCCAATTGGTTTTTGAGAAGAAGACTTTTCTCTCAAAATTCCTCTGTAAAAATTCAAACCCCCTTCCCCCAAATTTTGGCCCCACCTTACCCCGGGGATCATAATTATAACAACTGTGAATCTACACTACCTGAGGATGCTTTCACAACAAGTTTCAGCTTTCCTGGCTGATTGGTTTCTGAGAAGAAAATTTCTAAAATTTACTCTTTACATTCCCATGATAAAAAAGGGACCCCCGCCATTGTTGCTCCACCCTACCCTCTGGGATCATAATTTTCATAAGTTTAAATCTATAAAACATTATTATGCTTTCACATAGGTTTCAATTAGCTCAATTATTATGCCTTAATTATGTTTATGCTTTAGGTTGTCTCAGTTGTATCAACATTTACAGAAAACTAACAGAACACACTTCCTTTTATGCGCATGCTTACGTACTGAACCATTGCAACCTTTGAATATGACTATGTATGTCCTTAGTTATGTTTGGTTTCTCCGTAATCATGTACAGTAAATATCATTATATTTTTTCACACGTTTTCGACATTAATAACTAATCAATATTAATGGTATATATTACTTATTATGACTACAGACAACGTAACTTGTTAATGAAGGAATCTATAAATTATATGATATATGTTTTCAATAAATCATTATAGCTAAGCAATATATTAACTATTTCTCCAAATCATGTTTGAAACAAACCTGTTCCTGTAATGGGACTTTTAATACTTGCCGCTTTTGTCAGTTTGTTGCATTGATCGAGCCTGAACTTGCATTCCCGAGAGATTGTATTCCTGATCGTAAGGCTATTGATGGCATCTGCTCCAAAGAAAGTATGCGTTGTCTAACAGCGTCAATTACATGCGACATCCACTTATTTGAGCGTAAATGATTCAAATTAAGCGTTTAAATATGGCTATATCTTCATGAATGATCAGGCTGAAAAGCCTTTGAAAAATCCGATGTTTAAGATGCATATTGCTTTCATACCTAGTGTAGATACGACTCATCTGTTAGCTAAAAGTCAAATAAATTGTCTTTAACCGATCAAAGTTAATACCATTCATCATTTTCACATTAAAATATATTTGCTATGAGAGCTTATGGGATATTGATTTTCCCCCTAAAATGTGTATTAAAGAGAATTTTAAAAGCAAAGATCCTAAGCATTAGTTAAAATGAACTGTTTTTGTTAGTGACATAACGACTGCAACCTATGAGTATTCCTGTTAAATCTACAATTGAATATTCACATTTTTCTCTTTAAACAATGCGTTAGACTCTTAGAGGGACATGGGCATGATTTTGGTCAAGTTTCATTTTGCTATTTTTATTGTTTGTAATGCTTTGCAGCAACCTCTAATGATAAAGTATCCACTAATGATATAAAGTTGCATTAGTGGTGAGACTTCTGAACCTTAATGATATAAGTTTATCATAAACGAAATACCTAGCTGTTCACTAATGATACAATTTCAAAATTATATCGTTTAATGTCAAAATTCACGTCCACGGATATAAGAAAAAATCAAACAAAATAAGTCCATCGTTGACATCCAATGCTGTAGTTCTTATTGCATTATTAATGATACAATTATTAAGCATTGAATCTTTTTTTAAAGATTTTGTCTCATAACTGCAGTGGTGTGTGCATACAAATTTAGTAACGCGCGTTAGCGCGTTATGATAGGCTGTATGCGCGCACCGCTGCAGTTTTGAGACTATATCTTTCAAAAATTTATAACTTTTGCATTGTCTGCAAATTTGATTTATACCATAAAAATCATAGTTTATCCTAAGGGTACGTTCATATAAATATGAAGGCAATTTTAACAGCCACAAGTGTGAATTTTAATTTTCGCTTGTGATTTTGCATTGTACAGCATTCAACGTCATTGTGACGTCCTTATATCTAAAATAATCATCTGATATTATTCTACCTTAAATATCCTTAATATCCATAGATGAGGTATCTAGAACGAGCTGACCATTAACAGTAAAGATAATATTGTAAAATTTAAGTATAACTTTTTTATTCAGTTCTTTTTTTGACATTGGACATATAAACTATCTAGAGTACAGTACCGATCCGACCCAACCTAACAGAAAGTAAACCCTAAGTAAACCCTGGGTTTACTTTCTGGGTTTACTCTGGGCTTACTAGAGTGGATCCAGAGTAAACCCCAAGTAAACCCAGAGTGGACATAGAGAGGAAACCCCGATCAGAAGTATACCCTGAAAGCAGACGCTACATGTGTATTCGGAATATGCATGAATCACAGGTAGTAGGATGATAAGATAAATACAGGTCTGCTTCACACTTCAGTGCTTATAGTGAACTCCAAAAGCAATTCTCGAGTTAACCCAAAGTAAACCCCGAGTAAACCCAAAGTAAACCCCGAGTGGACCCACATTTTCAAAAAGTAAACCCAAAGTAAACCAGAAAGTAAACCCGGGGTTTAGTTGGGGTTTACTCTGGTGTTAGGTTGGGTCTGATCGGTACTGTAGGTCCTTATATCCCAAAATAGGAGCAACGTATCTGGTATGCAGGCAAAAAGTCGCGTTTCTCTGTTTCTTATAAGCATGTACTTTTGGATAAGTCGTGCATTTATGCGTGTTATTTTGTCTACTTCTCGCTCTGTTAACTAAAAAAGGTAAAAACAATTTAAAAGAATACATCATTGACCAATATTGATATATCTTTATGCATGTATTGCACTAGTCCATGCATTTTGTGGATGGTGTTGCCTAATGCATGGACGTCAACCATTAATGACACAATAACATGTATGAAGAGGTAAACACAAATTGCAAAATTAAAAATACATGTACTACTTTACATGTATTATACATAATTGCATCATTAGTGGTTGAAGTTCATCCTCTAATGCAATAAAAATATATCAGTAAGGGTAAGCAAAGTAACTATTTTGGGATTTTTTCCCTGATATTAGTAGTAGGCGTAAATTACCGTATGACCTTGATAATATAATTTTGAAATTGTATCATTAGTAAACAGTCAGAAATCTGACCACTTATGCAACTGTATATCATTTGTGGATAGTGTATTATTAGAGGTTGCTTCAATGCTATAAAAATACATTTTTAATAATCAAGTGACACTCAGATTTTGGTTGACTATTTGAATTGACTTACTGAAACATTGTGAACATTAAAAATTAAAAAATATTGTTTGATTCAAATAATGAGAAATGTTAATGCGTCTTAAAGTTTTCATTCTTCTTTTATTAAATCATTTTGTTATAACAGCTATGGGATATTACTTGTGCTGTGAGAAAGATCATATAATCTTTTTTTTTAGTATTTTTTCCAAAAATATTTATACAACTAACTATTTATTTTAAGACAAAAACGTTATCAGTGACCATGCTGGTTATATTTGAAATATAAAAACACAGTATAATGTCTCTTTTTTCAAAACTTCATTGAACGAAATTTAGATTTCAGATATCAAAATAAGAACACGGCATTAACAAACTTGCATCGTTATCTTGCTTAATTTTACCTCAGCAAACCTTAGATCAATCCGACATTGCAATACTCTATATTGAACTTTTGAGAGACAGTATGCGTCAACTTATTACACGCTATATTATAAAACAGTGCACCACCATGACTATATCGCAAAACAATGCACCAAATAGCAAACTTTCAGACGATTTCTACGCAATAAATGAAGAATCAAATATTACACAAATAATTGTCATTGTAGCCTGTAAACAAAAAGCCATGCTAGATTTTAAGTGGTTTTGTTCTTTTGGTTAATGTTATTCGTAAGTTTAAAATAAAACACTAACAGAATGCTCTTAAGGGGTATTTCTCCATTAAATAAGGACCCTCTCTATGCTCAAAACTAAATAGTTCTATTTTTATAGTTACCGTTTTTTAAAGGGACTTGGACACGATTTGAGATCAAAAATTTTATTTTCATTTTTTTTTTTGGTATAAAATGGTTTACTGGTGCATTTTAAAATTGACCAAAATATTGAATGTTAAAGTAAAGTTACAATCGAGATACAAAGGTAAGAATGATTGTTATATAAACAAAGCTTGAGTCTTATAGCTGTTTACAAAAAATGTAATGTAAAGAATTGTCATTTCTTAGACAAAATGACATGTAAAAACAATTTAAACGACTAGTAATTCAATATCTTCATAAATACTATTATCAACAAAAGAAAGATACATTTGATGAAAACCTACACAAATACAACACATATGTTAAAATGACAATATTCGAGATTTGTTTACAAAACAAAAAATTATGAACTCTGTATCTTGCTTATAACTTGATAATTGACTTTCAGATTTTGACATAGCATTATAAACTTCTATATTTATCATTATAAACATTGAAAATGGGAAAAAAAAACTTGAAAATTTTAATTTTAAGTGAAACCGTGTCTAAGTCCCTTTAAAGTAATTAGAATTGTCTGTCCTTTCATGCATGATAAAATATGCAGCAATCTAAATGGTGTGGCGTATTTGTAATGGATTTAAGAACAATAATCAAATTGCTTTGTTTACTAGTTTTTTTTTTATCTAAGTAAGCAAAATAATTTATTTTTATCAAAATGTTGTGTTAAGAATGCTTTGGTTTTTTTTTCTTAATGTGTAAAGATGCCAATGTGTTGCATTTATGTACACTATTTCATCGCTTTCAAAATAAAATAATTCTAGATTGTGGTATATACTAGTAATAAAAGACCATTCTTAACACAAAACTCATTTTCTGAAGATTACTTAATTTGTATAACAGTATCTTTAGCTGGATGCCTATGTTATTAATTATTCTCTTTAAATACCGCTTTAAGCTTGAAAGTATTCTTTAAAAAAAAAAACACTTAATAATGAACAAAATGAAGTTTTAATTTAAATCTAAGTATCCAGATTCCGAATCAAGTCTAATTTTTACTATAAATTTTCAGAGATTGTACGTTACATAAGACGTAATTACGTAAATATCTTTTTAATTAGTCTGATCAACGGGAATTTTGTGGTATATTAGTATTTTTATTTAAACAATGAAATAAATTGTACGTTGAAAATTAAACGCCTGTTCCTTCTGCTACAAAGGTATTGGACTATCAGTGCATTATATTTTACAACACTTCCTATGCACCTGATCCTACCTCTATTTTTTGGGGGGTGGGGGGTGTCCGTGTTCCTTCGCTTTGAATTTGTATTTCGTTTAATAGATTTTTGAGATGGTTGACAGTTTGTTATTGTCATTTTTCATTGAGTACTAAACCTGTTTAATATTCGTTGAGTATCAAAACATAGTGAAGTGGTGAACCTATACCGAATTCTATACCTTATTCATCTCAAAATGTTTGATGTGTCATGTTACTGTTGGATGAAGTTTTGATAATAATTTTGTATCACATTTATGTGCAAGAGTTATTGTGCATTTTGCTTGTCGTATGAGAGAGTGCATTCAGTGTAATCTTTTTATTTCCAGAAAATGTAAGATAAAAAATATAAATTTAAGCTTTATAATTCGAAACAAATGATTCTGTTTTTGCTGGTGACAAAACAAACCAATCTTTATCTTTATCCAAACTTTTCTAAACGTAAATTTAGAAATCAAAACATTATATATGTATCACAGTATGTATGTATGGAGAGAGAGAGAGAGAGAGAGAGAGAGAGAGCGAGAGAGAATTTTGTCTTTGCTGTTGAAATAAAAAGGATATAAACAAATATAAAGAAATCAGAATTTTACTTTTATCAAAAATTTTCTAAACGGAAATTTAGAATTCTCAACATATTGATCATATTATATACACTACATTACCAGACCTGCATCTTTAAAGTAGTTATATCGTTTTCAACAAACTTTTAAAGTTTAGATCAAAAATATACTGTCATTTTCTGTATAAAGCAGCCACAGACAATACGTACGTCATGATAATAATCAATTATAAAACAGTGCATCAAATACACGCAAATATAATGAGACGAATTCACGCCATTAATCCAAAAATCTGACATAAAACATTTTGTCTTATTCTCCCAGTAAATGAAAGAACATTGTAGATCGTAATTTGTTGTGTTGCTTCCAATGCTTCCATCAAAAGTAATAATCAAGTAAATTCTATTGTGGTATTTTCACTTAAATCAATTAAGGACCCTCTGTACAATGAGCACAGAAGAGTTATAATTTCGTAGTTACTTTACATTTTTGCTGTTAAAGTTGTCTGCCTTTTGATGTGCTGCACTCGCAATGGAAGGGCGTAATTTGTTCTATACATTATATTGAGCAAGATCCTCTGTTTTCTTGGTTTTACATTAGAGTAGGCAAGCAAAAATTAATTTCAAAAGTGCCCATGCACTTTAAAGTGTTTTTAAAATAATTTTCTTATGAAAATGAGCCTATAATCAAATAATATGCATTCAGCGTATAGACACATTCCTTGAAACCTAAAAACAGGGTCCTTAGAAGATGTTTGCATGTTGATTTTTTATAACATTGTGTATAATTATTAATCTTAGAATGCTTATTCTATTATGGAGAAATCAAGTATATAAAAATGATATTTACAACCGTAATTTCGTGTTATATATACAGTTTAGACATACACTTCTTGTAAAAAGACAGAACAATCACAGAAACTGCATTATTGCTAACACTGTCACGATTTCCAAATTGGTATCATATGGCTTTCACTCATCTAATCTAGCAATTGTATTATTGATAGGTATATGCATGTATATCTTCTCATTATTACATTTGATGGTGGACAATATTTCATAGTGGACTATATTTGATGATGGACTATATTTCCTAGTTGACTATATTTGATGGTGGACTATATTTCATCGTGGGCTATATTCCATGATGACAGTGTTAGATGCGTTGCCTTCTCTCAATGACATCAGTATTCTCCACAACAATCGGCTGAATGACTCTGAAAGAGAAGCAATGTAATTAGATTGTGTCCGGAATACATATAAAGGAATATTTTCACTTAATATTCCATATCAGTAATTAAACAAACCACCTTTAAAATGAGTAAATTGTTTGAAACTATGGAGTACAGGTATTCGAATACTTGACTATCGCTAGGGCTGATTCTCCGAACGCCTACTGCCCAATTATCATTATACAATTAAACTGGGCAATTATGAGGCCTTCTTAAGGGGCACAGGTAGACTTTACCTGTGAGGTAAAGTCTACCAGTGATTCCTTGAATGAAAAATAATATAATATAACAGTTTGTCATTTTTGAATGTCGTTATAATTAAAATTATTGCATAAATAAAAAGAAAACATTGACTAAATTTTAATATATTTATTTAATTTATTAGCACTACATATCATTTAAAAAAATAAAATAATGTTTTAAAATTGCATTACATTTTATACACAATTGTCTTTTTTTGGACACATAGCACTGTTTTAAAACACTCATAAATACATGGTTGTCTAAAAATAAATAACAATTCAAAATGACATAAAGTTTTAAAAGTATAATTCATACCAGTATATATACAATATTTACAAAGTAATTTGGGCACGGAGTCTGTCTTAATGTCCTTTCACTTTCACTGTCACTATGTCAATGTCCTAAATGAAGAAGTTCCGATGCTGAATCTGCGTAGGTCATAAGGTCGATGATCCCGTCTTGGTATCGCTCCTTCAGGGTCTGCAGTCTCCTCTTGATGGTCGCGTACTTCTTTGTCGGTTGACGAATGGTTCCTCCTGCTTGTTTCTGGATTTGAAGAATTTCTTTGCTGTTCTGGATGTCCTTGAATATCTTGATGACAGTGTAGATGTTTGGGTGCGCGTGTAATGCCATCCTCTTCAGCTTCCCATGCCATGCTTCTAGGTTGTTATTGGTCCGTGGTCCATTGGTTCCGAAGTGATTCCAAAGAAGTCTGTCACCATTCACCCACTGTTCTGTCACATAGTCTGTAAAGGTCTCTGTCACTTCCGTCAGGTCGGCTTCATCGCGGTCTTCCAGGGCTTGGAACCACACGTCTTCGATGCTGTCTAGAGGAACTAGGGGTAGGACGGCTGCTCTTCTTATCAGTTTCTTCACGTTGTCATCTTCTCTGTAGGGGATCTGTAAACCTGTGATCTGTGCCTTGCGCCAAACAGCCTGTGTAAAATGGAAGAAACATCCTTTGGTGGTGATTCCGGGGAAAACGTCTCTGATGGAGTTGTGTACTGCAGTTTCGAAGTCGGCAAGGGCACTGGTGGGAGAGAACTGCAGACCGAGGTCGTTCATCTTGTCGGAAAGGAGAGTGAAGAGTCTTGTGTACATGGCTTGGTTCTTTCCTGGAAGAAGGGCATACACAACAGGCGTCATCTGGTCGTCAGTCATGATGTGGATGGTGAAGATCTGGTAGAACAGGCTGGGTCAGGTGTAGAATGTTCCATCGCAGAAGAAGGTCTCGGAGGCAGCAAGGTCTTGAAGGTTGTCTGTTGTCGCAAACGCAAGTATCCTGTTGTTCTGGAAGATGTCATCTAGTAGAAGGAATTGTTGACCCGTCTCTGTCTCTGTCCATTTCCCCTCCAGTCTGATGTCTGCTGTAGTCTTTGGAAGTGGTGGTGTCTGTTTCCTGCGGGCTCTGTAGAGTGATGACCTGGCGGTGTTGAAAGTTGGCAGCCTCTCGATGAGCTCTCTGCTGGTGTCGTCCCATTCGTTGTCTCGGAGTTTGTTGAGTTCTTCGCTGAAAATGGAGGGGATGGGCCTAACTTCATCTGTACATCTTCTGGAGATGGCTGTCATAATTTGTTTGGCGACAACTTCAGTGTGGTCCGCTGCATGGGTGTGTTGCTGTCGTCCAAAACCTGTGGGGATGTCATTCTCTGTTGAGATACTGGCGGAACATCCAGATGTAGTGCACCTCCAGAAGATCTTGTTGTCCGTCCTTCGATTTACCCGGTAAATGTAGCCATTGAATGCGAGATTACGTCCCCCTCTTCTGTTGGTGATGAACTTAACGTTGATCTGTGCATTTGCCATTGTGAGTGAAAAGTGATGATGTCTGGATTCTTTCCTTATATTTATACAATTCTGCAGCTTGTGTTCATTTATTTACAGCGTGGATGAGTTCAGTTTAACATAATTTATTTACAGCTTGGATGAGTTCAGTTTCACGTCATTTATTTACAGCTTGGATGAGTTCAGTTTCACGTCATTTATTTACAGCTTGGATGACTTCAGTTTAACCTCATATATTTACGGCTTGGATGAGTTCAGTTTAACATCATTTATTTACAGCTTGGATGAGTTCAGTTCAACATCTTTACAGTAATTGATTTTAAAATTAATATTTTAAAAAATATCAAAGTGATTTTTTTTACCATAATGATGTTCAATTACTTGGTTTTATGACTTTATTGAAGCTTATGTCGTTCATTTATTCACAGCTTGGACAAATTTGTTGAAGAAAGTGATTTTTTATCATAATTTTATCTCAGTCATAATTTAGATAATCATCCTTTAAAATCTCTGATTTTAATTTATACCTTAAGATATAATGTTTTATTTTTATTTTGTTAAGATGTAAATTTTAAAAATGAAGAAAGATATTTATTTTTTTTTAAATAATATTTAATGATTATTTTATTTCACTGAAACATTTAGGTTATATAGCACTATTTATTGCATCCTTTTATTTATTTTTTTTTAATTAAAAATAAGATAATGTCGTCTACCTGTACCCCAAAGTATATACAGGTAAAGTCTACCTGTGCCCCAAAGTATATACAGGTAAAGTCTACCTGTGTCCCCTTAGAGGGCCCCATAATTGCCTTGACCAATTATTATTTTTAATTGAGGAGTAGGCGTTCGGAGAACACACCATCGCTAGGTCACAACAATCCTTAACTAATATTTTCTTAGTCGATGAATCGTTGTAAGGAAAACAAAGTCGAAACATCTTTTTTTTTGTGGCTAAATGCAGCAATTTTGGGCTATCAATTAACTGACAGCCTTCTTTTTTCTGCAATTTTGATCCGTAAGTTGCAGTGATGTGATTCCTCTAAATGTTATTATAAGCGGCGGATAAAAGGCAAATGGTTGATTTCTTGTTTACAGCTCATTGCTTAATTACAAATAATAAAAAAATGTCGATAATGTTAAATTGTGTCTTTTTGAAATATATTTCTTCATGAACTTTAAGGAGGCTGGGGGGTCCAAAAAAATTGTTTCCAAATTTCACCAAATTTGCAGAAATGTCTCATATACTCTTAATTTACATTTTAATGTGAAAGACCACATCACAATCATCGTTAATTTTATCATTTCTTGCATCTGAAACAATTGCACATTATGTAAGAAAAAAAATGAAAAATATATGAAAAATTATTAAAGGCCAAAAAAAAAAGATACCAATAACATCATTAAAAATAAGCACAATAACAAAAACTCAACATTATTTGTTATAAAGAAAAATTTTACAATTTTTACCAAAAAATATATTTGACACACAAATGCAAATATTAAAGAAAAACAAAGTAGCCACAAAATTATTTCCAAATTTTAACATGATAATAATCATTACATATGTAATAAAGATTGAGCATTAAAAAAGAATTTTGATGGTGAAATTAAAAAAAAATAAAAAGAAAGAAAATATTTGAACAAAATATTTGGAGTTTTACAAGTTACCTCCCTTTGAATAGTAAAAAAGGTGCTGAAAAACAGCTAAAATGATTTTTTGGCATCTTGTATCCCTTGGTTACCATCAATTGACTCTTTAAATAATGCTTCAGTACCATCATATCCATTTTTTACAAAAATAATTTCACTACGACGTAAGAGTTATAGAACATTAAAGTGAAAATCTTTTTTGTGTAGAGATAAAAACGCTTTAATATGGCAGCCACCCCCCAGCCTCGTTAAGAAATCGATTAAATTGTTTGGCAAGTTTAAAAAGCAAACAAAAGGCATGTATTGGTCACATTCAATTTGGTTTTTTTGTCCATATAACATTCTGATTGCTTATATGAATATTCAGGTACTTTGAATCCAATAAATGAATAATTCATCCGATAGAAGTTAAGGAGATGTGTTAATATAAACTGTAAAATGTTTTATTAAAATTAATGGTTCTAACGTCCCTTGAGGCTATAGCGATTGGGTATCGCTGCATTCTTATTAAGTATAAACAACCAAAGGAAACAGTTCTCTTTTTGTTAAAAAGTGAGTAGATGTATTTATACTAGTATGTCTCTTCAAACGTTTACTTATTTCAACTATCACTAAGGTTGCTTTCAATAATTTTGCAAATACAGGAGAAACAGAATGGCATGGTTTGCCTGGTAGTATATTATCTGTGACAATTTTTTTTTGTTATGAATATCAAATTAAATTATCTATAATCATTGGGTTATTTTTTAAATTTAAAATCAGTTCATTTATATGATACATATACTACATATCTTACACGAATTGACAGGTCCCTTTGAAATACGTCAGAAACCTTGGAACTTTGACCAAAGCCTCACCGTCATCATTTACACACATCAGTCCCGAGGCGCACCTGTCAGGAAATGATTGATTGGTTATTTGATTGATTGATTCAATTATTCTTTCATTAATTCAAACGATCATACATATATTTATGCATTTTAATTCACTGTTTAGTCCTTTCCAAGAGGCCAGTTTTTACGTATTTCATTATAATTCATAATCGTACGAAAGACGAATAGGGCCACATAAAAAAATATTTTTTAAGTGGCCCTACTCGTCTTTCGTATTATCGTATTCATCCAGAATTTATTTTTAAAAACCTAATATTTTTTAAATATCATGGATGAACAATTAGTTATTGTATTGTTTCCCTTACTCCGTTTATTCTTTGCATACAAATGCTTGAACTATGATTCATTAAATGAAAGGTTGTAGGATCTGCACGTTGTTTCAAAATGACATCAAAAGTGTATGTAAACAAAATGCATCATCTATGCCGGATTGCATGTTTTATTATCTCCATCATTATTTTTATCACCCATGAAAAGCAACACAATGTCGGTTTTGATTATGCATGCATTTGTTTATCCTGTCTAGTAAATATATTTTTGGCTCAGTGTCATTAAGGTGAAGACGATTGCAAGGCTCAGAATTCAGACTCCGTCGCTTTAACATTTTAAAAAAGCAAGTATCTGTAATGCTCAAATTGAAGATTATATTAATTTTGTTGAATAGGTAGTTATATTAGACGATAGCCACTAGAATAGTCGATGCCCGAGAGAAAACAATCATCCCATTCCTCCTCCTCCCCTACAACCCCCCCCCCCCCCCTCCCGGTTGCGAAACATAATATTATTTATTTTTATTAATTTGGAGGGGGGAAGAAATTTACAAGGCTTTACAGAGTATCAGTTGAAAAACTGTTGCTAAAAGTTGTACAGCAAAAACATAAATACATCTTCAGTTACCCACCTGCCTTCAGTTTTCGTATCCGCTATCAAACTATTAATTTCGCTCCTAACTCGTTACAATAACTTGAAACATCTTTATAGCACCATATACACCGAATTGAAAATATATAACAACTTTTTACTCGGTCATTTATTTCAATATGATATTACCTTGCGGTAGCCCAAGAACAATGATCCCCTAGTCTGCGTGCGCATTCTCTGCAACAATGACAAGGTCTTTGTACCACGTCACAATTTTTGGAGGGTAGAGGTGGACAGGGAACATCGGGGTCACATTTACCGCAGGCCAAGGTCATTGAAGATCCCAAGGACACAAGAATGAACAATCGAAGAATACAACAGTTCTCCATTTTCTATATCTCTTGGGTTTTTTTAACTTTTACTCGATAGCTCTTAATGACTGCAACTCAACAGAGATGTAAAATGATTTATGTGTACGCATGTATGTTCCTCCTACGATAAAAAGAAGAAAAACGAATCTGTAGTTATGTAATAGCGATTGCATCATCTGGCAGCTTTGTTTGTCATAGAGAATTTTCAACAATTAACAACAGAGCGCGCCAGACTCGTAGTAATTTGTCATGAAGAACGAAGGAGAGGGAAAATATGCAATTAAAGTGCTTGAGAGATGTGCCGGTGTGTTTTAAGGATTGGCCGAAAGATAGCATTTTGAGATTTACTCCTGGAATATCTACCGAATTCCAGCGTCATCTCGTATTTGCTTGAACGAAGCTGACAGTAACGTCTCGTTGATTTCGATATTAGTTTTACAGCTTTTAAACGGTTTTTCAAGTTTAATCTCATTTTATAAATATGCGCTGTCAAGGAAAATGCTTTTATACTTATCAATTAAAAGCTATTTTAACGTTAATTATGTATTTTCTATTTTCATTTATGCAATGAAGGCTAGTCATTTGTTTAATATCGCCTCTATCGTAGTTTTATAAGGCTAACATCATTATTCCCTAGAACAATGTGTTTCTACATGTTTTACTAACTTCATGTATCAAAATGAACATGCAAACTATCCCACCGGATACAAGCATATTAAATGTGAACAGTCAAAATAACAAGATACTCCGTGCATTTGGTGAAATGTCGAAAGGAAACTTGTAGGAAATTTAAAAAAAAAAATACCATAAGAGACATTTATAGAATAAGTATGGGCGCTTGTTGGTAAGTATAGCACAATTTTAAAAAATGCGTAAAGCTTAGAATATTTTTTAGATAAAGGTTGTTATAGCTAGCGTGTTAAATAATAGTTTTATAGCTCTATTTCATGCTTTTGTTTGAGCGCAGGAAATAATATTCTGGCGTATAAACAATTTCATACAACAATATAATCACGGTTTATATATAATCCTCGGGGCAAATTTTTCATAAGCTACCGCAAGGTAATTTCATCCAAAAACAAGATATCATAACTCTATTGTTTAAAAAGTGTATACGATACTTTTAAGATATTTTATGATAATGTATTGAGTAAGGGGCGAGATCGAAAGTTTGATGGCGGGTGAAAACCGAATTAAGAAAGTAACTACAGGAGTAGGGTAAACGCCTGCGTATGACGTATACTAGTAACATTAGATACACACAACTCTTGGTACATGCTTTGCTTGTTAAAATGATAAAGAAGCTGGACGCAGGTTAAACACCATTTTTTATTTATAAATATATGATAAACATCAATACAAATTAAAATATCGTTTATCGTTTAATTATAATTTTGTTACATTTTTAGCTAATTTGTAAGTTGAAGTTGAGATGACTTAACAAGTTAAACGGAAGCCCATGTAGTAATTGTAAAAAAAAAAATAATTATAAAACGTAATGAGTTGCACTATTGTAATTTGTATTGAAACACTTTAAAAGCAGCAAATTTTATATCCTGAGATTTTACGCGATAATAAAAAAAACGTTTATTCCAAGTCGCAAAAAATTTACCACAAAATTGTTTTCAGTTCAATTTACAACTATTAAAAATATCGCAAATCGTAAAAAATGGCATACTCTAAAAGAAAAGTCTACCTATTTAGATTTCTCTCTTTTTTGGGCAAAATGTGCGACACGCAAAAAAAAGCAAGATATTTTTTTTTATTTTATACATGTATGATAAACTCTCTATGATTTCTCCATGTGTTATAGCTCCGGAATCGGTACTTCCCAATCCCCGGAAGAGACGGCCGTCAAGATCCGTGCTAGAAATAATTTCAGGGATAAATATACACGGGAGATTGAGGAACATCAAAAGCAAAAGAGAATCGAGGAACAGGGAGAGGTGTGGCAACAGCAACGAGAAGAGGCCGCAAGAGTGCGCAGGCTCAGAGAGGCAGGTCAACAAAACAGAAATAAACAACGACAGGAAAGAGACCGGAAGTTACAAGAGGAACAGAAGAAGGAGGAGGACAGAAGAAACCGGAAGATGGTCGAACGTTATGATAAAGCCCAACAGATGCCAGATGACTCGTATGGTGGTAGTCAGGCGCCAGACAAATACCAAGCAAAGCAGCATAACGTTCAAAACACAGGACGTCCAGTCAGGATAGACGGTAGAATGGAAGGTAAAGCACAGAGAGATGCTAAAAACAGGGGCAAACTTATCGACAAGAGCCCGGATGAAACAAATAATACCTTTTACGAAATATCTCTTAAAGAAGATGATCAAACAGCAGTTTTAAATGAGCAAAGACTAAACGTGAAAGGCAAACAATCCGGTGGGGGTATTCATGTAATTCCACCAGACGTTGGGAAAGAACAACTCAAAGACGACAGACCACAACGCTCTAAAGTACGACAGAGAGCAGAAACAGCTCCAGATGTAAAAGGAATGGATAGAAACAGAAAGCAAGACGATATGCTTCTTCTGATGGGTCCAAGAAAACCGATTAAAGGGATTGGACAGCCTGATAAAAACCACCAAGAGTCGTCGGAATTGGTAAACGATGGAGACGACCAAAGGTCTGGTGTTCCTAAAAAACAACTCAAAGATGACAGACCGCAACACTCTAAAGTACGACAGAGAGCAGCAACAGCTCCAGATGTAAAAGGAATGGATAGAAACAGAAAGCAAGACGATATGCTTCTTCCGATGGGTCCAAGAAAACCGATTAAAGGGATTGGACAGCCTGATAAAAACCACGAAAAGCTGGAATTGGAAAACGTTAGAGACAAGCCTGATGTTCCTAAAAAGCGTCCCCGGAAACCAGAGGTTGTGGAAGTTTCAGGAGTGCAAAGAGTTCAAGAAATAGAGAAGGCAAAAATGAAAAAGGATGAAAAGACTATTCATTCAGAGGCCCAAAGACAACAACAAGAAAGTGATCAAGAAATTTCAGAAAACGGTCACGAAGTCGCCAAGGTCAAAATTCATCCCTCTGATGTTGACCCTAAAATTCGAGAGAGGGCTCTTACCTCTCAGTACTAAAACTATAAAATATATTTCAACAATTTTGGGTCTTATGAAAATACATCTGTATAAAGATTGATTTAATTTTAACACATTTCATTGATGTGTCAAAACAGGATTGGGCAACAAGCAAAGTCTATACATTATAATAAACCCTCCCCTAAATACATGTTACAATTGTGAAAGCATTAGGCAATTGTAATACTAGTATTTAAAACCATTACAAGAATTGAAGATATGTTCAAATGCAACAAATTGTCTTAAATTATTAATCAATAAGTTGGATAAGGTACAAAATGTAAATATATGTATTCCCGTATGATTGAAGAAATTAAAGAGTTTTTTTCTTGTATTGTGTTTACTGTCGATTCCTAATTAAAAGCGAGGAATAAATATGTGCGTAAAATCGTGAGTAGCGCATCCCGCGGCTTTTAAGATTTTTATTTTATTTTCTGGACAGATGAAAACTAAATGAAACTATGATAAAAAAAAAATCGGCGATTTGAAGCAAAACGCTTGAATCGCAGAATCAAGAACTCAAATAAAATGATAAATCTACAGTATAACTGCTTCAACATTCCTTTGTCATTATATGTGCTGCCTTCGGGTAAAAGCCTCGTCTTATTACGTTTTAGACAAGAAACATGTGATTTTTCTTCTTCAAGCATGGAACGATCAATTTATAGGAACCATACTTTGAAAACGTACAGATATTTCTATACTAATAGAAAATGAAGTATTGTAAACACAGAAGTAACTTATATATACACGTTTAACTTCCTCCTAGCTTATGACAACTCGTTTACAGCGTTTCTTTTGCGTCATTGACATTTGGAACGCAAATATGGCGTTTATTTAACACCTAAAATGCGCATAGCGCATTCAAAGTGTAAAAGCACACAACTCATGTGATAATTTCAATTTTACCATTAAAATTTATGAGTTAAATCAATCAAGAATTACTTTATTTAATGATTACAAATGTCTTTTTATATACCAGTATTTCATTTCCAATATCAAAGAATTAAAAAAAACCAAAGTGAAACAATTCAACAATTTGTTTGTTACAGTGATTGTCATGTGTAATGTAATCTATACTATACTGCCATTCAAATAAAATAAATATGCCAACTTAATACTAAAATCAAAATAATATAATCGTGTAGTACTTTGTAGTGAGTACTCAACAACCTTTGATACACAAATGACAATTACATTAACAAATATAACTATGCAATACATTGTAGTGAATACTCAACAACCTTTAATACACAAATAATAAATCATGTCAACAAAATCAGAAAACAACAACCTAAAACACAACCAGTGGTCACTATCACAGATATAAGGTACATGTATTAAGATCTTGTTAAGTCTCTCATGGCATTACAGGAAATTTTCTAATCAAACATTTCAATAAAAATCTTTATACTAACTATAATAAGCAGTTAAATCAGATTCATCGAAAAACAATACAATGGGAACAAAAATCAGTCCTACAGTAATTCACAAGCAAAATATATTATCAAATTATGCTTAACGTATAATATACATGTATTTTGTATCAAAAAATACAATATATATATTTTTTTGGTCAAGTCAAGTTTATGTAATTCTCAGCATTAAAAATACATTTATCTTCTAGAAGTCCATGATTTCACATTTTGTGGCTTCAAATGTTCTCAAAATTGCTCCAAGCAATTAAAAACTTATTTGACTGTAATATATTGTTATGGGGCACTTTTTACAGTTTTGAGGTTTTGTTCCTTTCTAGAAATGGCTTCAGGTGCTGGTGAAAGGAATAATGAACCTGCAAAAATTTATATACTTAATAATACCTTGCAGAGTAACATTATTCAGAATACTTGTAAATTTTTTTCCCTTTGTTTCCAGGTGTGCAATGTATTGAGGTAACTGAATTCTTTCATCATTTTTGCAAAGTGGATCGACACTTATAAAAGCTGTACTAATACAATGTCTATCATATCTGTTCATGTGAATGCAAATAAATATACAACATCCAGTACAATTGAAGAAAAAAAAAAACAATATAGTGAAATATTAGAATACAATTATTCATTGAGGCTGTTTATATTGGTAATTTTGCTGAAAATACGGTACTTACATCAGGTTGGTTAAGAGGTTCATTTTGTGTTGATTTTAGCATTCTCTCGTAAACATTTCCATCGTAACAGCCAAGCACCGAACCATGTGTGTTGTCATGTATATCAAAGGCATCTACAAGGGAGACTGCATCTGGTCTGAAATGTAAAGAAATTTTTGAATAATACAGGTACTCTTAAATCTAAAAGAAAGATTACAAGAGAGAGAGAGAGAGAGAATGTCTGTGAGTAGCAGGGCTCAGAAAAGGAGAAATTTGCTAAACCAAACAAAATATGTTTTACACATGTAGAGTTACTAAGCAACATGTCTAAGATATTTAAGAATTATTTAGTACATGTAATTGGTTCATCTCACCTGATTTCTGCCAGCATCTTGACTTCTGTTTCTTTCAGCCATTCCATCTGTGGCAATCCAATGGACTCAGTCTTTGGTTGGATAAAAATTTAGAAAATATACATCATTATCGTAATAATGGTAAAAATACAGAATGAGCAAACTTTATACACATGAAATTGAATAAAGACTTTTAGACATTTATGACCAAAGTTCATATGGGTATATCCAATTTTATTTTTGCCTTTTTTTATTATCCATTTTTGACTTATCTTGGTCTATTTACAATCAGCTGTTATAATACTCTTCTGTTTATAAAATATAACAATGTAAAATCATATCTAATTGTCAGTTGGCAAAACCCAATCACACATACATAAACAACCAACAGACTTCACTGTGTCTCCATAATTCATACACAGAGTATAATATGGTGTAGAGCTATATAGTTATACAGGAATCAAAAGGATATTGTTAGTCTCACCTCAAGAAAATCTCCAGCATTCTTAACAATGTTGAACACAGTGAAGAAGACAAGCAGATTGTTTAAAGCTTTGGAAACAGGAACACTGATCTGAAGTTGATTCATGCCTTCCTTGTAATCAACCATCATACAGTATAACAGGTGAGCCTGTAAGTGTGTACCAGAAATTAACATGACTGTGTATTAAATTAACTGTTGTTGTAATCAACCACCATACAATATAACAGGTGAGCCTGTGTGTACCATAGAATAACACTAGTGTATTAAATTAACAGTTGTTGTAATCAACCACCATACAGTATAACAGGTGAGCCTGCAAGTGTGTACCAGAGAATAACACTAGTGTATTAAATTAACAGTTGTTGTTATCTGTTATCAACCACTATACAGTATAACAGGTGAGCCTGTGTGTACCAGAGAATAACACTAGTGTATTAAATTAACAGTCATTATAAACAACCACCATACACTATAACAGGTGAGCCTGTAAGTGTAAGCCATAAAATAACACTAGACTAAGGGTAAAAAAATTAACTGTTCATCATTCAGTATAACAGGTATATGTAAGTCTGCAAGTTTTGAAAAAAAATAACACTCTTAAAACTAACTTCTCTTCACCTAATGCAACGTTCCCACTGGCATGTGATCTGTCACAAACACTATGTCACCAACACTATGACTGACAAATCATAAGTGATCATGGAACTTCTCAATAAGTTTAGGATTAGGTACAAGGTAATGCAATTCTATATGTAAGTCCTTATGTATTTTTTCAAGCTTTAACAGGTAAGGTCAAGATATGTTATGAAAAAAACCCAGTTGTTTCTGGCAGTGTATATTCTCTCTTGTTACTGACCCTTGCTGCTCGGACAAGTTGAACCAGGTTGTCATTCATGGCCTCATGTTGCTTTTTTCCCCCTTCTATATCTCTTTGGAGCATCCTAGCAGCTTTTGAAATCATCCTAAAAATTCAAAATAAATGTGTGACAAGTCACCGAAAGTCCTCTACGTGTATTATGTTAAGTAATAAAATAGGCATGATGTTTACAATGACACTGTTTCACTGAATTTCAACGAGTTTTAACTTTTACAAAAATGTTCTTTCTATGTAAAGGAGTCAGATGATTTGACAGCAAGCATTTTTTTACATGACTCATGTAATTAAGATAATTATAAACAATATATAATAAAAATTTCAGTTATTGTTCAGCAGCAGAGGGGTAACAAGGGTATACAAGTTTAAGTCTCCCTGGGTGATCAGTAACATGTAAATTATAGAAATCTTATCTATGGTACTTACCTGTAGGCTCGGAACCTGTACACCTGGCATAACAAAGACACATTCATACAGTCTCCAGGTGAGTTGATGGGACAGGTGTATTTTATGGGGTCCATACACAGGTATTCTGTGGTACCAGACAATCTCTCTCCGCTAACAGCTGCAGCAAACCTCTTCATCAAGTACCTATACATAGTAAGTAATTATCATGTTTCCATTATGTATTTACCATGCAAAACGTAATATGACTTCTCCATATCTCATTTCATTTTGCACATCAAATTCTTAAAATTAACTGTAAATTCAAAATGGGCTACTACAGATTATATAACTCTCAAGTCAGAACCTTTCACATTAATTCTGAATAACACTCCATTAAATTGATCATGAACAAGTCTCAAAAATAGCATTTCCTCTCACAATTACCAGGTACGGTTGATTTCTTATTTACCTTGGGTTCCTCTTCACCTATAAATATCTGCCACTTTGTATCAAATACTAATACAAATTCAAGTATAAAATCACAACATAATTTCATTTTGTAATTGTTCACAACTGTTGGAAAAATAATGTAGAGATTTTAAAACCCCTAGAGGATATTTCTTGCCATTCTAAGTAATAAAGGAATTTAATTTCTATCTGTGTTACACAATTGTTACATAGGCAAGTTATGTTACATGAAATACAGTCGCACCTGTTTTTAGAGAATGACAAACTGGCCACTTAAAACAGGTGGCCTCTTATTCCAGGTTTGTACTGAGGACACTCCTTGTTTACTAACCTCTATAACCATGGCCTTCTTTTTTATATGAGAAGACCTCCTCGGAAGAGGCTCTTCCTACTTTCCATTCATATAAATTTATTCACAATGCCAGATTTCTACTCAGAATTCATTATAAAATGAACAATACTGGCAGTAGGGCTAACATACATGTTAAGCGCGAGACTGACCATTTGATAACTTTGTATTGAATTGGGTTATCTTATTCAATCCTAGCACAAATTACACACAATTATTGGTCATCACCTCATTATCTGCTGTTTAAGGTTGGCTTTTTTTGACACAAAGTCACGTGTCACAGCAGAAATCATGTAAAAAAAACAGACAATTGAAAACAGGCAAGTTAAAAGCACAGGAACTAAAAACACTGGCCGTTGGTAGCATTAAACAGGTGGTCGCCTAAATGAGTCAAAATATAGTGAAAAACTAAACAGGCAGGATTGAAACTGGACGCTCATGGGGAGTGGCCACAGGTTAAAGGTGGCTGTATAAGCTGGTGCGACTGTAGATGAACTTTTTCTGCCAATCAAAAAAGGTTTTACAACCAGAATTAAATTATTTTCCTTTAAAAAGAATCTATAGTATCCTCCACCCCTTCATTGCTATACAGTGCTAGGTTTCTTTTAAGATTTTTAAGACTAGTACACAATACCTTCCATGCCAAAATTTATACAGTGTGTAAATTACACAGTCTGTGTTTTTTAAACACCTCTTTTTTCACATTACACACCTGGCGACCTGCAGGTAGAGCACAGTGTTCTCCCCTTCCACAGTCACCAGGGCCTTGGCCGATGCTACTGCGTCCCCCAGGGCTGAAGCGGCCAGGTAACCGTGTCCCCCACAGGCCTGTCTGCTGATCTCCAACAGCTCGACCGTCATCTCGGCTGACAGGGCCTTCATGCCAGCCGACTGACAATGGATCTACAAAAAAAAAACTCAGCCATTTAAAGATTTTCCTAACCATGCTTTTTTTTTTAGCTAAACTAATAAACTAGGTGGCATAACTCAAACATTCAAGCAAAAACATTCTTTACTTTACTAGAAGAATCACTTTGATTTATTATTCAAAATCACTTGAATCAAAAATAAAGCACCATACATGTAAATAAAGCAATACATTTACACAATACTATACCTCAGGAAGATTTTTAAAGTTTCCCTTCATTATCTCTGCATAGGTTTTTAAGTACCTATTCTTGAGGGTTTTAGAGACAAAGAATAAAGCGTAGGCTGTGGCAAGACTAGGAAACACTTTGTACTGCTGGGTCTGGTAGTCCAAGATCTTGCTCTCCTTTTCACTGCTATGACACATATTTGTAACAGTTAGAATCAAATTATTACACTATGTACTATGAATACATCTAAAGACTAAATATGCAACTCTCTCTCTCTCTCTCTCTCTCTCTCTCTCTCTCTCTCTCTTATTCCATACAGTTAACAAGAATTTTGTGGAATGCCTAAGAAATGCAACTTTGCATGTTATTATTAACTTAAACATATGCTCACATGCACCATGATTCACGACCTTAGTAGATCTACATGTCAGATTCATGCGAGAATTCTTATAGATACTTAAATGTACTTGTAGAAGAATCATGAGAAATTAATGGCTTACCTTGAATCTAATGTAGACTGTCTTCGAACAGCAGAGTACCGAACAATTATTGTAGAAGAATTACTGAGAATCACGGAGCACCAGTTTACAATAGTGACCCTCACCAAGATCATGGCAGAGTAGTTTGCCTTGCTAGGGCCTCTGGATGTAAAATGGCCTTCTCTGCTAACCTTCACAACATAAGTAATATATGTATTTATTAAGTAAATATAAGTACATATATTTGTACATGTATGTATGTAATGTACATATAGGTATATAGGTCCATATCTACCAGGTATTTAACATGTTTAAATGCATTTTTTTTTCTACTGTGAATATACATATGAATACAGTTACATAAATTTTTGTGAAAAAGAGTTTTGTGTAAAATCAGATTAAGTATATCATCATGGTACAAAAAATAAATATGGTCATAATCATTTTGGTGAAAAAAGGACAGAGGAAATGAATCAATGGATTTTTTAGGGACCACTGTAAATTACTTTCTACATGCAAATACATGAATGTTATTTTCAACTTGTGCTAAAGACACAATTGATACTTTTTTCTTTAACAACATTATGATATTTTATTAAGATAGATATATTTATCTAGCATATAAATGCAGTAAATCTCACGTGTTTTCAAGTTTAAATAACTATGTGAGTTTTAAGCTAATTCACCTGAGCATTTTTCATCAGCATATTCTCCCTTGGAATTCGTACATTATTCAGGATTAAGTAACCATTGTCAACGGTATTAAATGTAAGTTTTGGTCCAATATCTCCAACTTTTACACCTATAATATTCAATAAATTTTACAAACTTATCATATGATTTGGGTATGAGGTGCATCAATATTATTGTATATCTTATTTCAAAATTTCATGTAGTCACAATTCCTAAAAAAAAAAAAAAAAAAACTAGAACTGTCCTAATGGGACTAATACCCCCGCTAGGCTAATTTCAAATGGGACAAATAATTGAATTGAATAATAATTAAGGTTTGGAACACATAAAAAATAAAATTCTAGAATTGTAAAAAAAAAAAAAATAGTTAACAAAGAAAAATCAAAATTGTCAGAATTTCACTGTAAATACATATCTATAACAGTAATACATTTACAAATGTATGTATTTGATGATATATTTTTTTAATTTAATTGATTTAAAGAAAAACCAACAAAATGACAAAAACCCCTCCCTTTGCAGTGAATAGAAATACCGGTAGCCAAGCAATGCTCTTCTGTTGATAAAACTTTCAATATCTTTCTTATAAGAGTCTTGACAGATGCAATTAGTTGTTTCAAATTTTCCTCACTTTCTCCTATGGCACAATTGAACTCCATATCAGAAAATTGATCCCATAGGACTATGATTTTCTTTGATGAGCTTGTTAAATTTAATAAACTCCCAAAACATTACCATAATTACCATACTATGTAAAAATATGTAAAAAAGAAAATTTAATATTACTAACAATTTTAAATTGCCAAAACACTACAATCATATCAGTAATTTTGAATTTCATTTAAATTAATGCCCAATAGGGTCACTTCATCAATTTACTTGACAAATATATTTAAACAACCTCTAAAAATAGTTTAACTTCTTTATTAATAATTATATTATTTATTTCCTTATAATGATAGACCTTTTGGTTTACATGAAACAGTTTTAAAATAGCCCCAAAACCATCACCCATTTTACAGATTATCAATTTCCCCTAAACACATGCTCCATCTGAACCATGGCTCAGATAATGGCTCCCTTGGGACAAATGAATTCAGCCACACTTGTCTTTGATGTTCTCATTAGCTCCTAAGAATTTATCATTGACAAACAAAAACTTTGCATTGTCAGTTGATAGAATACTTAAAAAAAATAATTTTTTTTTATTAATTAAGACATAAAGACAAAAAACTCCATCTGGATGTATTTATATAAATATATTTTAGAGTGTTTTCTATTAATTAATTAATAAAATCTGTAAGGATTACCTCCCTTACTTTTCAACATTAGTGTACAATATATAGAGTAAGGAAAATGAAAAATGTCATAAAATCATTAAATCTTGTCTGATCTTAAAAAAAATTGCAGGTGCACATCTTCAGATGGTGTTCAACATATGTACAAATTTTCAAACTGTTCCATGCAGTAATAAAAAATTCTATAGGGGGGACAAAGTTGCGTCTACAGACAGACGGACAGACGGACAGACAGACAGACAGACAGACGGACAGACGGACAGACAGACAGACGGACAGACGGACAGGGTGAAACCAATGTACCCCCCTAAACTTCGTTTGCGGGGGTATAAAAATTCAATTATTGCTACACATATAAGAGTGTTTTATCTTAATATGTTTCTCTTGTTTACAAATTAAATTTGGATTGTAACTGCATTATCATAACACACTTGACACTCCCTCCCCCATTGCATATAATGTATAAAAGGTTTGGCTTTTTTTCTGACCTGGCAGTGGTTTGTGATCCTTTGTGCTTCTTAATGGGGTTAGAAAAGGGTGCATGCCATGCTTTTTACCATCAATGATTAAAGTAGCTAAAATGATGGCATAGTTCACAGACTTTCCCACTGAAAAGGAAAATAGAACACCAAAATCAACTACATACATTGTTTGTAGTAACTAAAGGTATTACTTTGCAAACATTAGGAAATTCTACATTTGAAACTTTTTATGATTATACATGTAACATATGTGCATATGATACATGTATATCTACAAATACATGTTGGTTATATATGTATGTTTTAAACATTCATGTAGTATAGGTGAAAGCGCTAGAGTATTGTGTTATCATCTGGAGTATTGTGATATCGTCTGCTAAAAATTTTTTTCTAGATCTAAGTATTTATGCAATAAAAATTACTTAATTCAAACATTTTTTTCCTACAAGCCTTTTTTGTTAATTTTAGTTTTCTGATTGATAATTAAAACTGTATGATTGAATGAAATAAATGCATGTAAAACTGTAGTACTGGCAACTGTTCAGAATTGAAGATTTAGTCTTAGCCTATCTGTATCAAACTCATACCTGTATTTTAGTGTACATAAATATCGAGGATAGTTCAATCAAGACCCTTATTGAATATCACATAAGTAAATCATGATTAATCATAACCTGGCCAGGATATGTGACACTTACAAGCTCCTGGCCACCATTTAATGGATGTAACGGTTGGTGTGTTTAAAATAAACTCTTCTGTAGTGGCATCATAAGTTGCTATGGTTTCCAGTCCCTGCAGATTAGTACCTGTGGATACATCATAAACGAGGATCCCATGATTATACAGATGATCAGAATATAAACAATGTCTACATCCAGGTCACTTATCCTCTGTTAAATTAACAAAGTACGAAATTGTCTGGTGTATGTTTATTATGTCTGAAGAGAGTCCATTATATACTGAACATTTAAAATCTGAAGCATGAGCATTTTACATTCACAAACAAGTCTGAGGATTAAATTTCATGTTATTTGTTAATATATGTATGACATAAGCCTTACCATGCCCCAGCTCTGTCTGGGCATACGTGCCAATAATCTGGTAGTTCCTGGCCAGATGAAGCCATTTTGCCTTTTGTTGTTCTGTTGATAGTCTCTCTAAGGCAGGTATGAACATTACAGTGTGCAGTCCTAGGGAATACTGATGATTTATCACACTGCAATTATATTTCACATTGTAAAGTTTAAATTTTCTACATCCTGATTTTTATTTGGCACTATGCTCATTTGCAGTATCATCTGATTGATCTCAAATGTAAATAGCTCACTTATATTAAATGTATTTGATATTAATACCCTATTTGGAAGCGTATTATAAACCATTAATTGTTATAGAACTTAAAGTCATTGATCACAACTTGCAAATTATAAAGTCAAAAAATAAAAATGGTACACGTTTTGAATTGAAACACAAAATTTGGACATGCAGAAAATATCAGTTGAATATTAATTATGATACCTGGAGCTATAATATTCTTTCTCTCTCTCTCCCTCCCCCCTCCCTCTCTCTCTGCTTGTCAAAAAATAATTTCAGACCATTAATTTACTTTTCAAAAGTTCAACAAGCTATACCTCAATGTGTAAAACAAACACAAACATACTTGACTGCAATGCCGAATTCTTCATCAGTCCAGTTGTATTCCTCTTTTAGAGCAAATAACCGAACACTCCTCTCTACTCCTCTAGCATATATCTCATCGCGTGGCTTATAAACACTGTCAATGGCACAGTCTCTAAACAGAGGATCCTTGAATAAAATTCTCTCTGCAATATAAAGAGGATATCTATTTTGTGTAGTTTTAAATTTGCTCTATCCAATGAGTTGAAATGTTGTACATAATCATGATAATGAGTTGAATAAAGCAAACATAAAATCACACAATTATAGATGTTCTATTTATCTCGAACTACTTGATTTATATCAAATGGATTTTAAGATGGCCCCTTAAATGACATGAATTGATTTTTTTTTTTACATAATCAGTGATGCAATGTCATGATATGCGGTAATGGTGATAATACAATTTAGTATGTCCTTTCAGAGATATATATTAGCTGGTTTAATGTTAAGTTTCACTGAAATAGACCTCTAAATAGTTATTCTTAGAGCTTTTAAAATAACTTGAATGGATAACGTTATACTGAAGACTTAAATAGTCAAGTTTGTTGAAATGCACAAAGTTGCAAATGCAAAAAGAACAAAATATAGAGCCATCCAATGTCAAATCTGTACTGGCTACTGGCTATTGGATATGTATACGTGATAAGCCAGACGTTTCTATGATTTATGATCACTGATAGCGTCGTAAACAGGTAAACCGGTATACGGAATCTTACCTATTTGCCGTCTTTTCTCTGTATTATTTCTACCGCCATCGACAATAGCAGTTATTTCTGATATATATGGGGTTAAACTGGAACAATCGCGTTCAGACTGTAGTTCTGGATTCACTTTTGAAGGTATTTTTCCAAGGTCCAATATTGCGGCAGCAGACATTTTGAACGGAAGTATATGTTCAGTTGCAATCTGAGTCACATGATCAAATGAAATAGAAATTTTAGACTCAGAATTACACCATAAACCATTCCGGAAATACCTCTTTTTCCTCTATGCGATCGCGTAATAGATGTCTGTGCTTTAATAAGATTGTTTTCCTGTTGAATATTGTGTAAAAGGAGTGAATGCTTCATAACTATACTATGGCACGCGAAATTCACAATCAAAGTACTGAAAGCCGGGCTCTTTTGGTGTGTCTTTATGCATATTGTATAGTAAAGACTGAAAATCTCTCTCTCTCTCTCTCTCTCTCTCTCTCTCTCTCTCTCTCTCTCTCTCTCTTATGCTTTTAATACAGGCACGTAGCACGTAAAAAATTCATATGAAAAGAAAAAAAATTTGGATTGAAATTGTAGTTATATATATATAGATATTCTCACCCAGATATCTGATATGAAATATGACTCAATGGGATATCGTAAGAAGACAACTCTCAATGGTATATTTCTTATAAGATATCTTATAAGAAATATAACTTATTACTTTAAAAATCTCTAATTAGAACTGATATTCTTACTGATATGTTTTATAAGAAACATTATAGTCTTACTTAAAGTATCTGGTTTGAAGACAACTTACTGATATTCTAACTAGCTGAGATATCCTATAAGAATTATTATAACACTGGCATAGAAATGGTTATAGGGAAGACTACCATTATTCCTGTTTATCACCAAAGCAAGTATTTACGTGTGTGCCGATGGAATAGGTATTGGATTAAGATTTTGATTTTAAAAAGACTGAGGCATATAATACAAATTTATTTGCTTTAAAGTAAAGGTTTCATCATATATAATCAATTGTCAACGCATAATACAGAGTGACAAAATGTATGGCGTATATCAGATTCTCAGTTCCAAATGCCGTTCTGAAGCCAAGGAACCAGGTACGGATCAGTGCGAATAACACTTTTGTAAGTTTGCAGAGCAACGGGTTCGGAACCTTGAAAAAATAACAAAGAACTGATTAATATACTGCATATATATTAAAAAACAGGGGCAACATTAGAAAGCCTCTGGTGATTTTGCATGCAAATACCTGAACAGAGACCACAAAACTTTCTACATCCCGTGTTTCGAACATCATTAAGGTGGGCGTTGACACAGACATCTTTAATTTCTGAGCAGTAGTGTATAGAATCAAGACAGTCATCTGTTTAAATGAATAAAATAAGATAGGTCTTTACATCAGAGAGAGAGAGAGAGAGAGAGAGAGAGAGAGAGAGAGAGAGAGAGACTTACTTTTCTCTTTTCTTATTGTTTCCTTTATAAAGTCTTTGTCATATTGTTCTTTTTCTGTTCTCTTCGAATGAGTCCCTGGAAGAAAACTCAGATACCGTATTCTTTTTATATTACTGTGTATTTATAGTTAAACGCTGATTTTTATAATTAACGCCCAAAACTGTTGATAAAAATAATCCACTTTTCAAAGAACTACATTGTATGCATTGCTATAGTTACCATTGTTTTCAAAATTTCCACATTTTGGAAAACCTTCTGGTACGGGAGGTAGTCTGGAGAAAGATTCATTTAGAAGAACGGACATTCCGTCAGCCGAATGAAGCTGGATATGGCAGTGAAGGAGCCACAACCCAGGGTTATCGGCCGTGATTCTAACCACCACATAACCACCGCTAGGAACGATTACTGTGTCCTTCTTAGGTGGATCCACAACGTTAAGACCTGGTACGTTCCCATGTTTCCATGTTGGATCTTTCCATGATGCACTGTTGCAAAAGCTTTTTTCTTGTGTGGTGCCACCTCGGCAGTCAATGTCTGCATTTTGTGAAATAAACTCACCCGATGTTGAGTTGTAGTTCCCGTAGCCCATTTTCAGAACTTCAAAGGAATGCCCGTGCAAATGAATTGGATGGGACCAACCCTTTCCTTTTCCCATATTTAAAAGCACAAAATGAATTACGTCATTGTAATTCAAATTAATGCTGTGTGTACACGAGCAAACCTTTTGTTCCCCGCAACCTTTGTAATGACACTGGTTTGATATGTCTGTTGGTTGAGATATTGCTGAGACAGTGGGGAAAGTGAACTCCACTCCGTTTATTGAGTCAGGGGTATATTCTGGTCCTGGGAATGCAAAATTAAGAAAGTATTCCCGAAGGTGACTTAATGAAGCATTTGGAAAATTATTTGATACATCGCTTCTGACCTCTCCCATCGTAATACATTCAATATTCTCTTCATTTGGATAGAATCTAAATGGACAATTCAATACCAAACATTTGTTTGTTTGAAGACATTTTTGTCTGTTAGAATCTATCCTTACAAACTTTTCCTCTGCTCCTTTGTAATGCAACACTGCTTCTGCAATAGTCCGTCTGTTACGTTCTAACGTGTGCCCTCTAATCATATAGTTTGTAATGCTTTCGTTAGCGTGAATGAGAAAGTCGAACCGCTCTCCAGGATGTACTATGACTGACTCTACCTCTAAAGGTTTTATATAAAATCCATCGCTAGCAACAACCGTCAGTGGATGGTTGTCGATGGATATTCTGTATGGATACATCGCAGCAGCATTTATCAATCGAAATCTATAAGTTCTGTTTTGCTCAACCTCAAAAATCTCCAGCGGTGCCTCGTTATGTGCTCCAGAGTTTGGGTCGTAGTAGTATCTCCCCTTTCCGTTTATTAAAGCGGATTGAGCGTACCAGAGGCTGAATTTGGACCCATCTAATGCAATGGAAGGTTTGATTTCTTGTCTATTCAAGAAGACCCCAGCATCGGAATACAGAAACGCCTGGTCCACGTCATAGTCATGATTCCAGTCCTGAACTTGCATGATGAAGTCTTCTGACACACCCCGAACAATGGGAGGGTGATTGCGTTCTCTGATAATAAGGGAACCATACAGACCCTTTGCCCTCTGTGCCCCAGCGTGAGAATGATACCAATAAGTTCCCTTTGGACTGGCTCTGAATTTGTACGTAAACGTCTGTCCCGGGTTTATCGGGCATTGGGTCACAAAACTTACCCCATCCATGTACGGTGTTTCTTTTTGAGGTAGTCCATGCCAGTGCATCGATACAGTATCGGAATATAGTCTGTTTATGACGTGTATCACTAGCATTTGATCTTCATATGCAGTGATGGTTGGACCCGGAAGAGTTCCATTTGCTACAACTACAACTCTTTGTTTTTCCCATCCATCTGCTGTAATAACCTCCTCAATATTTATTGGTGTGGCAGTAGTTGTGTTTGTAACATCATAACGATATAAATTTCCTTTCTCTGGGAAAACAGCTTTTTCTGTTTCATGAAACATCGTCAACTGACTGGTAATTTCTAGAGATGTTTCACAGACCAAAGCATGCTTATTGCAGAGGAAGGCCACACTTTTCTTCGCCAAACATACAAGGGTGAAAAGGTATACGAACAACGCCTTACCGTTTCCCAAGATCATCTGAAAAAAGATTGGAATATAGTTTTTTTCTATTCCACGTCTTTTGAGTTTCAATGTAATTTCATTTTGGTAATTTTTGCAATAATAAATAGGTGGAAACCTAATAGAACATACACCAGTAATTAATGAGAACAATTACATCAAAGACACTCTCTCTGTTTACGTTTGCAGTGTCATTAATGTTTTATAGAATAAATTGCAATGTAATTTTTAAGTGCGCTTGCAGTGCATGACGTTTAACTTAATTTTGATTCATTCAAGTATTTCAGACTTCATATTAAACTACGCGCAATTCAAATCATATATATATATTTTAATTAATATTCGCAAAGGCGAAATTTACTTACTAGTTCTATATTGTCTGTAAAGATTTTTCCTAAGTAAAACTGTAGTAAAACTGTAGATACTAAAAATTGTTGAAAATAAGCTCAATAATTTAAACAATGATTGCATACACTTTTATGGTATGCATTTTTTTCTTTAAAGATCAAAAACTGTTTTATCAGTGTACAACAGGTGATTGTCTGTGCTCTTTTTGTCTGAGTTACAGAACGCCGGCCAATCTTAGGGATTGAATTATTGAAAACATCGCACAATGATTTGTTTGCAACTTCATATTAATGTAAAATTCTTACTTACAATACATGTCTCATAAAGACTCATAAGAAGTAAAGTTTGAATCAAACTAACAATACTTTCTCGGATTTTAAGAGGTGACAAAGAAAGTGATATTGATGGTGTTTTACAATCTAGAAATGCACTGAAAAACATCAGTTAGTTTCATGTGATTTCACGAACAACGAATTGTTTAAACTATTCACAAAATTTAAGAACGTATCAGCATAGTTGTGTTAATTTTTTATTTCAATCTTACAGTGAAACAGTTAATCTTTTGCCTGTTTGCTGTTGATGAGATAGCTTACTAACTATATCTACAAGGAATACTTTTTTGGAATTAAGGATTATGTTTGTTTTCTTGTATTCCGTAAAGATCTAGATCCTCAAAGATATATGTTTAGGAATGGCTTGTCTTATAAACCTTCATATGATCATCCACTACCTTTGTCTTCGAAAACTTTTAAATAAAAATAGACTATTTTCCTACAATAAAAGCTCTTAAGTTACATGTAAGTTTCAAAACCACACATGGAACATTACAAAGTTATATATAGTACATGCATCTGTCCTTTTCTTCACTACACTTCTTTGTTTCTTACCTTGCCTTGACGATCCTGTAGATTAAGTGATGATCTAGGGTCGAGCACACAGGTAAGTGTTATGAGTGACCCACCCTGGGGATACGCTGATAGTCCCGAGTGACTGCCAGTTGATCACGAATATATGTTGTAACTAATGAAGACCACCAGGTCCGGACGACTAAGGTTACCCAAGACGTTGCCAACAACTATTCGCTTGATTTCATCAGTACATGTACACCATGTATGTTGTGATATTGAAGTAAATTTTTTAATTCTGCTATCTGTGCTTTGTCTTTGTGTAATCTTCTGGTTTTGTTGTTTTAAAACTGAAAGATTTTTTTTCGTCGATTTTATTATGCAGTGGATTTTTTTTAGGTCTCTAGGATGGAATTTCAGAGATGCTACTGTTGGTTTGAAAGCCCTCTGGTTATCTCTAGTAAGAAATTCAAAACAGGTTACTAAAGCCTTTGTGAGTTGGCATCTGTTAGTTGCAAATAGTCTTGAAAGTTTTTGATTTCGGGAAGGTTCTTTCTTTAATTTTGAATGTCCTTTGCATAGAAATGCAATTGTATCACTATCTAATATTTTACCTTATTACATTCAGTTTATGTAGCCCCATTTTAAAATCAAAAATAATTCAATAGGTAAAAATTTAATCTTTCTATGTGTAAAGCCTTAATGGGCAGACAAAGTTCACATTTTTTTCGGCAAAAAAAACCCACGGTGAGTTTTGTTGGCCATTATGCAGGGGAATATGTTGCAATGCGTCACGTTATGTCCCCTGTAAATCAATAGGTGCGGTTGATCGACATTATGTGTAGTGCTGTAATTTATTTTTTGAATACAATCTACAGCCCTGTTATTTGCCAGAACTCTAAATACCTGTATGAAAAAGATATGTTTTCCCAGTAGTAATTAGATTGTGTACCGACTGATTACGATGCTGATTAACAGTTATCGTAATCAGTCAGTACAAAGGTAGACTTTATTTGTGCGTGATTAGTCTTGCTAAGAGGCTGTGTGTTCGTTAGTTAATCGTGGAATGGATATCAAGTGTCGCATTCGATGTACTTTGTCACCCACAGCTTAAAGAAATTGATAATAGAGGACACGCTGCAGTTTTTTTCCAAACAGGATTTTTGTTTCAATTATACAATGTATACGATTATCTGTTCCCTCTGTCCTATATGGGATATCTTTAATTATGGCTACTCCTATATCAACCAACGATGTGGCTACGTTTTCTATCATTCTCAGCAAGAATAATTTTTCATAGTTATACACTGTCATTCCTGAAATTTTTTTTCCATAAAATAACCAATTTTCTAACAGCGTTATGTAACTTTTTGAAAGTCCTCTGTAAATATGGTTATTTCGCCCCGTATTATTTTTGCTCTTCTACATTTGCAAATGGTTTCGCCCCGTCATTGCCAATCACACACATTTGTACGAAAATAGATATCTAATGGGAAATTTTGAATTAGCTCAGTCTTAAATTCGCCGGGAGACAGCGAGGACAAAACGGGCGAAAATAAAACGGGAGTGAATATTTTGTAATATACACTAAATTGATTTGAGTCGCCAATTTTGAGTTATACGTATATTGACTTCACCATAAAGTTAACGTTAAAAAATCGCATAGAGGTGTTATAACTGTGTTATCACACATTAAACCAATTAGGTAGCGTTTACTTAGACACAAAACATTACTTTTCAAATTGTCACTGACTCTTCAAGATGTTGTACGATAGGTATTCTTAATGCGGATGCCTAAAATTTAATCATTTAGTAATTGCACGAAAAGTAAATTTATTACCCAATCAATGTGTTTCATTTTTTATAGAAGAATTACATCGTGGTTTTTCACCTTGAGGAAAACCCAAAGTGAAAGAATTAACTATGAGGTTTTATTTCAATAAAAACACAATTTGCATGTCTTTGTGTTGACACAATCAAACCTCCTAATAAGAAAATGAAACAGAGATATGATAAAAGATATTGAGTTTGATCAATTTAAGGAGAGTAAACATAGTTATTGGAATTATATTTGATATACATACCTACATGGTTAGAAATAAATGCATTTCAAAAAAAGTCTTGAACTCGGGTCTTAGATATCACAAACTTAACCCTTTCTCTTCCAAGCTACGCTTAGAAATACGATAGTATATAAGGGTTAATTGAGTTGGGGTTTTTCCGTTAATTTGAATTTGAAGTTGACAGCTCGATACATTTTTTTTTTTTATTTGAATACCAATTTTCAAAATTATTTTGAAGTTCCCTTTTCATATATTCTTATGGACGGGTTTTTCCTAAATACAGTTATATACGAAGACTGTATAAGTTGTAAATGTCGTATCTGTAACATAGCATCATTCGCACTTCTTTCCCATTCTTCATCCAAAAGCTATGACGGTCATGTTTTGCTGAGAAAAATTATCTGAATGACCACCAATTAATTTTTGGCGTTTGTATTTTCTCCTTTTATGTATAATACCATGTCATGTACTTAAATAGAGAACATCATGCAATCACAGTATAGTCACAATTAATGGTAAGTTGGTGATGGGTGTAGGAATTTGTATGACAAAATTGTCACATTAAAGTGCGACATGAAGTTATGTTCCTGACTTTTAATTAGGGCTTTTCGACTTTCGGTCGAAAAGACCTATTGTTTTTGTCTTTTTTATTATTATCTATGGAATGTAAGGTTTTGACTTTTAGTTCCGGTACTTCCGTTTTTAACAAGGAAAAATGTAAAAATTGATTAAAACGCAATACTTTGTTTAGGGTTTATATTAGAATATTCAACTTTTAGAATTAGATGCATCTTGTCTTGCTGTACAAAATCTTCTATCTCTTACCGTTTTTGAGATATAAAGTCCTAAACTTTAGAAAAGGGGGGATGAGAAAGCAAAAAAAATCAAATGACCTTTAAAAAATTATTGAACGCCTAAATATTATTAATATAGATGTAATTAACATATATTCTAAGTTTCATTAAAATATATTGACTACTCAACATTTAGTGTACCATTTCAGATGACGCATACAAATGTTGATATTATTGGGATAGGGAAGAGAGCGACTCTATGGTGATAATTTTACTTTAACTTACTACTGTGATATATATATATATATATATATATATATATATATATATATATATATATATATATATATATATATATATATATATAATCCAAAATAAGTAAAGTTAATCCACACAAGTAATAAATAATAAAAAATAACAGAAAGCCGATTCAAAACTCTACCGGTTTCATTAAAATCTTCAGGAGTTTTTCAAAAACTCCTGAAGATTTTAATGAAACCGGTAGAGTTTTGAATCGGCTTTCTGTTATTTTTTATTATATATATATATATATATATATAAGAAGCACTAGCAAACCAACAACACTCGTTATCTAAAGTGTCGGATCAAAAGATACAAGGTTATAAGATGAGATATAAAAAAGCACTGAAAATAACCAACGACACGAACAATAAAGTAAAATATTGTCAAATTTTCGGGACAACCCGTCCCTTCTTCAGGACAACAAAATAAAAACTACATAAGAAAGAAGAAAAACATCTACAAAACTAGCACTAAACTAAACTAAAAGATATATAAAAACTAGATAATGTTTAAACACCGGATCAAAACGTGGCAGCTACATCTTTATATTTAAGAATTCGAGCCCGAGAAAGAAAAATCCCGTCCGACGCAGCGGACGGTCTGTGAAGAAGTGCTGAAAGATAACGCGAACGAATTAACTTGCTAATTGGGGGTTGCTGTTAATTAAGTTGTACTAGTAAGATAATTCGTAGTGAAAGTTTGTAGGGAAGATTGGCCCTGTAAAAGACCACATAAATAATCATGAATGTAAAAACTAATGGAAGTGAAATAAAGCAAAAGAACAAAACCGATTAAGGAAATAGCTAATACTTTGAATAAATAACATGATTAATAGTTTGTACATGGACCGAAAAAGATGAAGATGGTGATATTGCTACGAAAACAAATCAGTACTTAGTTGATGTTCATTTTGGTGAAGTCACTTAATTTGTTAATGCCGTCAGGGCGGAATGACTTCAGTCTATGCATCCAAAATTTTTCTTTGTTTTTTCTCTCCGCATCTGTCCAGTTAGGGTTGTGATCAATGACCAAAACCATCATGTCCTAGCCTTGTGTATATCTCATCAATTGTAAATTTTGTCAGAAACAATACGTAGGGGAAACAGGAGACCTCCGCAGGCGCATCAATAATCATCGTTCCACCATCAAAACTAAGAAAATTAAAGAACCCGTCGGGGAACATTTTAATTTAGATGATCACAAATGGGAGGACATGATGGTTTTGGTCATTGATCACAACCCTAACTGGACAGATGCGGAGAGAAAAACAAAGAAAAATTTTGGATGCATAGACTGAAGTCATTCCGCCCTGACGGCATTAACAAATTAAGTGACTTCACCAAAATGAACATCAACTAAGTACTGATTTGTTTTCGTAGCAATATCACCATCTTCATCTTTTTCGGTCCATGTACAAACTATTAATCATGTTATTTATTCAAAGTATTAGCTATTTCCTTAATCGGTTTTGTTCTTTTGCTTTATTTCACTTCCATTAGTTTTTACATTCATGATTATTTATGTGGTCTTTTACAGGGCCAATCTTCCCTACAAACTTTCACTACGAATTATCTTACTAGTACAACTTAATTAACAGCAACCCCCAATTAGCAAGTTAATTCGTTCGCGTTATCTTTCAGCACTTCTTCACAGACCGTCCGCTGCGTCGGACGGGATTTTTCTTTCTCGGGCTCGAATTCTTAAGCTGCCACGTTTTGATCCGGTGTTTAAACATTATCTAGTTTTTATATATCTTTTAGTTTAGTTTAGTGCTAGTTTTGTAGATGTTTTTCTTCTTTCTTATGTAGTTTTTATTTTGTTGTCCTGAAGAAGGGACGGGTTGTCCCGAAAATTTGACAATATTTTACTTTATTGTTCGTGTCGTTGGTTATTTTCAGTGCTTATATATATATATATATATATATATATATATATATATATATATATATATATATATATATATATATATATATATATAAACAATAAACCAAAACCTTTATACGTTATGTTTTAATTAAGGCTTATATTAACAATGATATTGTCAAATCAGTTGTGATAGCAATCTTCGAAATTTAAATTGTGCTTATGTTTTTTTCTGCAACTTGGCTTTTAATCTTGTGTTTCAGTACAGTTTTAATGTTTTGCTTTTATGCTTTTTTGTTAAATATTTTACAATGTTTTAATGCATTCCAAAACACGTTCCAAAAAAGCCATATAGACGGGAGGAAATACAATGAATTTAGATAGTTTGAAGATTACCATGTATAATGATACTTCAAATTATTCCTTAAGGACTAAGTGCGGTTTTATGCAATTTTTGCCCCCCAAAATCAAAGTTTTAGAAAGAGCTTGAAAATAAGGTGAAAGATAGTTAAAATCATATTGGAAATAAAGATGTAAAAGGTTATCACCACAGTGACGTCATAATGTAGAAATGACGTCATGAATATTGCATTATTTTGATAAATTGATGTTTTGTAGCAAAATATGGGTGTTTTCCGATGGTTTTTCGACTGGGAAACATCGAGCGCAGGCTTGCTCAAGTACCATATTTTAGTATAATGTGTATAACTATCTGAAGAAAAACATATGTTAAAATCGCACTTGAGCAGACCTGCGCTCTATACTTCCGAATGCAAAATATAGAGCAAAAATGAGAATATTTTCATTTGTTTGCAAATTTGCGGGAATTGGGCCATTTAGGTGACGTCATAGATACACAGCGATAGAGCAATGATGACTAAAATCATTATTATAGTTATAGGCATCCTCTATACAATAATTTGTGAAGATTTTATGTTTATACGATACTATTGAAAAATTGGTTAAAATCGGGGGCAGATATTTGACCATACCGCACATAGTCCTTTCGGAAACCTACCAAAGCAGATTGTATTGCATGTGACTGTCATTAAACTAGCATAAAATAAAACAAACACACTTTTGATAAGGAAATTGGCATTTAATAAATAATGACTACAGAAGATACCTTCAGAATTGGAGGTCATTGGTTAACATATATAATACAATAATCAGGTAGTTTTAATCAAATAATTGACACACATTTAGAACATAAATAAAAGTCTCTATATCTGGCAAAGAATGAGTTTACACTAGGGAGAGAGACCTACAGTCTAGAAAGTATAAAAGACAAAGTATTCAAAAGTGCCAAGACCTAAAAATAATGTCTTACATCTTAAACTTACTGCCCATAACAATGACTTTCATAGAATGCTCCTCGGTAATTACAGTAAATATTGACATGTAGAACGTTTTGTTTTTTATTTGGTATCAATAGCTTAAGATGGCTAGGTGGACAACAAATTAAGACCTGTCTTAAAATTTGACAAATGATATTTTTGCCATAAGCTAACATATAGTAAAGAAAAAATTAAAATATAACATTTATTACATTTTCTTTAAAATTTGATCCTTTTCATATTATTTTTATAAAGAGCACTTCTTCTTAAGAGGATTAAACTACTCTAAAAATGGACACGACTATCGATTTCTCTTCATTTTTGGACACATTCAGAAAAATTTTGAAGAAAATGTAAAATTTTAGAACGAAACATTTAGAAGACAAACTATACAGTTACACATCATGGATATACATCTGCATTTGTATTTTGTACTAAATAACCAAATACATAGTAATCAGGTTCAACTTGGTTTTTTATTTTATTTAAAAATAATGTTTTGAGATTGAAATGCATTGATGCAACTTGCCATACACTGCCTTCACTTTCACAATATTAATACAAAAATAATATTGACATTCAGACAACTTATTAGTATCATTTAAGAGAAGTTTGTGACACAATTATACGTGAACATCTCGTAACGCTTTAAGGTTTCTAAGCCATCAACGAACAGCTCAGAATTTGAATTTCTGCTGATCTGTCTCTCTATGGAGAGACAGAGTAAAAGTTTTTGAGCTTTGTTTCGAAGGTTCAAGTGTATCGAACGCCGACTATCGATTGGAATGGTATGCAGATAATGTATTTTTCGTCGAATGTGTTGCACACAAAAATAATTTATTGTATATTTGTATAACACTCTTCTTGATTTTTAATGTAATAGAACAAAATAACTGATATTATTCATCTGTAGGGATACACAGTGCAAATATGCTATGCAGGTGTTTAGAACAGCTGTATTGAGCTCTTAAAAATAATTATTTGTTGCAATATACATCGTTGTGACAAGAACTAAGATACAATCGACAACTTTTAAAAAGGTTTAACGTTTTTAACTTATATAAATGTACTCATGACCAATGCAAAGTTGATATGTGTTCTGTTCTGATAATTTACTGATGATGCCCTTGGTATATAGGAGGACAATAAAAGCGGCATCTCTCCGACCTTGGCAATAAATGTTATAGAATTGTACACAAACTATTTTGTGTGCAAATTTTATTAACACTTTTTCCTATGAATGCTTTCAGGATCTGTACGAGTATTTATTAATATTTGTTTATTGAGCTGATATAGTATTGTATATCGCTATAAAACTTTATTTTCAGAAACTCTTTCAAATCAAGTGATCACATTCCGTTAAAGCAATATGAGCTGTTTTTTTTTTTTTAGAGTTTTATTTTGCTGCAAAAACCTGCTAGCATGATAAGTCTGCCTGTAGCTGAAACTTTTGTGATATAAAAGATTTTAAAAAATAATTAATTTTTGTCAGGAGAAAGATTTCATTTATAAGGAATATATAGCAGATCAATTTTTGTACAGGGCGACAATAATTCAATTTTGCTCCAATTAAGAGTTCTTAATGGCTTTTCCCACAAAAACAGGGCTCACAGAAATTTAAAAATCATGATATATTTGGTCATCTTAGTAGAAAATAACATTTTCTTTTTTAAAAAATTCAACATGAAAATTGCAGCTCACATTGCTTTTAATTAGTATGACAATCATTGTTATATCTATTTTGCGATAAGCAAAACTTTTATCTGAATACTTTTTTCAGTCTTTGTCTTTGGTGGTCGTCATACTTGTCTCTTAGGAATTGTCTTAAAAGAGGGATCTTTCGTTATTTAAAATTAAGAAGTACAAATGAGTAATAACACTTATTCGAATAGGTAATATAACCTATTTAAAACACAAAGAAAAGGGGAACAATTCCTATCAAAATATCCCCCTTGCATGGTAAGAAAGTACTCATGAAGTAGTCATGAAAATAGTATATGTTGTAGAGGACATCTTTTATATGTTAATAACGAATAATTTTACACTCCGACGTCCTGTTCTCCCTTAAGCGTGTTAAAAGCTGGATAACTCAAAGTAAGGCTAAATTAATACTAAATACATTTACTTTAGCTTGTTATTAATGACCAAAAATGGTACGTCGATATCTTTAAACATGGACACCCCCTTTACTCATCGATTTAATGCAGTGCAAACAGAGCCATTGTGATTTTTTCACTTTAGTTGTTTTTGTTTCAGCTTTAATGACGCATGTGCTTTAGATTTTTTTTAAACCAACCATCTTAATATTTACTACAAATATTCCTTAATATGTGAAAAAAGGTTAGCCTGAATTTGTGAAAGTTTACAGCTTTCTAGTATAATAAGTATAATTCTAGTATAATCAATCTAGTACAATTGATTTTTTTAAGTATTTGAAGTAGTTACATCCTAAGACATCGGCCCAATCAGCTATAGCATAAGACAACAAAAAATGCTGCACAAAAATATTTATGAATTAACGAATAAATAAAACAAAAAGTAAAAGATTATGGCTTTGAAATTTGAAAATGGAAAACCCTGAAATCCTAAATAGATTTATATGAATGATTCAGGACACTATCTTCCCCAGCCAGTAAAGGGCAAATGATGATTGGTCTTATTTAAAATAATTTTGTTGTTTAACATCGGTCTATCATTTTTGACAGGTTTTAATTGTCTAACAGAAGGGGAATAAGATACGATATAAATTGTATAAAAACATAAAACAAATTTTCAACAATTTAACACAGAATACACCCATTTTCATTTACAATGTAAGAACACAAAAACGAACACAAAACGAGCATACATAGAGTTCTCTATAATGAAGCACAAAATTAATTGTTGCACGCACATCTCAACACATAGAAATTTCTTTAAACGTAAGACAACAAAGGGACCCAAAAGGATTCTCTTCAAGAGGTTGGTATTCAAATCATTGTTTGACTAAAACTAAACAAAGTCACTTGTTCAAGAAAACAAGACAAAGCAATAATACATGGACGGTCTACAAAAGCAAGCTTTCAGAACCAACCGTACGTAACACAACCATCAAATTGTTATTAAATTTGAACATGGCATACAAAAAATAAAATTAAACAAATCAGTAAGAAACTACATGTACTGTTTTCTGCATGTAGAAACTGTGATTATACGTTATCGTTTGCTGCGTTGCCAGTCGCAGAAGACTAAAAGCAAAGGCGTTTTAAAACCATCTTAAACTCCACAATGTTGACGAAATAGATGAGAGGATTCAGTAAAGAATTGACGTTTGTTAAGATATATGTTATAACTAACACTTCTTGTCTTGATATTGGTTGAATCATTTCAAGAAGATTTCGCATTAGAAACGGGCCCGAAAAAATAAGCATGACAAGAAGTAAAATGCTGACTGATTTCATTGATTTAGAAAATTTCCTCTGTCTAATTGCTAGAACGGTGTTGGAAGCCGTTGACATATTCATATAATTTCTTTTAAGACAACACATGGCCGAGAAATAAAACACGACAGTTAGCAATATGAACACAAATTCTAAGACTAGAACAATGAACATTGCAATATTCTTATTTTCCTTAAAAACTGTGTCAATTGCGCATAAATGATCGGTTTCATTGCGCATTGGAGAAATCAAAATAGACAAAGGTGCAACTATCATAATCCAACCACCCACGTACCAGATATAATGGCGTTTCTCTTCAAATAGTATTCTACCCCAGGGCGAGCCTATAATAGTAAGATGCCGATGTAGACTTATGATGAAAGTCTGGTATAGAGACACTACTAAACAGGCTGGAGAGATAACTACAGAAAAGATGCATAGCTCTCTAAGACTGAAAAGATCAAAGGGCAACATTCGCATACCAGTAAGAAGTGTGGATAACCCGAAAAGGAAATCGTTCACCGAAAGTGTTAGTACAAGATTAATGTATATGTTTCTACGCAATTCTTTTGATGAATAAGCAACAACAGTAACTATTAAATTGAGTATCACAACGATTATTCCAAATAACATGAGGGTCACGGCGACGGTGATTGGTGAAAAGGTAGCAATGAAAGAAGGGTTGTTCATAGAAGAGTTTGTCTTGTTTAAACTTTGTTCATACCACGTTGCTCTCTGAGTTGTTTCATCATATGACAATTCACTGCTTGAATTCTCATTCAAATTAAAAACTGTAGTGACACAGTTTGTGCTTAGTTGGTCCGTTCCCTGTTGTGGGTCCGCTGATGCAGTAGTGTTACAATCATTCGACAAACTCTCAAGAATGGTTGTTATCTCGTCTTTTTGTCCGTATGTTTGTTTGATCCTCGTTAGTTGGTCTTCATTTTCAATGGTTGTGACTTCCAATGTAATATTTGGTTGGGTACTTGTATTTTTACGTTCTAGTGTGGTATTCAATTGCAGTCCAGCTTTAAAATTTGTCAGAATGGCAAGTATGAACGCAAAATTGCGGTTTAAGAAATATGCCATCTTTCTGTCTGCCTTATTTCATAGAGTTTAATACCTCTGATCAAAGGGAAAAAAGAAAACAAAAGCAATGTTATTATGATAAATTCGTCAAAAAAGTGTACTGCTTATCTCCTACTATGAAATGTATATTATAAATGAAATGATTCTTTAAAAAGGTTAATTGCATGTTTAGAATTAAATTTATGTTTTTTTAAATCAATATTTACATCTCCAACTTACAATGTCTAATCAATGTGATGGGCATAGTTGATTTTATAGTTTGATTTTTGCATGGGGAAAAAAGTAGCTTATATAGTCCCCTTCACGATCGCTGCGGTACTGCTCTCTTCGAGGAGAATTGATATGATTTGCCAAAATTTTAGTAGGTTAATAATTAAATGACGTAAATGAAATTATTTACGTTACGTCAAATTTCATTTAACTATTTCCCCTGCAAAAGAGCAGTACTGCATTTACCGTGAAGGGGTCTAGAGCAGATACAACAAATATATAGACTCTAATTCAGTTTAAGGTACTACAAAACACTCGTGGTATTAGTTATTTCTTTGTTTTCCAAAAACACAGAATGATAGAGTAATATTATATAAAGGTTAATTTAAATCCAATGTCTTACGAAAATAAACAAAACCCATAAATTACTCAAAGCAGAACAACGTAGAACGTATTTTGATACTTTCAAAACAAACAGTACATTTGAATAGTGATTGTTTGGTTTTTGTGCAATTCAGCCTTGTATCGTATAAAATTGTGTAACTTATGTTTTGTCCATAGGAAAGGCCTAAAATTTGGTAACAACCATAACCAGTGTTCAGATTTTATGCCTATCAAATTTTAAGTTCATATCAAAAAGTCAAATATGATGACGTCATTTAGGGTTTTTATCAATTATCACATATATCCGTCAAATACATTAAAACCTCAATTGATCGTCAAAACCTACAGTCAAATTTTCATTATTTTAATGTACATGCTTTTTAACTGCGGGGTCATGAATAATCATACTGCTAAATCTTATTTAAATTTAAAGGGACTTGGACACGATTTGAGATCAAAAATTTTATTTTCATTTTTTATGTATAAAATGGTAAACTGATGCATTTTAAATGATTGACCAATATATTGAATGTTAAAGTCAAGCTTTAAGCGAGATACAGAGGAAAGAATTGGTTGTTATGTAAACAAAGCTCGAGTCTTATAGTTGTTTACAAAAATGTAATGCAGAGAATTACCATTTCGTAGACAAAATTACATGCAAAAAACAATTTTATACCTAATTCAATATCTTCATAAATACTATTTTCAACAAAAGAAAGATACATTTAATTGAAACTTACACCAATACAACACATTTGTAAAAATTGACATTTTTGAGCTTTGTTTACAAAGCAAAGAATTATAAACTCTGTATCTTGCTTATAACTTGATATTTGATTTTCAAATTTTGACATAGCATTGTAAACCTCTATATTTATCAGTATAAACATTGAAAATGGGAAAATAAAATTTGAAAATTTTAAGTCAAATCGTGTCCAAGTCCCTTTAAACATAAGAATTTCTATTTAAAGGTTGTTAAGTATTAAAAAAAATTTGTGTAAATAGATGATTTACAAATGCTCTTTTTACATTATATCAGAAAGTACCTTACCTGTACCTGTTTGAGTTATTTCAGTATCTGTAATGAACAAAAAGGTCTCGTGTAAATAGATGTTTTACAAGTGCTCTATTTACATTACATCAGAAATTACCTTACCAGTTTGAATTATTTCAGTATCTGTAATTAACAAAAAGGTCTCGTCAAAATAGGTGATTTACAAGTGCTCTTTTTACATTACATCAGAAATTACCTTAAATTACCAGTTGGAATTTATTTCAGAATCTCTAACGATCAAAAAGGTCCCCTGTACAACTAACAGTACAAACATTTGTAATATCTGAAAAAAAATATCTTATTCGCATAGCAAATTCTAACATTGACTATTTAATTTTTCACTCCACTTAAAGCATATTTAAATTGTAGGTCTGAAGCGATGTGGACAAAAATTGTCAGATCGGATTTTTTTTTCGACATTTAACCTATTTATAGATTTCATTCCAAATAACAAAATATCAAATTTTAGAAAAATAAACTACAGGAAACTTTTAGCATATCTGTTTTGTACTAGATGTACCTGACGTGTCACAGCTTTAATTATTGGGTTCATTTAACCGATTATTCCTTCAATTTTTTAACTTTTTTCGACCATAATGCATCAAATAATTATTTATTGTAAGTCAAAACAAACAAACAAAAATAGTAATGAGACAATTCAAATTAAAAATTTTAAAATCATATTAACAAAACGTTTTCGGGTGTGGACAGGAATACCCTTTAACTATGTTCAAAATTTTAGAAGTGTGCTTTGGTGTGTGTTTTTGTATTCTAGATTTCATAAAAAGTAGGGCTTTTTAGACAATCGAATATCTAAACTTTACAGCGTCATTATGTTTCAACGAGGACAACTTATCAAGCGAACAATTGTTTCTACAAGATAAGATTAGATTTTGTTAATATTTTTGTGGAAATCAATTGATATGCACCAGGGATTTCCTGTCTTTCTTATTCTTTTCGTTTTATCAAATAGTTTCTAGTTATATTAAAGTTCTCAACTTAGGACAAAATATTGATTTGAAATTTTAAGAATGCAGCAATAATCAATTATATATACAAACTTAGGCTACATAAAAGTTGGCTGCTTTCTTTAAACACTGGCGTTCAATGTCATAGACTATAAAAAGTGTTTATTGAAATTAAGTTCTTTTAAGCAAATGGTTAAACTGGTGTTGAGATGTTTTGAAACGGGAAATATTAGCTATTGAAACACTTGGCATCGGAAATGGAAACGGCTTTAATTATTGCTGTAATATTTTATTCTTGTAAGTATTTTAATTTGTTTTTTCAAATACATGTTTTTGAAAGTTAGATAGTTTTAAATCATTCGTATCTGTCATTTTTATATCTTTTTATTGATATAAATGTTTTTGTTGAGTGGGGCCAAAAATAATTTTGTGTCACAAAGCTAATAACAGCTTAGGTACCAATAATTTGTCATTTTATCTAACACAAAATGACAGAATTCCAAGAATATTCGATTATCAAAATATAAATTTTTACATCAAAAAGTGTTGTCAATAAGACACCTCATGCATCATTTTGTTTCCTTTCTGTTACCTGTTTAATTTTTGTTTACTTTCCTTTGGTTTTGTTTTATATCAGTTCGATAAATCTGATTATCAAAATTGAAAAAAAAAATATCTCTTCGGTGAAATCTCTTTATTAAATAACACCATCAAAAAAAGGAAATTTGATGAATAGAAACAGTGGGTTTTATTGGATTTTTAGTAGGACATTAGTAGGATGAAATCAACTTACAAATAACGCTTGTTTTAAGTGAAATATGCACCGATAGTGTAGGCACAGCGTAAAAATAAATGACAAATCTTGTTGATTTCAAAAAGCCATGACTGAGTGACCAGTAACGAAATAGACATGCCTACGTCACGTTTGCTGTTTGATTAACATGGCTCTAGGTTTAAAAGGAACCATTTGTAAATATCTGCCGTAGATTTTCGATACATTGAAGAAAAAAGTGATTCCTTTAGCTTTCGTGACCGGTTCTTCGTTTTAGCATGTTCTTTGCCACAAAATAAAATTTGTTCCCGCGAAAATAAAAATGATTTTAGTCGCCATGAATTTTATTGGTGTAACAAAATGAGAATTGAATCAATTGAAGTACTATAAGTACTACAAATAAATACTACTTCGATATATTTCATAAATTTAGATTGTCAACATATATATATATATATATATATATATATATATATATATATATATATATATATATATATATATATATAAGTTGTTTTCTATGAACCTTCATGATATTTGTTTACTAGTATTAAGATTTGCATTTAATTTGTTACTTTTAGAACTTCCGATAGGAAAATCAATATTTAAAATGACCAGGAAAGCATATCAAAATTCAGTTAATTCTTGTTTACTTTTTAGCTTAATACACTTCAAAGGTAAATAGTATAAGGTAGATGAAAGATTAAAGCTCATTGGTTCCAGTGATTCCATTTTCCCGCTGGTGTTAAATTAGTCTGATTGAATATATCATACATTGGTTTTTAACCATTTTTGTTGAAACAAATGTTTTAGTATCAAATGGTACAAAAGGTTCAAAATCTTAATTGCTAATGAAGTTTTTAGTTAAATATAAAATCACTGCATGTCTTACTCCTATATATGTTTTGAATATTAAATTTGAATATTAAATTTTCTTTTTGATATAAAAATCTAGAAAGTTTTCATTTTCATCGAACAAATCAATTACGCGTCGTAATCCTTTGACATACAAAGATTCACAAAGAGGCCCATGGGTCACAACCTTTACTTGTGGAACAATAGCCAAAATAAAATCAGCTTTGATTTATGAAGTCATACACAAAATATCTGGACAATGTATTAGAAAAGATCCCGTATAAAAGGATTTCCAAATTTTTCTCCGGATGCTCTCTTGTTAAATTTTAAGCCCCTTTTGTAACATGATAATACCATTTATCATATTGGACCGCCAAATGCTGTCCAACCCTACCCCCCAAAAACTATGATTTTGACAAATTCGATTCTACATTACGAGGTTGCTTTTACTAAAGTTAAAGCTTTATTTGCTGATTGGTTTTACAGAAGAAGATTTTTTAAAAAAAATTCTGTATATTCTTGTGTAAAAAATATGGACACCCCGCTGTGGCCTAGCCCTACCCCAGTGAATCATAATTTGAGAAATTTGAATCTACCCTTCTTATGAAAGCTTCCACGCAAATACCCTTTTTTCGGCTAAATGGTTTTTAAGAAGAAGATTTTTAAAGATTTTACTCGATAATAAAATCATTACATTCCTACTAAAAAATTCACCCCTCCCATTGTGGTCTCAAGCTACCCCTTGAGATCATTATTTGAAAGAAAAAAACTAACAATACCTGAGGATGCTCTCGCACAAGTTACAACTTTTCTGGACAAATTGATTTTGATAACATTTTTCAATCTTTCTCTATGTATTCCGATGTTTTGATGTGACTCCCCCAACCCCCACCCCACCTTGTGGCAACACTCTACCCCCAAGTATCATGATTTGAACAAACATGAATCTATACCATATGAGGATGCTTCCACACAAATCACAGAATTGTTGGCCAAATGGTTATTTAGAAGAATTTTTCTCTATATATTCCTAAGTAAAACACCAAATTGTGACCCCGCCTTACCGGGAATCATGATTTGAACAAATTTAAATCTACACCACATGAGGATGCTTCCACACAAGTTACAGCTTTTCTAAACAATTGGTAAATGGTTCTTGAGAAGAAGATTTTTCAAGAATACCAACACATTTTCAAAAACTTGAATGCTCATACTTTTAAGTAAACATTTGTTTTTATATCTTATCACATATTGATTTCCATACGAATGGAATTGATTTCTTTTTATTGTGTTGATGTTTTGCTCTTAGGGTTTGGTAAGTTAAGGCTAACAAGTGTTATTCTTCTAAATGGAGTCAAGTGTCGTTTACTTCATTGATTTATTAATTGATTTATCTTCACAAATGTTTTGTTATATCTAAAGGGACTTGGACACGATTTGACCTAAAAATTTTAAATTTCAAATTTTATTTTCTATTTTTAATGTTTATAATGAAAAATATAGAAGTTTATAATGCTATGTCAAATTTGGAAGTTAAATATCAAGTTATAAGCAAGATACAGAGTTCATAATACAAAGCTCGGATATTGTAATTTTTTACATATGTGTTGCATTGGTGTAAGGTTCAATCAAATGTAACTTTTCTTTGCTGATAATAGTATTTATGAAGATTATGAATTAGTTAAAATTGTTTTTTTACATGTCATTTTGTCTAGGACATGGTAATTCTCTTCATTACATTTTTTGTAAACAACTATAAGACTCCAGCTTTGTTTACATAACAATCAATTCTTACCTCTGTATCTCGCTTGAAACTTGATTTTAACATTCAATATTTTGGTCAATCATTTAAAATGCACCGGTAAACCATTTTATACATAAAAAAGTAAAAATAAAATTGTTGATCTTAAATCGTGTCCAAGTCCCTTTTAAGTTTTACCATTTTATTTAAGTCTAAATCATAATACATGTACATGCCTAAAAGATTGTACTTAGTTGTCCTTTGAAAATTCATTTCTGAACATTTTTTTCTACTGAATATTTTTTGTTTGTTTTTTGTTTTGTTTGTTGTTATTTTTTTGTTTTTTTTTTTTTGGGGGGGGGGGGTTTATTAAGAAAAGTTTTTATCCTGCTTGTTACATGAGATAGGTAACCAAAAGAGAATTTGCTAAATTTTTCTGCTTAGATATACAAGTTCTAATCTCTTGTTTTTGTTTGTTTTGTTTTTTTTTTGGTTTCCTTTTGTTTCGTTTTGGTTTTTTGTTTGTTTTTGGGGGTTTTTTATTGGGGGGGGGGGGGTGACATAATCCTTTATTTTTGACTAGATTATAGTCCTCTTACCTTTAAACAATAATTTAAATACCTAACAACAAAGGAGTCTCTTTTATTAGTTGTGTAAATTGGATAGGGATTTTTTCACTGAAGCTCACGGTAAGAAAACAAACGTGAAATGGTATAAAAAAAATTAGATAATAATAAGTTTATCAGTTGTTTTAATTGTTAAAATGAAAAGAGTTTTAAATTGTTTGACACATATTTCTGTGAGGCTGAGTCTACCTTAAAAGTATTAGTCGCATTTATAAAGTTCATAAGGACCTTGATATCATCAGAAACCAACAGCCAGTCTCGCACACTGAATAACCATTGGCCAACTTGTTGAAGTATTTTCTTGTTCTTATAAATAATTCAAACCCTATTCCAGTTGGCTCCTGCACACTTTCGTTAATCTCTAAATACATATGCATACATTTATTAACAGCTGTGCATTTTCTTTGCTTCCATGCCTCCGAAAAGAGTTTGTCTTTTCAATAGTTGACTTTGAAATAAGATAATTTATTATAGAATAAAATAGAACAATTATTATAGAATAAAATAGAACAATTATTATAGAATAGAACAATTGTTAGTTTCTTAAAGTTTGTTAACTTAATTTTTAACTTAGTTTGCTAACTTTTAATACATTCATTTTAAGTCTAAAACAGGAATTTTACTTCAACATTCAAAATGTGAACTAAAGCAGCGTTTACATAGCAAAGAATTGTAAGCTCTGTAACTCGCTTATAGCTCAACAAATGCCACTAAAATTTTGGTTGCACGATAAAGATGCCTTACTGAAGAATTGTAAATAATTTTAATTGACATTATTACTTACCAATATACTTTCTTTTTTTCCACAGTGACACTAACGGAAGCCAACTACTGCTACTACTCCTATTACTACTCCAATTATTATTGTAGCAATGGAAGCAATGAAGCTTTGTAAGTAACATGTACTTTGTGAATAGCCGAACAAGTATATATACTAAAGCGATAATTCTAATATTAAATTACAAGGCAACGTCACTAATTATAACTATCAAATTTTACCAATGGAAAGCAAAATCCTAACAAGTGAGTGACATTATCTCGAAATTATAAAGATTAAGTTGACGGTCAAACATTAGGGGACTCGTATTAATGATGGATTGATATGATGAAATCCTATCCTATGTTCATATTTTGTAACATATCAAAAGCATTTGATAAGGTCTGGCATAAAGGTCTATAAATTACAAAAATATGGAATCAGAGGAGAAATCCTTGGATGAATAGAAAACTATATTACTGATAGAACACAAAAGGTTGTCATCGAGGGCTATTCCTCAGGAATTGAAACCACTAATGCAGGAGTACCCCCAGGGGTCAGTGTAAGGACCCTTCCTCTTTCTTATTTACATTAATGATATTGTTGAAAATATATGCAACCAAATAAGACTCTTTGCAGATGACACATCACTGTTTGTAGTAGTTGATGATAATGATAATTATTCAGCTAAATCATTAACAGCTGATCTTGAAAAAAATCAAACAGTGGTCTAATCAATGGCTGGTGGATTTTAATCCAAACAAAACAATAAATGTTAACTTTTCTAGAAAAAAAAAACCCATCCCCAGGTCTCTTTTGGTAACACTTTAAACAATATAATCCATAACAATTATCATTGTCACTTAGGACTTACTTTGCAATCAAATGGGGGATGGTCACATCATATATCAAATTTCTACGAAAAAAAGCATGCCAAATATTGAACATGCTTCGCATTCTTAAATATAAAGTAAATAGGGAATCATTGATTAAAATTGACTTTGCATTTATTCGCCCTGTTTTAGAGTCTGGTGATGTAGTCCGGGACAATTGTACAGATGAACAAAGTTATTTATTGGAAAGTATACAGATTGAAGCTGCACGAATAATTACTGGTCTTAGACGAAACTCAGCAAAACAATACCTATATCAGGAATTAGGCTGGGAAACACTAAAGAAACGTAGAAATAACCATAAATTAATATTATTGTTTAAAATATTAAACAATTATACCCCTGAATACTTATCTAATATTGTTGGTGAATGTTTCCCCCCACATAATACCTACAATCTTCGTAACAATTTCATCTATCGCACTCCTGTTGCAAGAACAACATCTTACTTCAATAGTTTTATACCATCTACAATTATATTGTGGAACAATCTACCTCAAAATACAAAAAAATAACTACAGTTTCAGCATTTAAGAACAGCCTTAAAAATATTAATAGTAAAAAACTGAATATGCATAAATTATTTAACCATGGCAAAAGATTAGAAAATATTTGGCATTGTCAGTTGAGAAATAACAGTAGTAACTTAAATTCTGACCTTTACTCACACCACCTTATTGCTTCTCCACTATGTCAGAAGTGCTTTCTTGAAGTGGAAGACTTTAAACATTATTTCTTACACTGTCCATTATATGCCTCCAAAAGAAAATCTCTATTTGATTATATGAACGACAATTCCATACCAATCACAATTAAGAATCTACTTTTTGGAAGTGATAAACTAACATTTCAAAATAACTTACTATTATTTGATAAAATTCATTTTTACATAAAAAGTACAAACAAATTTAAGTAAGTCAATAGGTAAAATGTACACATTGTATAAAAAATGTATCAAAATGGGTACCACTGACTTTCCTTACACTCCCTTCTTTTCATTTTTTTTATTGCTTATTTGTTCTCCCCCTCCCCCTCCCACCCCCTCCCACCCCCCCCCCCCCCCCCAAAAAAAAAAACTTTCCATTTTTTTCTACTTTGTTATCAATTTTTGTTTTGTTTATTTTTTTGCACTGTACCTCCTTCCAATGCTATTTATAATATTAATCTATTATTAATGCACAATTCATTTGCAATATATATGTATATATACCTTATATAAAATTATATAATTACTCATATTATACCTTGACTACAGGAGAGAACATAAATAGGCATTATGCCTGCTGTTCAATCCATTTCAATGTATCTATATACTTGAATAAAATACTTCTTAAATTAAAAATTAAATCTTATCGTGAAATGAAACTGGATAATGGATATTTCATTCGTTTTAGTTCCTTAGTTTAACCGATTAGAACATGATTTACTAGCATGCTTTCTTAAAAATTTTAAAAGTTGAATATGATTAGTTGACATCTCTGAATTAAGATGTAAACCGTAGCTACAATAGACGTATCATCATTTCCGTTATGATAGACGTCTCAGAAGTTAAGACTTCTTATATTAACTGGTTTTCCCTCCTGAAAATTAAAATATTAATAAAGTACATGTAAAGGCCTTATGTTAAATGAAAATATGTAAACGCACTTTAAAAAAAAATAAAAGGGCGTTGAGTTGGTCTCAAATTTAACGCACTTTCAAACAAAAATATGAATCAGCGGAGTAAAGTACACCTCAATGCTTAACCCATGCCTTCAATTATATATTGTTTCTATTTTTTAAGACTTGAATAAAACCAAGCAGAAATATCTAGGAAGATAATGACGTATATATCTTCATCATTATTTATATCCCAAAGTACTAGTTCTGACATTGTGCAAATATAGGTTTCCTCTTCTTTTTAGAAGTGGTAGAACTTTCACAAAATACTTGTTTATACTTTTGCGTTTATTAAGGATAATTATTAAGGATAATTTAATGGATGTCTGAAGGTTAAGATGATTGTAGAATCGTGTATATATCGTACGTTGAGACGGCTTCGAGAAACTATACCTTAAAACTGAGAACTGTCCTATGATGAATCTGAGACATAATTATCCAAGTCTTCGGATAGCTTGACGACCAAGGGGTTGATTGTTGATTTTTTCAGGGACAAACCGAGAAGGAGGGAGGGGCCGTTTCCGAAAGTATATATACATGTACAAGGATATCCTCTCTCGTGCAATATTTATTGTAAAAGATCGATGTCACGAAAGAGAAGGTCAAGCAATGTATCCTATTGTTAAGATATCAAGATGGCATAGAAAAATACATCGTCTGATCTCGCTTCTCCTGCCTTACCTTTGGTATACCTTACCTTTGGTATACCTTACCTTTGGTAAGAGAAGCGAGATCGACCATGGGTTTCCTACGATGAGAAAAATAATGAAACAACAATGTTCTACAATCATATATTAGCATTTTATACTAGTATAGAAATGTATGTTGTTCGGTGTATTAAAAATGAAACTTATTATGTTGGCAGTTTTGTGGCGATTAATTCTGCATTGATCACAAACCTTATTTCTTCTCTTCACAACATGATTGCAAAAGTACATTTTAAAATCATAATATCATCAATCAGTTAACTCATTACATACTGTAATGTATGTGTCTTTTTGAACATATTTGAACAACGCACTTTAATTTTATTAATCTTTTATTTAATATATTTTTTATTATTCTCAAACGTACTTGTATATGTAAATTAAATAAAATGACGTCGTGCTCACGTGGTGTAAGCGTTACATAGTAATAATAAAAAAATATAAGTTGGTGAATTTCTGTTTAAAAAAAAAACAAGTATACATAAGCTAAACACTTAAAATGCATCTGAAAGAAGTTTTTAAAGTTAAGGATTACACATGCCCGTAATTTTATACGCGTACATGTCGTTTTCCTGGATTGCGTAATTTCAGTCCTGTTAGTATAATCGAATTTTCTAATTCAAATACAGGAAAATACAACAAAAGGACTTTAATATATTATTTTCTTTATATAGAAAATAAACATGCTTTAAGTAAGTGATCGATGTCATTCGATAAGAACTGTTACTTTGATAACCCCCGCTCTGGCTAACACACAGTGTGTGACAACTCGTTAACTATTCTCGTTTTGAATTTATAATTATGATTTTTTAAGTCACTAATAAAAAGCGGACTAAAATTTGGTACAATAGCGGAAAAGATGTAAATACCTGTAAAAGGGATACGTTGATATAATGACAAGAGTTTGAAAAATTGACAATTATTGCCAACAAAATAAAAATAAACCTAGTACATGTATGTCGTAAATTCAAAAATATTTTGAAATTGTCGCCCTTGTTTTGGATGGACAGCCTCACTCTGTTTAGAATTATTGTATAGTATTGTATAATGTTTAAAAATAGATTACTTCTGTTATTAGTTACACCTAAATTTGCTAGCTTTGTTTAAGCTATACTTTTAAGTGCCATCACAATAATTCGCTATGTCACAATTCACAAATATATACTGATTAATAATATTGCTTATTTCGCAAACTTGTCAATTTGTACATGATTTATTTGATGTATAGTGATTATTTTAAAGATTATAATTTTTACAGAGACGGTCAAGGTATTAATTGAATTTTTCGTAAACTGGTTGATTTTACAGAGACAGCCGGAGTATCGCCGGGATTGTGGTGGGGTGTGTCATTGCCATGGCAGCCATTGTTATAATGGTCATTTTCTGTAAAAAGAAGGAAAAGGGCACACGTGTGGTGGAAATCCGGAGTAACGGGAATACCCAGGTCCACACCATAACAAGCATGCACCCAGCTCCCGGACCCCCAGGTCAGGCATTTACCGCGGGGCGGGGAATCTCAAAATTTCGGCTGAGATTCGGCTCGACTCGGCCCGGCTCGGTCATCAGTCGGGGAAGGCGTCGGTCAAAATCTAGACCCGAGCCGAGTCTTTGTCGAGACTAATTCTCTAATACTGTAAAATCATGAAATATTTGTGATGGTTAATTTTCGTGGTTTGATAATAAAATTCGACGTTTCAACTGTTCATCTACAATGATGAGCATTATGTCGATTTTCCTCCTCTGTTCATTTAAATTTGTGGTAAATTAGAAAGTCTACAGGACAATATAATTGTACACTTCTTTACTATCTTTCATATGTTGTTTGGGGTTTTTTTTTCAAATTCAGTTTTGAAAAATCAAAACGTGTCTAAAAAAATTTCTTTTTAAATCAATGACGGTCGATATTTACAAATTTTTTATGACTAAGAATCACCGGACAATTTTAAGGTTTCTTTTAAAGAGTACAAGCCTGTAAATTGATTAATTCACTATGTATAAAATCATAATTCTGTTTACTTTGTCTCCACTTATACGTTCATGTAATGCCGCAGTTTTATTTCAGGCGGCTTTCCTGGAATGGCTCGACCCCCGGGATATGCAACTACCAACCCCGCCTACCCTCCCGTGGCTCCGAGTATGTTTCCCCCGCCACCAAGATATCCCGCCCATCAGTACGGGGGACCACCTGGCATTTTTTCCGGTCCACCTCCGGCGACTTTCCCCCCGCCCGTGTCAAGTTAAAACCCAGGAATGATTAGCACTTGCAAACAACTTTACAAACAACTGTTGAATATGTTCTTATTGTTAAAGTTAATTGTTGATGTTGCTATGCAAATACTCATGTAAAAACATGAGAAAATATTCATACGGATGTCTTTATAATAAATGTTTCCTGTGTTTACATCATGAACAATTATAACATTTGTTACGTAAAGTCAAAAGGTTTCTAAAAGTAGTTGAACATTTTTTTTCTTCGGACAAAGAATTAAAATTGACTTGTACATCGAGTTATGCTATTACTTGTGTATTTGAGAAAATATTATAAAAAATCTAAATTAAATTTAGGGGTGTTTGATACTACACAAATTCAAACAATAGTCAATAAAAAAGTCATGTTTCATCAATGAAATTCATATATTATATAATTACATTGTACATGCACATGAACTTGAAATGAAACGGGATGTATACATATATTATCATTGAGAACTAACATGAAAATGTGTTCTATGGACCATAAGAGTAACTCCCCTTTGCACACTTGGATAAATATATAATCGATATTAATAACCAAATGTGTAAATATATTCTAAATTTTGGCCTAAAAAAGAATAAGAATGGTAAAGAATTAAAGTCTTACTCTCAGATGCAGTGCTTCGATTAATTCAGTGCCCATTGCTACGACTGTTGTAACCTGTGTATTTGAATCTTAATAATTTACCCTCTGTCAACCGTCCTGCATACCACAGTGTTGTTCTAACAGGTTCACCCACTCACATCCACCCCACCCAAAAAAAGAATAAAAAAGACACTAAAAAAACCGAAAAAATGGGCCTTATCCAAAAGTGTCGGCCGTATACTGCACAACAGATTAAATTTCAATTACCATATGGAAAACGTGGAGATGAATCGTTGCGTGGGGTTGTTATTGGGGTTGTTTAATTTTATAGATGAAAGAAGAGATATGTTTCATAAAGTACAAAAACATAAAGTTTATACAAGCTTCAATAATTCATAGGTGTATTTCTAACGCAGCTTTTCAATTTAGCAAAGATAGATGAATTATTAGCCTTTTTTCTCAGTTCCCGCAACGCTAGAATTTTCCGGATCGAGAAAGCATTATCGCTGTCCAAAAATATTGACAAGTGGTTTTAATAAATTTGACTGGCAAATAGTTACTTCGGATTCTGTTTTCTGAATATTGCACGGGGGAAGCTAGAATACATCGATACACGATAAAAGAACATGTGAGCAGATTGTTGACGAGTCATTCACAAAGTCTTCGACCCGAAAGAAAATCGGAATTATAAAGCAAATCGCCTCAGTGTGTATATTGAAATCAATTTCCTGCATTACGGGTACAAAACCCCAAGTTACTGGGCTAATGGGATAAAACTTTGGACTTCCTCCCCCTTTAGTTTCTCATTTATTGACAAAGGAAAGAACACTCTAGTCCTAATTCTATGAGGTGGAAATTTATGAATGAAGTTAATATTGCTCTTTAAAGAGCTAATACAGAAATAACCGAAGAGTGCAGGTTGCATGGATGCATGTGATTGGGGTTTTTTATTGTCCATATACTGCAAACAAATTTGAGATATTTTCGCGGAGTTTCGCGAGAGCTTATTCGCTGCAAAATTTTCTCGAAGCAAACGCGAAAATTAGTTGCCGTGAACGAGTTATCTCCTGAATATCGCTAGATAAATTCGTCGCGAGTAAAAGTCGGTTTACAGTATCCCTTGGGCTCAAATCAAAGAAAGGGGTACTTCAATAATTGCATTATATACTGACATCAAATTAATAATTACGGATTATTTTTTCTACTTTTTATAAGCATTTAGCAGTGTTCGGGCTATTTATAATTAGTGGCAATATTTATTCAACTCTTTCTATAATGTTTACGTTGTCTACTATTACCCCCACCCCCCCACCCCCCATCTCCACCCCACTCTATAGTACTATACAGTTATATATAGCTATATGGTGTATTATTTTACATACTCCCTTTTACAGCCAAAAAATATATGCTTTTGAGGCCATATTTAAGATAATGGAATCCAAAACATGTGGTCCGATCGCAAGGTGTGTGTCGTTTACAATACTTCTAAACAAAACCGTGATCAAATTCACAAAATACTGAATAAATTCTCTATACATATTACGTAATGTCTTGTTCCTTGTTTGGGCTGAATCTCCTCTCGTAGGTAAAGTAATTACACGGTAAATTTTACTCTCATTGTTTGGCAGTCGTGCGTGTAGAAAGATAGAATTAATATTCCAATCCACTTACGGGTGATTTTAATGTTTACCAGTTGTTCCATATAATCAGCTTAAGCAAATATGCTTAATGTTGGAAAGCGGAGAGAGAGAGAGAGAGAGAGAGACAGAGAGAGAGAGAGAGAGACAGACAGACAGACAGAGAGAGAGAGAGACAGACAGAGAGAGAGAGAGAGGGAGAGAGAGAGATTTACATAATTATATATTACATATGTAGATTAAAGATCATGCATAAATGTGCAGTTATGGATGTTTTAAAATGAGAAGAAAGCCAAATATATCTAGTACATATACTTACCACTAGGTTTTCCCGGTCATTTCTTTTTTAAATAAATGTTTTGCATAGTACATCAGTGGCGTCGGAAGCAAATTGAAAGTGGGGGGGGGGGGGGCGGCTAGACTTATTCTCTCTTGACAAGCAAAAAAAAAAAAAAAAAAAAAACCTTATTCCCAAAATAATCTCAATATTTCAACCTAAATTTAGGACTAATTATCTTTCCTGCGAAAAAAGTGGGGGACTGGGCCCTCTATGATGCTATGTGCCTAATGGTTAGGTCTAACTTTGCAAAAAAAAAGTGGGGGGGGGGGGGGTTTAGCCCCCCCCCCCCCGTTCCGACGCTTATGTACATTACATGTACATATCTATCTATAATCATACCAAACTATTTTGATTAACTTCAGGCACATATTTAGTCCTTTAATTTCGAAACACTTATATGAGCTATGAGCTTTTCCTGTGTCATCAATATATGGCCATATGATTATCGATATTTCATTACTTTAATTAATGTTGTCCCTCATATCCCGTGATTCTTGATTAAGTTCCTGTCGCTCAATATTCACCATCAAAGTTAATCAAGTAATAGGGGGTAAATTAATTTGCCATAAATCTTCGCATGTGCTCTTGTTATTGAAACAAGACTCCTTCCATCTCGTCTCAGATTATATAGAAATTCATGCTAAAAACCGGAAGAGAAAACCTTAAACGGGAAAAACACAACAGCACACGAATGGTGGGGCGATATCACTTTCACATTTTTTAGTCGAACAGCAAATTAAAGCTGGTTCAATATCAGATATCCTTTCCTTTTACTACTGGGGTTTAGTCGGTTGGACCTCGATCTGTTATTACGTGACAAAAAAAATCTCTTGTGTTAGTAATATTGATCTAATTCTATGGCAGTAATTTCGTAAAAACGATCTGTCTCTTTCAAATTTTAGCAGGGGGAAAAACCTCCATTTTATCTCAGAGAAATTGTGTACTGAGAGATTAGACTTTTAGAATTATAACAGCCTTAATCTTGCAGGGATATTTTAAAGATCCCGAGTCTTTAACTATGTCTGGGTTTTATGAAGGTATACTACTTTGTAGGAAGAAAGAGATCGGGGTGTTTTCGGTAAAATTTTGGAGAGCTCTGCACGTATTGCCATTACAAGAGTTTAAAATTCAATACACAGTATCGGCTCCGCGTAATGATCAAATAGTGTATTCAATATGTTTATTGAGATTGTTTAAACAGAAATCATGTGTATAAAGAGTTGATGTAGGGGAACTCAATTATTTTTATAGCAAGACATACTGCGATTTTAAAAATCTCTAAAACACATTTCTTCAGAGATCGATGTCAGTATATATTTATTTTACTTTCCAGCCAGATATATATACTTGTACAGGTATAAATCCTAGAAACACATATATTCAAATGTGATAGATCCCCCCCCCCTTAGTTCTGATTCCAACTGTGTGCGTGTATATTCGAAATTCTCTTTTTAATCCGCGACCTTTGCTGTGTGTGTGTTGAATTATTCAAAAGGTTTATATCAATAATTCTTTTTTAATGTTTAAATAGGTCCATGTATGAACACATTCTTCGAATTCATGTAGAAGTTTTTTCTGTTATAGTTCTTAAGCAACAACCAGCCTTTGTTAAAATCATTGTTTATGCAGCTCTCGTTGTCGGTTTGTTTGTTTGTGTACAGATGAACAAGTTTGGCTATAAACATTGACAATTTTATGACAGAGACAACAGACTCCCATTGAGATAAGTGAAGGGGGGCTTTCAACCAATAGCCTCTCGTTCAGAACAAATTCATCCCAAATCGGCCCAAATTTATTAGTTTAACTTTTTCCGTTTTATGGCAGTGTAATGTCAACTTTACCTATAAAATTTAGATTTCGTCCAGAGAAAGAAGTTTGAAGAATTTAAATGAAACGGTTTCTTGCTAAATATCGACTTAACTCAGTAGATGTCATACGAAATGTATTGTGTGGTATAGATCGGGCTCAAATTCAATTTAGCAAACACCTTTTAAATCTGTTCGCAAACTTTTATTATCGAGAGTAACAAAAAGTAAACATTGAGAAAGCATTGGCCATTTTTGTTTATAAATCGTTATGATTTTTACTAAGCGGACATGTTTCAGTCACCAATGTGCAGGATACTTGTATTTGTTATATAATATGGTTTATATCGACATGCAATATACGAACATGTAAACAAAAACATTAATAACATATACTTTTATGGTTTTAAAATGATTTGTGTGACTTTGGGTTTAAATACCTACACGAACCAATTTTATATTGTTTTACGATTAGTACTCATCTGAGAACCTAAGAGATCGGATCTATAGTTTTACAGAAGCAGAATCAAAATAAAAAAACCGCTATAAAACAAATCTTTTATTTGGAAAATTCCGCTAACTGAAATATACGCCAACTTGTTTAAAATTCGATTTCCACCAAATATCGTACACGCTATATAGAAATGTAATACTTCTACAGTAAATTACATAACTATGCTGAGATGCAAGCAAAAAGTATATACTACATATATGTACATGTCATGTATATACATGTACTACATATATGTACATGTCGTGTATATACTACATATATGTACATGTCGTGTATATACTACATATATGTACATGTGATGTATATACTACATATATGTACATGCCATGTATATACTACATATATGTACGTGTGATGTATATACTACATATATGTACGTGCCATGTATATACTACATATATGTGCATGTGATGTATATACTACATATATGTACATGCCATGTATATACTACATATATGTACATATGATGTATATACTACATATATGTACATGCCATGTATATACTACATATATGTACATGCCATGTGTATACTACATATATGTACATGTGATGTATATACTACATATCTGTACATGCCATGTATATACTACATATATGTACATGTGATGTATATACTACATATATGTACATGTCACATATATACTACATATATGTACATGTCATGCGTGTTATAATGATCGTCTGAAATTTAAAAAAAAAACTATACCGCTGCATGGTTATCATAAATGCATATTAATTAATAGTACAATTAAATTAGATTGCGTGTTACTCTGTTAACACGCGTTTAAAATGACATATAGCATTGTATTTATAAAATATTTTTGTGTTTTGAGAAATCACAGTTTAAAAACCATTTGTTTCACTGGTTTTACACAGCCGTACAGAGTATGAACATGTACATGTATATGACTAGTAATAATTTTACCGGATTTAAGACCATGCACCTTTTTTTTAAACACAGTGGCGTCCTGCATATGACGGGTTGGCGTCCGTGTCTGACAACAAACTATATACACGTGTGTCGTATAACATTTTTGATGAATTCCAAATCGAGACGAGTCAGCTTATTCTGATAACACGACTATCAATTCGTGGTAAAATTGATGTTTTTGATAAACTCAAATGTCACTAGAGCAAAATGTCATAACAACGAAGGGCATGATGAAGGATGTGGCAACAACGTCAGTTACCTTGACAGGTGCGTGATGGGGGGGGGGGGGGGGGCAAAAACAGGATGTCCGCTTCATGGCCGTTGTGGGGAAGGGAGAGGATTAGTCAATATACTTCAGTCAAAAAAATCATTCGCTGTTTGATTTTTCTTTTTAATTTCATTTACTTATCCCGAAATCAACAAGTGCATGTTTTTTTTTAATTTAATGTTTACATTGATATGATATGAATACCAGTATGCATTTCATGAATCGACTACATACAAACGCTTTGAGTCTGAGTCTAATCCGGGCCCTTTATCGGTCGTTAACTGTTAACCTTGTCTGTGTGTCCCTCTGTGCTTCCCGCGCTTCACATCCTGTATAAGTCTTAAGTACTCGTACTCTGTAGGTTTCTTGTCAATTTTGTTTGATATAAGCTGATAAAGGTGTTGTATTTATCAATGTAGCCCCGTGTACTCCGCTGTGGGACGGGAAGAGTCCTATCAGTAGGGGCAAGATTTCCTTATCTAGAACAAGAAGTGTCACAGATACCCGAACGTCGAATATATAGAATCTCTCTCTCTCTCTCTCTCTCTCTCTCTCTCTCTCTCTCTCTCTCTCTCTCTCTCTCTCTCTCTCTCTCAACCCTTCATTCTTTTTATACGTTGCATCAGCCAAACATCTCTCTCTCATCCTTCATATACTTTGCATCAGCAACCCATCCTTCCTTCCTTTCACGAAAAATAAACCCTTTATTCCTTTTCATCAATACTAAACAAATCACACACAACTTTGAAGTTCACTTTTCTTTGAAAATTTTTCAAAGGGACCAAATGAAATTGGATATATTGATTAGCACATCCAATTAGCGAGAACTACACACTCTTATCAGACGTCACCTATACTACCTGAAACTAGTGGTCTATAAGCTAGGCAAAGTACCTTGAAGCGCTGGTGAACCGAGGCGTTGAACATTATAGAAAGTGAAATCAATTAATACATCATTTCCAACTTCTTTGATGATAGGGGAAAATCGATGAAATATATGTAATACACATCACTTTGGGTCTAAAGAACTGCATTTCAATTCGCAGTAATGAAGATATGTATCGTTAATCAGGATTAAATATAGTGCAAGTTTTAATGGTAATTATAAATTGTACAATATTTATTAAAGCATTTGCTAAACGAATCGAATGTAACTCAATTACGTATGTATGAACTCTATACATTTTTCAATAAGAATGATACACTTTTTGTTATTTTTTTTCAGATTGACTTTCAACCGTTCAACCTATTTCTCCTACTTTGTTCACGTCGGCCTCGCATCAGTGGAAACCCAATCGTTTTCCCATTTACAATAAAATGTACCCAGCCCTATTCTACAGTCGCAATGAAAAGTCTACGTTTATAATTTATTCATAGAGTTCCCTATCAGTTGTAACGTACATGGTACATGGCATAATTTATTCATCATTCCACCTGTCCGTTCATATACATGTCCAAAGACGGCAGCCACGGGAAACTGGTATCGAATTCCGATACCATGTACAAGGGGACCTGCATCTACAAATATTACTGCCTGGTGTTTTTTTTTGTCTCCATGAACGCACAATTCGCGTATTGAGTCTTGGTAAATGTGCATCAACGCACACACAAAAAAATCCCTTGTCTATTCCCTGATCGAATTTAAAGAACGATATCTATTCAAAGGCGTCTTGGTAGGGGACATGTTTAAAGCCTCTAGTCTCAATCGTCTTATCGAATTGTAGAAAAAACAAATATAAAAATCAAATAGGTGTATCGGTGGGTAGGTCTGTTGATTACATATACTTTACAATCATGAGCTGGAGCAAATATACCAGTAATATAAGTCTAAGACCAGTTGAGAGCAACTAATCGACATATATTATTTTTTCTGGAATCCGTGCAAAGGGCACCTGTTACTTTGTATGTGATTACCTAGGGCACCTGTCGTTTCATTAGCAAGTTATTTGGATTGTATGGATGTTGCGACATGACATTTGACGCTTGTCCACGCTCCCGATACATTCAGGAGAGGTATTAATTGGACGCTTTAAAGCATACCAATATCACCTGCTGATCAATATACTATTGTATATATCTACCACCCAACCGCATCCCCATCCATCCAGAAAAAAAAATGAAGGAAAAATCAAGAAGTATACGTAAATAAATTCCAAAATCTTTTTAATTAAAAATCTCTTTTTATCAGAAGGTATAAAATACTTGAAAGGCGCAACTCATTCATAAATATAAACATGCATTTGTTTAAAAATACATTTCATATATATCAAAGATCAATAGCCAATTGGACGGATGGCACTGATAAAAGGGCCTGGAAAAGCAGAAATCTGGCTCACTGTTTCCAGCTCACTCACTCAATATTCACACCATTTACTCATCTCACAAACGCAGCAAAGGGACACAAAAAATTAACAAATAACATCTGTATGCATATACATGGGCTAACAGTTTGAGCAACGACTAACTGCAGGTGCAAAAAACATCGGAAAAGTAATATTTTTAAAAAGGGAACAAAAACATTACAATAACATTATGTCATACAGACGATCACACACATAGCAGACAACAGGTCGTTAATACTTCCATGATTTTGCATAAGGTATTTCACAACACAGCCATATAAATCAAAGAGCATTTATATACGCCATCACAAATGATGACGGGAATTTGCAAGACAATCGGAATACTGATGAAAGAGGTGATAATTGAATCCATAATTTTCCCAGTTAAAGAAAAAAAAAGAATACTGAAGAAACGGTGGTCATAATAAAAACATTAATAAATATACAATACTTCAATTGTCTAGAATACAACGATATATTATGACGTCCTGAGTTTGTTTAAACACTAACCGAGGGATTGGCTGGGATTCCTGTACGGGTGTAGAAAGTGTCCGCTACAATTCGGGTACGACCATACGGAGGCTTTTTAATCTCCTCTTTCTTAATCACATCCCCCAACCTCCATCCGTACTCCCAAGAACTGAGCAAGGGGAAGGCGAATTTTTCCTCGGGTCCCTTCTTGTTCCTGGAACACAGGTACTGGTATCTCCCTTTGCCCTCCTTCGTGAATCCATCGTATAGCTTCTCCTTGGTCCCGGCGGACGCGGGCCGCATCTCTGCTACCAGCTGCTGAAGCTTACCCTCAGCTTTGGAAAGATCGGGGAAGGCATTAAAGTCCGATTTCACTTTGTTAAATTTCGGAGGGGCATAATCTTCAGGAAGCTTCTTGAAAATGTCCTCTGCGGGTTTCGGAGCATTTTGAATTTTTCTCCTGGCAACTTCGGACTGTTTGGAGGTGGCAAGTTGTCCGTTGGAATCTTTTAGTTTGTAGAACCACTGTAAACGGGTATCTCGCTCTTTATTGTAAGATTCCTCCAAAAATTTCTGAATCTGCGTGTTCGCCGGATAGTTCCGAGCCATTCTCAGCAGTCAGTCAATTATCTTTGAGTGAAAATTATCGAGTAGTATCAATAAATACCTGCCTTACGATAGTCCTCTATTACCTGGACGGGACACCGCACGAGCGTATTGACATTTCCCATAGCAACTCGTGTCGTCATGATCGCACGGGATTTCACGAGAGGAAACCATTTCCGATCAAAACAAAAATGGCGCTGAACTGTCCAGAAGAAGTAGACGTCTTCAAAGTTCCACATTCTAGAATGAAGGAACTTGTGGACAAATATTTGGCCATGGTAATTTAGATAAGGACATACCATTCTGTATTTTGGCAATATTGTCATTTGGGAATTCTATTTACTGTTATAACATTGCCGTCTTAAAGTTAAACTCGAAATTTGTGAATATATTCTGGTATCAGCTTCATAAACATGCTGTTCATTTTAAACTTTAGAAAATAAAATAAATGTTATTGAAGGTGTGCCGTCATCGAAGTTCGTAATTAATCTCATTTTAAGTCGTGTGACATCCTTAAAATTACTGATGTAATACTACACAGTGACGACTTACGTGTAGTTTTACGGGGGGGTCTTTGATGACTGAATGTTAACAGTGTTCTCGCATGCAAAACAGATTGCAGTTATCATTTTTAAGTTATGCAATTATTTTGTTGCAGGTGACAGACACAAATTTCGCTAATGTCCACCACATGACAAATCTCCTTGAAAATCTTGTGGACGCTTTCCAAGAGTTCCGGGCCCACGAGCAAATTGAGAACAAGTACATAATGAAGAAACTGAAGGCCAAACTGAATGCTCTTTCCATTCGAAGCTCAGCTGTATGCAACTGTCATTCTGATAATAGACTCACAGAAATGTTAAGGCTTCTACAAGATGGCTACCAGTGTCGAGACAAGAGCGAGGTGGACAGGGAGAATTATGGGATAAAGCTGCGATCGGCTCTGGAAGATTTCACACGGAAGTTCATACCTCACATGGAAGAGGAAGAGGAGGTTCTTTCTTTTTATATATGATTTATCTTTATGAATGAATGAAAGAAAGAAAATTTCAAATCATGATAGATTTTGTGTAGGCTTGTCTGAGTAAATTGTGCCTTCTCTTGAAGAAAAGGGACGGAATGTTTTCAACCTATCCATCAGTACTTAGGCGACTTGTAATCCAATACCTAAAGAGTGCTTTAACAGAATATAGGAAGGCCATTACATGCAGATCAAGGGTCTAACAAAACTGGACATTGACAAATAAAAGCTCAATATCTTGAAAACCTTGACTGACATCTTTCACAGGAATGCACAAAAGGGTAGAAGAATCTTAATTATAAAAAGTTCATGATGTCAAAGGCCAAACTACTCTGAAAATCATAGACTATATCTGACTAAAAGTTGCTCACTCATAGATTTATTTTGAGAAACCTTGCTATAGAAAACTGAATGAAGTTGTACACTGATATCTCTTACTAAGGAGTAAATTACCCTACTGATTATAAGAGCAAGGGTCAAACTACCCTGGACATAGAAAGACATGATCAATATTTTTATAAATCGTATGCTTGTCTGCTCAGTACCTTTTGAAAAAAATTACTCCTTTTTAATATGCCCACATTATGGGTAGGGATGGGGACGTATGCTTTTTAAACATTTCTTGTTTTGAAAAGACTTCTATTATATGCCACTTTTAATTGCAAAACTTGTACAGATACCATTTTGTGTAATTCTTCTAAAATTAACATAGATGATAGTTGTAAGCTCATTGAACAAGTGATAACATATTACCATTTTGATTTACTTCCTCAACATTGTAATACATGTACAATATGATAACAATGCACAAGTCAGCAAATAAGATATATCAACAATTACATTTATTATTTGTAAAACTTCCTGATCCAGTGCTGATAGAATAATGTTAATAATTTTGAACAAGGCTTCTTCTATACTTATATTTGCAGATAGTTTCAATAGATTAAATAATTTAGTGTACACAGTTGATTTGTATATTAAGGCGATTAATGAAATCATTTTTTCGTATCTTTGTCAGGTTTTCCAGCCAATGTTGATGAAGTATTTTACCTTTGAAGAGTTGCGGTCCCTGAAATCCAAAGTCATCAGGAAACATCAACAAACCATTGAAGAAAAATTTGATGAAATTGAAGAATGTGTTTGTAAGTCTATGTTATAATTGATAATCCTAAATATGTTATATTTATTATCAGAACATATAAATTATTAATACATTTTTATATGCATAGATTGCATTCAATTATGCCTCACATGCTAACATTGTTACCTATAATTTTTATCTAATGTATGTAAATGACATTTTATTGTGTGCATTTCTTTAGCATCTTCTTCTGATGAGGATGAAAAATGTTTGCGAGAATCGCGTCGTGAACCTAGAGGCGTTGAATTGCTCCCTGATGAGGTAATGCTGAACATCTTTTCTTACCTTAATCCCAAGGAGTTGTGCTTTACTGCGCAAGTGTCCAAGAGATGGAATGCTATAGCCATGGATGGCTCAAACTGGAAAATCATCAGACCGGTGCAGTGGTTCCGCGGTTAGTAAAAATACTCTGATGTATAAAAAAGAGAGGATTTTTTTTTTTTTTTACAGAGAACTGCAAACCTATGGTAAAAAATTGGGCCTTACTTCTGAACCTACTGTAGAATTTTCTTATTTTGATAAAAAAAAAAAAATGATGATTCAGATTCTTAAACAATTTGTCAAAATCTGACATTTCGCTGTTTATATTTTACTTAAAATTAAATCTTAATTAATACGACATTTTTTAGCGAATCACAAGAACATGAATTCATGAGCATCAAGTATCGTTAAAATAAAGGTAATATTTCAAATGCAGATGCGATCGTTATTACGATTTTCTGTGGATATTAATTCCTCACGCCTTATTACAAATTTATAGTATCCTTTTCAAACATATCTTGAAACGTATTTGGTCTACTTTACCACCCACAATTGACATCTTTAATATGCTCAGTGAAAGCCATTCAATTCTGTCAGATCATTTAATTCCACATCAGTTCAAACTCTTCTCTGTCCCCCCCAAAAACAAAAAAACCAGAACTGGTTTCAAAATATACATTCATCTACCCTATTAGTATTATATGATCCATAAATATTGTGCTAATGAGAGATATTAATATTGTTTATCAATTGCTTTTGACTAAAATCTTGTATGTTTTGACTGCAGGAGTCTGGTCTTGCCAAGACAGGATGGATGTAGATCAAGAGGAGGCCAGCCTGGAGCAGGCAGAGTTCTATCCCTTGGATGTCAAATTTGACGAGGACGCAGATGTTGATGAATCTGAGGAAAGTGATGACATTGATGAAATGTCACAGCAGTGGAAGCTGGTAAATACATACCTGTACTTGGATTCTCTGACAGTATTTATAGAAAATCCATACTATCATTCATGAAATTTATGTAAATTAGTTTAATCTGATTGGGCATTTTGATGTTTCTCCTTGAGTGATGAAATCACACCCTAAAGTGATTCAGCATAGCAACTAGCAACTTTACACATATGTTTAACATTTATTTTTCTGTGAGTTTTTGTTTGATTATCTCTGGGTTAGGACAAATATCCCTGGGGCAAATACATTGGCTTTTCTAAATGGAGGTGACTTTTGATTGGCTTGCAGGTCCAGCGGGAGTCCAGGTTATTGACCTCAATGGTGAAGTACCTTTTCCCCAGGGTGGGAGCCAGTGTATCAGAATTACACCTGGGCTACAGCAGGGGGTTATCTAATGGCGTGGTAAGTGTCCAGATTCTGTGTCAATTCATAGTTAATCATTCATAAGTTTGTTTGCATATTTCTTAAAAGAAACACATTATCTGATTGTTACACAAATACATGTAGGAAGATTTTATATTCTGAGTATTGCATAAAAATAAAGATTTTAAGCGAAGTTTATAAATTGCACATTTCTTTTGCATAAAAAGTAAAATTATAAAAACAAAAATGATAAAACGTTTGCATTTGAAATGTTCACTTCTCAGCAATGAAGAGGAAAATATGCATTTGAAAGCAATGAAGAGGGAAAACATTTATTTTTCTAAAATTTCAGTGTTTTCTCAAGAAATCCAAATTTGAAATATTTACATTTACAAATATGCTTCCTTATATGAACCTATATGAAATGAAGTATTCCTCTTTTGAATTGAAAACTGAAATCAACACAATGTTATATATGAACAGCTGTACAGGATGCTGAGCTGTTGTCCTAACCTAGAAGTGCTGGACCTCACTCAGACCAGGGTGTCAGATATTGGATTTAAAAGGTGGGTATCAGGGGCAGGAGGCTGATGTTAATCATTGGTCAGTTTTTTATGTGCAGCTCATTTATTTGTGTAGAACTTAAGTGTTTTACTGCGATATGCTGTAAATCAACTTTTATTTGCAATAAGTTTTGAACAGAAATATACTGGTTCACCATGACTTACATACGTGTACTTTGCAAAAAAATAAAAAGGGATTATTTTAATTATGTTGAAGATAGCTTACAGAGACATAAAAGGACTGGTTCACATAATTGCAACATTGAGGTTCTGATGAACCATGCAAAAGTTTCTAAAATGCAAAGAAAATTTGGGAAACAGCAATGTGTAATTTAGAAAAAAGTTTCTTGATGGGGCATTTTGTATTAATGATAATTATAATGATATTTGTAAAGATTATTCTTTTACGGTAATTCTCTCATCCAGAATATCATACAATGTGTTTTGTATTAAAGCTGCACTATCTTCAGAATTTATACATACAATACACTGTACTTTGGTTTTTATGTTTACAGTATGGGGAAAAATAAATGTGGTAGAAGACTGAAACATGTTAACCTGTCTGGCTGTGTGAACATCACCGACGTGACTTTACAGAGAATTTCCCTCGCCCTGGGTTCTCTCACAGAGTCCAAGACTACCCCTCAGAACAAGGACTCGGACAACACTGCCTCCATGCCAATCAGTGAAGCGAGAGGCTGTTGTCAACAAGGCATGTGTAGATCCCAGCAGGAGCGCAGAATCGGTGGTCTAGACTTTGATTCAGTGGACCAAACTCTACGCAATGCATGTGATGTTGTTGAGCGGGAGATGATGGCCTATCGGTTGATGGAAATTTTAGAAGGAGAAAGTGTGTTCTCTCCTTTGTTGGAGCTTTCACTTCTGCCATCTTTAATGAGAGATCAGCCAAGAACTATTGATTTTAAAAAATGGACGAAAAAGACATCTGGTCCCTGTGATCAGACTTCAAAATCTGTGGATTCTCGGACATTGAATTCATCTACAAGAGGAAATCAAGAGTTATTTCCCTTTCACTGTGTAACTTCAAACAGATATAATAGTTCTGGGAACACCCATCTAAGGACTAATCTCTCATCAGAGAGGTCTCCCAGACAAAGGACTGTCCCCTCCCTAGAGAGGGTTAGTGGTGGTGACCCTCACAGGACTAACAGCTGCGGGGGGAGGAGTGTGGTACATGAAGTCTGTGATAAGAGTGATAATGACACTCCCCAGAGGGCGCTGACGTTCCTGTCTCTATCTGGCTGCTCACTGGTGACCGATGAAGGCCTCAGGTACTGGAGGGATTTCATTGTGTATCAATTCATTACCTGCATGTACATTTTACTTGGAATCATTGATATTTGGTGTTGGCTGAATATTCAAGGATTTCATGGTGAATAAACATCACCATTGAATTATGAAACAGATTTTGATCGTTGTAATTAGAGACAAGTTCATTAAATTTCATTAATTATTCACTGTATTTAAAGAACAACCCATTCAGTTGCAGTGCATATCTGAGGTATATTCACCTATATACATACATATGTGACAAGTAAACATGCCCCCAGATTCTCTATAGATAATATCACAGTTCCTTTAGTTCGCTATTGTTGCAGTCAACTTATTGCACTACCTATCAATTGGTATGTGGGAGGGAAGATCAAATTAAGCAGTAACATGATGATAGAAACTGCTATTTTATGTACAGTGTTATTTAATTTGAGATAGCTGATGGCAGAAATGTACTAGTATATCAAAGACCCCTGTTTGGATAGCAATCAACATAAAAAACATCAAATTTCAGCAAAGTGAAGCTTAATATACTCATGTCCAGATTTTGATTTTTTACAATTCCGTCTTTGGATATTAATGCATTGTTATGATGTTATCATGGTTAACATCGATCTACAAGAACCACAGTTGACACAAAGTCATGTACCTATGTTTATTGACAAAAGCTTTAAATCAGGCAGTTGCTTTGGATATTAATTAAGCTTGTCCTCTGTTTAGGTGTTAAACAGTTATTAGTTGACACATATGTTTTTATGCCTACAGCTTTGTGTATCAGTTTCAGTGGTGGTGTTGGTTGTATTGTACATATAAGCTAGGTACTTTGAATGGTTATTGAGACCATAAATTTAAACTTGTTTCATGCTATCCTGATAATACTATCCTTGTTAAGAATACATATGCATGATGTTATTTTATTACGGTATAAAGTATATTTGGGGGTGAGTGTGCATGAACAGGTACATATTAAACATTAAATATTAAAGGAAACAGTTGCTACTTAAGTCCTCTGTGTTTTTATGGTGATTAAATACTAAAATGTTACATAGCATTCTAAATGTACTATTGTAATATTTCATCTGTCGTTTACAGATTCCAAGATAAATGGGAATCTAAAGCTGTCTTTTTCTATATTTTCAAGGTTTCTAGCTGGAGAAGGGGGTCTTCCCCATCTGGAACATCTGGATTTATCCGGTTGTATGCAGGTCACTGCAGCCGGATTGACTGAGCTGGTCAGTGCCTGTGGGTCCCTTGACCACGCCCATCTGTTTTACTGTGATAACGTGGTGGACGATCCTTACGCGCTGACGGCCAGTGGATGTCAGAATCTGGAGATCAGCTCCAGGAAATGTTGCAGGTCCGGATTCTAACAGGTATTACAGCTCACAGTATAAAACCAAGCTCATTAACAGATCAAGATATGGACAGGTAAAATAGCTCACAGTGGAAAATGAAGTTCAAAGACAGATTCTCTAAGTAAGCAAGTATAATAGCTTACAGTATCCAAAGAATCTCCCTAACAGATCCAAATTCTTTTATGTATTACAGCTTATAATAGCAAAGAAACTCCCTTTCACATCCAGATTCTAACAGTTATGATAGCTTAGTTTAGTTCAAGAAGTATTTTATTCAGAAATATGCATACAAGTATATACATAAACATGGATGGAACAGCAGCAAAAAATAGCCTATATTAGTTCTCTCCATCAGAGATAAAGGTATCAATATTTATAACACTAATGATGTGCTTGTTTTCAAGCAGTTTTTCTTTAAGAAAACATTTAGTACATGCTTGAACAAACAAATTATTTTAATTACAGATGTATTTAGACAAGACTAATAAGTGACAAAAAAAATTGTCACTGTTCAAAGCTTCGCTCTACATTTCTGATTCAAAAAAAGATAAGAAAAATGTGAATTTTTTACTGATTTTGATTGAATTATAAAAATAGCGTCACTTCTGAGGTCGTGTACTGTCAGTGAGTGCAAATAAATTGGTGAAAAATATATTTTATAACAACTCTTCTAAAGAATAATATATAACAATTTATTGTACCCGAAACACTTTAAAAAATGGCGAATTATGGGGGCCAAATTTAACATATCATATATAGTTCTTTATGGATTTCTAGGTAAGTTACCAGAGTACCTGTAATTTCAAAAGCTTTGGTCTGTTGAATGTTGGAAGCATTTTAATTTTAATGTGATACATATCTAAATTATAAACATCATTATTACATTTTGTCTATGGAAATTGGTAGTGAAAAAATTATGGAACTCATCAATAATTGAATGTTCTAGTTAATAGTGGGAAGATTCCTTTATGCTATGTGGTTGATCAATGAATTAACTATCAATGTTCCTATGTATGTGTTTGTCATGCATACATAAATGTTGCAGATGGATTTAGCATTTTTAAAATCTTTTGGGTTGATTATTTTGCTGTCAGCATTGATGATACAATTGAACTGTCTAATTTTCTGACCTTGAATTTTCCTATGACCTTGATCTTACTATTCCTCAGTTTGTGTTTAGCTTAGATTTAAAGAAATAGTGCAGAGATATTTTATCAACTGCATACAAAGAAGCCTATTGGTTAGAGCAAACAATGAACTTATTTCTAGTTTACATAGATGCTCTCATAAGGGTGAGTCCAATTAATCAATGTTTAATAGGGCTCCATGCTATTCAAATAAGCAATTAAAGTTCACTTTTTAATTTGAGGCTATGCTAATGAGACCCACTTTTTTGGTGCCTTAGTGATCAGATTTTCCATCCGTCTAGTTTTATATGACCATAGTAAGTGAACATTTTCTCTCATATTTATTATTAGTCCCCTACCGGTTTCACCGGAGGGGACTATAGCTTTCCTCTGCGTCTGTCAGTCCGTCCGTACGTCTGTATATCCGTCCGTCAGTCCGTCTGTCTGTCCCACTTCAGTTTTCCACACTTTTTTTCTTTATGCATTTGAGGAATAATATGAAACTTGCTGAACAGCTTCAAAATGTCAAACTACAGATCAAGTTTACACTTTTGTAGCGTCTGATTGACATATTTTCGAGAAAATTAATTTTTTATATTCCAATTTTTTAATGTTCGGGTTCGTTATCGGGTTCGGTGTGTAACTGAATAAACGAGGTCAGTATGTAGTCAGTATACTGTGCGTTACTTGTACCATTCCTTTTCCTGTACCATTCCTTTTATCATTTCTAACAAACAAATGAATTCTTTAAAATAGTGTCAAGCATTGTGTTGTAAATTTAATCGGCAGGGTTTTTTTGTATTATTATTACAATCGGGTTCGTTGTCGGGTTGGGCTGTTTAACTGTTTGGTTTGAATCGGGGTGCAGAAGACGGTAAGAAATGATATTGTGCATGACAGTGCATTGTTTTCACAAATTTTTACCAGCGAATACAGAATAGACTTGGCGAAATTACAGGAGATGAAATAAAGAGTATTATTTTACCTATTTCCTATATAATTTCTATATCAACTATATAGTTTTAATTTCCTCTGTTCTTTTATCTCTGATTAAAGCATGACATCTCGTTTACAATAGCTCTGAAATAGTTGTGTGCTTGGAAGCTTTCATAGAATAATACAAACTGGTAGGGGACGTGTATTGCTTATGCAATACTCTCAGAATGCTTGTTTCTCCCTCTGGCCCATGTGGACTTAAACTGCCTCTTTAGATAGTGTACAATTACCTTAACCCATTTATATCGAATGAAGGTCAAGGATACAAAATCTCAGTTTAAGATAGGTACTTGTTTTGTCGAATGAGAATATCTTCTTGCCCCTTGGTCTAGTTTAAACCCATAATTCACTCACAGAGCCCAAAGGGTAGAGTTTGTTCAATGACATTAAACCCATATCAATCTGTCCATAAAAAAAAAAGGATAAAGAAAGAAAAGAAAAAAATACACAGGCAATTTTTTCCTTAAATTAGGGATGAAAATCAACTACAAAATTGCTAATTAGTTAATTGCAATTCGTTCCGACCGATTAACCAGCTACTTGTATTAAAATACAGAATTTTGTAAAGTATTCTTTTTATGAACTTTCATATGTAGTACAGAAATTATGATAGGAATAATGGAATATTCTATTTATTTGTAAATTAGAATAGTATATGAAATGTTTTTAACAAATCCTAAAACTTAAATTTGGATCAAAATTTATCACCTTGAAGATTTGATTTCGCCATCTATGAAAAAGAGTTAGCTTCCATTGCTAATGATATAACTAAATTTTGAAAATGAATATACATATGTATCAATAAAGTTCATTTTTTGTTTAGATTGAAATTGGAAATGTCTTTTATTTTTACTCATTGAATTCTTTTTATATATGATTGTATAGCATGGAAGTCTTTCCTTTTACTATCGATTAGTTTCATTGATAGAAAACATTATTTTTTTAATGAAAGTTTCCTTCATCAAATATTGAAATATATGGTACAATATAAGATTTTATGTTGATCTTTCTTAAAAGAATTTTGCAGATCCAATGAAATGGAATTCTATGAATGTATGTGTAACGATTTTACAGGAGCCTTGCCAGTCATAGAGCTTTTGAATAATGCAATCAATTTTTTTGTTCTAATGGAAGATCTCAAGATCCAAAGGATTTCCATTCTGATTTGGTTTGCTTGAAAATCAATGATAATGTTTGGAAACAGCAAATGCAGGCTATTGTAACATTTTATGACATCAGTGTACTCATGAAAGCACAGCCAAATAAAAAAAAAGGGGTTTTCTATCTCCAATGAATTCTTTTTTCTTCAAACTAGAGACATTTACACAATAAGGTTAAAGTATAATTCAATATGGTTTTCGGTATTTAGTTGATTGATTTAGGTAAGGTGCACTCTAAATTGCACACAACAAAGTGGTAAATGTTAGAAGTAGTAATAATATTAATTAAATGGACCAGAGATTAAGGGATAAGCGATTACAGTGGTAGCTAAATGTTCGATGATTTGATGATGCATGTTTGAGTACAGTTCAAAGGTTTGAATTAAAACTAGTGTTAATCTAGTCTCTTCTGTGCTTTAGATGGGAAGTTAAGAATTTGTGAATTATCAGGGTGTAGATTCAAAGTACCGATACTTCTCATTGTAGAAAATATTGACTTTGAATGAAATGTCAGAGAAATTGCCACAAAAATGTTTGTATAGGAAGGTTTCTTTGCAAGGATTAAGTAATATTTTTGAATCTGTATTTCCATTTAAAACTTATTTTTTCTCTATTTATTAATCATTTATTTATTTGCACATAAATGAGAAAATTAAAAGTGCTGTAGAAAGCACACTTGAGTGTTATATGACCATGACCAAATTTGTTTATATTTAATTTTCAACATTGTGCCAACATCTAAGACCTGTTCACTGGGTGTACGCATGGAACATTTGATCCCAGTTGTACTACATGTACATGATCTTTTCTCTCATTCATTTGAAAAGTTTTGGGACTCTTTCAAAATTGGGAGTTAATGAAGTAGTTAAAAAGATTATCCATTCGTTAATTCGATCTAAATACTTAAATCTCCATTAGACGATACTTTGCACTAATGCAAAAAAAGATGTTGCACATATAGTACAACTAAGGTTTCTGGGAACTGAAATACAAATGTATAATGAAATGTCTGTTTTAATTAACATGTTTAATAGGAATTATTTTGAATTGTGCATATTTTCTACGGTAATCTTTGTTACAATTTTGCATATAAGAATTTAGAAAATATTAGTCTAGATTGATCAGAATGTAAAGATAACAGAAATTGGAACAAATTTAGAAGATATCTTCATTTGCAAGCATGTTATAGCTTCATGATTGATTTCACAGCGTCAGTAAAAAGTCACTTGTCTGTACTTTATATGATATAGGCCATAACTAACTTTGATGTCATGATCTGTATTCCTTTCGCTGGTTCTCAGGGAATGTATTGTAACGTCAGAAGTTAATTTTATAGATATGGTAATGAAAAACCAATTGATGCTGTCATTAACACTAGTTATACTGAAGTCAATAATATCAATATTGTGTATCAAATAATTAGCACCTTTAAAGCTTTTTATAAAGTACATGCCTATTTAACTAAAGATAATTGCTACATGTAAACAAAGAGATATTTTAATGCATTTAAAACACAGCTTGGTGCACCTGAAAGATCAATGCAATTTTATAATAATTTGAGTAAAATTAGTAGTGAAAAAGTAACCATGTAAGTCAAGCTTGGGAAACCTAAAGATTTACCCCAATTTTATGTACCAGTAAATTGCGTTTGATTTGTAAAAAGTGTTTTATTTAGAGGAAAGAGCAACATATTTTAACAATATCTTAAACAAGATATTAAGCAAAAAATAACAAGGTATAAACTACTGTAAACGTACTACATTTGGCTGTGTATCTATTTAGTGCTTTTGGCAGAATGTGGCTTCCGCTAAATCAAGTACATAGCTAAATGCCATGCATATATGTATTAGAATCGACACATTCAGAAATACGCTAATTCAAATCCACGCAAAATTGTTCAAAAACTATTTTCTGCCAAATATAATGCGTTTACAGTATCTTTTTGAAGCCCAAGCAATAACAGCAAAGTATGTGACAAATCAAAGGATTTTTTCTTTAAAATATATTATAATTAAATGGCATTAATCACCTGCACTGATGCAATTTAATTAGATCTTTCGCAATGTTAGGATATAAGCACGTCACATGATTTAGAATAATCATGACATCACAATGCATCAAAATTAAGATAGTATGTCAAGTCAGATTTTTCTTCCTTCAGTTGAAACGTACACTATTCCAAGCCGTATTTTAGCTTTGAGACTGTGACCTAATGATTTAACACTGTGAACAATGATTTAATGTTCATGTTTATATCAATTAAATGTGATTTTTTTTTTCTGAGAGAAAAATTGTTATGTCCCTTTTCGAAGAAGGGAGGGCATATTGCTTTGTATTGTCTGTCTGTCAGTTGGTCAGTTGGTCCATCATCAGTTTTCGTTCATTTTCTTCGCAGAGATTGCACCTACTGAAATGAAATTTGGTATACACATTGATATATGAATATCTAGGTCAGGTTAGATTTTGGGTATGATCGAGCAAGTTTTGACAGAGTTATGCCCCTTGGACTAGGAAAAATTCCAATTATTTGCAGTTTCTGTTCATTTTCTTCTCATAGGTCTTCAAGGGAGGGGACATAAGTGTTTCACGAACATCTCTTGTTTATTTTTCATTTTAAATTAGCTGAAAAAGTATTTTTTAAAAGACTAGTATATACATCAATAGCATCCACAGAAACACCTTTATGAAAATTTACTGCATTAAAAAATTGTTGTTTCAAAACTTATTCTCCCACAATTATTTTCACCCCTTAATTTTTGTACAGGAGCTTATACATGTACTATAACCTAGGTTATGAAAGATGTGTTGAAATTTGGAATTCACTCAATTGAAATTAAACCCCAACATCTCATTTGTAAGTTCAAATGGGCAGTATTTGGTGATTAAGGTGTCAGTCACATACAAAGGAGATCAAAGAAAGGTTGCAGGTTTTTTTTTCATAATCCGTGCATTATGTGCACTTCTGAATGGAGGAACTTTCTTCCCCTAGTTGAGTGCACTGTTCGTCACAGCTAATCACTATATACTTAAAATGCCCTGAAAAAGAGGCCATGGAAGGAAGTCTATCCATGGCTAAGACATGATTGCAACAATAATCCCATGTACGGTATTAGGTCTCAGATTATACAGAGATTGGTAAAATTACTCTTTTTTTCCAAGGTTGATTGCTGGTAGCTAACGTCAACAGAGAAGCAACGAGTATCCTTGTAATGGCTTTTGGATTTATTGGTAAAACTTTAAAGACCTCGTTATGAAGAGGTTCCTCTGAGATGTAAAGAAAATTGCTACAATTAAAATGCATTACAGGCATTTTAAATCCAAATGAACTGATTCATTATGTACATATTTTCTTGAGATGGGTGCAACGTTCACATGCTTTTAAATCACAGCATGTATATGACGCCCAAATCTTGCTTTACCACTTCCACAAAATAGAACCCTTTGTACAAAAAGACTATCATTCATAGCCATGTACTTGTTCATTAAGACATTGATTGAGGAATGGACATGTTCTTTAAAATTGTTGTCTTATATCATTAAAAAAAAATTCAATCGGTAACTTGTTTCTTTTGATGAGTGCAAGGTATCATGCAAGGTATCAATTCATACAATTGCCAGTAAAATTAATTAGGAAATTATTCATGTTTTAGCTAAGGATTCTCTTTGAGGCAGAAAAACTTATTTAATATCCATCAGCTGTAGGAAATGAGCCGATGTGTAATTTGAGATCCCTATCTTAAAGGTTTCTAATAATAAAGAATTCACTTCATTACAAACAATTAATACTGAATTATTTATCATTTAAAGTGCAGTTAGCTCAAGTAACTTCTGATTTTCTCCAACCAAATTTAATACTGTGCTTGGTAGTCTATCTGATCAGTTTGTATACACATGTATACATTCGATGCCCACTTTCAATAAGAACTGGTTGTCTCTGTTTAAAGTACATGGACCATAAACTAAATTAAACATTTATTCTATTGGCTTGTTTGCTGTTCAGTGTTTTAAAATATTGATTACCGGTAGTTTTTTGTTGTACAGAATATGTTCTATGTATGGACTGAATTTTTTTCTTGGTCTGCTAAACAATTTGTCTCCAAGAGAAACAAATCTATATTTAAATTCAGAACGGATCGTTGGCTATAGATATTACCCCATGTTTGGTTTGATTTCAGATATCATCACAACCTCGAGTCTTAGAATCATCTGATATTATTGTTTTGTTTTTTATTTCTGACAAAGAGAAATCAATAACACTGGTCAAATTTAACATGGCACAGCCCTCCCCCTCCCCTAATTATTGGATACAAATTCAAATGAATTGAATCATAAAGCCCCCTAGTATATAGCATGAATGTCCCAACTCAGGTGTGAGGGAACACCATTGAGATTTTTAAAAGGCTTTTGGATTGTTAAAATTGAATCCCTGTCATTTCAGAATGAGTTTTCAAGGATTTAGAATTCTTTATGGCTATTCAAATAATCAGCCTGATTACTTGTTTTTATACCCTAACTGTGAAGTCCGGTTGGTCTGCATGGATTGGTCTGGATGGCAGAGTAACTGGCCAGCTGTGTCAATTCAATACCGTGTCAAGAATTTCTGTCTCCAGTATAGACACAGCTTAGGTTTGAAATTGAAGAACAAAAATTCTAGGATTCATTTAGATTATGTTATGAAACCTGGTTTAGTGCATGGAAGGTCAAATTGCAAGTCCAAAACGCTTATTGTACCAATGTTAAATAATGGTATCCTGTGGATGCTATTAGCTTTATTCATACCCATATGTCCCATATAGAATCATCAATGGCCAAGATACTTTGTATCATCGTTCTATCCCAAAATTGTATATAGATGACAGACCACAACAGGTAGCAAATAAATAAATATATATATATATATTTAGATTGAATGATGATGGTATGATATTTACTAAAATTCTGAAATAGTGTGAATTAATCCAATGGAGCATTTAGTTTTTAGCCCCAATACCTAGGGCGAGTAATAATTAATTCCCCCTACAAGCATTTTTTTTATTTATACTGTAGGAGTATCATATTGATTCCATTAATATTTAGACATGGAAAAGATTTACATCGCTGACTCTGTAAAGGGGATACTAATTATACAAACTCCCCAGTGACAGTAATTAATGCACCTGAAATACTTGAGTCTTATTATGGAGACTCAGGACTATAAGGTCTGTTAAGAGACTTGCTAGACTAGTTAATAGGTTACAGTAAGCCATTGAGGCCAGCATTTTTTTATTTTTAGATTTACGAAATATTTTTCAAATTATTTGGTGAGGAGGAGGGAAAAAAAATAAAAATAAAATTGAAAAATTTGTCTGTCAAGAAAAAAAATGAAAATAAAACAATTTCTAACAATATTTTTTTTATTTTTAAAATAAGAACATGTCCAGGAGCTGCCATTTTTTTTAAATATCTAAGTAATTTTGGTTGTTGGTGATGTTCTTATCATAACATATTTTATCCATGGGCACTGAAAATTTGTTTTGATATATTGTACATGCATGTATAAAAACGAAGGTGTTTTTTTTTATAAATACAAGTACATACTTTACATATACATTAAGACCAAAAAAATAGGGAGTTTTCACTTCTTCCTTGCAGAAAAATAGGAAGAAGTTTGAGAAATAATTTATTTGATTAAATTAAGAATGCTATTCACAAATTCAAAATTTAAAATATTGTTACTGAAAATAAATTGGATTAGAAGCATGTCCATAAATGTCAGTAAAAAATCAAACAAGTTTTTTTTATTTAAAAAAGACTAAATAACTTTTAAAATTTTATTTATTTATGTAACTATACCTTTAATAAAGGAAATGTTTCGTTATTTTGTTAGCTTTAACCTTAATGACAAATAAAATCATTCTCTTTCCTTCAGTCATAAGACCTGTGTTCAGTGTGTTTAGGGTTATTAGTCCAACCCTATGACCCACTTACAACCGTTATGTAGAGGATCTATTTCCAAACGGTTAAATTATGATTATTTTAGAATTTATTTTGCAAAAATGATTTTTTTTTTAAAGTAACTTATCATTTTCTTGTCAATGAGGTTTTTTTTAATTTACAGAATTGTGATAGAAAAAGACTTCAACTTCTCTTTATTGAGGAAATTCTGGCTAAGTTGCCGATCACAAAACTTAATAGGGTCGTAAATTGTAGGGTTGGACGAAAGCAAACAGGAGTAGGCCCTTTGGTGGTTTTTTGTGACTTCTAGTGCCTGTGACTTGATCGGAAAGAACTTGGTCTTTTTATTAAATCAATGCATGAACAACAATAATTCAGACTACACATACGTGATTGCATCAACATTTATTTTTATTTTTACCAGAAAGAAAATTTCGGGTCGGAGGAAAAAATAAAATTAATAGCTAGTTCAGGTCCTTTTATTTTTATTTGAATTTTTAAAAAAATAGGGTCGGCGGGTTTGTAAATCGAAATTTCAAAAAATGCTGGCCTGATTGTCTGTTATATAAAACCCTAACTTCTTCTCAGGAACTGTCCCTATATGTCAAAGTATCACAGAGGAATTCTGCACTGAATACACATTGATTGCAGCAATTCTAAAATATTAGCTTCAAGCAATCAAAAGTTAATAAGGTTGAAGCTGGGAACAGGTCTTGAATGGCTTGAAAGTAATTATGACATTCAGGGAAATTGGAGTCTGAATTCAAAGAAAAATTGGGGAGAAAATTGAGATGGGAATCACACTGAAGTTAGTTATGTGATGGATTTCAGATAGGCTATAAATTTACAATTATTGGCCAAACAATCTTTTTCTCTCTGCCTAATGAAATAAAGCATCTGATAAATGGTTTGAACTGGAGGGTGAAAACTGTTTCTGCAGGATTTTATGGGTAACTTACGGTGGTTGTTGACTTAAAGGGGAAATGGTTCAAAGAGGACTGCAGTTAAGATTTGCCCAGTTATACATATGTAACCCAGCTATCCTTCCCCATTACAATGATAAAAGTAAGTGCCCTCTTAATAGGAGTAATGGTTTGTGGTTTGTTTTCCTATTGTTACAGTTGCTATCCTACATTTTCTCTAAAGTTCTCTAAAGGCAGCCATTTTCTTCACTGTACTATACATTCTACTACAACTGTTGCAATATCTAAATGTGACCCATAACCAATTTGATGCTTGCAGTTCATTGCAGGAGATTTTTATGCTCATTGCTACTTTATCAATTTGGCAAAAATCTATAGATAGAATGAAGCATTGAATTGTCCTAAATGGCTGTATTCTATTTCATAGAGAACTAGTCATGTTTTTATATAAAATTTGAAATGTAATTGGCAGCAAAATGATTCCATCAAAAGGAAAAGACAGATTTTTTTCCCATACTAATCACAAGGATCTGTGCAATGATTCCACCACTGTTCATTATAATATGTTAATATTTTTACCCCCATCTGTTCCTTTGACCCCTCCTGGGCATATACTAATGCATGGTCAGTTTTCATTTACAAAAGTTACAGCAAATGTCACTCAAATATGTCTTGCTTTTCAGAATCAGGTAGCCCCACCACTTTACATTTGAAATATTTCATTTACTTAAGGCCAGACAACACGTTCCTTGAGAATCTTTTTTGTATCTCCTCATAATAAAGAGTTCCAATAAAAAATATTAATTTTATAATTACTTTAAAAATGATCAAAATTTACTTGAATTTGGTTATATGTGTACATAGTCGAGTGGTTAGAACCGTGGCCACTCATTGCCAAAAGCGTATAGGTTCTAGAGGTCGTGAGTTCAAAGCACCGCCCTGGCGGAGATATACTTCTAATTTAGTGAATTTGCTGTGCTGTAGATGTATTTATTTTATATCAGCAATTCAAGTGTATTTTCAAGAATATTATAAAGGAAATTGCATACTCTAGTTTTTTGCAGAAATGCCTGGTAAGGAACCCTAATTTTTTGCAAGAAAGCTAATTGTCAAAGTAGTAGTAAACCACTAACAAATTCATGGAAAAAGTTATCTAAAATTGAGGAACGTGTCGTCTGACCTTAATCCTTAATCCATGTCTATTAGGTCATCCCAGAAGAGATCGACCTATGCATCAAAATGGGAAATTATATCCGATTGGGCAACCCTTAATCCCAACCAGGTACACTGCATTCTACTCAGATGGTTTATTCAGCCCAACGGGCCCCTTGCATGATCAAGGTCTTTTGGTTAACTTCAATAAAATTTGAATTCAACAGGTCACAGAAAATTAGGGGAACGTGGAGTGCAATCCCTGTGTGTATTTCAGTGTTTGATAAAAACTTTACGTCAAGCTAATCCAGGTATTGTTCTCACTGTTGGTTTTGTTTTAGAAAGTAATTGATTTTACCAAGCAACTGTAAAACTAAGTCTGCAAAATCAATGCAGTTGAAAACGTGGAATAAGAAAATAGATAGCAAGAATCCTATCCCCCACTCACATTATAAATGCATGGAATCTTAATTGATTGATCTGCAGTGTGGTTCTGTCATTTTTTCCTAAATGTGAAAAAAAAATTGTGAATTTAGATCATGATTTTAGACTTTTGGTAATAAATTTTTGAGTGGATATTTGATAATTGTCAATTTGATGAATTCAAGTGTATTGCCTGAGTGAAATCCAATTGATAATGACATTAAATCATGCTCTTTTTCTTTATCACTGAGTAGTTGATTTAATTAACAATTAATTCTACAGACCATTTGATGAAATGGTCCACAAGAACTCTGTCGGTAAAACAAACCATTGCGTATGTGGGAGGTACCACTCGAGTCTCAAGCTTTATTTGGACAATGACATCAATGTTTCCCAGCAGGTACATGTACACAGTCCAACTATTTTCAGTTTTATTTGAACTTTGTTTGGCAAACCTTACAAGGGGAAAGTTTAATAATTTCAAACTTTATCTCAGAGCAGAGAGTTTGTGTTACTTGAAAGACATTACAGTCCTAAGATTTTCACTGGTCATTTGATTTTCAACTAGAATGCTTTTGATTATTCAGTCCCACTCAGGCAGATTATACATAAGAAAGACTAAAAAATACCTGGATCAGAGTATTATTTGAATTTTGAATTATTTTGATTTTTGGAATTTTGGGCTTTTAAGAAAATTGCCCGTGGACTATTCATAAGAAAAATTCATGTTAGTTGACTAAGTTAGTTAAAACTAACACATCAAACGAAAAAAATCCATGTTAGTCTTACTAAGGGCAATTTTCTTAAAAGCCCTAAATTCCAAAAATCAAAATAATTCCAAATTCAAATAATACTCTGTTCTGGCCAAGAGTACTTTATAAAGCTCTATAAACCAGTACTAAAATGTTTGTCTTAGTAGCCCAGTGGGCAGTCAATTATTTAGAGACCTGAAGAAGCTCAGGACTATATAAACAAGATCAGAAGCCTCCAATTGGCCCTGAACAGTAAAACGTTGAAGGGTGCTTTCCATTTACATGTAACTGCCAGGCATCGCCGGATTTGTCTGTGTTGCCTTCGTCGCCGATTGCTGGAACGCGCGTCGCCGGCGAGCGATTGTTGCAACGCAATATACCATTGCCAATTAGGAAACAATATGGCGTTGAGGTTATCATATTCTACAAAACCAGTATTTCCAAAACTACAATTAATCCTACTACATTGAAATACGTTAAAACTGCAAATAGCCAAAATTTCTGGATCAAATTTTAAGATAAGTATCAGTTTTAAGCTGCAATTGTCCTCGTTGGATCATTGTGACGTTGCCAACCGTTCCATTAACGTCACCGTTTCCTGATTACGTTCCGGAGAGGCAATGTTAATGGAAAGCGCCTTATATAACCATGATCAGAAGACTATGGCTCTGAACAATAGAACATTGAAATGAAGGTTGCTTTAAGTGGTAAATAAAGACTCTAAAAAAGTAATAAATTTAGATGATCAAGTGCATGCTGTTGACATAAGCTGAACCATAGAGTGTGGAGATATACTTATCTGAAGACTATTTATTGGGCTAAATTTGTCAGAGAATGTTACATTGGTAGATGAAATGACAATCCTTAGCTTGTATTAGATGTTATTACTGGCATACAATGGCAGAATCTAGTCTTATTATACTTCTTAAGTCGATATTAGAACTTTGTTTTTCTGCCAGAATGCCAGGTTTATTATTTCCGCTGGTCATGAAATGTAAATTCTTATGTTGGGATATATATTAAGCTTTAATCTTCTCTTAATGAATAATATTTGATAGTTGGATTTAGCATTAAAAATCCCATTTCAAGGTCAGGTTTTAAAGTATCTAATTATTTATATCGCATATTATCCCCAACCAAATGATTCCTGTTAAAATGATTGTGCATTCCCAAAATGGAAAGCTCTTGACTTGGTTTCATCTGAATTATAGTCATGCACAACTTAATGAATCAAGAAAAGGGGAAAATTTCGGGAACCATCACTTAGTGACTCCAAAAATTTGCATTATAACTATGGGTACTTTGTGTATTGTGGTTATTACCCATTCAAGTTTAGAGGCCAGTCAAAAAAAAAAATTAAAAATACTAGAATATAAGCAATTGATTGCACTTCAATTTATGGATAAATCAATTAATTTTCACCTGTAGAGTGCAAATTCATCCTCAGAAATTTTCTGTTGAGGTAATAAATGGAACGTTTACTCAGTGGATTGCAAAAATCCCAATATAGACCCAAGCTTGACGTTCACTTTGTATTGATCACCAGGGGAGGGATAGAAGTCATGAATGACGCTGTTTCTGAAAGTTGGGTAATTTTTGTGTTATTGAGTGTGATTGTTTGACGGCTTGACGTCAGTTAAACCTTTTTATGAGGCTGAATTTTACAGATTGCATTAAGCAATGATGGATGTCGGTCATCTTCTATCTTTGATTCAATTCCTCATTACGTTAACTGAGGTCAACAATTGCAAAACTGACTGCATGGCTATTTTCAGGGAAAATATTACTTCTTTCAATAATAATGTCTATAGTATTTGCTAAATCATATTGCTGAGAAACTTCCAAACAAATCAAATCTTAGCTACTTTCTATTTACTATAAAGATGATGAATAAGTCAAGTTATGGAGGTTTAGACCTGAACAATTATATACTATATAGCTATATAACACAATGATATAGTAAGTGATAGTCCATATCACTGGAGGAGAAATGAGAATTTTATTAATATTTTCCTATCCAATATTTGAGTTAGTTTTATTTACTTCCTGTAACCATTTTGTAATTTGTTTTTGTTGTTAAATAGAAACATTACCTATAAACATTCATATATAATACAAATTATATCAATGTTTATAACAGACAAGAAAATGACAATCAGATAAACTGAATGCGAGGGCCAGGATTATGCATTAAATGGGTCAGTAGATAAGCGCTTATAGAGCTGGGGACCCTAAGAACTGCATAAGGAAATATTAACTTTGATGGTCTACATGATAACCATTTAAAATCTCAAAAAGGTCAAATTATACTCGAACCTCTGCCTGAAAACTTTAAATTGTCTCTAATCGCTGGATTTCATAGTTGAAGTGTTACCACTCTATCCTGCATAGCTCCCCTAAAAAGCTTCTTTCTTGGTGTGGGGTAGGAAATAGTTGTTTCGGCCTGGCAGACCTGTTTATTGGTGCATCTGTTGACTAGGTTTCTTTGGTCTGACTATATTGCTTGACACCTCACCCAAACCATTGTCGTAAAATTCCAACAGCTAACTCAGTTACCTGACAGAAACAAATGCACTTCGGTGTGTAGTGAGATGTTTAGTTGGAGTGTTTTTGACAGCGAAAGCATGCTAAAAGAATGGTAGCTTGGATTTTAGGCCTGTATCTGATATAGTTAACAATCAAATAACTAAATGTCACCCATACAGAATAGTCAGATGCATATTGGCAATAAACCTTAGGTCGTTATGGATAATATGCTTTATTTTATTGTTGATCATTTTAAAATGTTCTATGATAATGGTTTCTTAACTAGTATAAATTAAATATCCAACCATGAGACACCAAAAGGAGGGTGTTTGAACAATTTGCAAGGTAACCATTAATCTTTTTTTTTAATAAGGTGCAAAATATCACCAAAAAATGTTCTTATAATCTAGTGATGAACGGAACATAGCTGTAGGACAAAATAAATTATTAACTACATGTAGCTCTCCAAATAAATGATGTCGGCTACTTTGGAAGGTGACTGAGCAATTTCTCTTAAAATATAAAAACAACCTTTGAGACAACAGATTTTTATCATTACTATCATTATAGTAATTAATTTAGTGACCTTGACCTTTTGCCCACCAGACACGACCCAGATGTGTATGTATCAATCTTTTTTGATTACAAGGAAATTCACAATAATTCCTCTGAAGCTTTGTTCTTGTGCTTAATTAGATCATGAATTATTTACAAATATATTATTCTTTGCTTTCAGGTTTTCTACAGAAACTGGTGTGATAGAAATTACATTGCCTTGATGGGTGTCTTTTTTTTCAACATATTTGCAGTGCTATATGATGTATATGTCTGATGTTTTACAGTCAATGGTGATTTAGCATGTTTTTTTCTATTGATACTACAATTACTTGGCTCCCATTTACCCAGTTTTTTGTTTCTGAATCAGTTCTACAAATTAATATACAAGTTTTGTTGTTTTTTTTTTCATGTTTTTTGTAAAACTCATTTGATCATTCTTTTGCAAAGTGAAGTCCCAATGGAGAAATACCATATGATACTAAGATCTCATATGACTAGCCCCTAAACCTAACATGGTTTTGAATTCTGGGTATTGTATTATGTATTGAGTAAAGAGTTCTACATCTCTCATCACTCTTCCATAAAACCATGTACCATTTACAAGATGCCATTTTATGCTTGATGTGCTACTCAAATGCAAAAAAAAAGTTCATTTGCAAAAAAAAAAATGTGTTTATATTATCATCAGTCATCAATTAATTAAGAAATTTAAGACATAATTGTATATATTTTGGAATCAAAATACTAATAAGTCCACCTTCATAAACTACCAAGTATTATCTGCTTTATGGTCAGGAAGGAGCGCACATTGAGATTTGTGTTGTACATTGAGACCTTTAACCATCTAAACATCATTATGATTGCTCATCTGTTAAATTATTTTCTATTATTTCACATTCTCCTATACAATGTGTTTACTAGATAACTATAACTTTATGTTATCCTAGAGTTTGCCCAAGCTGTAGACTTGAGGCCTCCTGCAGTCATTATGTCCCCACTAACTGGATGTCCAAACTGAACAGATAATGCTTTACTTTATACAATAAATTTTTGCTTTGTATTTTCCTTTTTCATTGAGATGTTTTATATATATATAACATGTTTGTACATTATCTGCATGTACATACGTTGCGTATAATTTTTTGAAAGAGAACATTTTGAGGGGTACTAGTTTTCCTTAATTATATATAGAACAGCTGCCATGCGTCATTTATAGGCATGGCATCCTTTAATGAGACTCTCATAAACTTTTCCTGTTGAGTTCCAGTTTAGCCTTTGTCTGCTTATTGTTTCATGGGAAAGTTTTATCATTTAGAAAATTGGTGCCAGTTAGGATAAGGAAGTTCAAGAGTTTATTTATACTTTTATGTTGTTTATTTGTGTTGATTTTACAAAATATATTGTCTATGGAAAATGGTACAAGAATTTTGAAGAATTGTATATAATGTACTGTTTTAATGTCTTTGTGTTTTTTGTTTGTTTTTGTTTTTGCTGATGTAAATATTAATTCAAAAGAAAAGGAGAAGAGAAAATGTTGTGTTGAATGTGAAGATATAATTAAAGAGGCTTTAGACTTGTTAGTTTAATCACATGGTGGTCATTGCTGTCGTAGTTGATGATTTGGGGTTCATGTTTGATACATCTACATACATGTATATCTGATTCAGAATTTCACTATTTTGAGGGTCACATAGTAAATAATATACATGTATATTAATTTCTCTTTATTTTTCAACTGTGTTTACTAAAGTGATCATGTTTCCATTTTTTTCTACCCCCAAATCTAATCAATGGTGGTTATGTTTAACTGTTGAAACTATCTTGAATTGAGTACATGTTTTTTTCACAGGTATTGACGGCTAAGGAAAGAAGTGCCAAAAATATGCATTGCAATGGGATTGTAATTGGTTGAAATATCAGTCTGTAAAATGTACATTTTTCTTCTGTTATTTTGTTTTTGTTATATTTTGTTGATTTACATCTTTTTCCCATTTATTAAACAAAAAGCTACATTATAGATGTCTTCATTGTCTTCTTTTGTTATCCATCAAAATGTTGAGGCCCTTTTCTTTGTCTAAAGAGATTTAAAAAACTCTTGAGACTTGCACATCAAGACTGTATTCGTATTCTTTAAATTTTACAGAAATGTATGAACTTTTAAAATTAAAGCTATAATTATAAATAAATAAATTTCATCTGAAGTGGATTGGATCTTTAAATAAATATAATGAAAGTAATTTAATAAACCAAGGAGTCAACATTTTATTATCCCTTTGATTGGGCAATTTTAAAATAAGGTACAGTTTGAAGAATTAGGCCTAATGATACCATGAGAAGTTTTTCGTAGAGTAAAATCACGCTTGCGTTTTACCCTATGCTGCGTTCGTACTGAGAAAGGTTCCTTTTGAAGTGGCGCAGTCGATACTGAAACATAAGCAAAGTAAACAAAGATAGATATGCAGAGAGATAGGTCATACTAATGTGTATTGGTATTACCTCAGATCCTTAAAGAACAGAAAAGTTGTATTTTCACAATTATCATGGTAACATTCAACTGAACGAGAGAAGACGAGAATATGCATAAGAATAGTCGTATGTTAAATGTTTGGATCTACTGGATTGCGCTATTGGTAGAATATCAGCGGAATGTAGTACAATTATTCACATAAGATGATGTAGATTTAAAAGAATAGGTAGAGAAATTTATAATTATCCATATGCTTGGTCGAACCGGTACATGTACTTATTATTAGTAGATTTTTGTAATTGACTAGTGTCGGGCATTGCGACACAAACAATTTGAATTTCGGCACATGTTAACCTGAACATAAAAATCCAATTCATTTCAGGAAAATAGAAAGTGTCTAGAAATAAGGATAAAGAGAGATTTTTCTCGCTCTTATTAATACTGATTACTGTTGAAAGAGTGCAGTGTATCTGACATCGGTGTTGAAAGCTTTTCTCTGTTGTCACGTCCTTGTAGAACCAGACAATTCCAAACAGAACCTGCACTTATGGCCGCGCGGTCTCCTAATGAATTAATTATGGAAAGAAAAGCGCCTACTCGCACAAAAGAAATGACGTTCTTCAGTCTGCTCAATATCAGGCAATGGGAAGGGATCGATTATCGATCAGTTGAGGAGAAATTTACCAGTACCCTTTGCAAAAAGGTCTGCAGAGTTGAGTACTCCAAGTGAAATCGCGGACAATGCCCCATTTTGCAAATACATTGATTTCGAACGAAATTTGAAGTTATCTATATAAAATGTATAATAGTCTTTGGTACCCAACGAATAGAACTTTCGTGCATTTTTCATTAACTCTCATTCGATTGATAAAAAAGATTAGAATGATGCTTTGCATTTTTTATTATTTGATGTCATTGTGATCGTTTAATGACAGTGACAATGATTTTCATACCGATTCAAACGACTAGTCTTGAGATTTTACATCGCATCCATGCTGCTGTTATTCAGTCCTGGGTCAAGGTCAAATGTATGAGAGAGAAGAGGACATTCAATGTCAGAATTAAAGCAATCATACTGCTGATACGTAGTTAAGGTTTGTTTAATCCCCGTGCAACATGACCTTCGTATTTACTTTTAATGTTGCATTTCCCCATCATTTTATTTTTTAAAAGCAAAACACACGCCTAAAGAAAATCGGGACACTCCCATTTTGTAAATTCCTTTTTGAACTAAAAGTGAAATTAATCCCCACTTTGTCTATCTGTTTATAAACACACGCATTTATAGTAGGCAATGCATGTCTGTATCTACTCGTGGTCAAGTCTCTGCAAAATTAGTAGGCAATTCGTAGTCCAATCTCTGTATATATGCATGTACTGAGTTTGCAATTCATGCAATCAACCGCGCGCTTCATGGGAGCCGTTGTAATTCTTAAAAGGACTTACACACGATTTGACTTAAAATTTTCAAATTTTATTTTTCCATTTTCAATGTTTATAATGATAAATATAGAAGTTTATCATGGTATGTCAAAATTTGAAAGTCAAATATCAAGTTATAAGCAAGATACAGAGTTCATAATTCTTTGTTTTGTAAACAAAGCTCGAATATTGTCATTTTTACATATGTGTTGTATTGGTGTAAGTTTTAATCACATGTATCTTTCTTTTGTTGATAATAGTATTTATGAAGATATTGAATTAGTTTAAATTGTTTTTTACATGTCATTTTGTCTTAGAAATGGCAATTCTCTACATTACATTTTTTGTAAACAACTATAAGACTCGAGCTTTGTTTACATAATAATCAATTCGTACCTCTGTATCTCAATTGTAACTTGACTTTAACATTCAATATTTTGGTCAATCATTAAAATGCACCAGTAAACCATTTTATACAAAAGAAATAAAAATAAAATTTTTGATCTCAAATCATGTCCAAGTTCCTTCTAAAGATTGACAAATATAATAATTATTATGGTTACTAAACTTTGAAGACGTACGTGTACGTGCCAGATTGTAACCTACAGTAAATACTAAGGATAACCAGAGCTGGGAGTGTTAATTAATGCTTTAATACTCGTGTTTATATCTAATGGTACTGCAGACCAATAAAACCACGATGATCTTTCAAATGAGCTAGAAATAAATACTAAAATGCTTTTGTTTTACAATCACGTCTATCAAAACAAGCTAATATAACTGAAAAAAAAATGTACATGTATACCCGTCGCATTTCGCTCTTGCGAACGACGCTCTCAAATTCATCAAAGCATGCTCTGCTGTAAAGTTCGGTATAGACAATGTATTACCTCCAAAGTGTAGTAATATTTACTAGATCATTATTAACGCTGTACTAAGGCATGTCTTACTATTAGAATGATCTACTAGACCTCGCATTACATAATCTCTTAGCACCAATTTTCACTAGACCACGTCCTTTCATTGTGCTTCATTTTGTTTTTCCTAGACCATATATTACTTTTGTACTACAATATCATCTACTAAACCATGCATGTGTTACCTCTGTACTACACCATGACTACTGTAACTATGTTTTACTCTGTACGCAGCATGATTTACTGTAGACCATGTCCCGCCGTATTATCCTTGTACTAGCTTCAGCATGATTTCCTGAACTACGCACCGCATCTGTTCTACAGCATGGTCTACTTGATCGTGTTTTTATCTCTGAACACATCGATATTTACAAGATCATGCATTGCCTTTGTACTACATCATATTTACTAGATCGTCATTACCTTTGTACTACATCAGTATTTATTAGATCATGCATTGCCTTTGTACTACATCAATATACAATGCATTGCCCTTGTACTACATCAATATTTACTAGATCATGCATTGCCTTTGTACTACATCATATTTACTAGATCATGCATTGCCTTTGTACTACATCATATTTACTAGATCATGCATTGCCTTTGTACTACATCAGTATTTACTAGATCATGCATTGCCTTTGTACTACATCATATTTACTAGATCATGCATTGCCTTTGTACTACATCAGTATTTACTAGATCATGCATTGCCTTTGTACTACATCAATATTTACTAGACCATGCATTGCCTTTGTACTACATCAGTATTTACTAGATCATGCATTACCTTTGTACTCCATCAATATTTACTAGATCATGCAGTTTCCTTGTACACCAGCATGATCTATTAGACCATGTGTTACTTCTGTACTACATCATGGTTTACTAGATATGAATTATCCTTGTACTTCAGCATGATTTACTAAATGTATCTCTGTACCAACAACAATTTTTACTAGACCATGCTTAACCTCTGCACTACAGCATGATATAGTACCTCTTTAATTACTCAAAAAGTAAAAACTACACTTTGCCATGAATCAAGGAATCTCGTCATGCACAAAAGTGGTCCGGAGTTAACTCGTTCTTTGCAGCTCATTGAAAACTCTGCATGGCCGCCGGCACGTTCCACTGTTGCAATGATCCCTCTTACGAAAAATGAGGTAAATCCATCGTGCACATCTACAGATTAAATTTTCCAATAAACAAACAATATGATCCTGTGGTATAAAATGTGTCATATGTTTTGCTTGATCATGATAAACCGACGTCATCTATTTATTAATATTATACGGTATAGAGAACTATTTTGGTTTGTGATTAGCAAGAATGCTAGGGCTAACAGTTTCTATGATAAATCCAAATGTTTCTGTATCCAGATCGATTCAAAAACTGATAAACTGTTTGCATGTTCTTTGGATTATTCTTAATCGGATATGACCTATATTCAACCAATATTTCATAAAAAGGAAGCTACTAGATTTATTTAGCAATTTGGACTATTATTTGGTACCCTTTGTAAACAAAGTTATCGGTCATGACTGCAGACACAAAACTGCAGCTGTTGATTATTTACATCGCCATCGTTTGATGTCTGCCGCATCCTTGTAAATGGTGATGCAATTAATGGCCTTCTTCTTTCAGGAAGAGACCAGCAGTTTTCGCAGAGAGATTCTGGTCCACTACGTCTTTGAACGACTGGAATACCGTGCCGAACACTCCTTTGCTGTGAAGTGGTGCAATGATTGGACGACGTTAATGGGCGAGGATCAAGTACTGTGTGCATTAACGAGTTTGTCCTACTTTAGAAAATGTTCCAATTAGGTCAAACATCTGAACCATCTACGTACAAAATATCATGCAGCGTTGCAAGGTGGCAAGGCAGAGAAAATTCAAGATCATGATGTACTTGGTGGATATCGTACAATTACATCAAGCTGTTTCCATAGCGAATAGTACATGTAATTCTGTTAAACTTAGAGACAAAACATACAAAACTTGACTGATTCTTTATCGTCGTCAAAATACGACCAATATTTGCCTCTAATGTCGATATTTGCTAAATGTAGTTTCAGCACATAAGAAATACAAGAATATCGAATTTGGATAAATTTAAATAAAAAATGGAAAATCTCTCAACTGTTTTTCTTGTCAATGCATCGATTATGTACACGTTGTGTTGAGGTTTCGATATGCCTGCATGTTTGGATTGAACTGTTTCTTAATCACTTGAGCTAACCTATAGACACCAGTTTAAATCCCCCAAACCTCGTCTAATCCTTGTCTATAAATCAGCTTTTAATTTTGAAACTGGAGATCTTGTTCTTTTGTGAAAGACATAAACCTTGGCGTGTAGTAACTATCAACATATCAACGAATATGAACGCCGGTGTGGTTACATATACGGCAAGTATAGCAACCTTTTGGCGCAACCTGCCTTCAAAGTCAACTTTCAACTCGCTATAAAAAAAGGGGGGGGGAGGGGTCTTAAACCACCATGATATATACCGGTACATATACATGTATCAAAATATTTGCAAACGATTTGTTTCCTTTACAAGTTATTTAAAATTTACGATCGACGTCCAAACAGTATTTAAAGATATCTGATGATTATACGCGATTCATTTTAATTTCATTCAAAACCTTTTGGCAACTGATTGTATATTTTAATTATTTTGAAGACGTATCAACCAGCCATGCGTAAATCCCCAGGATTTAATTAGTTACAGCCAAACATTAACTAATCCTGCATTAACAGAATTTTGAAACACGTGTATTAAAGGTAGTAATACTTTACAGAGATACGTGATCTTATGTACTTTGTATATGTATCCCCACTATGCTATATGAATCCCCACTACGCTATATGCTTACATTTTGCTATCCCTCTATAAAAATTAAAAGTATAAAAATATTTTTTTAAAGTAAATTAGAATTTATAAATATAAAATCCGTTGGATTTTTCAGTTTAAAAAAAATCTTTCCCAACTATGTTTGGTCAAAATAATTTCATGCAAATCCTATACCGATTTCAAGGGATTCCTTAATTTTCGTTCATTACAAAATACTGATAAAAAATTAAACGTCGTTCAATCACTGCATATCGCAGTCAAGATAAACACGATCGTAATGTATGCTTTTGAGTCCAAATTATCTATTTAGTTACAATCCCGGATGTAAAATGTTGGGTCCCCCAGAAGTGTTTCGGGAGAGTTGTCGCCAAGACAGCAAGAGTCAACTCCTAATTGCTAAAAGATGTTCGCGGAGAGATACTTTTGACTTGACTTCGAATAATAAGGAGCAAATGGACATAAGAACGCGTGAAATAGTATACGTACTGAAAGAATCGAACCCTAAACATTTTTGGTCGAACATTGCTATTGGTCCACTTTAAAAAAGTACCAATAAAAATCTGGACCATTAAAAGACGGAGGCGGGGTTTCTAGAATTAAATGTTTCAAAATCACTTTTGGTAAATGTAGCCATGATACAACCGTGCCCCCTGTGTTTACTAACCACAAGAATCATTGATTACGGGTGACTCACGGTAGGAAGTCTCCACTGGAGTCCCGATCACAGGCTACGATTCTTACGTGTGGTGCTATGCTTGCAGATTATTTCGCAGTAATTTCCAATAACTTTAATACAGCTGTACAATTTGTAAGAGATCAATCCTAACAATGAATGTACAGATCATAACAACTGAACATTTGTAGCAGTTTTGTGTAGGTGCTCTGATATATTCAGGCGGACGTTTCAGAGGTTTCCATGTTAGCTAGCTGGTTAATATACGAACAGTCCACGTATTACAATGCAAGATCATGACTATAGCCTGGTAAGAATTAGCTTCTCTGTAGAATAACTCCATTTCTACAAAGATAGAGTCCTGAAAAATTACCATACAAATCATGCAGGCATTCCAAATGTGACAAGTTACAGTGTACATGTACATGTACCATAGTTGCTGGTTTACTTAGACGCATTCTACCTTAGAACACGAAAAACCTTTAAATATCTGTGCAATGTTTGGACTGTTCCAGAAAATGAACTTATCGTCTTTAAATCCAATTTTTGATTACAATGTCCATAATAATCCCTTGTATGAATAACAAATACATACTTTTGGTCCTTTTGAATAAACCTCAAGATGGCTCAAACGATATGTCAAGTATAAAATAGTCATCCATTGCTGTCCAAGATAAACTATGCGATGATAAAACTTGTGATGTTATGTAATACACACTTAATCTACATAAACTGCAGAATTGAAAATGTATAAATTCATTCACTTCAAAGAAATAAATTATAATTCACATTTGCCCCTTTTCACCTAAATGCACAATAACAATGGCGTAGCTTTCATGTGTGTTTTAATATACATAATTGTCAAGTACAATTTTGTAAAAGGACATCTCAACAGGCGTGAAGGTACTGTTTTATATTGAGAACAAACAAGGAGGCATATTATGCATTTTTCAAACACAAAATACACCACTTTAAAATAAGGAGTGAAAGCCCCTTCAATGTCAAAAGGGGATCATTGCTAAGTTTGATGAAGTTCACTTAGGAACAGCTATACATACAGACAAACAGACACTCCACAGTGAATCTTAGAAAAAGAGGGAGAAGATGAAATCATAGAAACTGTATAAACCATTAAAACAAGGCTTTGACTGTTGGGGAGATGATATTTATAATGTTAGTTTGTTCTATATACAATAATGTATGGACAGGCAATCTCAGACCAATGGTTGGTCAAATTTCCACTATTTACAAAATTCATCAAAATGATACAAAACTAATAAAAAATAAACAGTGGAAATATATATAAAACACATCAGATTAAACACAAAAATAAAAAAAAAAGATTTTAATAAAAAGAGACTTATAATTAACAGATCACACTTCAAAAACATTTCTTTAATCTGCAGAAATAACAGTACATAAATGATTTGAAATGTTTCATTCAACAAAATTTTTAAAAAACAAATCAACAATCACGTAGATCACTACCTCAATTATCATAAACTCACAACATGCAATGTAGTAGAGATAAAAAGCTGTGAAGAGTAAAATGGACGACATTGTTTTTCCGTTTTTAAAAGAGTAATTAGGATAAATGGCAGTAAAAAGTTGTAGTTTCACACATTATAGAGCAATATAAAGGATGAAGATTACAGTCAATGCAATACAATATATTCACAGAGGCTCCATTTATTTGGCACTTGGGCACTAAAATTCCTGCTGAAATATTCATGGCAATTTGTACGTAAAGAACTTTGTTCTTATAGACTCTTCAACAATATAAAAATTCTGCAGGCAAAATATAAATTGTGTATACAGGATATTTTTTTCTGTATTGTTTAAAAATATTTCATAATTTAATAATGTTGAAAAGATATTTCCTTCAACAAATAATTTCCTTTAAACTCTTGAAAATAAAGAAAACCATATAACCAACACTGAACAAATAACAATTACCTAAGTGTTTTGAAGTTATTTAACTATAGAAAAAACCTAAAACAATCGATGACCCATGTTAAAAAAATATCCATTAAAGTAAAAGTGTTATTGTTTACATTTTGAAGCTGATCACAGACAGTAGTTCTATTGTCTAAAGAAAGAGAGAAAATAAACTGAAATAAAATTTCTTTTGTGCTAAAGCAAGATTAACTAAATTTGATTTAAAACTCCTGAGGTGAAATCAATACTGCCTCATTATACATGGGAATGTCGGTAATGAAAAATCAATACAACCTCCAGGCAGCTAGCCCCTAGACTAGGTGATACATAGGTGTATTGCATATTTAATTAAGCAAAGAAAAAGGACAGATTCCTTATCAGTAATTGACTTTGCTCATTTCATCTGATATCTGACAGAAAATCATCCTGAGATTGTAAATTGCTTCTTTTTTTTAACATAGTTGATATTAAGCTTTTGGCCAAAAGATTATGGAGTGGAGATTCTGTGCTCAAAATGTTCTTTAAAAAAGATCTTAAAATGAAACATTTTCTTTATAAAATTAAATCTACAAAATGTAAAACAACAAAGTGCAGTATTTTTTGTTTGTAAAGAATGTAAAAACATTGGGCTGATTCTCAGTACTTTTAAATAATGCATCACACAAAATGCATATACACTTCATTCTCTTGTACAGGAAATACTGATAGATTGGATTGCAATACATATTACACTGACAACTTACTCCCTAAAAGGTTTTGTATGTTAATTCATGATTACACATGCAATCCGTCACAAAACATGCTCCAAGTAATCAGATAAGAAGGCCAGATAGTATATTATAAACACAAAAACAAGATTGTAACTTCTTGTAAAACCATGCACAGTCATTGACTAAAAATCAGTTTTTGTGGACGGCTTAAAAAAATATCACAAGAACACTATATCACAAGTAAATTGCTCCTATAATGTGGAACCGATTTGTGGCAGTCGGGTTCGATTGTGCATCGGCGCAGACATGTCATCTGTTATGATGTTATTTCTCCCTTTTCCACTCGATGTGCCACTTGCAAGTTTGGGTATCACTGCGCTCGCGGTGTTGGCGGTTGATTTTCGGCGCGACGCAGAATCTGCACGGCTATCCATTGTAGGGGGTTTTGGCAATCTTCGTCTTAGCCACGGGTGACGCAAAGCCTGCCCTGGTGTCATCCTTGTAGATGGATCCCAATCCAAGCAGCGCTTCATGAAGTCCAGGAAAAGTGGATCTTCACATCCTTTCAGGGCGGTGACCATTTCCTTACTACTTGGTGGCCCCCTTGGTTTGCCTCGTCTTGAGCGGCATCCATTCAGCACGGTGCTGCCATCTGGCAGGGTGGTAACAGTGCAGTACCTGGGGAAGCCTTTGGAACTGATGAAATTCCTCGCTCGTTTGGACTGATCAAGCAACTTCTGAGGTGGCATGCCTTGTAACTCTATTATACAAGCTAATTGGTCCCCTTCATCTTCTCCAGGGAACAAAGGATACCCTGTTAAAAGTTCAGCTAATATGCATCCTAAACTCCACATATCTATCGGCATGCCATATTTGGCTCCCAAAATTACTTCAGGAGCTCTGTAGAAGCGGGACTGAATATATGTATATATACGCTGGTGTTCGTAACAACTGGATCCAAAATCAATGACTTTGATGCCACTTCTTCCCTGCTGTTTAAGGAGAATGTTTTCAGGCTTGAGATCACAGTGAATGATCCTATTTTTGTACAAAGCATCCAAACATTGCAAAATGGAATGTGCAAATTTCCTCACTAGCTGTAAGCTAAATCCTTGGAATTTGTTTTTCTTGATCAGTTCATACAAATTCATGCTCAAGAGTTCAAATGTAATACATATATGGTTACGGAATGTAAAATGCTCAAGCATATGAACGATGTTCATAGCATTGTCCTTATCTTGTTTTTTCAGATGTTCCAAGATACGAATCTCTTCTTGAGCTTGTCGATGAAAGCGTTTCTCGTTTCTCACCATTTTTAATGCTATATGTGAATTAATCTTATGATCATAAGCTTTAACAACTTGTCCAAAACTTCCTTTACCAATGACTTTGAGCACTTCATACCGGTATCCAATATGATCATGAGGTACGTGAATATACGATCCATTTTCATCATCGTATCCATTGTTATTGGCCCCACCGACGACACCCTGACGTTTCTTTGCATTCTGTCCCACAAAGAAGATAGACGGATAGTTAAAAATTTCATGATGCTCAAACGAAGTCAGCTTATGCATGTACTGTTTCATTGCAGACTCAGGACTCATTGAGTTATTCCGGCGAGCTGCAGCTGAGCCTGTCTTACTTCCCTGACTCCCTGCACTTGAGCTGGGTCGCATGTTTTGGGGTACGACTTCCTGTTCACTGGTTCCTCCATGCTGGATGGTGACATGCTTGTCGTGGTGGTGTTTATGGTCCTCGTAGAGTTGCTGGACTTTGACGCCGTGTCCAGAATGGCCAGTAGTTGTGGTAACGTGAGCGCTGTGCGCTCCCCCAACGGTCTGGCTAGCTATAGGTGGGAGGTGGTGGCTGGTGCCTTCTAGAGTATTATGAGTATACATATCTCCGGTGGTTAACATTGATCGTGTTCTCTGCACCTGTACTGGCAGAGGTTTTACCCGGGTAGTCATGTCCCCCGGTTTTCGCTATTGATTTCACAAATTTCTGTTCCTAAAGTCCACATTTGATATTCAGAAACAGATCACATAATATTCTTTTTATCCATAATCGTTAAAATCTACCTGATCTGCTGTAAACTTCTATCTAAATAACGTTATTTCCACCACAGTCTGTTGCTATTTTCCACCATAAGTATGGAGGACTGGTTGCCAAGCACGACCTCTGTCGGTGAACGTCACAGTGTTCCCGTGTGAAGTACGTCATGGATACTGTGGTCACATGATTAGAATTGTTCACAACGTAGAACACAAATAAAAACAAACTACACGTGAACCAAGGGTTTCATATGTGAAAAAAAAATAATTATATGTTTAGTAAATCTAGAGACGTTCCGGGTTATTCGGGGACATGAGTAATTTCCCAGTTGAATAACATTAACTGAACAACATTTTATTATATATTATTCAGTTAGTCTATATGTTATTGATGACTATGCATATGTAGAGATATACGGACCATAATTATATCTAATAAACAATGTAATATACATTGTTTTTTAATGAATGTTTAGTTCTTTCGTTACCACAATCAACAATTTATTTCGGTCACAAAAAATATAAGTAGTGTATGCGTATTATTAAGATTTTAATTTAGTATTTGACCGTAATTGTTTTAATATCATTTTAATTTTTAATTCTAATTATGAAGTATAAACTTTAATTTAATTTTTAAAGTTTTTCTTCACTTCAAATTGCCAGTTTTTCAATATGTGCATCGACTAAACTTGGACTCATTATAAATATATATCGCATGTATGCTGTAGGTTTAAAGCTGTATATAGACTAAAGAACTCGATCACAAGTATATATAGGGACAGCATATTTTTTGTTTGATTTAAATTTAAACCACACAGAGAGACACAAAATATGTAACACCTTCCTCCAAAAAGGTTAGCCGATATTTTAGACAAGAAATTATTCTGCCGTCATACATGTATATATATGCAGCCGTGTCTCATGCATGTAATCTTTTTTAAAACTTCGCGCTATTTCATTATGCAAGCGATTACAAGGCTGAGAAAATGAACTATGATATTTAAAAAGTAAGGAGTACATGTAAATTAATAAGCACGCATATACACGTATTACCTGTACAATACGTACCAGTTGTATATTTCCTTTTAGAGACAGTCACGACCTCTGTTTTAACACTGACCATATAATATAGACTTTATGATTCAACACAAAATTTTTGTTGAAAAAATAATGTATCAATTATGTCATTTCTATAGTGTCGATTGAGTTAGCACTTGCACGCTTAGTAGCTTATATATAGATGGCTGTATGCTCTGAACGTGTAACTGTAGGCAGGATCTAGAGGGAAGGTGGAAAGGGCGGTAGTCCGGACCCCACCCCCTGGAAAATTCAAACTTCTTAAATTCACATTATAAAATTACAAAAAATAGTTATATATAAGAATTGAACATCAAACAAAATTATATCCGCAATCTCCCCTTTGGAAAATATTTAAGGTCAGACGACACGTTCCTCAATTTTATATAACATTTTCCAGGAATTTGTTAATGGTTTACAACTACTCTGACAAGCTTTCTTGCAAAAAATTAGGATACCTTACCAGGCATTTCTGCAAAATACTAGAGAATGCAATTTATTATATAATCATCTTGAAAATATACTTGAATTGCTGATATAAAAATAAATAAGTAATACAGCACAGCGAAATTCACTATATTGGGCCGGGCTTTGAACTCACAACCTCTAGAACCTACGCTCCTGGCAGAGAGCGGCCATGCACGGCTTTAACCACTCGGCCATCTAGGTATATATCCATATCCAAGTAAATCTTAATCATTTTAAAAATCATATTAAAAATTATAATTTTTATTGGAACTCTTTATTACGAGGAGATACAAAAAAGATGCTCGAGGAACGTGTCGTCTGACCTTAAACAACATCGTACATTTTGATAGAGTAATTGTGATCAATGCGTCACAATAGCTGTGCAGACAACATACATTCTTGCTGCTTTTAAAAAAAAATTTTTTTACTTTTCAAGATCATAATGTGTATAAGTACATTTATATTTTAATTGCTATATTAATTAATTAGCCATAAATTTTCATTACAATACATATTTTAGCCTCTGATTCAGCTCTGTTGAATGCACGCATATATTCCTGACTTCTTTCGCAATTTCATGTGACTTTTGCATATCTAATTTATCATAATTCAAGATTCCGTTCTCTCTATCACGGTTTCACCTTTGACCCATTTTCTCCATGCAGGCGGCCTCTATAACCACACATCTAGTTTGGGTTTTTTTTTATAGCTACGCCAAAGGTCGGGGATATATGTAATATATATATATGTTTCGTATGATAAACATTTCAAGAATAACTATTAAAGAGGCTGAAGTTTTTTACGTGTGTAAAAAGAACAAAAAAATCTAATTCAACGAGTGCATGAGCATCTATTATCAATGGTTACATGTATAATAATTCTAACCAGAATGTTTAGATGAAAAAATAGCGCAGTTTATGACAACATGCAGCTGTACGGTGTTCACTTTGAATTGTATGAAGGAGAATGCATCCTTATTCAATACAAGAGGCCAGTTGGCCTTAACGGTCACCTGAGTAGCATATAACGCATACATAAACTTGTCGAGGAGTCTCATATATGCATATGATTAATTAGGTTTCATTCCAGAGTTGAAAAATTATAAATTTGTAATGACGACCACTTCCCTGCCTGAAATATTTCAAAAAGAACTGTGAAACCTATAATTTTTGCGACCTTTCAGGTGTGTGGGAGTAAAGAGGATAATTTTTTAACATTATATGCATTAACATCTATGCATCCATTTTGGCCGTGCCCTAGAGTAAAAACCCATACTCCAGGGGACATGAAAATTCAAATTTCAGTAGAGGACTTCCTGGTAAACATGATTGTAAGTCAGTTTTTTATACAGAAGTGTGAGAATAGAGAAGAAAATTTGTTAACATTATATGCATTAGCACTATACATGTATTGCCATATTGCCCCCCCCCCATGTCCTGAACCCCTGACCCAGGGGCCATGAATTTCACCATTTAGGTAGAGGAGTTAGTGGGCATCATAACAATGATTGAGTTTTTTGCCCAATGTGTGGGAGTAGAAAAGAAGATTTTTTAAGATTTAAAACATTTTTACTATATGACCATATTGCCCCACCCTAGAGCCTGAACCCCTGACCCAGAGGTCATGAATTTCACAATTTTGGTAGAGGGCTTCATGGACATCATAATCATTTAGTTTTTAACAAATATATATGGGAGTAGAGAAGAAGATTTTCTTAGATTTAACACATTTTAACTATATGGCCATATTGGCCCCACCCTAGAGCCTGAACCCATAACAAAGGGGTCATGAATTTCACAATTTTGGTAAAGGGCTTCATGGACATCTTAATCATGCATTTAGTTTTTAACAAATATATATGGGAGTAGAGAAGAAGATTTTCTAAGATTTAATACATTTTTACCATATGGCCATAGTGGCCCTGCCCTAGAGCATGAACCCCTGACCCAGGGGTCACGAATTTCACAATTTTGGCCTCATGGACATCATTATCATGCATTTAGTTTTTAACAAATATATATGGGAGTAGAGAAGGATATTTTTAAAGATTTAATACATTTTTGGGAGTTGATTTTAATCAACTCTCCTATGCACTTACTTGGGCAAACCAAAAGTGAAACAGAGTTTGGACCTAAGCACAAATCAATACCGCTGACAACACATAGTCCCTGAAAATAATCGATAAATTCGATGCAATGTATTCTGAAGCATTGTTTTTCAAGAAAACCTATTTATCTATACCATGAAAATAGTAAGATTTTAAATGGTACAAAGAGTTTAGATATTTTTTTAAGTCGTATCATGTATTCATACGCTAGACTTCAATGTACTAGTCTCTTTCAACAAGACGCTCTGCTGTCTCTGTTAATATCCGACAAAACAGAGAGTCTCTCTTGCTTGTCGGAGATAAACAGAAACAGTCGAGCGTTTGGTTGAACAAAACTAGAGTTCAATCTTGCCTGGATCCATACAATTTCTTAGAAATATTTCGATTACTGATACTACTTGCCATACAAAATCACATATCGCTGATTTTAAAATAAATGATAATCGATAAAATCAACTCCTGTCAGTACTTCAGTACTTTGATTACTATATGGCCATATTGGCCCCACCCTAGAGCCTGAACCCCTGACCCAGAGGTCATTAATTTCACAATTTTGGTAGAGGCTTCATGGACATCATAATCATGCATTTAGTTTTTAACAAATATATATGGGAGTAGAGAAGATTTTCTTAGATTTAACACATTTTAACTATATGGCCATATTGGCCCCACCCTAGAGCCTGAACCCATAACAAAGGGGTCATGAATTTCACAATTTTGGTAAAGGGCTTCATGGACATCTTAATCGTGCATTTAGTTTTTAACAAATATATATGGTAATAGAGAAGAAGATTTTCTAAGATGAAATACTTTTTTACTATATGCCCATATTGGCCCCACCCTAGAGCCAGAACCCCTGACCTAGGGGCCATGAATTTCACATTTTTGGTAGAGGACATCATAACTATGCAACCAGTTTTTTCCTCACAAGTGTGGGAGTAGAGAAGAAGATTTTTGAAAATTTGTTTTTTGTTGTTGCATATTTTGCCCCACATGTGGCACCCCGGGGCTGGTAGAGCCATGAATTTCACAATTTAGATTCCTCTCACCATAGAGATGCCGTACACCAAAAATGGTAACAATTGGACTTGTAGTTATTAAGAAGAAGTTAAAAATGTTAATGCACAGCGGACGAAAACAGATAGCAATAGGTCACCTGAGTTTACTCAGGTGACCTAAAAATATATAAATACGTCTGTTGCATTGACGTTATGCTGCTACATCATAAATATACGTAGAAAATGTTTCGTCACTACGCAAAGTGAATACACTGAACTTCATTCCTCTTACCCTGATTTTACGGGGTTTCCTTTTCTTTTGTTTTCTGCTTTTGTAATATATCAAATTCATTTCTATAATAAACAAAAATCTACGCAATATTTTGGTCATTGGAATTTATTTGATGCAAATGAGTCCATAAAATATGCCATAATTTACATACAGAGCAACAAAACATTAATTATGATTTAAGATTTCTAAGATGAAATATATATAGTTACATGTACTGTTTATCAGATCAAGGTTTTATCTTAAAAAAATAATAGTACATGTACATGTACCTTTTTAAAGGGTGAAAATTTTGATTTTTTTTCTCAGTGTTAACCTAAGGTGTTGGGGGGGGGGGGGGGGTAAGGCACTAGGGGTGGTGGAGGGGGTGGGGAGAAAATCTAGTAGAAATATAAATTTGCTGTAGTACAAATAATGCTATTGATGGTTTTTGGTGTAAAAGAAAGGCACACCTGAGAAATGGGGAACAGAAACTGATAATCAGTTTAGATCTATTAATGCTGAATGTACACATGTAGCACACAAAATTTAAAATATTGAGGTAAAAGTATGCACAGCAATTTTACCACTGATTCTGAATCTATAACAAAATAAAATGTAAAAATTTTTGTAGTGTAACTGTTCTTAAAAGTCAGAAATGTTTTCACTTACATAGGTTCTACAAATTGCACAAGGGACACCACAGTGATGAGTTACAGATCTATATCTATAAGAAAAATGTTAGTTCTAAAACAAGGATAGCTAATTAAGACATACAAAGAAATGCTTGGCATAGAGAGGATTATCTATAACTACAATTTACAAACATTAAGCACCAAGTAATATCAGCAGACAAAAATAAATATCCCATTTATCCCCATGTAGACATTCCATACAAGTACATGTACATGTCATGTAAGCATTCATTGTTGTTTCTCGTTAATACATGGAATTAGAAATGCCAGAAGTACAATATCTTCTACTACAAAAGGTGCAACGTGTCTCAATTTATAAGGGATAAAAAGGCCCTAAGAGACACTTCTTGACTCACTCCACCAAAACAGTAAAAATAAAATCATTCTGAGCAATTGAACTACGATACCTGGAAGCAGTGAAATACATGTAACTAAATTCTCTGAGCATTACACATCTGATGAAGTACAATAAAAACAAGCTCTTGATAAAACACTTATGTAAATATTAAAACAAAAGCTCCAATATCACTATTAAAAGTAAAAACCATGCATAATGAATAAATTACTCACATCAAAAATAAAGGAATTAAATACAAGACTATTAAATCTCATATCACAGTCTATGCGTTTAGGCAAAGGTCTATACATAAGTACACTACTAATCTTCACACCAATCAATAAATAGTTCAATTTGTCCAGGCAACATTTCAACCCAACAAATGCAATATCACATCAGTATCACAACTAAGATTTTAGGACCAGTATCTTTTTAGACCAAAGAAAATTCTCTAAGTGGAACGAAAATAATTTTTTTTTCTAAATTTCTAAAGTCACATGACTGTCATGTGACTGATCCCTGTACCAATCGTCTGCCAGGAGCTGAGAGGTTCCGACGGGGATCTAATTCACGAAACTCCCCAGGAATAGAGATACAAGAAACTATGTTGGTATCAACTCTTCTGAAAATGGAAAAAAAAAACATTCTTAATTGTATAACATCATAAACATTCAAAATTTTGAAAGATTCTTGAAAATAAAAAAAAATCGATTGTCTTTGTTGAGTGTAAAACTTCAGTTGTGAGTTTTAACAGGAATGGTGGTCATTTCAACAAACAATGAGAACACTGTGTGGAAGTGACTTATAATTAATTAAACTGACGGTGAGGATCTGAAGGTGTAAACAAAAACTCCACCCATATATCCAGAACTCGATCTGTGTTCAATGAGGACTAGAATACAAAATCTGTATAGCCAGTCAATAATTCAAAATCCATATCTCTGTGCAATCACTCACCACCAATTCTTATTACAAACACCGCATATCATTATTATATCTGTCAGTGAGCAATAGTTCTGTTGTACTTGTTCACAAACAATGATTTTATGCCTTAAGGCTGGCTTGTAATAAAAATTGGTATTAAGCATAACACTCAATGAAATTTATAATACCATCTGAATCCAGCTGGTTATCATCAAATCCCTTAGAAAGAGAAAAGATTTCACATGTTTACACTGTCAAAGTACTGACCAATGCTGACTGAATATTTGTACACTGTCAAAGTAATGACTAATGCTGACTAAATTGTTGTACACTGTCAAAGTACTGACTAATGCTACTTAATTTGTGTACACTGTCAAAGTACTGACTAATGCTGACTGAATATTTGTACACTGTCAAAGTAATGACTAATGCTGACTAAATTGTTGTACACTGTCAAAGTACTGACTAATGCTGACTGAATATTTGTACACTGTCAAAGTAATGACTAATGCTGACTAAATTGTTGTACACTGTCAAAGTACTGACTAATGCTGACTGAATATTTGTATACTGTGAAAGTACTGACTAATGCTGACTAAATTGTTGTACACTGTCAAAGTACTGACTAATGCTGACTGAATTTGTGTACTGTTAAAGTACTGACTAATGCTGACTGCATTTTTGTACACTGTCAAATCATTGAGTTGATATTCATACACTGAATAATGTTGACTGAATATAAATGTATTCTGATAAAGTACTGACTTAAATGTTGACTGCATATTTGTACATTGTCAAAGTCTTGACTTATACTGACTGAATATTCATACTATGTCAAAGTACTGATTTAAGCTGACTGACTTTTTAAAAGAATTCTGTTGTTATCTTCAATCACATCCCAAATACCTAAGTTTCTCTGAATTATAAAAGTAATTTTTTGTTCAGTTAATCTAATTATGTTCCTAAACTAAACTAAATGAACTTATGAACTAAATAAGTAGTAGAGCATATACCGTAGTTCTTCAATAAATGAAAAGTTTTTTCTAAAATTGTACTGATGATTATTCTTCTCTGTGCCATTAAGCATGGAATCAATTTGTGATATCACTCGCTGCCATCTCATACATCTTAAACAATGAACTGTTGTATTAATGACCTCACATCTCGTGGGACATTATAATGCTCGATTCCATTCATATTTTACGAGCTCAGTCACTAATGTGGACCAGAAACTTTACAGATTAAGCAGTCTCCAGCAGATATACTTTGGCCCAAGTAATTGGTCCTTGCAGAAAAATATCACAAAAACACTTAATGGAAAACAGAATAATTGAGTTTGATCTTTACTACATGTATCTCACTGAGAACATGGCGTGGTCTCAGAATGGCAAACCCATTCTATTTCTGAATGTGTATGGTATTCATTCACAGCTATGTATAATGAATAGGTATGCAGGTATTTATTGACATTTGTATATTGAGTACATTAATTGTGTATTAAAATACATTTCAAATTGATTTTATGAATTAAAATCATACCTTATTACTATTAATACCTATGAAACAGCATATGCATGTCCGTTAGTTTATGCAATTTAATTTATTGAATCTAGTTGGTATATAATACCTTGAGGAATACTGAGTTAAAAATTGGTACATGTACTAAATATAAGTCCTTAAAAATAATAAGAACATGAACCAAACAACTATTACAGTCATTTCCCCCATAAAAACCATTAATTGAGCCCAAACATCCCCAAATGCAAAATACATTCATCAACTATCGTAACTTACAATCTACAGGGGTATTGACCTGAAGGAGTAATCTTATGTAACACAAATTCTCATTTGTAGGAATTTTATCTTTCAACCAACATCCTAAATCTTTCACCTACTAGCATAATAAATACAAAGGTTGTTGCTTTTCTATGTACAGTATTTTCAAAGCATTTATGGAACACAAACATGTATTCATATAATATCTTATCTACTTGTAGAAAAAATGAAAATTCACAAGAATAATACGCTGTACAAATTCTAGTCACAGAGAGGCAAAAAGAGTCTGCATATTCATTCAAGTGACTAAAGGAGTCTGGAATTTCTTTTGAATGATCTTGACCTTTTGAAAAAAAAATTCATTGCATAGTAATAAGCACTGAATGAGGCTAATCATATACACAAGTTTGCTCGATGATAAACCAAATATGCATCAAGATGCATTAAGTTGTCAGGATCTGGCTCCTGTGAATGAGTCAGCCTCCATTGATTTTTGCTGTGACCGTGAGATGAATCTAGTGTAATGTGACAATGTCTGGTGCTTCTTATAAGTCAGTGCCTCGACACGTTCTACAGACTTCCGTGATGCATAGGGCGAAGAAAATATAAAGATTTTCAATGTCATTACAAAACATGCTTCCCAGTAGAAAGCTTTTAACAAAAAAAAATCAAAGTATTGAATGTCCTACTGGTGGGATTGATTTGTGCACATTACATAAAGTTCTGCCACAATGACAAAAATTATAACGAATATTCTGTTGTAACTGCTATTCATCTCCTGACCAGGATAATTATAATTTTAAACTGGTTTTTCATTCAGATTCCCATTACCAGGGTTATTTAACCATCAACATTACAGAATAAAACAATTTAACTTGATGTCGTGGAATTTGTTATTGCTCTCACTCTGTCTAAAGATTTTATAATTCAGATGTGAAGTGGAATTTTAGCCATGATTAAAATTTCATACTTAGTGCTTGCATCTATAATTTTGAATTCAAAAAATTTATAAAATAAATAAATATCCCCCCAATAACCACATCAAAATCAATATTTGTACAAGACATGCACATATACAAGAATATAAAACATACTCATGCGATATCTGTATATTATCAGATATCAAAATATGCAGTAACTTGTACCTCTTGGGTTGGATTGGTCTGTCATATATATATTTATTATACCAACGACAATATACAAATAATAGTCCCCTAGTTAAAACCCAGCCAAAACCAAAACCAACCAAGAAAGCAGTATCTTACAGAAAAAAACATCATTTTTCTCTGTCTCTTAATTTGACGAAGATAATTACATAGTTTTGAAAACAAAGCGTTTTATTCAAATAAGTACCAGTCTCTGAAAAATAAAACGAGCCAAACAACTTTTTAATGGACATAACAGTCATTGAAAATAACCAGACTAATTAAGTTCACGAACAAAATTAGAACAAGAAGAAGGTAAGAAAAAAAAATATATTAAAAAATCTGCATGCACCCAAACCACAACAGTGAAGTAGAGTGATTACAGTTAGGAGATTAAACAGAGAGATGACTAGTTACCTGTAGTTCTACGTAAGAAGGTACGTAAGGACGCTGCCTGGTCAGTCTGCATTAAAAAGTTAGTCACATTAGCTAGTATTGCATCACATGATCTAATGACATTCGCCTTCATTATTTATCATTAGTTTTCCTTCTTGCATGCACAAAGTACTTTAATGCAATATTCATAAAAAGAACAGTTCTACCTTTTCTTCTTTTTCATGCACTGTTAATTTATTCGATATAACTGAACATTAAAAAGCCCACTTTCATTTCGCATGCAGAGAGCAATCTACACGTATTATTATCAATTACAGAGCTATATTGCTACAAATCACTTGGTTTCATTCATAAAACAATTGTCCCATATTGAGATGTGAAGCTCTACATATTTCTAAGCTTTCTAAAATCAAACTAGCCCTTGTCTAGATAGACGAGACCCATCAAATATGGGTTTATACCTGGTTATATATATTATTTAACCAACAAAATTTTCTCAAAATTATTTTACAGGGATAAATTGGAAGACATTATTTTAACCTAACAAAGATTCAATTCAATTTGAACATTATTTACATAACAATATGTCATCGATAAGAAGAGACATATTATCTTATAATGTAAAACATATAAATTTAGTACAATTTTTAATTACAAAAACTGTGAAACAAATTCATTTATAATATGAATCACAGCTCTCCATGGAGTTAAAAAGTTACTGTGGTAAACTGACAGTCATGCACCGCATCAGACATTATCTGTTAGTTGTCACTCAAATCACAGGGTTATGTTCCACAACCAATACAACAAGGGTTCAGAGAACACACATGCACATGTCCGTTCTTATGCAGCACATGCAAAGAACTTGAATTGGTTTCCTTTCTTGAGTTCTTGCCAAGAGACAAAATAATTAAATTCAGTTCAAGTTTGCTGTTAAATTCTATTCAAGTAATTAAATTAAAACTAAACTAAAATCACATCCCTGCAAATCACCAGTTACAGTACTACACTAAAATATGAACTAACATACTTCACACAGCACTGTAAAATCCCCTCAACCACAGTTTAGACTTTTAAAATACTACAGGCAAAAATTCCCTCTCTCCCCAAAAAACACTCTACATATTTATTAATTATAGTGTTAGGATATCATAAAAGTAACTCAAGGATTGCCTTACATAAGACTTTCTGAACTTCGATATGCGAAATTATGTCGTCTTTTATTACTACGTCGAAATCTACTGTAAGTATAGCAAAGATATACAACGAACTCAAATACAATTCACAAAATCTGTTTAAAAAAAGCCAACAATGGTCTGGTCTCAGATTTCCTTAATCAAAGCTGCAAATTTATTCCTTCTCCAACAAAGATAAAGCAAAGAGAAAGTTCAATTGATTGAATTGTTGCTGAAATGGCATGCTAACATTTAAAACAACACACTTCATAATCTCTGCTTGCTTAAGGGGAATAACTCTTTCAGAGAGTATTTTTTTTTACTTGAATATAATAGCCACAATGAACAAGCAGAGATTAAATTTGATTGGTGCATATGGATTCACTCTAGGCTGGTTGTGTGGTACTGAACTTTTCACAAAACACCTTAAATAAGACACTCAACTAAAGGGAGACAACCAGCCAAACATCAAGAGTTACCTTTTCCTGTTTAAAGATTGTATATTTAGCAATGGTCCTATTTTGACGTAAATCTCCCTATTGAAACAGACAATGAAGTATACAGATATATTGATGTAGATGCTATTCTAATACATTTAAGCAAGAAATTCATATGCATTTTCAGAGCATGTGTTACTCTCTAAAGGGAAATTTCTTTTCACAAATTTGGATGAAAAGGGTTTGAAACATGAACATGTATATATTTGTATTATTAAAGTGAAATTAATAGGATATGGTTTTGACTAAGAAACAATATATTACATAACAATGAATGAGGTCAAGAATAGAAAAAAGAGATAACAGATTTGGATACAGGTTGAATACAAATTTTATAAAGGACATGCTTCAATGTAAGTTGATAAGTGAAAAGGTATTCAGTTAAAAAAAAAGGACTAAACTCCGAAAGACAAAATGTGGATGGAAGGCCTATATATTATGACACAGGGTTCAAGGACAATAAGATACATAAGTTGACACTCACTTGACAGTATCAATAGGGGCCTCTTTCTTCTCATCGCTCAGTGAAGACATGGATCTGGACAGCGGGACTAGTGAGGTATCGTAGGCCGTGCCTGGGTTTCCGTAGTGATCCACCCCCGTACCTCCAATCTCCCCTCCCCATCCACTCCTCATTCCACTTCGACCTCTGCTGGGGCTACAATCAATCAAAAATACATTGCAAAAGGGGGGTCATGCAGAGAGGAGAAGCTTCCACAGATGTAGGCATTAAGGCCAGAACAAAATGTTTTACAGATACTATAATACAGTATCTCAATTTATAGATCTTTCTTGATAAATTAATTTAAATTGAGTTTTCCATCCTTCCCCTCTGCTGAAAGGCTTAAAATAAATTTTTTCACATAGGCTAGACTGAATTTTTATTGGCCCAAAAAGTAATATCAAATTTTTTTTATGTAGTTTCATGACAAAGATGTATTTTAGTTATTAAGTTGAAAGACCCAGCCCACCTGAATCTGAAGTCTTTGGGGAGGGAGAAGCCTTGAAGAGCCTCTACCCTGGACTTCATCAGCTGCTTCTTAAAGTCCTTTCTGGCATTTCCATAGCCATTGAATATGTGATCACAGAACAGCAATTTCCCAGCCAAGTAAATCTGCATATGGAAAAATTCATACTTAAAAATATACTGTGATGAATTAAAATTAATTCCTCATGTAGTTCATGCAAAAAACAAATATAACGTCTATCTAAAAATCAGAGTTGTTCCCTTTGCAAAACAACTGTATGTTCCATTCATCAAAAAGCTCTTTTTCTTTGAATTTCAAAATATTCTATTTAAATTTTTCTTCAATATGACACACCAACATTTGGTTCAAAACAATTTACAGACAAATTAAATGGGTATGGTCACAATTTTTTCATTTTACTTTTCCAATTTTAAATTTTACATTGCTTTACTAAAGTATTTCTGATGGTCAGCCTAAATCTTCTTGTCAGTTATAAGCGAGATACAGAGCTCACTATTCTTTGTTATGTAAACAAGGCTTGTGCTATGTTTTTGTTTTGTTGATACAAGAAACCCTACATACCAAGAACATGCCGGGGACTACATTGTGTCTGGTCAGTAACAGAGGCTGTGTGTGGTCCGACCCCTCTGAGGCTGAGTTGATGTCGTACTGGAGAATCCGGAACATGTCCGTCCGGCTCTGGACACATGGCTTGGTCCGGTTCCGGTTCTGTGACAGGTAGATCTCCTCAATCATTTGGTCGGAGCTGCTGGTGTGAGGGAACCTGTCAAAAGCAGTTTAATCATGCAATGACATGCACACAGATGAACAATTAAACAGAATGAAAAAATCCTGATAAATGACATTTTTATGGTAAATATACCGTATAACAGGTATTTTTTACGTGCTGCTTATTTTTACTAATTTTTACCAGTTTTATAAATCCGTAAAAATTAAACGCGTAAATTTTCACAGAAGTAAAAAAAAACAGCGCACGTAAATTTTCTACATCATACGTATGAGAGTAATGTTCATGGCCTTCATCTCAGTCCCTGACGGCAGTACATGTAGATATATTTGAGCGTTTTTGGTCACATGGTGATAACAGTTCAGATCTTTCTATTCAGTCTTGAGTATTTCGAGTAAATCGAACTGAGACAAGCAGATGGTGTACATCAATGATGATACTCAGATAAATAGGAATAAGTAACTTAAAAGTGTATATCACATATAAAATAATAATAAATGTATAAAGTCAATCATAAATATAAGGAATCGTTAACAGAAAAACGATTTTCTGATTTGTATGTGTGTTAACTGTAACAAAGTCACGGTGAAATTTTCCCCCTTTTACCACAGATGATTTTAATTTTTACGGACATGGACAATTCTTTAAAAAAATTATGCGTAAAAATTCAAATCACCCTATTTTATGACAAATTCGTAAAAAATCACAGCAGTAAAAATTACCGTTATACAGAACTATTGCTGGTCTGAAGGAAACCTGTTATTCAAATGGTAAATAAACAAAGAGATAATATTTCTTAAATAACATTTCTGCATTCTAAAGCTTAATCATGAAAAAATAAAATCACTGATATGAATTCAGTGCCTTTTAAGGTATTTGCTCTGATGTTAGGTCACAGTTTGAATATCTATACAGGATCTGATAAGATGTAGTTGTAGATACAAACAAGCACACTCACAATGAAGAAATGACAGCAATCACAATAATCTGAGTGTCTGGAGCCTCCATCTGTATAAACTCATCATACTCAATGTCCATAATCTGAGGGATATAATGGCGGCTACACCGACAAGAGGGCTGGTCCAATCCCAGAATCCTTTGGCGGAGTGCGATCGGGCAGGGAATCCTGTTGAATTGATTATTTGAGTTTTCTGACCTGAAGGTGGCGGTGTGTTGGCGTGAGAGTGGGGCGCTAGAGACGGCCGAGGTGTTACTCCTGGCTGATCGTTTACCTGCGGACCTGAGAAACAAACCATAATACCATCAGTAAAAGATTTGAGTTATTCCCCTTTGCATATGACTATTTTACCAACTCTTTAATTCCTGTGCAAAAAAGTTTTCACAAGAACCTGGTTGTTGCAAATATTTCTCACTGCAAAGCAGTCTTTTAAGATTTTATTATGCTTTAAGATTTTAAACAAATACGTTGTACATTTTACAATCACTAGTCAGTTGCAAAATGAAATTGTAATAACAAAAATTACTTTAGCTATCCCTGAAACTGTTAATCATTATGAGAGAGATAAAAGTTTATCTTCTCTTACAAAAACTATGTACACAAGAAATGAATGAGTTAAATCTCAAGCGATTCATATTTCAACTTTATTCTTAAAGAGCATTTAGACTTTCAGCCAAGGTCAAACATTAGAGCTCGCCCCCACCCCCCCCCCCCATCCCCACCATCATTTAGCTACATACTGGGACAGTCTGTCCAGCATGGCTAGCGCTGTGGGTGAGGCAGCCTCCTCCTCCCCCTCCCCTTCCTGTGGACCATCATCAAACTTGACGGCGCTCTGGGTCCCACTCTTCTGGCCTCTCTTTGACTTTGAAGTGTCTGCGTCCAGTGATTTCGATAAGTCTGACCTGTCCTTCACTACAAAATTATAATCATTCATGCCATTCAACATAAAGAAATAAAATAACAACTTTAGGACTTCATAGGATATTACCAGATTAATCAACTGAATTAAATTTTTTAATAAAAATAAGAGGCATAAATATAAAGTTTGAATGAAAAAACTTTAAGATTATTTAAAGATATGTTCTTTCTTATACATAACAAGCAAAATGGATCTACCAGTAGTTTAATAGAGCATGAATCAATGACAATCTTATAATGTTAAATATTCAAATTCCCCATGCCAAGAGTAGAGAGAAATATTGATATAATGTCAGAAGTAATAAGATCATGCAAAGATTGTGAGTTTTTGTAATTCTCATTGATGACATAAAGGGAATTAGAATTTTAAATTACGATTGATCAAGAATTTGAGATTGTAAACTATATATGGGGATATGATTATATTTTTATATTTTTGTTCAATCTAGCTGCCTGCTTGAGTGGCAACTTTGAAACTGCCAAAACACAAATTGCATTTGAAAATTGGTAAGTCAAAATGGCCAAAAATTTGTGAAAAAATAACACCGAGTAATTCTAAATCTGCATAAAGTACGCACCAGCATTTACAGTTTTATTTAATACACATACATGCTTGTAAGTAGTGAGAAATATTTTTAGCTAATAATCAACTCTTTGATTGAATTCCATTAAATTAATTAAGAAGAACCCAATCTTATGAGGGCATGCATTGGTTTACCTAATGGAACGTCACCTAATAAAAGAATTGTTTACAGGAATAATACAATAGTGTAACATGCATATATATGAAGTACATGTATTAATAATAACAAATAAGTACCTACTATATTTGTAGAAGGCATAAAGTAGAAAAGATGAAAATTAAATATAAGATATAAATATAGATAAGATATAACCATCAAAGGTGGTTGGATTACGTATGAGGTAGATCTGAAGATAACATTCTAAATACCAGAACCAAATTGCCCTTTGTAATGAGCACAGAATAGCAGCACAATAAAGCGTGCATTTTGCCATTTTCCATTTTTTGCTTATGAACATTGACAAACAACCTTTACCCTGTAATTAATTTTTCCCAACAATCCAAGAATAAAAAGAACAACTCATTCAACACATATCAAAAGGACATATTTCAGTTGAGATGCATTGAGAAGCAGCAAGTTAGATTATCAAACTCCCTCATGTCAAATCACAACTGGAATTTCAAATTCAAAAGATGAGAGGATATATATGGAGAGAAGGCTATGCGTGCCGTACTAGAACAAGTATATATCGGTGTGACAACTACTGTGGCAATACTGTGGTATCATTTTTGTTTGTGGGGGGTCAATGTTCGTTGGGAGCCAAAGTTTTCCTGGTTCGTGTGGGTTAATTTTGTTGGTAGAATATATATATATTTCATCCATTATTTGTTATAATCATGTTGTTTTATTGTTTTAATGCGTATGCCCCATCGAGGGCCCTTGATTGGTGAATAAACATATAGGTTGCAAGCTCCGGATAATTTTAATAAGTATTAAACAAATGCTTGTATTTACGTTCGTGGGGCTGTAAATTCGGAGGCAAAGATTACCCACGAAAGCCACGAATATTGGTCCCACACAAACAATGATGACTCCACAGTAGTTTACTTACTACTAGAGCACTGAGTCACAAACACAGTGCTATGGGAGACTATATGTACGGGGTCTGAGAACATAAATGATACATGTCACTTCTACTTCATTAATGAATTAATCAATAATTAAATAACGGTGCTGAGATATAAAATAAATATGAATGAAATATAAGTATAAAAAATAAACAATAGTGCATCTGTAATTGTAAATCTACATAAGTGATATAAAATAAGGAATATCAAAATTTTATAAGTTGTACATTTGTTGCTGAAGGTATCAAATCCATACAAAACTGGTTAAAACTTGTTAATATTTCTCTAGCTGGTAAAAATTTTACACAAATTAAGTTCCAGAGGAAAGCTATATTCATTAACAATATATAGAAATTTGATACTGTAATTCTCTTACAAATATTTTTTTAAAATCCCTAATTAATCATAATATGTGAATATTTACATTTTTCAGTGTCCTTGCCTGGGATAACAATATGTATCAACTTTGTACATGTACCATACAGTCCAATAACTTCAAATGAAGTATAATTGGAGTGCCCACGGGGTTTGCTTTTTTATATTCAAATATTTAATCGAACAATGGCTGAAAATTATATAAATATAAGTAACAAGAAATAATTTTTTGAATATTATGAGATGATAATTTCAGTCGGGGCGTGGTCAAATGCTTGGGGCTTTATTGGATTTGACCAAGCCCCGACCAATTATGATCATATCATAATACTCAGAGGATGATTCCTCATGACTTAAATAAAAGATATCCTTTGGTATGTGCATGAAATAATAAAATCGTGATAATACTAGTGGGGATGCTATTACAAGATTTCAAAATTCCTAAAATATGTGCACTTTTAAATTTTGTGAACGATAAGAAAATTATGGAAATGTTAAAAAAACACCAAAGATCTTTGTTGCTTTTACCTAAAGGTGCTGAAGGGGCTCTTTGTTTCTTGTAGTCTACCAGTGTCTCAAGACCAAGATGTTTGAGCCGAGCTGCCTGTCCACCGTCTGCTAATTTAGCAGACTGTATATTGCGTGCTTGAGATGAGAAATCCGGAGATTCGCGGACATTCAGCATGTGAGGGGATTTAAGTCCAACAGCCAAGCGGTAATGTTCTAACCAATCATCTACAAGGTTTCTGAAAAAAGTTCAACAATAACATTAAATTGGTAAAAAGTCTGTAAAACAAACTGACACAAGTTAAGTGTAGCATCCTTTACCTAAACAAATTGGAGAGTATGACAAAACAATGTAAATACAGTGTACTGCATTTTTTAAAACTTTAAACATATTAAAAGCTTTTCATGTCTTATTTGGCAATGTAATTTTCCTATACAGATATTTAATTAAGTTACACTTCCTTTCATGAATAGGGTTTCAAATCCATTTAAAACTAATAACAAAATTACCTTTTTCAATAACTAAATCTAGCCATAGGTTCCATTGGTCAGTGACTCAGTCTCCTGACCTCATTCTGTCATTGTACATACATGGATCAGAGGTTTGATCAGCAGAGAGAGCGCTCGATAAGAATTTTTGTTGCGGGTATAGGGAATTTTAGGGAGCGCTCGCTCTGTTGAACACGCCTCAGGTAATGCCCTACCTGGCCTTCCTCTGCAGTCTGGCAAGCTCTTTGTCCACCTCCAGTTCATACTGCGTCTTATCAGGGAAGTCCACCAGCAGCTTCTGTATCTCTGCTAGGTGACCCTTTTGCTGAAAATAAAGTTTTAACTTCTTGAAAAAAATTTGCAATTTCAGATAATTTTCATCAGCTGGATTTTAAGGATATATTTTTATATTAGGAATACTGTAAGTTATACTGTAAGTTATGTCAGGTGATTGAATAAACTATGGATTTAACAATATGCAGTGCTGTGTTTTTATTCATTCTAACAAGTCTTGTCAACATGTAAAGGTATGTAATATACCTTCATGTAATTCTAATATGTTGAAAGATTTTGTGTACAAATTGAATTTGTTTGTTGCCCCGTTGTGTACAGGTAAGTGTACAATTGCTTTCTCCCAGCAGTATCAGACAGGGTTACGTACCTTTCTGGCCCCCTGTTTCTTGGAGCGCTGTTTGTGTTTGGGGGCAAATAGTCTCATCAAGTCTCGTGCTGCCTTGGAGGTATAGGTGAAGGTCATCAGGAGGTGCTCCTACGACAGTGAATAAATAAATCAATCCACAGCATAAATGTACATAATACACAGAATTTGCAGCCAAAAACCAATTAAGATTTGGGATACCATTGAAAATAAACTATTGTCCTGATGTTATATATCATGATATATATCCCAAAATTCAACATAAATATCAAACTTACACTGATTTCTGTAGTTAAACAAATGCATTGTAGTTCTCTTTGGTATCTATAGTATCAACCATTAAAGAAATACTGTACGTTCTGTAAGAGATTTCCCTATTGGTTGACTTACATTTTCATCACTGGGTCGGTACTCAGTAGCCCCAGGGGCGGGGCTGGCACTGAACCTGGCCAGCTCTTTCTGACAACTGAACATCAGGGACATGGAGTTCTGGCCATTACAGCGAAAAACTAGGTTACTGTTTAACTATCAAAGAGAACACATAATCTACATGTAGTTACTTTTTATCAGTAAATATAAAACTTTCATATATTACATTTTTCATCTACATGGGCAAGACTGTCCTACCTCTATTCATTGATGATATAATTTACATCTGAGGCGAACTTTCAAAAAATTCAACTAAAATCCACATGAAAATTTTAAAACTCCTGAAATAAGATGTATAGCTCTTGTCTGATACTTTAAATTACACAGTAAAGACAATGTAGCTGTTTACCTGAACGTTAGCAGGAGATGTCAGTTTAACGTTATTCACTGGCCATTTCCACTTTCTAACAATAGTACCATCAGCCTCTGCTAAATGTCCACCTTTCTCCGTAGATAAAAACCTTTAAAGAAAATGTGATTAATGTCTTAACACATGTTAGGTATTCTCACTTTAATTTCTGTGTATATCGGTATGTACAGGGAAATAACTCAAGAATAAAGGTTTGTAAATAAAACAATTAAAATGACAACAAAGCATAATTATTATCTAATCAAGATAGCAGTAAAGTTTTTCCTGTACCTAATATTTCCATTGGTGGAATAGCAGACTCCTCTTCCAGCTGGAGTGAAACATGCCAGCATCCGGTGATCGTTGGTGTCATCATAGGCGATGAGATAGTATCCAGGGCGACCAAGCTCCGCTCCTGCTGAACAGTAAACAATGGCAGACCTGCCCGAAGGATAGCTAGTTCATTGTCAAGGAGCGACAATTCATCTACTTGTTTAAACATAAAAACTCTGATTCTTTTCTTTCCTCACAGATGTACATGTACAACATCTTTGCCAATAATTATAAAAGTTTGTACATGTAGTAAATAACCACTCACCTATCAGTCAAGAAATAGCAAAAATGATTGATAATTCATTTAGGCACCCTTTTCTTAAATTTTGTCAAAATAATTTGAATAAAATCATATATTTAACAAGAGATGTTTGTGAAACATTTATGCCCCCCTCCCTTGGAAACATCCACAAAGATAATGAACGTAAACTGCTAATAACTGGTATTTTTCTAAGTTCAAGGGCCAGAACTCTGTCGAAAATTGCTCTATCATACCCAAAATTAAACTTGACCTAGATATTATCATGATAAACCTGTATACCAAATTTCATTTCACTATGTTCATCCTCTGCGTAGAAAATGAGTGGAAACTGCAAATAACTGGAATTTTTCTATGTCCAAGAGGCATAACTCTATCGAAAATTGCTCGATCATACCCAATATCGAACATGACCTAGATATTATCATGATAAATCTGTATACTAAATTTAATTTCAATATGTTTATCCTCTGCTAAGAAAATGAGCAGAAACTGCAAATAACTGGAATTTTTCTACGTCCAAGGGCCATAACTCTGTCGAAAATTGCTCGATCATACACAATGTCGAACTTGACCTAGATATTATCATGATAGACCTGTATACCAAATTTCATTTCAATATGTTCATCCTCTGCGAAGAAGATGAGCGGAAACTGCAAATAACTGGAATTTTTCTACGTCCAAGGGCCATAACTCTGTCGAAAATTGCTCGATCATATACAATGTCAAACTTGACCTAGATATTATCATGATAGACCTGTATACCAAATTTCATTTCAATATGTTCATCCTCTGCGAAGAAAATGAGCGGAAACTGCAAAAAACTAGAATTTTTCTAAGTCCCGGGCTATAACTCTGTCGAAAATTGCTCGATCGTACCCAATATCGAACTTGACCTAGATATTATCATGATAAACCTATATACCAACTTTCATTTCAATATGTTCACCCTCTGCGAAGAAAATGAACGGAAACTGTTGGTGGACCGACCGACAGACAGACCGACCGACTGACCGACAGACAGCAGCAAAGCAATATGCCCTCCCTTCGAAGAAGGGAGGGCATAAAAATATAATTGTACATGTAATTATGAAAACACATTAAAGGATACTAAACAACACTTGTACCATCCTGGTGTGTGGCTTGTAAGAGTTTCTTCCCTTGATTGCGCTCTTCATGCAGTGGAGGTATTTTTGGTTTTCCAGTTTTAAAAAGTGAGTTTATTTGCGGTTTTGCAGGAGTTTTCCGGTACTTCAGTAGAACTTCTTTCTTGTAATCGCCATAGTAACGCACCAGGACTTCTTTATCATGGCCCCTGTCTGAGTCATCCTTTTGCTCTGTCTCTCTAAAAATCCCAATAACACATTCATGCAGCATTCGTAATAACATAATTATGTACATATGTATTACAAGCCATATGAGTATTTGAACAACTGTAAATATATACATGTATAAGGATTAATATGAAGTTTTCTTTTAAGATACTTTACATCTTTTATTCTATTGTATCAAATCTTATGAAATATACCAGTACTAAATAATGCACTAACAAAATTAGTGACCAAATTTAAATCTACCAGGTATATCTTTATAAAGAGAATGGATCACATTAAATCTTCTTCAATAAAACCACAAAACAATTAATTCTTGGAAGCATCATCTGTTAAGAGCAATATATTAATGAATAAATTGATCTTGAATTTAAATCTTGCTTTGAATTCATACAGCTTGTGCATATAGGAGAAATTAGATCTTACATTTTCTTCAAGAACTCCTGCAAGATTTGAATGCAGTTTTCATATACTTTCTGTGGTTCAACTTCAGGTTTGCCTTTCTCTATTATCCAGCCTAATAAAAGAAAAGGCATAACAGTGTTTCAAAAACAATATAGACATCATTTAAATGGTGACCATCTCAAAGGGCCACTCTTCGATATTAGACATAAGGATGAAAGGCATTTCAGAGGATTTTGCCTTGCATGACCTTGACCTATAGTTTACAAAAATATCCAATTGGCAGCAAATTGTAAATTCAAGCTCATTACAAACTCCTACCCACAGGCATTGTTTTGGTTTAATCTGAGCAAGATTATGCCAATGAAAATTTATTTATGGTCCAAAACTGGATTTTAAAAAGATATGCTACACCTTCACATTTGACCTCGAAACAAAGTTCAAGGTCACTACACACCCTTTCCCCAAAAGTTCTGTTTATGTATACACGTAGTATGAGCCGGCGGATAGGGCTTGGGCAAAGAATATATGCTCTGGACAAAGATTATTTAACATGGTCAGTTATATAACATTGATCCTTGATCTACAAACTTTGTTCAAGAGGTCACTGTACACCCTCGACCAGAGGCACTCTGAGGGTGAAGAATGAACCAGGATGGGCTAAGGGGAGGGAAATGCTCATTATGCTCCAGACAAGTGATTTCGGACAAACATCTATTATATTTTCCACTGAATTTCTTCTCCCTTCCCCCATTACTAATTAAGTTTAGTTTTGAATTTTCTCAAGCAAATTTTCCACTGATATTATATAATGTATGTTGTAAAATGTTACCTTTATCCTGACACAGTTTTGATGATATTGCGAAGTTAATAACAACTTGCTGTCCAAACGATGGATTAGCCATGGCTGTAGCTGTTGGGATGAGATAACGGCTGATTATTTATTGACATCATATTAATACATGTAGATACTGAAATTCACAAGTTTTAAATGCTGCATTCCTTAATTAACATAAAACATTAGAGGGCAATTATTCATGCAATTTTGAATCAAAGATTAGTAAATTGTGTTATATTTAAATGCTCTCAACTAAAAGAGGAAACATAAAAGAATGAAAGAAAAGTCTTTGGTGCAATTCTAATAACTAAATCAATATAAAAAACAAAATAAAATAAAATTGTTAAAATGTTTTTATCATTTTAAAAACTGTTTAAGTAACTAAACTTTAACTAATTTAAAGAAATTTTAAAACTGGTTTTATTTTTGCAATTTACTGATAAGAATATAAGATATTGTCCAATTGGACAAATGTATATTTCATAACATTTATATTTTTCTCTGCTTACACAAATAAATATTATATGTGAAAGAACAATAAGAGATTCGAACATAGGTTTGTTGCTGAATTGTTAAATGGCCATGTTTTTTTTTCTATACTTTGAGTGTTGCAGAGTAAGAAATTTTTTACAGACTTAATTGTCCTGAATAAATGATCTTAAAGCCCTAGCGATCGTCTAGCTTTTAATCCAGTCATATTAAACGCATAATGGTTCTGCAGTTCAAATATTAGCCTGTAGCAAAATATTAAAAGTTCGTGACACACACACAAATAATTGTTTTTGATCACTAGCAATTCTGCATATATTCAGCTATTCATATCTGTTGTAACATTAATTTTCATATGGACAAAAAAATCTAAGTTCAAGCCACATTGCATATTTTTTTAAAAGTTAAAATGTCTTAACTTTCCTCGGAAAATATTGTAGAAATTCTTCACTGTCAATTCAAAGAAGCAAAGAAATTATAAATAATTTGGTAAAAGAAAAAGATATATTTTTTAATTTAAAAAAAGTTGCGAAAAGGAGATAATTATTATTTAGTACATGTATTTTGTAATTTAAGAATGATATGCTACTAAAGTTGAAAATTATAAGATCGAACATTTTTTCATTGAATTAACCATGATTACAGGGCAAATTATAGAAAATTTTTCTTTTGGTCTGTGAATTAATGGAGAGGGCAATATTTGAGGCACGACAAACCATTGTTCTATCAACTCACATCTGGGATCAGAAGGGGTTTCCCCAAAGTTGGAAATCAGGTCGTCGTGCGTCTGTTTCCGCATGGCTGGTGAGCGGATGCCTGCAACTGTTACAGAGTGGTGAGAAAAAAAGCAACCCACAGGCATGCCAAGTTTGAGTGAAATCTGCTTAAGAATTTTGAATACATAAATGTTTTCTAATATCATAGCTAGATGACTATGATACTTCTAGAATAGGGAAAAAAATACAATTTTTCTTTAATCAAGTCACTAAAAGGACTTTGATAAACTTAAATTAAAATATATTTAATCAAAAAAATAAAATACATAGGTACCAGTACCATGCTGAGTAATACATTTGAAATCTTGGCATGCCTGTTTCTCAAGTATAGTAAATCTTCTAGTTTATTAAATTGTACTAGTATAGCTTTGAAGTCTATTGCTATTGCATGCAATTATTTTTCATCTACAAGTATATGAAAAATAGTACATTCCACTACCGTAACCGTAAAGTGATGGAATGCATGATGAACCCATAAAGTGCAAACAATACCCCTTGTGTGTTATATAAGTGACCCAGTCATTGTTTTTCCAATACCATATACTAGTAACTATAAAATATTACAGCTAGATGACTGTGCATTTAGTAGCAATAACAATTTTCATACTGAATTTCAAAGGGATAGATAGATTGACACTGCCCGGTGCATTCATGTCTCTGAACTTTACAAAGGAATTAAGCTTTACTCCCAATATTTGTACAATGTGGCAATCAAGCTCTTTAATAATTGAAATTAAATTCCCGTGTTCTTTTAAGGCATTCAGTAATCCTAAAATGGGTATGAATCTAGCTTTGATCTGTAGTGTATATATTTACAAGTGGTAGAACCATTGTTTGCTTCTACTGCGGCACTCAAACTGAGCAATACACAGCACTTGATGGCCATTTGATTACAACAGTTGCTATGACAACTATCATTAGAATGAGAATTTAATTGCTTTTTATTAAAATCTCCAATTATCAGCATTTACATTTAACAATGTCCTTGATAACAAGGTGGCATTCTCACAAAATAATTATATTCTAAGTCTTTAATCATTATCTGTACAAGTTCCTAAACCCAAACAAAGCAATTCATCAGCAAGCCACTTGCTCAGATAACAGTCATAAGTGAGGGCTTAAATCATAGGTATAGTCTGACACTACTGTCTAATTGAAATCTTTTTCCCTTTGATACCATTTTTCTGGCAATAAATATTTTTTTCTTCAAAATTCTAATTAATAAATATATGTTTAATTACACATGGGATTTGATAAGGAGTTTATTAAGCAGTAAACTTCTGAGAAGATTTTTACTGCAAGTCATTTTTAGAGAGATTTGCCGTCAGTGATATCTTCAACGTCTGAAAACTTGATACACTTTTTTTTACACTGAAGTCCAAACTGTTTAAATAGTGTCACCGCTAATTTAGAAAAACAATTAAACATAAAGCGGGTTATTCTTCAAATATGATGACAATAAATTAATCCTTTAATGGATTGGGTAGCCCTAAAATTTAATAACTTTTGTCAATAATTTAACTTCTTGTCAAAATGTTTCTTTAATAACTTGGAAATCGATATTGATCGCGCTGTAATATTTTCGACACCAAGGTGTGTGTTTGCTCAAGAACAGTTCCAAAAAAAGTTTTCTCTATCAGATTATTTAATGGTCTGTAAGCTAGCCCCGAGTAGTCGATGAAACGTGAAACAGAGATTTCGTGATTGAAGTTTATCAGAAAATTGCCTAAATTTGCCAACAAGGCTTTTGCACTTATCACAGAAACAGATAAGGCCAGGCCCCCAAGAGGATGCCTTTGTTTTAATAATTGCACTGTAGTAAATAATCCCCTGTGATTAAATTGGACAATCATTTAAGATTAAACTACTAATGTTTTATTTTTTAAAAAAATTGTTACAATTAGAAACACTTCCAGCATATTTAATTACCGGTAAAATGGGTTATTTTTTTACACCGAAAATATGACAGATTGATTCAAAAACATGTTTAATGTACTGGTATGCATATTACAAACTTTAATTTGCATACATTGCAAAATTCAACCAAATAATTCAAATGTCAAACATCATTCAAGCTGTATCAAGCTTAATCAATGTCCTCCCCACAAATAGCCACCCCTTACCCCCATCTGACTATTTAACTGGATGCCGTGAGCCTGGATCTTTTTAAAGCAATATGCAATATATGCCAAAGGCAAACCTCCAAATAAAAACAATCAAACTTGCATGAGTAGAAGTATTTCTGGCATATTAAACTCTGAAAACACACATTGTTGAAGACTGGTGCTTATGAATTCATTAACTTGGCAAACTAACTGTGTTCTGTATATATGGCTTCTAAAATTAAATTTAAGCCACCCTCAGAAATTTCTGTTGGTCGATCCATTCATTGACACAGCATTTTCCAGCTCAATTCAGAAATGAAAACAGTAGCATATTGTACAAAACACTTTTAAAGTTCTTTGACACATTAGTTAAGTGCTCAGGGGTTTTATGCTCTTTATAAAAAGTTTCCATTTATATTGAGGAATCTCTAAAATGTAACAATTGATGTCGATATTTGGCTTTGCTGGTAAATTAACTGTACAATGAAAAATAATTAAATGTATCGTAAAACCCTCTGTTAATGTTATAAATCAAACAAGTCATAGTACAAAGCTACAGATATATCATAAAACTTAGGAGAAGTATATCAGGGTAACTTCCTCAGTTCTTAATTCAGCAATTCAGAATTTTAAAATATAATGTTTTTGCCCATTTTGATTCTACTACATGAACATGCATAATATAAATATGAAAAAAATTCCAATATCAACTTTTAAGCAAGTAACAGTAAATTCATGCACTGCCAAGCAAAGGTGAAATACATATAAGCCATGAAAAATGGTTTAATTTAAATGAAATTTTCTTAATGCAGTTGCAAGTAGCGTATTTGATGGTGTGAACTTTAAATTTGCAAGAGAAAAAAGTGTTTGGGTGAAAGTGATACATAAATTAAAGTGTTTTAAAAACATCAGGTGTGGCCTAATAGGTAATACAAAAGTCAATGGTATATAGATAAGAATTTTAAAGTGAATGGATGTAAACTTGTTTACAAAAGCATGCAGTCACCAAAATATGCTTGGATCTACCTGTCAATGCACCTGAAATTAGTCAGGAGAGAGAGAGAGTTTAAATAGTGACTCTTGAGATCCATAAATCAGCTTGTAAATCAGGGGGATTAGGGGGACATTGAACGATGCTAGCAACCCATATTGATGAGTAGTTGCTAAATAATCCCCACAACCAAAACGGCCTTCTTCTTTTTATCTAGTAGGTCTTATTTTGGTCTCCAAATTATACACAATCTTTGGAATTTCCCTCGGTATAAAATATTCATTGTTTGATAGCTTTATATAAGTTTTTTTTACCCCTTGTATTCAAAACTTATAATAGTTTTCGATATGTTACAACTAGTACATTTAGACATATTTATTTACCTAAACATATAATTATGTTAAAACTGTTTATATCAAAATGTTGTTTCGACTTGTTTGATTATTTTTTCAGATTATTGATAAGCATTTTTATTATTGGATAATCATTAAACTATTATTCAACCATATGTAGACATGCTGTAATGGCATCATTATTGGACACCTTATCAATATAATCATATTAAAATGGTATCAATTAATACTATAAGACTACATGCATTCATGTAATCATATGTGAAACAATGGGATTAGCTTTGTAAATGTCACAGAAAGCCTTTCATTAGACTTACTTGATCCCCTGTGTTCCCGTGACCCTTTGGAAGCTAATCCTTTGACATCCAGCTTTCCCCTGGAAATAGACACTGTAGACATTCTGCTTTCTGACCGTCTATTTGCGGGTTTATCTGGGCGGAATTCATCTTCAATAATATCAGGGATGGTGGGCTTATTAAGTTTTTTCGATTTGGACTTGGATTCCAATTTTTCTGAGGATTTCCCAACCTTGGTTTCATTGTCACTATCGTCGTCACTTTGAGCCTCTCTGAGAGAATTATAATACTGGTCGCGAATCTCCGTGGTCTGCCATTCTCTTGGCACAATGATAACGTCATTGGTCAGATCTTTCCAGTTACTCATCAGCTGATACTCCAAACTCTTTGGCACATGACTAGCTATACCATCATAGAAATACAGATATTTAGCTAACTGTTGTAACACAGAAGCTGCTGTGGTCTTCGTGTCCTCAAACAGAAATCTCTGTGAGTCCTCATCATTGGACAGTGCACTGTCTAATCGGTTCTTGATGTGAGTTACAGCCTGATTGATGTTGGGTAACAAACTTTTATTCCCCAGTCCATCTCCAAATGGATCTTTTTCAGCAGCCCGTTGATTCTCCCGCTCCTTTTGGGCATACAGAGCCGCGACTTTGGGGTGCAGATGAGCGAACTTGAGCCCCTCGGGTAGATCCTCGGGGAGCTTCCTGTATCGCTTCTTGGTTAAGGGTTGCTCACTGTCCTGTTGGAAGAAGAAGAGCCTTTCTTCTTCACTCTGAGCATTCCCCATTTTTGTCAAGTGTAAAGGTCACTCCATTCTGTAACGGCTGATCAGAGAAGAACAAATTAACGTCAAGTTTTAACAGAGGTACAATCATGAATTATTTAATTAATCATTTTTAAATTGTTTACAACTTGAAAGTTCTACGATTTTAATTTTAACACTATAAAAGAAACATTGGTATATGATACTTACCTTTATGTACATAAAAACTAAAGCTAAATAATACACAAGTCCAATAATCATGCAAATGCATCGGACCTTAGAAAGTAATTTAAGAATGCACAGGAGACCTAACGTTATGTGCCGCGTTTCATAAATTCTGGCACAGAAGGAAGAAATATGGTCTTTGATATTTATTAACGAAATAATGAACAAATTGCCTATTTTGGATTTGTTAGCATTCAATCCAACTATTTATAAACTACATGAGCACGCACGCCGATAGGTGCCAGCTTCGATAGAAACGGTCTTTAGTTAGTTACGGATTAACATTAGAACCTACTGATTAAAATATAAATTCGAGAGCAATAAGTATCAATATAGACAATTGTGATAATTCAAAAAAATTGAAAATATGGTCAGTCAAAATGAAATATACTGTAAATAAATGAAAAGTGTCATAGTACCTGTTATTTCCGTCGGCCATCTTGTTTATTAGCGCCACCGAAAGTTGACACGTAACTTAGCAACCTATATCAAAAATGAAAGTAGGAGCACTTAGCATGGGTGTTCTCGTGATAAATACACATTTAATGACAATTAAAGGTGAAAGGGGAAACTAAAGGAAAAAATGTCTTTTGCCGCTGTGAATACTTATCAATAAAACGCGAAACGCGCCACAGAACACTGCAAATGGCCCACTTATAGGAGCTGCCTCAGTCCCCATCGCCAAGGATGATTTTTTTTCTACCAGAGCTCAAAATTGTAATAGCCTATAGGATTAGGGTGCTAGTATTGTCTTGCGTTTGTTTTAATTTTTATGTATACAGGGGTGGGGGCTAAAAAAGTTTAAGTAAATGCATAGTTTTCCGAAATATTAAAAAAGATGATAATATAAAAAGAACCTGCCTCTTTTAAGTTCACAGTAACATATAATATAATATGCATTCTAATATAGAAGGGAACAAATCGCTATTGAATATATCCTGCTGAAAAGTACTATAGACTTGGATATATAAACACTGACATATCCATATATTTGAATGCATTTCAAAAAATACAAATCAGTAAGCTGTGTGGTATTTTCTTTCTCTCTTCTGTATTTAATTTAATCAACAAAAATAAAAAAGCAAATGACCAGACAATTTTGATTACAAATCCCAATTGCTACCAGTTCACATTTAAATGATTACATTCAGTAATTAATGGCAGTCAATTATTGATGACTTCCATTTCTTTGCAGGAAATGAACAATTACAAGGCAATTGTATTCTATAGACTGAGTATTGAAACTAGGAACTACATAATTCATCGCAACCAATTCATTTACATAGAGCGAATCTTTCTTTCTTCTTTTGATCACAGCACTGTATAGATTTTCAATTTAATGGAATAAAATGATAAATCCTTTTAAATGTCGATATTCAAATTACTCAACACAGATATCTGAAAGATTGAGTGTTACATAATTTTCTATTAAGATTAAAGTATGATCAATAACTATTACATTAAACAGGTATCTGAAAAGTTACCTATATGTCAAGATCTTATCTTATAGTGTAATCATCTATTACAGCTATGTGAATACATTAATTACAAGAACATGTTGTGTTAAATTAATAGATACATGTAATATTACCGGTACATGTCTTCCAAATGGCAATGTGAAAAGGTAAACATTTTCACACAGTACTGACAGAACAATCAAAGTGTTCTAAAGATATTAAAATGAACAACATCATTTTAGTATATTTGAGAGTACGTTGTTTGACTTTGACCTTTTGACCTCATAATAACAAGGGGGCCGGGTCATCTCCTCCTTAAAGGTTACAATCTTTCCAACAACAAATTCTCAACATATCAAAGAAGAACTCTGCATGAAGATATTCAGTCTACAATATACCTTTTGATATCCAGAGTTGTTGACCCTTGACCCTAAAATCAAATTGGGTCACCTACTCTCTAAGGAGTTAAAGTTTAATAGGGTTATTAGATACTGATTGGGCATCACTTGGTCGATTGGTTATTAATGTCTGAAGAAGTTTGACCTATGACCTTGTGATCTTGAAATACATGTAAATAGGGGTTGTTGATGGTACCACTGCACAAAGCGCGGACTATACTTAGTCTACCTGCTTGACAAAAAAACCTTTACCCTTGACAATTGAAGGTCAGGGCATATACAGCCTATTCTGTGATCATATTCCTTCTTTCACATAGAAGAAATAAATACAGGTTGAAAACTTCAAACAAAAGTATTTCTATTGTTATTTATTGGCCACACATTGACATCTCAAAAAAAAAGACAAGACAAACTGGGAAAACAATTGAAAAAAGGCAGCAGTCAAGAAACTTGATCGACATGTATTGTTTAATTTTGTAGATAATCATTCTCTACATTGTACATGTATATCAAAATTGATATTGAAATCTCAAATGTAATTTTAATTGCAAAAATCTGAATTTGAAATACAAAGTAATTTTATCCCAATATATATTTATGCTTAATAATAATTATCAATAAATATTGTTTAATTAGTTTTCTGAGACTGAGTATAATTATCGACACATCAAGCATGTACAGTAATAATAAGAGATTCATTAATACACTGGAATTAAGACAGAAAAACTCATTGCACATCCACAAAGATACATGGTAATTTTGTTCAATCATTGAGTCAATTCATTTATGAATCTGGAGACAAGTCCTTTTACATACGCTTGGATATATCGTTAATTTTCAGATATCTAAACAGTCATTATAGAAAAAAAAACCAAAACAATCAATATTTCCTATTAGTTGAAAATACTCTTTAAATTTATTAATAACTTATCTATGTGAAAATTATCTCTATGTCTCAATAAGGAATGATTTGCTAAACTGATGCTTAAGTTCTTAACATCATGTACATGTAATTTGAAGGCAAATCACAATCTTGAAAAAATTAATCTTTATAAAAACTTCAAAAAGGAAAATACCTGCCTAAATGAACAAACCATTTTCAGTTAAAATCCAAAATCACTGAGTAAAGTCATAGTTACTCAGATGCTGAGATTCATTCCAACAATATGTCAAATAAAAAATAAATACTGTAGATTCCTAATTATACGTGAGGTATTAATATCAGCGAAAAATCATGAGAAGCACTTCTCACAGATTTTAAAATCTTGCTTATATTTTTTTTTTAAAGATGTAAACTAAAAGAAATTATAATAAAAATTTGGTGCTTGCAATTTTATATTTCCTTGATTTGATGCAAAACAGTTAAATTGCAGAAATAAGCTAGCACTCACGTAAAAGAAGGAATCTTCAGTTATACAAATAACAACAATCGGAATCATGCACAAACAAGAATTAAATGAATCACACATAAGAGGAACAAATAAAGAATGTTTTGCATTGGAGTGCTTCAATGATGGCTATTTGAAAACTCTATGAACACAATTTGAGAGTCAAACAGAGAGAAATACAAGTCAGAAACAACAGCATTTGATGTGAGCAAAGTCTAGTTTGTATATTTTTCATTTATAAACAAAAGTTTTGAAATGAGTAAAGACGTATAAATTACATGAACATTTGCAGAAAGTTACAAGAAAAGAACTCATTCTCTTTGATATACTGGCATTAAAACAGTACACCGAGTTAATTTAAAAGCAAAATGATCTTAAAGAAGTAGATAAAAGAAAACAAAAAGTATATAAAGGTCTAAAAATAAAAACTATAAACTATCATATACAGGTACATGCACTTCAAATACTAAAAAAAAATCTCTTGGAAGAAACGAAGTAACACAACATCTATTGCACACAACTTGGAATTAAAATCAATAGTGGAATGATCACTAAGTATTAAAATGAAGCAAAATCAAAAACTCCCAAAATAAAAACATTTCTATGATTCATACACATATTGTCTACAGAAAACAAGACAAGCAATATTGACAAATAAGCAGTGTATATGCAATGTACTAGTTGCAAGATTTTCATGTAGAAAGAGATATTTGTGAAACACTTTGTAAAACACTTTGTGAAACACTTATGCCTCCCTCCCTTGAAGACCTCTGCAACTACATGTAATTGGAATTTTTTGAAGTCCAAGAGGCATTACTCTATCAAATATTGCTCGAACAAACCCAAAATTGAACTTGCTCTGCGAAGAAAATGAACAGAAACTGCAATTAATTGGAATTTTTTCAAAGTAGAAGGGGCATAACTCTGTCAAAAATTGCCCCATCTACCTCAAAATTAAACTTGACCTACATTATATTTATTTTAATCTGTATGTACCAAATTTCATTTTAGTAGGTGCATCTCTGCTAAGAAAATTAACAGAAACTGATGATGGACAGACTGACAGACAGCAATATGCCCTCTCTTCTTCATAACAAAAGACAAATGTTTACACCAGACAAAGAAATGCAAGCTTAAAATCTTGCTTTATGTTTGTCAGTTCTGTGTATAGTTTTAAAAATTGATCTTTTTAAGATGAGAGAGAGAGAGAGAGAGAGAGAGAGGGAATATTTGGAAGGTTGTAATAATTATGATAAAATGATTAACTACCGTTACTATTATTGTAAAATTTAAATTTACAATGTAGCTAGGCATATTAATTTCAAAATAAATTAATAAAAGCATCAGCATTATACATATATACTGATTAAATGCAGAGTTGACTAGATGACAGCATCAGAAATAATCGCAGATAGTTGCTAAATTAATAATATTATAGTCTATGAGCATACAAATAAGCATTTACATGATATCTGTATTAAGCATAAGTTTTTCCCATAAGACGTGTTTTAAACAAAAGGCACCGATATCTGAATATACATGCATTTATAAGGTCTACTTTTTGTATGTTGTTAACTTGTTAGTCTCATAAAACCATTAAAAACTAAATTCTCAAATATCTATTTTTGTAGTTTGATAGATCTATCATTTCATCTAAAACTTTTCCAAAACACTACTGTAAAAGTTGTAATATACCCGTGGGGGAAATTTACTCTTATAGTTACACAGTAAACTTAAAAGGGCATTAAATACCCCTGCACGTATGGTAAAAAAATCAAAACTTTATTAAGGTAAATCACACATCTGCATATTTATACCAATGCATATTGTTTGACTATAGAAAACCGGTACTTAACCACCAGATAAATAACCACATTTGCAGTACCGTAAATTATTTTAAAAAATCAGTTAAAAAAAATAGAAATATAGAATTACTATGAAGTTGTGATTTAACACATATACTATGACAAAACACTTATATAATGCATGTAAATATCAAGTTATCAGATGATAAAACTGTTTGATCAGTGCAGTGTTAATCTCATTGCCTGTTACATTGGCATAAACGACAAAATAAAATTCTAAATATTTAACATGTTAAATCTAATTAAGCTGCGTTCTATTACATACAGTGCTGGAAACTTGACAGGATGTAAAAATACTTAACTTGGGATTTCATGAAAGATAATTCAGGAAATACAAACAGATCTCGATGACTGGCAAGCATCATAACATTTTAGTAAAAGCAATTAAGGAAAATTTAAAAAAAAGATTAATTAAATTCCAATTTAACAACACAACAGATGCTGATTGAATTATAACTGTATGATATTATCAAAAAACTCTCTTTAGCAACACATTTAATTCTAATTTAAGTTACTTTGTTGGTTTTGTGTGTGTGTGTTTAATATATAATTATTGGTTGGAACCCAACACACAAACATATATGAAGACCAGTAAGGATTTCTTATCAGGAAAAAATATACATGTATATCATGTATATATAACACATTATAACAGCTGAACTCATAATAAAATTTCACAACAAACACTTTTCCTAAATATCTAAAATTAAATTTGGGAACAACAACCAAATAAAAATTAAGTTACACGAACATTGCAAAATTGTGTACAGTAAACTGTCCAACTTCATAACTAATATTTAAATACATGCACAATCATGTTAATCACATCGGCAGAAAATTTTACATTATTAAATGTATCATTTCAAAAGCTCAAAAGCAAAGCAATTAACCAAAGCAACCAACAAGTTTCTATGTCCTACAGTACATCTGTATTAGGATTCGATCGGAAACTGTTTCATCTCATGATGAGATGCCGTAGAATCAGTCTCATCTCTTGCTCGTAATTTCTGTCTCTCGTAGAGATCTTGAAACACAAGGAATATCACGATTACATTCTTCACAGGGAAAATGGAGATTTCCTTACTCAAGGCGTGCCAAAGCACAAGCCTGAAAACAAGCAAAGGGAGATTCACAATGAAGACCAGGGACAGCTTGTGCAGCAAGATGATGGATTCCTGTTGAATGTGGTGTCCAAAGTGAGTGCGACTAAGTGTGCACAAGGGAAGAACCGGAAGAATCAGGTTTAAACAGGAAATCGTGATGATGCACATTCCCATTCCATTCGGTAAGTCATCAATGTCTTCTTTTTCAAACATGATGTCAAGAGCATCCACAGAGTCTAGAATATCAAACACAACCGTGGCTGTCATTTCTTCGATGTAGTGACGACGCTCTGAGTTTAATTCGGCATCGTGGTGACTCATCAGCAACAGAAGAAATATGATGGCAGCTAAGCAAATGGTGATCTTTAAGGTGTTTGGACCGAACACATCCTCTTCCTTTAGCTCCCATGCGAAATCATTGAAGATGATTCCGACCCTCCCTGCCAGGGCTAGAGAGTAAATAAACCAAGCGAAATAAGCCAGAGGGAGGCTTCCTGCCTGGATTGGTCTGTTACTGGTGCTGGACTTCCTGATGTATCTAAGATGCCTGTAGGAAATCATGAAAGCCACGAACAGGACAAACCCAATGGCCACGTCGGCTCCTATCCATCCATACCAATACAGGTTCTTGTGAGTGATCAGGTAGTAATCCAGTATCCCGCCCTGGATCAGGACCAACAGAAAGCAGCAGATCCGGGATGGCAGCTGGTACATGGACTCGCACATCTGGATACACACATTGGCCATGGCTGTACATCAAAACGATTTCTAATCACTTACTTGGGGAAAATACCTGCGAGACTGTTACGTTGAATGACTCCCATTTATGGATTCATTCCGTCAAATGTTTTCTTTACTCATAGAGTTTCTTTCAAACCTATAAGAGATCACAATAGAAAGGGTATACATGTTTAATGCAACAATTTTCACATTTACATCATTTTGTAGGAACTGAAACCTGAATAACATTTATCATAGAAGATGAATTAGATAGTTTTACATGGAAGAATAGATAGAACATTTTAACAGGAGCTTGGACTTTGGTTAGTTGTGTCAAACAGTGCTGTGAGGTAGGCCTGTCTATTTCATTGTAGGCCACTTGCCCCTACTCTACTCTACTAAAGCTAGAGTATATATATTTTTAACCCTGTTAAATTTATGGCCCATATGCCTTCATTGTCATTGATCAAATTTTAAATGGTCTTATTGAAAACAGAGGTCATACTATCTTTTACCATAACAACAACAACATTATTAACAGCACTGCAAAACTTTTTTAAACTTTAACTTTGTACTTTACCTTTGAATTTAACTTGTATGCATGCATTATGTAGATACGTTTACTGGTCCATACGAGAGAGTATCGCAACATGATTACCAACAAATATGATATTCTATCAAATTCTTTTTACTAGCAGGAAGCATTTATTTAAGTTAACCCTTTTCAAAAGTTTACAAAAGCACCCTTGTCTTCTTGTGAAAACAATCAGTATCTATATCATCAAATTATGGTATCATTTTCCTTAAGATCGTGGAAAAACACATGTTAATAATATTAATTTTATTTCCTGCTTTAAAAGGATTTCATACAAAATGCTTCTAAGTTTTTACTTCCTGTTTCAAGTACTTGAGGCAAGTTTTTTTTTAATGATTACATTATGCTGTAATTCATAATTAATTATCTAAAAAATAAACTTTTTTTTCCGTGAATGCATCTATTTTCAACAATTACCATGGATACCTAAACCCCATTTTAAAATCTGTGTATGCATGTTAACACAATCTAAAACTATCATGATGGGTATTTGATCAACTTATTTAATTTTTCTGTAATTATTGCCTCACCTCCTATAAGTCTTTATTATTTTGTTGAATATGTGGTATTTTCCGGCTAAGTATTTAGAGCTGAACACATTTTAACTTGTAAAAGGTAGTCCAAGCTAGTGCAATTTTTAAGCTCCCAGGTAACTAGTCTATCCATTTTTTTCAGACCAGGTTCTACAGACCTGCAGCTACTACAAATAATATGAAACCTCAAAAAATTAAAGGTGATTGTCCTTAAATATGTGGAGCACATGGCTCAGTGGTCATAGGTGTTAGACCAGTAGCTCAAAGGTTGCTGGTTTGAACCCCACTGCGTTAACTATTTTGTGTGTAGCACATGTCCTTAGACAAGGTACTTTATCTACATTGTCTTAGTCCATTCAGCTGAAATTGAGTACTGACTTACACTAAGGGTTAACCTGCGATGGACTGGTGTTCCATTAAGGGGAAGTCAATGACTCTTATCCTCTTAGCACCACATAAAGTGGACGAATGAATGCATGCACTAGCATTATGTGCCTTCATGGCATGGAGAAGGAATTTACTTGAACTCTTCTCGAAAGTCTCAATTTTATGCCCTTCATCGGCATCTGATTATATCAGGTAATTAATTAAAAATCTCATGACAGTGGTGAATTCATGTAAAGGTAGCAGAAAGGAATGTACATGATGTATAGTCGAAACTTGTCAAATGAACTGCACTTTGTATTTTGTTTGAAACTTTTTTAATATCAGCGTAAACCGTCTATACTTACCCCAAATTTAATAATCAATACAATGGCAGAAGTCTCTGATCGGCCAGCCAATTTTCTTGTACATATCAATTATATCATGGTTTAATTTCTTGCTTCCTCTCGAAAGTAAGATACCTGCCCCTGGGGGGAAATAAATGTAAATAGAAAGTGAATATTTCAAATATTGTTGAAAAATTAATAAAACAATCAACACAAGATAATTGAAGATAATGATTAACTCATTTTACATGGGAATGTCATTTCATACATACTTTTTCACCAGCGCGAAAACATAAACATTGCATTGTTCGGGAGCCTCTTGGTTTCGTATTTGTTACCAATCAAATGAAATTTTATGTATTATTTTCTGTCTCTGATCATTACAACAAAATATTTTTTCAAAAGATTTATTTTATAACATTTATTTATATACAAAGCATGCGTAAAATGATTCGTAAAAAGAGAAAAAATAAAAATAATCGGGTTCGACATTTGAAAAATATTCAAGTTTAGCGACCAACGGTAGTTTCGGATCAAGTTGCTCAACAGTCAGAAAGAATGGCAGAAGGGGGGACAGAATCGCCGTCGTGGTCGTCCCGCATCCAGTGCAGGTATCAACCAACATTTACCAAAAAGGGAATCAAACAAAAAATTCAAGAAAACGTTGTTTTAATGATACCAAGCATCATAAAGTATGACACTGAAAAAGATGCCAACAGACTGAATCTTGTTAACATTTAGTAAATTTGTGATAAGAAATTAATAACATAACTCGGGTGTCAGTGTTATCGAGCAATACGTTAAATGCAGATACAAATAATACATGATATTGAGTGCTGTTTTGAAGTGTTTTCAAAAGAACATTTTTTAAACAATGGTTAATGTTGTTTATCTGTTTATGATCATGCAACTGTTAGAGTAATGATTCATTTTATTTGTGCTATGTAGGAATCTCAGTTTGAACAGTACAATTTTATCTGCTAATCATTGTGGTTAAAAAAATGTTTACAGTGAGCACTCTTGAAAGGAATTCACATTTTCAGCGAGTTACATTAGTCAAAACTTTCCCTTAGCTAAATTTAAGTCAAATGGTCATTCAAAAACATGATGGTCTGTCTAAACCCCATGATTTAACAAACAAAAGGCTGATGGTCCATGCACAGTCACCAGAGTTTGATGGTGTGACAAGCCAACTCTGATGGTCCTCTTCAGTGCGTCTAATTACAATGGTTTACTCTACCACGTTTGTACCAAATATGATGCTTCTAAATAGCTTTGATGAAGTTTGAAAATTGTTTCCTTTATGATGGCATCTTAAGATATTGAATGGCAATGCTCAAGATATGATATAACTATAAAACCATCCAGTTACAAAAGGGGCTCAACATAAGAACATCTGGAGAAATTATGAAAATTTTGAATTCAGGATCAATATTACACTTTCGTTGTTTGGATATTTTCTTTTATGATTTCATAAAAAAACTGATTTTATTATTTCTTTAGTTGCTCAGGTGAGCATTGTGGCCCAGGGGCCTCTTGTAGATAAAATGTTGATACATTTGCCACTAGCTGTTATGCTCAGTTTATATAAATTAGAATATTCTGATTTACACAAAAATCTTGGTAAGTAATCTATAAATTATTAAATTTGGGCAACTTTGAATTTGTTTTGTGTAAGTCACAATAATGGGATTGGGTGGTAACATGGCCGGGGGAGGGGAACAAGTTGGTAATAGGGCAAGTTGTCTGTAATCCTATTAATTTTTTTATACTCTCACTGTTTCTTAACCAGGTATTTTCTCCATGGTGTTTGTCAAAGAGGAAACAATTGCCAGTATGCACATGATAAATCTGCAAAACCATCAAATGTCTGTCGATACTACTTGGCTGGGAACTGCTCATATGGTGTAGGATGCAGGTAAATGCAGGCATATTGGTAGAAATAAGCATAATTTTCTTTCAAAAAGCTATATATTATTTTCGTTTCTACTTAACACAAACAATTTTTTATGAAAAGTCTCATAAAAGGCATCAAATGATATTAAATATATTATGTATTCAAAATGGAATTCAAGTGAAGTAAATTTTAAAATAACTATATTGGGGCAAATAGGTACATGCACATCTTATATTTTCTCAGTGAATTACCAGCAAGTATAATATTACTGATTGCCTTAGATTTAGCTTGGTTTCACTTTTTTCAATAGATATGACCACACAAGACCAAAGCCACCAGTTTCAAAACAAGCACCTTTACAGAGAACTCTAAACCCTTTACAAAGCAAGACAGAAATTTCAGAACTAAAAATGACATCACTGAAAAAGGGAGGCCAGACAAAACCACCAGAGTTGCCATCCACACCCAAACCTCCAGAGCAGTGGGTGAAAGCCTCAGAGTTTGTTCCTGGGAAACCATATATTTGTTCAACAAGTATGTGAAACTAAATCTGAGTGTCAAGTACATAAAACTTCAACATTTTCCATTATTACTCGAAGTTGCAGATATGTGGATATGAAAACATTGAGCACCTAAAAAATAAAGAAAAGCAAAATTCACTCCATATTTAGTGACATTTATACATACATTCTGACTGTATATACTGTGAAATCATTAGATTTCGTGGTGGCTCAATTTTCGTGGAATTCGTTGGTATCTTTCATCCACAAATTAACATCCTCCATGAATTAATAAATAAGGGTTATAAAGTCATATTTCCTTTGTAGGTTTAAGAGAATACACGAAATTATGTCCCCACGAACCTTTAAAATTTAAGCAATCCACGAAAATTGGCCCCCATGGAATTTAATGATTCCACAGTAAAATATAAGGCTGAAACTTCAATATATCTATTTTTTAATTCTAGTTCCTGCTTCATATGCCAAAGCTGCCAAAGATGAAGAGCAAGATCTGCCACCTCCCTTTGAGGAGGAGCAAGTTTCTGATGGACAGTTACTATGCCCATATTTAGCTAAAGGGGTGTGTCCCTATGAATCAGAGTGTGAATATATCCATGGAGACATTTGTGAGATGTGTGGATATGCTGTCCTCCACCCTACAGACAAAACACAGAGGGAAGAACACGCCAAGGTAAGTTTTTTCATGTGTTTATTGTACCAGTGATGGGGGACATGGGATAATATCATTTTGTTGAGAGAATATTTGTTTTAGCCATTTTCATGAATTGAAATATTGTGCACATGATTTGTATGTTGAGAGATGAACAATGACCATCGGTAAGATTGACTAAGTTTATAACATGAAAATTTAGAGTACTCATTAAAAGAAAAAAAAAATGTTGCCACAGGAATGCAATGAGAATTAAATAATAAAGACAATTTTGAATATATTGTACCTTTATTTTGCTCTGGGTTAATTTAATCCTTTTTCAAATATTAAAATTGATACTGTGAAATTATTAGAATTTGTAGTGTCTTTTAGGTTCCCAATGCCCATAAAGTTCTATCCTGCCCGATTATCCTCATTCCACAATGAATCAAAAACATAAAAAACTGATACTTTACACACAAAGAAAAATGAAACACAAGAAATTACTCAGCCAACTCTATCTAGTTGCGCAGTGTAACTGAAGGTTATTTAAGATTCAAGACTGTGCTTAACAAAACAGATAATGAAAATAGATAAAACAAATAAATACATTTGTTACCATCACAAAACTCAAGAGCCTTTAAAAAAAAGGCTACCATAAGAATTTGATTGAATCCACAGTATAAGTATATCCTTGAGGGAATCATAAAATAGTTACGTTACGTATATATGCTTTTGAGAAATTTCTCCTGACTTGGAAAATATTCTTTTTGCCACTCTTTCTTCAATAGATATGTGTGGCTGAACTAGAAGAGAACATGGAACACTCGTTTGCCATTGCACGGAGCAAGGACAAGGCCTGTGGGATATGTATGGAGATCGTCATGGAGAAACAGCCCCCCTCTGAGCAAAGGTTCGGCATCATGTCCGACTGTAACCATATCTTCTGTCTCTCATGCATCAGGAAATGGAGAGGGGCAAAACAATTTGAAAGGAAGATTGTTAGGTAATTATTCATTTAACTTGCTAGACATTTAAGAGCTAGGTCTATTTAGAAAAGAATCATTGTCATTCAAACAAGTTAATGGCTGTCAATTTTATTGTATCTCTTTATTTACTTTTGATAAATATTTTTCTAACATTACTGACTTGAATTTTAAAAATGAAAATCTTATGTTTGCAATTGATTCTAAAGATAAGTTTCTGTTTGATTTTGTAGGGCTTGTCCTGAATGCAGAGTAAATTCCAACTTTGTGACACCCAGTAAATACTGGGTTGATACTGACGATGAGAAGAATAAAATTATTGGGGGCTACAAGGATGCATTAAGGTACAGATGATTTTGATTTATTTTAATCAAGATTCGTTGAACTTAATGAGGCTGCCTGGCAAATATGCAATCAGATATGCTTATCAAAAGAATAGGTACTACTATGCTCAATGATATTTTGGGTCTTATAAGGGAGGATTGTTAGCTCTTTTGTTTTTTAGTTAGTTAATTAACTCTGTTTACTGTGAACTTCAGCCTCAACTTCCACATTTTGTACAAGATCTTGCAGGATACATTCATAGAAACATTAAAAAATCTATTGAATTATTTTGTACTTGCAGCAACAAAGCATGTAAATATTTCAAGCAAGGTACAGGAGACTGTCCATTCAACGACAAGTGTTTCTACATGCATGCCTATCCCGACGGAACGAAGGCCACACCCAAACCTCGGGAGAGACGACGCCGACAGAATGCAGAGGGGGACCTAGACATAATGGCCCGGATAAATCTGTGGGATTTCCTGGAGGAGTTCGACAATCGTCTTGATCAGTTGTTTCTGTTAGAACTAGAAGCTGAGATGGACAGTTACGCAGATATGTGGTATCTCGGGGACGACACTTCATCCGAGGATGATTACTATTGATGACGGTGGAATCTAGTTTGACACCTTATTAATATTTTGATAATATGTTCAATGAGTGCTGATAGTATTCCCTTGTACATATTGTTATACTGACTATAACCTAGTCTTGGCTTTTGTGATTTGTATTTTGTTAAGCCGACACTTGTTTGTATTTCTCTGATTATAGTTTAGTAAGGGAATGTGACTTTGATTCAATCTTGTTAACTCTACATGTACTGCCAACAATTACCAAAATATTAACTCACTTTACCCTTTATTTTGTGTATTGCAGAAAATATTTTATACATATACATTGTATTACAAATAAACACAAACATACACAGATACATACATTTCTTGATGGGGGATTAAAGAAATAGATAATAAGTTTACATTCAGTCATGTTAGATAAGGAAAGAAGTGGGAGTGAGTTGAGATATGGGCTAGTTGTCTGGAAGTCTTCCAACCTTAGAAAAGTGTTTTGGAGATGACTTAAAGCATAACCAATAATTGTTCACATATTATATAATTATGTAGCATATTTATTTTATCACACATAGAAGTGTATTGTATATGTAAAATACACAAATATGGAGTCCAGGATGGTAACATTGATGATGAAATCCACCACTTTATATAATATTGTAAACATCTACATTTATTATGTATTTAACACTGTAAATGTAAGTGCTACACATAGCTGTCTATCATTATTAGCAGCTTACCTGGTCATTAATTCTGGAGAAAAATATCCAATTGACTCACAAACACCTGACTTTAAAAATATGTCTTTTTATAGTACTGTAAGAAAATTTCCTCTATTATAATAACACAGGAAATTATGTCACGTACTTTTTTTTTTTAAAGTCAGGTGCGTGTTAATTAATCAGGTTTATTTTATTACTTGAACATGTAAAAAAAGGAGTTTGAAATTAAAATTTTATGCTTTATGAAATGATTTTGATGAGATTGTTGATACATTGAACTTTGGCATTAGTGAAGTAAAATTTTCATTTTTCACATGTGGATGTGCATGTATAGGTAACTTTGAGAATCAATTCAAAGAGTATATGTAATTGAACGCACTGAAAACTGAGAACTATTCTATCACTTGAAGGAAATATGTTGGAAGTCTCACCTTTAGCCTATGTTATCTCTGTCCTGTTGTGTAATGGGTTGTGATGTGTGACTGTGTTTTTGAATTCAATGAATTTATCTTGCATCTATTTGTTGATGTTGCATTTCATTTGCAATGATATGATATGTTAAAGGAAAGATAGTAAATATTTTAATATCTTTCAAAAAATGCATTTAATTTAAATTTGATACTGTAATGTCTTTTTGATACTTTTGTTACACAGACTGAAAAATAAGCAAGCTTAAAGACAATAAGTCATTTGAGTATATTTTCACTGTTCTTCCATTTATTAGAGCTATCTTCTTTATCTTTCTTTATTAAAACAAAATTACTTCCTTTTTCTCAGGACTTCTGAAGAAACTATCAAATTACAACAGGTGTTAGAGTCGCATTTGAATTTTCAAACCTATCTGAAATGAAAATTAATTCAACTTAGAAATGGTCACTGCCAAATAATTAGTTGTTTTCTGTTTTTGTTAATACTAATGTTTTTTATTGATATATTGATTGTTTGATAAAATTATCATAAATGTCATTAAATGTAGATGATATGCTGTATTGTCTTGACTAACTTGGTAACGATGAATCTGATATTTTTTAAATGCCTTTATTGGTTACTTTATCTTGCATATAAGTACTTTACAGTATTATTTTAAATGTATTATAGTAACTTAATTGTACAATTTATGATTCTATGCACAACAAAATTAATTTGATTTTCCCCAGCTTAAAACCAGATTTGAAAATTTTATCAGTTGATCGACATTTTAGTATTGTCTAAGAATATAATTTCATATTTAGTACAGACTATATGTATTGTACAGTAAATCATATAAATATTGTGACTATTATCAAAATGAATACTTGAGGGCAACTTCATTTATGAGCATTGTTTATTACTAATGAACATAAGAGTATTCAGTTATTGTGTTCTCTTAATACTTTGTACATTTATCTTAACTGTCACCTCTTTTAAAGAAATTCTTAAAAAAATTATCTGTTTTGCAAAGCATAAGACTTCTGGTAACCTGTTGGCAATGTATGGTCAAATTGTGTTAAATAGAATTTTGTGGGGTTTTTTTTTTCATTACTTGTCCACTTTATGCAGTTACTTCTTTTTCCACTTGTTTTGGCAGTATCAACTGAGGCCAGGATAAGCTGTGTGTGAGAGTTGTGTGACTACAATGTTTGTCATGATAAGCTGTGTGTGGGAGTTGTGTGACTACAATGTTTGTCATGATAAGCTGTGTGTGGGAGTTGTGTGACTACAATGTTTGTCATGATAAGCTGTGTGTGGGAGTTGTGTGACTGCTATGTTTGTCATGATAAGCTGTGTGTGGGAGTTGTGTGACTACAATGTTTGTCCATTGTGTGGGAGTTGTGTGACTGCTATGTTTGTTATGATAAGCTGTGTGTGGGAGTTGTGTGACTACAATGTTTGTTATGATAAGCTGTGTGTGGGAGTTGTGTGACTACAATATTTGTCATGATAAGCTGTGTGTGGGAGTTGTGTGACTGCTATGTTTGTCATGATAAGCTGTGTGTGGGAGTTGTGTGACTACAATGTTTGTCCATTGTGTGGGAGTTGTGTGACTGCTATGTTTGTTATGATAAGCTGTGTGTGGGAGTTGTGTGACTACAATGTTTGTTATGATAAGCTGTGTGTGGGAGTTGTGTGACTACAATGTTTGTTATGATAAGCTGTGTGTGGGAGTTGTGTGACTACAATGTTTGTTATGATAAGCTGTGTGTGGGAGTTGTGTGACTACAATGTTTGTTATGATAAGCTGTGTGTGGGAGTTGTGTGACTACAATGTTTGTCCATTGTGTGGGAGTTGTGTGACTGCTATGTTTGTTATGATAAGCTGTGTGTGGGAGTTGTGTGACTGCAATGTTTGTTATGATAAGCTGTGTGTGGGAGTTGTGTGACTGCTATGTTTGTCATGATAAGCTGTGTGTGGGAGTTGTGTGACTGCAATGTTTGTCCATGATAAGCTGTGTGTTAGAGTTGTGTGACTGCTATGTTTGTTATGATAAGCTGTGTGTGGGAGTTGTGTGACTACAATGTTTGTCATGATAAGCTGTGTGTGGGAGTTGTGTGACTACAATGTTTGTCATGATAAGCTGTGTGTGGGAGTTGTGTGACTGCTATGTTTGTCCAGTAGAAACCAATGTCTTTCTGTTACATGTCAGTCAGTGATATTATCGTCTGATGTACACCAATTATTAGCTGCGATAATGTAGAACAGTGACAGATAGTTGATGAGAATACATTATTGCAGCTTTATATGAATTTGCCTTTTTGCATATTAATAATGACCATAATAATAAACCCCTCTATTATTTAATTTGTTCTCATTAATTAACATATGCTGTGATTGCAAATTAAGTTTAGAAAATTAATTCGGGTCTTATGACAGCAAGCTGTTTGACAATCAAGATTATCAGCAAGTGTAGATACATTTATCATAGTGTTTTACGCTAACCAAAGAAAGCTGTATACACCAAAACCAGTATGTTGTTTAGATAAAGATAGTAATTTTCAAATTCATTACAATATTGAACAAGTGGAAAGCTGTATATGTGACAGCAAACTGTTTTTTTTTTTACGTGAACTTTATCCATAATCCATTTGTTAACCCTGAATTGATAAACAATACCTATCCAGAGAAATGGAGTACTCTATATGCAATATTCTGCTAGATAATGACCAAGTTCAACAGCTAATATTTTTAGGTCACATGAGTCATTCAGTTCGGTTGTAAACTTTAGAACATTATTAGCTTCTTCTCTGGAACCACTATACCAATTTCAACCAAATTTGGCATATAGCATCTACAATGTATAGGTAAAGGAATGTATAAAAAATTGTGAAATTCATGGCCTCTGCGCCTCTGGGGCTAGAGGAGTGGGGCTAACACCATCAAAATTAATGCAATTTTTAAAAAATCTTCTTCTTTATTTGAGGATGTTAAGCAGTCAAACTGCTGGCATGATTGTATATTAAGCAGATGAACTCTTACAGTACATAGTTATGATGAGGAAGAATGCCTCTTTCAAAATTGGGAATTTTATGGTTCTGTGGTTCAGGGATTCTGGTGTTAGGGCGGGGCTCTAATGATTATATAGGGTAGAGTGGTGTAATTTGGACCATTTTTTGTACTTAGATTTGATCCATTATTTCACTGTATGTTATGCTACTATTTTTTACTTTTTTTTTAGAATTCAGATGGTTATTGGATTGAACAATCCGGGAATATTAAAAATCATTTCATTATCCCTGTAATTATAAAGCATATGGATATACATTGCAAAAGCCACATTGAAGTTTCTTAGGTGAACGATAAGGCCAATAGGTCTTTTGTTCATAAATCATATTAAAAAATCAAAATTCAAGTAAAATGCACATCTCTAATATATGTAAATTTGATCTGCAAAAGAACAACTTCTTATCTTGAAAACTGTAGGAGGAGTTATCCGCACAAGAGGGGCAGCTCACCATGCATTTTCGCTAACAACCGGGTTTGTCTTTTAAAAAATCCGGTTAAATCTAAGGCGTTCAGATCAAGAGTATTTGAAGACAAATATTCTTATAATTATTTTTTTTGGTTTATTTTACAGTTATGTTATCTTTGATACTTTGAGTCCGAGTGCAATGAGATTGGTCAGTTGTTTAATGTATTGTCAAATCTTAGAATATATGAAATTTTGGTTAAAGTTTCATATTCCAAATTTTCGAAATAGAATGATAAAAGAATTATTGTTAAGTTGAACAATGTGGCCCATGGGCCCCTTGTTGATGAGAGAATGCAACAGAGCAGTGAATTCTATATCTCAAACTGCATTTTTCCGTGTTGTACAATGCAATCCCCACTTTCTTAGATGTGCAGCCGAATTCCAACTCTTTGTAAGTGGTTCAAGGATTTCATGATCTTTGTTCCAAAAATGCAGTACTTGTCTTTATTAAACAGATGAATTTCCTTGCTTAATTTATTTGAAAAAAAAAATCTTAAAAGATTTGACAAAAGTAGGGTAGCTCTTTGTGTGGCTATTTGGTTTGGCAGAGACTTTAACTTTGACGCTGTCCTTTTGAAGTTGTGCTATTCATAGTAACATTGGCGATTTGCCTGCCTACTGCCAGGATTCTGCTTTCAGCAAAGCCCAGCTAAAAATAAGACTTATTTTAAATTACTTGTAGTATATTTGGTTTTATTTTACTTTCATGTTAAATACTGAAATCTGATTGGTTTAGACGCAGTTGATAATGTGTTTTGTATTACTTTCATGTTAAATACTGAAATCTGATTGGTTAAGACGCAGTTCATAGTCTGATAAATTTGAACCATTTAGGTTTTTACTATTTCAAGTAGAAATGAAAATAACGATATCAATTACAATGACATTTTGTACTTGTTATAATTTAATCAACCCTTATTATTTGGTACAAACAACACACGTTAGGTATTTGTCATTGTGATATGGTGGACAAGCTAAAGCTCCGCACACTGCTTTTACTGGGTAAAAAAATTTCCCATCGTCGTTACGCTGTCCTGCAATCAAAGCTTCAGGATGCTCGTCTAAACATATATACTGAGTTGCAGCCTTATGTACGACAGCCCCCGCCACGAGATCACCATGATACTGCATGCTCCAGCCATCGTAACAGGAGGATTTACCAGGAATCATCAGAACGCTGGACTGTACCGTGCTACGGCAAACGCTGCAGGGAAGGTCATCACCGTTGTCATGGCCAAACTCTGTCGAGGAGGCGTCGTACTCTGATCCATACATGAACGCATAGCTAGAAGTAAACTTTGTTGTGAGATCTGGGTCTCGTGGAAGACATACGAATTCGGCAGCCGCTCCGGTGTGCTGTGGCCAAGAACCTCCAGCAAATCCTATAATGATCAAATACAATGGAAACATTTCTGCGAATAAACGCGAAACTTTCGCGAACAAACGCGCGTAACTTTCGCAATATAACGCGTAACTTTCGCGAATGAACGCAAAACCATTATATAAATATTGCCATTTCATACAAGAACCCTTATGAAGAAAAACGATTGAAAACAGACACATTTTAAGTTTTAAATCATATAATACTTATTATTCATTATTATTATAATATCCGTGTTACGTTGATATAATTATGAAGACAAAATTATCTTTTTTACATATAGATATTAATAAATCTGATAAAACTTTATAACATTTTTATATGTTATGTGTCCCAAGTAGATAATAAGTTTGAGCATCATTTTTTTATTTCCATTTGTTCGCCGACCCTATGTTCAAATGAAAATTGTTATAATTAAAATATGTTGCTGCCTCATTTTCAATAAGACAGCACCCATTAATCAGAATATGAGAAGCGCGATGCATTATGTCCTTTGAAAATCAGTACTAAGATTTTAAAGATTTCCTACGTTTGAATTTATATCAATTTGTATAAGGTTCAATCTGATTCATTAACATCTTTATATAATATTATTTTGTATTATTTTATATCAATATCTATGTTTTCAGTAATCGTTCTTCATAGGGGTTCTTGTATGAAATAACAATGTTTATATTTAAGTTTCGCAATTTTTCGCTAAAATTTCGCGTTTATTCGCGAAAGTTAAGCTTCATATCGCAAAAGTAATGTGTTTAATCGCGAACGTTTCGCGTTTATTCGCGAAAGTAACGCGTTATATCGCGAAAGTTTCGCGTTGCGAAAGTTTCGCGTTTATTCACCAAAGTAATGCGGTATATCGCAAAAGTTTCGCGTTTATTCGCGAAAATTTTTTTTTTTACTTACGAAAATGAGCTCAAAGGGCTTTCGTATGCATCACCCTTTTATCATCGGTATTAAAAAAAAGATAAGAGGTATACTTTTCAAACGTTGACATAAATTCATGTGGCCAAAATATTTATATGAATCCTAAACTGCTAGTGGGGAATTTATACTCGTAAGAGTCGAGAAAGATATGTTCTCTTTAAAATACGTTTCTACAAATCTTTGCGTCTTATGAAAAGTGTTCGGGTCGGCAAAATACCAGAATGCGGAGGAGTTTAAATAGTGTTTAAACCCATTTATAGCAACAAGCAATAGCTAGAATTCAAGAACTGGATATAAGAGTAGCCGGAGATAAAAATAAATATCATGACTTCATGTCATCTTTAAAATATAACAGAAGATGAACGAGTTCGAAGCATATTGACCTGAATAAACCAGTTCTGTGTTGATTCCAGGACAATCTTTCCGTCCCCATCTTACGAAAATTCCACCACCTTTGAATATAGAGAGAGGATATATTATATATACACCGCTTAGTAAATAAAACATTGCCTAAATTTTATGACGTGAAGTTCGGAAACAAGAATAGTCATGATTAAATTGAAATCATCATTCTAATCTATGTTTGTCATTTTCCCCCTATAATTTTTATACATTTTCACATTCTTAATTCTTAATATAAAGGCCAAAGAAATACGAAGACTTTTTCTATAGCTTTTTACTTTACGTCATATTATCATAAAACGTGTTAGACATAGCAATACTATCCATTAGCCTGAGTTAAAAAAAACTACGTTTTTCCGTAAACTTAAAACATCAAAACTAAAGATGTTTCTCGAATTATGAAAAAATGTTACAAGTTTTAATTTTTAGATTCACATACTTAGTAACTGAAGGGAAATACATCACCCTCTTTATTCTAATTCTCAAAAGATCGATTTGCAACTTTGCAATTAAATTACATCAAGTGCAAGACTTAGTGTGTACACATACCGTTGGATTTGGTCAACAACGTATTGTACTTAACAGAGAGATCAGTGTATTTGGCGGTCAAATCTGTGTTTCTAGCCACAACATCCTCCATCTTCATTTCCAGCGCATGTATCTGAGACTGAAGGAAAGCTGGGTCGTCCAGTAGAATCCTTTTTTCTGCAATAACTTGCAAAAACAAATGCACAATGAAAACCCAGACCACCATTTTTATATCTAACAGATGTTTCGTTGTTAATTTTCACACGTCAGGCGTTTACAGTAAGTATACATGAATATGGAACTTACTTATTATTCAGACCATTTTTGATATAATAATAGATATAAAAAAAAAATTTCCCAATTTAAAACAACATTTAAAAATTTGAAAAAAATTACGGATTTATTGGAACCGAAAATAACTTATGATACACTCATTCTATTCTAAATATGCAATGGTACTTATAAGTAATATATAAATAGTGCCTATTTGGGAGAGTAACAGTTGAAATTGGCACCCCGAGAAAACCATTGTCAACCGACGCGATGCTCAATGTCTTAATTTCAGTGAAATTTTTACTGCTTTTATATAGAAATGACGTGAATTCTACGGCAGACCGTACGCACATGTAACGTGCGTATTACCCGTTGCCAAGTGTGTTGCTAACGCTATGGGTAATAGAACGGATTATCAACTGCGACTAAACCAATCAAATTTCAATAATTAACATGAAAGCTTAATAAAAGACAATGGTACTTTGAATATCATATTGGTGAATGATATAATTTTTATCAGCACTATCCCTATTTCAACAAACAATACGATACATTTTCACTTAATACTTTTAAAGAGATAAATCTCTACAAAATAAGGATGGATCCGAAATTGCGTGCACGTTCGATAACAAATCCCAATGGAGCAAATAAATAAACACGCATTCCCTGTTTGAAATCAAGGGGAAACTAAGAATGAGTTTGCATGTACACTTAATTAAAGTCAATTCACATGTGCGCTTAACTATACACGGCGTGCATTTTTGACAAACATGTTGGCACAAATTCGGTACCTTCTCTTTACTCGGGCTGAGTGCTATATGCACAACATCTTTCATGATTTTGTATCACAAATAACTTTTTCTCAAAAAGGACAATGTAAGAAAACTTTTCAATTTTTTTTATTCACTTAAAGATTGCTTCTGTATATGAATTAATTGCTGAAAAATACATTAACAGATTAGGAGTGATCGAGATTAAACGAAACATTAGAACGGAGCTTAAAAGAGAAAAATTATATATTCTAAAACGGAGTTTTTAGTTTAAAAACTAGATTATTTCTTAATGTGAACAAATAGTAAAATTAACAAACATTAGAAATCGCTTTCATTCATTTTCCTCCAAGAGCCATTTATATGCGCCCATTTACTCGCATGCACGATAGGCAAATTTTACATGTAGACAAATGTATCACACTGGTGAATTTAATGTCATGTAGGGTTGTGTAAGCAAGAACTGTACCTGTTCTTTTTTTAATTTCAATTAATTTCAAAATTTAAATGCAGAAAGCTTATCCATACAAATGAATATTTTCAGTCAGTGAACCCATGGATAAATTTACATAAATGTTAAAATATTCTGTTAAACATGCGATTATCAAATTATTCAAAGAAGCTGGAGACAATAGAATACTGGTATAAAAACCCACTCAAAAGTGCATTTGTCTCCTTATTGCATTTGGACTGTCTAAGGGTTAGTTCCGTACTTAATCCGTGTTCGGAAGGATGGAAGAAAAACGAGAATAATATTGTGACTATCATTGTGATTATCAAAATGAATACTAAGGGAAAGTTGATTAATGCTTGTGTATTTTTTTGTAACTAATGAAAAAAAAGTATTCAGTGATTGTGTTTTCTCAATACCTTGTACATTTATCTTTTAAAGACATTCTTTGAAAATTATCTGTTTTGCAAACCATCAGATGACTGGTAACCCTTTGACAATGTATGGTCAAAGTGTGTTAAATAGAATTTTGTGAGGTTTTTTTCCTCATTACCCATGTACTTGAACTGCCTGATGTACACCAATTATTAGCTGCAGTAATGTAGAACAGAGACAGGAAGTTGAGGAGGACCTACATTATTGCAGCTATACATTAAATTACCTAACTTGTTTTTGCACATTAACCATAATAACAAAACCCTTCTATTATTTAGTTTGTTCTCATTAATTAACATGTGCCATGTTTGCCAATTAAGTTATGAAGAAGATTAATTCAGCTTTCATGATGGGAAGCTGTTTGACATTCAAAACTATCAGCAAGCTTAGATTCACTCATCATTAAGCTGTATCTACCGAAGCCAGTATGTTGTTTGGATGAAGATAGTCTCTATCAATATTGAAAAGCTAAGGCGTTCAGATCAAACGTATTTAAGGACAAATATATTCTTATAATTATTTATATGGTTCATTTTACAATTTTGTTATGTTTGATACGTTGAGGCCCTGGATAATAAAATTGGTTTGTTGTTTAATGTATTGTCAAATCTTGGAAATTACGTTGGAGAAGATTTGGGAGATAAACAATTCACCTAGTTTCATATTTAAATTAAACTTTTCGAAAAAGAATGATATGAGACCTGTTGTTAAGTTAAGCGATGGGCCCATTGGCCTCTTGTTGATCATGGAAAATGTTTTACCTCGCTCTGCCTTGCGAATAAACTTTTTGCCTCTTAGAAAAACCACAGTGACGGTATGTTTTCCTACAAACGTATTTATTTTTTCCTAACTTCTACATGTATAAAGTCAATCAAAAATCAAAATATATAATTATTAATTATGAACGCTTTACTTTATATGTTTACTGGATGTTACCTAGCTTTAACCTATCTTCCCTGTGTTTAATGACCCCCTACATAACGTCTCTTTCTCTTTAAAGCTTGTCTTGCTAAAACCCACGATCACAATCCAGCTTCCTTTCCATTTAGACTGTATGGCATCATGTTGTTTTCGTCAACATTGTCTTCTTCTTCCTTCTGACGACCATGTAAATGCTATCTTAGTCAATATCAGTAAATTATATTATTTATAGTCATGTTGTATAGTCCTGTGTTTTGAACCATCATTAAAGAAACTTGAATAATTTAATAATTTTACATCGACATTATAGTCGGTTTGAGATTTTTAGAATTAGGCATACCTACATGACTGTAATATTTAAAATAATACATATACAATAAGGTAGTGAGTATATGTGGGTATCTTTGCTTCGAAGATTTGCCTAAGGGTGTAGATTTGAGCCATTTAGGTCTTTTGTCACGGTATTTCTTGTAGAAATAGGAAACCCGATATCAATTACAATGTCATTTTGTCTTTGAAATTATTTCATTATTCTTATCTAGTACAAACAACACAAGTTAGGTATCTGTCATTGTGATATGGTGGACAGGCTAAGGCTCCACACATTGCTTTCACTGGGTAGAACGCTTTCCCATTGTCGTTACGTTGCCCTGCAGTCAAAACATCAGGATGCTCGTCTAAACATATGTACTGGGTTGCGGCGTGACTTAAGTAATATCCTGCCGCAAGGTCCCCGTGATACTGCATAGTCCAGCCATCGTAACAGGATGATTTACCAGGAATCATCAGAACGCTGGACTGAACCGTGCTTCGGCACACGCTGCAGGGAAGGTCATCCCCGTTTTCATGGCCAAAATCAGAAGAGTCATACTCTGATCCATACATGTAAGCATAGCTTGAAGTAAACTTTGTTGTGAGGTCTGGGTCTCGTGGAAGGCAAACAAATTCGGCAGCGGCTCCGTAGTGGTCTCGCCAAGAGCCTCCAGCAAACCCTGATTTATCATGATTAAAGGCAAAAAGAGAATTATAGGAGTTTTTTTTTTGCTGTAGCAAGCAATTTTATTGTTAACACAGGGGACACATTGCTCACCTGAGCAACAATTGCCTTAACTCTGATCAAATAAGCATTACACTATCCAAATCAAAATATCTTGACAGCTAAGTACAGTAGATCTTGCTAAAAAAAATGTAGCAATTTCTATTCACATATTTTATGGTACATATCAAGCCCCTTTTGTTGTTGTACCTGCAAGAAGATTTTTCTCTATACCTATAAAACACCCCCACACATTATGGCCCCACTTTTCTTTAGGGAATCATAATTTGATTAAACTTTAATCTGCACAAACCGTGCTTTAACACAAGTTACTGTTTTTTGGACTGAAAACATTCCCAAAATATTTTTAAAGATTTTCTCTATATACATGTATTCCTATGTAAAAATTCAAACCCATTGGGATTCCGCCCTACCCCAAGGGACCATGATTTAAACAAACTTGAATCTGCATTATCTGAGGATACTTCCACTCCAATTTGAGCTATTATGCTCTAATAAATTCTGAGAAGAATAGTTTAAATATTTTCTCTATACTCTCTTATGTAAAAATCAATCCCCCCATTGTGGCCCCACCCTACCTCCAGGGACCATGATTAAAACAAACTTGAATCTACACTACCTGATGATGTCTCCACACAAGTTAAAGCTTTTCTGGCCAATTAGGTTTTGAGAAGATGATTTTAAAAAAAATTCTCTATACCATCTTATGTAAAAATCCATCCCCCCCATTGTGGCCCAACCCTACTTCCGGGAACCATGATTTGAATAAACTACCACCTGACTATATTCATCTTACAAACGCAACTAGCCATTCAACATCGAATAGTTTATATATTTGATAGAAATCTTTATATTTCTTCATATTTGGTAGACTCTATACATTGAAATAAATACATATTGAAACGTTTGTAGTTGACATTGGAAAAGGTTGATGGAAGTTGCTATATAAATGTATTTTGACTTAATTTACTTTTTACAGAGAATTTCGAAGCATATATATACCTGAATAAACCAGCTCTGTGTTGTTTCCAGGACAATCTTTCCGTCCCCATCTTATGAATACTCCACCAGCTTTAGATAAAAGACGTATATGCATAATTAAAGTAAATATATAGAGATTTGTCAAACGATTAGTTGTGAATAAAAGGATGCATTCAAGTGAAAAACAATGTCAAGAAAGATAATTCTTAAGATAATTATAAACCAAAATCAACGCGTCATTTACGCTGGGATTGCTTTTGTTTGACTTTTTAAAATATATCGCAAGCAACTGATATCTAAAAAAGCAAATCTCAAATCATACAATTATTAATTGTCAATTTTAAATAGTAGTATAGTAAATACGTAATTCATATGCTATCAATATATTGACTTTTTATATTGACGTTTTCTGATTTCATTTAACATCAAACATTCGCATAAGATAAAGTTTTAAATAATCATATCAATACGATTCTTGGGAATGAATATTAATACTGTAACACAGCTATACAACTAATGTAATTATTAAAATGTTAATGATAATAACAATCTTAAAAATAAACATATTGTCGCTAGTAAAATAAACAAACCATTGCTATAAGTCATAAGAGTGTTGTATTTGGTGGACAGATCGGTATATTTGGTCGATAAATCCGTGAATTGGATGGACTGATCATTGCACTTTGTCGACAACTCGGTGTATTTGCCAGATTGTTCAGTGTATTTAGTGGACAGATCGTTGTATTTGGCCAACAGATCAGAGTTCTTAGTCACAACATCCTCCACTTTACTCTCTAACGCATGAATCTGAGACTGAAGTAATGCAGGATCGTTCAGTAAAATTCTTTTCTCTGCAATCGCTTGTACGATAAATAGTAGTAGAAAAATCGAGGCCACCATTGCTGCTACTAAGTATAAAGTTCAGCTGTTCACATTCGTAATCTTTACACGAAAGTCGCCTACTAAAGTGCACTGGAAAACGACTGCCTTACAGAACCTTAGCAATATTATAGTTTAAAATATACTTTATTATTATTCCTAAATATATATATATATATATATATATATATATATATATATATATATATATATATATATATATATATATATATATATATATATATTGATTGGGGCACTCAAAATACCTACTATAATTAGAAAATAAAATATTGTCATCTTTTGTGAATTTAAAACAATTTAGTTTTCATGGTATTGATTAAGTTTTATGCAATAACAAGTCAGGCATGTCTTATAAATCATTTTTTCTGAGAATAATGTTACACCAGTTATTTGTCATTTGAATTTGAATTTCAGTAAGAGAAAAATATCATATATGATGTTTGAGTATATGAAACCATCTGTCTTAAAATTAATTCAACTGTTGTCATCTCAAAACGTAAAAGAATTGTGCAATCTAGGTAGATTTATTTAGAATGCTTTTGTCATCAGAAAACTTCACGAGTAAGCTTCCTTTTTTCAATTGACCTGTGTAAAATATGTTTATTAGTATATCATTTGTGTTGTATGTCTATAAGCTGTATAGCTTTTGACTAACAAACAATATAGCAGTGAAAATAGATTAAAGATTAATTAAATGCTGATTTAGATATGAACACTGATGCATTTAATGAGATTTCTTTTTAACGCATATAAAATGACTGATTTGAACAACAAACATTATGAAATTGGACAAATGGAACATAGATAACAAGATTTATGGATCCGATATTTTACTGTCATGACAACTTTCGTTTGTTGTAAGAATTTCACTTTTCAAATATCAAGTTAATGTAGTATAAACAAATTCAATACAACAAATCATGTAAAAGAATTTATGAAAAAGGTAATATTAAGAACAAATCACGTTTGAAGAGTTTCTTTCTCCCTTTTAAAAATTTTGATTTAGTATGCAATGTTAGAAAAAGTTGCTTTATCAGTCCAGAGATCTGCTAAAATCCTGCCTGGCTTAATTTTTCTATTGACACCAGTGAGACGAGCAAAATTAAGGCAGGTTTTAATACGCACTAGTAATGTACAAAAGAATAATTGAATATAATACCCTCTTTGGAAATATTTTTACGACACTAGATAAAAAAGATAACACAAAAAGATAGAATTCAATGATCTATAGAAAGACAAATGTACGTACAACTGTACATTCAAATGTGTAATACTCCTGTAAATGTTATAACGTCCGTTCTCTCTCCCGTACTGCAGCTGGGTTTCTTTATAAGATAGGTTAAAACCCGTGCAAAAACATTTATTTCTTTTAAGTGTACAATGTACATGTAGATGTAAAACGTTCTGTTATTGCACAATCTGTTCTATCTGTAAAATGATTACGATAAAGGATAAAACTGCATAAACCGATTTTATGAAATGCACGAAATACGACATATTTAATCATTTTCATTAGCATGTGCAATGAATAACAATGGATTATCCACGCTTATAATATTTACACTGTAAATGTAAATAAATTTGCAAAGATCCTGAATTTATATCTTAAGGTGGTCCATCCATAACTATCATATTTCATATGTAATAGATTGCAAGTTTGATCACTAAAATCTATGTGTGATTTTAAGGACTTATAAACAAATACAGATTCATTTCAGAAATTTAAAAAAAAAATGAATATTAACAAATTTATCATATGTTGAAGTTAACATTAAAGTCTATGGGGAAAATGCATTTTTAAATTTAATTTTTTAGTACAAGTAATTTTCAAACATTTCTCTTGGTCAGAAGCTGCAAAAGCTTTCCCTTTCTTTGAATATGCTTAAATAATTCATAATTTACCGTACAAATGATTTGTTTTTAAATTTTCCTAAAGGGCAGACTACTGTTTGTTTTTTGTCAGCCTCATAATAACATTAAAATTCGTTTTTGATGTAGTATAAATCAATCAAAATTGTTAAATACGCCCTAGTTATGGATGGACTACCTTAATATAGGAGCATGCTTCCATATCAATTTTTTTCTCATTTAAACTGAAAATCTGCGTTTTTTTTTCAAATAAATGATATAATGGATACATCATACTACGGAAAAATTATTACAAACTAACATTAGTTTTGGCATGGAGCACATTACTCTTACTTTACATTTCAGCAATAGTAACACTAAACACTAAATATTCTCAATCACCCAACGTTTATAATATGCTTATTTATCTAGTACATTTACTTTATGCAGTTACTTCTTGTTCCACATGTTTTGGCAGTATCAACTGAGGCCATGATAAGCTGTGTATGAGGGTTGTGCGACTGCAATTTTTGTCATGATAAGCTGTGTGTGAGAGTTGTGTGACTGCAATGTTTGTCATGATAAGCTGTGTGTGAGGGTTGTGCGACTGCAATTTTTGTCCATTGTGTGAAAGTTGTGTGACTTCAATTTTGTCCATTGTGTGAGAGTTGTCAGACTGCAATGTTTGTCGTGATATGCTGTGTGTGAAAGTTGTGTGACTGCAATGTTTTTCATGATAAGCTGTGTGTGAAAGTTGTGTGACTGCAATGTTTGTCAATTGTGTGAGAGTTGTGTGACTTCAATGTTTGTCCATTGTGTGAAAGTTGTGTGACTGCAATGTTTGCCATGATATGCTGTGTGTGAGAGTCGTGTGACTACAGTGTTTGTCCATTTTGTGAAAGTTGTGTGACTGCAATGTTTGTCAATTGTGTGAGAGTTGTGTGACTGCAATGTTTGTCCATTGTGTGAGAGTTGTGTGACTGCAATATTTGTCCAGTAGAAACCAATGTCTTTCTGTTAGATGTCGGTCAGTGATATTATCGTCTGATGTACACCAATTATTAGCCGCGATAATGTAAAACAGTGACAGATAGTTGATGAGAATACATTATTGCAGCTTTATATGAATTTGCGTTTTTGCATATTAATAATAACCATAATAATAAACCCCTCTATTATTTAATTTGTTCTCATTCATTAACATATGCCGTGATTGTAGGTCTTTTGATAGCAAGCTGTTTGACAATCAAGACTATCAGCAAGTTTAAATACATCTATCATAGTGTTTCGCACTAACCAAAGGAAGCTGTATACACCAAAACAAATATGTTGATTAGATCAAGATAGTTATTTTTCATATTCATTACAATATTGAACACGCGGAAAGCTGATGTGACAGCAAAAAGGGTTTTCTTTAATGTGAACTTTATCCATAATCCATTTGTTTACCCTGAATTGATAAACACTACCTATCCTGAGAAATGGAATACTCTTTATGCAATATTCTGTTAGAAAATGATCAAGTTCAGCTGCTGTTATTTTTAGGTCACCTGAGTCATTCAGTTCGATGGAAAACTTTTGAACATTATTAGCTTCTTCTCTGGAACCACTAAACCAATTTCAACCTTTGGCATATAGCATATACAATGTATAAGTAAAGGGGTGTAAAAAAAATTGTGAAATTCATGGCCTCTGGGGCTGATGAGTGGGGCTAAAATCATCAAAATTAATGCAATTTTTAAAAAATCTTCTTCTTTACTCCTGGATATTAAGAAGTCAAACTGCTGGCATGATTGTATATAAAGCAGATGAACTCTTACAGTACATAGTTATGATGAGGAAGAGTGCCTCTTTCAGAATTTTGAGTTTTATGGTCCTGTGGGTCAGGGATTCTAGTGTTAGGGCAGGGCTCTAATGATTATATAGGATAGGGTGGTGTAATTTGGACCATTTTTTTGTTTTTATAATTAAAGATTTGATCAGTTATTTCACTGTTTGCTATGCTACTATTTTTTTTTTAGAATTCAGTCGGTTATTGTATTGAACAATCCCGGAATATTAAAAATCATTTCATTAGCCCTGGAATTATAATGCATGAATATACATCGCAAAAGCCACATTGAAGTTTCTCAGGTGAACGTTAAGGCCCATGGGCCTCTTGTTCATAAATATTAAAAATTAAAAATTCAAGTAAAATGCACTAATACATGTATATGTAAATTTGATCTTCAGAAAAAACAACTTCTTATCTTGAAAGCTGTAGGAAGAGTTATCCGTACAGGAGAGGTACCCTTATGGCAGCAGCTCGCCATGCATTTTCGCCATTTCAACAACCGGGTTTTTCTTTTCGAAAATCTGGTTAAATCTAAGGCGTTCAGATCAACAGTATTTGAGAACAAATAGCCTTATAATTATTTTTTTGGTTTATTTTACAATTATGTTATCTTTGATACTTTGAGTCCGAGTGCAAAAAGATTGGTCAGTTGTTTGATGTATTGTCAAATTTTGGAATATAAATAAAATTTTGGAGAGAGTTTCATATTCAAAATTTTCGAAATAGAATGATAAAAGAATTATTGATAAGTTGAGCAATGTGGCCCATGGGCCCCTTGTTGATGATGAAATGCAACAGAGCAGTGAATCCTTATCTCAAACTACATTTTCCGTGTAGTATAATTTAGTTATGATGTCTCGTATTGAATACTCCGCGTATCCTTTCTTGATTATTATAGATAAAGTATTGATGTACCGAAAGCTAGTCAGGCTTTTAGATGTGCAGTTGGCTTATTGGGTAGGATTATAAATGATACATCTCTCTTTCTCTCTCTCTCTCTCTCTCTCTCTCTCTCTCTCTCCTGAAATATAAATAGAAAATTGTGAAAAATGTGTGGAAATACATTTCTATTTTTCTTAGTCTATCTGCTGTGTACAACACTTGTACATTGCAATACAACAGCTGCATTTGTTGATGTTGGTACCGCATGCATGTAAAGATCATTGACACCCCTTAGAATTCTACTTTTTTTATGACAGTACGTACAGTGGTACAATATAAAAATTGCCCCCCCCCCCAAAAAAAAAAAAAAATCTTAAAAGATTTGACAAAAGTAGAGTTGCTCTTTGTGGCTATTTGGTTTAGCAGGAACTTTTACTTTGACGCTGGCCTTTTGAAGTTGTGCTATTTATAGTAACATTGACGATTGGCCTGCCTACTGCCAGGATTCTGCTTTCAGCAAAACCCTGCTAAAAATAAGACTTATTGTAAATTAATTCTAGTATATTTGGTTCTAGCTTATATGGATTCCGAATAAAATACATCTAATTGGCAGATTCAGTAGAAAAAGCAAAAATTAGCTATTTATAAAAAAGCATAACAGTACTGTAAACTGGGAAAAAGATGAAAAATCAATGACCCTCTCATAACGTCTCTCTCTCTCTCTCTCTCTCTCTCTCTCTCTTCTTGCTATCACCCTCGACCGCAATCCAGTATCCGCCCTAACCGTTTCGATTTGGGGCACCATGTTGTTTTCATACATGTTCTCTTCTTCATTCTGAACACCATCATGTTAGTATAGATTGTTACTGTCAATATCAGTGAAGAACAAGCCAAAAATTGTTCTGAATTACATATACTAGTAATTCATCATTTTTCATATTCATGTTTTATAGTCTTGAGTTTTGAACCAAAATAAGTTAGACTTGAATCTTTTTGTGTATTGGATAGAGACAAAACATCATAGAAAGGATGTTTTTTAAAAATATATATATATAACCACATGTACAGGCACCAGGCGTTATGTTAGTATATCATGGTATGGGGTGTATGGGTTTTCCGAACGGTTTGTACCAGTATAATAAAATTGACCCATTCTGGTTTTTACTATTTCAAGTAGAAATTAAAAAAACCGATATCAATAACAATGGCGTTTTGTACCTGTTATAATTTAATCAACCCTTATTATTTGGTACAAACAACACACGTTAGGTATCTGTCATTGTGATATGGTGGACAAGCTAAAGCTCCGCACACTGCTTTTACTGGGTAAAAAAATTTCCCATTGTCGTTACGCTGTCCTGCAATCAAAGCTTCAGGATGTTCGTCTAAACAAATGTACTGGGTTGCGGCGTGACTTGAGTAATATCCTGCTGCAAGGTCCCCGTGATACTGCATGCTCCAGCCATCGTAACAAGAGGATTTACCAGGAATCATCAGAACGCTGGGCTGAACCGTGCTTCGACACACGCTGCAGGGAAGGTCATTCCCGTTTTCATGGCCAAAATCAGTAGAGTCGTATTCTGATCCATACATAAATGCACCACTTGAAGTAAACTTTGTGGTGAGGTCTGGGTCTCGTGGAAGGCAAACAAATTCGGCAGCGGCTCCGGTGTGGTCTGGCCAAGAGCCTCCAGCAAACCCTGATTTATTATGATCAAAGTCAAAAAGGGAATTATAGCTTTTTTTGCTGTAGCAAGCAATTTTATTGTTAAGAAAATGCCCAGGGACCACAATGCTCACCTGTGCAACAATTACCTTAACTCTGATCAAATAAGCATTACACTATCCAAATCAATATATCTTGACAGCTAAGTACAGTAGATCTTGCTAATTTTTTTTAGCAATTTCTATTCACATATTTTATGGTACATATCAAGCCCCTTTTGTTGTTGTACCTGCAAGAAGATTTTTCTCTATACCTATAAAACACCCCCACACTTTATGGCCCCACTTTTCTTTAGGGAATCATAATTTGATTAAACTGTAATCTGCACAAACCGTGTTTTCACAGTTACTGCTTCTTTGGACTGAAAACATTCCCAGAATATTTTTAAAGATTTTCTCTATATACATGTATTCCTATGTAAAAATTCAAACCCATTGGGATTCCGCCCTACCCCCAGGGACCATGATTTAAACAAACTTGAATCTGCATTATTTGAGGATACTTCCACTCCAATTTAAGCTATTCTGCCCTAATGAATTCTGAGAAGAATATTTTTAAATATTTTTCTATACATTTTTATGTAAAAATCAATCCCCCCATTGTGGGCCCACCCTACCCCTATGGACCATGATTAAAACAAACTTGAATCTACACTACCTGAGGATGTCTCCATACAAGTTAAAGCTTTTCTGGCCAATTAGTTTTTGAGAAGATAGTTTTTAAAGATTTTCTCTATTTTTATCTATATATTTTGAGAAAAAGATTTTTAAATATTTTTTCTATACATTTTTATGTAAAAATCCATCCCCCATTGTGGCCCCACCCTACCCCCAGTGACCATGATTTAATCAAAATTGAATCTACACCACCTTAAGATGTCTCCACACAAGTTAAAGCTTTTCTGGCCAATTAGGTTTTGAGAAGATGATTTTTAAATATTTTCTCTATACATTCTTATGTAAAAATCCATCCCCCCATTGTGGCCTAACCCTACTTCCGGGGACCATGATTTGAACAAACTCTAATCTACACTACCACCTGACTATATTCATCTTACAAATACAACTAGCCATTCAACATCAAATAGTTTATATATCTGATAGAAATTGTTATATTTCTTCATATTTGGTAGACTCTATACATTGAAATAAATACATATTGAAACGTTTGTAGTTGACATTGGAAAAGGTTGATGGAAGTTGCTAAATAAATGTATTTTGACTTCATTTACTTTTTACAGAGAATTTCGAAGCATATTTATACCTGAATAAACCAGCTCTGTGTTGTTTCCAGGACAATCTTTCCGTCCCCATCTTATGAATACTCCACCAGCTTTAGATAAAAGATGTATATGCATAGTTAAAGTAAATATATAGAGATTTATCAAACGATTAGTTGTGAGTGAAAGGACACATTCAAGTGAAAAACAATGTCAAGAAAGAAAATTCTTAAGATAATTATCAACCAAAATCAACGCGTCATTTACGCTGGGGTTGCTTTTGTTTGACTTTTTAAAATATATCGCAAGCAACTGATATCTAAAAAAGCAAATCTCAAATCATACAATTATTAATTGTCAATTTTAAATAGTAGTATAGTAAATACGTAATTCATATGCTATCACTATATTGACGTTTTATATTGACGTTTTCTGATTTCATTTAACATCAAACATTCGCAAAAGATTGAGTTTTAAATAAACATATCATTACGATTCTTGGGAATGAATATTAATACTGCAACACAGCTATACAATTAATGTAATTATTATAATGTTAATGATTATAACATTCTTAAAAATAAACATATTGTCGCTGGTAAAGTAAACAAACCATTGCTATTAGTCATAAGAGTGTTGTATTTGGTGGACAGTTCGGTGAATTTGGTCGACAAATCCGTGAATTGGATGGACTGATCATTGTACTTGGTCGACAAATCGGTGTATTTGCCAGACTGTTCAGTGTACTTGGTGGACAAATCGGTGTATTTAGTGGACAGGTCGGTGTATTTAGTGGACAGGTCTTTGTATTTGGCCGACAGATCAGAGTTCTTAGTCACAACATCCTCCACTTTACTCTCTAACGCATGAATCTGAGACTGAAGTAATGCAGGATCGTTCAGTAAAATCCTTTTCTCTGCAATCGCTTGTACGATAAATATTAGTAGAAAAATCGAGGCCACCATTGCTGCTACTAAGTATAAAGTGCACCTGTTCACATTCGTTATATTTACACGAAAGTCGCCTTATTATTATTCCGATAAGAGAACATATTGATAAAGGCACTAAGCTATATTACCTTCTATACTTTAATTAGGAAACTATAGACATATTGTCATATTTTTTAATTTAAACAATTTAGTTTTCATGGCATTAATTAAGTTTTCATGCAATAACGAGATAGGCATGTCTTTTTTTTTTTAATAATTTTTTCTGAGAATAATGTTAACCAGTCAATTGTCATAATTGCCGTATGGGGGGGGGTATCACAATTAATTCATATTTGAATATCAGCAAGAGAAAATAACTTATATATAAGGTTTTAGTATAACAAACCGTATAACAAACTGACTTTATATTAATACAACTGTTGTCATTCCAAAATGTAAAAGAATTGTGCAATCAAGGTTGATTTATCAAGAATGGATTTGTCATCAGAAAACTTCAGGTGTAAGCTTGCCTTTTCATATAACCTGTTTAAAATATGTTTACTAATATATCATTTGTCTTGTGTGTCTATGAGCTGTATAACTTTTGACTAAGAAACAATAAAGTAGTGAAAATAGATTATAGATTATTTAAATACTGATTCAGATATGAGCACAGATGCATTTAATAATATTTCTTTTTATGCATTTAAAATGACTGTATTGAACAACAAACCTTATGAGATTTGAACGATAAGAACATACAATGTACCGTATGTAAAAATATTTTTGGATCTAATATTTTACTTTGACAACTTTTGTAAGTTGTTAGAAATCCACTTTTCAATATCAAGTTCATGTAGTATAAACAAATTCAAATCAATAAATCATGTTTAGAATCTATAAATGAGGTAATATTAAGAACAGCTCACGTTTGAAGAATTTCTATTTCCTTTTTTCATTTTGATTTAGTATGAAATGTTAGGAACATTCTTTCATCGGCACAGATCTAGATATCTGTTAAGATTCTGTCCGGCCGAATTTTTCTATTGACGCTCTTAAACAAGTAAGAGGAGCAAAATTACGGGTTTAAGTACGCCGTTGTAATTTACACGAAAATCATTGAATTAGAAAAAAACCCACATTTCTTATATTTCCAACGACAGTACAGAAATTTAACGATCTTTACAATGACAAACATATTAAGTACAGTTAAATGTACATTCAAATGAGTGAAGACTCATGTAAATGTTAAAACATCGATTCCTTCTCTAGTACCACTAAACCAATTTCAATCAAATTTGGCATATAGTATCAATTATGTATAAGTAAAGGGGTGTAAAAAATTGTAAAATTCATGGCCTTTGCGCCTCTGAGGCTAGAGGAGTGGGACTAAAACCATCAAAATTAATGCAATTTTTAAAAAAAATCTTCTTATTTACTCCAGGATGTTAAGCAGTCAAACTGCTGGCATGATTATATATTAAGCAGGTGAACTCTTACAGTACATAGTTATCATGAGGAAGAGTGCCTCTTTCAGAATTGTGATTTGTATGGTCATGTGGGTCAGAGATTCTGGTGTTAGGGCGGTACTCTAATGATTATATAGGGTAGGAGGTGTAATTTGGATCAATTATTTCACTGTATGTTATGCTCTTATTTTAACACTTTTTTTAAGAATTCAGATGGTTATTGGATTGAACAATCCCGGAATATTAAAAATGATTTCATTAGCCCTGTAATTATAAAGCACATGAATATACATTGCAAAAGCCACATTGAAGTTTCTCAGGTGAACGATAAGGCCCATGGGTCTCTTGTTCATAAATATTAAAAATTTAAAATCCAAGTAAAATGCACTAATACATGTATATGTAAATTTGATCTGCAAACAAAACCCAACTTCTTATCTTGAAAGCTGTAGGAGGAGCTCGCCATGCATTTTCTCCATTTCAACAACCGAGTTTTTCTTTTCGGAAATCTGGTTAAATCTAAGGCGTTCAGATCAACAGTATTTGAGAACAAATACTCTTTTAATTATTTTTTTGGTTTATTTTACAGTTATCATATCTTTGATACTTTGAGTCCGAGTGCAAAAAGATTGGTCAGTTGTTTGATGTATTGTCAAATTTTGGAATATAAATGAAATTTTGGTGAGAGTTTCATATTCAAAATTTTCGAAATAGAATGATAAAAGAATTATTGATAAGTTGAGCAATGTGGCCCATGGACCCCTTGTTGATGATAGAATGCAACAGAGCAGTGAATCCTTATCTCAAACTACATTTTTCCGTGTTGTATAATTTAATTATGATATCTCGTATTGAATATCCAGCGTATTCTTTCTTGATCATTATAGATAAAGTATTGATGTACTGAAAGCTAGTCAGGGTTTTAGATGTGCAGTTGGTTTATTGGGTAGGATTATAAATGATACCCCCCTCTCTCTCTCTCTCTCTCTCTCTCTCTCTCTCTCTTGAAATATAAATAGAAAATTGTGAAAAAAGTGTGGAAATACATTTCTATTTTTCTTAGTCTATCTGCTGTGTACAACACTTGTACATTGCAATACAACAGCTGTATTTGTTGATGTTGGTACCGCATGCATGTAAAGATCCTCGACATCCCTGTGATTTCTACTTTTTGTATGACAGTACATACAGTGGTACAATATAAAAATTGCCCCCCACAGGATGAATGACCATCTTTAAGTTCTCCTTAAAGATAGCTTAAAGATGCTTAAAGGTAGCTTAAAGACGATCTTTAAGCCACCTTTAAGCTACCTTTAAGCTATATGTGTTGCTTAAAGATGGCTTAAAGAAAGCGTAAAGATGGCTTAAAGGCAGCTTAAAGACTATCTTTAAGCCACCTTTAAGCCACCTTTAAGGACAACCTATAGGTCCTTAATGTCCAAACTTCTTTAAGCCACCTTTAGGCCACCTTTAAGCTACCTTTAAGCCACCTTTAAGCCATTAAAAAAATTTTATTTCAATATTGTGCTTAATTTCCAACAAAATGTATAAACTTTATGAAAGAAAAGGTATTAAAACGGTTTTTGTTCTAGAAAGAAAAATGAAAAAAAACCACAAAAAAAACCGGCCACGGCGAGAGTTGAACCCGGGACCCTTAGTGTACTAGCATCACCACACTTCCTCTGCGCTACGGCAATTTATTTAACTTGAGCGTTTTTATATCCTATATATCAGTGGATATTGAATCACTGTATTGAATGTGTTTACTTGAAAAGATTTTGACAAACCATTCAGTTTGTAACAATCAATTATATCTAATTTATAAATTACATGCATGCGTGTATTTAGAATGAAATACGGAACTTGGTCTTCAGTGAACAGAAATATATTATACCTAAATGGAAACCGTTAGGTTCACTATAGAAGGCTTTCTTAGTTAATAAATTTAAACCGAGTAGATATACGTTCATCTAATTTATAGCTATAAAAATGTAAGAAAGAAAATGAAATCATTTCTTTTATGAAATGCATTGATACTATTAGGGTATTTGTTCAATTTCCCGCAATTTCCCGGTTTTCATGATCGCGGTGCCGTTCCAATATGTTTAAATATTTACATGTAATTGTATGTACATGGTTTTTAAACTATCAATTCTATAACAAACAAAATTACCAATTACCGGTGACGTATTTACTGCATGTGGCAATTGCAAATGACTTGTATTTACAATTGTATGATGTGCCAGGCCGGGTATATTTGACATATTTACCCTTATACATATATTTAAATAATCAACCCCTATTTATGACCACCGGTACATTAATTAATTAGCCTCAAGATTTTACTCTTACATACATGTATCGTTAATTTGTAGACGTAACATCTTTGAAACCCAGAGCTAGGAAATAATACTTTGAAAATGAATTACAAATGTAAATTAACTTTTATTCACTTGACTTATCGTATACTCGTACATACTAAGATTCAACGCCTTTAGAAACCCTGACGTGCACCTGGGCACACGACACACCTGTTGTGTATATCTTGTATATTCTGTGTTAGTTCCAGGGGTTTTCTTAAGTTGGACAAACAATAGACTTTAATTAGATATACACAAACATGCACCTGGGCACGCGACACAACTGTTGTGTATATCTTGTATATTCTGTGTTAGTTCCAGGGGTTTTCTTAAGTTGGACAAACAATAGACTCTAATTAGATATACACAAACGAACAAAACTATGTCTAGACAAACAAAGCAGTAATATCCTGCCCGATATAACAAAGGCAGTTGAGAGTCTTTTCATCTTTTAACATGTATCTAGCAGATCTAGAATTAGAAATAATGAAAATTGAAAAAAAAATACAAACCTTAAACCGATTATCAAATTAAATCATGCATTTTTGGTTCATTATCTTTATTTTGTTTAATAACCGGAGGAACAGAGAGAGAGAGAGAGAGAGAGAGAGAGAGAGAGAGAGAGAGAGAGAGAGAGAGAGAGAGAGAGAGAGAGAGTTTTTTCACCGATTAATTTATAATAGGAAACAAACATACTTTAATTAGTTTTTTGCACATATTAAGATACAGAGACTGCGCTCATCCCTACAATAATTTTGAAACCCCCAAAAAATTTTAAAGAATTTTATAACGGCAATCTGTGTCCAGCGGAGCGGTGCTGATGATAGCGATCTGTGTTTAATGGAGCGACGATTAAAACCGTCTGGAACACACCCCCCCCCCTTCCTTGGAAATTATGTTATCACTCGGATGACCCCCTCCCATCTCTATAAAAGAGCTTTTGCATTTAATATATGTTTTTATTGTTCAGCTTGATCAATATTGACTTAAAGGCCACTTAAAGACAGTGTAAAGGCAGTGTAAAGAGAGCGTAAATGCCACTTAAAGATGCTTAAAGATGGCTTAAAGGTGGCTTAAAGAAGTTTGGACATTAAGGACCTATAAGCACTTGCTTAAAGGTGACTTAAAGGCGGCTTAAAGGTTGTATAGCCTTTAAGCTCCTTTAAGTCACCTTTAAGCCACCTTTAAGGACTTGCTTAAAGATGGTTTTTCGCCCTGTGCCCCCCCCCCCCCCCCCCAAAAAAAATGATTTTTCCCCCTTCAAGTCAAACACTTGCTAGAAATCAATATCTCAAGTAATTAAGAAGTACAGGTTTGTATGCCGAACTTTTTCCAGGTGTGTGGAGAACCCTTAACGTTGGCAATGCGTCAAAGAGTGACTGATTTTTTTAAGGGTAATCATACGTAAATATGTCTGACTGGTAGAAAAATTATTGTACATTTAATTTTAAAACAAGCCTTTTTCAAAGCAATCCCCATTTTTTTTTTAGATTTGCAGCCGAATTCCAACTCTATGTAAAGTGGTTTAAGGATTTCAGAATGTTTGTTCCAAAGATGCAGTAGTTGTGTTTATTAAAACAAATAAATTTCCTTGCTAAATTTATTTGAAAAAAATCTTAAAAGATTTGACAAAAGTAGGGTAGCTCTTTGTGGCTATTTGGTTTAGCAGGAACTTTTACTTTGACGCTGTCCTTTTGAAGTTGTGCTATTTATAGTAACATTGGCGATTTGCCTGCCTACTGCCAGGATTCTGCTTTCAGCAAAGCCCTGCTAAAAATAAGACTTATTGTAAATTACTTCTAGTATATTTGATTCTAGCTTATATGGATTCCGAATAAAATACATCTAATTGGCAGATTCAGTAGAAAAAGCGAAAATTAGCTATTTATGAAAAAGCATAACAGTACTGTAAACTGGGAAAAAGATGAAAAATCAATGACCCTCTCATAACGTCTCTCTCTCTATAGCTCTTCTTGCTATCACCCTCGACCGCAATCCAGCATCCGCCCTAACCGTTTCGACTTTGGGGTACCATGTTGTTTTCGTCCACGTTCTCTTCTTCATTCTGAAGACCATCATGTTAGTATAGATTGTTACTGTCCATATCAGTGAAGAACAAGTCAAAAATTGTTCTGAATTCCATATAATTCATCATTTTTTATAATCATGTTTTATAGTCTTGAGTTTTGAACCACAAATAAGTTAGACTTGAAATTTTTTTTGTGTATCGGACAGAGACAAAACATCAAAGGAAGGATGTCTTTTTTTTTTAAATATATAACCACAGGCTCCAGACGTTATGTAAGTATGTCATGGTATGGGGTGTATGGATTTTCTGAACGGTTCATACCAGTATTATAAAATTGAATTATTTCGGTTTTTACTATTTCAAGTAGAAATAAAAAAACGATATCAATTACAATGGCATTTTGTACTTGTTATGATTTAACCAACCTGATTATTTGGTACAAACAACACAAGTTAAGTATCTGTCATTGTGATATGGTGGACAAGCTAAAGCTCCGCACACTTCATATTTGGTTGACTCTATACATTGAAATAAATACATATTGAAACGTTTGTAGTTGACATTGGAAAAGGTTGATGGAAGTTGCTAAATAAATGTATTTTGACTTCATATACTTTTTACAGAGAATTTCGAAGCATATTCATACCTGAATAAACCAGCTCTGTGTTGTTTCCAGGACAATCTTTCCGTTCCCATCTTATGAATACTCCACCAGCTTTAGATAAAAGACGTATATGCATAATTAAAGTAAATATAAAGAGATTTGTCAAACGATTAGTTGTGAATGAAGGATGCATTCAAGTGAAAAACAATGTCAAGAAAGAAAATTCTTAAGATAATTATCAACTAAAATCAACGCGTCATTTACGCTGGGGTTGCTTTTGTTTGACTTTTTAAAATATATCGCAAGCAACTGATATCTAAAAAAGCAAATCTCAAATCATCCAATTATTAATTGCCAATTTTAAAGAGTATTGGTAAATACGTAATTCATATGCTATCAATATATTTAATATGAAACATTCGCAAAAGATAAAGTTTTAAATAATCATATCAATACGATTCTTGGGAAAGAATATTAATACCGCAACACAGCTATACAATTAATGTAATTATTATAATGTTAATGATAATAACAATCTTAAGAATAAACATATTGTCGCTGGTAAAGTAAACAAACCATTGCTATTAGTCATCAGAGTGTTGTATTTGGTGGACAGATCGGTGAATTTGGTCGACAAATCCGTGAATTGGATGGACTGATCATTGTACTTTGTCGACAACTCGGTGTATTTGCCAGATTGTTCAGTGTACTTGGTGAACAGATCAGAGTTCTTAGTCGCAACATCCTCCACTTTACTCTCTAACGCATGAATCTGAGACTGAAGTAATGCAGGATCGTTCAGTAAAATTCTTTTCTCTGCAATCGCTTGTACGATAAATATTATTAGAAAAATCGAGGCCGCCATTGCTGCTACATTATGTACTAAGTATAAAGTGCAGCTGTTCACATTCGTAATCTTTACACGAAAGTCGCCTACTAAAGTGCACTGGCAAACGACTGCCTTACATAACCTCAGCAATGTTATAGTTTTAAATATACTTGATTATTATTCCTAAATATATATATATATATATATATATATATATATATATATATATATATATATATATATATATATATATATATATATATATTGATTGATTGATTGGGGCACTCAAAATACCTACTATAATTAGAAAATAAAATATTGTCATCTTTTGTGAATTTCAAACAATTAATTTTTCATGGTATTGATTAAGTTTTATGTAATAACAAGTCAGGCATGTCTTATAAATCATTTTTTTTCTGAGAATAATGTTACACCAGTTATTTGTCATTTGAATTTGAATTTCAGTAAAAGAAAAATATCATATATGATGTTTGAGAATATGAAACCATCTGTCTTCAAATTAATTCAACTGTTGTCATCTACTAGTAGGTAGATTTATTTAGAATGCTTTTGTCATCAGAAAACCTCACGAGTGAGCTTCCTTTTTTCAATTGACCTGTGTAAAATATGTTAATTAGTATATCATTTGTGTTGTATGTCTATAAGCTGTATAGCTTTTGACTAACAAATAATATAGCAGTGAAAATAGATTAAGGATTAATTAAAAGCTGATATAGATGTGAACACTGATGCATTTGATTAGATTTTTTACGCATATAAAATGAATGATTTACACAACAAACATTATGAAATTTTGACGAATTGAACATAGATAACAAGATTTATTGATCCGATATTTTACTGTCATGACAACTTTCGTTTTACTTTTCAATATCAAGTTAATGTAGTATAAACAAATTCAATGCAACAAATCATGTTAAAGAATTTATGAAAAAGGTAATATTTAGAACAAACCACGTTTGAAGAGTTTCTTTCTCCCTTTTTTTATTTTGATTTAGTATGAAATGTTGGACAAAGTTGCTTTATCGGTCCAGATATCTGCTATAGTCTGTCCCAATATATTCTGAATACAGATTTTGCTTAATTGGTTGATATTTATAAATACCTCAGGGTTCAAACGATGACCATTCAAAAGTATGAAAAATTTCCAAGATTTCTCAGTCGAAACGCTCCTGTTAGCATATCAGGTTTCAATACAATGCTAAAAAAGTGATGTCTACTAGGATTTCGTATTGCAGCAAGCCCGGATGATAACGCTGAAAAGTTTCGCGATGTATTCCAAGTGTATTCCAAATGGAGAAAAGATGTAAACATTCCCCATTATAAATTTCGGTAAGGAATCTGTTTTTATTCCTGTGAATTTTTCCGTGTGAAAGATGGAAATTATCCCTTTCAACTATTTCTAATGCACTTCTTTCACAGGTATGTGTATTTTTATCAAAAATCGTCCAAATGTGCTGCATAAATAATTAAATATCTTGGGACAGACTATAAGATTCTGCCCGGCTTAATTTTCCTATTGACGCCCTTAAACAAGTAAGACGAGCAAAATTAAGGCAGGTTTTAATACGCAATAGTGATATACACAAGACTAGTTGAATAAAATACCCTCTTTTCTAAAATTTTCTACGACACTAGCTAAAAAAGATAACACAAAAAGATAGAATTCAATGATCTATAGAAAGACAAATGTACATACAACTGTACATTCAAATGTGTATATGTAATACTCCTGTTAATGTTAAAACGTCCGTTCCATCTCCCGTACCGCAGCTGAGTTTTCTTTATAAGATAGGTTAAAACCCTTGACAAAACATTTATTTCTAATAAGTGTACGTGTTGATATAAAACGTTCTAGTATTGCTTAATATGTTCTATTTGTAAAATGATTACAATCTAGGATAAAACTGCATAAACCGATTTGATGAAATGTATATTAAACATACATATTTTATCACTTGCATTAGCATAAGGGATTATCCACGCTAATAATATAATTACTTTGAATATGTGATTGAATTTGCCAATATCTTGGATTTATATCTTAATATATCTTAATGAAGGAGGTTGCTATTAAGTCTCTTTTTTCTCATTTAAACTGGACTTTTTTTGTGTTCAAATAAATTTGATAATCGATATACCACATTGCAGACAAATTAATACTAATATAGGGTTAGTTTTGGCAAGGAGCATGTTGCTCTTTCTTTACGTTTCAGCTATATAAAGTAACTCTAATCATTTTCAATCAGACAACGTTAATAATATGTTAATTAATCTAGTATACTTTACTATCTTACATTCTCTTGTTATCGCTCAGGTATCGATATGCAACGTAAGCGCTTAGACTGTTTTTTTAATATGATGTAGTTTCTGACATTCAAGGTCTTAGACAAAAAAAAGTTATTAGAATGAGTTTCTGATTGGTTGTGGAATTTTTAATTCTTGACTATAATACAAATTGTTTCTGTAATTGAAATTGACATCGGCGAGTGGATTAAAGTAAGTATTTCATTTAGATACATTTAATTTATAGTAAGATTCACCAACCAGTCTACTATCATAATTATGTGAACCATTTGATTTATACCATTACAAAAGGCATGCGTAGGATAAAAAAAACATAATATAGCCTGACACTTTTTTAAATTTACATTTACTTGTTTTATTTGGTACAGACAACACACGTTAAGTATTTGCCGTTGCGATAAGGTGGACAGGCTAAGGATCCACACGATGCCAGTACAGGGTAAAACAGTTTTCCGTTGTGGTTATCTTGTCCTGCAGTCAAGTCTTCAGGATGCTCATCCAAACAAATATACTGGGTAGCAGCCTTTTGTGAGTAAGCACCCGCTACAAGATCCCCATGATACTGCATAGTCCAGCCATCGTAACAAGATGATTTACCAGGAATCATCAGAACGCTTGACTGAACCGTGCTACGACAGACACTACAGGGAAGGTCGTCACCGTCGGCATGGCCAAACTCAGCAGTGTCGTATTCTGATCCATAAATATAAGCATAAGCAGAAGAAAACTTTGTAGTTAGGTCTGGGTCTCGTGGTAGACATACGAATTCTGCTGCGGCTCCGGTGTGGTCGTACCAAGAACCTCCAGCAAACCCTGGGAAATGAAAGATGATGCATAAAGTATCCAAATACACCCATCCACATATTTTTTCTTCAGATTTTCGAAAACCTCAAATTAGAGCATTCTCATATAGACCTTTCGATAGGATGTAACGATCTATTTCTTGCATCATAACTAGTTGAGAATCACGCTGGTCTCAAGTTAAAATACACATATTACGTAGAAACTGCTGAGAATCGGACAAATTTTCTTGATATCAATTAAGCAAAAGAATATTTTCTTCCATGTTTCATACAAGCATGAAGGGAATATAAAGCACACTTTCTTTAACAGAATTTAAACGATGTATGAGAAAATCTCGGAGGAAAATATCTGATTATCTATAGGTCTACCCTAGTTCCAGGGACCAAAAATTGTGAACGCTTGATAAAAGGAGACCTTCATGATTTTAATGGTAAATATTTTATAATATTCACAGTTTCATTTAAAATACACACAATCATAAAAGGCACAGGGAATTAGTCTAAGAGTAGATGTCCTGAAATAGAACACAAATTTAATTTAATATGCCCAAGTGACAGTGTCATTAAACTTGAAGTTTTGAGTAAATATTGTTAAAAGTCTTTACGACAAAGAGCAGATTCTAGAGTTGAAGCAAATTTAGGCATTATATTAGTGTCTGTGATGAAGTTGAATTTAATTTATTTCAATTTTGAATTTGTTTGTGTAAATAGTTGTAATTTTAGACTAAGATGTGTTCCATATTTCTAAATCGAGAGTGTTCTGTATCAGAACTATTTTCAGCATAACTGGTTTGCTGAGTTAGAGTCGTGGCTGCTTGTCAAGTGTGCGGCCACGTTGTTGAATTTGTCCTCAGTTTGTACATACAATTTGGCGAATTCCAGAAGTTAGTCTGATAGACTGACAGCCAGAAAATACTGTAAATCTGTTTGGGCATTTGCTTTTTTCCAGCCGGTAAGTTTTTGTATATATTTTGTTTGTTCAGTTTCATGGTGTATTTACGGGGGTGTGGTCTTTTTTAGTTTCGTTGTATTAGTAAATATGTCTATAGGTTTTAGAATAGGTAATGTTTCAGTGAAGGGAAAGTTATATCGTTAAAGTCGATTTGTCAATGGTGAACGTCAGTTGAAGGCTTAGCGTAGCATATGTTGGTCAGGACTGGGACCGACAACCATTAACAAAGCAGAGTGTGACGCAAGTGGTACGCACGCGAGCTCGAGTTTGATGAAGTTTATTGTTAGGAGGTACTGTAAGGATAGTCCTCCAACGAGAGACCTTCAAGTCCGGGACTGGAGACAGGACATTCTGTTTACAGGTTTTGTGTGTTATGGAGGCCCAGTGGTGACTGATTTTAGGATGGCTGTTGCAATTATTTCTTCTTCTTCTTCTTTCAGTACAGAGTCGGACTCTTCTTGAGTGTATAAATGACTCTTGCTCGTTAAATCATGAGGCATTCCCTCCTCACTTAATAAAAACTATTTACAAGAAAATTATTTACAAAATGAAACTATGTACATCTGGGGTCAAAGGAGTATTAGGTGTGTGAAGCTCCTGTCAAGGCCTCTGGCAGGATGGTAAGGCTGGCCTTAAACTCTTCTAGTGCAGCTGCTGTTGTGGCTTTTTCCGGCAGAGTGTTCCATTCCCTGGTTGATCTTGGGAAGAAGGAGTACCTGTATTGATCTTTTAGAGTGCGCTGTTGGTATATGCGGTGGCCTCCTCTGGTCCTTGGATCTCCGGGTTTGTAATAATTAGAGGGGTCAATATCCACCAATCTATTGCGGATCTTGTATGCCATGGTGAGTCGGTCTTTGCAGCGGCGATCTTTAAGAGGCTCCCATTTTAGTCTATCCATTAAGGAGCTGACACAGCCTGGGGATACGTCTTGGTATTCATTGTACACGAACCTAGCTGCCCTTCTCTGTACTTGTTCTAGGTCTTTTTCAAGGTTATCTTGATAAGGGTCCCATACAATGGAGGCGTATTCCAGGGTTGGTCATTAGAAAAAATGTTTGAAGCCAAACTTTCAATTCTATTGAATGATTGAATGATATATAACAAAAGCTAGTGATAGCTTTATTTAGCTGGTATTTTTAGCATTAATGTGTTTCATATAGATACTGACAACTGAATGTGTTAAAAGTTAGTCCATTATTATTTCATTGCCACTATTATTTGATTTACAATTTAAAATTATGTTTCGTTCTTAGTCAGAATGCGGGTGTGTGTTTGTGAGTGTGAGTATCTTCATATTCTATTATTTTAATTTCATTTTTGGTTTAATAAAATTTCTGTTTTTTTTTTTACTGTTTGACGTTTTCGCTAACACCACCACAAAGTCCAAAAAGGACATCATTACAGTGTCACAATTAAGTTTGAACTTATTTGATGTTTCATCCCGTTTTGAGCCTCGATTTTGTACAGGTAGAGTTGTGTACATTATCCTGCATGGAGGTCCCTTGTTTCGGGCATTTTTAAAAATCAGTGTTGCTATATAAGAGGTAGCGCATGTTTTCCAGGTATCAGGCGTGGCTCAGTCTGACAGGCCAATGGCGAAGTAGGTTTTAGGCTCTTGGTAACTGCATTTCTAGTCAAGGTAAGTTTATCGTATTCATTTGTATTATACTGGAATTATATTCAGCTACAACTACTGTATTCTTTTGTCAGCGTGGTCGAATTGTAAATTTTAAATTTTGCCACGTGAAAACCAGTATGGTTTCATAAATCAAATTGGCTGGATTAGAAAAAAATAAAACCAGTAGCCATTTTACGCAGAAATTTTCAGCATTAAAATTAGAAAAAATGTATAACATAGAAGAAAAGTTGACGGCTCGGCCAAACAGTTCTTATTTAGGAATAGTTTATAACTCTTCAGATGGAATTTTTTATCTGTTAATTGTTGATTTTTGTGTTAGGAAAAATTCACCTACATTGCTATTTATAAACAGCGTGTTATAAGGAAATTGTAACGCTTTTGCACTTATCATACAATTAATTCCACAAACTCTTGTACCTATTTAACTGAAAAAATTAATTCATCACGAAACATGCCATGATCCCACAAAAATTTAATTTCTTAGAATATATTGGAACTCAAACGTTAAAAAATAGATGCATTTTTTACTTACTAAGCTTTAACATACTGCATTGGTAATTGTTGGGAATCATTATCACTATTACATTTTCAATGTGGTGAAGTTTTATGCAATAAAAGGTCGTGCAATATGAGGTTTGTGTCAGATGGATGAAACGACCCCCCCATCGATTGAAAATAATGTCTAGGGTGCTGAAATATCAACAAATTAAGTAAATAATAAACCTTTATTTAGTAAAACGAATATTTCTAATATTTTTGATATAAAATTGGAATACTTTTATAAAGCTTTACATAAAGAAGTCTGGTCACGACCACCCCCTTTACATGTCAATTAGTTGAAATACAGGTGTGCGTTGCAAACGCCGTAACATTGTGCCGGTTTCTATTCGACCTATATTTCTCCGCGTTGTTGTGTCTTTTTATGGCGTTTACTTTTCTCATTTTATGATACGTTATTCAAATCGGCTTTTCTGCCACCTCCACCCTTGTGGGTCTACAAACTTACCAGAGTAAACTAGTTCTGTGTTGTTTCCAGGACAATCCTTTCGTCCCCATCGTATGAATAGTCCACCAACTACAAAGATTCATTAAACTGTGCACTACATATGCTGAGTAATTTTTAGGAAAATGTTTACAGGCATTTTGACCAAAATACAAAATGCTTTATTCTAAAGTACTCTTTTGTTCCTATCAATTTTAAACATTTCAACACAAGCAATCGAAATGCTATTTTATATTAAAAAAATAAAAGTTTAGATGACTCTATAATTGCAACTTAACTATCTACAATGTGGGTCGTACAAACCATTAGATTTGGTCAGCAAAGTGTTGTATTTGGCCGACAGGTCGAAGTACTTGATTGACTGGTCGTTGTATTTGGTAGTTAAGTCAGTGTATTTGGTAGACAAGTCGTTGTTTTTGGTGGATATGTCGTTGTATTTGGTTGATAGATCAGCGTATTTAACGGACATGTCGGTGTATTTACCAACTACATCCTCCACTTTTCTCTCAAGCGCATGAATCTGAGACTGGAGTAAATCTGGATCATTCAGTAAAATCCGTTTCTCTGCAATTGCTTGCACAATGAAAATCACGAGTACTATCAAGGCAGCCATATCGGTAAAGTTCCAGTATACGACAGATGTTCATTGCGCGTATCGTCACACGGAAATTGTCCGAATGAAGTGCATGGGAGCATTGTCGTAAAAGATATGAAGTATGCAAGACCCCCTCATGATAAAAGAAAAATCCACTTATCTGAAAATCAAGAAAAAAAAAATAAACGAATAAAACATAATTTAATAAGGCGAAAAATATCCCCATATATATTATTAATTAAATCCAAAAGAATCACCGTGTCCGCTTTCACATAACGAAAATCAAAAAAATTGAAAGACAACACAGTAAAACGTTAGCGTTTTCATAAAATCTTCAGACGTTTTTAAAATAACAATAACGTTCCTTGGTGACATCTACAATTAAAATGACTTCATGTTTATAGTTATAGAGGGATACTGCCGCGAAAATTTAAGCAACATTTAATATATGGCACATTAAATTGCCCGCGTCTGTCTGAGGATAAGGCAGGTGGCTGTAAGTGCGCTTCCCCATATAGTTTTACAAATGCTCGTTCGCATCTAAATGATCTAAGTCTTGGAACATAACGGATCAACCAAATACGTTAATGCCGTTTGTTTGAAAGTATGGTTAATGACACCAAGACCATGACACCCCCCCCCCTCCAAATCACTCGCGTTCATGATGTTCATGTAAACGATGGTAATATTCACATCATTCCTTTGCATTGTTAACATTAAATCTAGACTTATCGAAAAACACAACCTGTGTACAATTCTAACCCATATTTTAAATCTTTTGCCTACCCATTGAAATCGATCTGTAACGTCAGTGGTACGATTTACGTTGTATACCATTGTTTGTTTTTCTGCGTTAGGTCCCACAGCGTTTCAATATTCTAGACAACGGTATTGTATGAATAGACCGCAGTTGTCGTTACATTGTATGCTTTCTCGCATATGGCTTTGGGGTATGTACGCTTGTTGAACGTCACAAACGGTTGACCAGGTTCCAACGATAATTAATTGATTCTGTCTATTGAAAGCATTGCAACAACCGGTTTATTTTAAAAGGATGGATGGACATGAAATCGTTTCGCTACCCCCAATTTTTCTGCGTTAGGTCCCACAGCGTTTCAATATTCTAGACAACGGTATTGTATGAATAGACCGCAGTTGTCGTTACATTGTATGCTTTCTCGCATATGGCTTTGGGGTATGTACGCTTGTTGAACGTCACAAACGGTTGACCAGGTTCCAACGATAATTAATTGATTCTGTCTATTGAAAGCATTGCAACAACCGGTTTATTTTAAAAGGATGGATGGACATGAAATCGTTTCGCTACCCCCAATTACCAGCGTCTGATTGCAGCGTACAGATTACTTGATTTCGCATTTAATTTATAGTTTAAACGCAACATGGTAAGTCAGAAAATATATGCTTGTAAATTAAGGTGGATGTGCCGCCATCTTGCACATTTGATGATAAGAATGTAAACATTTCTTGAACTGGCTTGTTTCAGCCCGAAATTTGCAAAAGGATATAAAAGCAATAAATATGAGGTCCTACATGTCATTTTGTTTGAAAAGTATGCATACACGAACAGGACAATGCCTTTTTAATCACCCAGAACAGCTGTCGAACTGCGCAGCTACAGACTTATATTGAAGATATAATGATCTGAAAAATTTGAAGGAGGTTCAGTGGTGTCCTCCGTACAACCATTTGTTGAGAAAAAGTTTGAATTTTGCTCATTTAAGTGGTAACTTATGAAGATTGTCTGCTTTTGCAATTACATATACAAACCATTAGTTTTGGTCAGCAAGGTGTTTTACTTTGCGAACAGATCATTGTATTTGGTAGTTAAATCAGTATACTTGGTGGACAGGTCGGTGTTTTTATCCACAACATCCCCCTTCTTTCTCTCCAATGCATGAATCTGAGACCGAATAAGATCAGGGTCATTCAGTAAAATCCCTTTTTTGGCTATTGTTTTCACAAAGAAAAGTAACAAAAGAAAACAGGCGACCATTATTTTGTCTGCCAGAGGGTTACGCCGTCAAAATTCACGCACAAGACTTACACCCCCAAAAAAGAAAATGAAAACCTTTGGACATTTTTACTTTTTCACCCAAAAAAAATATTGTTTTGTGACTAACTTTGAAAAATTCAAACATTTATATATCTAGAAAATTTAAGTGACGATTTACCCCAGATTTTAGGGCGTGCTGTATAAAACGTTACTATATTATTCTAGCATTGGTCATGTACATCCAATGTTCCTATAAGGAATACTCTAAATAACATCAACAGTGATAATTATGAATTATTTATATGATATTATTCTTATCCACATCATTTTAGTAGGTACCTGAAATTGCATGCAAATTGGATTTAAAAAATCCAATGCCACTAACAATCGTCTCTTTGATGATCAACATATGTCTTTACGAAAACTGACAATCTTATCTTATTTTTAAAAAAACCAAAAGCGATAACTAGTTCTGTTTCAATCGTTCTGATATACATTTTGAAAGCTGGATGTGAAACTTACTGGCGTTGGGGATCATAAGCTATATATTATTAGTTGGATACCAGTATTTGTGGATTTTGTTCTTGATCCAAGTATTTAAATTGGAATGCAATTTCCAATACTTATTGTTCTGTTACGATCATTGTCCATGAATTTGCATATCCTCGAAACTATTATTTCCAAGGAATGAACTAAAAATACAACATCTTCCTCGGACACAAAATCTTTTCATAAGTATGCAGCTGTTGCTTGCATCGTTGGTAGCTAAATTAAAAAAAAAAAGGATGACATAAAGCACATTGGTATACATATACGCAATTCTTTTTTAGCTCAACTGAGCTGGTAGTTTAAGTGAGGTTTTTCAGATAAGTTTTGTCTGTCTGTCTGTCCGTGCATACGTTCGACTGTCTGTCCACAAATCTTTCTCTGTCTGTCCGTCTGTACGTCCATCTGTAAACTTTTTCACATTCTCAACTTTTTACTGGCCACAATTGGTGTGTGTGTGTGTGTGTGGGGGGGGGGGGTGTTCAAAATTGACATATGAATATATAAAAGAAAAAAATCTTTATAATTAAAAAAACAACAACATATGGCCAGGAAAGCTTGTGTGGAATTATACTAAGCTTTAAAAAGTAGATATAGTAATTGTGTACCTTGAAAGGTGCATTCAAAGTGATTCACAATGTTTAGAAACCAAATAAATAAAAATAATATCAACCAAAAGAGAAGCATAATTTAAACCAGGATATCATTTGATACATGACTTTCATAATACTCAAGATATATTGAATAAAATTGATAGCTTAAAACACTCTCAAATTAACCCCGTTGATTTCAATCAGCGAAGTGTTTTATTTTACAGATAAATCCGTGAATTGGATGGGCTGATCATTGTATTTGGTCGACAAATCTGTGTATTTGCCGGACTGATCAGTGAATTTGGAGAACAAATCGTGCTTTAGAAGCTAAATCTTTGTTTTTAGACACAACATCCAGTACCTTTCTCTCAAGCGCATGGATCTGAGACTGAACTAAAGCTGGATCGTTCAGCAAAATCCTTTTCTCTGCAATTTCTTGAACAAGAAATATTATTTGAAATATCTAGATCACCGTCGTTTTTATCTTGTATATAAAAGCTGTTGATATTTGTAACCTTCACCCGAAAGTCAACTACTACATGTAAAGTGCATTGGAAAACCCCATACGAACAATGCGTATTTTATATTAACTAGGCTTTGACCCGTGCGTGCACGGGGTGACATTGCATATCGGACATTTACGAAATAGGTACATCGACATACCTTATTATTGACATTTAAATAACAATTAAAGCTATATGCCTACTATAATGCTATTAATTTCACTACACTTTCCTTAGTTTGCATAATCTAAATGTGTCTCGGGAAATGCCCTCACTACAGTTAAAATGCCTCCCATATACCCGTAATGTAGCAGAAAATTGCAGAATCGCTCCGGAACGATTTTGGAAAAAGTTGATAAAGTTGCCTTGAAAATAACAGTCGAATTAATAATAAAAAACCATTTTGAGACAGCAAATACCTTTCAACTAAAAATTTTAATCCATAGAATGGAAGAATTCAACACCTTTTCACCAACGTACACGTATTATTTGTAAAACTGGTCCCGTAGGACATTATTCATTTTTACGATAAATCATACACTCTATCTTCACTCTTCTAACAAATAATTTTATAATGTAACTTTTTTGCATATAATCAAATATTTTTTGTCATCACGAAGACAAAAGTAAGTGCTTAGTTGAAATGTATTTTTTTTTTTGTTATTTTATATTTTCTCTCATAAGAAATCATTAATATAATTATATGAACAGAATATATAGCTAAAGTCCAATAAAAATTTACCAGTATTTGTAATTATTCATGCAGATGTGATTTTGTGGAAACATAAACTAAAGATCCCGTTAGCGTTAATGTAAAATCCAAAAAATCCAGGTGATTTCCAGGATTTTTTGAGGAATTTTCGTTGATTATTAACTATCGAAGCTTAATTGAGAAAAAATGAAAAAAAAATTGGTAATCTTCAAGTACGAATGATTTTTAAAATGTATAAAACAAAAGACAGTATTCTTCCGATTTCTCGGTATTAAAGACCAAAAATTCGAGTCTATTATTCTAATATAGTAGTATAGATAAGTGATGATTATCCGAATTTTACTTTAGGACAATGAATCCTTAGTTATAGTCAATAGTAATACTATTAGTTTGAATACGGATTTTTGGTAACCTTATTTGTTTTCCCAGTGATGAATAAAGGTTTATGCAATGACAAAATAATCAAATTATCTGAGAACTTTGATAATTATACCAGTCAATTGCTAGAATTGAATTTGAAAGGAACTCTCAACATTTATTTTACATTTAAATGCCGCTAGTAACATTAAACGTTGATATGAACACTTTAGTCATTTTTGAAATTGCAATGTTACACATAAAAAGACAAATTTTAGAACATTACTTGCTTTATAAAATGGACGAAAAGAACTTGTGTATGATTAATACATAAATTAGTTGCGAAATTAACAAAATTGCAAAATGTAAACAGTTAATGATATGATGTTAAAAGTAAAACACGATAACCTGGTAACCATTTATACAGTTGACTTAGAAAACAATAGTTATACACGTTCCTTTATATACAGAGTGTGATTGGTGAGTGACACAAACAGATACGGTGAACTAAGGACAAATAGAAGATTTTGTAACCTTTAAGGGGGAGTAGAACAGTGCAGTGTAAAATTATTATGTCAATAATATATTTTGCTTATGTTAAATTCATAAACATTACGATAACCTCTACGTCATATATTAAATTTGCGGTCATTTTCATATCTTGCAAGGGATACATTTTAATATGAATTATTCCTCCCCCTTTTTTGGCATTATGATTTTGTTTGACAATTTAAGTTTACTAAAATAATTTTTTATCGTAAAGGAATTTATTAGCAATTTTTATTCAATAATCTTAGGAATAGAAATGAATTTTAAAATTAGATGTAACAATGCCATTAAGCTTGTAAAATAATGACATCACAATGTTTAGAAAAGTTTTATAAAATTAACCCTTAAAATTGGGGTTTTATGCTAATTTTAAACAGAAAAATCTCAACGGAGATACTACAATAGAAATCACCCCTACCCTTATTTTCGGAATTCTGTCTTTTTGTAAAGTTTCTGTTCAAAAACATGAAAAGAAACATTCTTTGTATTTATATATTAACATTAGTAGAATATCAAAGAGAATATATATTTATATTGGTCTTTGAGTACATCTACATTTCTAAAATTGAAAACGTTTGTATTCCCTCAGCTTATGTATTTAAAATAAGAAAATATTGTATAATGCAAAGTGTCCAAATATGTCGGCCTTCGTAAAACTTGGGGTTTGGGGAGGGGGCACAAATCAAAATGGAGATTTCTTTCATTAAAATTAGATATCATAAAAATTTTAAACAACTTGATGTCCACAATGTGTTTTGCTTATTGCTATATATTCTAGAATAAATATCATATGATCAACAAAAGTCACATGATCATCGTCCTACCTCCCTTAAAGGCCTTACAAAGTGAATGTTGAAGTCAAGTTATATTACTTGAAATTTCGCTATGTTGCATGAGCCTGTTATTGCTATATTGTCGATGCATAACATGATCGTTAGTTTTTGAAATTGGTTTATACTATATTAGGCATCCGGCAAATGTCATAATATACGGTAGATTCCTAATAAAACACCCGTAAAATCACGAGAAATACATCTCGCTGATTTGAAAATCTACCTTTTATTTTTGGACAGATGTAAACTTAATAGAACGATGTGATCACAATTCAGCGTATGCGATTATTTATTCTCACAATTTGATGCAAAACGGTTAAATCGCTGAATCAATTGATCGCGTAAGATGAGAAATCTACAGTATTTACAATTTTACTTTTTGCACTTTTTTGTTACTGTATATTGACAACTTCAAATTCATGTAAATCGTTAATAACTTATCTACAAAGAAGCATTATCTTTAACGTTGGTCAGAAGTCTGAAGTTTTTCTTTTTAGGACTGGATGCTCGTTGCTTTTTTTTTTAAGACTGTATTGATTTTCTTATGAAGAAAAAGCTATATAAATGAATACAAAACTTGTAAAGCTAATAAATGTTTACTTTCTTTTTACGAATATGTAATTCAGTCTACTTAATACGTAAGAATGACATGTGGTGATAACGAACACTGTTCAAAATCCAAAGCCCAAAGAACATACCGGCATACAAATCAGAAGCAGAACAAACAAGGACCTCTAAAAATATAAGAGGTAGGATCAGATGCCATGGAGGATTGAGCATTCTATGCTGGCCGGTGTGCTCTTTGTCGTAATCGGGAAAACGGAAAAATCCGTAGACAATTAGGTGTTTATTTCGGATCTAACAATAATATGAAGAACGTCAGTCAGCATCCAACCCAGTGTAAGATTATAGTTGCTGACAAGGTCGTTGTATCGATCATAGAACTAACGAAAAGGTGATTTCAGTCGAGACTGTTGGAAATCCTGTTCTATGAACTTGTTTCTGAGTAGCTTGCCTCGCATTAGAAACTGTTCATACGTAGAGCATTATCTTGCGCATCGAATTAACTGAGAGATAAAAAAACTCTTAATATCATTTAATCTCAGGTACAATTCAAATTATGAATTTATTTTTTTTGTATTGTGGAAAGCAACAAATCTTCATTTAAAAAATGCTGAATGTGATTATCATAGGTTGGTCATTCCTTTACCTTTAAAAGGAATTAATCTTAAACATTTTGCATGGCTTCTGGATTTTGGGCATGTAAACAAACTAAATCATAAAAAACTTTAAAATCTGTAGGATTCTTTCAGTTGTCTAACTCTTAATCTCTACAACAATACATATTTTCGCTGTAAGATAAAATGATGGCTGGTTTTTATTGGGGAGCATAAGGGATTTACCAACTGGTATATGAATTAGTCTCTTCATTCGAACTAATTTTGATTTATGCAATTTCAAAACATACGTGTTTGACTGACAAATTAGAAATTAGAATTAAAATAATATATTTTTATTTCGTACAGACAACACATGTCAGGAATTTGCCGTCCTGATATGGTGGACAGGCCAATGATCCACACACTGCTTTCACAGGGTAAAACATTTTCCCGTTTTCATCACGTTGTCCAGCAAACAAGGCTTCAGGATGCTCATCTAAACATATATACTGCGTAGCAGCGCTAGCATTATAATAACCCGCGACAAGGTACCCGTGGTACTGCATACTCCAGTCACCGTAGCAAGAGGATTTACCAGGAATCATCAGAACGCTGGACTGTTCTGTGCTACGAGAAACACTGCAAGGAAGGTCGTCACCGTTGTGATGGCCAAACTCAGTGGAGTCGTATTCTGAACCATACATGTATGCATAATGTGAAGTAAACTTCGTAATAAGGTCTGGGTCACGTGGAAGACATACGAATTCAGCGGCTGCTCCCGGGTGTCCATACCAAGAACCTCCAGCAAACCCTTATATATTAAATAATGGGAAACGTCAAACAATTTAAAATTGCTCTTTTAAAAGATTAAATGATGGAATGCATTTGCTGTTTAAGGTTTAAATGCATGTAAAATAAAAATTTCCAGAAGGAATATAATAGACAAATGGTCTTTCGGTATTATCAAATATTTTCCGTTTAGATCAAGAACATGTCATAATGCAGTGCGTTTATTGTATACTTGAATTAATTAATATCTTCATCTTTGACCAGTTGACTACTCACAAATGCTGAAAAGCATTACATTACAAAGAAACAAGTTTGACTTTTATTAAATTCTAAAATAAACCTGAGTAAATAAGTTCACTGTTGTTGCCAGGACAGACCTCTCGTCCCCATCGTGTGAATATTCCACCAGCTTTATGTCCAAAAATATAAACATATACTCATGAATTGTCTAGAACTTTATGAACGATAAACTAATTATATGCTAAGAAAGCAAAACATGTAAAAATGTTAAGAAAGCTAACAAATAGGATGTAGTCATTTACACAAGAAAAGCACTTGAAATTTAGCACTTCGATAGTACCCTTGTATTGGCATGTAATCGATAATGTTTAACGCATACAACATAAGATTTTCAAATTTTTAAGTTATTGCTGAATGCATGATTTATATATAGTATTAAAATGATTAAAGGATTATTTAAAATTGTTTGACTTATTTCTTTGCGAATAAAATCTTCTAAAATTGATCTAATGAATGAATCAATCTATATGATCTATGGCAATGAATAATGCAATATAACTAAACAATAAATATAGAAATCATCAATTTCCTTTTTTTAAAAGTGCATTCAATCCAATCTAAGATAAAAACATATTGTCATAATGAAGTGAACAAACCATTGCTTTTAGTCATCAAAGTCTTCAGTTTGGCTGACAGATCGGTGTATTTGGTCGACAGTTCTGCGTATTTGCCAGACTGTTCCGTGTATTTGGTAGACAAATCGTTGTATTTGGCGACCACATCGTTGTATTTGGCAGTCAGATCAGAATTTTTAGTTACTACATCCTCCATCTTTCTCTCTAGCTCATGAATAACTAAACTAAAGCTTGATCGTTTAGTAAAATCCTTTTTTCTGCAATTACTTGTACAAGGAATATTATTAGAAAAATCCAAACCATTATTGTTTTTACCAAGTATATAACAGCTGTTCACGTTTGTAACCTTCACACGAATGTCAACTACTGAAGTGCATAGCAAAACTATACGTCAACAATCTCATTACAGATTTTATATTTATAAGTGATGATTATTCTTAATATTTTTAGGGACCAAGAATTCTAAAGTTATAGTGACATGTGGTGATAACGAACAGTGCTAAAAATTAAAATTCTAAAGGAAAATAACAAAACAGTCTATCTTTATAGTTAGAACATGGCACGATGGTATGTTTTTTGGATTAATAAAATTGGCATAGTTTTAGTTTATCATACTCTCAGAATTTCATCTAAAGGGCACTGACAAATCCTACTTAAATTTCGCTAGTAACATTGTTATAAAAGAAGACTTTTGAACAAGGTTGTGATTTTCTTTCATAGTTATGTTACACATTGAAAGACTTTAATTAACACGCATGTAAATTGTATAGCTCCATTCAAAGAATTCGTGCGAGACTTTAAATAATAATTTATGAAATCATTAAACATTAGATTTCTTTTGCAGAAAGAAACAAGTTTATATTTTAGATATATATAAAAAATTTTCCATTGCCTATATTAAAGGCTATAAATATTGTACAATAAAATGGAACACATATTTTTATGATTGGCGGTTATCCTTACAATTATCCTATGAATTAAAATTCACTTTATCAATTAAAATGTATCCTTAAATTTAGACATGTTCATCTTTGGAAATGAAATACCGAAAATTGGTGCAAATGATATAATTGTCTAGCAAAGATACGATAACTTGGTTACTATTTACAGATTTGATCTACAGAACAGTAGCTTTAGACGATGCTTTATATACAAAATGTAATCAGTGACACCAAAAAGATATGGTAAACTAAATACCAATTGAATAGAAAATTCTTACAAGTGAACAAGTTTTACTTAATGAATGTTATAGTCAAGTTATTTTTCTGGAAATGTTTATACCATGAGAACAATTCTTGTGTCTGTGGTTAGAGTCACTCTTTTTAATTTAAACTGACCGACCAATATTTATTCCAATATTTGATCCAATGATTATTATTTGACTCCATTGATAATTGGAATAATGACTGATTGGTTATTTGTTGATTGAATAGTGCGATTCTATTGATTGTTATTGTGATTGATTGATATTGATTTATTGACCAATTGTTTTGTATTCACTGATATATTGTTCAGCCAAATACAGCCAAATACCTGCTCACTTCCCTAGTCTCAGTAAACTTGCTATTTATACTAAAGAACACTATTGCCGTTCTGTACAAAGGTAACCAGTTGTTATAGAAACTGCGTTTTTCATATGTAATTGCTTGAAGCATTATCGTACACAAATCATCACTTTTTAATTTGATCCGGTTTTTTGTTGATTTATCTGAGATAATCTGATTATGAAGGCCAAGTATTAGAACTGAAAGCTTCTGTTGTTAAGTTTAAAAAAAGTTAATATTATACCGACATTGAGCTTTTTCATTTTGTACCAGATTATCTTCCAGATTTAAAGAACAAGGAAATGATGTCACATCAATGTTTGAATTTAGAATTAGAAGATAAATGGAATTTAAACGGATTTTATGTGTCTTGACACCGACATTTCGTCTGATTCTGCATTCTGTCGATTTTTTAAATATTTTAACCCTAAATACTATCACTTATCATCAAAGTTTGAATTAATTGAACGATTCTAACAAGATTTGCTTGTTATTAGTTTTTAAATACATATATATGAACTGTAAATAACTGACTCCATTCTTAGTGATATTTTAGATATGGAGGGTAGGAATGTTAACACAAATTACGATATCGTTTAAAAAAATGCTTACAGTCAATCAAAATATTAAGAAAGCGTGAAAAGGCTTGGGTGCAGGGTTTCTTTTTACAATGTCGAAAAGTTGGGGGTTCTCATTTAATTTATTGAACTTTTACCAGGAAATGGGATGCGTATGTGATGGAGAGATTACATCAGCTTTATAAAAAAAATGAATGTCTTATTAGCAGAAAGTGTGTCTTAACCTCTTTTAATGTGATTTAGGGTTTCAAATACTGACAAAGGAAATATGTGATATAATTGAAAGTCGAAAACAACAAAGGGTAACATAATAAAATGTTTTATACAAAAGGATTTCAAGGAGATATATAATTCAATCTTTATATTTTGGTATCTGTTTTTTCTTTCACTATGCCTTGAAACATTAAGAACTTGACAACAAAACATATACTACTCAATTATATTTTTGGAAATCAGATTTGCAAAGAACATATAGTTCTCTTAATACATTTAAGTTGATTAATTTTAAACACTTTCAATCAGAAAATATAATATTTTCAATCTATTTAAATATCTAGTTTCGCTACTTTGCATGAGCCTATTATTGATAAAATGTCTGTGTATAACATGACCGTTATTTTTATAATTGACTTATATAATAAGGCAGCCAACAAATGTCATAATATATTAGAAATTTTACTCTTTGCACTACTTTTTTTCACTATCTACTGACAACTTCGAATTCATGTAAATATTTTATAACTTATCTGATGAGTAAGAAAGCATGCATAATCTTGATGCATTTGTCATGAGCTGCAAGCATTTATTTATTACTTTTTAGCTTGGCTCTGCTGAAAGCAGAGTCCTAGCTGTAAGCAGGCAAATAGCCAATGTAACTTTAAATAGCACAACTTCAAAAGTAAACAAAAAACCGAACAGCGTCAAAGTAAAAGCTTCCGCTATACCAAATAGTTACACAAAGAGCCACTTTTTGTCAAAAGTGTTGGTTTTTGGGGTTTTTTTAATTTCGAGAGAATTCTCTATCTTTTTTAGTTTTCTTATTAATTACATGTTTTAAAAACAAGACCATGCATTTTGGACACATACAGTGCGCATTAATTTCCATGAACTACTTTGCTGCGCATTGAAGAAAAGAGGATTGAATTTATAACGCTTGTTGCAAAATTCAAGGGAGCAACTGTTGAGTTTTTTCCTATTAGACAGACATATTTTTGTTTAGTTTATAGCCGCTTATAAAAATTGGTCACTCTCTGACGCTTTGTCGACATTAGAAGCATGAGAGAAAGAAAGAGAGAGAGAGAGAGAGAGAGAGAAGAAATAGGAAAATGTTAAAATTGTAAGGCTTAATTATGTTTCATTTCTATTTACGAATTGGTAATTTGTTGACCATCCAGTCTTCTTAATACGTAAGAATATCATTTGAAATCAAGTTCTAGATCTAATTATTGTATATAGGAATCACCTTGTCCGTCCGTCCATCCGTCCGACTGTCCGTTCGTCTGTCTGTTTGAAATTCGTGTCCGGTCCATATCTTTCTTATGGAGAAACATTGGAAATTCTTACTTCACACAAAAATTGCTTATGACCTAAGGGTGTGCCATGACCTTGACCCAAGGTCATTAGGGTAAGGTCAAGGTCACTGGCAGAAAAAGTGCAAAATTCGTGTCCGGTTAATATCTTTCTTATGGAAAAAACATTAGAAGTTCTTACTTCACACAAAGATTGCTTCTGACCTAAGGGTGTGTCATGACCTTGACCCAAGGTCATTTGGGCAAGGTCAAGGTCACTGGAAGAAAAAATGAAAAAATCGTATCCGGTCCATATCTTTCTTATGGACAAGTATTGTAAGTTCTTAATTCACATAAATATTGCTTATAACCTGAGGGTGTGTCATGACCTTAACCCAAGGTCAATTAAGAGAGTTCATCGTTTTAAAAATGCTTTATTCCTGTCTGTGTCATGTCTTGTATTAATGGAAATAATTAGAAGCTAAAATTTGACACAAAGCTTGCTTGTCCCAGGCCAAAAAATGTATTTTATTTAGCTTCTCATCCCTGTCTCTAGGAGAATGGCTTTCCAGATTTTTTTTTTTTTGGAAAAAAAATGTGTGGAGGAAAAAAAAGGACAAGTATTGGAAGTTCTTAATTCACATTAAGATTGCTTATAACATGAGGGTGTGTCATGACCTTAACCCAAGGTCAATTAAGAGAGTTCAAGGTCATCGTTTTAAAAAATGCTTGATTCCTGTCTGTGTCATGTCTAGTATTAATGGAAATAATTAGATGCTAAAATTTGACCCACAGCTTGCTTGTCCCAGGCCGAAAAATATATTTTTTTAGCTTCTCATCCCTGTCTCTCTGAAAATGGCCTTCCTCCATTTTTTTTTGATTTTTTGGAAAAAAAAATGTGTGGAAAATTTGTTTTAAAAAAAATCGTGCTCAGTATACCAATAATTTAAAATGTTTATATTAAATGGCTGTTTGACATGTTGATTTTCGTTTTGATTCGAGTCACGTTTGTTAACTATAGGATGCAAATGTCCTCTGCATTAACGTTTAACTTAAAATAAGATGGAATTTAAAGAATAGAATTTGGTTTGAGTACTCAAATTAGCATTAACAGTTTTAAAAAATAGAGCAGGTGTTATTTATAGACAATGGACGGTGAAATAGATTCATCCAATATTTTCTATAATGGAAAAAATACATAAATTATGATTTTTTCTTAGCGGGGGGTATCAATTGTGAGCTTGCTCACAATTCGTCTAGTTTATAGTTAGTAATTTGGAAAGCAACACAACAATGGTTTGAAAATACATCCCTTATCTAAAGCATGTGTTTGTTTTACATGTGGAACATTGTAATTGCATGTTGATCATTCCTTTCATAGGAATATCTGTTGAACATTTTGCGTGTCTTGTGAATTTTGCGCATCTAAACAAACTAAATTGAAAAACTGTAGTTTTTCTTTAAGATGAAATGGGCACCTCAATATTGTGTCGTATATCCAATTAAAATAAAAAATAAAATCTAGCAAAATGTTATATTTCTTTTCTTTCCTAAAATTGTTTCTTTACAGCGTAGCGCAATAGGTAAGATCGTTAACTACGAATCTGTAAGTCATGTGCTCGAATGGTACATTTATAGTTTTTACCTTTCCAAAAATTTATAAAACATTTTTTGGTTAAATATTTTTAAATTCTAACACGGTGAAAATATTTTGATTATTGTGTACTTAAACCCAGACTAATATCGACAAGGGTCCCATACCATCTTAATAAACTCTTAATCTTCACAATAATACAATTAGTCTCTGGAATGGAAAATTGTGACTGAAATTTAGTGAGGAACATCAGAGATATGGTATACAATATGGCAGAAATGGTAAACGACTTAGTCTACTGATTTCGAATCCACTTGATTTATACCATTACAAAAACATACGTATGAATGACGAACTCCACAAATTACAAACTTTACATAAAGTATTCTTATTTCGTACAGACAACACATGTAAGGTAAGTGCCATTCTGATATGGTGGACAGGCCAATGAACCACACACTGCTTCCACAGGGTAAAACATTTTCCCGTTTTCATCACGATGTCCTGCAGTCAAGGCTTCAGAATGCTCGTCTAAACAAATATATTGCGTTGCAGCTTTATAAATATAATGTCCCGCGACAAGGTACTCGTGGTACTGCATACTCCAGCCACCGTAGCAAGATGATTTACCAGGAATCATCAGAACGCTTGACTGAACAGAGCTACGACAAACGCTGCAAGGAAGGTCGTCACCGTTCGATTGCCAAACTCAGTGGAGTTGTATTCTGATCCATACATGTATGCATAATGTGAAGTAAACTTTGTATTAAGGTCTGGGTCTCGTGGTAGACACACAAATTCAGCGGCAGCCCCAATGTGTTCATACCAAGAACCTCCAGCAAATCCTGATAAATCAAAAATGAGAAACGTAAAATAATATAAAATTACCCGATTTACATGAATACATATGAAGGATTTAATACTTCTACGTTTTAATGTTTCACTTCGAACAAAAATATAATAAACAAATATTTCAAATTATTGAATAGTTTCCGTTAAGATAAAAACATGTCATAAGGCTTTTGTTGTAAAATTTAGATAACCACTTGGATTACTTCTCATGATAACACAGCACAACAAGGAAACAAGTTTGTTCGAATTTTATTAAATTTTAACATATACCTGAGTAAATACTTTCCGTGTTGTTCGTAGGACAATCCTTTCGTCCCCATCGAATGAATATTCCACCAGCTTAAGATTAAAAATTATAAACCTTAATACATTAACTATTCACAACTTTATTAAAATGATGAGGGACACCTTCATATTGTGACCAACTTCCTATAAAAAAAAACGATAAAATCAAGTAAAATATTATATAACTGTTTACCGCTATCAATGTTACTTAACGGGAAAGTTCTATTGATTTGAGCGTTAGGTACCAATATTTAAGTCATGATTTCGGAACCAACTAGGTTTAGTATCTTTTCCTTTTCAAACTTTGGTCAAATATTGTAAAATTTAAAAATTCTAAAATGGTAACAGTTTTTTGATATTTATGAACTTTTATCCACATCAATATCGACAGATGTCCAATACCAACTTAAACAATATGCTAAATATGTGCCATTATGATACAGAAAGCTAAGGAAAATAAAGATATCGGATAAAAAGTAAATAGTTATCAATCTAGAACCGTCATTTAGACAAGAATATGGTTTAATAATTATTACTTTGATAAGACATCGGCGCTTCTGATTGGTCGAAAAAAATTGTTGATACCTGCATCAATAACATTCTCGCCGGATCTACTTTTCTCAGCTGTTCTGATTTAACACTATTTATAGAACGGGAATTTCCAAGATAAAAACTGTCAAAAAATGTAAAGTTGTGTCTGTTTAAACAAAAGCAAACAAAATACAACTTTATAAATATAACATATTAAAATTTAACCTTCAGAAATAATCAATACACATTATTTAATTCACTAAGTCTTCTCACGATTACGACTGCTTGAGATCAACGATAAACATTCACGGCGAGGCTGGCTGTTCCAATTCCCAGGAATGATTATAACAAAGATATAGGCATATACGCTTTCACGGTAACAGTGCTGTTCAAATTTGGTAACGATGAGTTTTAAATCAACACACGTACATGACTGGTTATCAGAATAAGCATGTTTTTTATTGCTTGTCAGGATTTTTGAATGAAGATAATACGTACTTGAATATCCTTTTTTGTTTCCTTAATATTTCTTAATATAACAAAACAATTTAAAACTTGATTGTTATATCTTTCGATTTCAAGCTTACACGCAATTATTTTAATGATACACGCATGTACATTCCTAAAATAAAATGAAATTAATGAATTTCAAGTAATGTACATGCACTTTATCGAAGAAAAAGACTGCGATTTCTTCTTAAATTATAAACGTTCCGTTTATAAATTTATGATCAGCAGCGAAAATTAAAATTCTTTTCTTAAAAGGTAGCCTCATCGATCCATGCATGCCTCCATTGAATAATTTTGTGTAGTCAGGCAAGCTTTTTGGAAAGATATTACTTGTGCAATTAAAACATTTAAAATATACATATTAAGATTGTCAACTTTTAAAGCTCTTGCTGAGTGTATTAGTTATGAAATATTAGTAAAATACTTATATTTCTATCTTTGCGTATAAAACATACTAAACTGATCTTTTGAATGACTTTATCGATATGATCTTTGACAATAAATAACGCAACATAATTCAACAATGATATACAAATCATATTATTTGTAAAAATTGCATTCCAATCTAAACTATAAGAAATGGTTAATACTTAAAAAAAACATTGCCTGTGGTCAGCAAAGTGTTGTATTTGGTGGATAGATCATTGTATATGGTAGACAGATCCGTGTATTTGCCAGACTGTTCAGTATATTGGTATACAAATCGTTGTATTTGGCGATCACATCGTTTTATTTGGCAGCCAGATCAGAGTTTTTAGTCACCACATCCGCCATCCTTCTCTCAAGCGCAAGAATCTGGGACTGAACTAAAGCTGGATCGTTCAGTAAAATTCTTTTCTCCGCAAACACTTGTAGAATAAATATTATCAGAAAAATCGAGACCATCATTGTTGTGATTTGGTAAAACAGCTGTTTACGTTTGGTAATCTTCACACGGACAACAAATACCGCTGCACTTTGTTTTTTTTAGTGTAATTAATTCACTAGTTCACTGAAGTGAAACATTTGTGCATAAGGTTGGTAATATTTCAGTTCCTTTATCAAAAACGTTACACAAACGCCAAGAAAATTAATGAAATTGTCATTTATTTAAAATGCAACAGGAACTCATAATAGATAAACAAATCAGTAAAGGGAAGATCACTCTTACACTATATATTGCCTATGAAACTATAACACATTATCCTCCCCAGTGTATCAAATTACAATAATATACAAATAAAACAAACCGCTATCAAAATGATAGAACAATGTACAAAAGAGGTAGCAGACAGAATCGTCCACAGTAAAACCTAAACGTTAGTGCTCACTGCCACCCAACGTGAACTTGTTGAAAAGAAATACACCATAGCAAAAAGTAAAAACCCTGTTTGTTTGAAATAAAATGCTCAAGAGTCACCTATAATGTATCAATGAAAGATGTAACAAGGGGGTGGGTTCATATCTTACACATAACGGAAAAAATTGTATGACAATTTTGAAAAGACTAGAAACAGCATAAGATTATATTAATATCTGAATTGTTGCTGTAGAATGATCAAAATTGAAGTAAGGCACGTTAATAGTGACCACCAAGAGTAGAACATTTTTACAATTGGATATGGCGACAAATAATAAACTAATAAATTATACACATATAAACACAAACCAAAAACCCCAAAACTGAATAGAAAGTAATATCTATGTACAAACATGTATATTATTTATACATAAGTAAAATTAAGACTCTGATACAGCAGATAACTCTGACCTATATATGTAGTAAGATAGCTCCATCCCTTCAAAGTAATCCTCCGAAGAAAAAAAACACCCCAAAACACTATAAACATACAAGAAGATTCCCAAGTGAAATATCCGGTTTAATGAACTTTTTAATTGCGTCTTAATTCCATCTCCCATCTTTTAAACAGACTTTTCAGAGCACCCCATTCTTGCTGCATAAGTCGCTACAACAATTTAAAAACTATCCCCCTTGTATAACTTTAGATGAAGTCCAATAAAAGATACTGCGAAACTCATCTGTTTTGTGACAAAAGAATATGAAACAGGGTGTCCGTCTCTAAATGGAAACAATGGATTTGAATAATATCCAAATGTGTGTGTACAAAAGTAGAGCTTGAACTGACATTTTGCTAAATTCTGAGAAGCATCACAACCAGAGACCTAAATAACATTGTTTACTTATTTCTCTGATCATAACAAACCATGGTAGGAGTCTTGGGATGGCAGTGTGTACAAACACTCTTTTGTACTGTGGCAGTTTTTGTATTGTATATTGGAAACAAGTGCCTAATTCCTACTTATAACTAAATGGTATCTTGGTATATTTTGTTCATTTTAAATATTTTAGATATCATAGTATTAAATAAAGATTTTCTGTAAAAATAACATAATCATGCACTTTACATGTATCTGGGTTTTTTCCAGGGTCAAGTGTTATACAAATTAATATTGTCATAATTGCAATTGAGGGTTTAACTGTCAAATTTACTTGAATTTGAGTGTCAGTAATAAAACTGGTTATATATTAATTAATTAAAAAACTAATAAAGATACGAACACTGATGAATAATTATGTATCTTTTTCATCTTTATGTTCTGCATATGAAATGACTGAATTAAACAACAAACCTTGAACAATTAGAATATAGATATCTACGAGGGTTGTTCGGAAATTATTGAGACATTTACTATTATTTTCTTGGGAAAAAAGATAAACCCTTGAAATTTCACCAAAACATACACCAGGATAGAGTTTACCAATGTAAAAAATTTATTGTTCATAGCATGATTAGATCATTCCTGGTAAACTGACCAAATTGTCATCGCCCAGTTACCCGGCGCAACCTCAAACTTACTGCAACGTCATTTTAACGCTTCTTATTGATCCAATGCTTTAAACACCTAACAAACAAAGTGAAATTAGAATAAATTCTTCATTTCTCATATTTTGTTTACATTTCAAGATGTCAACATTCGTATATTCCCTCCATTCTTGATTTTTGTGGAAAAAAATCGGGTCATTTCTAACCGAAAGTCAAATTACTGTGAAATATCTCCTACAGTGATTCTGTGTACATATTTTAGAACTATTGACATCAGTTAGTGTGTAAGAAGTAATTGATATTTAGTCACTTTGTCTGAATTCTAGCTAAACAATTAGTAAAAAAGACTATAAACTGAAGTTCTCTATCCCTTGCCATCGTATATTTTTTGTTAAAGCAATTGGGTGGCATTAAAAGGTCTTTTTCCGAAATTTCCATCAATTTGATGTATATTCGCTGCGCCGCCTTGACGTCAAATTTCCATATACCGTCGTTTTCAAATTCCTATTGCTTGGTAAATATATCTGTACCATATCCGTATTACAACTCAAACACCAATGAAACTTAATCAAAAGTTAGTCACAATAAATAGCAAAATGAACATATATAATCTGATTTCTTTTAGTATAAGCTGTAAGTTTGCGGACACTTAGATAGACGATGTTTTAGTTTTCTTACTCTCCGAGTTTATGCTTGCGCCGGGTACCCCGACCATCGATTTGTTAACTACCGTTTTAAACAAAATATTAAACATATTTTGAGTATTACTTTCTTTAATTATTTGTTAAGGTTTCTTCAATGTTCATGCCAATTTTCACCCTAATTCGTTACTTAGAAAGGGAAATATCCGTGTTGTCTCAATAATTTCCGAACAACCCTCGTATATTCATGAATCTGAATGCATGACGAGTTGTCTTACTATGTTGCAACATATGAAAACTTCATCGGCATATTCTATAATTTTCGTTATTATGTAAAAGAAAAAGTAATGTGTAATCACACTAGCTTGGGAATTACATTGAAACACTACAACGACACAAAGATAGAAAAACCCCGGATGTGTGAATGAAGTTTTGAAAAACCTGGATGTTTTGTATTATAACAATAAAAGAAAGGCTTTAAATTGAGTTTTGGTTTTTTTTATGTGAATAGGATATTGTTTTATACCTATACAATGTGATAAGATATTCTTGGATCGATTATACTGACTACTAAACTAAGCAAATTCCTATAAAAATATATATATTTTCTTCACGATATAATTTCCACATTACGTTAAAGCATTGAAAGCAAATTCTAAACATTTTTTTGGAGTGACTAATATTTGTTTGTATATCGTTTTTTCTTGCATTTTGCATAATATTATTTCTAAAATATCGATATTCAACATGACCATAAATTGAGATTTTTCTAAATATTTTATATGGTTTGTGACTTTGAGCTAAATGAAATACCGTTAGTATTAAATTGGCTGTCAAATTAATGATTCTCCACAGTAATACATATTTTATCTGTTGTTGAAAAAGAAAATAAGCCAATGGATTAAAAGTTTTCCATTGAGGATACTAAAAATACTCGAGATTTGTGAAACAGTGTATCACAAATTTGAACAATTTTGATTTATACTATTTAAATAACAAACACAACTAAATAGATAACTAAATAAATTTGCTTGTTATTTATTTATTTGGTACACACAACACATGTCAGGTATCTTTCATTGTGGTATGGGGGACAGGCTAAGGATCCACACACTGCTTTTACTGGGTAGAAAAGTTTTACATTGTGGTCATCTTGTCCTGCAACCAGACTTTCTGGGTGCTCATCTAAGCATATATATTGAGTTGCAGCTTTATGATTAACACTACCAGCAACAAGGTCCCCGTAATACTGCAAGCTCCAGCCATCGTAACGGGAGGATTTACCAGGAATCATCAGAACGCTGGACTCTACCGTGCTCCGACAAACGCTGCAAGGAAGGTCGTTACCTGCGTCATGGCCAAACTCAGATATATCGTATTCTGATCCATGCATGAATGCAACACTTGTTTTAAACTTTGTCGTTAGGTCCGGGTCACGTGGTAGACAAACAAATTCAGCGGCAGCTCCAGCATGTCCAGTGTGGTCGTACCAAGAACCTCCAGCAAATCCTTAAAAAATAAATAGTAATCGGTAAAAAGAAACCAATGATAGATAATGCAAAATTTAGGCCCAATTTCTAATATACACGCATTTTTCTGATATTAGAAATTCTAAATTAGAGCCATTTCAACAAGACGTCCGTTTTGACTTCCGGTAGAAAGTAATTATCGACCTCTTGCATTAATATTTAAAAAATGACGCTGGTTTGAAGATAAAAATAACAGTTTAGTAGGCACAGCTTATGAGTAGACATTGTAATATATTTGTTAATTTATTTCATATTGACTGTTTTATCAATGTGTTGCAATAACAATAGAAGAACCTTTTTATTAAACTATCTTTTTTAAAATAAAATTCTATCTCAAAGTGATGTAATGAAATATGGGTCTGTCTTATTTTTTCATATATTTGAAAAAAGCAAGGAAGGTCATTGCCACCACCAAGACCAAACTCATTTGAAAAATATTCTGACCCATACATGAATGCATTACTAGAGGTATACTTTGTAGTAAGATCAGGGTAAGATGGTAGACAAACGAACTTGGCGGCTGTTCTGATATGGTGATGAATTTGTTGAATTAATGTTTGTATTTTCTTATTCCCTCTGAAAGAAAATTAAAGCATATTAATGTCATTGAGCTGCTAAAAATGTGAAAAATAAAACATGACAGGTCTTGTCAATTTGTTGTTCGTAATCAATAAGGTTGTCTTTTTTCCAGAATAATGATTTTTTTGTGATGGTGCGATGTTTCAATTAATTACTGCTCAGTTTAAACAAATACCACTATTACAGCATACAGGGTTGACTGTAGCTGTGTATAACATCGTTTGTTAACTTGCAAAATAATAAAAACTCCAGTTTGGTTGTTGAATCAATAAAACACTTAGTTTATAAATGCATTTATCGTAGAGAAAAAAATGTGCGAAGAACGTAGTAATATAAAGATAAAACAATGAATTTTCTTCAGACAAAATTCAGACGGATTGACTGTTTGTTATTACATGTACAGCATTACTAGAAACAATATTTTTAAGATCGGTCTCAATGCAAATGTGTTATCATTGTCATCATTATTTCAAAAAGCCCATCTATATGCGACCTTTTGCTAATTATACTCAACTGAATGAACCAGTTCTTTTACAAGTTTTTTCGTCCCCATCGAACCTATATTTCTCCAGCGTTAAATAAAAAGTTTGAATAAATGAAATACACACAGGATTAATAATTGTGCTCTTTTAAACAATTACAATAAGAAGTACATACAGAAAACATAAGGACGATATCGTGAGGTTTCAGAAGAAGTATCTCCTGGTTACTGACTTTTGCAGTGTACAAATTTTTGATATTTTGCAGAAAAAGTATAAGATTACTTTTGTGTGTTTCTATTCTAGTTATGATGTTTTTGATGATAAAATGTATGTGTACTGAACTATATATTAAACCGTTGATGTTTTATTTACCTATATTCACCAAATAATGACAGTTTTCCACTTTTGGAAATGAAAGATGTTTGAATAACCAAAAGAAACTGACGGTCACCATATGCAAGAACCCGGACAACTAAAGTAAAATGCAATCTAAGGGGAAGGAAATTCTAATTTTTAGAATAAAAGGCGAAACCCTTTTCAAAAAGGAGATAATCACAAAACAATGAAAAAAGGGTTTATGTCTCTATAAAAATAATTTTCTCAAAAACTCTGCACCACCAATGTCAATATTTACACCAAAGCTTGTATATGAATATAATTATAGTAAAGGTTTAAAAATTGTAAAAACCATGGAAAGCCAAACATAAGTTAATGTACCCCGTCTCCTCATAGAATGGATTGCAATGCAAGGCTTCTATGAATACTATTAGATGGGCAAAATACCTAAGAAAACATGTATTTCTAATAAGTGTAAAAATAAGACATTTTGTTATTTGGGTCCCTTTTTTTTATTTGTAATATATGTGCGATGTATGATAACGCTGCATCATCCGATTTCCTAAAATGTAAATAATACGACAATTTATGACTTATTGTATGGGTATTGTTATATATAATGAAATTCAATAGATTAAAAAGAAAACAAAATGTGAATGTATTTGCAAAATTACCTGAAGATATCTTTGCATACCACATGATAGAGCTTGCTTCCAATGTTTCAATATTTTCTTATCTAAATTGGTCATTGTCGTTTTTTTAATGGGATAATGAATATAGCATACTTCTGACAAAATATTAATACATTCACCACAAAAGTAATTCTCTTACTCATAATAATTGTTCCGGCATAGTGCATAATATTTGAGCAACGGTAACTCAATATTTTCAATCAGACCAACTTTTTTAATGTTTATTTATCTAGCATTTTGTTGTCTTACGCGATCTTGTTATTCATCAGTTATCGATATTTAACGTGAGTCTTTCATATTCTATGTTGTTTGTTACAATTGAGGTCTTAGACAAAAATTTTGTGTTTGGTTGTTGAATACTTAACGCCCAATAACACTCCAATATTATATACTTGTACTGTCATATAAATTGACGTCGAATTTAAGTATTTCATAAACATTTGATATTTGTCGAACAATTTATAGCCAGTCTGAGTCTGAACTATTTTGTTTGATACCATTATAAAAGATGTCTGATAGACAAACATCACTACATGTATATAGAAATGTACTTGGTTTTTTTATTTGGTACAGACAGCACAAGTAAGGTATTTGCCGTCCTCATATGGTGGACAGGCTAATGACCCACACACTGCTAAGACAGGATAAAATAATTTCCCGTCGTGGTCATCTTGTCCTGCAGTCAAAGCTTCAGGATGCTCATTTAAACATATGTACTGGGTGGCAGCTTTATGAATAATGGCTCCCGCCACGAGATGACCGTGATACTGCATGGTCCAGCCATCGTAACAAGAGGATTTACCAGGAATCATCAGAACACTGGACTGTACCGTGCTACGGCAAACACTACAGGGAAGGTCGTTTCCGCTGCGATGTCCAAATTCATTGGTGTCGTATGCTGATCCATACACGTATGCAGTACCTGAGGTAAACCCAGTTACTAAGTCTGGATCACGTGGTAAACAAACAAATTCGGCGGCGGCCCCGGTGTGGTCATACAAGGAACCTCCAGCAAACCCTGAAAAACCCAGGAAAGATAAATTAAATGCATTAATAATTGATTCCATATTTTAATACACATATTTGACTGATACAAGAAAGCCTGAAATTAGAACTTTTTCAACTAAACATTCATCTGGACTTTGGGCAGGATGTATCTATTTACTTCGCGCATCAATATATGTTAATGACCGGATGATTTTCATTTTACGTAATTCAAAATGTTTCCTATCCTTTACACCCCTGCGAATGTTATTGTCATTTAAATTTTAGACCACGTGATTTTATTTGACCCTTTCTGTTTCGCAGTAAAAATCAAGACTCGTGTTTATAGTCTATTTCATAGAATCTAGGTACTTGGAGTCAAATATAAAATCTAGAGGTTTATTGATTTTAAACGTTATTTTCATTAATTGGTGGATAAAGTGTGTTCTAGAAATAAATGTGACAATACAAAAAATAGATTTTGTCTGCTGTTGCAATATTTAACATGCTTGCAGAGATCCCCCCTGAGGATTAATTTTCGATCCGCGCCTGACCTAGTAGAAGCACCAATAGTGAAACAGACTAAACTATTTTATGCAGAATGTTCTTTGAAAATGGCTCGATATACTAAGTTTTTATGCAAAAAAGACATTCATTATTTTTCTAAAAACATGGTATTGCACACCACAAGCATCAAACATGGCTATAATTTTATTAAGCAACCCAATGTTTATATTTTCAACCAGTCTACACGTGGTTGAACACCACGATAGATAACTCTGTTCTGAATATTATCGTTTAATATGAATAACCGCTAGTGAAATAAGACATACATCTTTATAGATTTTCATGTTTTAACATAAATCCAAGAAGGCTATTATATGAAAAACGACCAGTACTTACGTATTTTGAGAATATTATCCGAACACTTATAATACTTCCGCTAGAAATTTCACAGGAACTGAACAAATCTCGGTGAAGTCTCGTGAACTTTCATTCGAGCACCTCTGGATTTATTATATACTTAGCAACGATAAAGAAAACATTCCGAACACATTGCAGGGGTACTTTAAATTTCTTTTGATACCTTGGAAGTTGTATACCTTTTTGGGAAAAAAATTGATTGAACGGCCTTCAGCTGTAGTTTCTATGCAAATGGGTTCTAAAATGGTAAGGTAAACTTTGTAGTTATGTGTGCGGGTCACGTTGAGGTCAAACGAATACATCAGCGGCTCTGATGTAAAAATAAAATGAACACCCCTCCCGTGAATCATAACAAATAGAAAAATTGTTTTGTGTCATATTTAAATTGCGTGTATTTTACTGATATTCTTTATAAATTTTCTTCTCATATTGCTTATTCGGTTTTGTACTTATCGGAAATACAAAAAAGATAATAGTTTTAGATTTTACATGCACCAAGTCCAGTAAAATTGTTAAGAAAAAGGTAGGTAGAATCGGTAGACGAATAGGCAATATACCAATATGTTTTCCCTCACGTGATATTGCTTTAATTAGGAAAACGTGACAAAAATGTTGTTTCTGACCAAAAAATGGTCCTATTGAAAAAGAATTACCGCGTACACATTAAATTAATCATAAAAGCAACAAATGGACGGACAGCAAATCAGTTCTTATTTACATGTAGATACCTTTAGCTCAAAGCTTTCTAGCTGTTATTTTTATGTGTGAATTGTTGATCTACATTAATTTAAGAAAATAATAATTTAAAAACTTATTGCTATTCATAAAAACCCAGCCATTTGGACCTGTGGGTTATGTATTGTAACGCCTTCCAAAAAAGCGTTATAACACGAAAATATGAATTATAATGCCGTTTTAAATGGCGTTATATATGTAACGCCTTTCTAGAACGCTTTATATAACGCCTTTCTAAAAGTTCTACGAAAGTGTATAGGGGCCTACATTCTTTGTTTTATAACTTATACATTGATAAACTTTTTATAGTTTTACTAACATGTTTATCAGTACTGTAGACATTGTGTGTCTTTCCATTCATAAAAAATATTTGGTATTGCATTTTGAGAAAAAATAAAAGAAATTATGACATACAACAGAAAAAATACTGCAAACTACCAGCTCTAGCCAGCAAACTACCATTGATACATACTGTGGACTCATTGAAATTTGAGTTGGTTCACTTTGTATAAATTTTGTAGATCCCCTATCAATGTCATTGAATCCAAAAGGAATTTAAACAAATTGTAACTCCACAAACTTTTGTTCACATTAAACTTTAAAAAATTAAATAAAACACGAAAAATTGCTCCATAAAAATCAATCCACAATATTAATAAAGGAACTGAAACTTCAAAAAAATAGTAAATTACCAATCATTCGAAATCTTCTGGAAAGACGATATAACGTATTAATTTGCGTTATATACTTTATTTATTGAGAACAGTACGCCAACAGCTAGTTTAAGTGCATGCATGCATTTTCTCGGTAAGCAAACTGATCTTTAAACAATGTTTTAAAGATCGGTTCTGCGACCACCTCCACCCCTGTGCAGTCAACATACTAACCTGAGTAAACTAGTTCTGTGTTGTTTGCAGGACAATCCTTTCTTCCCCATCGCACGAATATTCCACCAACTACAAAGATTTATTAAACTGTGCACTTTTCGATATTTTGGGGGAAATGCGTTTACAGGCATTGTCGTGGTGCATACAAGCTGTCTTATTCTGAATTACCTTTTGACTTTCTGTTTGTTACTCACTAACAATGTTCCGCAATTTAAAACTTAATATCGTAATGCTACTTTATTGTATGATTCCATGCAGTGTGACTATCTTCAATGTGACTCGTAAAAACAAACCGTTAGTTTTGGCCAGCAACGTATTGTATTTGGTAGACAGGTCAGTGTATTTGGTAGACAGGTCAGTGTATTTGGTAGACAGCTCGTTGTGTTTGGTAGACAGCTCGATGTGTTTAGAAAATTGGTCGTTGTATGTGGAAGTTAAGTCAGTGTATCTAGTGGACAGGTCAGCGAACTTTGCGGATTGGTCGTTGTTTTTGGTGGACAAGTCTTTGTATTTGCTTATTAGATTAGCGTATGTAATAGAAAGGTGTGTGTATTTACCAACTCCATCCTCCACTTTTCTCTCTAGAGCATGAATTATCTGAGACTGAAGTAAACTTGGATCGTTCAGTAAAATCCGTTTCTCTGCAATCGCTTGAACAATAAGAATTACTATGAATATCAAGGCATTCATATCATATTATATTATACATGTATAAGCTAACAAAGCAATACGGAAACTCGCTCTTCATGAAAGTATTTCTTTAAAATCATATAGTAAAAAATTGTTTTTGCTATATACCTTTGGTTTATATTAGGATATTTTATTCCAGCTATTTATATGGGTTTTTTGGTTTCATTTCAAATTGCTATCTTTAGAAAAATGAATAACACAATGTTTTGATAAATTTCCATTGCACTTTACGCAGTGCATTTGCGTGCGACGATCAACGCATTGAACATCTGTTATATACTGGAACATGACATATAATATATTTATTTCACTTTAAAAGTTTGATTATTTTATGATAAAAATTATTTTATGTATAGATATTGAATCGTAACATGCAGTGTTTGAATAAAATAAAGTACTAGTATTAATTACTGCAAAGGGGTAGCTGGGCTATTTTTCAGTATCTGTATGTTCATATTCATGTTCAAGGGGTCATAGTCTCTGATGTGTTCTTCTGAATATATGCTGTCCTTAATACTGTATACAAGGTTATTTCCGCCCCTCGTTATTTTCGTCCCTCTACACTTGCAGACAGCTTCGCCTCGTCTTGAATTCGCCCAGACACAGTTGTGTTTTAAGAAAGATAATTTGAGACATTGAAATTCGACCAGTTTTACATTCGCCTGCTCACCATGAGATTTTCCTATATAAGTAAATACTTGAAGTAAAAACACTTGGACGCCTGCATGTCCAAACATTTGTTGAATAGATTAACCTTTTGCATCATAAGAGTTAAATAAAAATGATATGAAATATTTAAATTTGTATTAGATTAGGTAACTTATCAATATCGGTGTATTACCCAAGTCTAAGGTGATGACCATTACACTGTATATTTTATTTTGTGTTTATCCAGACATGGAGGTAGTACATTATGAAACGACGTACAAATAAGAGTGATGTAACAATAATTTAAGTATAATATATAGTGTCAGAAATTGTTTCTCGTAAAATTAATCAATACAAGTTTTTGTACAGCCAAGTGTTTTGAACCAAATAAGAAATCCTCCTTCAAGGAGAGTAAATTGACTGAATACCTATTCAATATTAATATATTCCTATGCAATCGTACCTTTGATAAGAAATATCTCAATAAAAAGGATTTCACATAATATAACGTTAAGTTTAAAAGTTCAACATTATATATTGAAAAATTTAAAGATATAGGTGCACTTAGATTACCTATTAGACTACATCGCTTAGCCGTCCACTGACATTCCATTTTGAAATCTTCATTTCGTGAATGTGTCTGCAGCTCTTCTGTAAGGAAAATCTTAAGTCGTGCTAATATGGCCATCAGAAGGATAAGAAAAATGTTACATCCAAAAACAACATGCCGACGCACAGTCAAACCGACGAGGACGAATGCTGGATAGTTATCGTGGGCAACAGAAGACGAACAGGCAATAGAAATGCATATAAAATAGAAGAAATTATTTGGTCAAGCTCAAAATATTACATAGTGAGAATTATGTTAGTCCGAAGGATAAATGCAACAAGATGAGGGTTTCCTTAAAATGAATAGAAAAAGGCATTTTATGTGCTTTTTTGTACACACGGAGCATTTTATCAAACAGTAAACTATATTTTTAAAAACATTTGTATTTAGTACGGAAATGCTTTTATAGACCAAGGGACAATATGCATACAGATGGTCAACGGCCAGGTAACAAATTGTTTAGCAAGGTAGAATAAAGCCAAGAGACCCAAATTGAATAACAAGTGATAAGGAGCTAAGATGTTGCTCACCAAATGGTTACATGACAAATTGTTTTGCCAGGTTGCAATGAATGGAGAAAGTGAGATAAACCCTCTTAGGCATATTCTATGATTTTTGTTACTACTAGTATGTAATAAATTGGAATGAGTCATCTAAAGATAAAAAAGGAAACGTGTATGATTTTTTTTTAGAAACCTTGATGATTTTTGAAAAACCTTGATGATTTGTATCACGATCGGAGAAAGCTTTAGATGTTTCTATAATTACTAAGTCATTCCTGATAAAACTTATTTTGTGTAACTAAAATATACAACATGACTTTTTGAATAGTCATGTTGTATATTTTAGGTTTGATTTTTATGTTGAATTCGTCTGAATGAGAAACACCACTTAATAGTCTCACCCTTTTTGATGATTGGCATATCAGGGCAATATTTTTTTTATGATTTTATATAGTGGGTCAGATTATATATTATATGTTGAAAATGTATCAGCAGTGTTTTGCTAGTCTCGTATGACCCTCTCAATCTTAAAAGGTTTTTTTTTTTTTACATCCTTGTCATTTATTTGAATAAATGGCCAATGTTCATTTTTTAACTGTGTTATGTTTTTCTATATTCATCAAAAAACCTAGTGTAGTCGTCTTGCGTCTGAATAACAAAGGAACATAAAGACTTGCTTGTATTGTTTATTTGGTACAAACAACACAAGTTAAGTATCTGCCATTGTGGTATGGTGGACAGGCTAATGACCCACATACTGCTTTAACTGGGTAGAAAAGTTTTCCATCGTGGTCATCTTGTCCTGCAACTAGCTTTTCTGGGTGATTATCTAAGCAAATATACTGGGACGCTGCCTTATGTACGTAATCTCCGGCCATGAGGTCCCCATGATACTGCATGCTCCAGGCATCATAACAAGAGGATTTACCAGGAATCATCAGAACGCTGGACTCTACCGTGCTACGACAGACACTACAGGGGAGGTCATTGCCTGTGTCATGGCCAAAATCAGCACTTGAGTCGTACTCTGATCCATACATGAATGCAACGCTTGACGAAAACTTTGTGGTGAGGTCTGGGTCTCGTGGTAGACAAACGAATTCAGCGGCGGCTCCGGTGTGGTCCCACCAAGAACCTCCAGTAAATCCTTCAAAATCGAAAATAAGAGGTGGTTAATTTGAGTTAATCTTTTTTGAAAGTAATTCTTTTATAATATAATTAGAGTATCCCCAGTGATCTTGTTTTCATTGTCATTTACAAGACTAGTATATCTATCTTTGAATGTGCCTTGTATTTAACTACTGCTCAAGTCTAAATCATTTTCTTCCTTATCAAGATAAATGCTCGAACTATTCAATGTAATCACTGTGCAGCATAATTATGTAAGTGCCACGGTGGCATTTTTGCACCTGTCTGAGCTGCATATATCGAAAAATTCAAATATTCCATATATGTACCGCCTAAAAATTATGGCTACAATAATTTATTTTTTTATATGGCTATAATAATTTTATTATTTAATCGCTCGCTCGTATCCTTTTCTACTAAATGTCCGACGAACAAGAAATGATATTGGTGTGACCCTATGGAAAAATTATTTTCCTGTGGGAATTTAATTTTGAAAGGTAAATATTTCAACCTGACAGGTGAGATACAAGGATAACAAAAGTGGTCGTAAACTCTTAAAGCAATAATTTTGAGCGGATGATTATATTTCTTCTACTTGTTTCTTATTTATGAATTAAAACTATTTAAAATTGGAAAAAAAGAGTGGAAATAGAACAGAAAACAGGGCAGAATTTCCTGGATGCGGGAAATTAATAAAAATATTATATTCATAGTTTATTTAAATACAAGCGCCCGGGGTCCGACGAACAAGAAATTTTAATATACCTCTGTGAATAGTTTTTATGTAAAATTACAACGAATAAACACGCTATTCTATCTAACCGTGAAAACGTTTCTGTGCTTTGAGGCCATATGGTGAATAGTCATCGAAACTATTCAGCGGTGGCATTCGATATCCCTCCATTACCTATCCGATCGCTAAATTAAATTCAAAGTCCGATAACTATAATTTGTTTATCATAAAAAAATTCTATATCGCCAACAAATAGAGTTTTCTTCGCCGCGTGAAATAGTTGCTGTCTTTGGGGACAATAAACTTGCTATCGTCCTCATAGCCAGTAAATAGGTATATAATATTGGTGTGGCCTAGGAAAAACAATATTCCTCTTGGAAATTAGAAATTTCCTATCGGAATACACGTACTTACTATAGGAATTTCAATTCCGATAGAATTTGATAAAATCTGATAGGAACTTTTAATCTCCAATTGGAAAACTACCTGTCTGAATCAAGTTCTTACAGGAAATATACATGCAGGAAATATAATTCTTATAGGATTGATAGAAAATCCTATAGGATTGTCAATAATTTCCTGTAGAAGAATCGTTTCTCCTATGGGAAGTATCATTTTCCTATGGGATATCTATTTTTTAAGGTAAATATTTCACCTGTCAGGTAAAACACACTAAAAACAAAAATGGTGATATACAATTGTCTATCATATGGTACATGTATATATGGATTTTTCCGAAACTGCATCTTAGAGGGGTGCAAAAGTGCCACCTCGGCTCTTGCATACATGTAATTATCCGGCACGGTGTTTGTAAGTTAATCTAAATACAGTTTAATTTGTTGTCAAAGCTGATGTTAATTTTTTTTTGGCAATTGCAGTCTGTTCTTTTAATTTTTTTTTTTTAAATACCTGTTTAGGCAAATTGGAAATTTGGAAAATGATAATGTCTTATGGGAACGATAAGGGTTGCATGGATGTCAACAATTTTTCTTTAAGTAAACGGCTCTTGCTGTCTATTTGTCAAAATTTCTAAATAACGTTAAGTTATAAATAGAAAAATTTATGTGTTTAATTCAATTTCGAGTCATGTGGTCAAAGTGTATAAATAGTAGGGTCCTGCAGTATCGTGGGCACTCTAACCCACTCGCTATTGAATTCTTTAGAATTAAGACATTCAGTTTAATAAAATAAACAGTGTCTGTTTGGGAGGGCAACAGTTAAAATTGACAACCCTCGAATAACAATGTGAACCCCCGATTCGCGTCAGTTGACAGTGGCTTTCTCGGGGGTGTCAATTTCAACTGTTACCTCCCAAACAGGCACTATTTATATGGATATGATGGCAAACATCGTTTAAGGTTTATCATTATCAACTGTTTCAGCGGCCTAAGGTCTGATACAAGTTATAGAGTTTGCAATTATCCATATTTTGAAGTGAATTTTAAATCAACCAAATAGTTTCAGAGAGTTTGAGCCTAATCGACGCATATAGCACTCTGATCAAGTATTTACCATCACAAAGTTTGACTATCGCTGTCTTCGAGCGGTACATAATAGTTTTCGGAAATACTTGTTATATATACCAAGATAAGCCATGACCTAAAATTCCCCCGTATTTAAAGCTGAAAAAATCACCCACCCCATACGTTGAAGGCATCCCCCATAGTTTTGGTCAACCTCCCTGCGTTTGGGTTTGTACGGTGGTTGTGTTAACGCGACGGCGTATCATTCAAAGAGTTGTTGACGTGACAACGTGTTGTGTTCGCATGTTGTGTTGGCATGCCGTTGCAGTATATTGTACTTTATGCAAAGTGCCAGAGGAAGGAAATACACATCCAACTTTTATGTTATTAGAACGTTTTCTAACATTAAACGAATTATTTTAGGTCTGTTTGTCTTTTACTTTTAAATTATAAGCTAGTTGTCCATACCCGAATAAATCAGTTCTGTATTGTTTCCGGGACAATCCTTTCTTCCCCATCGTACAAATATTCCACCAGCTTGAAAGAAAATAAAGGTACAGTGGTAAAGGAACAACATTTCATTGAATTAGTGGGGCAATAAATACTGTGGTTTTATTCGTATTCATGGGTATCAATTTTCGTGGATTCAATGAAAATCACAGTTTCAAGGATAGATAGATTCCATTAATGCCGCATGTTTGTAGAAGTTGCATGAACATTAAATTTCCTGGATCAACTTATAACGGATTCCACGAAAATTGGTATTCAACGAATATTGATGAAACCACAGTACACTACATCCCAAAGTAACCTTTATTGTTTTATTCACTATATATATTCTTCTCATGCATACTTTATTACTTTTTATTTCATTTGTAATATTGCCTTCAACGAAAATTATGTCGTATGGCCATGTGTTAACTGACTGTCAACAATCTTTAACGTGTACAAACCGCTTGTTTTGGTCAGTAATGTGTTGTATTTGGCCGACAGGTCTGTGTATTTAGCTACAACATCCTCCACTTTCCTCTCTAGTGCATGAATCTGAGACTGGAGTAAGTCTGGATCATTCAGTAAAACCCGTCTCTCTGCAAAGGTTTGCACAATGCAAATCACCAGGAAAATTAAGGCAGCCATATCTGTAATGTTTTAGTATATACATGTAACAGATGTTCATTCAGCTGATCGTCACACGGAAATAGACTGAGTAAAGTGCATCTTAAAATTTCGTTTTTACAAATCCGTATCCCCTCCCCCCCCCCCCCCGTGACCATCATCCACAAAGAATAAACCCTACCAATCTACAATGCAAGAAAATTATATCCATATCATGTTTCCTTTCAAGGTATGATGTAGGTTCAATTTTCATAATAAGAATTAAATATTAATACTTGTCTTCAAATGAAAACAATTTGACAACGTACAGATATATTTTATTAAATCAGTTATTTGATATTTTTAGAATTGCTTTTATGAAGACAGTGGGTGCCTGAGGTATGTACTCGTTTATATTTACATTTTCCAGTATCTTTGCCTGTGATAACACTACGTATCGATTTTGTATTATAAAACCCATAATACAAATGACGCCAAATTGAGGCGCCAGCGGGGTTTGCTTATTTATATTTTTATATTTAATCGTACGATGGCTAAAAATTATATAAATATAAGTAATAAGGAATCATTCTTTGAATATTATGAGGTGATAATTTCGGTCGGGGCGTGATCAAATCTATCATAAAGCCCTTCGGGCTTTATTGGATTTGATCACGCCCCGACCGAAATTATAACCTCATAATACTCAAAGAATGATTCCTTATTCCTTATATAGAGAAAGGGTAGGAAGGATAAGACACTTATTTTGGAAATTTGACGCATTTAATCGTTTCATATACTTAACTTAATACATGTATAATTATTGTCCTTGCTTTCAGTCATTCTAATGCTATTTTTTTCGAATAGAAAAGTGTTCAGTCCTAGATTATTCCTCTGGACACGATTAACGAAGCATTAAATATAAATATTATAGATTTGTCAACAGCTGAATATCATTTTATACTAAAATGTCCCTTTTATTGTCAGTCAAGAGAAAAAAATTCTTTAAGAAGTTTTACTATATTGAACCCACCTGACTTTAAATTAACTCAACTATAGTCATCACAAAATGTAAAACCTTGTGCAATTTAGGTAGATTTATTAAGAATTGTTTTTTCATCAGAAAACTTCATGATTGTGTAATTTTTATTTTCAATTGGCTTGTTTATATAATTTGCCTTGTATTTCTATGAGCTATATGGCTGTTTACACTAACTAATAAACAATACAAAACAACAACAAATTGAAAACTTTAAAGTGTCTTTGCAACCAAAACAATGTTTCTATTTCCTTAGAAAAAATACCAAAACGAAATTCTCCGTTCTTGAGCAATGGAATTGTATTTCAAAAGTGTTCCTTTATCGATCTGTCGAAATTAATTTTGGTGAACACGATTTTCCACCATAAAAGACTGTTCTCTGCCACTTATATGAATGGACAAGGACAGGTGTTTACAGATACGCTATTATGGTCCCTCCTTTTTATCACCAAAGAATGCCAGGAGCGAAAAAGACCGGTGTCATTTTGACAATAGTATATATATCAATATCCTCATTAAGATAAGATAAACCTTCACTCAGCCACCGTTCGCCTAACAACCAGGGCATTCCGGCACGCAGAACCTCTGTTTGTTATGATGCGTAATTAACGATTGCAAACTTTGATTTGTCCATTAATGCTGTAAACAATTTTAAGTGATGCAAAGTGTCAACATATTTTTGCTCCTTCAATATAGGAGAAAATTATTCATTCATAATAGTTTGTTAAAACATTATATTACACCGATGACAAGTAATTTTAAACATACTTATGTACATAAAATTGTATTTGATGCATCGGGGTTTTTTTTGTAATCTAAAACGATATCTGAATACAAAAACCACTTAGCAAATTGTTAGTCTAGTCTAGATTTGGTTTATCAACACTGAGACAGCAATTTGTTTTCGTGCCGTTTTCGGATATAATTTGAGTTAATAAATGGATTGATGTTAAAAATCTTCTTTCATGTTTCTTAATGATTATTTTGGGAAACACACTAAAAAGCCCCATGCAATGGTTTACTCATTGCACTGCATAGACCACAAAAAAACATCAAAAAGTGAACAAAACAGAGATATTTAGGATTTTCCGACTTCATTATTCCCGGCAAAGTCAGGCTGATCCCCGGTACACAAACAGAGGGGACTAGAATGTAATAGTGATTACCGGAGACTAGTCAGTGCGGGCCGTACCATCCCAGGATGTGGAGGCGCACATCCAGCCGATCAGCGTAACCTCGGACAGATAACCCAGGAATCCGCGCCAATCAAATACAGGAAAGACAGATCACAAACAGACAAACCTGCTGATGTGTTTGTCCTATAAACTTATTAACAGCTCTCGAATCTCGCAAAGTCTCGCAGTTAGAAGGAAAGACACGGACTTAGCTTAAACAGGTGCTCGAAACAACACGTATAGTTCACTCTCATTATAACGCATTGAATTTTTAACACTAAGAGAAAACACAATATGGTACCACGAGCGTTGTTGGTGACGGCTTTGGTGTTCCTGGCTGGGCTGGTGAGTGGGGAGGATTTGGTCTGTACCTCCAACTTTGAGAGGATTATCTCTAGCGATTGTAAGACCCTCCACCGGTGTGTGTGGGGTAAGCCAGTGAGGATGCCAGACTGTAGCCCCGGGCTCATCTACAGCCGACAGTTCGGGGTGTGTGTTTACGAGGGCAGCGAGTTTGATGACTGCGGAACCCAGAAAGGTACGGTTTCTTCACATAATCCTTACCAGATTCTTACAAGATCCCACATTTCTCCTCATAATCCTTACCAGATTTCATAGATTTGATTGATAAGATCTTTCATATTAGAAGTTTAAATTAATTTTTCATCCTATTAAAAAAAACCAAGTAAACTGTTTTGTACTAACGAACGAATTAAAAATATACAAGTAACGTAACACAATAAATATTCATGTTCCGAATTTGACATACCAATGTTCCAAGCAGTTAGTCTTTAGTATTTTAATGCATGCCTATTGGAATAACGAATTCAACCTACAGATATGCATTATCGGTCGTTTTTCTTAGTCAAAAAATCTCAATTGGTGCAAACTTTTACATGTATGTATCGTAAAACATATTTATCAATAAGTATTCCTTTTTTGTAAATTAAATTGTTCCTTAAAGCCACGGAAGACCCTTGCACCAGTCAACCGTGCCACCATGGAGGAGGATGTAAGACCTCAGAGGACGGCAAATCCTTCACGTGTCTGTGCCCTGCGGAGTACGGCGGGCCCACGTGCGAGAAAGGTCAGTTCCCCATAACATATCTACCTTTACCGATATTCATTTTTAAATTTCACTGTAGTTCCCCCTGATATCATTAATAAAAACTCTATCTTTAAAATAATCTATTGATATTTTTCCTTTGATATTAACTTATTTCTACCTTAAAATAATATAATATAAATATAATTTACCTTAGAAGACTGCATAGAAAGGGAATCTTTGTAATTTGAAAAATATGTACATGAAATGTTAAGAATGTAATACAGAAGTATGAATTCGACAGAAAGACCTCCAATCGATTTTATATACAGGGGTTGATCCAAAAGTAATGTCACACTATGCACCGACCGCGCTTCTCAATGACGCGCTATTGTATAACCGCGTCATGAATTTACATCTTTTTTAAGGTTTATATATATGAATAAATTACGTGCTTCAAAATTTGAAAATGCCCAAAACAACACAATATTTTAAAACAGATATATTATTAACTTTTTCTGTTGTAAACTGTTTTGAAAAATTAGGGACCGTTATTGTCCATTTCGGATATCTACCCAATGCCTTTTGTCTCTAGATCAAGGGATAAAAAGGCTGGACATGCGAATAGTGATACGATGCATTTTTTGCTTCGATAGATAGAAATCACTAGAAAATGTACTGGAATTGATATATCAACCAAAAATTGAGAGTGAGTGAACAGGGTACCTTAAATGTGGTTCCAACATCTAATAAAAGCATATGTCATATTAATAAAAAATAAGATAGAAAGAAGACATACGCTCAGAAGGAAAATTAAAGCGGGTCTATATCACAAAGCTATGTTCATGGCTTCTTGAAGAGACCTCAACAAACTGATCGCACATTTAATAATCCAATATACCACTTCATCGATTAAAAAACAGATTAATTAGTTACTTTATGAAAAAATTGATTAAAAAAATGTATAATAGAGCATCGTGGCGAATTTATATAGAGAACTAAATTACGCAATTTTACCAGAACGCCAGAGATCTAGAAATGATGTCGCTAGCGTGCGGCGACTATCGTTACATCATGCTCTACAACACATATTTATATCTTCAGAAATAATAATCACAATGCATTTACATTTTCAGGTCTGAATTGAATTAGATAGATATCTTAAAGGACGAATTTTTCACGATTTTATCGCATCTGTGACATTACTTTTGGATCAACCCTCCAATAAACCACGAACTGTTTAAAAAAAGATTTTTGTACCAATATGGTGCATTATCATCAGCTGTTGTGTGTCTAAATGACAATGGTTTTTTTTATACAGTTCTTCTTTGTTCAGCTTCTTGTAATAAGCAAACCTATGCGTAAAAACGGGGAAGGTCTTAAAATTACGGCTTTATCTGGAAATCGTTGTAAATCGATAAATAAAGAATACCTTTATACCATTTGTGTAATGAAAAATTCAATTATTTCAGTGATTGTGTTTTGAATTATATACTTAGTAATTATTCTTTTAAGATATTTTTTACTGACAGTTATGAATAACGACAAATGACTCTTAAGTAATGAACAAGAAAAAATTACTTGATTTTCCTTTTTTATGCGCGGACTTTATTTTGAGATTTTGCCGTGTTGTATCAAATCACGTCAATATAATTATATTCAAATTCACAAGTGCCGTTTTTTTGTGTAATTCAATTTTCTTTATTTCTAATACTTTCAGAATAAATCCGCAACGGATGCTTCTCCGAATTTTAAGGTGGATATAGTCATTCCTTGCGATTTGTTAGAAACATTTATCAACAAATCAAATTATCAAGCTTATTACCTAAAGAAAGTGTTGCGAGGACACGAGTTTAAATGTGTAAAATTTTTTGAAAGTTTCTGAGAGGGTTGAGGTAATTAATATACTTGTAAAATATAAAATAGTCTATGATACACGCTAATGCAAATAATTACTTACCTTAACAGAACAAACTTCCGTGTCACAATATGCCAAACAATAGGAAGTAAGCATATTCAAGTACTTCTTATTCAGACCCGATATACAGAACAAGCCGGGAGATGTCTGGGGCCAAAAACAAACCTTAAAAAAAACCCACACCATTTACTCTGCAGCGGGTCTAGTATCTAAAATTCCGTTAGCCAATGAATAAGCAATTTTTAATAATTTTCAGGGATTATAAGTTAAGACAATAGATCGGAAGTAAAATCTATGTGCCTCTACAACTGTATAATTTGGGCAATCCATCTTAAGGAGGCTCACTAGACCTTGATATTGTTTCTCAACAGAAACACACTTGTTTACGCATGATTAATAAGAAGTATAAAAGTCAAATAGGTAAAAAAAATATGCATATAAAATTATGATTTCCATAAAATGATTTAGTAAATATAAATAGAAAGCCCCAGACGGATTTGAATTCATGATCTGTGGTTCACAAGCCACATATTTTAACCATAATAATGATAGTGATATTAGGAATTCTACAAAAAGTCTAAATCACCATCTGTAGACACAGTGTCATAAAAAGTATAAGCCTTGATGTGGTGAAGTACCTTAATATATTATTGATTTTTCAGAGCTCACAATAGAGGAAATCTGCAGGACTCAGTCCTACTACCGAGCCCCCCACCCCCAGTATTGTCAGATCTACTATGACTGTACCACCAAATACACCAGGGTCCCAATATACTTCGAGCAACACATGCGAGAATGCGAATACCCTTTGTTGTTCTCGGAGCAAACGTTAAAATGCGAGAATTACACTGAAGTGAAATGTGGAAACAGAACAGAGTATAAGTCAGCTTGTAAGTACGATTATTTTCCCATTGTGCGCGGATTTAGATTGAGTTCTACGCCCTATGGCAGTAAGCTTCAAATATTACAGACATTAAACGATAAATATCCCGAATGTTCCTCAAACACACATAAACGTATGATGAAGAGGGATGGTGGTCAAGTTTATTATTTTCCTTGAGAAAAAAGAGCTCTGTATAGAATGTTAAAGCATAATATTTACATTTTTAAGTGGCTTCGCCTGTGTTAACACTACGTATCGATTTTGTGATATACAGTCCAATAAATTCAAATGACGTATATTTATATTTAAATATTTAATGGTACAATTACGTGAAAATTATATTATTATAATTAATAAGGAATCATTCATTGAATATCATGAGGTGATAGTGGTCAAATCTATCATAAAGCCCTTCGGGCTTTATTGGATTTGATCACGTCCCGACCAAAATTATCACCTCATAATTCTCAAAGAAAGATTCCTTATTTCTTAATTACATTTGGAATCTTTCTCGACTACAATAGTTTAAGATAAAGAAAAAATAAATTAGCAGAGTTGATATTGAAACTACTCTACGTAAAAGTAAAGATAGTGTTTTATTATCATGATGCATTGTTAAAAAATGAATAAAGATTCTTTGTAATTAAAAATGGAATGACCTCTGACATTTTGCTGCAGGTCAGTATCTTTCGCACCGGTGTGGAGCATCATCCCATTGTATGCCTTGTGCTCTTAACCATCCTAGCTGTGAAGGGAAACAAGATGGCGTCTATCAACATGGTTACAAATCTGAGTCTCCATGGTTCATGGTTTGCAAGGATGAAAGATTCGTCTCTGATGGACTTTGTCCTCCGGATCCAATTTTGCACGTGGAGTCACGAGTATATGAAGGAGAATGCACGAGCTTGTACAACATACCCAAGGACAAGGGAGGAATCATGCCCGACTGTTCAGAGCTCGAAGACGGCAGTTACACTGAAGGGGAAGAAGAGACAGATATTTACTTCCGGTGCGAAAAAGGGGAAACAACCGTGTTAAGATGTCCCGCGGGACAGATCTTCGACAAGGATACAGAGAACTGCAAAGAAAAATGAGTGTTTTAATTTCAATCTGCTAATTTAAGAATCAGTTCAAAATTTTTTGTATCAAATTATTCAACTATTAATCATATTGTAAACCCCAGCAATTTAGAGAAGCGTAATAATAAAATCTGTTCACTAGATGTTAGGTGTTAATGCCAAGTTGTGATTCTGATGAACGCGACTTCATGTTGTATAAGGCTAACTATACGACCTCCCCTGAAAAATTATATTCCGACTATTTATGCTTTTTAACATTTCTCTGATGAGCATAAAAATCCATATTTGTTCCATTTGCGTTTTTATTACAATTTTTATGAATGTTTCCAAATATTAATCATTGTTAAAATTGTATCTTATACTGAGGTTGGGACACACTTTATGAATTTCGTGGTTTTGCTTTATAAATATACAATTAACTGACTGAACATGTAAAAGAAAATCGATGCCCAATTGTTTCAAGATTCAACAAAACTTTGATTTAAAAAGTATAGTTGAAAAGCCAATGATTTTAGACTTCCTTGCAGGAAATTACTCAAATTTGACGGAACCTTACATTATTTATTCTGGTAGGATTTATCTCTCGTGAGCTGAAAAACTTGTTTACATTATGATTAGAATGAATTTATTTGTTGCATCCAAAAAAAAGACCCGAATAAATCATACAAGGAATTTGTTGCAAATTAAAGTTCTTTTTTTTAAATTGTTATTCTGAAAAATAGAAATGAAGTACAGAAAGTTTTTAATTGTATCCCATGCTTCAAATTGTTTTCTTTTAATTACTTTGTAATTACTTTGTATCAGATAGATTATGCAAGGAAAAAGTATCAGTATTTGAACATTATAATTGTAATCATGCTTCTCTTTTTAAATCTACACACTCGTTTGTTAAATTGTCTGTCATATTTTGCTAAAATAAAATTTCATTTATTTATTTTTATTCTGCCTTAATGTTTGCTTGTCTTTATGCAACTCCTGGACCATTGCCGAACAGTGAAATAATAAATTCTTGCTCAAAAGATAATTAATAAAAAAAAAATAGGAAATTACTTTAAACCAACAACAAAAATCACGAACGTTGGTAATAACGATATTGTTAAAGCCACAGTTCTTTTATAATAAAATCTTTTATTAACCGAGGAAGGCTTAAAGAGTTTATAGCATGTCAGATGATAAACAGGGCAAAGTAATTGACATTATCCAAAATTATCCAAAAACAAAATTGGATATTTTTTATTGCATGGATAATTTTGTTTATCATGCGGTGACTATTGATTAAGTAGAAATCATTTGTTATACAATAATCTTGAAAGCAGTTATTTCATGTTGTAGTAGAGGTAATCTTCACAATAAAAAAAACAGTAGGTATGATAAAATCAGCTTAATGGAGTCATGATACAAACTATCTGGACAATGTACAATAATACATGTAGATCCTGTATAAATAAAATCCATTTTCCCCCTGGATATTCATATGTTTATAATCATTAGTCCCTTTTCTAACAGGGTGATTTCATAGTCATATCATATGTTGAGTATTGCAGTTCTCAAAACGACCCTTAACAATAGTTAATATATGGGATATAAACCTACATCAAACCCTAAACCTTCTTGTGAAGCCAAAGAATTGTCCTGGAGCCAAAGTCTTAACAATTATAAAGAATCATCTGGCTGATTAGTTTCTGAAAAGAAGATTTTTAAAGATTTACTCTATATATTCATTTGTTAAACTTCAACCCCCCATTTTGGCCCCATCCTACCCCCAGGGGTCATGATTTTCACAACTTTGAATCTACAATCTACAGTGGAAGGATGCTTCCACACAAGTTTCAGCTTTCCTGGCTGATTAGTTTCTGAGAAGAAGATTTTTAAAGATTTACTCTTTATTCCTATGTAAAACTTCGACCCCTCATTGTGGCCCCATCCTACCCCTGGGGGTCATGATTTTCACAACATTGAATCTACACTACTTGAGGATGCTTCCACACAAGTTTCAGCTTTCCTGGTCTTATGTTTCATGGGAAGAAGAGTTTTAAAGATTTACTCTATATATTCATATGTTAAACTTCGACCCCCCATTGTGGCCCCACCCTACCCCCGGGGGTCATGATTTTCACAACTTTGAATCTACAATCTACAGTGGAAGGATGCTTCCACACAAGTTTCAGCTTTCCTGGCTGAGTAGTTTCTGAGAAGAAGATTTTTAAAGATTTACTCTATATATTCCTATGTAAAACTTCGACCCCCCATTGTGGCCCAACCCTACACTCGGGGGTCATGATTTTCACAACTTTGAATCTACACTACCTGAGGATGCTTCCACACAAGTTTCAGCTTTCCTGGCTGATTAGTTTTTGAGAAGAAGATTTTTAAAGATTTACTCTATATATTCATATGTCAAACTTCGACCCCCCCATTGTGGCCCCATCCTACCCCCGGGGGTCATGAATTTCACAATTTTGAATCTACACTACTTGAGGATGCTTCCACACAAGTTTCAGCTTTCCTGATCTTATGGTTCATGGAAAGAAGAGTTTTAAAGATTTACTCTATATATTCATATGTTAAACTTCGACCCCCCATTGTGGCCCCACCCTACCCCCGGGGGTCATGATTTTCACAACTTTGAATCTACAATCTACAGTGGAAGGATGCTTCCACACAAGTTTCAGCTTTCCTGGCTGAGTAGTTTCTGAGAAGAAGATTTTTAAAGATTTACTCTATATATTCCTATGTAAAACTTCGACCCCCCATTGTGGCCCAACCCTACACTCGGGGGTCATGATTTTCACAACTTTGAATCTACACTACCTGAGGATGCTTCCACACAAGTTTCAGCTTTCCTGGCTGATTAGTTTTTGAGAAGAAGATTTTTAAAGATTTACTCTATATATTCATATGTCAAACTTCGACCCCCCATTGTGGCCCCACCCTACCCCCGGGGGTCATGAATTTCACAATTTTGAATCTACACTACCTGAGGGTGCTTTCAAACAAGTTTCAGCTTTCCTGGTCTTATGGTTCATGAGAAGAAGATTTTTGAAAATTTCTCGAACGTTTTCATAAATTCCTAATTATCTCCCTTTGCAAAAAAGCGTGGTCCTTAATTTTCACAACTTTGAATCCCCTTAGGCTAAGGATGCTTTGTGCCAAGTTTGGTGAAAATTGGCCCAGTGGTTCTTGAGAAGATGTTGAAAATGTGAAAAGTTTACAGACAGACGGACAGACAGACGGACGACGGACAACTTGTGATCAGAATAGCTCACTTGAGCTTTCAGCTCGGTGAGCTAAAAACCGATGAAAAAAGATTCAAAATAGTGAATGTAAAGCCTTCATACAGTTTTCATATCTTAAACTTGTAAAAAAGAACTGTTAATTTAGTAAAAAAAAAAAAAAAAAAAAAGGGTTTCTTGTCTTTGAATAAGAAACCGATTCTCAGTAATTTTCTATGATAAACTAAAGGATGATAACAGCATCAAAGTGGTTTTAGCATGACGTCGACTCATCCTGTATTCTTCAAGAACAATGTGCTTCTGCAAATATCTTGAAGGATTTCCAATTACACAATGTCTCTGTTTTGTTGCAATTCTTTAATGACATATTAACAGAAGAAATCCCGTATGCTTGTTCTATTTTAGAACATGAAATAGTTTCAGTATCGGTTTCTTAAGTGAAATCCATTTACGGTAACCATTGCCGTGAAGAGATTGCATCCGTTAATTAACTTGTATGAATAAAGATAATTATAACAACAACAAACGAGAAACAAAAATAGCACTGACGTAGGCAGGTGAATTAGGGTCTAAGACTTACAAGTGTATTAAATTTATCAATGTTCAAACCTTTCATTAAGTCCAAAATCGAATCTTACAGTCTTCAGTCTTTACTTATTTTACTGTGCCTTATTTATAATGAATGGTTTGAGAAAATTTCACGTACTCATAGACCGGAAATCCTTTCTCAAACGTTCCATATTCAGAACTTTAGACTTTTGAAACTGCAATTTGTAATCTCAGAATATCGTTACGTAATGCGATTTTAGTGTTATAACCTATTGCAAGGTGGTCTATTTCTGAATTTAAGCAGAATTGTTATCATTCTTAAGGTGTTTAAACCTATAATATTTATTGTTTAAAGACAAAACGGGGCAGGACATTTCGTGTCTGTTGCACATACAGATGGAAGGATTTGAGAGTGTGAAATATAAAGCCCCTTTCACAATTGACGCACGAGCAGAAGCGACTGAATATTCGTGCGACCGATAAAATTAGATATGATTCGTAAACTGTTGTCGAAATAATCGCATTTGAAAAAAAGTATTTGTACGAAATTCTCACGATCTAAGCGAGCGTTGTGCGATGTAAACGCATTAAATCTTGCGATATATCTTGTGTTTATATGTGACTGTTGTACAATGAAAGCGACTTTTGAAATTTATGCGATATAATCGGGCGAGAGACCAGGTGATCGGACGATTGAACGTGCGCCAATGCGATTTGACGTGCGATCATGCGTTCCATGGAATGCTCGTGCAAGTCAGAGGGGGTATATATACACTGCCCATTTCCGACGCTCTTCAGTTGACTTATAGTTGAAAGCGAGAGAACATATCGCATAAGAAACAGAGAAGCAGCAGCATTTATTATTATACCTCATTATGATTAATCTATTATATTTGATTGGTCTAGAAAGTCACGTGACAGGACTATTTCATAGGAATGAAAAAGCTGATATGAGCATATGATGTATGTAGACAAGTATGATTAAATCAAAAATATTTAATCATTATGATTCTCTATAAATCTCAAAACCAGCTTAACTATCTATGATTTGAAATTAAAAAAAATGAGACAGTAACTGGAAATCAAACAATCACGACGTTATTACTTTTATAAAAAGTCAAACAATTTTTAGAAATCAACGCATTTTGTATAATCATATGTTTTTCGGTATAATAAAACGTTTATTTTATTAATGTTCAGGGCATAAGAAGATTTATTTCTCCAGAAAAACAAATTTCCCTCGGGAAATATGATTTTTCTTGGAGAAATAAATCTTCATATTTCCCTCACCATCATGCAATAAATGTATTTTGTGGTCTGAAACAGAGATGCTTATACAGGGTATATATACTAGTGGCAAAGCATGGCATTTTACTGATAAGTCGTGCAATGATAGTAAAACGTTGCAAGATAACATGAGACATGTTGAGTAACAGTCTTATGGTCGCACAATACGCGCATAAATAAATAACTGATATTCATCTTACGACCTTAAAAATCGTGCATCACTCTTGCAAGTACACAAAACTTTGTAAAACGTTCGTACTTATGTTCGTGCGTTGCATTGCGATGATTTGGATCGCATTCGATCGCGTCTAAAAAGTTGGCATGTCCACTATTTTAAGGAGACTTGATGCGAGCACTCAAATGCATGCAACGAATGCGAGAGCTCGTGCAACGTATGCGAGAGCTCGTGCAACGTATGAGAGACCTCGTGCGAATCTAAAAAAAAAATCCGATCGCAAAGTGTTGTTAAGTACTCGTGCGCCAATTGTGAAAGGGGCTTATTGCACGCAAAAAAATTTTCTTTAAAAAGAAATCAATTTGCAACTATTTATTTTATCCAACAACGCGTTTAAGTTCTGTAATGCATTCAAAACTCTTGACACATTGATACAAACTCGTTATTGCATCATATACACTTGATGCAATCCTTTGCAAAAGGGCGCCTTGTGGTAAAATTTCTTTGACTTTAATTTATTCCTTTGATGTGTGGGTTGTCTCATCTTGCTGTAATCAAAATACACAATGGAAAAAGGATTATTCTATCAAACGACAAAGTTACAGACATCTTACCTACAAATTAAAGGCTACTTCAGACCTATGGTTTCCCTCCTAATATGGCGGCCAAGGACGTAACTTTTGTAAAGCATGGAATGGTCTTTTATGTTACAGAGTTAGTCTGCTTTCCATTTATATAAAGAGACCAATCCTTTATTCTATACGAAAGAAAAATATTTGCTGACAAATTAAGTGATTTGATTTGAACATATTTTATTGGGTAAATTACACAAAAGAATTCGAAACAAGCTCTTACAACTTACACGTTCCTCTCCTAATGATAATACATACAAATGTCAAAATGATATTACATGTTGCTTTTAGTTGTTGACTTTACAAAAGTAATATTCATAAATATGCGTTTACAAAGTAATTGCAAATACATGTATATAGTAAATAATGTTGATATGCAGTATAAAAAGCAATAGCAAAAATAAAATTAATTATTAAATCTTCCATACTCCTTAATGAACCTTTGAACTGTTGCAAAAATAAAGCAGTTTGTATTGTAAGACAAATTGTCACTACCCCCCAAAAAGCAAATGTGAATTGATTAAAACTAATTCTCCAAGCCTATTTAAAAGTAATTCAAATAGATTGTTTCTTGCATTTACATAATTCTTGCATGCAAAGAAAAAGAGATAAACATCCACCTGTTGACCAGTGAACCCCCCCCCCCCCCCCTGTGCATTAAAATCATTAATGTTTTGTATCAGCATTTAAATGAAAAATAGGATTCAATTCCAATTTTATTTACTTACTTTGATTTCGTCGCTTCGGGCGACAACTCTAACTAAATTTAGAATAAAAACCCTCTCTTACACTATTTGCAAAATCCGGTTTACAATAGATTTTACATCTTTAAACTTTAAATTTATGTGAGCACCAGCAGGCGTTGATATTTTAAGTGGGATGTGCGGCGATCTTGTGCATTTGAGGATAGAAGAGGAAACAATGCCACAGGAATTGCATTTGCATGACTCAGAGAGACTTAGCAGCCAAAACTGTACCATTTGTGACGTCCAAAGGAATTAACAATTCAAAGTGTTTAAATTCACTTGATATTTTAAAAAAATACACGTTATTTGCTAGCTTTAATCATTAAACAGCATACCTGTTCACTACATATCATACTAAAAGCATACATACAATCACTGTGGTTTTACTAGAGCTTAATAATACCATCAAAAGGTAGATTAACCTTATACTTTCACCTCCTTCTCCGTTGATATGCTTTTTGGTCATTCCAAAAATATCCATTACAAATATCATTAATAGCACAATGTAAAACATGTAAGAAATGAGATGAGTCGCCAAAACAGAATGCAGGGTTCAACAAAGGCCGGGTGATTATATGTACATAATACTGAACACTTCGGGGGAGGAAGGGGGTGCCAAAGAATGATGTCTACCAACTAGGCAAAATCAAATATGCTTGAAATGTAACTAAGATAAATAAGAAGAATACAAATAGTACGTGTCTTTATTCTAGGGATTGCATTTGCTAACCGGTTAACTGATTAATCGGTTTGGAACGGTGGTAACCGGTTACAAATTTTGTAATCGGTTAATCGAATTAGAAAAATCGGACACTGTTATAAAAATTCAACACCAAGAACTATGAACGTTTATGATTGAACATTTTCAAACATCAGTAAGAGCTTTAATTTGGGGATAATTGTTTCCTCCTGGCTTAATTAACGGGAGTTAAAGGTGCTAATTGCTGTTTAAACACCTCGAAATTGTCCTTAATGTCCACCGTTTTTTAATCATGCGTGAATGATTAAGAAATCGCTATTTAGTAATATATGCATGTACATATTCTTTCTATCGCCGTTTTAATAGGAAATTCGTTGCTTTTGTATATGATAATGCTAGATACATGTATGTGGATGCTTCATTCTTGAAATCTCAAAATTTGACAAGTCTTCATTGCATAGACCACACAATACAACTACGTGTGAAAGGAGCATTAGATATATACTGACAGATTCAAAACTACATTCCCGTTTCTGCTGGATGATTTACCAGTGATTAAACGCCTGCCATTCAACTATTAACTATCACTTTCTTTATTGCGTAAGACATACATCTTATTGCATATGAAATATTTTTTTACAAAATATTTGCAGCACATTGCTGGGATTTAGAAACAATCCGGTAATAGCAACAATGAATGTGTAGTAGAGTAATAATATCATTATAGGAGAATGTACAACACGTAGATTTAATTACAACAATTGTTGAATAGTATATCAATTATAACGTACATGTAGTTTGAAGGCATGACGCAAGAACTTCCTTAAGTTACGGAGTTCTTTGACACTGTTTACACATAATTGCTGTATAAATTTATACATTGATGGTATTTCCCAATATTATTTTTTTGGTATATTTGGCACAATTAAGTATATAAAAAATATTTTCCCATGATTTTAATGCATGTTCATTCAATACATGTGAATTACTATTTTATCATTTAAAAACTATGGAAATGCTCTCACTAAACATGATCATTGAACAAATTAAAGTACTTTCCTCTTGCACGTAAAAATAATGTTTATTTGAACATAAAATAACGAAGATATTTTTCCAGAAAGTAATTTCTGATACGATTAACCGGTTAATAGGTCGGAACGTCATGCGATTAACCGATTAGTAATTTTGTAACCGATTGCCATCCTTACTTTATATTTCTATTATTAAAAATTCTGATTGAAAAATATAACGTCTTTAAATCACCTCTTTCTCACTGTTAAAATAAGCCACATGCTAATGCTATTTCGCTGCTCTTCACAAAATAGATTCTTCTTATTATTATTATGTCAAGATAAGAAGCTTAAAAGAAGTCACTTTCAGAATGGGTTTCAAGTGATGGTTTTTGGGATGGAGTGGGTGTGTCATTTTAATATTGATATATCTTTTAAAAACGAAGGGAAAACCCTTAGTATTGCATCATATACTATCATGGTTATTCCACACCAATCTATGACAAACATTTAAAAATAAACACAATTCTTTCTAACTGTATTTTGAGCATTCGTACTTTAAAAATTTAACCTGGTCAATATATAGATCGTCACACCTTTCTCATTGCTAGCCAAAAATCTTGCACTTGCTGAGCACAATGAAACTGATGTTATATAAAGATTCTTAGTTCTTACATAGGTGGAAGAAATGGTGATAAATTAAAATCATCGATCAAGTCAAATGATGAGTCTATCCTATATTCTATACACAAAAATATTTTATTGAACCGTTTTTTGACCCAAGGGGATGTATATACTTTTGGAAAGAAATATCAAGATTATGAAACTTAGATTCCATCTGTTTAATCGTTAGACCTATTAATATATTTCTTTATCGTAATATAATCTGGCTTTTTTAATGTAAATCTGAACAACACAAACTAATTCTATCTCTTTCCGCTAATAAGACATTAAAAGAAACGAAGTACTTCATCTCTTTTAAAGAATGTGCTAAATAAATACTTGCAATAAGTTCCTTTAAACAAAATGTAAATGAATTTTAAAAAATATATGATAAACATCGAAAATGAAACTATCGTTCCAAACATCTTGAAAAGAAACACTCATGGGAGGGAGATATCATACGTAAATTCATCAGAATCATCAGGAAACACCTTGAAAAAAAAATATGATAAAGGAAAATGTGGTGAGTGAGTCGGATACTGACGCACTTATATATCTAAAGAATCAATTCAGAAATAAGTACGGAAGCGTATCGGGACCTACACTTGTTGTGTTTCAAGTTATAAACTGTCCTTCTTTTTATTGTATTTTCAACATATAAATTATTGTGACCTCTTATTTATGCAAATATATTGAAATCACTTTGTTGATTTTTTAAGTTTTGATTTTTTTTTTAGTTTTATTGCATTCTACGTTTCGACTTCGCAAATTATGACGTTTGAAATGTTGATTTAAGAATGTGTTTTTAATTATATTGAGATAGAAATTTAGATAAAAAACAATAAAATTAATGCTTTATAAACATGTCGATATCAATATGCCTTCATTTCGTGGGAACATTTTATATTATTGTCGAATGAACTTCGCCCTGAATCAATCGGCATATGTAGACTGACATTGAATTTTTAAAACAAATCAAAAGTAATTACTTTCTATTAATTGAAATTCGTATTTGTATTTTATGTCGAAGTTACAGGGCTGCAGTACTATCGTACTAGGATTTTGCTGAATACGATATTTCCGTTAATTTGATCCTCGGGATCTTATTCGTCCTTGACCAGACACCTGGCGTTGTCTGTGCCACGTTATCTAACCCAGAATTCTCTCCTCCTCAACCTGGGGAGTAGCCCTTTCCCTGTATAAAAAGAGGAGGCAAAGGACAGCTTCCAGTTGACTACTTCTTTTATTCAAGTTTACTAATAAAACATTCCAATCAAATTCCACAATATAATATAATGTATAATTAATAACAATAAACATTGATTACAAAAACTCTGAAAATAAGATATTATATTTACTTGAACCTTCTGAATCATTTTTGTTAACTTTTATTAAAACCGCGCAAGTATCTTACTATGATCTTACCTGTATAAAAAGAGGAGGCAAAAGACAGCTTCCAGTTGACTACTGGAGAGCCGCTTTCCCCGCACCTCCTTTTTATACGCACGGACACTACCTCCGATCTCCGGACCTTATAAGTAAATGCGATTAAGTGCATACTAATGATCTGACGCACCGTGGTCAGTAGAAGCGTTTTATTTAGATTTCTGACCCGGCATCGACAGGCTCATCACTGGACTTAATAACACATTTCTCCATGAACCTAAATAAACATACGTTATCTATTTACCGCATGTCCTTTAACCAATTTCTGTATAATTTCCGTTGTGATAAATTCCCCCTACTAACAAAAAAATCTTGTCCTCAAGATTCCGTGAATAGATTTTCCAAATAAAAATGATCAAGGTCAGGAAATTGAACAGTGTCCGGATGATATTTTAAAAACTCTGATTTGTGTAAAACAATCGTTGTCCTGAGCATTGGCCTTGGCACATGATAAATAAGGTGCCAGAAGGGTATTGTCCCACAGAATGCACACGGCGTGTCTGCGTTAATTTTGTCTAGACACTGCCTGTGCACCCGTGCAAAACAGCATTCGGTTGTTGCACACAGCTGTGTTGCTGGACAACCAAACATACACACAGCACAATGAATGTTAAACCTATCATCCGTAGGTTGATCATACCAAGATGACCTTAATTGTTCTCTCACCGATTTTTTTAATTTATTTTTTCTAAATCGCAGAGGTGTATATCCATCCTCCAATATGTTATATTCGTCCGTAGCGTTGTGTGCGTTCGACGGGTCCGGGCCTCTGCTGATTTCGTGTCTATCGAAGGGTGGAAATGTAGTCCCTCCGAAGGAAGCCGCCTGGGATGAAGATGCCTCGTGTGGATTTAGTACCACAGATGGATAGTTGAAATTTAAATCATCATTAGAATAAAACAAAGGCGGGGAAGTTTGCAAAATGTTTTTATAGTTCTTGCTCGATCCTGATGCAAAATCTGGTCTCGATTATGATACGAAATCTGGTCTATATGTGTTAGCGTTAAATTCAATGTCTGAATCTTCAAAATCAGGCTGAATAAATTTCGAGCCAGGTGTTACCGAAAGTCTCGACACAGCTCTTTTAAGTTTTTGAAACGGCGTTAATTTGGCCATTAACAAAGTTCTCTAACTGGAAGAATTGACGTTACCGTGGCTTGGACGAAGACCGGATTTCCACCACTATATCGTACTAGGATTTTGCTGAATACGATATTTCCGTTAATTTGATCCTCGGGATCTTATTCGTCCTTGACCAGACACCTGGCGTTGTCTGTGCCACGTTATCTAACCCAGAATTCTCTCCTCCTCAACCTGGGGAGTAGCCCTTTCCCTGTATAAAAAGAGGAGGCAAAAGACAGCTTCCAGTTGACTACTTCTTTTATTCAAGTTTACTAATAAAACATTCCAATCAAATTCCACAATATAATATAATGTATAATTAATAACAATAAACACTGATTACAAAAACTCTGAAAATAAGATATTATATTTACTTGAACCTTCTGAATCATTTTTGTTAACTTTTATTAAAACCGCGCAAGTATCTTACTATGATCTTACCTGTATAAAAAGAGGAGGCAAAAGACAGCTTCCAGTTGACTACTGGAGAGCCGCTTTCCCCGCACCTCCTTTTTATACGCACGGACACTACCTCCGATCTCCGGACCTTATAAGTAAATGCGATTAAGTGCATACTAATGATCTGACGCACCGTGGTCAGTAGAAGCGTTTTATTTAGATTTCTGACCCGGCATCGACAGGCTCATCACTGGACTTAATAACACATTTCTCCATGAACCTAAATAAACATACGTTATCTATTTACCGCATGTCCTTTAACCAATTTCTGTTTAATTTCCGTTATGATAGTACTATCTACATTTTTGCATTTCGTTCTGATCTTCTATGCTTGAGTTACTCACCATTAAACATATTAGTTTTGCGACCAGTGGTAGAACATTTAAACTACATGAACCCGTTTACTTACACGAAGTATATTATTCCACAAATGTATATAGTTTTTACATTTATTAAAGTGTCGGAAAAAATAAAATAATTGAATTTGCTTTTAATTAATAGTATGCATGAACTGATTGCACGAGCTTTGCATTTTCTTCTTATCATGATTTGATACAAGTATGTCCAAAATTCACAATAATCATGTTCCTTCTTAACGAAAAGATATAACTCTCGGAATTAGAAATCCCACTTCCTACTATAATACTAGAAACTCCTCAAACTACTCTTTGCCTAAATGTAGATTAGAAGTTTTTAAAGGGGCATGGTCACGTTTTTCGTCAAATTCTATTTTTCTATTTTTATTATTTACAATGCTTTAGAAATGCATTTCTAATGATCAAATCAAATTTGAGAGTCATTCCAAAAGTTTTAAGCAAGATGCAGAGCTCACAAATCTGTGTCATGTAAACAAGGCTCGTGCCCTGTTTTTGTTTACATAGGTTCAATTTCCCAATTAAAAACCTTTTTCAAGCTGATTTTTCTATCTTCTTATTCATTTTAAGCATAGATAAACAGTTTCTTACGTTTAACACATTCATTTTAGGTTTAAGTTTGAAATTTTTACTTCAACATTCAAAATGTAAACAAAAGCTTTGTTTATATGTCAAAGAATTGTAAGCTCTGTAACTCGCTTACAACTCAATAAATGACACTCAAATTTTGTTTGCCTAATAAGAATGCCTCACTGAAGCATTGTAATTATTCAAATCGGATAAACAATTTTTGACCAAAATCGTGACCATGTCCCTTTAACAAGTCGTATTTTTCTTGACACTATTCGTAAGTGGAATAGTCTGATTACTGATACCAGGGAAGCTATTTCATTAGTTATTTTTAAAAAAAAAAACACCTACAGAGCGATTTAACAAAGCCTCTTAAGTATTTCTCTGTTGGTTTTCCAAAGATTTTTAAATATCATTCATACGAAATCAAGGCATAATTGTATTCTCAATTATGATCTTTTTCAATGTAATATAATAGCCAAATGTGTTTATGTGAAAGTTTAGAAGATGCACATAACTTGTTCTTCGTTTATAAAAAATATTCATTATTAAGACAATCATTTATGTATTATCTTTTATCGTTGAACTTTTAAAATATAATTGATGTACATTTAATACTTTGGGATAACAAAACTTTATCTTATGATGAAAATGTAAAAATATTTAAAGAAGTTCATACATTTATACAGAAGTGTGGAAGATTTATCTGATTTTTTTAAAAAATGTATTTGCATAACTTTTTCATCCAGGCTAATTTAAATTCTAGGACTGCAAAATAAAGGGAAAAAAACCACATAAAAAACAAAACAAAACTCCCAAAAAGTAATCAAACTACAATATTAAATGCAAATATGCATTACCTAAATGCATGAGCTTTGCATTTTCTCATCATCGATGATGATGTGATGTGAGTCTATTCTTCAATCGCGTGGTGAAAATGAGTTAAACATATTTCATTGATTAATGATACCAAAAGGATTAGGCAAAAGTTCCAAAAACTTAGAGAGTCCTCTCCTTGTTGTACATATTACAATGCCAGTTAACATTTAAAAAAGTTAAAGTACACTTAATGAAACAGAAGTAAATCACTATTTTGAATGCTTTGATTTCTGTACTTTTCCTGCCAGTGACCTTGACCTTGCCCAATGACCTTGGGTTAATGTCATGACACTCCCTCACCAGGTCATAAGCAATCTTTGTATGAAGTAACAACTTCCAATGCTCCTCCATAAGAAAGATATGGACCGCACAAGAATTTTGTACTTTTCCTGCTAATGACCTTGACCTTGCCAAATGACCTTGGGTCAAAGTCATGACACACCCACACCAGGTCATAAACAATCTTTGTATGAAATAACAACTTCTTTTGTTCCATCACCAGCGAAATATACCTATATATCTTAAATAACATGAAAATCGATTATCGCTGTCTTTTTAAAGCGCTAAACATAGCTCGGCGCTTTATTGTCGTTGGACTTCTACTTTCGGTGCATCGAACAACCGCGCCCTATGAGCAGAAGTATACATCATTTAAACTGGTTAGGGAACCAGTTCCAGGGGTTTATGCACATAACTGCACGCGGGATATTGTGAATTTAACGTAGGGGACTTACATACATCATTGCAGGAGCTGCCACATACTGATAAGGAAATATACAGAAGCTGAAATGTTATATACATATATAGCGCTTTTCAGAACTATAAGTACTTTGATTTATCATACTTTTAAGCTTAAGATTGACGTTAAGATGATTATCTTGAGATGTATCGAAACTGAAGCACGGAGTACAGGGGTGTGACATCTAAAGTAATAACTTGTATTAAATTTCCATAAATGTATATCTAGAATACGCGGCTATTTCTCGTACTAATTTTAACGAGAGAGAGAGAGAGAGAGAGAGAGAGAGAGAGAGAGAGAGAGAGAGAGAGAGCGGATCCAGAAAGTGTTTCCAGGTTGGGGGGGGGGTTCCGACGGTTATTTGAGTTGGCCAAGGGGGTCCGAGGCATATTTCTGGTAATTCTATATTGTAATTAAAAAAAATTGAATTTTTTGAGGAGGGTCTGGACCCCCTGGCCCCCTCTAAATCCGCGCAGCTAATAAGTGTGCAGTGTAACGAAGGACCTACGGTATTCATATGAATACATTTAATCACTTATATCTTTACTAAATCGAGAGGCATTATATTTTTTTATTGAATAGAAGGTTTAAATATTTCGAATTTTTAAAACCTGTTTTAAAGAAAATAATAAATTGCTGACGTATCTTAAACACTTGAGTTCAGAAAGCAAAAATTTACGTGGGATGGTTGTTTTTGAATACAGGATATACATGTATATTACAAAATCAAGTGCATAAATGGGTGGACAAGTTCTTTTATGACATATGGAGTTATATTTCTTGTACAAAGATTTTTATTTGTGAAAGAAGGGAATGCTTGGTTGACACCTAAAATATATTTAATACTTATCTCATTCATCATTGAAAAAATCGTCTACAGTTTTTCCACAAACATCAATGCCCCCTTTCCTTTAATCTAGAAAATAGTTTTTCATTTAATCTTTAAAAAATATTACCCATGCCGGCACACCTGCACCACAGGTTATGTAGTTTCATTGTGATTTATTAAGAATCGAGACTCTACGTTCCTGATCGCTCTATCATCTGCAACTCTTAGACCAATCAATGCGTTAAGTGCCATCTGCTTTTGGCATATGGAGGATACCCAGAGTATTGTATCCGCTTAACTGCTGTGCAGAATAGGAATTAAATGTCCATTATAACATGCATTGTAAATACATATTACATAATGCATTCTTATTTAGAAGTGAACTTGATCCACAATACAATCGTCATTGCTCACCTGTCTGCTTGTCCACTCGGGAATAGGAACTGGCGCAGCTGGTTAGTGGCTATTAGGTCAAAGTGGTAAATGGTGTGGGTTTTTTTAAATACAGTTTCGGGATATCTGGGAATAGTGGCATATTTCTGGCTCTACGTTTTAAATTACTTTGTCATTTTAGAAGAAAAGTATGTTTTGAGTCTTTTCTAAAGTCTGTGTTTAAAGGGGCATGGTCACGATATAAGTCAAAATTTATTTTTTATCTTTATTGTTTATAATGCTTCAGTAACGCATTTCTAATGATCAACCAAAATTTGAGTGGCAGTGTTGATTATAACAAATTCCTTTCTGAAGAAGCACTGTAAATATTAAAATCGGAGAAATTAGTTTTGACCAAATTTTTTGAATTTTAAAGTGGAAAAATTGATTTACTTACGCAACCATCTAACATCATCTTAAAAAAATAAACTTGCTAAAATGAAACTGACGCCTTTATTTTATGAGAACAATAATCAACTATTAACAAATATCATGTTTTTAACGAGGATATTTATCTAATGTGTATCACTAAGATGCGATTAGGCTAATATTGGTAAAACAAAGGATGAATCCTTTAAACGTCCAAATTCGGCCCCCGTAATTTGCAAAGGAATAAAAGAAAATGGTTTTCTACATATTAGTGTCTCATCATGTGTCTTTAAACATTGAGGATTTTTAATTCCAATTTCACATTTTACTTTCTTACATTGACATTAGGCATTGTCTTGATTTATATACTACAGTGTATTAATACATTGTTTACATCAATTTCTCGTAGGTTTTAGGTCACAGCCCCCATTTTGAAAGCCTGTTTTATATATGAGATCATTATTGTTTCAAGTTGTTTTGCATATGGTTAATGAACACGGTTATATTTTTCATTGATTTTCACTATGATGCGCTCATTTATTTAAAAAGATCAAAATCGTGTGGGCTTGTCTCTATGGTATTGTTTGGTTGTTTACGAATTTCAAGCCCTCATGACCTCCTGAATAACAAAGCCGTGAACACGTGACTCAGATCTACTCACATTCACGCTTTGAGCAGGGGCCCGTTTCACAAAGCTATCTTATGACAAATATCTGTCTTAAGACTAAAATGTGTCATAAGTTTTTATCATAGCTGTTTCACAAAAGTGTCTTAACTTATGATAATCTTAAGATTGTTCAAAATCTTAAGACACCCAGATACTTCTCTTACGTCAATTTTAAACATGGCGGCGGCCTATGTTTTGATAAGAAATAGGCAACTTAAAAGGCGCGAGCGTGTATTCAGGGACAGAATCAACCCATTAGATTATATGGACGATTGTGACATCTTAGAGAAGTCCCGTTTGCCACGACATGTTATCTTTGACTTATGCAATGAGCTTAATGATCGTTTAGAGCACCAAACCAAAAAATTACATGCCCTTCCAACATCATTGTAAGTCATTGTTGCGCTTCGCTTTTATGCAAGTTGAAGTTTTCAAGCTGTATGCGCAGATCTTCATGGTATAAGTAAAGCAAGTGTGTCCAGAATTGTTTACGCTGTTACAACTACTCTAGTTGCCTTAAGTCCTGTCTACATTAAATTTCCTTCTACTGACAGAGATATAAACAATACTATACTGGACTTCGCTCATATATGTAATTTCCCAAATGTGATAGGGACAATAGACGGGACACATATTCCTATTCAGGCACCTTCAACTCATGAGTATTTGTTTGTTAACAGAAAATACTTTCATTCAATAAATGTGATGGCAGTTTGCAATTCCAATTTGAAATTTTTGAATTTGAAGGCAAAGTGGCCTGGATCATCTCATGACGCATTTGTGTTCTCAAATTCTGTTTTGTGTCAAATGTTTGAGAATGGCAACATTAACAGAGGTTGTCTAGTTGGTGACAGTGCGTGCCCATTAAAGAATCACTTACTAACACCCGTCTTGAACCCAAGCAACCCCCCTGAGGAGGCATACAATGATGCCAACACAAAAACCAGGGCCCCCATTGAGCGAGCATTTGGCGTCCTTAAAATGAGGTTCCGATGCATCGAACGCTCCGGAGGGACCCTAATTTTCCGGCCCGAGAGAGCTTTTGGAATCGTGACTGCTTATGTGGTGCTACATAATATTTGCATCAAAAACAACGTCCATGTGCCCCGAAACATAAATAATTTTCATGTTTTTCAACAACCAGACAATGTTATATTCCAAGGAGTAAACAATGACGGTGCCGAAGTTAGAAGATTAATTCAAACTCGATCTTGAGAACTAAGTCATTGCCATCTTTCCTTTGAATATTGTGTTCACTCAAAATTTTATTAAAATTTCAAAATTGTTTCTGTTGCTTTATATACTGGTAATGATAAAGTAATAGTAATTTAAAGATATTTCATCATTTTAATGCGAGACATGCATTTGTATACAGGTATTTAGGAGGCCAAATGGTCAGTAAATTACAATTTTGAATTACTATAGCAAAAAATTAAGATTCTATGGTTTCAAAATTATCATTTTACATTTTTATAGATTTATCTTTCAAACATTCAGCCTCCTTAATAATCATCAATCAATAAAAGAACACTATTTTCCTCACTGGTTTGTTATACCCGCACTTTCTAAAGAAAGTTCGGGTATATTGTTGTTACCCTGTTCCGTCCGTCCGTCCGTCCATCCGTCCGTCTGTCACGTTTGACTTTCTCAAACTGCTCTTACATCTTATAAACCAGCAAACTGAACTCTTGGAGTTTGATTTGGGGTATCATGTTGTTTTGTAAAAAGGTTTCAAAAATTCTCTGTTAGTCCTGGGGGTCAAATAATTGGTAAAAAATGACGTTTTTTCACAAAAAACCTTCTTCCTCGAACTCCTCCTACATTTTCAACAGTAGACAAATCATCTTTTGGAATATGTTTTAGGGTATCCTATAGATGCGCAATAAGGTTTCGGAATTTTCAAATTTGTCCTGGGGGTCATTTAATGGCTGAAAAATGACGTTTTTTTACAAAAAAACTGGTTTCAAACACGTCATTTTTTTTTGGCAATAGCCAAATGATCTTCTAGAATATGATTTGGGGTGTCATATTGAGGCGTGATCAGGTTCCAGAATTTTTTTTTTTATTAAGGGGATCAGTGGGCAACAAAAAATGACGTTTTTTTACAAAAAAAATATGGTTCCCAGAACTCCTCTTACAACTTTTGGAGTAGCTACGTCATCTCTTGGGATATAATTGGGGCTGTCCTATAGATGTGCAATAAGGTTTTAAAAACTTAAATTTCATCCAGGGAGTCAAATAGTAGCAGAAAATTGACGTTTATCACTAAAAAAAAACATTGATCCAAGAGCTCCTCTTATGATTTAATGGATAGACACATCATATCTTGGGATATGATAGGGACTGTTCCATAGATGTACATTACGGTTTTGAAAAATTAAATTTAACCCTGAGGCCCATTACCTACCGGTACATACCTTTTGATGCCCTTTAAGGATCAAGAATATATATGGTTAAGGGGTTGGGATCTCAACTGTTTTCAAGATATTCGTGCACTTCCTGTTCAAGGGGGGTCATGACCACCCCCGGGGCCCATGACCTACATACCGTTTGATGCCCCTTGACACAAGGAACAAGAATATATATGGTTTAAGGGTGGGGATCTCAACTGTTTTGAAGATATTAAGGGACTTGCTGTTTGAGGGGGTCAGGACCACCCACAGGGCCCATGACCTACATAACATTTGATGCCCCTTGACATCAGAAACATGAATATATATGGTTTAGGGGTCATGATTATAACAGTTTCTGAGATATATGGTAATTTCAAATTCCTGGGGGGTGGGGATGACCCCAGGGGTCAGATCTAATAAACCCTATATATTGCCAGTAACAGCCAATATATGATTATAAAAACCCTATATTATTATCTTTGTCCGTTTTCAAGTTACCATTTACAATACAGTCTACGATTTTTCCTACAATGTTCAATGTTAGACCCCACACCCTTTTGACACCCCCCTCCCCCCCCCCCTCCCCCGAAAAGTGGTTGTCTAACCCAAAATGAGAAAAATCAAACCAGGGTGCACAACTAGATATGCAGGCCTATCATATCCTAGAGTTTTGTACAATTCTGTTCAGCCATCTCTGAGAAACAAGTTCATGCAGAGCAGGAAAGAATTAGAAAAAGAAGATGAAGAATAATAAAACATGAATTAATAACCGTACAAAAACAATAAGTCTCCAAATTTCATTCGGGAGACTTAATAATAAAGATTAAATAGAGATAGGATCATCAAACATCAATAATTTAAAGATAATTGACAATTTCTGATTCTAAGGGGGTCAGGATGACCCCTTAGGGTCATGACTTACATGCCATAATGATCTGATGCGCCTGCATGACCTAAGGAGGAATAATATCTTTGGATTAAGGTGGGGATCTCAATGGTTTTTATGATATTTAATAATTTCAGGAAGAGCACTTGGGATCATGACCTACATACCATCTGAAATGCCTTGAACAAAGAAACAATAATATAATATGTACATGATATACGATTCAATTTAAGAACCCAGATATAGATCATCTGTTTTGTAATACTTCCTATGTATATATATACATGTACATGTATTAGTTTGTGTTTTGTTCTATACTATTCATGTTCATGACTGTAGTATGGCTTAATTATAAGCTGTCTTATTTTAAATTACATTAAAAAATTGTCAAATATATGACTTGGAACCCCCATGCACTCCCAAACAAAGTCAAATATAAACTGCCCCCCCCCCCTCTTGTCGAATGATCTATTAAAATCAAAATATAATTTGGGTGTCAAAACTTTTATGAACTGGTAAAAAATGTTATTCTTAAAAAAAATTATATTACACCTTGCATAATTGACAAATGATCTATTGAGATATGATCAGAGGTCATATTTCTACCTTGGGATCAATAAGTAGTATTCATTGACAAGTTAAAATTAATAACAATAAATGATTCAAATTATAAATGTTTAAACTCCACATTCACCCCCCCCCCCCCTTCCCCCCCCCCCAATTTAACCTGGTTATAAAGATTCAGTCTTCTTAATACATTCTTACATGTGTACAGTAGCAAATTTTAAATCATTTCTTGATTGCTTTTTTTCTCGTGATTCACATTAACATTTTGGAAATTGCTTAATTCAATTTTTAAGATTTAATTTATATAAACAAAATGTTATATGCATCACTTCCATGTGTATTCGCCTATTTTGGGAAATTTTAAAGTCTCCTTAACAAAGCACTGACATCATTAGGCTAGGAATTACCCACATGGACCAAACACTACTGTATAACATATGAATAAGATAAAATACATTATTATTTCTAGTTCTAAAATGTCAGGGTTTCTCCAAGGGGACATAATCTATATACAATTTTACGCGCAATGACACAAAGAGCAAAAATAAATTATATGGTTTAGGGATGAGGATCTCAGATCTCGATCAGAAGTGACCAAAATATACAGTGTATCATATCATTTCCTATTTCATAAAGGTGGGGGGGGGGGGGGGGTTAAAGACAACACCTGGGGGTCATTAATGTACTTTACACCATTAGATGCATCATAGTGACATTAGAAGATATTTTGTATTTTCCTGTTTCGTGGGGTCAGAACAGTCCCATAAGGTCATGACCTACATTGTATTTGATGTATAATATAATACATTAAGAAAGAAATACTCCTTCCTTCCTATTATAACTCATGTAAAAATAATAAGTGTCTACACCTACTTACATGTACATGTAATACACAAATTTAATAAGAAATTGTTTATACAGGGTCAATATGGGGTCAACTCAATAGTGCATGCAGTCTGACAAATGAAAAAAATAACTTTTGCAACTAAAATGACAGAAACTTTACAAATGCGATAGGATAGGTAACGATGATAAACTTATTTTAATATTAAAAGATGATGATACAGTATGCTGTCAAAGGCCTAGGGAGATCACATTTAGAAAGTGAAAGTAGAACTTATATATGTATGCTGGCATCTCATTATATTGTGCTACTGCTATTACATGTATTATGCTTACCTAAATTGGTCAACATCATAATGATAATCCAATTAAAACACAGTAATGAATTCCTTTAGCTGATCTTAACAAATCCTTTCATGCATACGGAAAACACAGACATGTATGTATGGGTGTTGCTAAAACGCGGAACGGAAAACGGAACGGAATGGAAAATATCATCACGTTTATCGCTTAAAAAGGGTATAGACTGGCCAGAAACGATTTACTTTGTATCTTTTATTTATATCTAATGAATGATTATCAACATGTTGTTATCTTATTAATATTCATAATTATGAATATCTATCAATTATAGCATTGTATTCATTCGGCTTTAGTTGAGTACGAAACGGAAAAATCAAATGTATTCGAATTGTGAATCATTAACATGACTTTAAACGAGCAAATTAGCTATAACTTTTTACTTATTTTTCTTATATGGTATTGCTGACATATCAGCGTAACGTACGCAGTTAGTGAAAGCGTTTTATGCGTGTTTTGAGTATTTTTATATTTCAAATACTAGTATGATGTACATGTATATACTTACATCAAAATTGAATTTTCGGTGTTCTAGACGATCTTTTATCATACAGACGATACAGTATCATTGAGATGGAAGATAAAAACCCGTAGGACTGACGACATTAAAAATTAAAATACAGTAAACATAAAAATACCCGGTAATTTGTGAAACTAGTATTTTTAGCAATGCAATTTTGTTTACGTTTGCATTACTAAGCAGTTGTTTATTCCAGCAGCTATATACATATGAACCGAATAGAAAGCTCTGAACGTTGCCTGGTTTGATTTTCCGATTATATATTGGGACTATAGTCTGTCGATCTCAAAATATTCATGCAGCACATTTGGACGATTTATAATGGAAAATGTTGACATCTTTTCTTCATTTGGAAGTCACTCAGAAGACCTTGCACAATTTTTCAACACTATCATCCGGGTCTGTTGAAATGCAAAACCCCGTAGACTTCTTTATTTTTAGCCGTGTATTTATGCCAGCTGATAAGCTAGAGGGGACGTTTTAAAGAAAGAATAATGAGAATGTTAAATGCTTCTAAGAGAGAATCGCTTGAACCCTGAGGTATATATAAATATACAGCAAAAAGTGAATCGAGGATATTTTGGGACAGAATATAGTGGTCAATGCATGTACTGTTAATTTTTAGGAAATAAATATTCTTGAATAAATAATCTAATATTGCTAATCTTTCAAAAAAAATTAAAAAGGTACATAAAGTATATCGTTTTAGCATGATTAACAAATCTATGAGGTAAATAACATTAGATAAAATTTTCCGTTTTCCCTTCCGTTCCGCTTTCCGTTCCGTTTTCCGTTCCGCAATTTATCAACACCCATGTATGTATACACGTGAACCCATCTAATCGAAGAGCTGGGTAAAACTAGTACCCGCTAATGAGACATGCAGACCTGTGTTGTGTACGTATCTTCAGACAAAGATCATTCATTTGTAACATGCATGTATTTTTAAGACTTATTCTTCAAATCCACTTGCACTATTTTATTAGGTAAATAACAGCTTTAAGGTGGTGCAGGACACCTGCATATTGTGATGTACATGTATACAGTATACTTTCTATTGAGATAAACAATAAAGTATATCAAATATTGATTAAATATTTACCCCCCAAATAATGTTACCTAACATTGAAGCGCAATGGGTTAGAGCGTTTACATGTCTGTAAGAGCATTAGGGTCCAAGGTGTATTTTTGGTAATTTTACAATTGATATAAATGAATTTTCATGGGGGGGGGGGGGGGGTTCGGACCCCTCACTCCCACCCCTTCTCTAAATCTGTGCACACGATGATGTTCATGTAGGCACACAGAAGCAAATCTAAATCCGGCAACCGCCACGGGGAGGGGGCATATAATTTAATTTTTAATTTTGTTTGTAATAATTATATAGACCATTATACTTTCTATGACATAAAATGTTAAGATTATTGATTAACTGAAAATTCACTGCAAACAGTTCTACCCCAAATTGCACATAAAGTGCTGCTCATGTCACGATGTGTATTATCATATGGGAAGGGATCTCATCCTTCAGTTATGAAAATTATGAATTTTAATTGTATTACCGGAGCTTGCATATAGCCTTCATTTTTAATTAAACTGGTACAAAACAGTGTTATTTAGGGGCAAACACATGGTGCGGGTATTACTGTCTAATGACAGCATCTAGTTTTTATTGTTCTCATCAAAAGAAAGTACAAAAACACACGGTACATTATAAAGTATCCAGTAATGTTATTAAATATATATTTATGCTGCAGATTTCGTAAATAAATTCTTTACTTTACTATTTACTGATTGAATTTTTATGTAATCGCTCCTTTAATAATTATCTTAAGATTATCTTAAGATAAGTTAAAGTTATGAAAGCTTTGTGAAACAGCTACGTCATATCTTATGATTATCATAAGTCAAATCTTATGACAATCTTAAGACATGTCTTATGATAAATCTGATGACAACTTTGTGAAACGGGCCCCTGACCTATATGCGGCATCGTAATCAAAAATCTAAAAAGTATCAAAAATCAATAAATGTATTTTTCGGTCTCAAGCCCAAGAGAAGAATTCTTGGTTGCTTTATTTGATTTACTCATGCTTACTATTCGCATGTTTGATTGACACTCCGCCTTAAAAACGTCTTACTCAAATGATACAAACACCTACATGTATACATAGCCGTAACATCTAAGTTGGGATTTTGCACTGAAGTATACAATTTTATTTCTTTGAGATTATGATTATGGTTATGTCTCCCTGACAGATACACTATGCTTGGGGCTTAAATAGCTAAACTATAATTACATTATTTCGTGATATGGATTACTTTTAAAGAGACAGCTTGTCTGTTAAAAAGAAAAAAATAGCTCAATTTTCACCACAACAGCTTTATTTCTATTCATTTCCAATTTTTAAAACATGCAATTTTCCTAAAATCGTATTATAAGAGTTATATGAGCGCATCACAAGTCATTTATAATAATATCAGGTACATGTGTCTGTGAAAATGTACAAAATCTATGAAACTTGAAGTCTAAACAACAAAAATTGTGGGGTTTTTTCTTCTATTTTCAGCAACAATCATCTGTGATATTATCATGCGGTTATCAAATCTTCCAACGTGGGTGGCATTGTCATGATGTCAAGTGATTGCTTATCATGCATAACAAGAATTTGATAATCTAACTGTTCATCTTTGTTAACACGTGTATCAAGGCAATACGTTTTACCGAACGAACTCTTAAAACTTCATTGTTCTCGATATGCAGAAGATACCTCTTATTCACCATGGGTGGCTTGATACATCCTTCACCTAGCAGGCTGTTACAGAATGGAACCGTCTTTGAAGTGTCCGAAACAAAAAAAAAATCATACATGTATATGTCCCCGATTAAAGAGACTCAAACATCTAATTAGCTTAAATTATTTCAGAATTATGTATCTTTACTTTTGTTTTTAATTATATATTAAAATCACTGTTTGAAATTGCTTGTTTGAAATACAATGATCTATATTTAGCCACTTGCACACCTGTAGCTCAAGTAACCTTGATTTAACATGTGACCTGAAGAGCAGGTAACCCTGTCTAATCTGTACTCTCAGGTGAGAAGTAGTTGGGTTGCAAACCAGTGACTCAAGTCTTTCTTACCAGCTGGGGCTCGTAACATAAAAGGTACTTAAGTCTAAGACAGTGCTAGAGTAGGACTTATGTTCATTCTTGGACTTGATTAAGACCGTTACTAGAAGAGTGCTTAACTAGGACATTTACCCAAAACTTATGCGGCCGGTAGAGGTGACTTAAGTATGCATTAAGTTTGTTTTCACACACTTAAAAGTTTTGTTGTTAATTATTTAAATTCAGCATTTAAATACAGAGTATTATTCACATATTTACACAAAATCAAATTCTTAATGTTCACCAATATAAAAGTTTTGATTCAATTAATATAAATATTAACCGTGGTGGTAATGACCTGTTACAATTTCCATAGAGTATGCAAGTGGGCTGCTGAATAGGTTTTAAACACGTAATGGTCAGTTTACAAGACGTAATCGTATTGTAAATTCCCAAAGCTTGAGAAAAAAGGACGTTTGAAGACAGAAACACTCTCAGTAGTTTTAAAGACGACGAGTGGCTTCGTGCATTTACAGTTAAGTTGAAATAAAATGGAATTTAAAAAATAGAAATTGGCTCGTGTCCTCATATTAGCATTAAAATAGAGCAGTCGCATATACTTAAGTTATGATTTTTCCTTAGCGGGGGTATCATTTGTGAGCTTTCTTACAGTATCTCTAGTTTTTTTCTGGATTCAGCTTTTTAGACCTCACCTAGCCGATTCCTTGCAAAGGGTTGACATTCCGCAGTGTGCATGTTGCACCATCACGTCAGAAACTTAAGGTCGTAGGGACATACATGTATGTTGATATTAATGTCGATTAAAGTGCATCATAATTGAAGTATTTCACCGGTTTAGTATTTTCAAATTTTACAATATTTAACCAATAATAGCTTTTAAAAATATTTTGAGTGGTAAAAATTGTAAAACCACGAGCGGGATTCAAACTTATGACTTACAGATTCGTATTAAATTAATCCTCTGAGACACATTCTGTGAAACTGTTTTTATTTTAATATTGATGTTATTCAGATACAGAGACTAAATAATCAATTGTTAAAATGATTTTTGATTCCCAAACCCCCCAAGTGGAACAAGGTCCTGAAACTCCTGACAGTGTCCTACATACAGCGGAAACAGAAGATAGTAATCTAAAGGTACAATTTGGTCTCTTTAACATTGATGATGGAGACAAAATTCTGAACTGTTGTGCCCCCAAACTCATAGAGATATATCTTTTGGAATCATCTGAGTCCGATTCTGGGTCTTATCCATCATCATGCTTGGCTTCAACAATATGTTTCACCTCATCTTTATTTACTCCATCTCCTCCTTATCTGTGTACAGAGAATAATTTAATTCAAGTGGGCCCTAAAACATTTCTTACCCCAGAAGAGTTTCAATCAAATATTATCTTGAAATTGAATGACTACAATGAAAATGGAAAGAACAAAAAAAAAGAAAAGTTAGGAAGAAATTTAAATGTTGTAAGCTTATATTTTATTTTTTTTTTAATATGTATTGATGAGTTTAAAGGCCAAGAATGTGTTTAACAGATAAAAGTAGAAAAACAGTTCTCTTTACTGCGCATAACAAAAATTAAACATAATAAAGGAAAATCTAATCTAAAAAACTTTTTTTAGGTTCACATATGGAGTGAAATTGAAGAAATGCAGCTAATTGCACTACGAACAGAAATGGGTGATGCCTTCTACAAAAACAAAAATCATGAAACATTATGGCACAAGATTTTTGAGAATATGAATTCGGCCGGAATTAAAGTCACCAAGCAGCAGATCATGAATAAGTGGAGAAATCTGAAAAAAAAAATATAAAGAAACCATTGACTTAAACAAGAAAACTGGTAATGAGAAGCATGAATTCAAGTAATGAATTTGATAATTTTTTTGGACACAAGGCATCAACGAAAGCTGCAGTGTCATTTGACAGTGGTGTAAATGCAGAAGAAAGGAAGGAGAAAAGAGAGATTGATAAGAAAGCAACTCGACCCAAAAAGCATTCTGCAGAAAATCTGCTTATAAAAATAGGAAATATGAACAAGGAAATGAGAGAACAGATGGAGCGGCATCAGGAGGAAAAGTTCAGACGCTTTGACAGATTGCTTGACATCATTGAAAAACAGGGTAAAAAATGATATTCTTAAAGTCTTCCACTCGACACATTGGTTTCCTTTTATGTTTGAAGAAATACAGTTAGTAAAAAACAATTTTGTATTCAGAAACCATTTTGTATATGAAGTTTAATAGACTTTTTTGTTGAGTTTATGACCATAAAAACGATGAATAACGTCATAGTGAATGTGCCCAAATTAGATTCTGAAAATTTATCTGGAAGTGAGAAATGAAACAGTACAGTAAAATGATCGGTTTTTTATTTCGTTAGACTAATAGAAAATTTATGTCATTATGATTGTTTTTGTTTGTTGTTGTTTGTTGACAAAACTCGATTAAACCTTCTTTGATTTATGTTCAAACGGCCATTGTCTTTAAATGGAGTGATCAACCAGGCCTTTAATGGATATGCAGTCTGCTATTTTGTACTTATTCACATCAAAGTACTGTCCAGCAGTTGCATTGTTAAAGAGACTTGAATTGCGTAGTACACGAGCGTCATGAGTTGATCCTGGCCAGCCTGTGTATATGTCCCGTAACATTAAATCAGAATCTACTACTGCCTGTAATTTATAAAGTACATGTATAATTACATATAAGTACATGCATGTAATATTTTGATGAGTTAATAAATTACACATGTTTCTATTAATACCTGGAGTTGTATCGAAGGGTAATGTTTTCTGTTAAAAAAGTCATCTCAACCAATACAAGACGACAATCTTATGTGGGTCCCATCCAGGGCACCAATTATGTCTGGAAGTCCACATAGAAGCTGAAAGTCCTGTGCAATACTATGTTGCTCAAGAAAATTGGGCCACTGTATGATCTAAATTAGTGTGATAAATGTCTGAATAAGTGTGCAAAAAATATTAAAAATTTCACCAAAAATGAAACATCAAAAATATTCTCGGTAATTGTACACTAAGCGTTTAGCAATAAAGCAAAAACGCCCCCGTTTCTACAATAATTGCACATACTCGTAATGGCCATGGGGAATGTATTTGAGGTGCCGATGAGATCACATAATTAGGCTATTACAGTGATATAGAGTAAAAAAACCTTTGAAAAGTTTTCATTGAATGCACCATTCACTCTTTTCAACACAACATGCAGCGTGGGCTGTCCTATGCCAAAGTAGTGTCCAATTTCACGCATTGTCACTTTATTTGACATGTAACACATGAAAATAAGAAGTTGCTTTGATGGGGGGGATCCCTTCGATGCCACCGCCTTGCTTTGAAGTAAGGCATGCCCAAATCTTGGTAAGGATGTCCTCGAACATTTCTTTACTTATTCGATAATGGTATCGAAAGTTATCTGTCGAAAATAATGGAATGATATTTTCAACGTATCCGGTTATTCGTGGTGACACAGATTTTGTGTTTTGTAGGATAAAAGCTCCTGTTTGAAGTAGAAAGTTCATATATTCGTAAGAAAAATCATCCTCCCTGTCATCCAGTAAACTTTCGAAAACGTAAAGGCATAGCATTTTATTTTCCGCCATCTTGACATAAACGCGCGTACTTACTATCTTTGTTCAGTTGGATTTTTTGCAAATTAGGTTAGATTTAGACATATGACGTCAGTTTACCCCAACTTGACCGTGTACACTAGTTCCAAGTGAAGTCGCCCTTTGAGATCAACACGATTTGTTTGGCTTTTGAGCCTAGACTATGCAATTTGTGAACATTTCACTTGAAACCAACGTAAAAAAAAAATAGATAGTTACATTCTACCGACTTTCGCTCGAAACTGACGTCATTTTTTTACTAAATCTTGTATTGACGCAAGAAAGAGATAATTGCGTCCTACCGAAAGTCCAAGCTCTTGTTAGAACGTTTCATATAACTGTTGCAATTAAGAGCCAAATATATAAAATGTTACTATTGGAAAAAACCATCAATGTATAATTTATACAGCTATTATGTATAAACAATGTTAGAGAACTCTGTAACTTAGGAAAATTCTTGCATCATGCCTTCAAACTACTTGTTGACTAATATACTATTTTTATAACAATTGTTGTAATTAAATTGATGTGTTGAATTGACATTCTCCAATGCTATCATCACTGTATTACATATTTATTGCTTTTACCATTTGTTAGTAAATCCATGCAATGTGCTGCACATATTATTTATAAAAATTTCATATGCAATTATAAGATGCATGTCTTACGCAATAAAGAAAGTTGAATTGGGTGTTGTCAAAATCCAATTATCAAGTTTTTAAACTAAACCCTTTTATGTTTTATTTTAACTGTTTATGGTGGTTTGGTCAATGGTCTAATCAAGTGCTTAAAGGAACAAAGGGTGAGAGTCGTCTTTGGCAGCCCCTGTGGAGACGTCAAAGTTTTGCTGGTCGTCCGGCGTGTATAATGCAGCTTTGCAATTTGAAAAAAATTCTGAAATGGTAATGGATTTTTCGGGAGTGTCATAATGCTTCTTTAGATACGACATCATATTCTTTTTCCAGAGAAATGCTATAAATCACCGATGAATATAGAAAATGGGGTTACTATAGCTCTGCGAATAGTTTTAATATAACTAGGGTTATTGCAGTTTAGTCAGCATACTAGGTATGTGTCACGGTATAAAATTCAATCTTTCAGACTACATATATTTTTAATTATTGTGTAAATTAACTATTTCGGACTTTTAATTGCTACAAAAACTTTCAATAACTGTTTTAAAAACGTTTTAAATTCCGCGCAGCATTAATCCCACCTGAGGCACAATCAGTGATGGACAGCTAATCTTTTAATTGACTTCTGTTTATGTCTATTGACACTTCTTTCATCTTCATAATCCTTTTATATACATGTTGCTAAAATGTCACGAAATACTCAAGAACCGGGAGAGAGCGCCCCGTAATTCTACTATATGTAATAATCTGTTTTGCCTAGGCTCCGATTGTTAGGAAGTTTATAATTAACTCTTATTATAAATTATGGCCGGTGTTATATGACTCAATATAGGCTTTTTAAAAAATGTATCTCTCTTGTTTCGGCACAGTTACTTTGATCTTAGATTCCTTTGTTTTTTCAAATCTTACCAAAACGTTTTTATAATATATTTTCGGAAAAGCAGTACATATAATATATATCTTAATATCTATGACAACTTCTTCATGCATATTGGCTAGCCATTGATAAACCGGGTATCATACAGAGTTTAAAATAGGAAGCATAACAAAGGTGTCATGACAAGTTTCGTCATTCGTAAATACATTTTGGTTAATAATTTTCACTTTCGATTTGCTATCTTGGAAACAGTCTCAATCTTCAACGAGCAGAAATTAACAGGTTTGTTTATATTTACAAGTATTAATACCTGCATGCACCTTTTGGTTTGGTTATTCAAGCTGTTGATCCTAGTCAATCGAGGTTACCTGCCCTTACAAAGGAATGTTTCGTCTAAATACAGTGTACCATTTTAAATTTCGATAGAAAAAAGATTTGGTATAGACTAAGTTGGAGACTGAGCCCGATAGAACAACGAATACATTATGGTCGCCGCTTAAAATAAGAACACCTGAAATCACCGCTGAAGCTGTCTGTCTTTTTTCCTACATATATGTAGACTCTAGACTAAGTATCATTCCTTCGCCTTCGCGCTTTAGTCTTGCACCTTTGCATCTTCACACTCTTATTCCTTCGCCTTCGCACTTTCGCATTCTCAAATCTTTGCCCTAGGGGCAAAAGTGCAAAGGTGCAAGTGGCTCTAACCAAACTACATATACTATAATACTATTTATCTGTTATTACAATTAGTGGGTATTTAAGATGAGGCGTTTCACTAAAACTCCTGCGAAGGTAATATAAAAAGAATATTTTTCAATGCATGTTTATGTTCCCCAGAAGCAAAAATATATTGATATTGACATAACTTAAATGTTCACAATTTTATTGTTTGTTGTCTCGATTGTGGTCTTGGTTTTATTAATTAAATCTCATTTCTTAGACTTTATTACGATATTTCAATAAAACTTAACAAATTAAATAATGTAAAGTCACAAAATACAAGAATAATCGTCAAACTGAGAAGTGAGAATGTTAACAAGACAATGACAACAACAATCAATCTTTTACCAATATAAAACGTTAAAAAGAGGCCCTGGTACGCTTCCGTAGATAACCGACATCACTTTCACGTGGAGTGTTGTTCACATGCTACATTGTATGTTACTTTTCGTATTTTTAAAACTATATTTATGTAAAGTGAATACTTCAGAATTTTTTACCAGGACAATCCTAAATTTCAAAACAAATTTTTAACTTCGAGTGCTGGCTTCGGGGCCACCAACATGTAAAAATCTCAGTGGTGGCCCAGAAGCAAGGAAGATACTGTTTCCGGAAGCGCATGCGTAAAAACTACTTTCATTTAGACATCTCTTTTATAACACGTGTGCGCTTATTGACACATTCTTTTTAGCGTTTACAAGACGATCAAGTGATCATGGTGAGTGACTTTAACAGAACAACGAACATATTTATGGAGTTGTAAGTGAATGAGACGATTACACCCATTGCCGAGTCACGGAGTGATTCATACTGTTGTAACATACACGTGGAGTTTATCACGGTTGGATTTTGAGATTAATTTATAAATTGATATACACGTGTAAATCAGGAATTTAAATGAATAAAGAATACTGAACGTTCTTTGTAAGTCTTTGAACTCATTTACAATGCATTGAATCGGATTTGGAGAGTGTCTCAGAGCGTACCGAGCTCTTTGCTAGCCGCACTCATTGATACTTCTAAAATGACTATGATTTAATGCTGTCTTATTTTATGTTTTGTAGTTTCTTCTACTTTATTATTTCGAACAAGCATACTTTAAAAAAAAACTTGAATTAAAATGGTAGGAGTCCTCACTTTTGACGTTAAACTAAGATAATTCAAGGACGTGTTGACCTACATTTTGTACGTGTACTTTTTAGCTCACTTGGGCGATATTTAAGTATGATAGTTTTATGGGAACAAATAAGGACAAATCAGACTTCGATTTTAAAAAACCCAAAAGGTACTCTTTTAATCAAGAACTACCATTTATAAATGTAGGCATCCCTCCCCACCCTTCAACTGATATCAGAGACTAATATACAAAGCGTACCAATTGTTTTTTTAACATCTTTTAGTTTGGTCCGAAAAAACATACTATGTATATCTTGCAATTTGGTTTTATCATAACTATGAAAAGTTAAATCGACATGAATTAAACTACATCCCATTCAAAATATAATCGCAAATTTAAATTGTACGATTTTTGACTATAGAACATAAATTTAAAATTCTGTTTTTGTTGTTGACAGAAATGGTAAAAATCCATTCTGGTTTCGAAGTCATGTTGTTAAGTCCAATACATGTATATATTTGCATTCCCATTGTTCTTTCCCACTGTAAGCCCATACGGAGGAGCTGCAATTATTTCTCTATAATCGCAATTGCTCTGTCTGTATACTATGACCTCATAAAGGTGTAACGTTATATATACTTTTCCATGACGTTATACATTTAAACCACTATACGACATGTGTTTTTCTCCAACTCCATAAAATTGATGTATTTAATTAAAACATGTTTTTGATAACATTTAAAAGGAATTACTGTTTTAACATATCATTGATTCTGTTAACAAATCTATATGAATTAAAAAGATACATTACAGTCTGAATGTATACTTTTGATGTAATAGCTAAATGTCAAGGTCTAGGCTAATACAGTATTTGCGAGTGGTAAAATGCAAATATAAGTAATAAACAACGATTATTTAGTGAGCATGGCGTTATGAATAGCAACTGCTCTGCTGGCATATTTTCCATGATGCGCTAGCGCGCATCATGGAATATGCCAACAAAGCAATTGCTATTCATAACGCCATGTTCACTAAATAACGCTGTTTATTTCTTAAATATGTGACGTTTAACCAATTGTGCTGTTCTGCTAAACATTATGATTGTGGAAGAATTTTAAAAAATATATGATTTTATCTTTTATTTAACAAGGGATTATATTTAAGATACCAGTAGTCAATATCAGTATTACGTCCCCTTTCTCCTTAAAAACATGAATGTATAGAAATATATATCATACTAATTAAAGCTAGTTTGCTGTGTTCGTACTTTGTATGTCAAGATACTTTGCTGCTGAATGAGCATTTTTGTGTTCAGGTGAGCAGTATGGTACATTTGTCACTTTTAAGTAGAAAACTAAAAATGAATCAAGCAATTATATTAGTACAGTTCTCAAAATAAATTCATCGTGAGAACATTTCGATCGTAAAAATACATAATGGTACTTATATTTTTGCAATTTTTTTACTAAGTTATTTTATAACGATGTAATTACCTAAGCATTATACACAATATATGCCCTTGATAACATTTGCCTTTTAATTATAAACAGCCTCAAAGTAGCTTCAGCACACATGTGCATAATTTAGATAAAAGCTATTAGAAGATGGGGGTTTCATTTTAGCTTTGCCAAATGGGAGTGTTCGAGAAGAAAGGATGTTAATTCCGTGTCATTTTAGTGGGAATTCAAGATCAGCCATAGCGATAAAAGGAGAGAACACACTAGTTATAAAGGGAAAATTCAAGATCCCATGACATATATGTAGATCTGCTATTGTACATTGTTGGCAAATGACTCAAATCATACAATACATAACACTCTTTTACAGTTGATTTTTCTTTTATGATTTGAAGATGGCTTCTAACTGGTTAGCAGTTTTAAAACAACCATACAATGTTTAAGTATCAATAATCAAATGCCTTTTCTTCCTTTGTGTCAGGTTGTAAAACACAATTCACAGTGTATTTATAAATTCGCGTGGGCCTTTTATTGATAATGGCGTTTATACTAATACAAGTCTAATATTCTCTGTAAACTTACTACATGCTTCTAACATATTTCACAAAATTTTGTCATTCAAAGAAGACAATCCTCCAGACTGGCCTCCATAACACCGAAAATGGGAAAGTCTTAGACTTAGGAAGTTACGTCATCGGAAAATAATAAGTGGGACTGACGTTGGTGTTAAATTTTTATATTGTTAATGCCTTTGTCTGTGACAACACTATTTATTGATCGATGAAGCTTCTCTCTACGTGTCTTTCTTATTATTTTAATCTATAACTAAGTTGGCACGTGGCATGAATACGGTATGTCATGCAAGTGTGCTCGTACAGGCATCACGGAGGTGGAATAATTTGCATGATTAAGAATAGTATTCAATACAAATATACTGTAAACATAATGGTTAATATTTCAAATTTCATATAGAATTTGAAAATTTTATCCGAGAAATGTCAGTGTTAAAATAACCTTTTAAAGCATGTGACGGTGAACAATACAAAGACATCATATACCACGTGGTTGGCATCAGTTAATGACTTCATAAAGTCGAAATTAAATGTATAGTTCATATACAGTGGGGCCTCAGATATCCGGACGCTTCATTTTACGGACGATTTTATTTGGGAACAGATTTTTTATACGTTATTTTGTCTCATTTATCCGGAATTCCGCGTTCCGGATCCGGACGGTCTGTTTTTACCACAAAACACTGATTTACTACTAATCTTGCTTCATTTAACCGGACAGTAAAAATTGATGATACCCTACTCAGTACAAAAGATTACCCCTGTCAATTAAGTTTCACACCTTTTTTACATGCTAGACCCTCATGAGTAGCTTGTATAAACACACTGACTTCCCAAATCACTTTCAAAAATTGGAAAATTGCAAACATCAGTGTATCACACACATATCACACTTAGACACAAAGAATTTAGCTAGATTCGGTTATCATTATTGTCCGGTTAATATTTCATGACAAAATAATAAAATAAAGCAGAGTTCTTTATATCTAAAAACGTTCATATCAACAGACAACTCTAGCATGTGTTGCTATATGGTATGAAAGGCAAAAGACCTAGTATCAACACTGGGAGCTATTGTATACAAATACATTATCATTCAAGACAACAATAGACACATTTCAGATATCCGGATACTTCACCTATCCAGACGATTGGACTTAAGAACGAAAGCGTCCGGATAACTGAGGCTCCACTGTATTTCAAAATAGCATTTCAAATAAGAACGACCCACCCTTGAGAGTGTTCTAGATCAAATTTCAACACGACCATATAGTACATACGTACTAGTTATCTTTCATTTAAATTTATCATGCACGAGTATATCTCGTGACTTCTAGTCAAAGTTTAACGACCCGTCCTTTTCATACGAACAAGAAAAAAAACCTTGATATAATTGTGTCTGATAATATTCAAAATTTACAACATGACATAAACGAGAGTATACGTCATTACTTATTTTTGAAAATGTTTTAATATTCATTTAAAATAGTGAAGAATACCTTGATATTATGTCATTGATCTTAAAGATGACATACCCGGTGATATAGTGCATCGTCCTAGTTTGTAACCCATTTTTTTTAAGAATAAAAAAAACGTGCACGGTATCAAAGCACATATGAACTTTAAAAAAAAATCAAAGTACTCAAAGTACAGATATCCGGGTTTATTGATTGAAAACGTTTTCTTGATGTGGCATTATTACAAACTAAATGGACGCATTGGGTCGTTATTGATTAATTGACTGGTTTTATAAGACTGTTCATACATATTTATATTGGTATCGTAAATTTGATAAATCGTGGTATAGGATCAGCCTAACTAAGATTAACTGTTGCATATAATTACTAATCAACCCCCGCAACAATTTGACTAGGTTATAAGTGTAAACAATGTATTCCGCCGCTCAGCAACTTTACATTTCAAACTCGAAGTATTAAAAAAAATGACAAATGTGATGCATGCTTAAATATATCAGATGGAAACTTAAAATGACCAAATACATGCTATGTATACACTTTAAGTTCTCTTTTAAGGTGGTATGGGAGACCTGTCGATATTAATTTAGACAAAACTATATTTTTAAAAAAAATATTTCAACGGTTTGGAATTTTTCAAATTTTACAATATTTGACCAAAAAATATGATTTTTTAAGTTTTTTGAAAAGTGAAAATTATAAAAACCACAGCAGGATTCGAACTCGTGAGATCCTTAGTTAACGCTCTAAACCATTATGATACCTTGTAAAATAAAAGATAAGGAAAAAATATAAAATAATAGTTGATTTCATTTTTTATTTCAATATGAAGTACGTCACAACATGGAGGTGTCCAACACCACCTTAAGTTTGAACTACATTTTTGTGCGGAGTACGATTCCAACGGTTGTTCGGTCAGCATCCGCTATCGTGCACCGTAACTATAACCTGGACATTGCTTACGAAATGAGCCTGGCTAATAACAGCGCTTATTGAAAACCCAACTTTTATATAAAAAAATTAATGGCAAGCAATTCACAAAAAAGAGATGAACACAGTTTCACGGTCGATATACTAAGTTTACCAACTGTTAACTATAGCTTACGATTCGTTAACTATAATAGGATTTATGGCCGCCAAATTCACAAAAATAGGCTAAACATATGATAGTTATATAGTTTCACAGTCGATAAACTGGGTTTATAGATTGTAAACTGTAGTTCACAGACAGTAGCTGAATTCGGCGATATTACAAGCCGTGAAGTGTAAAATGTGGTTTTACAAATGAAAATTATAGTTTAAAAAATGAACACTAATTATAGTTTATTGTTTGTAAACAATTGTTAACAGTCGATAAACCGTGTATATCAACTGTGAATTTGGGTTAGGCTTATTTTTGTAAACTTGGCCTGCCATAGCGCCAACTTCCCAAAAAGAGCTATAATTACTTATTAGGTTTGTTACTGAGTGACTACGGAAGTATATCAGGTTGATCAATCTCATAGACGGCTAGGTGAAGAAAGATATAATTTTAATTAGATCGGACAGGTACAAACATATTATGCATATATACATGTACTTTTTCAAAATGAACCATGGAGATGTAAGAACATCCTTTTCTTATTTATCAATACATGTAAAATGATAAGAACATAAAATGTTGAAGTAGTTAACATATATGGCACGCCAAATTCACAAAAATGAGCTAAACATAGTTTCACAGTCGATAAACTAGGTTTAACAGCTATTAACTATAGTTTACGGATCATAAACTATAGTTAACGATTCGTTAACTATAGTTTACATCTGTGAAACTATATTTCACGAATGTACATGTAAACTATAGTTTACGAATGATAATCATAGTTTATCTATCTGTAAAAACGTTAACAATAGATTTTGCTGATAAATATAGATTCACATTTGTTAATTATAATTTACAATCGTAAACTATAGTTCAGAGTTGTTAATTATAGTATCACAAATCGTGAAACTACATTTATCAGACAAATTCACAAAAATAAGCTAAACATAGTTTCAAAGTCGATAAACTAGGTTTATCGACTCTTAACTATAGTTTACGGATCAAAAACTATAGTTAACGACGTTAATCTATAATATATTTCACGTCTTTAAACTATAGTTAACGCGATTATCTATGTTTCACATCTGTTAACTATAGTTAACACTGAAAACAATCATTTGCGATTGTTAAACATAGTTTATCTGATAAATATAGTTTCACCATTGTGAAACTATGATCAACAACTCTAAACTATAGTTCACGAATACAAATTGTATTATTTAGACATTAAGGCGCCAAATTCACAAAAATGTGATTAACATAGTTTTACGTTTGTAAAGCACGGTTAACAAACAGAATCTCTCATTTAGTATCTGACATGCGGAATTCTCTGTGAAACTATATTTTACGACCCTAAACTATAGTTTACGATTGAGTCTAGAGTTTTGTTCGTAAATCATAGATACAGTCATCCTAGTTACAGCAAGATAAGATTTTGCCTTAACAACGATCATTTTCATTGATTGTTAAGATATATATTTCTTTTTGACAAGAAAAGAGATTTTTCGATAACTTTATGGCAACTGAAATTATTAGAATAACTTAACCTTTTTTATTTTGATTTAAAAAAAAACATTCAATTAAATCAACAACATCTTCCCCTGCGGACTCCAACCTTTGTAGATTACGGCGTATATCAGACAAAATAGTAGGATCAAAAGAGTCGCTGGTAACTAGGCATCTCAGATTATCGAGCAGAGAATTAATTCTCCTAATGCAATTTTGTACAGAGGGCAAATTCGCACGTGCTTCCCTATGAAAAGTTGTTTTCTACAATGGCGCACATTTTGTATCGCTTCTCACGATTGGTAACTCGAGATTTTAAATTGAAAACTATAGTTAACACACATTTATACTCATAAACTATGTTTAACAGACGTAAACTATAGTTTACGAACGTGAATTATAGTTTAGGACGATAAACTATGATTAACAAACGTAAATTATATAGTTTATCTCTCAATACTATAGTAAAGGATTGTAAAACATAGTTTTTCTGATAAATATAGTTTCACAATCGTGAAACTATATTTATCAACTCTAAACTATAGTTTACGAATGTAAACTAAAGTTTACAGATGTGAATCTATATTTATCTGCACAATCTATTGTTAACGTGTATTTCCAGACAGAAAAACATTGATTTGCATTCGTAAACTTTACAGATGTGAAATATAGAATAACGTCGGTAACTATAGTTTAGGATCCGTAAGCTATAGTTAACATCCGATAAACCTAGTTTATCGACTGTGAAACTATGTTTTGCTAATTTATGTGAATTTGGCGTGCTTAAGATTAATTTTGTAAACCGCAGTTTACTGATCATAAAACCCTATTTATCAAATAAACTATGTTTAACAACAGCAAATGATTGTTTTCAGTGTTAACTATAGTTTACAGATGTGAAACATAGATTATCGCGTACGTTAACTATTGTTTACAGATGTCAAATATAGATAAACGTCGGTAACAATAGTTTACGATCCGTAAACTATAGTTAACAGTCGATAAACCTAGTTTATCAACTGTGAAACTATGTTTATCTCATTTTTGTGAATTTGGCGTGCCATAAACCTACCTTGTATGCCTTTCATAATGAAGTTTACTTCACACCCAATTTAACCACATTTCCTCTGTTTTATTTAGTTTTTATTTATTTATTTCTTTACATAAAATATTACAGATATGCAGTTCATTGTTATGCTCGTAGCATATTTTTCTTAAGTACCAAAACATCCAAGTCATGAAACCTCCTAATCCCGAACATCCTATTATAGGTCCCAAAACGTCTAGAATTCAAAGAGATTGGGCAAGTTTGAAAGTCTAAAATTCATTGTTTCAGATTTGTTGGGATCGAATGGCAAGGGGCGGATTGACCGGGGCGGTTTTGTTAGGGTACGTAATGACTGGTATCCCAAACCTCAATCGTAACGCGCGGAAATAGCTAGTCTCGTTCAGCCAGACGCTCGGCTGTCTCCGTAAATCTCCGACGAGCCTAGTCTCCGCTCGTCGGAGATATACGGAGACAGCCGAGCGTCTGGTTGAACGAGACTAGGAAATAGCCTGAATTCCTTATGCTGGTCCTGTGCAGGCGTCCTCTGTCTCTATCGTACATAAAAAGGCCCGAGAAGTTGCAATTGTAATATTTGATATAGGTTAGGAAATCGGCCGAGGTGTGCCGAGTGGCTTTCACTCGGCACACCTCGACTGATTCTTAGATGAGATACTAATCGGCTAAGGTGTGCCGAGATCAAGTTAGCCTCAATCGGCAATCCTCGGCCGATTCCGCTACGCTCCATACAAAATGTCGAGTGCGCGAGACATCCGAGTAGTTCCGAGTGAGTTAGCCTAGCTGTTTATAACTTTATTATATATTTACAACAGTTCGGAAAGGATATGTAGTTCTCTAGTTAATTACTTTTTAATTAGTTTTGGTGAGTTGTTCATTAATTGACATGTTCATTAACTGAATTTCTTCATTTAAACATTTCCATGTAAAGCAAAAGTATGTGAAGGTGAACGTTTGACTTATTCTATATATTCATTCACTGTAAAGATATAACGTTAAATATGAATGCTTAATTTCCTCATATCTTAAATAAATTTACAAGAATTTGTTAACATACGGGATAGTTTGTACGGTTATTGATAAATTGATATTTAAACAAAAGTGGTGTAAAAGTAATTATTATCCAAACTTGACATGATATAACAAAGATATATAAACATCATAGAGCTCTACTGGCGTGCGACCAGCTCTCGCCGAGTACCATTTCTCGCCAGTACATTGTGACGTCATTGTATCAACACATAAAATTATATACAAAAAATGACGTCACAATGTACTGTCGAGAAATGGTACTCGACGAGAACTGGTCGCACGCCAGTACTGGCACTGTACCAGTTATCGGCTAAGACCAGTTATCGACTAAAATGAAAGTTCGGGTTTATAGCAGGGGACAATCCAAGATTTTTTAATTCAGTCGTCTTTTTCGAATAAAGAAAAGTAAGATTGCTTGAAAACTTTCTTGAATATGTTCTTTACATGAGCTTAAACGATCATTGTTTACCGCTGATTTTACATATTTGCACTTTCAGCCGTGCGGGAAGTGACGTAATACGTTAAAAATAGAATATAACCTCTTTATGATACGTAATTATATCCTTTCTTTGATTTGAAATATAATATCAATACATATAACATGTTTAAACAAAAGGAATTCATTAATTTCCGAGAGATTCATAGCGCAGTTGAACGCCTGATTGCACAATTATGTATTGAATAGTCTGCGATTTTGTGTATTACCGTATGATAATAAATGAATAATTTTATGAGTTTTGTTTATAATGTATCATAACCCCGACTACTTTAGTCTGTCCCCACAAGGGGCATAATTTAAATTTCATTTAGCAGAGTATAAAATCAACATGTACAGGGATTTTACTATGTTATTATCACAAAGCCGATAACTGGTACAGTAAATCGTAAAATTTCGGCAAATTCAGGGCCTGCTAAAAAGCACAAATCAAGATGTTTTGGGCTCCAAATAATGATATAAACTAACAGATTGATAAATAAGGAGTTCACTCTTCAAAGTATGGCAAGTTTTATCCAAAATTATCAAGAAATAAGGAGATACGAATAGAAAATGTTAAATTTTAGCCGATAACTGGTACAGTGCCAATATATGTAGTTGCAATACAATCATGCATGCTTAGTATCATGTATCAGTGGTATAGAGACACACCCAGGCCCAAGACTAAGATCAATTGAATATCCTTGTTGTAATTATGTAAAAAAAAAAAAAAACAACTTGTCGAAGGAGACAGAAAGCAGTGGTCACAGTCCAGTACTGTAGTCCGAAGGTTCATTAGTCCAAAGGCCCTCTATTCCAAAGGTTTATACGTCTGAAGGCCCACTAGTCTGAAGATTAATTAGTCTGAATGTATCACGTTATTATTCTGAGAAATCTTTTCCAAATTTCTTATACTGTGGAATCATTAGATTTCGTAGTGGCTCAATTTTCATGGAATTCGTGGCTACCCCTCACCCACGAATTAACATCCTCTACGAATAAATAAATTAGGACTGTAAAGTCATATTTCCTTTTGTAAGTATCCGCGAATACACGAAATTACGTCCCAACGAACCTGTAAAATTGTGGCAATCCACGAAAATTGACCCCCACGAATTTTAATGATTCCACAGTAGCAATTTTTCGTGTAAAATTTCATTAGAAGCAAATTAAATACAAAAAAGTAGCTTAATTAAAATGATTGAAATTTAACCAGTAAATATTAAATTAATTTGTTTTTAAATACCAAAGTGTGTGATTTGGATTCAATTTGCTGCAAATTTAATAAAGTAATTGCGTGGATACAAGCATCATTAATAATATTCTTCCAAGTGTCCCAAGTACATGTAGTACAATGTTTTAAACACCCTTTTACAATTTAAGCAAACTTGCCCGTTACTTCTAAAATATAATGTATATTTTCCCCTTCAAATATTTGTTTTTTAGGTTTTTTTAGAAATCTTTTATGTATTTATTGGGCTTGAGTTCATGTAGATTCTTTAGGAATCATTTTGTTTCAATGTTCTATTGTCCCCTGCTTTTACTTTAAGTGGGGAATATCAATTTAGCTCTGTCCATTTGTTCCTCAATATGTCATTCTGTTTGTACATTTCTGGTATTATAGATTAATAGCGAACATTGAATTAAAAAAAAGTATACAAACCCCTACCCCTTCTTTTGCGGGAGATAAATAAAGATTCACACCAAGTAGGAGACACAAACTCATGATAAGGTCCATTTAATAGGTTTTGTTTCAATATGATTTTGTTTCGCACTTAATAAGTATTAAAAATATGGCATGTAAAACTTCCATTAGTGAACTTTTTTGATATTTCTATTCAAAATTTTTATTTGATAAAACATTATCTTTATTTGACAAGTTGATTGTTTTTTTTTATTGCAAAAAAAATCATACTCGAAAAAATATCATTCTAATCCCAAAAGATGTTATTTTTAAACATTTCTATTGTAACTTTTCATCACATCTGTATCTATCATAAAATTTTTTTCATGCTTACAAATAGATCATACTTGATAAAATATCATTCTAATTCCGAAATATTTTATTTTTAAACATTTTTATTGTAACTTTCCAACACATCTGTATATATCATAAAAAATGATGTGCTTACAAAAGATCATTAAATAAAAGTAGAAGATCGAGTTTCTAATTTTGTGTTCAGAGAAAAAAAAAAAAGAGAGAAAGGTAGGGAAGTGAGATAATTTTTAAAATCCTATTTTAAAACAGGTGATGATTTTTCGATGACTATACATCTTTGTTATCTGAGAATTATACAGTCATGTAATTATTATATCACTCTCATTCTTAAATCAAATGAGTTATTAACAATTAATTTGTTATTCCCATTCGGATACTTTATTTCAAAAACATAGTCCTATTCAACAAAAATCAAATTAAGGAGGAAGAAATCTGAATACAAGAAAAAAGTTATAATACATACAGGACTTATGTCACAGAAGTGGGAGAGGAATTGGCAGATGGCTTTCCACCCCCAGAAATGTACCACCATCCACATTTCAAGAAAATGCCATCCCATCAAGGCTTCATACCATCTACATGGCCACACCCTGGAAGAAGTCCCAAGTGGTAAATACCTCGGAGTCACCATCAGCGAGGACCTATCTTGGCGTGAACACATCAACGCTACCTCGGCCAAAGCCATACGATCAGTTGGATTTCTCAGGAGGAATCTTAGAAATTGCCAGAAGAGCATCCGAAGCCAGGCATTTACAACTCTTGTGCGTCCAGTACTGGAATATGTGGGATCCTTACCAACAACAACTGATCAGTCGGCTAGAGAACGTTCAGTGCCAAGCAGCCAGATTTACCACTGGGGACTACACGTCCAGGGACCCAGGCAGTATGTCTAGCATGTTACACCAGCTAGGATGGGAACCACTGAAGCACCGGAGAGCCAGGAACCGCACCATCATGCTCTACAAAATACTACACCACATTGTAGAGGTCCGGTTCTCCATTTACTGCATACCAACACCAACAGAACACGTGGTTCCACCGCCAGCAACATCCGGCAGATCAGCACCGGATAGATGTCTACAAGTATTCCGTTCTTCCAGCAACAATTGTGGCATGGAACAACATTCCATCCACAATCAGGAATTCTCCATCTGTGGACACCTTTAGACACGCCATCAACACCATTAGCGTGTCTACTATCCTGCACCATTAGACAACTCGCTTTTAACTTTTATCTTTTATCTGTGTATATAACTTGTTTTCATCTGCTCAACATGAAATCTCGAGCACTAGAGTTACGACACTCAAAACTGAGTTTGCTCCGCAAAGGGAAGAAGAAGGTGCATACAAAAAATAATATTGCAGATATGTATAGAGATAACAATTCATATTATACTACATTCTTTTCGTGGTATTTTGTGTATTTTGTATAATTAATCAAACCTGACCCTTTTAGTAATTTTAATCTTCACAACATTTTCTACATCGAGTTCTGGGCTAATGAACTTCGGACAAGTGGGCCATCTGACTAATGAACCTTCGAACTACTGGGCAGACCCTAAAGCAGTGGCATGTGACAACTTCGATCAGTAACATGGTTTTACTCATCAGTTCATGAATGGGAATGTCAGTATGACCCAGATATGAGATACTTGCAAATTTAACACCATGTTTAGCTGGATTTGTACCAACTGTGATGTACCCAATCACTCAACCATTCTTTATGAATCAACTATTTCTGTATCCAACTCCTTTTCAGTACTTGCTATTATACTTCTGATAGATCCTCGGTCAACCATACATGTGATAATTCTGTGAATTCATCTAATGGTATGCGCATGACCACATCATTCCCTAAACATTGTAAACACTCAAATAGTATGTTAAATCCAATAATGTGCATATTGTTAATATGAACTTTCAGAGTGTCAAAAACAACGATGCAAGCTTAAAGACATTAGTTGTTTCAGCAAATCCAGATATTATTCTTGGAACAGAGACTTGAATAACAGCTGATATGGCCCTGACATACAAATGTATAAGTTTATTCCAAGTGGGTGCCAAGTATACCAACAGAATAGAGAGAACCTTACCACCTCTGCAGTGCACACTGCTAAAGAAGCTGAGGTTTTCAGCATCAAGATTGATCTCAACAGCAAATCAGCCATCATAACTGCTACATACAGGCCTCCAAACAGGGTTGATAATGATTATACATTATATATTTTCTCTAATCGATGATATCACCAAATTCAGAACAAATATAAGAGTTCTTGCTTCATATTTGGAGGAAATCTTAATCTTCTGGTCATCTTGACTGGCAGAATCTGTCCAAATAAGAGTAACTGATCAGCGTTGCGAAAATGGGAAAAATGTGTAGAATTTTTTATTTGCGTCAGTCATTTTTGCAACTTAAAAAGTTTCTTTTAGAAAATAATGCAGGATATAATTTTTGCATATTTAACCAAAAAATTTGTGCAATAAAAGAGATAATAAAAAAAAGCAAAAATTAGATCCTTGCAAAAAATAAGCAATATATGGTAGTTTCCTGTCAACAGCTAGCTCATAAGCTAAACTACTACAGGGTATAAGGCTTTCCAATAGATTACCAATTTCCTAACAGATAGGACACAGCAAGTGCTTTTAAAATGCCATACTCGATGCTACAAGGTACAGTCTTGGGACCTTTCCTGTTCCTCCTTCACATAAACGACCCACCTGACACTGTCAGATGCTCCCCTTTTTGCAGAAGACTGCCTCGTATGCAAAGCAATTACTAAAAAGGCTGATGTAGATGCCTAACACAAGGACTAGAGGCAATCACACGTTCTGTCTACCACACACTCAGATAGATGCACATCTTCTTTCTTACAGAGAACAATACAAGACTGGACCCACCTGCCATCTGAATTTGTCTCGGCACCAATGTTAGCGTTCTTCAGGTCACAGATGGACACTTACACAGGGTGCCAGCTGGCTAACAATACCTTCTAAGCATGCCAGGTTTAAGCCTTATGTTGTGCACAATAAGTGCCCAGATTAGGTTTTTCAGCCTTAAATGTTGGAAAACCTTTGGTGTACTACTGATTTTTACGCTCCAGAACACCAGTGTGCGCATGTTTAGTCACTCAATTATACAGTGTACAATACATATTACACAGTCACATGGTCATAAATGATTGATGTTTTCCAGAATAAACAACTGTAAATGAGTTAGAATTTCCTATTTGCAGTAATTTATTATAAGATAATCATTTTTGCTTTGGGTGGATGCGAGCTGAGTATCTACTGTTTGGAATATACATGTACTTATTTGTTTAATACTTGTAAAAACTAAGGCCTGATTTTGTCTCTTTTACAATGGGTACTCGGTATGTAATACACACAATTCAATTTTTTGCGCCCACAAAATTTCTAAATGATGAAGAGTTCAGAATATATTTCCTTATGAAACAAAGTATGATTCTAGAGAATTGATGGATAATTCTTTGATGCATGTAACACTCGTTTGAGTAATCATGTTTTTTAATTTAGATGACAACCACATCAGCACATATCTGGCAGAGCTCGGAGAAATATAGATGGAATACAGGGGATGTTCTCGGTCGTGGAGCAACTGCAGTGGTATACAAAGCCAGACACCTAGTATGTATATAATAAAAGTATATACATGTAAATTGATATACAAGCCATTAGATTAGTATACACACTGTAGACAAAAAAATTTTCAATGGTAAATTTCGTGTCAGATTGAGTTATTATGTCATATGTAGTATTATTATGCCTCTTGTCAGTTTGTCGCTTTATATTCAATACTCGTCTATATTCGCATAGTATACAATGGATTTATATAGCGTAAGCATTATACTATGCCGAAATAGAGCACAGCAAATGTTTACAACAAAAACTATGCGAGCGCAGACAGCGGGTTTCCAACTCTTGCCACTAAAAGCATTACGTCTTGAAGCCCAACACTTTACCGTTACACTACAGCAGCCAATGATGTGTATGACGGTATTTATATATATAACACGTAGAAACATACGATTGACATCAAGCAATTAAAATTATTAATCTTTCCCAAAACACCTCATTATTGATGATAGTTTTTTAAGTTAAAGATTTGATAAACTTAAAATTGAACAAATGAATTAAACAATTTCTCGAAAAAAATTCTACATGAGAATCACAAAAACGCTTTTTTAAATGACGCTTGATAAAGAATAGACAAGAACAAAAGTCAATGAGATTTCGTCTGCTTAACATTTCGAGTTTTCTCGGTAAGGTGAAAAGTCTCTCGTTTCTTGTAAAGAACATAAACCTTTGTGGACATTTTATTGCACAACAACTTGTTGATTAAATAATCAATCAATTTGAAATCAATTGATTAATTTGAAAGAACAAACGCTAGCTTTTGCGGTGATTATTTTTGGGGACAAGACAAACACTCAAACATCACAGCTACTTATAGCAAAGCACGTCAGTATATACAACACTCGGCATAATAATAACAATAGTGTTGTGTTGTGCATGTACTATGCCTAAATAGTAGTCAGGGTTTGATACAAAGTGCACTCGCCTCCGGCTCGTGCACTTTTATAAATGTAATTTAATGATAGACAAATGTTATTATTAAAATGCTCTATACAGAAAAAAAGTGACCAACAATTACAAGTTTTTGTCCTGCAATTTTATTTCTTTCATTAAACCTGGTTTAAAAAAGTGAACACTGAAATGCAGAATTAAGAGGAGTAACAGACATTGCAGAAAAATTACACATTACATAAATTATATGTACTTAAAACAATATAAAACACCTTTTTCCTTAGACATATTCTGTACTCTGACCAAGGTCCATCACTTTTTGGAATAGGTGTTCTGAGAACTTCAGAATTGCTGATATTGAGTTTTCTATCATAAATAGAAATTAGAAATGAATCTATATAGGTAAAAAGAGGGAACATAATTATATGTTAAATTGAAATCTTTGGAATTTTTAAACATCTTTGCAGAAATATAAATATATATTTATTTAAATTATAATAGGTGGATAAAAGTGACAAAAATGATAGAAGTTAAACCTTGGACAGAGTGCAGTGATTCATTCTCTAAGCATCGTTTTATTTCTGAATTTATTTTATTACTCATTCAATGTATACCCACTGGTGATCATGTTTTGATAAGTCAAAGATCACCCTTGGGTATTTGGTATCTATATTAAGCTAATGACAGACATGACATGCCATTAATTTTGGGCAGGATTGTAGATCCAATCTAGACATGCTAGAAGCATGAGTATGCATGTTTTGTTAACAATGATATGCATATGCAAATACATGTTCAATATAAATTCACCAAAATACCAAACATGCATTATATAAACATTTTAAACAATATAGATTACACAATCATGATAGTTACAGCATTCATAACAAACTTAAAAACACCCTTGACAACACTTAAACAAAATCAATGAAATACAATTCATTTTAAAAGATATATACCTAAGGCCTAGGTGTCTCATGAATACCAGTTTTATCTATTTAAAAAAAATACATGCAACCTTAGTGACAAACCAAACTTAAGAGACAAATTTAAATTTTAAATGAGTATGTTTTTAATACAGCGTGATTATAGGCATTTAAATTTTTTCTCTTTAGTTAAGTAACATTGTACAGTAGCATGATAACCCATCATGCAATGAACTTATGAGGGCAGCATGGATGGTCATGGCCATTTAAAATTAGAATGTTTAACCTTAAGGTACCTCACTACACCCAGACTTATACTTTTTAAGACACTACGTCACAAGATGGCAATTGAAATGTTTTATTAAACTGTTTATATCGTTCGATTGGGTTGTATATCGTCGTAGCTCAGTGGCTAAAGTATTAAGTTTCTGAACCGCAGATCATGAGTTCGAATCTGCCTGGAGCTTTTGTTCATGTTAACTGAATTAAATTTTTTAAAATGTAATTTTTCATCAAAAATTGCACATTTTTTGCCTATTTGACTTAAATACTTCTTATCCATTATGATATCTCTCATAATCAAGTAATTTTTTGCTGATTTGAGAAAATATTTCAAGGTTTAGTGAACCACCTTAAGATCTTTAGAAGAAGATCGAGCTCTATTTAAAGATACAGGAAAATACTCATTGACAATTGAAAACTAAACTTCATGGATTTTTTTCTTTACTAAATTAAACAATAGTTAATAGCTTAACAATTCATATATGAAAATTGAAGTCACTAAGATCTGGTGAGAAGCTTGTTGACCATCCAGCCTCCTTAAAACTGACATTGATAATTAGGTCTTAAAATAGCGTTAAAAAATATGTTAACCCCATCATCCAATCATGCCAAAGTTTGATATTTAATTTTTTTAGCAAGTATGCAGTCTCTACTTGTAGATTGAACTATTAAAAAAAGCTTGGACTTTGGGATAGGATGCAACTACAGTAACTGTAGATTCCTATTCAAACGCAAGGAATTAATATCCGCGTAAAATCAAGAGTAGCGCCTATTTTAAAATCTCGCTTTTATTTTTTGGACATATGTGAACTACATGAAACTATGATAAAAATTCTGCATTCGTGATTTTATGTTCTCGCGATTGGATGGAAAATGGCTCAATTGCAGAATTAAGTACTCACGTAAAATAAGGAATTTACAGTATCTATTTCTTGCATCTTTTAAAGATGCTAGTTTCAAGTGAAATATGCATAGATTGCATAGTTTAAGCTCAAACGCCAGACAAATCTTGCTGATTTCAAAGAGCCATGACTGATTGGCCAGCAATGAAATAGACAGGTGATACCTCACATTGCTGTTTGATGCAACAACCCATAGTCCAAACTTTAAAATGGCTCTATCAGTTGCAAGGACATATACATGATATTTATTTCAGGAATATGGAATCATTCTTTGAGTGATCAAATCTAATATACCAGTAGCTGAAAATGATAGATTTGATAATGCCCGACCATATTTGATCACCTAATAATATTCAAAGAATGGTTCCTAATATTAATAATATGTACATAATTTTCAGCAATTTTGTGATTAAATATATAAATAGTCAATGATGAGATTTATTAAACAATACATTACAAAATTGATTTGAAATGTTAATTATCACAGACAAGGACACTGGAAAATATGAATATTTTTCAATCATTTTGATCCCCCCAAAATACTGTGTACGGACTGGCCTAGACAGAGTTTTCAGGCTTCCACTTCACTTTGTTTACATTATAGGATTGACGTAAAAATTTGACAACATTACTGCAAATAAAGAGTTTAAATTGTTTATATAACTCTTAAATTGTGGGTTTTTTATTATCATTGCATGAGTGACTTTCAAATGTTTTCAGATCTTGGGCGTCTTTAAGATACACCATTTTTTTAAAGATAAACTTAAATCACGTTTTTTTTGTTTGCTTGTACATGATGCTAAAAGTTATATCTTGTACTTTAATCCACTAGATAAAAGGTCATATCTCATACATTGACCGGATCAAAATGAGCATAGTTCAAGTACACATACATGCATGTAAATGCATAATTTCAGTGTAAGAAACTCATTTAGAAATTGGTTGTGATTATTTCATAGGAAAAGAATGAATTTGTTACATGAATGTATGAAAAGCACGACTAAACATATGTAATAAACAATTGAATATGTAAGTGGTGTTTCACAATGTTAATTCCTTCTTTTAGTAAAAGCTAGTGCAAGTTATAAAGAACTTGAGCTCATACTTCAGCTTTGAGAAGAAAATTGGGCAATGTAAAAAAAATATATATACATGAAAATGTAATGACAGCCTATAAATAGAAGTGAAGCTCAATTTTTAAAAAAATTGAATAACATGTGATAGAATTGTGTCATAAATGTCAATTTTAGTAAATTAAAGTTTAAAAGTTTACTGGGATATGAATGGGTTGGTCACATGATCAAATCCTGTGAAGCCTGAAGGGCCAACCAAGTTCATATCCCAGTGAACTTTTTAATGCATTGCATGTTGTTTATAACTTATGTTTATGCTTGAGATAGGCAAATTGTTCAGATTTATGAATATATAATCATGTTTTATGCTTATTTATTAATAATTTAATGCAAATGTCAATTTAAACCATAAGCCCAGGCGGTGATCATTTTGACATTAAAAATATGATCCTTTAACCCATTAAAAAGTTTACGAAGAAATATATATGTTTAATTTCTTAAATGAACACAAATTTATAAATCAACATACACTTTTTTCAACTTCAAAATATTCAATGAAAAAGAATGCCCTTTTAGAAGAAATATGAGAATGAGAAATTTAACATATATTGTTTTTTTCATGAATGCAAAGAAGACATATTTTAACAATACATTAAAGTTTTAATTTAATTTTTTTTTTACAGACAACAGGGGAGGTATGTGCTGTGAAGTTGTTCCACGACCGTGTATCCCAGCACTACGCTGCTGTACCACATCGCGAAATAGAGTTACTCCAGCGACTAAAGCATCGGAACGTCATCTCTATATATAACATCGAGAGAGAGGTAAGAATCGGAACATCATCTCTATATATAACATCGAGAGAGAGGTAAGAATCGGAACATCATCTCTGTATATAACATCGTGAGAGAGGTAAGAATCTGAACATCATCTCTATATATAACATCGAGAGAGAGGTAAGAATTGGAACATCATCTCTGTATATATAACATCGTGAGAGAGGTAAGAAATGGAACATCATCTCTATATATATAAACATCGAGAGAGAGGTAAGAATTGGAACATCTTCTCTATATTTAACATTGAGAGAAATGGCCTTGGTATTAAGAAGTGGAACGTCATCTCTATATTTAATATAGAGAGAGCTAAGAATGGGAATGTCATCTTTATTTTTAACATCGGGAGAGAAATAAGAATTACAATCTGATTAAAATCAGATCCCCGATCCGCTCCTTGTTTTTCTGGTAGCCACAATAGGAAAACCAGGAGCGGATCGAGGATCTGATTTTAATCAGATTGATAAGAATTGGAAAATCATCTCTCTATTTATCATCGAGAGATATGTAAGACATTGGAACATCATTTCTATTTTTAACATTAAGAGAGAAAGAGGTATTGAATCAGAATGTCATCTCAACATTAAACAACAAGAGAGATAGGTAAGAACTAACAACTGAAGCATTGTAACATCATATCTATTTCCAACACTAAAAGAGATAGAATTCAGCGACTGAATCCCCATATTTAACTTTAAAATCAAAAAAGGAGGCAAGAACTGAGGACTGAAACGGTACAATGTCATCTCGATATTCAACTTTTAAAATGAGGATAGAAGTTGCGTCTTAAGCATTGCTAAATCATTTCTTATTTTATTAAAGCTTTTTTTATTGAGGAAAGTAAACCAACAAGTACCGTAACTCAATCCAAAAGATTTACTGAAAAGAAAAATATGGATTTCAAGCATGTGCTCAACTTGTAAATGACAGAGCATTTGGCAACATAAACTGTATCATAATGCGTTAATATCACCATGTTGTGACTCCCTGTCATAAGAAGTAGAAGTCACAGGGTGTCAAGGATCCTTAAAGAAATAATGCCAACATATCCTTCATATTAACTGGCAAGGAAATCCAACATTTATGATCTCAATGGATTCATTTCGAGATTATATGCCTGATCTTGGTAGAGATATGGCTTGATCGGCTGGATCCCCTTGATATTTGGTCTGACTTCTAAACCAAATCTTGGGACAGTCCTTCATAATTCATGTATGGAAATTTGATTTTTGGTTAGATTGAGCAATTTTTGACTGAGTTATGCCCCTTGGGCTTTGAAAAATTCCAATTATTTGCAGTTTCTGTTTATTTTTTTCACAGAGGTTGCACCTTTAGCAATAAAATTTGATATATAGATTTATTATATATGAATATCTAGGTCAAGTACGATCGAGCAATTTTTGACAGAGTTATGCCCCTTGGACTTTGAAAAATTCTGATTATTTGCAGTTTTCGTTCATTTTCTTTTCAGAGGTCTTCAAGGGAGGGGGGATTAAGTGTTTCACAAATATATCTTGTTTAAATTGAATTTCCAATTCCTTATCCTTTGAATGTGATTCTCCAACAATTTATATAGCTGATATATTTGTTTTGATTCTGCATTCATTTTGGCTCACCATTGTCGGGAAGCTTCATGCTGGTGCACAATATGTTGATATAAAGCATTTAACTGACTCAACAGTTTAAAAAAAATCAAAACAAACATATTTGCTGGATAAATTGTTGGAATAACCCTTTTTAATGGAGATGAATTCACTGATGAATGGTAATGATAAATAAGCTCTAAAATTAAAGTGGGCGATCGAGACACAGGACATCATGATTTTAACCATGACAAATGACCAAAGTTGAGATAGAATTTTGCATATCCAGACTTGAAGCACTGTTCCGAGATTCAGTAAAGGCATCAATTCAAATATCAAGCCGAGCCAATTCTCTGCAGATATGAGTTTGTGCCAACTCTGTGAATCACTTGAAAATTTACCTGAGAATATACCAACTTATGGAATCAGATTCACAGAAAAGAATTCTACCAACACAGTGATTCAGAGAAATTTTCCTTTCTTTACATTCAGGAAAGAAGACAGGCAGTCTGATTAAAATCAAACCTTCCATTAGCTCCTTCATTATCTGATGGTCGCGGCCAATTTTTTAACCAATCAGAAAGCGCATTACAACCAGAATTAAATTATTTGAAAATAGAACCCAATACATGACGGTTCGCTAATACAATTGCATTGTAACAATAAAAAAATTAACATTTTAACTTGATTTACAAAATGAAATGAAAAAAGTTTCGGCAGAAATTACTGTATTCAATTGTAAATATTTACATTTGGAAATATATTTCCTTATATGAACCTATAGAATAACGAAAACGTTCAATTCTGTATGAATTACTTTTTTATGACGTCACAATGATCATAGCATGTGCTTATCCCTTGTCCCAGAATAATTGTAAACATAAAATCTAGGTTATTTTAACAATTCTGAACAATTTGCCTTTTATAAACCTAAATTTAAGTAATAAACAGCAATGTTAAAAAGTTCACCGGGATATGAACTTGGTTGGTACGTGATCAAATCTTCTGAGAAGCCTTTGGGCTCTACAGGATTTGATCCTGTGACCAGTATGCCTACACTTAGAATCAGTTTCAATCACTGATTAAGATAATGTGACAACATATGAATTCAGACGAGTACAAATCACAATATTTGATTAATTGTCATGGATTCAGATACACATGTACCAGTAGAGAGCATGCCAACTTAATTTAAATCATTTCGATTCATAAAATACAAAATGAAATATTGAAATAAGGAAGTTAATGTGATTCGATCAACATTGTAAATCCTTAATATTTAAATGAAACATGCAATGTAAAAATCAAAATAGCTAAGGTTAACTTCCTTGAAAGATTAGATGTGTCAAATTTAGATTGTTTATTGGTAGTTGGTTTGACTGAACCACTCTTTAAAAGTTAAATAAGGAAGTAGATTTCGTCAGAAAAATAGAATTTATCTCAGATAACAGTTATTCAGGAACATCCTTTTCATTTTTAGAAAAAAACCCAAACATTCTGAAAATGTATCAATTAAAAATGAATATCACATAGCGTATGGGGTAAAATTACCAGAAAAAAAATCCCCCTTATAAGCCAGAATTATAGTGTATTTAAAGCTTATTGGTCTACAGAATTAAACAAGGAAGCCTAGATTAAGGCACGACCAATCTCATATGAGCAACTTGAGATAAATGTCAAAGCTGTTGGAATTTTACAAAGGAAGCAAGATGAACATATATACAATTAACATATGTTTCTTACTCTATATGTGTATAATAGCAGTAAATTAATACTTGTTGCTATGGGAGCTCATTCATCTAATATTTTTGTAATTTAGCTTCATATAAAAAAGATTAAATTACTATAACTGAAAAAAATCAACACACAGTGATTAAAAGGAGTACATCTAGATTCTACTGACAGAATTGATGTCAATATTGTTGAAATAATTAGCTAGAACTGTACATTTTGTACTTATAAGACTCTCAGTAGGTACTCATATATTTTATGTACCAAGAAGATAAGAAATGGGTCAATTGCAGCTGCTAAAAAAATAAGGTTTCAAATTGTTTCATATTTTCCAGGGTTTTTTTTGGACAAAATATAATAATTACATTTGTATGATATGCTGATGATTAAGAATTAAAACTATCAGAAAAAATACATGATAATTATGATTGCATGAAGAAAGTATTGCATAAACTTGGGAATTCCACATATTTATATCAAATTGATATTGAAGTTAAAATGGAGATAACTATGCATTTTTACAACATTTAAAATTGACACAACATCAGAGCAAAATACTTCTGAAAGAAAAAAAACCCCCAAAACTTCATGGAATCAGTTAAATGTGCACATCAAGATGTTGTTGAGACCTCCACCTCACTATGACATATTTGAAATATTGATGTTTTAAAGATTGAATTACATGAAGTTCTACTGTATTTTCAAAGTAAAATAATTAATTATTAATTGTTGTTTTCAACCATTTTTCCCATCGGTCTACTTAAGAGGTAAATTCTTCCAGATGACGTCCAAGAACTTTGTTTTGGCGATGGAGTACTGCGATGGGGGCAGCCTGTATTCCATGTTAGACCAGCCCAAGTACTTCTATGGCCTCCCCGAAGAAGAGTTCCTTATCGTCCTCTATGACATCGGTAAGGTTACTGATTCAAGTCAGGAATCACATACAATGAACCATCTTTGACATGCATTGTGCTTGTCTAATACTACTTGAGTCAATGAATGTACATGTATTGCAAACAATCTTTGATTGACACATGGTTGTCTCGACATACTGCGCTTGATCGAGTAAGCCACATGATTATTATATACGATCTTCGACATAATGTTTGTCTTATGCAATTTTAAAGTGTCTGGCATGATTACAGTCATTGTGTTGGAGCCTTGACTCAATCCATGGTGAATGTTTATTTGCATTTGGTTGCATTTTCTTTGTCAATGTGGATAAAGTTACATCAACTTTTGGCACAACATTGCTCTAACTCTTCTTTACTTTCTATGGTTCCTATAAATTTTTAATAATACAGTACTGTAAAGCTATGGATTCTGCACAATTTAACATGGATAGAATGTTGAGTTGTATGGTTTTGTTTGTAGATTTTATATGACTTGTTTATTAATTTTGGCTTCAAGTTCAGAAATCTTTCCTTGACACTCCTAAGGGAATTAAGATAACCCAGTAATCGATAATACATAATTATCAGATACCTGATATTTGTAAAATATATTCATATGTACATGTACATGCAGATTTTAAAGAATGCAGAAAATTGTGTACGTGAACAAAAATGTAGGAAACTAATATTAATATAAGATAAAGATAACAATACCTGGAATGTCATTGGATAACTCAATCTGCATGGGTTGGAGGGGCCTAATTGATGCACTTAATTAATTGGCTGATTTTCATATTAACCAAAACCTTTAACTTTCATAGTTGTCTAGAGTGGTTGTGTTGGGCACCTGCTGCAATTAAGATAAATATGTTAAATATGTTTAACATCACATCACGAAAATTTCACTTTAATGAAGATGTGATGGAAAGACTCCAATGAAGTTATATCCACCGATTATTGTACCGATTATTGTAAAAAAAAATTGATAGTGCTTTGAAAATTGTTTGTCTTTTCAGCATCAGGAATGAAGTATTTGAGGCAACAAGATATAATACACAGAGATATTAAACCCGGAAACATCATGAGAAAAGTGGATGAAAATGGAAGGTGAGTATCTTTAAAGTTTCTGTATTAAAACAAGAGAAGTTTTATTGAATCTTAAATCTGTAGAAAAGTTGAGAATTATACATGATTTAGAGAAAGAGAAGTGGTTTAGGATCAAAGGACAATTATATTAGGTAATACAAGACCTGAAATTGAAAATCAGTAACACTCCCAATATATCGTTTACTGTTGTATATTAATAGCTAATTGAGAAGGATATTATTATCAAAGAGAACACCCACCAAAGGGAGGTAACTCCAATGGAAAGCCATCTATTGATGTTGGTTGTCCTTTAAATAACAAAGTTAACTCTTTCTTTTGATGATGCTTTTACCATGGCATGCTCAGTAATTAGTTGTGCTAGGCATGACTAAAAACCCAAATTGAAGTATGCAGTAAACAACCTTATTGCTGAGACAGCTGAGAGAAACTGACTATAAGCCTTGGGATTTTTCCACAAAACAATATAAAATTCAAAAGAAAAGAAAGACTCTTGTCTAATTCAACTATTAATTGCCATGAAAGACACTTACATAATCATAAACAAGAATCAAAGTGATACAATGTTAGCAACAGATTTAGAATATGAATAAACCGTCAATAACTTTGTTTTCCTGCACAAAAATAAATAAAAAGTTATGTAGATTTCAAAATAAGAATGTATGTGCTATTGCATTTCACGGAAAATCCAATCACAGACATGTTTGATGTACGTGAGCTGCTCCTGTAAAATCTGAATGACTATAAGATACGAGTGATCACATCACAACAGTTCAATCGCAGTACCCTAAAGTCATTAAAAAAATTTGATAAAAACCCTACAGCTCAGAAAAAATTCCAATTTTGTTCTGGTCATGTGTGCTGGGAGTAAGAAAGTGTACCCCGGTCTCCCTAGGAGAGGACTCGTACATTTGTGGGTGAACCTACCTACCTCCCCCCTCCTCTCTAAAATAATAAGGCTGGGGCGGCACCACAGGTGCAGGGGCAGAGTAACCGAGGCTACTAGATTGGGGTATGAATAGGCCTAAGGGGGTGCCATCCGGGCTAACCACAGTTTGAAAGCCCGGGGGGGGGGGGGGGGGGGGGGGGGGGGGCCGGGTAGAGGTAGGGCGTGGTACGTACATAGCCTGGGTCTATATGCAACTGGTGTAAGTGCCCCGAGGTGGAAGTCCCCCCACTAGATGTCACCACAATCTGTCCCTGGGTTGTAGAGGTCTCATCGTCGGAAACCCACGGTCGGTCTCGCTTCTCTTACCTCATAAAATTCATAAAATTCATAGGTAAGAGAAGCGAGACCGACCGTGGGTTTCCGACGATGTAGAGGTCTGTGTAGTGGTCTTAGCCCTGCAACTGCAAATCAGTGAGCTGGGCAGGACTTAGAGCAACATAATTGTTTCCTGGGACCGGGTTCATCATGTCTAAAGAAGCCCCCAGTGGACTGGCATGTTGGCCTCCCGAGGACTGGAGTGCGGGGCCTGTGGACCCAGCGGAAGGGGAGGGGTGGGGCTGCTGACAGTATGTAGGTGGGGAATCAAAGACCAGTGTCTGGGGTGCCAGTAGTAGCTCAGTACATTTGGGTGTTAGTCAAGGGTCTGTAATAAGATGCAGCTCACCAGTCAGGGATTATGACTTTGTCCCACCCAGTGAGAATTTAGGGGACCCCATATCACATGGTTTTTATGTGACCCCTGCCCCTGGGAAATCCCCAACAGGATATAGTACATGTACTAAGGCTACACTTGAGTCCAGGGATCATGTTGTTATTCCACCTCAGCCCTTTCACTCAGCCAGTCATGTGGACTAAAACTGTGCTGGCCTAATATAATGGCCACCCTGGGTACCACTAACCCCCCTCCTCTGACTGTTGGGCGACTCAGTCTCACCCCGAGGGTACCCCTTACTACTATTGCTTTCTTCCTCCCTGTCAGAATCTTTATACATGTGGGCTCTCCCCAATGGTCTAGGAGTGTCAAAGTGTTCAGCCTCCTCATCACTTAACCTACCATAACTATGCCAGCGAGACGGGAGCCCAATTGGACTAGGAGGTTCCCCCACAGGCGTAATTGTGTCATCGCTATCACTAAGCCCTTACACTGCAAATGCATTCTCTAAAGAATCGTTCATTTTCAAAATGGCGCTCACAAGAGCACATAGTCAATACACATTAAAACAGTGGAAATAAAAATGCAAAATGCAGAGGTTTGGTGCAAAAAAATTTGGCTTAAACAAATAGCAGGATGCTAATCTAAGCTATCAATGGTATCAATTCACGAAATTGTGTATAAAAGTTTGAAAAGTTTCACCACATAGAGCCCCAAAAATGGCGGCTGCACACGTTAACTTAAAAAAGTTGCCTCAAAAAATTTTACAGACTCCGGAAAAGATTTTTCCCTACAGCTATAGAGTTCGGGCCTCGAGTTGGGGAGAAAGAAAATTTTGTATAGAATCTTTTTTGTTCTACATGTAATTACAAAATATTTCTCACTTATGTGATAAATGATATCAAACAGTGGGACCCCTGGTTTTGTTTCTGACCAGTGTCTGCAGCAATTTTATTTCAGTATTGAGCCTACAAATCAGCGCATCAGCTGGGCTCTTATCAGCAGTAGGCAGCTAAGATAAGGCATTCAGTAGGGAAAGAGTTAATCAGTATAAAAGATTATATAGCGGAAGTGCGTGCACCTGTCTACATGTACAGCTGTCTAAACTAAATGTCAACTGGTTAAAATGGATCAAGTGATGCTAGAAATAAGATATCAGATTATTTTTTGTGTGTGAAAAGGTACATCATTTCATTGCTATCTTCATGATTGTCCCATTTAATATTACTTACTGACATGATGACCGGTCGCCACTACAATTTCATTTTTGCGCCTTTTTCCTAGTTAAATTGGAGAATTATTTTATGAATTGCCGAACCCGATATTTTAAATAGCCTTTTCAGAGTATTTAATTAGACGGGTTAATCAAAAATTAGAGATTCAGCTTTTATAGAGTGTATAAATAAATATGAATATAGAATTCATGAATATCTGTAAGATTATATTTTATATTTTTTAAATTGTTAATTGTCACAGAGTTTATAAAACATGCAGTTATCGAGTTAACAATTGTGGTGTCGATTACTGTACGTATACGCCACATGATCTGAAATACATTCAACCTGATGCAGATATATTTTTAGTTGAAAAAATTTGTACTGACTGTGCTAGCTTTAACAGTGCTTCAGTTTAAGGTGCGTTTCATGTTTAAAAAACTCTGTAGTGCATTTTCAAGGATAAGAGTTAATTATATATAACCACAAAACAATAAATAAAACACTGTCTGACCTTCCCCAAACAAGCCTATAATCCTACATATTTAGCTGGTGGTTTCATGGTTTTTCCTCAACACGCCTTCTTAGGGTTTCCATAGGCCATGGTTCTAAAGGAACAACATTAGGTACTGTATAGCAGCCAAACCTCAGAGAGGATTGGCCAAGACCACAAAAATTTACAGGAGTGCCCTCCTGATAATTGTGTAGATATCCTGTACCAACTGAATTCCTTCTACCCCAGCCTTGTAAATACCATAAAACCTTTAAACAGTCAAATAAATTAAGTTTCAGTTTTGTTTATTTGAATGGAAAAAAAAACAAGCTCTGAACCTGGTGACCTAGCTGTTTCTAGTTCACATCCTGGTCAAATACCAGGAATGTGCATAATTCTTAGTACTTGATGACTAGTTGTGAGCTTTGTACTTTAGATTTTTTTTTTTGATAGGCTCTTATCTATTAGAATCTTTATGCATGTGCTGAATGAGACACAGAGAGGTGGAAGCTTATAAAGACTTCCGATCGCCTCCTGACAAGGTTAAATTCACAGCACATATGTTAACTAGAGTGCATAATATGTACGGAAGATCTATAGAGTTGATCTCAATGGAGGTTGTTTGTGGATTGCATACACACAACCACCTTTATACAAATGTTTTAAATTTATAATGATAATACATGTACATTTTGAAACATTTCTTTTCATAATAAGTAATTGCTATCTTAAAAAGTAGTTCAGTTTAAAAATGCATGATCACATCTTGAAGAACAGCTTGGAATTTATACTATACACGTAGGGTTGGATATAGTAAGGTATATCTTTGTTTCTCTCGATAATATAGTCATTATAGATATAAGTTACTGCACTGTGATAAAATCAAGAGAGATAAAATACCTTAACAAGAGTCCTTGTAATTTTAAACTCCTTGTTGAAATAGTAAAAAAAACCTGACAAGTAGTAACTTGTTTCTGTTGCAAGTGACCTCCTTCACGGGACAGTGAAGGCAGCTTCAATTTCAGTTCAACGATTTCGTGTCGTTGCTCTAAGAGCGCATATTAAAGCACCTAGTGAATGCACTTCTATCAATAAACAGATGAATATGGGACAAGTTCTAAGTGTAGGATAATTGTCATAAAAAAGGTTTTACTATAAAGGAAAACTAAGCAATTAAGGTCTGGTTTGATCGATGCATATAAAGAATTGTTCTGGAAATGTGTTAAATAAATTGATAGCAGATCTCTAATATTTTGAAAGTGTGTGCCTAGCTGTTCAAACTCTGATTCTGTAAAGCAATTAATACATTGTATAAGCATACAGAAAGAGGAAAAGAATGTGACAGCTAACAAGATGATTCCCTGGTCCAAAATGGAGTGCAAAATATAAATTAGAGGCCCGTTGGCTACATGGCTCACCAGGGAAACAATTTTTATCCTTTAAAAATTCCTTAAAAGTATGTAAATACATGCAGTTTATACCCCAGGTGTGAAGGACTATGTGCGGTATAATGCATTTTTTGCCTCTTAAATTAAAGTTTTAAAAAGAACTTAAAAAATAAGGTGGCAGATAGTTGAAATCATATTGAGAATAAGTGTGTAAAAGGTTATCACCACAGTGATATCATAATGAAGAAATGACGTCATGAAATTTGACCTATTTTGATAAATTGATGTTTTGTAGCAAAATATGGGTTTTTCGACTGGGAAACATCGAGCGCAGGCTTGCTCATGTACCATTTTTTAGTATGGTGTGTATGATTAAGAAAGAAAAATCATACTTGGGCAGACCTGGGCTCTATATACTTCTAAATACCAAATAAAAGAAAAAATGTTAATATAAGCATTTTTAGGGTCAAAATTGCGGGAATTAGGTGATTTAGGTGACATCATAGATAAACAGTGAATGAGTAATGATGACTAAAATTAAGATTAAAGTGATAGGCATCCTCAGTACAATGATTTATGGAGATTTGATTTTTATACGACACTATATAAAAATTCGTTAAAATTAGGGGCAGATATTTAACCATACCAAAAAAAGTCTTTTCATGATTCACATATGTTATAGTATAATATACAAGAGGCCAATTGGCCTTAACGGTCACCTGAGTAGCATATATCCCATACACAAACTTGTCATGGAGTCTCATATGTATATGCATCTAATTAATTAGGTTTCATACTGGAGTAGAAAAATTATAAATTTGTAATGACGACCACATTTCAAAAAGAACTGTGAAACCTATAATTTTGATGAAAAACTAAAAGATCTGGTCTACAAAATCATGAATTCAGTTTTCCTTTCAGGTGTGTGGGAGTAAAGAAGATAATTTTTTAACGTAATATGCATTAATATCTATACATCCATTTTGGCCCTGCCCTAGAGTCAAAACCCATACCAAAGGGGACATGAAAATTAAAATTTCAGGAGAGGACTTCCTGGTAAACATAATTATTAGTCAGATGTGTGAGAATAGAGAAGAAGATTTTTAAACTTAATATGCATAACACTATATTGACCCAGGGGCCATGAATTTCACTATTTAGGTAAAGGAGATTGTGGATATCATAACCATGTATTCAGTTTTTTGCCCACATGTGTGGGAGTAGAGACGAAGATTTTTTAAGATTTAAAACATTTTTACTATATGGCCATATTGGCCCCACCCTAGAGCCTGAACACCTTTTGGTAGAGGGCCTCATGGACATCATAACCATGCATTTAGTTTTTAACAAATATATATGATAGTAGAGAAGAAGATTTTCTAAGATTTAATACATTTTAACTATTTGGCCATATTGGCCCCACCCTAGAGCCTGAAACCCTGACCAAGGGGTCATGAATTTCACAATTAAGGTAGAGGGCTTCATGGACATCATAACCATGCATTTAGTTTTTAACAAATATATATGGGAGTAGAGAAGACGATTTTCTAAGATTTAATACATTTTCACTATATGGCCATATTGGCCCCACCCTAGAGCCTGAGCCCCTGACCCAGGGGTCAAGAATTTCACAATTTTGGTAGAGGGCCACATGGACATCATAACCATGCAACCAGTTTTTTCCTCACATGGGTGGGAGTAGAGAAGAAGATTTTTGAAAATTTGGCTTTTTTTGCATATTTGGCCCCGACCGTGGCACCCCAGGGTTGGTAGAGCCATAAATTTCACAATTTAGATTCTTCTTACCATAGAGATGCTTCACACCAAAAATGGTATCGATTGGCCTGGTAGTTTTCAAGAAGAAGTTAAAAATAATAAATTGTTAACGCACGACATACGAAGACGGACGAAGACCAATTGCAATAGGTCACCTGAGTGACTCAGGTGACCTAATAAATTAATCGAAAATCTAAAAAGCTACAAAGATACATTTTGTTATGTTACTAAGCATTAATTGTTTAGTTTCCTGTAAATTAAAGTTACAATGATTTTTCATGGAAGATTTTTTCATATTTTATCAACCAATTTCAACAAAATATTTCAACAAAATATAATTGTTACAGTACCGATCAGATCCAACCTAACACCAGAGTAAACCCCAACTAAACCCCAGGTTTACTTTCTGGGTTTACTTTGGGTTTACTTTTTGAAAATTTGGGTCCACTCGGGGTTTACTTTGGGTTTACTCTGGGTTTACTTTGGGTTTACTCGAGGATCGCTTTTGGAGTCAACTATACGCACTGAAATCTGAAGCAGGCCTGTATTTTAACTTATCACCCTTCTGCCTGTGCTTCCTGCCCCTTGTATATTCCGAATACACATGTAGCGTCTGCTTTCAGGGTATATATACTTCTGATCGGGGTTTACTCTCTGTGTCCACTCTGGGTTTACTCTGGGTCCACTCTAGTAAACCCAGAGTTTAGTTGGGGTTTACTTTCTGTTAGGTTGGGTCTGATCGGTACTGTATGCTCTCTTGATTGAATCTTTCAATTTATTTTTAAAATTAAAGGCAGATTAACCTCTCACAAAAGCTTAAGGGAGATATATAGAAGGATCCCCCCCCCCCAAAAAAAAGCTTTTTCATCTTGCTCCATTCTGTTTATAACTGATTGATGTCAGGGACATTGTCTGCAAAGGCAAGCTCAAAGACTATCAAAATGTAGAGGAAATGTTAATGGAGGTAGCAATTTGATTGTTCCTGTTAAATTGGCAGTGAAACTTATTAACTATGCACAGCATTTTAGTTCCAGCCCTCCCATGACAAAAGAGTCAGTAGAACAGTCTGATTGCCACTTTTCTAACTGATTTGTTGGGTAGCTTGAAATTGTATTTATGAGGTTTTTTAAGAAAAACCCCAAAACAACCAGTATACTTGTTTCCATAAGCAGAGAGATTATTGATGAAGTTTACCCAAGATCTTTTAACATGTTTATATGCTTAGATGATACATGTAACTATATAATGACCATATATACATAAATGTATTTTAGATCAATCTACAAGCTGACAGACTTTGGTGCTGCTAGGAGATTGGAGGAGGAGGAGACCTTTACATCCATCTATGGGACAGAGGAGTACCTAGTATGTTATGTAAACACCTACATGTAAAGACTGCACATTCTTAAGGTTTATTTGTCTACAAGATAAGGAAACCTGAGATAATATATTGCCTCAAGACATACTTCAATATTGATAAGTTGCCTTTGGGTGATGGTCTTGAGGGCCAGGCCCTTGAGGTTTATAGTAATCTATAAGTACTAGTACTTCATGATATCGATAAACTTTTCACTCATTTATGGCTCATCTATTCCATATGTTTGATGTTTGTTAATTAATTTCAAAATATAATATTCTGAATCTGCTACCACCTTTCTTATGTCTAACAACATCCCAAACAGGGTCTCTAGTGATTTAGAGATCCTTATCTCAAAAAGATTTTAATGTTTTCTTAAAAAAAAAATAAAACCCATCTAATTAATTTTTGGTTTTTCTGCAGTCTCTTTTAAATCGAAAAAATTGAATGCGCAGAAATTTTATTCTGTAACATTTTCTATAATTAGAAATGTTACAGATTTTCCCCAAAGGACTATGTGCGGTATGGTCAAATATCTGCCCCCGATTTCAACCAATTTTTAAATTGTATCATATAAAAATAAAATCTTCACAAATCACTGTATAGAGGATTCCCATAACTTTGATGTTGATTTTAGTCATCATTGCTCATTCGCTGTTTATCTATGACGTCACCTAAATGACCCAATTCCCGCAAATTTGTTAACAAATGAAAATATTCTCATTTTTACTCTATATTTTGCATTCGGAAGTATAGAGCGCAGGTCTGCTCAAGTGCGATTCTAACATATGTTTTTCTTCAGATAGTTATACACATTATTCTAAAAAATGGTACTTGAGCAAGCCTGCGCTCGATGTTTCCTAGTTGAAAAACCATCGGAAAACACCATTATTTTGCCACAAATCAACAATTTATCAAAATAATGCAATCTTCATGACGTCATTTCTATATTATGACGTCACTGTGGTGATAACCCTTTACACATTTATTTCCAATATGATTTTAACTATCTTTCACCTTATTTTTAAAGCTCTTTCTTAAACTTTGATTTTGGGGGCAAAAAATGCATAAAACCGCACTTAGTCCTTTGCAAATTTTGTGACATGCCAAAAAACCGGATATACGTATACAGTATGCATTACACTTGCTGTTAGCCAGTTGAAATTTTCTTGTAGGATCCAAATATGTATGAGCATGCAGTATTGCGGCGAGAGAGAAGCCAGGATTTTGGAGCCGTTGTTGACCTGTGGAGTCTAGGGGTGACTATCTACCACACTGCCACAGGGCACCTGCCATTCCAGCCTTATGGAGGAAGAAAAAATACAGAAACAATGTAAATAAATAAGTGTAAAATAGTGCCCTCCCTTCAAAGGCAGGAAAAATACAGAAACACTGTAAATAATTAAGTATAAAATAGTGAGAATATGTATGGGTAATACATTTGATAAATGAAGTTTAGTGCAAAATGATCTATAATGGATTTTCCTTTGATATGTCAAATTTGAGTCTGCAAAATTTCATTGCATATTAAAAATTCCTAGTTCAAAGGCCAAAATGAATGAACATTACTTGTAAGCAACCATTTACTCAGGCAGAGAAACCAATGAAGAGGATCTTATTGGAATGATAAACTGAGGCTGCTTGTAATGTACATGTATGTACCAGGTATGTAATGACACATCAACTTTTTTCAACAGGTACATGATCACTACCCACAAGGCTTCAGGGGTGATATCGGGGGTACAGAAGACAGAGAACGGAGAGATCGAGTGGAGGACAGACCTACCCCGCACTTGTCTACTCTCTCCGTAAGTTTTATCTACTTTTTAATGATTTTTTTCTCCCAGGAGTCTCAAATTTTTAATGACAATTTATGTAGTTAATTTTGATCTTCATATTCAGAGATTTCCTTAGTTCATCATTAACTGCAGTGTACTGTGTTATTATTTTGTATTAGATTCCTGAAGTCCATTGTGACCCCCATCATGGCAGGCCTGTTGGAGAGTAACACAAGCTTGCGCTGGACCTTTGAGAAGTTCTTTGGAACAGTGCAGTCATTGAAGGAGATGAGCACAATCAAGCTGTTCAACTGCTCGACTGGCTCCAACAACAAAATGTACATCAACAAAATGGACAGGTATAAATCACAACAATACACAAAGGTGTAAACAACAAAATACACATCAGAATAGACAGGGAAGTACAACAAACCAAGGGGTAAAAGACAAAAAAAAGTATTTGACAACTAAATGGGCGGGTATTAATCACAAGAAACTATTGGCGAAAACTACAAAATATGCATTAACAAATAAGACAGGTACACGTAAACACACATAATAAAAAAGGAACACTTGATGCTTGATGTTCACATAATTATGTGAAAAAATCAATGCCAAAGTTTTAAAGAAGATAAATTTGCGGTATGTAAATGATTTACATTGTATGTACATGTTTCTACACATGAATAAATGGATCTCTCTTTTTTAAGGTTTGCAAAGTGTCAGGAGCTGATAGCCAAGGAGACTGAGATAGCGGCCAGTGAACAACTGATTCTGTATCACAACCGGGAGATCAGTGAAGTCATCGACATGACAGCAGAGATCCAGAACTGGCCCAAAAATGTGCTGCATGGTCAGCTCTACCTGTTCCAGAGGGAGAGGCTGGACCAACAAAGACTGAACCAGCCGGAAATACGTAAGGAGAGAGAGAGAGAGAGAGAGAGAGAGAGAGAGAGAGAGAGAGAGAGAGAGTTTAAGATCAACAATCTAAAAGTACAGAAGGACAGATTGAGAGAAAAGACAAAAAATAGACAGACAGTCTAGGTGCAACAAATGCTTAACATACCAGGAATATTAGAGAAAGAGATCAAATAATTTAAAAGATGATTTTTTTTTCAGTTTATGACAATTAATGTTATGGAGGTATGGCAGATTTCTTTACACTATCAATTTCTTTGAACAAAGCTCATGAAGTTTTTCATTCATTGAAAGCAAGCTAAGATTTCAAACCTTAACATTTATCTGATAAAGTGTGTGTTATCACACGGCTATCTTGACACCCTATATGTAGTGATGATCAGGAGAATTGGGGGGGGGGGGGGGGATAGGAAGATGTGACAGGAAAACGCTCTTGAGATCATTAGTACCAACACACTTTTTACCCTACTTGTGTATATTTATATATGATTTTTTATTACATATCATGTAACTCTTTGTTTTTGTGTGATGTAATCACAGTTTATAGAGTTTATGTGCATCAATCTACACATCTGATGCCAAAGTTGTCACAGAAAACATTAAGTATAAACCTCTGAAATTATTTACTAGATGAATATATGGACATAATAGAGAAATGGGGAAAAAATTAACGAATATGAGTTGATCTACAAGTATATGATACATTTTAAGCTAAGTAGAGGTTAAATACAGAGTTAAATGTCTTGCTGTATCTATTGAAATATTTTTCAAGATTGAAACAGTGTAGACAGGCATGCTTATCAGCTGTGGTCTAAAGCACACACAAGGAATGAGCGGCTTCAATCGCTCAAATTTCAATGATATTAATACAAAATTTGTTGTTACTTTGTGATAAAAAAAGTACTGTGATTTTTTTTACCTTGCAGCACCAATCCCTCAGTTCTTCAGCACTGACCCTGTATCGTACGAGAAGGATGCCTACGTGGCCCACAAGACGAGCGCCATTGCTCACCTCACTGTAAGATATGTGACCTTGGCCATTCAGGAACAGGAACTGATGCAACTTGCGGAGATTTCACTAAGGTAGTCACACTTTGCTCATACCGAGGAAAGGTGGGGAGGTTGCTGGAAATAAATGATAAGTTCTTTTGATGCTTATAAATGGAACACATTTTGTTAAAACTTATGGTCTGCAAATTCCAGAAGTTTTACTCTTTAAGGGAAAAAATTCTTAAGTCTTTTTGATTCTTCTTTCACTTCATTCCATCAATCGATTTGAACCCCTATCAATATCCTGCACTTACTAACTGTTGTCTGAATCACTCAATTTCACTTTCGGACCAAGTTTCCCCGAAATTGTTGACTTGCGCATGCCTACTTATAGCATTCCAAGGTAGTGACCTCTGAGGTCACTGCATAGTGAGATATGCCAGTAATTCAGATTCACAAGTTTAACTAATATTTAATGATTGTAGAAGCAAACGATCCTGAAAATAATGGTTATACTAACAGAAGGATGATCCTATAATTATAGTTTGTTTTCTACAGATTTATTAGGTTATTAGGTAGCAATTGGTTTTTGTCTGTCATCAATTGGTCATGCATTAACAGTTTTACATTTTTAACTTCTTCTTAAAAACTACCGTATATGGCCAATTAGCTGTTACAATTTTTGATTTAAAGCATCTCCAGGATAAGAGGAATCTAAACTGTGAAACTTATGACTTTACAAACCCGGGGGCCTCATGGGTGTGGCCAAATATGACAAAAAAGACCAAGTATTTCAAAATCTTCTTCTCTACTACCCACATGTGGGGAAAAACTAAATGCATGATTATGATGTCCATGAAGCCCTCTACTAAAATTGTGAAAATCGTGACCCCCAGGAGTTCAGGCCCTAGGGCAGGGCCGATATGGCCATAAAGTGAAAATGTATTTAATCTTAGAAAATCTTCTTTCCTCATAAAATCCTCTATCTAAATTGTGAAAATCATGGGTTAATATGGCCATATAGTGAAAATTTGTTAATTAAAATCTTCGAAAATCTTCTCTACTCCCATATATTTTTGAGAAAAAACTAAATGCATGGCCATGATGTTCATGAAGCCCTCTACCTAAATTGTAGATATACACAAATAAATAATCCAAGAATCCTCTAACTCCCCCCCCCCCCCCCCTTAAAATGCAGACATGGAACTCCCGAACAGGTCTGTCTGTCTAACCGCTTTGGTTCAAATCATGATCCCTAGATGTAGGGTGGGACCACAATGGGTGGGGGGGGGGGGGTCATGTAGGAATATTTAGAGAAAAAACTTTATAAATCTTCTTTCAAGAACTAATTTGCCAGAAAGGCTGTTACTTGTTTGGAAGCATCCTCAGTTAGTGTAGATTCAAGTTTAAGAAAATCATGATCCCCAGGGTAAGGGTTGGGCTACAATTGGGGAGGGGGGTTGTTCAAAATTTTTAACATAAGAATATATAGACAAATTTGTTTAAAAGTTTTCTCTAAAAGCATTTGGCAAGAAAAGCTGTAAATTGTTTGGAAGCATCCTCAGATAGTGCAGATTCATGTTTGTTCAAATCATGATCCCAGGGGGAAGGGTAGGGCCAAATAGGAGGATTTGATTTTTTTTCATAGGAATTTTTTAAAAATATTCTCAAAAACTCAAATGTTATAATATGGTATTAGACTGTGCCCCCTGGACAATTCTTCGGCTTGACAAGGGGTTCAAAGTTTGATGTGGGAATAGTAGGTTTACACGTATGAACTGCAATGCTCAATATGTGATATCAATGGCTCCGAAATAATCCTGTTACAAAAGGGGCACGATGTTTAACACATTGAAATTTGAAAGTCTTTTTGCTCAGGTTCTATTCTAATACATAGTCCGGATATTTTATGTATGACACTATAAAGATGATTTTATTTTGACTATTAATGCTCTGTTGTAATCTTGACTTTTGATGCCTATCTCTCAGAGATTACATTTCTTATTTATCTTGGCCTTTGATGGCTGTCTTTCAGAGATTACACTTCCTAAATAACCTCACCCTTTAATGCCTGTCTTTCATAGATTTTATTTTTATTTCACTTTGACCTTTGATACCACCTTTTCAGAGATTACATATCAAATTTAACCTTGTCCATTGATCCCTGTCTTTCAAAGATTTCATTTCTTATTAAGCGTTGACCTTTGATACTTATCATTCAGATACTAAAGATTTCATTTCTAATTAACTAAGCCTTGATCCCTGTCTTTCAGAAATTACATATCTGATTTAGCCTTGACCTTTGATGCCTTTCTTTTAAACATTACATTTCTTATTAAGCCTCAACCTTCTATCCCTGTCTTTCAGAGATTACATTTTCCGCCTGACTAGTCACATCAACAACACAATTCCAGACATGAAGAAGCTGCTGGAGGAACACAGTAAGAGACAGAACATGTTCTACGGAATCTACGCCTCATTCATAGGGTACCTCGAGGTCCTCCTACCACTGCTGAGGGAAAACCCGGACATGGCGGCGGTTGTGAGGGACCGATACGAGAGAATACAGTTCATAGTGTCTGACTGTAACCCCAGAGAGGTGCTCAAAAAGGTAAAGAAAAAAATAAGATGTGACAGAATTTGATACTTTGAGTCCAACCAAAACTATAGAGAGGCTCTGAAAATGTAGTACAAAGTGTCTGACAGTAGACCTAGAGTGATACTAAACTAACATTAACTCTAGATATGTGCAGAATATGCAAAGATGTATGACCAGTCATCCAAGATAAGTGCTAATATATGCTTCATGTAAATAGTGTACGACTGTAACTCTACAAAATATATGTACAATGGATAGTGTATGACAACAGCTCTAGAGGGGTGCTGAAGGTACAGTTCATATATAGTAAGTGACAGTATTACTCTAGAGAGAAGGGATAAACAAATACAGAGTACACTACAGTAAAACTCCTTTATTACGAACACAGATATAACAAATTCTTGGATATAGCGAAGTTTTTTTGAGTCCACGGTAAAATTCTTAACAAATCTTTGGAAAATTTTACGCTATAATGAATTAAGATATAATGAGTTTACTGATGTAGCGAACTTATATGGAGTCCATAGAGGTGAATAATAACAAAATTTTACACTTTTATAACAAATTTCTTTACAGTTAAAAAAGTTTGCACTACCATTTAATAAAATATTTTGAATGAATTTATTTTCAAATAAATTTTTCAATTCACAATCCGATTATTAAAGGTATCAAAGTAATGTTTTTTTATTTTAAGCCTTAATTAACAAAAATTAAAGTCTGGTGAAAGAATACATGTATGTAGTGAATTGCCTATAGTTATTATTACATATTCGTTATACGAATATGACGTGTTACAAATATAACAAAGTAAATCCATTGGTCCCTCGGACTTCGCTATAAATGAAGATGTTAAAATTTGGTGTCAAGCTTAAATTAGTAAAGTATTTCTGTAGATAATACATTGGACAATTGTAGGCAGAAAATCGCTCAGAGGAATGCAAGGTCTACATGGAGGTCCTGATGAACAAGATCTATGAACAGGAGAAAGAGGCCATCAGTCACTGTGTGGGCTGCTTAGAAGAAGATAACTGGTGTGTATCAGATGTTTAGAGACCTCTGTTAATTTTCTCTCATATACATAATGTACCGGTATATATAATATTTTCATAAATATAACCTCCATACAACCTTTAGCAATAAAAATATCTTGAGTAGAATTTCTTAATTTTGTTCTTCTTTCAAAATGAAAAAAAAAAAAAACAGAACATGTCAACCTCTTTTTCATTTAAAACTACACAAGGTCAGCGAATGGTTTTGGGTGAGGTCAAGGTTATTTCATTCCAACATGCCACCATGACATCATTAGTCCCTAGTCACTATTTTCTGTTCATTTGTTAATTACATGACAGCTCTCAGAAAGCTGAGCACCTGTGCAGCAAGATCCAGGAGATTTCTTCAGCCTTCTCTAAGGACAGGAAACAGAGGACGTTGTGTCCAGAGCTGGAGTATGTCCATGTGTCCGACAGGTATGAACTGGCACAGCACAGCATAGCTCAGCATATATAACTCTGCTCAGCAGAGCACAGCACAGTAGCACATACAGACAACAATTTTAAGTTTTTATTGTACGTGCAATGATTCCATTCATCTGATATTAACACATTATGTGTTGCTTTAATTTGACCTATATTTTGCAGGATGAGGATACAAGATCTCTGTGTACAGTTGGTTTCTTTGTTACAAGGCCACTGTTTAAGGAATCTAATGAGATCCTATAGTGTAGTAGGAAAACAGATTGGGTAAGTCTTAATGATCAAAGAGGAGTAACTCCCAGATGAGTGTCCACATTGTCATGCTCAAACCTAACTCAGCAGTTTTCTCTCTTAGATTACTCTTGAAGAATGTCCAGAGAACAAAGAAAGTTGAGCAGAACATTTCCTCGGTCAACGATTGCCTGGAGAAACTCAGTAACCGCATTGATAAGGTAAGTTATCATAGCATAGTTGTATAGCAGAGTTTGATAAATAGTCTTCAAATTGGCCTCTATCTGCCATTTACCACTGACACATACTAAACTAATTCTTGAGTCTTGACTACTAACTTTTGTGACTATATGCCTTTATAACTACATGCAACATCTAATGTGTATATTAAGACTAGAGACAGCAAGAAAAATAAAGGTGAAAAACTCCATATTTTCTCACACAGTTATAAAGGTTGATTAACAGTTTATTGTCATGATTATACACACATCACATTACATTCATAAATGTCTATTTTAAGCTTCTTTAAATGAAAATTTCTGTTTCCTTTCAGATGGATAAGGAGTGTTTATCTTTGGCTGAGCAGGCTAAGGAAGGGGTAAGGACACACATCAAGAGAGGATTCTCTCTCCCTGTCCCCCTACAAGTCCAGTTAAGGACCACGCCCTCCTCCCCTAACCGCCAAGAGGTACCCCCAATGCTCAGAGACAGCGGTCTTGCATCCAGTATGGCCGCCAGTAGCACAGCATCGACTAGCAGACTGGGAGATGAATTGACACAGAGGTAAAGTGTGTTATAGATGCTGTGCAATGCAGCCTTGTCATTCAGTCAACTGAAATGTGACTGAAAGGTAACTGAAAGGTGACTACAGAAATTATAATACAGTCACATTTGCAGACCTTTCACTTAACTGAAATGTGACTGAAAGGTAATTGAAATGTGACTACAGAAACTATAATTCAGTCACATTTGCAGACCTTTCACTTAACTGAAATGTGACTGAAAGGTAATTGAAATGTGACTACAGAAACTATAATTCAGTCACATTTGCAGACTTTTCAGTTGACTGATTGACAGAAGTTTATCCTATGTATTTTACAGGTGTGTGGGTCATTGTATATTGGAGACGGTTGAAACATCATTTTGATACATGTCATATTTAAAATATACATGTATTGTGTATGTAATACAATTAAAAACTTATATACAGGTTAACATGATGTTTATTTATTAAAATATTAACATAAAAGGCACACATAAAAAATGTATACAAAATTTATTAAGAGAACAAATATCGATAAGAAAATGCGAATTATCATCACTATCAGAAATAAATCAATATTTTGTGTATGCCTTTAGCATAACTGCATTTTGTAATATAATTTGTGTAATAATTTATCTTAATTTGTGTTTCCTTAAATCAGTATCAAGAGTGGTACAAATGTACAAACATGTAAAAGTATGCTAAATTTATAACTTAATGTATAAATCAAAGTACTGACAGTGGTGTATCTCTTAGTGAATGAGATTAAACAGGAATGTTTTGTTTTATTTATTAGGTTTACAAAGTTGAACACAGAAAGCTTTGAAGTTAAAGAGCAGGTGGAGAAAAACCAAAAAAGTGTGGAGGAAAATGATAGGATGTTGAAGTTTGGGTAATTAAGATTAATTTAGAGATTGATGATGATGATGATGAAGAATAAGATGATGTGATATGTAAATGCACCAAAGTACATTAATTTACTTTCTTCAAATAAATTCCAATTTCATGTTTTTTAAAAAGAAAAAGCTCCTTTTTAAATCCTCAGAGACATAGAAGTCAATTAACTATGTGAATGGTTATTCCAAAAATTTATCACTTTTATCAACAAGTTGCATACAGTATCTGTTAGTACTTACTAAAAGTTAGCTTGGTTTACAAGACATTTTTTCAAAGTTTAGCTTTCTTGCTGTACATTATAAACTTTTTTTTTTTTGCAGTGTACAAGAGACACTGTCTCCTGACCTGTTTGCAGCATCAGCTGACAGGGGTGGGGCAACATGGGAAGGGGGCGCCAATGGTTGACGATTAAAAAAAACGGAGACCTGAGCACTGTTTCCCTGTAATCAGTGAACTTGTTCATACCACCACAGTAGCTTGCTGTTTGTTGTCAGTTCACTTAGATATTGATCCCAGTTGGAATGCACCCTAGAAATCACAGAAAGACACTTTTACTACCTCCATGATTCAACACCTCACTATCATCAGTCAAAGATCGGTTGGAGCAACTGATGAGAAATCTCTGACAGAAGTGGAGAGATGTTTTTAAAATATAAATGTGTTGGTGGGCTGCTTGCTTTATATTCCTATGCCTTGTAACTTCATGGTTTTAGTTGATCAGAAAATCAGCAATGTGGAAAATTAAGAAATAATGCTCCAAGATTAGGAAGATCTTATTATTTTCACCAATTGTTTTACATTTTTTAAGATTATTTTTTTAAAGATAAATTCCTTGATATTAATTTTTGTATTTTCCTAGTCAATAGTTTGTGACTGTTATTTTACAAACAAGTATGGTACACTTAATTTACTTGGAAAGTACAGGTTTAATATTGGATCTGTGCTATTATTTGGTTGCAAAGTTACTAGGTGCAGTGTAATGGACTCTAATGGCTACCTTTCTACTGTGTAAATGTAGTACATGTACAGCCTTTCACTTGATCTATGTCTCCAGTAGAAAGAGATATTAAGAGGTGAACATAACACTCAGACCTTTAAAATGCAACAAGATGGTGTATCTGGTTAATAGAGGATAAAAATGAAAATATATAGTTGCTAAGTGAAAATAAAAATTTAATGTTTAAATTGAATATCTTATAAAGAGAGGAATATGAGTTGATCAGATGTGTTTGTACATGTATTATGATTTTTTAATACACAAACTCAGGAAATGGGGATATGTTTTTACAATTTTTGGGCATTAAAACAACTTTGTTTGTTTCTCTGTATATTTTCTGTGTTTTTTTGTGGTGTTTGTTTTCATTTGAAGTGCACTAAATGAAGCCAAAATATCTTAAACATTTTTGCAATTCATCCACCTATCCATACATGTTATTTAGAATTTGAAATTTCCCAAATTTCAGTAGCATGTGAAAAAGTAAATGCAAGATTTGGTAATTGCACTGATTATTCTGAAAAGACTGATCCCTATTGAATATAATTGAAGTGGGGTTGTCTTATCTTTCAGTAAACATTATATGAATATCAAGTTATAAAAATATGCCATCTTTGGAGTTTTCGAAGAATAATATCCAAGAAATATTTTTACATTTAGATTGGGAAATAAGAAGGAAAACAATTTCTGTTGCACAATATCAGTATTGTGTTTAATAACCTTTTGTTAGGTTCATATTTAAGCTGTTTGTATCGTATATGTTATGGATGGTGCTATGGTGCCTGTGTTCATCTTTCCCTACTAATTTTTTTTATACATTTACATTGAAAACTTGATTATAAATAATAAATGTATCTGTTAACTGTTTAATATTGTTTAAGGTTTTGTTTATTTTTTATCTGGACTGTTCTTCAAATATTGCTATTTGTTGCTTTTTTGCACCAAAAGAATTGAAACAAAAGTACAAATACCAATTTTTTGGTCTGGTAGAGAATTGCATACATGTATTATATTTAAAGATATGATAAGCGATACCATGCTTGGTTTATGCCAGTATGCTAGGAATAACTTCCCTAAATTATGGAATAGTTCCTCATCAAAACTGGATGTAAATGATTTAGTGCCAGTACTATTCAATTTAGTCCAGTATTTTCCACTATTAAGTGTTGATTGAGCACCCAGTGACGTGTTTTTATAATTAAAAACTCTGTTCAAAAAATGTTTCATCATGCTTTATTTAGGGATAATGTACTTGGATCTAATCTCTTGACATTGTCTTTTAAGAGGGACGGATGGCCGTGGCCATATTGAGGCTATATCTACCTCCTTAGACAAACAACTCTGTCAAAATATCATATACATAAAAGATTAAGGCCCCGGAGCCAAAAAAAGTTAGACGAGCCCACCTTTGATCTCAGTCTCACTTTAACAAAAGGAACATATAGTATAGAAAAGTGAGACTGAGATCAGAAGTGAGCTCGTCTAGGTTATATGGCCCCGGGGTCAGATGGTTGATTTAATCACCCTGTACCCAACCTCCTTAATTGTCTGTAAATATATTGTATGCTTCCAGTATCCATCTTAAGTAGAATGCAAGTACATCATCATCACTGTACATTTGATGGTAAATACTAAAAAGAGAAAGTGGGGGATCTCCATGATGTCATACTTCATACTTGTACTCAATCATTTATACTCAATAAGCTTCATTTATTTTGCCATTCCTATATACAGCTAAAATGACGGTGCAAACAAAGAATGAGTTAAATCAGTAATGGATGCGAACTCTGTTAGATTTGATAAAATGACTTGATTTGCAAATTGTACTAGTTTGTCTCAAAGCTTCCAATGATGTGTTCGTTTTCCCTTTAATTTTTATAATTATATTCAGGAGTACAGTCATGTACTTCAAATTTAAAAGTACGAATGTCTCCATTTTTTCTAGAAGCATTACATGTATCTTATTTTTAAACTTTTTTTTTTATATTTAAAACGAACACAATTTTAGACACGGAAAATAAAGAAAGAAAAAAACTGGTCACACGGTAAGATCAACTCCATTTCATCAAGTTAAAATACGTAGATAAATTTTATCAGTTAATATTTATTCTAACTTTAGTTAAAGCAGACACAGGTGTACATGTACATGTATATGTATTGACAATAAACAAATTTAACAATAAGATTGTGGGACGACTGTCTTAATTAGATTTAGGTATCCTCTTACATTAATTACTTTTTATAAATATTTTTAAAGATACAAATGTAATAATTGGCGCGGTATATTTAGAGAATGAAAAGTTTCCCAAGGTATTTTATGAAAGTAGTTCTTACGTCTGCATGCTTTAAGGATGTTGTTTACTCAGGGTTTGAGTTCTCAAATCCGGATTGTTAAAAAGTTCAATTTCATGAGTAAAATTTGTTTTAAATACAAAAAGTATTTATGAAATGAATTATTATTGATATAACAATCGATATTTTTACTAAGTTATGGAATTAGGCTTTAACAAAGTCTGACTTTTAGCAAAACAGAGGAAATTCGGACTAAATTTTTCAGATTTTGTTTTCCACTGAAATATTTTTGGTAGTACTATAATATTTAAAGTTAAGATTTTATTTGTTAGTCAACATAATTTTGCATATTTTCTGTTGGTTTTATCTTGCTTTTTCGTTTAGATAACCGTATAGCACACACAACAAAAATATTGAGAATGCTTGAATATGATAAAAGACACCATATCTCAAAATTTTGATCATTGACCTCATATAAATTTTATGCCAGCAGAGAGAGGTCAATATACTTAGTTTAATACTATAAATGTTTTAGCATTATCATCATTCAGTTTTTAGATATATTGAATCAAAAATGGGTAGTAATTTGAAAACTGATAGAGGAAATTCGGACTAGAATATCTATAAAAATTGTGATTGAAAACTTAATGCCTTGCATCCATTTAATGTCACTACCATTCATAAACTGTATTTCATTTGTTAAAGAGTTAAGCAATTTGTATTATTTTCACATTTAAGAAAATCTTAATCATAGGGTAAATTTTTTATGCATTTTTCTTAAATTTTCAAAAAATATTCAATGGCCATTAACTCAAAAAGTAAGTCATTGACCTACTTTTTTGAAAGTGAAGAATAACACTACCATGTAAGGTCTATAACACACCATAGGTTTTTCATTATCATCAGTGGAATTTTTTTATATTCTGAGTAAACGTCATCCTTAAAGGGACTTTGACTTGATTTGAGATGAAAATTTTATTTTTTTTAATTTTTTTTGGTATAAAATGTTTTATTTGTGTAGTTTGAATGATTCACTAAAATCTAAATGTGACTTTCAAATTTGACAAAGCATTAAACAGATCCATATTGACATTTCTAGACATTAAAATGAAAATTTTTTTAAAAAATATTTTAGCTCAAATCGTTTTTGAGTCCCTTTCATTTCGCAAAACATGCAAGACGCAACAAATTAATTAACTCGCTGACAGTCTAAATTATAAGTTTGATCGTGATATGTTTCTTTTATACAGGCACTTGTTCCTTCAGCATTTGTCAAATTTTAACGTCTATGTATAATCCAAGTAAGTTCCTAAGAAATATATTCAGTGTTTATGTAATCATTCAATATTATTTCACAGCAAGGATATATTTTAATGATAACTCCCATCGACTTGGATCCGCCAAAGCGTGTCCATCACCTTACAGTACTCTCATTTTCGCTATTTTGGGCTTGTTTTTATCGAGAATGAAAGTTAAGGTTTTTGATTAATTTTTCAATAATAACTTGTCAGTTAAAATTCAATTATACCTTACGGACATCATCACACATGTGACGTGTTGAAATACCAAAGGTGTAAGCAAGTACTCTGATGCAGGCATTTTGTAGTTTATTTGCAAAATGCCTTAACCTATAAGTATAGATTCGACTTCTATCTCTGACATAATTATTTTGAATTTTAAAAACTCGATGTTTTATTTGAGTATTTAAGAATAACACTTATTTTTTCACGTATGCAAATTAATAAAACATGCTTTGAACAGCAAGAGTAAACATTCGGAATTCGTATCTTCAGAAAGATCGATATTGCAAATTCAAATGCGTGTACATATGCATAAACACGAATAAGCATTATTATATACCGAAGGTCTTTCCATACTTTCCACAAAACAAAAGTAGGTTAATCAGGCACGAAACGTAAATATATGTCAGTCATACTTCGAATGTTAATAATTCTGTATAACTAGACTAATACCCTGAAAGATATTGTTATACACTTAAATATTGGATTGTTTATATCTAACCCGGAACAATTACAGAGACGTATAAATGTCTATAGGTGGGTTTTCCGAAGGGGAATTCCCTATTTCAATGGCCATGATGCGAATCTGAGGCAGGCCCAAGTATGTCTGAGGATATTGCGGTGCGGATTGTCTAAAAGGTATGGAAAGGAGTACTGTTTTAGGGGCTCAGTTTCAGTATGTAATCAAGCGGAACGGGGATGGGGTTTTATGGGAAAGAGCCCCCCCCCCCCCCCCCCCAGCCTAGAATGTTCTTACCGGTTGGTTTTCTCAAAAGTAACATGCATCTATTGGTCTTTTGGTGCGTGTGGTCACTCAGATTGTCCCAGATTTGTTTTGATTTGTAAACAACTGAGCAGCTGCTAGCTAAGGGGGCGTCACAATGCATTCACTGTCATGCGCGGATCTAAGGGGTGGGGACGGGGGTCTGGACCAGACCCCCTGAACAATTCAAAATCAGAATATCCTCAGACCCCTCCACCGCCTAAAAAAAAACTAATTATTTCTCGGAATCCCCTTGAAAATGTTCTGGATCCGCGCATTTATAAGTGCCTATTTTTCGCAAACGTTAACTGTATGATTTTCCAAATCTAAATTCTAACTTTATTTTTAACACATTTTCATTATTTGGAAATTTAAGGACATTTCTATCCGCGTGACTGTTACAATTATAAATGCAGTTATCTACATACATTTACTGTAAGTTGATACATGTATTTTGCAATGATGTCTGTTTAGGCGATATGTCCTCCGTCCCAGACAGAACTTACAGTTCCTGTCAGAATTATTCCTGGAGCACTACTGACATACTAGGGCGCGGGGCGACAGCTGTTGTATTCAAAGCCAGAAATAAGGTATTCTTACCGAGTTCTACTCCTATACATCTGTTTGCTCTCTCTCTCTCTCTCTCTCTCTCTCTCTCTCTCTCTCTCTCTCTCTCAAAATATGAGGCAAAACATCAAACGCTAAAGACCTAAAATTCTATAAGGATTAGCAACTTACGCAATGTCACATTATTATAAAAAAACAAGTTGCAGGTCTGTAGCTCCTGGTCAGAAAAAAATCGGATGGTCCATCCGAATTTTTTCCGACCGGGAGCTACAGACCAACAGCTACCCCCCCCCCCCCAAAAAAAAAAAAAAAAAAACTAACAGAATTTGACGGACTTTTCTCCTCCCAGGTTTTGTATTCTTCTCACTTGTATTTGTGTCCATGCAATATTACTTTCGATTTCTGCAGACATCGGGGGAGGTGTTTGCCGTGAAGGTGTTCCACGATCGTGTCTCCACCTACCATTCCTCAGTTCCCGAGCGTGAACTAGACCTCCTCCGAAGAATGAAGCACCGCAATGTCATCGGCATACTTGGGCGAGAAAAAGAGGTAAAAAGAAGCCATGCAAAGTTTGGACTTTGCAGTTTATTATTTTTTTTTTATCACAACGCTAAAAGCTGCATTTAAAGTGAAGATACAAAGTAGCAAAGTGCAATAGCCTATTTTTCGGTCATCTAAATTTAACCAGTCCTTGGCAATAAACAGAGCTATCGTCACATGATTACTTGGTAATTTGAGTATAAGTATATTTATTTACCTAAGATACCCTAGATAAAATAATTGTTTTGTAGACCTCTTCATATGGACCCGAAACTGAAAGTCTTACAATGAGGGCACTTAAACAAACACTTTATTACAGAAATTAGCATATTATACAGGCTGAACTCGAAATAGATGGTATATATATCAGCTTGTAATATTTCATAGTAATAAATAATTTATAAGGTCATTTGATACTTTTGTTTTTACCGGAAACAGCCAAAAATTTCAATTTTTAACATAAAAGAAATATAGAGTTGTGTTATAAAAAGACATTTATTTTCGATCCAAATCAGTTGAAAATTTGCCTAAATCTATTAGATGACATTATTATTATTTTTTTTTTGCAGTATATGGTTTATTGAATGGGGAAAGTTGAGGAATTGAGTCTTGTATTATAATTTTTTAAGTTTAAAGTATATATCAAATATCAAAACGTTGCAAAGGACGAATACATAGATTAAACATGTTATGTAGTACTTTATGTACTTTTTTATCTCGTATGTTTGCCTGTTGATTTGTGATTTCGATGTATAAATAAAAGTTTCGATAAAGGTTAAGTGGTTAGTGTTAGAAGAGGGAGTTTCTGGAAATCAAAAACGCAGAATTGACATTTCCAGTTAAATATTAGGTTAGTGATATTTGCCAGTCTCGTTCCTTGGAAAATTCCCAAATTGATTTCCCAAAAATCCTTCTGATCTGACTCGAGAAAAATGTCCAGGTGATTTTTTTTTACTAATCCGTAATCGCGGAATGTGAGCTTAAATGTCCAATTCTTCCTGGTGCTGTGATAAAATTTACTTCCGCATTCCCTCGCCGAGCCCTTAATTTAATTTCCATAATTAACAGCAAGTATTTTCATAAATTTCAATATGTTAACACATACTTCTTACTTGGTTGTTTTAGCTCTGGACACTAGATTAACGTTGAAATTAATTATGGTCAAAATATCTAAAGAATTTTCATATCGATTCAGTAAACCAAATAATTAGAAGAAACGGACCGTAAATATCTGTATAGCTGTCAGATTCAAAATTTTCAAATTTTCAAAGAACTAGCTTTCTGTCTTTAGTATTTGATTCAAAATGGGTGTGAAATGCATGATACATTACGGTGCCTTAATTTTAAAGGGACATGGTCACGATTTTGGTCAAATTCTATTTTTCTGTTTTTATTATTTGAAATGCTTTAGGATTGCATTTCTAATGATCAAATGAAATTTGGGTGCCAGTCGTTGAGTTTTAAGCAAGATACAGGGCTTTCAATTCTTCGTCATGTAAACAAGGCTCGTGCTCTGTTTTTGTTTACATAGGTTCAATATACCAGTAAAAATCTTTTTAAAGCTGGTTTGTCTATCTTATTATTCATTTTAAACATATTAACGAAGCAAATTCAATTCTTCAGATAGGTACCGGAAATGACGTCATCGTGATGGAATACTGTTCGGGTGGAAGTCTATACTCGATGTTGGACAAACCTAAGTATGCGTTCGGATTTCCAGAAGAAGAATTCCTTATCGTTCTACATGACATAAGTAATTATTAATCATAATAAAATGTAAATAATGTCGAAAGATATGACAACACAAATGAGAAAATCCGCACCTGTGTTCATAACTGTGGATAACCAATCAATAGGAATATTGCATGGTTTTGTCAGAAAAGAATGCTATCATGTCATTTAATTTAAACCACGTTTCATTCATTTTTAATCAGTAAACAAAATTTCACGAAACGTTTAGAGAAATTCAAAATAAAGTTTAAAGCTGAAATATTGATGTCTCTTCATGCACTTTTTCCTCTGTTTTGATGATCAGTTGATATTGTTATAGCTGATTAATTAATAATTGTTAATTGATAAGGTGACGGTGTAGCATACCTCCGAAAAAATCAAATTATACACAGAGACATAAAACCTGGGAATATCATGCGGAAAATAGACGAAAACGGAAGGTAGGTCTTTCATAGAATTAGTTCATTGATCATGCATGCTCTGAATTTCGTGGAATTATAAAAACGCGGCAAAAATTTATTTTTATGAATAGTAATACATTCATTAAGTGCCCTTAGTTGTTCAGTAGTTTTTCCCAGAATTTGTTGTTAACCTTAATACACTGTGCGTCTTATACTTAGAATAATGAGATGTTTCAGAGAACTACTCGTATCTATGTACATATTTTTGTACAAATGTAACATTCTTGAAATGTATATAAATAGATACATACTGATGTAATATGATATATATAGATCTTGATATTTTTTAAGACGTTGATATCTTTTAAGACGTAGATATCTTTTATGCTATTGGATCAAAAAATGAAATAAGGACGTTCTTGAGACCTTTCAAAAATGACATAGTTTTGGTTTCGTTTTCGAAATTTAAATGAGCTGTCAAGATATAGGTTAGTCTCTGTAATGTCCTACAAAAGAAACAAGGTCATGCTTTATTTGGACTTTATTGACAGAAATCGATATTGCGGCATCTACTTTTTTTTTATTTCGGGCAACACAAAAAAGCGTTTTATAATTTTGTATAGATCTAGCTACATGGAGTTCTAAATGGCTTTATTCAAGCTGCAAGTCAGTAGCTTTCGGTCTGGAAAAAATTCGGAGCTACAGACCTGCAGCTAGGCTTTTTATCTTTGCTATTAGTTACACTTTGTTCAAATTCGAGCTATATTCGAGCTATATTTTTGCATTGTTGAGTTCTGTACTTTACTTTGGTATTGACGGAGCTTCTGGTAATATACCGTTTAGAACAGAACAAATCTTGTCGAAACAGTTTTGTTTCTATATTTGAGATATCTGGGTATCTCGCAATTCTAACAATAAATGTTAACGACACCCCCCCCCCCTTCCCCGGTTTTATGGCAACAAAGAGTGCACCGAAATACTGCGGAGAAAAGTACAAATACAGTTTTAAAATTTAAAAAAAAAATCCCTTAAATCTAAATCAAATAAATAAATACTTTTTAAATTTATTTTATTCCTCCAAAACTATCGCGTGTTCTAAAGTTTCTTCTCTGTTTAAAGTGATATTTTAAATTTTTGTTGCATGTTTAATTAAACCTCTTGAGAAAATGTTTATTCAAAATTCCTCTTTTTCTCGCCTTACTTGTAGGTCAGTATACATGCTGACTGATTTCGGGGCCGCTAGAGCTCTCGAAGAGGAAGAAACGTTTACGTCCATCTATGGAACTGAGGAATATTTGGTAATAATAGACCTTTAGTAGTTCTTTTATTTCCGGACAGCGAAATAATTTTTACGTTAACTTTTTCTTTTTTGTTCTCTTAAAGATTTAATTAGATTTATTGAACGTTTTTCATTTTTGAAATTGAATATAAAAATTAAACATTGAAATAATCATTTTTCTCATCAGGACCCTAACATGTATGAGCGAGCTGTGTTACGTAGAACAACGGGAAATGTGTACGACGCGGACGTTGATTTGTGGAGTTTAGGTACTACATTTTAAAAATTCAAATTCTTAGTGCATGGTCGATCAAATGTTCCCAGTACACACTTACTGTATTTGTACTTTATATTCGTTAATGCACTTTAATGCTCGTTCCTTTCTCCATTACAGTAGTTAAATGGCATGCAGTACACATGCATGTCCATACATTATACATACAGTTCGTCTAATATTTGAAACCGTCACAGGTGAAACATGTGACGGTTTCAAATTTTACTTGTTACTACCTCTGTCAAATTGTTGTTTTTTGAAGTCCAAGCAAGACTACTGTGCATTGCATTGGGCGACATAGTCCAGGCTTTTATTATGTAACATATGTACTTAACGCTGATGTAGGTCTCCAGGCAGAACTTGTTCGATCGTTTTATGTGTTGTAAAATTTTATGCCATCAAAAAAGCATGCGAACTTGTGGGAATAAAATTACTTCAAATGTCAAATTCTATCTAACGTGAGTTCCTACCGTTGGAAATTGCACACATATATGCCACCTTTGTGTATGAATTAGCAGAGGAGGTACGAAATGGGTGTGTGTAGATAGACAGAAAAGAAATATCCAGTGACATGCTCATTAGAAGTAAGAGAATAGATCTTTAACAAAATATTTGTTTCATCTCTGCTGTACAGGTGTCACCATATACCACGTGGCAACAGGTTCTCTCCCCTTTCAGCCCTACGGAGGAAGAAGCAATGCAACTACTATGTAAGAATATAATCGAATACGCTGTATTCCCACAAAACTGTGTCCGACACCAAACATAAATAATTTGTAAGAGGTCATCAGATGGATAATGCACTGATGCTAAAATAACATATTATATACCAGTATATTGTAATGTTACTCTTATAGAAAACAAATCCAAAAATTATAAGACTTTGATAATTTTTTTAAAATGTAAATATAGGCACTACATCACAAGTGAGAAAAAGTCTGGAGTGATATCCGGAAAACAGCGATCGGAGGGCGGAGATATAGAATGGAGCACTGAACTTCCAAGGACGTGCTCTCTATCAGCGTACGTATGGCCCATACCTGTTTAAAAGGTATCAATATAATTTTATGAATTACACTCCTATAAAACTGTTCTTTGGGCATTGCCTTTCAGTTCTTGCCTGTAACGTACGGGAAATCCCACTTATTTGGACAATATCTTTTACATACATGTATATATCAAAAGGTAACACCTTCACACGTTTAACTTAGCAGTACAGACTTTGTGCACCACAACAATTTGGGCAATACCTCTCAAACGTAAAAACTACCGAACAATATAAAACGAGGCAAACTAAAACATTTCATGTAACACTTATTATATTCTTAATCACGTTTAAGTGCAAGAGTTTGGACTCTTGTGAATTGTAGTTTGAATTCGACAGGTGTGCGGGACATTTTCAAAACACTGAATGAGAAATTGGGAGAGTAATATAAAACCCGCTTCAATATTTTCACTTTCAAGCTTGATACAATTTTATTATCAACGGCTTGGTATTACAATTCATCTGCAGGGATCACTTCACCGACTTTTTTAAAAATATATTAATATCATCAACTATACTTATGCAAACAAACACAGCGAGTTTTTTTTTTTTTTAGAAAATTGATCTTTTTTATAATATCCCACAGGTCTCTAAAATCCTTTGTAACCCCAATGATAGCAGGCCTGTTGGAAAGTAACCAGAAAATGAGATGGACGTTCGATAAATTCTTTAATAGTACCAATGATATAATGAATAAAATCACCGTAAAGGTCTTTGATTGCTCAACTGGAATCAATAATAAACTCTACATCGATAAAACGGACCGGTACGTATGTCATGATGCAATTCATTTATTTTGAAGAAAAAAGAGATGACTGTAAATTCTGAAATTGTCTTAGTATTTGCTATTATGATAGCAATTTTAAGAAACTTCAAACTTATGTAAAATAGATTCAGTTTGAATGAAATGCCTTTTAATGTAAAACGGTGCAGATCCATCTTAATGCTGGTGTGGTTTTTTTCTTCAGATACGCCCAATTTCAAGAGGCTGTTGCAAAGACTACAGAGATAGCAGCTGGAGAACAGTTAATTTTATTCCATAATAGAGAACTTAGTGAAATTATTGAAGGGACTATACAAATGCAAAACTGGCCCAAAAACTTAATAAGAGGTCAAGTGTATCTGTATCAACGAGAGAAACTCGACCAACAAAGACTTGTGTTACCGGAAATACGTAAGACACGTGACACATACGTAATCATGACATCACTGTTGTGTTTTCGATTGGATTATTTACTTACAAAATTACTGTCGTGTTCGATGCATACAATTTTATCAAATATGGATCTGATTGATTGCGTACAAAATGCTTTGTTTTCAATTAAGCGTTGAATGTGTTGTTTTAAGTAAAATGTTTTTTATCTTTAAAGCACCTCTACCACAATTTCCTTCCAAAGTTACGCTCGATCGAGATTGTTATGTAGCTCATAAAATGGCAGCGATATCTTGTTTAATGGAACGCTATATTGCCATGTGTATAATACAACAAGAAATCATGTTGCAATCTGAAAATTACCTACGGTAAGTCTTGTGCAATAGATATCCTGGAATTCCGACATATAAATGCAAGTTTTTTGGTCCTTTTTATTTGAACAAAAACATGTCAAAATGGTTGGGAGGATAGGAGGAAATTCCCTATTTGGTTTCTTTAAAGGACACGACCCGGGAAGTTTAATCATTTATCGAATAAAAGACAATATTCTTCTTCCTAGTAGCAAGACATTGGACGGGAATGGCTTATTTCAAAATTTCTTTATCCTTTTTTTTTTTTTTTTTTTTTTTTTTTTTCATTACAAATGAGACGTTACAAGGGATTTTAAAAAATAACCACTTGAAGTCTATTGAAAAGAAGGAAGTGGTTTTCTTGAGAAATTCAATCATGCGTTAGTACTCGTACATGTACATCATTACATTTGTATATCTCGGATCATGCCTTGAGTGAAGTTTTGAAATCATATTAATTAAAATTAAACGTTTCATTCTTGGTTCGTGTCGCATGACATTATTTTCATGACATATCTTTCATAATTGTGAACCATTAAAGTAAAGCTATTACAAATGGTGAAACAAATGCAACATTATATATATATATATATATATATATATATATATATATATATAAAAGCACTAAAAATAACCAACGACACGAGCAATAAAGTAAAATATTGTCAAATTTTCGGGACAACCCGTCCCTTCTTCAGGACAACAAAATAAAAACTACATAAGAAAGAAGAAAAACATCTACAAAACTACAAACTAAATAATATATAAAAACTAGATAATGTATAAACACCGGATCAAAACGTGGCAGCTACATCTTTATATTTAAAAATTCGAGCCCGAGAAAGAAAAATCCCGTCCGACGCTAGTTTTGTAGATGTTTTTCTTCTTTGTTATGTAGTTTTTATTTTGTTGTCCTGAAGAAGGGACGGGTTGTCCCGAAAATTTGACAATATTTTACTTTATTGTACGTGTCGTTGGTTATTTTTAGTGCTTTTTTATATCTCATCTTATAACCGTGTATCTTTTGATCCGACACTTTAGATAACGAGTGTTGTTGGTTTGCTAGTGCTTCTTATATATATTGAATATTAATGATATACCGTGAGTATTTACCAAATATGTACATTTTTTTCTTATGTCCATATAAGCATATACGTTTTAAACATTTGTCTTTATTTCATAAATGTTTAAAACTTCTATGCTTATATGGACATAAGAAAAAAATGTACATATTTGGTAAATACCCACGGTATATCATTAATATTCAAAAATGTAAAAATTTTGCATTTGTTTCACCATTTGTAATAGTTATAATTTAATGGTTCACAATTCTGAAAGATATGTCATGAAAATAAAGACAATTTTACTTCTTCCTAGATGCAAGACATTGGATAAGCTCTACCTTTCGTACTTGACAAATGAGATATTTACTAGTGCTTAATAAATACCACTTGAGTCTATTTATCACGAACCAGGAAGTGTTTCGTTTAACTAAAATCTTGCATTTATATATAATTATGTTTCGGGTCACGCTTTGCGTGAGGTTTCAAATTCATAATTGGTTCGGGTATCATGAATACCATTAATTTCACGACATTTTTTTTTTCATAATTGTGCACGATTAAAGTATATCTATAACAATTACAAATGGAAAACAAATAATATTATAGCATTAATAAACATCGATTATATGTTTCCCAAATTTGTACATGTTCCTCGTGTTCAAATTTGAAAATTCAGAAATAATCATAATTGTAGTTCTAAACCGTCCACGTACCTTCTATTTTTTAATTTGAATTTTATAAATGTATTTTCTAGGGACTATATTCTAAGGATAACACGAAAAATAAATAATTGTATACCTGACATGTGTAAGATGCTGCAGGAACACAAATCCCGCCAGAATGTGTTCTACAACTGTTATGATTCCCAGCTTAGGATGTGTGTAATATTGAGGAAGCCGAACCCGACCTCCACCACAGATGCCGAATTCTTGCGATTGTTTGATCGTCTCCATGAAGTAGTCGAGGACAAAAATCCCTGGACAGTACTGAATAAGGTAAAAAATAGATATGATTTATGTATGATTTTTTTTAAAGGATATACAGTATCTGAGTTATATCTGTAAATGTGTATTCTACAGTAAAATTATTTCTTGCTAATTTTCGTTTAGGGTAGGTTTTTGTATAAGACATAAGGCACGTAAAAAGCGTCATTTGTAAAACTATGTCAAACTTTTCTATGAAGTATTTCTCTTAAACAGACCATAGAGACAATTTTCTTTCTAATTCTATACTAAAATATGTGACTCCTTTATCCTACATTTATTTTGAAAGGATATAGTAACTCCAAAAATCATCAGAAACATGAAATACTTTATTTTCATATACATTGATTTAAAATGTCAAATAATATAAGTATTTATTTACATAACCGATAATTTACCATTTATAGTTCATCATTACTTTACATATAATCCCTTTAATAGGCCGAGTCCAGGTCACATGAGTGCAAAGTTTACATGGAGGTTCTAATGCAGAAAATAAAAGAACAAGAGGACGAGGCTATTGCGGTGTGTGTCGGATGCTTGGAAGAGGATCATTGGTATAGTGTTTGATATTCAATAGTTAAATATGAAAATATAAAACAGTTATAAATACTTTTGAAAGTAGCTAACAAAATTTAATGTGTATTGTGTATTGTGTAAAAAAAGTTTACGAAGTGAGCGTTAAATATGGTTGGAAAAACTTTCATTGCTATTTTTTTAGCATGCAGAAAGCTGAGTATATAAATTCTAAGGTCTGTGATATCCATTTGGTGTTTCTCCGTCACAAGAAGCAAAGGATACTCCCGGAGGAAGAAAGCTTTGGTCACGAGGCCGATAGGTTTGTCCCAGAATGCAATTTACCATCTCACGTATTCGTTTTTTTAAACTAACAAATTATAGTTATGTTGAATATTCATATTTTACATCAATTTTCTTTAAATCTATTAATGGAGGCAATGAGCTATATTCTTTTTAATTGTAGAGCAAAGCTAATGGATCTATGTGTTCAGATTGTCTCCCTTTTACAAAGCCATTGTTTGTTGAATCTTACCAGAGTTTATAATGTAGTTGGGAAACAGTTATCGTAAGTTTATCAATCTCACGTCTAACTGCATCGGATACATACATACATACATTTAATCGGAACAAATTAACAAAGATTAAATGGATTTTATTTAATTCTATTCTTTTTAGATTATTGTTAAAAAACTTACAAAGAACTAAGAAAGTGGAACAAAATATCACTTCCGTCACCGAATGTTGTGAAAAACTGAGCAAACGGATGGAAAGGGTACGAAATTATTAACTCTCGATATTATCGGCTTTTAAAAGTTTGGGCGTATATAGGAATCACCCTGTCCATATGTCTGTCCGTCCATTCGTCTGTCTTTCTGCCTGTCTGTCCCTCTGTCTGTGCAATCGTGTCCGGTTCATATCTCTCTTACGGAGAAACACTGAAATTTCTTCCTTCACACAAAGGTTGCTTTTGACCTAAGGGTGTGTCATGATTTTGACTGAAGGGTTTTTGGGCAAGTTCAAGGTCACTGGAAGGAAAAGTTAAAAATTCGTGTCCGATCTATATCTTAGCGGGGATAACATTTCTGAGCTTGCTCACAGTACCTCTAGTTATAGTTGTTAATTGTAACGCCGTGATATTCGTATTTTCAAAGGGATCTCAGGTTATACTTTCAATAACGTTTGTGTATTTCAGATGGAAACGGAATGTAAAGACCTTTCCTCTAAGTTAATCCCTGCAGTGCATTCATTGATGATAAATAACAAGTCCATTGGTCAAGGAATACCAGAGACGACCGGACAGAAACCTGGCAATTCCGGAACTGATTCGGGGTATGGTACAAAGGAAGTATCCTCCACATCTGGAATCGTTTCCAAACAAGCTAGCCAGATGTCCAGTGATCCTGGTTATTATTCTCCTCAACAATCCTCTATAGGACAATCTGCTCTTTCAAAATTCAAGGAAATGACGACATCGACATCGCGATTCCCATCCTCGGGCTTTATTAGTATTGCTCATAAACTAGAGTCGGGGTAAGTTTACCTAATGCATGGGTTGTTAAATGTAAATACATGTACGTGTTTCACTTTCCTGTGTCAAACTGAATGGAAATACTAATAATATTGTTAAAGCATTTTCAGACTCGAGTTTTAGATATATGCAAGTTTCTTTTTATACTATTACAGATTTCAGTCTCTAAACAAAGACAGCATAACTGTAAGTCAGAATTTAGAAGAAAATACCAAGATTTTGGAGGAACAAAATAAAATGGTTGCACAACTGAGCCAATTAGGACTAGCTGGGTAATAACACATATCTTTTCAAAGCGATTAAATTTTTTAAAAAATCAACAGATTAAAATGATTCTCATACGAAAACGAAAAAAAAACCCAACAACAGAGAATCATTCCTTAAAATTGTTTGTTGAAGATTTGTGAAAATACAGAACAACTTTTTACATGTTATAAAACCCTTACCCTTTTCTCTCATTGTCTGTTTCATTACAGTTCGGAAGACACATAGGCCTTAAAATATCTAGCAAACTAGACAGGAAACGCTCATATTTCCTTTTGCGTAGATGGTCAAAAGATTGCATCGGAAAATCCCAAACAGACCTGTTTTAAGCCAGTAAACTGAAAATAAAATTAAAATCTTAAACAATATTAATATTAACTTGTAGTTTCTTTTAAATTATGTTTGATTAATACTTCGATGAAAATTTGGCTGCAGGTTTATTTATAAAAATATAACAGGTGAAAGAAATAACTTTTTCTAATTTCGGAATAAATGATAATCTCTGAGCAGATACAAAAGGTAACACTTCTCTTTTAGTGAAGTATATTCTCAGTTTACTGTTTTGAAGCCTGATCTTGAATCGAAAGTCACAACGGATAGAAGAAGGAAAAATACAATGAAAATGGAATAAAATCAGATGCGACGTATGGCATATAAACATGGGAAGAAACCCCAGAAGACATTTAAGTCATCTAAATGTCGCTTTCTTCCAATTTTTCAACAGTCTAGTCTAATAAGCTGAAAAAATTAATTGATTATTAGAAGATTGAATACTGATTCAATTGCTGGTGGGACTTTAATCCTTTTATTTGTATAAACATACTAGCTTTCAAAATACTGAAAAAAAGAAGCTAATGAATGCACCAGTTTGTGTTTGAATACACCAACAAACAAAACGTTTAAATTCAAAAAGGATTGACACCATCAAGCAATAGGTTTTCTAAAATGAAAACGGAACCAAGCAGTATAGAAACATTCAAAGCTTATTAAACATTACGGAATACTTGGGACATTAAAATATGCGGTATCCATTGATTCCATTACACCGATACATCTTCAATATAAGGATATTACACTGTGTAATAATATACTTGGAGTTATGTTGAAACAACAACGATATGGAAGGAAAGAAACCATGATGCATACAGAGCAACAGTTCAACACCAACTGGTTTGAAATATGTTGATATGTCTCATTCCAACAGCAATAGATTACAAAGTAATCAAGTAAACCAGATACAATATTCGATACAAATTAAAACTTACCATTGACCAACTTATTAATCTAGTGACCGCCTATTCACTTGATCATTTTGCGGTATCTAATCGAGTCTTGGAAACTAGAAAACAGACAAAGGAACAAGACAGAATATGATATATATGTATTTGTATATAGCGATTTATCTATCAATTATTTATGCATTAAGATATTGTTGATGAAAAATTCAGGTTATACATTTGAGTAAAACACAACATTTACATGTATATACGAGGGTCAATCAAAAAATACGAAGACTTTTGTCATAGCTATGTTATTTAACGTCATATCATTACTAAATTTGGTAGACATAATTTAACAATAGTTTCAAAGAATTTGCAAGAAAAAAAGTTAATAAATTCCTTTATTTCTTAGAATTATTTAGAATCTAATCCTGCAAAAACGAGGTCACGGCGCACGGTCAAAATTTGTGTTATGTCAACAATAAACCATATAATGTTGAAAGTAATATCTCTATAAAATGGGCTTAAAACCAAATAATATTGAAACCTCAAATTAAGTTTTGTCTTGGTATTCTATGTTCCAAATAATGACGGGATATATTGTTTTGTCGAACAGATATTAGTAACTAAAGACAGATAGTCCTCTTTAGCATTGACTAAAAACATCGACGTCGCCGGACGTCACGGCGCAACGAGAGGTACAAACAAAATGGATTTAACCCAGGAAAAAGCCGACACAAGCTGTAAAAATGCTCAATGGTGTAAAAAATAACACAACAATTATTTGCAAGTTTGTATTTAACTGTAATAAATTTTGTGGGGGTGGTGGTAATTGTATTTTGAATATAAAACAGTCCGAAAGAGAGTAGATTATCTGTAAATATTTGGTCAAAAAATAAGTAACGTCAACCGACATTCAGGGTTATCGTTACTGTAAACCAAGAGATAGAAGGTTAGAAAATGAAAACTTTGAAGAACTAACTTATGATTCTCGAACAAATGTGTGCAAATAAGATGTTAAGTGGTTCAGAGCAATTTTAAATTGTAAGGAGAAAGGCACAAGAGACTAAGCGTGATATAAAGATGGGGTTTATCTATAAACTGTGTGTGTTTAATATTGACGTCATGTTTTGAACGTTAATACCGTGCGCCGTGGTGACAAAACATGTTGTTTTTAAAAAGGGGTAACAAAAATACCGTTTCATCAAATGGACTAAAACTTCGCATATCAATAACATAAGTGTTGGTGCACAGATTAATCTGTTGAATATGACTTTCATGAAAGATATATGATATACAGCCACATTGTCTTCGTATTTTTTGATTGACCCTCGTAGTTTCTAAATGAAAAAAAAATCATTTTGAAACTATAAAATGTTGTATTTAACTACCGTTTTAATGACAATTGTAACTCTAGTTATGAAGAAACCCCCAGTTTTGTATATGTATATGTGCTTGAAAATTAAAACAACTGTGCAATTTTATTGAATTAAACGCTGGCTGTGATATAAAATTAGTTTGGCAGCAATACTTAGCAGAAATATTCTAAGTATGATTTTTACACGGGTACAAACTCCTTGAGAAGACTTTAGTGTGCAGACTTGTTATATAGTCTATAATTAACGTACTAATCAGATTTGACCATTTCATGTAAAGAGATCAGAGGCGTACCGGCATGTTTTTTATATTGTTCAATTTTTTTTTTATTTTCAAATTTATATTTGTTTGTGTGTGTGTGTTTGGGGGGGGGGGGGGGGGGGGGTTACGTGTGTGTATGTTGTGATTGTGATTATTTTGATGCTTTGAACACCATGAAAGCATATTACGCTAGCATATAAGTTTGTGAAAATTATGTCATTGTATAAATTTGTTATCATTGTGCTCAATGTTTGTATTATATTAATTGGGAGAACATACTAAATGTCACTTATTTTATGCATGTATCTTCTACTTTAAAAAAATATATTGTTGCCAAAAAAAAAAAAGAAAAATACAAAAAAAAAAGAATGAAAAAGAAAAGAGAAACAGACCCCTCCCCCCCAAATTAACAGCTGGTTATTTCCTTAGTTGTCGAAATGTTTATATGACTGTTGTCATAATTAAAAAAATTATTTTTTCATATTAAAGGTTCTGGTTTTTTTTTTAAAGTTTGGTTTAGTGGAGCAATGTAAATATTATGCTGACGAGAAAATTATCAATAAATCGGGAGTTTACCTTTTAGGTTCATAAAATACGAAAAAAATTAAAGTCATCTAATGTACATTTTCATTAAGCATTATAACTAGTGATATAAAACAATTCATTGAATGCTTTGTGCGGTTCATATATTCTCTAAAATTGATAATTATGAAGAAGAAACCCCGTACTGTGCAGAAAATGTAATTTTAAGTAACTGTCGATTTTTTATGAAATCAAATAAAACCCATTAATTAAGAACTGTTAGAAATTTTAACTGTAAAATTGTAATTTATGTATCAATCTATTTTTAGATAATTTAAAAAAAGAAAAACAAAAAAAAAAAAAAACAAAAAACGTCCTTCTGTACAATAGTTAGTTGGGTTTTTTTTGGTTTTGTACGTCTTTCTTAAGATTATCAAGATTGAACAATTTGTTTTAATCATAGATGTTGAAGTTTCAGATAAATTTAGCAGCTGAATTAGAAAAAAAGTCAAACTATATAACTCACATTGCTTTAATTAAGAAACTTAATAAATTATGAATCTTTGGTTACGGTTGGGTAACTCATCGTACGTCGTGGGGTTCAGTCAATTTAATAAACTTATTGTAAATTAAGCATGCATATGTATATCGATAAAATCTAGCTTGTAATGACACTAGCAACTTAAGTGTCAGTCATATTATCGCATCATAATGCATTTACCTGAGTAGAAAATTCATCAAGTTAAATAACTGTAAATTAATTAAATACGTTATATGAACATACCACCAATAATTGTTAATACGTGTATATTGCATTCAAATGACAGCATGTAGTCTTTGACGTTGTTTCATATTTACGGGCTCTTGGTGATAAACGAAGATCAACAACGCTAATCCATTTAAAGTATCCTCCGTCAAATTCGGTTACTCTCAATTTTGGTTTCGAAACAGTATAGTCTCCTTCTGAACTAAATTAAAAATAAATAAAATAAATAATAATGGTACTGGATATATTATGAAATTCGTAAAGTAAAAAATCAGATTCTTGTTTTTTGAAGACCTTTACTTTGCACATAAATTAATTTATATCTGATGATTGCTGTTCCAGTCCTAAAGAAATTCAGTCTTGTGTTTGAACTTCAATGGTTCTCTTCGAGTTAGTCAGATCACAAGGCTGTTACCAGATACATCCATGCTTGTCTATCTCTAGACCTGTCCCCATGCCCAGTTCATTTCTTTCTCAAATGATCCTCTCTAGGTCTCTTTTGGTCTTCCCTTCTATCTCTTATCGGTTGGCGTTCACCTCAAATTATTACTGACCACGTATTACCTAGGACATATGAATGTTGTAACTTCTTGTACAACTCTTCATTTGAGATGTTCGGCCAAAACGATTCAGCACCGGACAATACTGGGGCCCCAAGAGTGGTTCAAAGTTTGACATAAAAATATATAGGGTAACTGTTTAAAAAGTAAATGTTTCTCAAGAACTACAGTGCTACAATTTGTGAGATTACTTTGCATACATCCTCCTATGGTGTAGATTCTAAATTGTTTAAAACGGTACCCCCGGACCAATACTTTGGTCCCAAGAGGGGTTCAAAGTTTAACATAGAAATATATTGGGAACATGTTTAAAAATCGTCTTTTAAAAACAACAATGTAAAATTTGTGAGACTATTTGTAAGCATCCGCAAATAGTGTAGATTTTAAATTGTTAAAAAACGTGACCCCCGGACCAAATCTGGAGACCAAAGAGGGATTCAAAGTTTAACGTAGAAATATATTGGAAATGTTTAAAATCGTTTTTTAAAGAATACAATGCTACAACTTATGAGATTACTATGCAAGCATCCTCAAATAATGTAGATTTTAAATTGTTAAAGTCTTGACCGCCGGACTAATACTGGGACCTCAAGGGGGTTCAAGGTTGAACATAGGAAAATGTAAAAAGAAAAAAAAAACCCTGATGGAGCTTATAGCTATTGTTCAGGTGAGTCACTGATGGCCCATGATCCTCTTGTTTTTTTTAAATAATGGATAAATGTTTGATGTATTAATGCATGAAATTCAATTTGTTTGTAACAGGAAATGGAATTTTATGTCATAGAGACTTTTGGAAGTACAGGAAAAGGAGTTGTCCATGACGATATGGAAACATCACATTACTAATGAATACAATATGAAGAACTTCGAAGCTGGATACGTCCCTCTGAGGTTAGAACTTATTAAACCCCCTTTAAAGAAGAGAGAGCATATTGCTTTATTGCTTTCTGTTGGTCAGTCGTCCACTATCAGTTTCCGTTCATTTTCTTCGTTACACATACTGAAATGAACTTTTGTATACAGAATTTCTTAGTAGGTCAAGTTCTGTTTTGGGTACTATCAAGCAATTTTTGACATAGTTATACGCCTTGGACTTCGAAAACATTCCAATTATTTGCAGTTTCCGTTCATTTTCTTTGCAATGGTTGCACATACTGGTATGCTATTTGGATTTATTATAAGCGTATCTTGTTCAAGTTTGGATTTCGGTACGATCGAGAAATTTTTGATAGAGTTATGCTTCTTGGACTTAGAAAAATTCTTATTATTTGCTTTCTATTCATTATATCTACAAAGGTTCAACAAATTAAGTTACTGATATATCATGAAAAACATGTTTTTTTTGTCGAAAATGTGATGTAGAAGACTGTTTCTTATATGGTCTTAAATTGAGGTACCTGAGTTACATGTCCACAATCACAATATGTTGACTAAGACATGCTAGACACGTCATTCTTGATAGGTTGATGCATATCAAATAGTACCGGTGAATGACCTCTATTGACTTTAAATTCAAAAGGTTCATTTTATTCCACGCATACTGCCCGTAATATATACTGCACATAATAAAGGTTTGTGACCCAATGTGTTTAATTTTTGTGATACAAAGTAAAATTAAGATGATAAAATGCCAGTTGATCAAAGCTAGCGCTGTTTTGAAAGTTGGTCCTTTATTGCAACAGAATCTAGTACTGCATATATACAGGAAAATATTCACCCACTTTATTTTTGCACTTTTGCCCTCGTTGTCAGCGTGCGAATTTAAGACCGGGCGAATTTCAATGTCTCAAATTACCTCTCATTAATCACAACTTTTGTGACTAATGCAAGATGGGGAGAAACCGTTTGCAAGAGTAGAAAGGCGGAATGACACAGGATGAAATTAACCCTCACGTGTGTACAGTATATCAGTAATTTTATAAATTGATGAAAAGAGTACGTTTTAATATTAGGCAAAATATATTCTATTTTGCCAGTCGTATTTAAGTTTTTATTACTTTCCATCAACAGGGTACAAAAGTCTAAACAGCTGCTGAGCGTGATAAACCAGAACTTTGGGACATTAGCCTTCTGTTGGCGCTGGCTAGACCGACTGGGACAGACTAAATACCTCATAGCACTCAAAAACCTGTGTGATGTGGGTATCCTGGACCCCTACCCCCCTTTATGTGACACCAAGGGGTGCTACACGGCCCAGTTTGAACACACCATCCTCCTCAGACCCACATGTAAAGAGGTCATCAGCCGTGGTGACGATTACTAGAAACAAGGAGGAAGCAACCCTGCTTTATCTGTTCCCTGATTAGTATTTTATTCCTTTAAAGATCTTTAGTTGTTTCATTTATTGTTTTCTTCAAGACTGGCAGTTAATGATATTAATGAAAAGAACTCTTCAGATAAACGGTTAACTTTGATGCATGTTGAAAATTGATAAAACAGGAAATTTTTCAAAAACGTAAACATTTTTTTTTAAATAATGTCAGGAAATCATAATGGAGGAAAGTGATATAATAGGTGATTGAAACATAATTATGCAATGCAGAATAAAGAGTTATCAGAATTGTGTCTAATGTTTTCTATTTATTTTTGGTTAACTGTGTATCATTAAGTACAAGGCATCTATAACACACTGACGTGACTAGACCCATCACGCATAACACACCGACGTGATTCGACCCATCACGTAATGATTCCCCAGAGACTGAATAAAAATGGATACAGATTGTTTTCAAATTGAAAATCTCTTATCAAGAAGGTCAAAACTAGACGTTTCACTTGATACCTCAAATGATGATGAAAGTATTTTTGTATGAATTTGCAAACTACTGCACATTGATTAAATAACTTTGCAGCATTGTGATTTCAATACTTGAAAAGCAACTATCATGTCTATCAAAGCTGTTTTTAGAACAACACGAAATTGAATAAGTGTATGCAATATATTAGTGGTCACAAAATACACACTGAGTTTGAATATTGCTACAAAATATTTATTTTTAGAATGAGCTTAAATTTAATTGTCTGCCTTGTTCGTGCTGAATTTCTCTGGTGACACTAAGAATAACTAGTCTGGTAACAAGATTAACTTCAAAATACACGACTTGTATCAAAATACTACATGTATACAGAGGAATAGTTCCGAAAATTATATGATTTACGTCACTCCCTAAATTCTTATACCTCCACGTCAAGGAAGCTACTTCTCCATCTTTTGTTACCGATGACATGGTCAATCGGGCTTTTTGGTATGGTCATTATGATGCCTTGATGTCCTGTGAATATCTTTATGCCTAAATATTGTACCGTCGATTATGAAGTCCATTTTTTTTTTACCAAAATTTCACAACATTGATCTTTCCATATTTTATCAAATTCCAATTGATTACTTCGAGCTAGGTGTATCTCATATCTGAAAGCTTGGTAACATTGGTGAAAGCGAAACGTAAGAACGTATCAATTTGTTTTTACGTTTTCTGTAATATATATGTAGTTATTTTGACACAAACAATTGAAGTGATAAATTTTTACATACTTGATGAGTGTGTGTGTGTGTGTGTGTATATATATATATATATATATATATATATATATATATATATATATATATATATATATATATATATATGTGTGTGTGTGTGTGTGTGTGTGTGTGTGTGTGTGTGTGTGTGTGTGTGTGTGTGTGTGTTTTAACAAAAAGATTTCTTTCCCAAAATATTTCAAGTATTGTTTATCTTTTTAACTAAATTATAAACTGGTTCAAACGATGTTAATTCTTTCAATGCTATGAAAATGAAAATATTCCAAAATTTCTCCTTTGTAACGCACACTTAAGCTTGCAGTCCTTGAATACACAGCTAAAATAAAGTCTAAGGGAGTTTTGCATTGCAATCGACATTAAAGTACCTCCAGGGATGATTACGTTAAAAAATTGTGTGAGGTATTCGGAGTTGATTCCGAATGATTAAAGGTGTAAGTTTTTCCCATTATAAATCTTAAAAAGTTTTCGTTTTCGTTCATGTGGACTTTTCAGCGTAAGAATAGATTAGGGGTCAATAAAAAAATCTGTGAATTTTTTTCTTAGATCGATTTCATCTGTACTTCTTTAAAGGATATGCCTTTGTGTGTATTCTCGATAAAATCCTGAACAATTACGGAAACAGTAACTTTGGACATTCTTATAATGAAAACATGTATTATATTAGTCTTATTCGGTATATTACATAGTACGATTTTTTGTTAGCCTGACGTCTCTCTAAATATGACGGACAGCTTTAGGTGATTGTAGAAATGGAAGTAGTAATATGTAGAAATGCATATGTAATAGCCTGGTGTGTCCGTAGAGAAGTTGAAAACTCTGGCTAAGGGTTCGGTGTTTATTTAGACAATAAACAAGAGAACTATTAAAGTTCAAACCCTGTAATATGAAGTACTTATATATAAATTTATAACAAATCATGTTATAAGATACATATAAATTAATCAAATTTAAAAAGTTATTATATATATTGAATTATAATTTACCTAAAAATATTATAAATATAATAAACATGACAGTTTGAAAAACAATAACTTGTACTTACAATTATATAAGATTGGTTATGGTCTAGTACAACTAATACGTGTAAATTACTGGCTGTAATCCAGACACCTGACGTTATATATTTTTCTTATAATAAGAATAAATACCACATACCTAACAATACACAAGGTACCCTAAATTCTCCGCCATCTTGGATGTATTATACAAACTGTCCAGCAGGTGGAATTTTTACTTAAAACTCATCAGTACTATTATGGCGATCTTCTCCGTCTCCCGATCGGTCATACCACATTTAAGCTTACAACCGATTCAACTAGAGCAATAAAATATAACACAACACACTTGTACTGTATTACAAGTGATGAAAATATTAATTATAAAATATTTTGATATAAGTAATGAAATAAATATCACATACTGAAGGATAATCAAAGAATTTATGTATGATTTGAAAATAAAAAAATATACATTTGATTCTAATCTTTTACCTAATATTAATTGCGATGATAATAAGTGTAAAAAAATATTTTAAAACGACACCCTACTTAATATATAACACGTTACCTCGTTATGTTATAACTGCTTATAATTCATATGAATTTTAGCAAATAAACAATACAATACTTCATTAGATGAAAATGTTTGTCCTTTTTACATCGTCACGTGAGTTCTGCGATTATCATGATTATAGCCATAACGCTGTTCCATAGCATAAAAATGCTAAGAATAACTATTTAACGAAAAGACTGGTCCAGAAAATCTCATTAATTTTTGTGTTATTTAAGCTTTCCTTTTTTTGAAAATAATTTTACATGACAAATAATTGTATTAATTTTGTTTAAATCTAATGTTGTTTAAACATTTAAAGTTCTTTTTATAGGCTTGATACATTTATTACATTCTGTAATGTAATTAGTTAAACCTTAAAAAAAAGCATGGCCGACAGAAACTCTGTTGTGGATGAGACTGTGAAAAATGAAAATGAAGAGCAGGAAAATGAAGACGAAAATGAAGTTGTAAATGATGTAGAAGGAACTGAAGCCCCAAAAAAGAAAAAGAAGAAAAAGAAAAAGAAGAAGACAGGTAAGTTAATGGAACCGTAGTTCGAAGTTTACGACTTTTGCTGTGTCAGTGACAGATTTCTTGTTATCCCAGGTTTGCATATATAGATATGAGAGGAAAAAAAATACTATACATCCTTTTGAGTTTGTATCCTATGTGCTTACTTATTACGAATCCCCCCAAAGAGATTGTATCTGGAAAACGATTTCTTCTCCGAGACTTGTAATGTTTATTTTTAATTATTCACACCAAAATTTTATTTGATGAATCGATAGAGAATCTTTTCTGAAATATGAGTCCACAAAACATAGATCAATATCGGCTTTCAGTTATTTTATATGACTTTTTTGTATTTTTTCAGTGAAATAGGAAAAACCGTTTTGAGGACAAACAGGGTATTTTAAAGCTGAAAACTTGGTGTTAATTACTAATAAGTACATGCCAAAGATTGTTGGTCAAGTATTTAAATTTTTAATTTAAAGAAAAAATATCTCTCAAAATTGTAATTCTTTTATAACTTTTTCATCCATGGATAAAATTCAAAGAATAGCACATAGTCACATAAAGTACAAGAAAGAATAATCTTACCGTGACCAGGCTACGCTCAGGTCACAGTAAGAATTCATCCCATATACTTGCAATGTAGCAGCTGCGAAGATTTTAAGTCTGTTAAAAAAAATTCTGCAGGGAAAAAAACACATTTTTATACATTACAAACCTTTTTGAATATGCATATGTAGTTTAGTCCAAAAAATATCCATTTAATGAGTCGTACCAAGGCATTTTATTAAGTACACGTTTGAATATGCCTATATATTGGATGAATTCTATTGTTAAACCGGGTCCGTAGGACATCTGTCATTTTAATGATAGAACATTCTATCTATTAAAGTACTTACTAAACAATGTTATTTTACAAAGAAATTAAACGAAAATGCGAAATTTTAGGAAAATTGTTATTTATCAAATTTGAACAGATTCCGATTGAAAAAAACTGATCCTGATCAGAATTATTTTAAAATTGAAATATTGCAAAATTCTGAGTAATTGAATGCAGATATGAATTATAAAGTCAGTAAATGACCAAACCATTTTACAGCTAAACAACCTGAAATTTTTGCTAAATTGTGATACATTCTTTCTTCCTATGATTTTGTTCCGGATTAGTTTAATTACAATGGAATCAGTTTGATTTTAAGATTTTCCAATTTTTCTTTAATTTTACCATTTCATTTCAATTTCTTATTGAAATATGATTGCAAAGCAATTGTTTAATGCGAGTACCAGTTTATTTGCAGTTTTTATCCATAACTTCAAAAATAATCTACAATTCTTGTTTTTCATTTTAATAAATATTTTTAAAAAAAAATCATTTAGGTATAATCATTTCTTAAAAATGATCCTTCATCGATCCATCAAATAATGCATTGGTGTGTCAAGCCGCCTTAAAAAAAGTAAAGGGACGACCCTGGCCATCTTAGATTTATAGGGGGTCTTCAGTTTGCACAATGTTTTAAATAAGTTCTCCAATTTATCCAATGATTTCTGTCGAGATCTAGGTTAGAAAATGATCATATTACTTACCCCTATCATCTGACTTCATCTGTATACCGCAGAATAAACTTATCTTTACTTTTCTTAAATGTGCAATTGTACATTGAATGTTTTTAATGCATTACACAGAAATACACTTAAGATTACTAATTTTAATCATTTTTGTCTCTGGGAACAAACAATAAAGAACTTCACTCTCTGACAGTCAAGCCCTTGTGATTCTTATGAGTTTGTATCCTATGTGCTATCTGGGTACAAAACCAAAAAACTGGGTAATTGATATTGGTGAAGGTTTTTGGACATCTGTTATTTTGCTTGGTTCATGTACATCTGATTAAAAGTGTGATATAATAGACTAAAAAATCTCACCCTTACAATCATCAACATTTAAAAAAAATGGAAACAAGTAACATGTAGATGTATTACCAAGCCATTACATTTTTACTATTTTTTTTACCTTTATTTCAGAAGACTTAGATGGAGCAGTCAATGGAGTTGCTGATGATTTGGAAAAACAGAAGATCAATGATGCTCAAGGGGAAGGTACTAGGTTTATACTCTTGTAACTTGGATAAAAATAGGTGACTGTTGCCAACTACCGATACAACAACTTGAAACATGTTATCAATCTCAATTTTGTTGAATATTAATCAGCATATTTTTGAGTTAAGACCCACAATCAAAGATCTGTTGGCTCAAGTTGTTTTGCTGGAAATTGCTGGAAACAATTACGTCTGTTTTTGAATAATTATAACATATATAAAAAATTCAGACCTCAGTTTTCTGATTCATGCGTGAACAGATTTTGTTACACAGACAAACAGATTTTTATGCAACTTATGAAAAGCTATGGAATACTATGATGTCTCTGTATAAGATAATCAATGACCATATAAAACATTTTGCTATTTTTATGCATTCTAATTATAAATGCTTTGTATGAGTGATCTGATTTTAAGAAAAAATTGTATTTGGCTTTATAATTATAATCTGATTTGTAATTGCAAAGAGTCTGATTGTAGGAGCCAGTGAAGAAGCTGGTGAAGGACAGAAGAAAAAGAAGAAAAAGAAGAAGAACACAGGTAAGAGTGCCATATAATGTCTGTACAACTGTCTATTTTCCCTGTAATCAGTGTTTTATTGTGAAAGTTACAGTTGAGCAGTAATGTCATATACCACCCATGGCAAAGTGAAAGGCAGTTATTAAGCAGTTTCTTAACCTTAACAGTTAAAAAACCTTAACAGTTTATAGTTAAACAGTTTTTCAACCCTCTCAGCACTGCTTAGGGGCACGCTGGAACCACAATAAACCCTTTAATAAAATAAGCAGTTTTATAAGCCTTAACAGTTGATAGGCAGTTTCTGATAGTTCTTTAGCAGTTCATAAGCAGTTATTTTGGAAAGATTTTTTTCATTTCTGAACTGCTTATTTACTGCTTTATAAACTGTTAAGCTACTGCTAATTTATTGCTTCATTAACTACTAGTCAACTGTTTATGAACTGCTTACAAAACTGTCAAGCTGTCCCACATTTTCTGAATTAGTTGCCCAAAATTATTGATGGAAATTTTTCACAAAAATACATTATTACACAAAAATACACATGATACATGTACATTGTACCAATTATTTCCCAATGAAACTAGGTAAATGCATTAATTTAAAGCCAACTTGAATCTACACTGCATGTTGATACTGCATGCATGCATGTAACTTGCTTTTAGCATATAGTTGACATAAATATATAAATTATATTAATTATCAGACTAATCATGACCTACTTTGCTAGCTATTCTTGAGATTTAAAATGTTTTCATGTAATTACTCTGATATTACATTTGATTGACCATTCCCTGCATTAAAGGGTCAACTCACTTTCACAGCTCCATTAATTGGCTTAAAGTATATCAGATCTTAAATAATTTAAGTGATCTAGCTAACTAGGACAATCACATAAAACTGTTCACTGAAAATTTATTTGAAATATTTTACCTTAAGATTAATACGTGTATAAATATCCATAGAACATATTAAATTTCATAAACTCACTTGAGTTTGCTCTGAGACACATTTTCTATCTGAATATCACATGCACTTCAAACTGCCCCTCATGGCACTGATACATTCAAAATTTGCAACCCAACTTCCTGTTATCTCTGATCTTGATTCTGAGTGGTCAGTTTATCTGGCAGTGGCCAGTGACCCAAATTGGTAACTCGGTTTGAAATGATCGAATTCTAGAGTCATGCAAGTCCCCTGTGAGGTGTGTATTAATTAAGCTATAACTGCTTATATATTGCAAAGACTGCTAAGAAAACTGCTTAGAGTAACTGCTTATACTTTTACCTAAGCAGTTTTGATCTGCAACCATAATCCTTACTGCTTGGTACTGCTTAAAAACTGCCTAATAATTTGAAAACTGCTTAAGAACTGCCTATCTACTGCTAAAATAGGCAGTTCACTTTTCCATGGGCAGGTACCTATATAAGTGTTGTAGAGATTTAGACTCTATTTGCACTATTTGATTGTGCATATAAATTTCTGAATGCTAAAATATATCTCTAAATAAATCATAGACCTTTATTTTCTCAGCTATTATGGATGCACATGCTCAAACAGTTGATAGCTGATGCTTTGTACCATAGATAATTGAATAACCCATTCTTCTCAGCACATCACCCTATGTACATATTGCATTTGCACAATTACTTTGATGTGCAGTGTACTATTGTTTCCCTTTACATATTTTGCCTCTTAGAACTACAACATGTATGTATTTTATATCTTCATCATATAGGACAGAAACAACAGACTAGTCCCCCAACTATCCCAATATCAGAACTGTTTCCTGACGGGAACTACCCAGAGGGCGAAATAATGGAATACCCAGTGGTGCAAGACAGGTAACTCCTACCATAACCACTGTACAGAAAAACAAGACATGATCATTGAAGTCCATTCACTGAAGCCTAAAAAAACTGGTTCTTTCTGTTCTGATAGCCTTAATCCTATTTATTGTTGCTCAATATTTCATTTTTATCATACAATTTTTCTTGCACTGCAGTTGTGCAAAAATTAAAGTTAAATTCTTGATTTTATTATTACAGTAACAGATAATCCTGTATTTAAAATGTTTTCCTTATAGTCTAGGCCATTCCATCTAAATTAATGTAAATTGCAATAAGCTGATGAGTTTTATGTGTCAAGATGCTCAGTTATAGTGTGATCGCAATTAAATTGATTTAATTGTAAATTCAAAAAGAGACAATTATTTCTACGACTCATAGTAAGAGGGTTTTCTGAGTTTAGAAAATGTATAAATTTCTTTATTATATACCCATTAATTTTCCCTTATTGATACTGTCAATTTTACGGAGTGTGATCTGATTTTCCCGATCACCACACTGTGGTTTTCCGATTCCGTATCACCACTCTCTGAAACTGATGACATAGTACGCATTAAATAACGCCTGTATTTTAGCGCGTTTTAAAAGAGTTTGTTTTAAAATAGCTTTGTTATATAAGTAAACGTCATACAGTTGATTTTAAAAAGATAGTTTGTGATTAAAACTTTTAAATGGACAAGGTTATATGATAACTTTATCACTATAACAGTAACTTGATCAGAAGAGCGGGATCACGTCTTGTTGCCAGGCACAGATATCATATCAAACTTGACACTTTGCGTGTCGTTTGATCTGATGATCTGCCCCTGGCAACTCGACGTTATCTGACCCTTTGGATCAAGTTACTGTTATAATAATATATATTTCTTTTGTTAGACACATTATGTTTATTTCTGTATATATATTTTTTTAGTACAACAGCTAAAGACAGAATGACAAATGAAGAGAAGCGAGCTCTGGATCGGGCCAACAATTACATTTACCAGGAAGTCAGGCAAGCTGCTGAGGCCCACAGACAGGTACTGCAGAGATTTCTGATGTCATTAGCAGAAAATTCATTGTTTTGTATTCATTTATTCAAGGTTGGATAAAGCAAACAGAATTTCAGGTAGACACAATTTCAATATGAGTGAATATTATTCCATTCTTTTTTTGGTAGACAAGAAAATACATGAAAGAATATATTAAACCCGGAATGACCATGATTGATATTTGGTAAGATTTAAGTTTATATCATGTTATTTTATTTTGTAGCACTGAATTTTTTAGCCACTCAAAGCACAGTTTACAGTTACTGTACTTCTCATTACCACTGTATCACTATCATGTGTACAGTCGCACCTGTTTTAAGAGGCTACTTGTGGGACAATGAAAAAGTAGCTGCTTAAGACAGGTGGCCTCTTATTCCAGGTTTCAATTAATGAAGAAAAATCATTTTGGCTCTATTGCAGAGATTTATTAATAGCATCTGTAATCGCCGCGTACATGGAGATGGTGAATACACAGCTCAGATTGCTGAATAAACAGTTTATATCAGTTTTAAATGGTTGTTTAAATTCAATTTATTTATCAAGGGATTAAGAGCAAAACATTAACTGCTAAATACGCCCAAATAATAATTTTCAATTGATTAAATTCGGTAAACAAACAGAAGTAGCATTCCCTAAAAGGCTATGTACTAAGCTACGATAGCCAATGTTTTAAAAAAAAGTGTCAAAATTTCATTGGGATGTATAATTAGCACCCCATTAATTCTCTAGAAAAAAAGTGCATATTATCGGTGGATTGCTGTACATGTTAAGCTGTTAAGTACAAGACTGGCCATTTAATAACTTTGTAATGAAGTGTATAAGTATTACATGTAGATATATAAACAAAACAAAACAGGTGTTGTAATCAATTACCGGTATCTCATTAAATCTCAGCAGACTTTAAATTACACACTAAATTATTTGTCATTAACTCATTATCAGCTGTCGAAGTTTGGCTGCTTTCGATACGGGGTCACATTTCAGAACAAGAAGTCATGTGACAAAATAGACAAACTGGCTGTTGAAACCATGAGACCTAAAAACACTGGTCGCTGGCTGTGTTAGACAAGTGGCTGCTTAAATCAGTTAAAATATAGTGAAAAACTAAACGGGCGGGATTGAAACTGGCCGCTCATGATGAATGGCCACAGATTAAAGGTGGCTGTAACTGCAGGTGCGACTGTATTTTGAAATGAAGGTTTTACTTTCACAGCTTCAAACATCAATTACAAAGCTGGGTGGTGGGGAGATAAATGTAGATTTCAAACTGAAAACATATGTAAAGCAAGTTCAAAGATATTGTAACCATAAACACAGCCACTGACTACTCTTTGTGCAGTGAGACGTTGGAAACCTCGGCCAGGAAGTTGATCAATGAGAACAAGCTGGAGGCGGGGCTTGCGTTCCCGACAGGGTGCTCACTGAACCACTGTGCCGCCCACTACACGCCCAATGCTGGGGACCCCACTGTCCTTGGGGTTGACGATGTCTGCAAAATCGACTTTGGAACACACATTAATGGTAGCCATTTGTCACATGTTAGCTGCAGAATTAGAGCTCAATGGGAAATTTGGGTTGACGGACCGTGGAGCGTTCGTCCATACAAAAAAAAAAAACTATATTTATTGTGGACAACAAATTGCGTGAGGATTTAGGCCTATTAAACTTACTTAGGAATTTATTCTGCGAAAATGTTTATTGTGGAGCTACAGTTCTGCATCTAATCATATTTGTAAAGTATCTTTTAAAAAAGAATTGATTATTTTTTAGAAAATTTTCTGTCATCTATGAAAGCCAATTTCTTATAAAGGAACGTTTTGTATATTTTATATTATATTTTAAGGATTGTCTTTTCTTCTTTAGGAAGGATTATAGACTGTGCATTCACCTTATCTTTCAACCCTAAATATGACAGATTACTTCAAGCTGTCAAAGATGCAACAAACACAGGCATTAAGGTAAAATTGTCAAATGCAAGCTAACTTTTTTTATTCATGAACTTTAAAAATTGGTTTAGGGATAATAATATTATTAGATACATGGTTTGTAGTTGACCAAATATTGGTTATACATGGTCAGTAAAGAGGGCGGAGCTCGAGCCCCCATATGGAATTTACTGACCATGTATAAACCATATTAGGTCAACTACAAACCATGTAACGATGATATCTTACAAACTGCCTTTGTTTTAATGATAAAAAGTAAATAAAACAATAAAAATCAAGCTTTTATAACAATATTACAAGTTTCAATTTGAGTACGAAACCTGACATCATAAAACTCTTACAATGAAGTCAGAATGCTCAAGGGGAGATATATTTTGTACTGACTATGTATGGGATAAACAAGGTCTCCATGTGACTGCATTTCCTTACAATTTAGCAGGAAGTAAGATATTTTAGATTATATGAAGTCTCTCCAGTGTGTTTATACAAGAGGTATCGGTTGTGTCAGTAGAAAAGTGAGTTAACTCTCGTGAAGAACTTTGACTGAAAACATAAGAGATATATCCTATAAACAATACACATCGATCAGTTTCAAAGACTGAGTAGTGAACGCCCATCATTTTACATAGTAACAAATCAATGTTGATCTTGTAGTTATCAAAAAAAATTACCTATCATGATACGATTTATGAAAAAAGAAATGTTTGAAAAAAAACTTGCATATTTTAAGTTCATATTCTAAGTGATTTGTTGTGGTAAATTTTTATTCTATGAAATTTGGTTAATATTAACTTTTTGAGCATGCGTGTTTTTGTATAGGAGTCAGGTATAGATGTGAGATTATGTGACATTGGGGAGAGGATCCAGGAAGTGATGGAATCTTATGAGGTGGAATTAGATGGCAAAACTTATCAGGGTATTTTGTATTGTTTTTAACTTCATAATGGTATAACATGATTTTATTTATCTGATGAAAAGCATATAGTGCACTGCATTTAATTTAGAATTTAATTCAGCTGTTATTAATTTTTATTTAATATATATATGTGTACAGGAATTGATACAAAAATTAAAAAACAATGGATGATGTATTAGAAAAAAACCAGATGATTAATGATAAACAAGGTGGATATGAATTTGTTTAAAAATAATGACAGTCATGGTTTTAAAATAATGTAGTATTGTATCAATTTTTGCATTAGTCAAATCCATACGCAATCTCAATGGTCACTCCATCAGTCCCTATAGGATCCATGCCGGGAAAACCGTCCCCATCGTAAAGGGAGGGGAGGCCACAAGAATGGAGGTAAAAAATATCCTACTAGGGCGCTTTCTTGGGAATAAACATCTCGTGCAATGTTTACAATTGCATATTCTTTAAAATTGAATTTCTGATACAATTAGGATAGAGTTGCAGTTTGAAGAAAATCTTGATATATCAGCCATTTCTAGCTTCCTTTATTGCTCAAATCTAATTTTTTTGTTGTTGTCAATTAAATTATTGCCTTTCTGTTTTTGTTTTTAAAAAAATGAAGTAACATCTGATGTATTAATGCATGAAATTCAATTTGTTTGTCAGGAAATGGAATTTTATGCCATAGAGACTTTTGGAAGTACAGGAAAGGGGGTTGTCCATGACGATATGGAAACATCACATTACATGAAGAACTTTGAGGTTGGACACGTCCCTCTGAGGTTAGAACTTATTTAATTTTTGTGATACAAAGTAAAATTTAGATGATCAAATGCCAGTTGAAACTGGTTTGAAAGTTAGACTTTTATTGCAACAGAAGCTCCAGTGCTGTATACAGAGAAATATTTGCCCCCGTTTGATTTTCGCATCTTTCACCCTTGTTGTCAGCAGGCAAATTTAGGACTCTGCGATTTCAAATTTCTCAAATTATCTCTCTTTAATCACTACTTTGTCTAAGTGAATTCAAGATTGGGCAAAACTGTTTGCAAGAGTAGAAGGGAGAAAAATAATACAGGGCAAAAATAACCTTGTATACAGTGTATCATTATTTCATTGATTGATGAAAATACTACATCTTAATATTAGGCAAAATGTATTCTGTTGTGCCAGTACTAATGTATGTTCTATTACTTTCCATCAACAGGGTACAAAAGTCTAAACAGCTGCTAAGCGTGATAAACCAGAACTTTGGGACATTAGCCTTCTGTCGGCGCTGGCTGGACCGACTGGGACAGACTAAATACCTCATAGCACTCAAAAACCTGTGTGATGTAGGTATCCTGGACCCCTACCCTCCACTGTGTGACACCAAAGGGTGCTACACGGCCCAGTTTGAACACACCATCCTCCTCAGACCCACATGTAAAGAGGTCATCAGCCGTGGTGACGATTACTAGAAACAAGGAGGAAGCAACCCTGCTTTATCTGAAACAGATATATGTCTTTCCTGATCATTATTTTTTTGGGGCTTTAAAGAATTTTATTTGTTTCCTGTATCGTTGTTTTTCTCAAGACTTACAGTTAATGTTATTATAGGAAAAGCTGTGGTCAACTGTGACGTTGAAAATTGATAAAACAGGAATACCATATCTCAAAACCATTTTCTTCTTTCTTTTTCTTTTTTTTCAATAATGTCAGGAAATAACAATGGAGGAAAGTGATGTGTTTGATACATACATTATGTAATTATGCAATGCGGAATAAAGAGTTATCAGAAATGTAACAAATGGTTTTCCATTTCTTTTCAGCTAACGGTGTAAAATTAGTTTAAGGCATCCACATGTATAACATACAAACATGACTAGACCCATCACGTAATGATTCCATAGAGACTGAATAAATGGATACCATTGTATTCAAATTAAAGAATCTATTTTATTTCGTTCGTTATACTTACCAGTCATTATATACATAAGGATATCTTTCCCGTATAAACGTTCGTAACTCGCGGGCAAGCGTTTTAAAGAATAAGATTCAAGCGCTTTAAAGACTGAGATCACCTCTCAGACGCTTGCCCAAATCAGTTCATCTTTCGGCGTGCAACAAGAACGTTCGTTTTTAGTATCTCTCTCTCTCAATCGGAGATTTATTTATTTTTTTCCTCTCTCTTCTATGTAAGATTTAACTGAGTTAGGCATACATGGAAGAGTCAGAGATACCCGAAGAATTAAACTCGGGTTCTGAATGCCAAAATAGCGAACCCATAATGGCGTCTCGAACGAGAGGTGCACGGTCGATGCTAGTTCAGATCACGTACAGGGAGGTCGCCGTTCGGAATGCCCTCTTTTTTTTATTTTTATTCGGGCTCGGTGTGCTAGGAGAGAGAGAGGGGGGGGGGGGAGAGAGAGAGAGAGAGAGAGAGAGCTATGAAATAATTTTAATAATCATTTGAGGTCCCACAAAACTTTTTATGATATTATAGTTTCATTTTGAAAAGTTTGTGTGATCAATAAAAAATCAATAACAGCAGTTTTCCGAAAACAACTTTATTCAGTTGTACCGTACGATGTTTAAATACAAAAATAAACAGTTTATCGTTAGCATTATGTACATAATTATATTAGTCTTTTCTAAAATGTGTATTTATTTTCAATGATTAATATGTATATTATTTTCGAACTACCCCTCAGGTACATGCATGGAGATGTGAAAATTATGATTTTAAAACATTCAGTAGGGTGTGTTAAAAGAATTAAATGCCGCAGTGTAGCTTAAAACATACCAATAAATAGTAAACAGCAATAAGAAATACAACAATGTGAAAAAAGTTTTATCTAAACTTTGCGGAAATCTCAATTGGTTTAATCTATGAATCTACATGTAATTACAATCTCATTTAAATGTTAAACATCTGCTACAATCAATAAGTTTCAGGATTATTAATTTGAAGATGAAATACTATATTAATTATATATTGAAGTCTTAGCAAATTTACTTGCGAGCACTGTCTCATTTATGTGTTAACATATATGGAGAATCTACTGTACTCATTTTGATCGCGTACAAAAAGGTTTGCCAGTTATGTACTTCCTCTATTACCTGTTTATCAGTTACACATAATTTCAACTAGCTCGTTTCACATCACGTAAAGGAAAGTCTGCCTATCTATTATTCCCTTTATTACATTTATACAAAAAATTCCAGCATTTCAGATTACGTACAGGGAGGTCTGCCTATGTACTCCCTCTATTACATGTTAAACATAAACTCCACTCATTTCTGATCACGTACAGGAATTAAGGACTACCTATGAACTCCTCCATTACATACCATACAAAAAATTCCTGTATTTCAGATCACGTACAGGGAGGTCTGCCTATGTACTCATTTCACATCACGTAGAGGTATACTAGACCTCTACACGGTGTCTAAAATGTATTATAGTTAAAGTTAACTTATTTCACATCACGTAGAGGTAGGTAAACCTATACACGGTGTCTAACATGTATGGTTGAAGTTGACTTTTTTAATATCGCATAGACACAGGTAAGACTACATACATACATACATACATACATACATACATACATACACACACACATATATATATATATATATATATATATATATATATATATATATATATATATATATATATATATATATATATATATATATATATATATATATATAATATTTATATAGTGTGTGTGTGTATATATACACATACCAAATCTTATTTAAATTAGAACAACACTCATATAGACATCATCAAACATTTTACTTCAAATACATTTCACATCAGGTACAGGTAGGTAAAACTTATATAGACATTGGCATATACCTACACCAAATACTCTCTCATTTCACATCAGGTACAGGTAGGTAAACACTTATACAGACATTGGCATATACCTACATCAAATACTCTCTCATTTCACATCAGGTACAGTTAGGTAAACACTTATACAGACATTGGCATATACCTACATCAAATACTCTCTCATTTCACATCAGGTACAGGTAGGTAAACACTTATACAGACATTGGCATAGAGCTTCATCAAATACTCTCTCATTTCACATCAGGTACAGGTAGGTTAACACTTATACAGACATTGGCATATACCTACATCAAATACTCTCTCATTTCACATCAGGCACAGGTAGGTTAACACTTTTATACACATTGGCATATACCTACATCAAATACTCTCTCATTTCACATCAGGTACAGGTAGGTAAACACTTATACAGACATTGGCATATACCTACATCAAATACTCTCTCATTTCACATCAGGTACAGGTAGGTTAACACTTATACAGACATTGGCATAGAGCTTCATCAAATACTCTCTCATTTCACATCAGGCACAGGTAGGTTAACACTTTTATACACATTGGCATATACCTACATCAAATACTCTCTCATTTCACATCAGGTACAGGTAGGTTAACACTTATACAGACATTGGCATAGAGCTTCATCAAATACTCTCTCATTTCACATCAGGCACAGGTAGGTTAACACTTTTATACACATTGGCATATACCTACATCAAATACTCTCTCATTTCACATCAGGCACAGGTAGGTTAACACTTTTATACACATTGGCATATACCTACATCAAATACTCTCTCATTTCACATCAGGTACAGGTAGGTTAACACTTATACAGACATTGGCATAGAGCTTCATCAAATACTCTCTCATTTCACATCAGGTACAGGTAGGTTAACACTTATACAGACATTGGCATAGAGCTTCATCAAATACTCTCTCATTTCACATCAGGTACAGGTAGGTTAACACTTATACAGACATTGGCATAGAGCTTCATCAAATACTCTCTCATTTCACATCAGGTACAGGTAGGTTAACACTTATACAGACATTGGCATATACCTACATCAAATACTCTCTCATTTCACATCAGGTACAGGTAGGTTAACACTTTTATACACATTGGCATATACCTACATCAAATACTCTTTCATTTCACATCAGGTACAGGTAGGTTAACACTTATACAGACATTGGCATAGAGCTTCATCAAATACTCTCTCATTTCACATCAGGTACAGGTAGGTAAACACTTATACAGACATTGGCATATACCTACATCAAATACTCTCTCATTTCACATCAGGCACAGGTAGGTTAACACTTTTATACACATTGGCATATACCTACATCAAATACTCTCTCATTTCACATCAGGTACAGGTAGGTTAACACTTATACAGACATTGGCATATACCTACATCAAATACTCTCTCATTTCACATCAGGTATAGGTAGGTTAACACTTATAGAGACATTGGCATATACCTACATCAAATACTCTCTCATTTCACATCAGGTACAGGTAGGTAAACACTTATACAGACATTGGCATAGAGCTTCATCAAATACTCTCTCATTTCACATCAGGTACAGGTAGGTTAACACTTATACAGACATTGGCATATACCTACATCAAATACTCTCTCATTTCACATCAGGCACAGGTAGGTTAACACTTTTATACACATTGGCATATACCTACATCAAATACTCTTTCATTTCACATCAGGTACAGGTAGGTTAACACTTATACAGACATTGGCATAGAGCTTCATCAAATACTCTCTCATTTCACATCAGATACAGGTAGGTTAACACTTATACAGACATTGGCATATACCTACATCAAATACTCTCTCATTTCACATCAGGTACAGGTAGGTTAACACTTTTATACACATTGGCATATACCTTCATCAAATACTCTCTCATTTCACATCAGGTACAGGTAGGTTAACACTTATACAGACATTGGCATAGAGCTTCATCAAATACTCTCTCATTTCACATCAGGTACAGGTAGGTTAACACTTATACAGACATTGGCATAGAGCTTCATCAAATACTCTCTCATTTCACATCAGGTACAGGTAGGTAAACACTTATACAGACATTGGCATATACCTACATCAAATACTCTCTCATTTCACATCAGGCACAGGTAGGTTAACACTTTTATACACATTGGCATATACCTACATCAAATACTCTCTCATTTCACATCAGGTACAGGTAGGTTAACACTTATACAGACATTGGCATATACCTACATCAAATACTCTCTCATTTCACATCAGGTATAGGTAGGTTAACACTTATACAGACATTGGCATATACCTACATCAAATACTCTCTCATTTCACATCAGGTACAGGTAGGTAAACACTTATACAGACATTGGCATAGAGCTTCATCAAATACTCTCTCATTTCACATCAGGTACAGGTAGGTTAACACTTTTATACACATTGGCATATACCTACATCAAATACTCTCTCATTTCACATCAGGCACAGGTAGGTTAACACTTTTATACACATTGGCATATACCTACATCAAATACTCTCTCATTTCACATCAGGCACAGGTAGGTTAACACTTTTATACACATTGGCATATACCTACATCAAATACTCTCTCATTTCACATCAGGTACAGGTAGGTTAACACTTTTATACACATTGGCATATACCTACATCAAATACTCTCTCATTTCACATCAGGCACAGGTAGGTTAACACTTTTATACACATTGGCATATACCTACATCAAATACTCTCTCATTTCACATCAGGCACAGGTAGGTTAACACTTATACAGACATTGGCATATACCTACATCAAATACTCTCTCATTTCACATCAGGTACAGGTAGGTAAACACTTATACAGACATTGGCATAGAGCTTCATCAAATACTCTCTCATTTCACATCAGGTACAGGTAGGTTAACACTTATACAGACATTGGCATAGAGCTTCATCAAATACTCTCTCATTTCACATCATGTACAGGTAGGTTAACACTTATACAGACATTGGCATATACCTTCATCAAATACTCTCTCATTTCACATCAGGTACAGGTAGGTTAACACTTATACAGACATTGGCATATACCTACATCAAATACTCTCTCATTTCACATCAGGTACAGGTAGGTTAACACTTTTATACACATTGGCATATACCTACATCAAATACTCTCTCATTTCACATCAGGTACAGGTAGGTTAACACTTTTATACACATTGGCATATACCTACATCAAATACTCTCTCATTTCACATCAGGTACAGGTAGGTTAACACTTATACAGACATTGGCATATACCTACATCAAATACTCTCTCATTTCACATCAGGTACAGGTAGGTTAACACTTATACAGACATTGGCATAGAGCTTCATCAAATACTCTCTCATTTCACATCAGGTACAGGTAGGTTAACACTTATACAGACATTGGCATAGAGCTTCATCAAATACTCTCTCATTTCACATCAGGTACAGGTAGGTTAACACTTATACAGACATTGGCATATACCTACATCAAATACTCTCTCATTTCACATCAGGTACAGGTAGGTTAACACTTTTATACACATTGGCATATACCTTCATCAAATACTCTCTCATTTCACATCAGGTACAGGTAGGTTAACACGTATATAGACATAGTTACCTTCCAACATCAAATACTATTTCATTATACATCATGTACAGATATGTATAGTTTCAATTATGTCATCAATCTTTTATACTGACATATATTAGACACTACTGCCATTACTGCTTCTGTTCTCATTGCACATCTGGGACAGATATTGGTAATTCATCCATGATTAATTCAGCTTGGAATCTATTAACTGTTTCCTGGTTTTGAATAACTTTTATCAAAATCTGTAATAATAAAGAAATTTCTGACAGGTATCACAAAAAGAAGCTATGATTAGAATATTTCATACAATATTTGAACTTGTGTTTTAACTTGCAGTACTTATTATACCTCTGGAATGTAAATGTCAAGTGCATAATTTACATATCTCCCACAGCAGTGTGCAGTTTTCTTTACCTTGCTGGTAAGGAAATCAATCTAGAAAATAGTTAAAGAGATCCGGTCAAAATATCATTCATGAAATACATGTACAATTATATTGTGAAATACATGCCAAAAAATACTCATTGTGGTAATGTTTTGGAGATATTCATGAAATGTTTAAAATTTTATTTGCCTCTTGCATAAACAGTACATTGGGTAATGAGTGACCACAAAACAATTTTACATAAGTATGTTTTACAAAGGTAGACTCCTCTCTTCATTCGTTGTAGCTACAACTTTTATATAAAACCAAAAACAGAATGAATAAAACTTTACCATCTTTTCTGACAAGGCCATGATACTTTTATTTTTTTCTATAAGCCACTGTTTCCTCCGAGAGTGTTTGCCTTTGGTTATCTCCATTCTAAATGATAGCTTTTCCCCACTTTCTATTGACCTGATCAGTTCCTACCATAGAAATGAAATTTTAAAAAGAGCAAAAATTGAATGTTTGAGCACACTGATGAGAACATTGATGAGAACAATTGTACTAAACATTGTAGAATGCCCATGCATGTAGCTTTGAATAGGTTACTGACCTGTATGTCTATTTTCTTTAGGACTTTATGAACATCCTTGTCACTCTGATAAAATGATAGACTGAAATAGATAGATAGATATAAAGATTGACTGCATGCTATCATTACTCCAGCAAAATGATCAATTTATTTCCTATTTGAGGTGTATCCATATCAAAGTACATGAAATAAATTTTAAGGACTAAATAATTACTCTTTAAGCTTGAATGGCATTTGAATATGGCATCCACAGTATGCAGGCTCATCATCTATTTCAATGCAATGCCTATGATAGTTTTGGCCACAGAGAGTGCAAGATATTTTTTCCCCAAAATCTCCCTGGCACACCCCAAATGCAGTGGCTCCACATTTCTCATAAAATCTACGTCCTCTACCAACAAAAAAACTTTCAACCAATGGCAAATATGACATGCTGGAAGCTCCTTTCAGTGTTATCAACAGTAATGGGAAATGATGAGAAAAGACCTGTCTTTCCTCACTGGAATATATTTCTGACCCACTGTTGGTATAGACAATGATATTGTGCTGCGTGATAGAAGCAAGGTTTTTCAAATGCATCTTCCCTGAAAGTCAAAGAAACAATACATACACAAATAAAAAATATATATATCTACACTGTATAAAACAATATAATATACATAAACAGAATTCTACAGTCCAAAATGAATAAATACTTTACTGTTAGTGCATTTTAGTCATGTTAGCTCTTCAGACAGAAAATGCAGTATATAAATTCAGAATATTGTTTACTTAGTACTGGTAACATTGCCAAATTGCCTGTGACATTGTGAAAAGAAAGAAAGAGATAAACAGATAGGTACTAGTGGTATATACGGGTATGTTTTTTTCTACAAAAAACTTTGATTATATTCAAGAAGGTAAAATAAATTTAATTCTTACACATATCTTCAGTATCTTTTGTGGATGTTGAATTTATTGCCTTCCATATTAGATTTTTTTTATCCTTGTGAAAAAAAAAAAGATACATATATATTCATACTACAGAAATCAGAAAAGAAACTTCCCTACATGTAGCCTATGTAGCAAGTAAAATGGTACATATATGTATAATACCGGTATTTGAAATCAATAAACAATACAAAAAAATACCTGCAAAGAATTAAATTCCTAATTAGGTTGAAAGAAAAGTGACAGCTAAGTTTTTTTTCCTAAGTAAACATCATGGACCTTTTAAAATTACTGCAGCTATAAATACTCACCGGACAGTGTCTGATTTCAGAGCAAACAACAGCAAGTTTAAGAAACTGCCTCTTGTAGACATTTCCCCATAGTAAGATACTAATGGAGGCAAATAAACTTTCCGAAGGAGAACATCCTGTATCCAAAGGACACATATCATTTTTCCGAATTGATGCTGGAAGGAGACTTATATATCTGGAAAAAATTAACTTGATGAGGAACAAAAATAAACATTATGAATGGCTATAGGAATATGTTATCACAATGAATTCACTATTTTAAATTGCAATGCATGTATCACATACCCATCACCAAAGTCACCCAAACATTTGTATCCATGAAATTTGGTTTGGACATTATTAGGTAATGCTGGAATTTTAGCACCCACTTCCTCTGCTGCCCTTGTGATGCTATTCCAGCCACAATGTTGCATTGCGTCCATCAAATCTTCACAGTCTTTCTCAGAGAAATCCTAAATTGTTTGGAAGCAGAGTTAATTACTAAATGTATGTGAATTTAAATGACAGACAGTAATGTTATTCTATTGATTATTGATCCTTAGTTTGAAATCCATATCTATTTTTACGACTAAAAAATTATTTTAAATAAAGAAGACAATAAAATAAATGGTTTGTGGAAAGAAATATTCCTAAGAAAAAGATTGTGAAATTTGCAGATTTAAAGTTTAGGTATTAATTTTGTTTTGATAAAATATTTAATTCCTGATGTTCTTTAATCCACAGAAAAATTCCAGTACTTCACTTACTGATTTAAACACAGCGTCCTTGAAAATTTGGAGTATATCAAATGTTTTTCTGCAATATATAAATTTATCAAGTACAGAAAAAATGAAATAAACAAATGAATAATTAACCTGTTCATTGCATAGCAAAAGATTGCTTGTATAAGCTCAACTTTGTTCATTAATTCTTTCAATTTACAGAGCAGGAAGCTCTGAGGACTTAAACCAAAGGATAGTACAACACTATGAAGGATTCATGAAAAGTACAAAACAAAAACTGATAGATAAAGCTTTGTTGCCCAAAAGGATAATCAGGGATCAACAAAATAGTTAGTCTAGTATTCAGTAAAGAAATCATGCAGTTACATGTGGATCTTTTCAATTGGTCCTGAATTTCACCTATCCAGTAAAAATATCCTCCTACTCAATACAACTTTTCACTCTGCCTCCTAGATGCGCAGGAGGAGATATAATGCATTTTTACTATATAACTCTAACACCAGAACCCCATTCCTCAGGGCTTCAAGTTCAGTAGAGGGCTCAATGCTTATAATATCCAGGTCAACAGTTTGATTGACTTCTTGCTATTCAGGTGGAAAGACAGTACCGGTATTTGAAGATTACATTAATTTTGATGGTTTGGGACTCTCAGTCCCACCCCCAGGGGTGCAGGAAAATAAAATTCACAACTTTTGTTTCCCTTTATCCATAAATGCTATGTGTCAAAATTGGTTGAAATTGGTTGAGAAAAAAAGCAGAAAATGTCTGAGTGTTAACACATGTCCCAAAAAAAACCCAGACAGCAATATGTCAAGTACTGGTAAGTGGTTTGGGTAACTTAAATATCTATACATATACATTGTATAAATACCTGTTTTCTTGAATATCTGTGCTATGCATCTGGTTTACATTTTTTGCTTGAGGAACCTTCATGGTAACACTATCTTCTGACACCTGTATCAGAATAAATAGTTAAAAATAGTAAAGATGAAAATTGTTGGAACTGCATATATTTAAAACAAATTTCATTCAAAGACATTCAGTTGGTCAGTATTAAATATTCTCTCTGAATTCTAGTTTTAACACCTTATTAAACTCTAAGCAAGAAGAAGGGTGACATAGCTAAATGCCAAATCATTGCAGTCTTTATAAGACAAAAGACCAAGATTCACAAACATGTTCATGTTTTATGCATGAAACTAACTGTCTCTCTCACACAGGCAAGACATTGCCTGCAGGTAAAATGCTCGAAACCATCCCCTTGAAGAGATTCTCCAACACAATGTGGCAACTTGTGAAATTTCCTGTCACACTGTCTACAAGTTATCTGTAAAAAAAAAAGAAAAAAAGAAAAAGGAAACACAATTCAAAATGTAAACCACTTCTCTGACAAGACTGTAGATCAACTGGTTTGTACTTATAAGATTAAAGGAACGGAAAAGTAGCACTTGGAAAAACTTTGCAACAGCAATAAATAGAAGAATGATTATTGGTTTAGTCTCTTGATACACGACGGACACCTTTCCAATGCATAAGCTCTTCTGGTTTCTGATTAGCAGAGCTATAAAAAGGTCACAATTCAAATGTGGGTTTTTGCAATTTCGTATTTCTTTGCCTAATGTAAAAACTCAATGATCTAAAAAGGAGAATACCTTATTTTGCCTTTGTTTCATTTGAAATCCACATGCTGGACATTTGTCTTTGATGTATACTGCAAATTGAACAAAAAAAAACCCATACATTACACTTTATTGAATTGAAAATTCTTTGCATGGAAAATTTAGAGCTTCCATCTTGTAGCATATTTATACTGTGAAATATATTTTGAGAATCAATAGCAGCTGTTTATATATAAAATCAAACAGACATTCATGAGTACATATTAGGCACATTATAAAGTGTTAAGCTTTTTTCTGTCAATTCTTATATTAAGTTGCACAAAGGTTAAATTTATTTAAATTTCTGGGTTGATTTGCATACCTTGGTACATCAACAGCTTATTAGCAAGCCTCACCCTGGTATTCCTCAGTTCTTCACTAGTAATGTTTGAAATACTCTCTTTTGTAAAATATCTTTCACAAAACTAAGAATAAGAAATATAATGTCTCTTTCTTTACAGGGTATAAAACCATACATTGTAATTGTAAGAGAGCATCTTATTTTGGCACTATTAGAATATGATCTTAGCAATAGTTAAAAAGAAATACTTTTAATGGTTTAATTAAAAATATGGTCTAAGAAAATAATAAAGAGTTATAAATTACTGTAAATATGCTAATAAATATGTGTTAAGTTCTATAATAAAATCATTAGACTTTCTTGACTTTAAACACAAACCAATACAATACACAAATTTATATTGCATGTGTGCATTTTGAATCAGATTAATATTAAAAGAGATTTATTCATAATTATTTTATGTTTCCTACCAGAATTATATATACACCACAATTATGCCCATCCAGCTGTTTTGTGTGAGGAACAGTTTTAAGAGTCCATTTCTCCCCTGACTTGCCTACCTCCAGCCCAAGACTTATTCTTCTGTTGAAGAAATGGCTGAAATTAAAAGACCTTAGACTTTAAACAAATAAAAACGTGAATGAAACATTTATAAATATGTGTTAACCTCCCAATTTTTGCAATGTGGTAAAAAAGGTAAAAGTAGCATAACTATTTAACTGAAGTAGGAGCATTTGTGTTGCACTGCAGTAAAGACTTTTTTGTTCAATTAAGTGATGCTTCTATTAGTCTATTAATAAACATTTACAGAGAACTTGCACCTTACATTATATACACCTTATGTATTCTTTAACAAAAGATTCATTAAGTTATAAACCTTCCTTTCATTTTAGTGAAGTTCAATGCTATTTTCAATTCCTAATAGAACAAACCTCCAATTTTCTTGTATGTGCATCTTCTGTGGAAGGGTCTCACCAAGAGGATTATAGAAGAATATAGTTCTTGTCATTGGCTCTATTACCTATTTATGGGTATGTAAAACACATTTAAATATGATTGAAAAATAAAACATTTAAATACATGTGATCTAGCTTTCACCTCACCATCTATCAATACAGTCTCATACTGAAATTAAATGTTACTCTACATTTAGTAAAGATTAATTACCACAAGGTCCCAATGTCCCATCTCTTGGAAATAAGCCCCAATTATTACTTGATAGCCATGTAACTGAACCTAAAGACAAAAAAATATTCTTAGGATACAGTAAGTGCATGCATGCAAGCTCACCAAAAACATGTTTCAAATGAAAGCATTTCAAGACAATTTTGTTTTACATGGGCATATCCATGCATCATCAGTATTCAAAATTTAATGCTATCTTTTAGACAAATTTTTTTTTACAGCTAATATTTAATTTTATGCAGGTATGAATATACACAACAGGAAAATAAAAAAATTAAATTTGATTAAAAGAATCCAAGTCATTTCATTTGCTAGCTACACTGTATATTACCATATTTATTTCATAAAGAAAACAAGAAAAAATTAATATTAGGAATCATTCATTGATAAATTGGAAACATACAAGAAAATGTGCAAAAAGAGATTTGCTACATACATCTCTTAAATGCATCTTTTGAAGACAATGTCCATCCAATATAGATGTCATTGTTGAAGTGACCATTTTATAGACTTTGTTTCCCTTGTCTGTTTCTGCCTCGGCAATGGCCCCCAAACATGCGTCAATGACCTTAAATAAATAAGTCATTGATACCTCAACAGAAATTGATATTTCTCAATTATATCTTTTTATTATCTTCAATCAATACTTGAATCAGCATCAATTTGATAACAACAAGTACTACTAAGTGTAATGAGAACCTTAAAATATTATATCAATCAGTTATTTTGTTTTTAAGATCTGCTATATTTTCCTTAGTATATTTTATAAATTTTTACTTGGTCAGTCAACCAGTTATTCCCCTTCAATGAGATGATGTCCTCATCAGTTAGGTTAGTATCACCACACCTTGCCATGACATAACCTGTTCTTTCAGCCTGATCCCAGATTTTGTTCACTTCTTTTTGAACTGAAAAAATAATGTTTCTTTTTCACTGAATAATTTGGCATTTAATGTTTAACCTTTCAGCTCTCTTCAGTTTAACAAGATTAAAAAGGATAATATAAGCTGAGCATACGCTGTATTTCATCTTTTGCCGTTGTAGTTAAATCTTGATATTCTTCAGACATATGGACATCAGTTTCAGATGGGGTACAGACATCTTTTAGCGATATGTTTGTTGTCTTTGCTGTAAATTAACAAATATGTTTAATATTGCTCTTAAACTTATTACATGCATAGAAATTTTATAAGGTGCAACATTGTAACATATTAAATACCAATACATGTACATGTACGAGCTATTACATCACACATGTAATAAGTTTTACTATAAACCCTGATGAATGCTGAATCACATTGGAAACAGTTACTAGCATATCACCAAAAGGAAACAGTTATAACACCTATTTGATCATTTTCACCTATTTTGTTATGCATTGTACCTCGGGTTTGAGATTACATGAAGTCAGTTGCTAGGCAAACGTAAACAACAGAGGATATAATTCTTGACATCATGAATGCATTTTTAGATTATTTGTCCAAACTCAAAGGTTTTACACATTTTTTTATTTTAAATATACAACATGGCTTCTCAGGTGACTATACCAGGATGTTTGCCCTCAGTGAGAGGGATCTAAACCCTTGTCATTGGGTGACATAACACTTCAGGACTTTCCTGTCACCTTGGGGCAAACATTCTGGCATGTCACCCTCTAAACCATTATATGTGATATTTGTATAATGCATAATTATGTGCCACTGCTACATGAATATCAGAAATGTACATTTTATTTATTAGAAAAAAATACCTTTCTGCTTCCTTGATTTTATTTTTTTGGGCCTTGGCAAATTTGAAACTTTTCTTCTCTCTGAAAAATAATCAATACAAGCAATGATTTGTTGGCTATTATAATACAAAATAATATAGCTTTATGATACTTTCTACTGAATGATTATTATAAAAAATACTAGTAATTGATTTTTAAATAACATATATAGTTAATATTTAAGCAGATGATACATGCATTTAACAGTACGTGTACTAACTAGAACTTATTTAATTTTAACACTGTCTAAAATAAAAGTCATACTATGTGAGACATCATCCATGTTTCTGATCCTTTTTCGTTTTGGTGTCATTATTACAGGAAGGTCATCATCCTTTGGCTCAATTTCCTTTAATACATTAGCAACTTGTTTCAGTTGTTGAACAATGTTGCTGATATTGAGTCCACAAACATTCATTATGCTGCCTTGAATTTGTTTAACCAGCTCTCTGCACTGAAGCCAGTCTTTGGTGTTTGATGGGGCATCTGTTAACCGGCTTTCTCTTTCTTCTGCATCTGTGCAACTGTTGGGTCTTTCATCTGGAGATACATGTACTGGAATTTCTGGAGATGTTTCTACTGGACATGATTGTTTAATTTTTGACTCAAAATTCGGAATGGACTCCAAAATTTCAAAGTCAAGATTAAAGTGGGGGGCATCCCGGTACTCAGCTGGTAAAAAGTCCCAGTCCCAGCTCGGATAATTGTGAAATACTGCAAGCATGTGCTTGCATGGCAGGTGATATTTCTGCCAGTCATAACAAGTGCAGGATGGACATGGTGTTTCTAGATTAATATCATACACACTTCCAGAATCCACACTCTTCACCTGAAAGTTTCCAGATGACCTCTCTCTTATGTTTTCCCCTGGTATCACCAGTACTTGAGGAGGCATTCTTTTCACACAGTGTCCTACAAGCATTCTTGGTCTATTTTTCAAAAAACTTGGAATGCTGGTGATGTAGGCTTTACAAGAATCCAAGCTTCTTGCATTGTACTGAATATACCTGCAAATAATAATTAATGATTTTATTATACATGTAATAAACTATTTTCTAGTGCAAAAAATTATCTTACGTACTGATAATAATCTGGTACAAACCGTGTGTAACTTTCAGGAAAGACTTGCGAAAAAAGGACATTGACAAGGTTTGACAATGACTTGTCACTTGTGTGAGAAAGGTATTCTTGTTTTAATTTTAGGTGTTGTCGTTCAAGTCCATTTGTTGTTGACACTCTGACATTGAACAAACTTCTCCTAAACAAGCTTACCCATCTCTAAAAAACATAATTATATCCTAAATACATGATTTTAATGACAAATTAAATTTCAAACATGCAATTTCATTATTCTTTTCAAAATGTTATACATTGTAAAAAAAAATTATACGTTGTTACCTCATAATTAGCTAGCCAAATGCGCTCAAACCATTGTTGCAGCTTCAATTTGTTTTTCCAAATCTTGCTGGAATGTAAATTGTCCAAGTTCTGCTCAAATTGGTTTTCTGTTGTGGATTTAGCTATTTCTCGGAACCTACATGTACAAGTAAATGTTCTAAAATTGAGAAGCAGTTACTAGTATATATCACATGTATATATGATGACATCAGTGATTAGATAAATTTTGCATATAATTCCATATCTTTCATGTCAGATTAATAAATAACAGGATATTTGTGGATCTTTATAAGCATACCGTCAACACAGAATTCCTTATATTATTGCTGCGTCAGATAATTGTCAGAAAAGTATATATTAAAATAAAATAATTTTTCAAATCACATATTTAACTATGACGCATTTACATCGAAAGTATCTCATCTTTGTACTCTGCACAACCATTGACGTGTGACTTGAGCCACCTGTCCCAGGCTTGTTCTCTATGGAAGTCACATAAATAAACGTGGCAATCTGCAAATTCAAATAATTATGATGAGATAAAATCAAAGACTTCCACATGAATATCTGCAATTACCAATGTCTACCCCATTCTGTTTATTTAAAAGATCTGCTAAGATGGTTATTATTATTCTATAAGGACCTAAAATGTAAATATATTGCCTTTTTGGTCCAAAATATTCAAATAAAGTCTTAATATTTCAAAAACAAAGAAACATGTTATACACTGTTTATACTCGATCTGATTTCTTTTCCTTTTTAGATTAATAAATATAATCATTATTACTGAAGATAATATGGTGTTTTACACTAGCAATAGATGGTTTTCTATTTTTTTTTTCCACATTTTAATAAGCACTAACCATTATCACTACATCTAGGGATGGATTAAGTAATTAAGGCATAAGAATATTAACTGTATTTTTAAATTAACTGATACATATATTTATTTACATTGCATTGAAAAGATATATCTAATTTTGTCTGCTTTTATCCAATATTTATTAATATTTTTTTATGTTAAATGCTACATCTATGAGAACATCTACCATGAACCATATTTAATTATAACACCAAATAATTTTTTTCTTGTATTTACTCCATCACCAAACTTACCAGTAAATTTAAATATATAAAACAAAAGGTGTATATGTGAGAGGAAAGTTATGAAGTCTGCTGACAACAGTGAAAAATGAGTTCTGCATGGATGAGACGTATATGTAAATACAAAATTATAAATACATCTGCAGGTTAAAGATGTCATAGAAAGCATATTAATCTTGATGATATTACTAACAGAATGATCTAGAATTGATGATTTTTTATCATCAATGCTGAAACACTCTGAGATGAGGTGAGATTTTGTGAAACGAAAATATATATATACAGTCTCAAGATGTTGGATGAGAGCACACACAACGAAAAGCCCACACACTCTGACAACAATTTAAACAACTTACCAATACTCTGCTGTAATAAACAATTTGTTAAGAAAAAATGAAATATTGAACACAGTGAGTTATTCTTGACCCCTTACTTTCATTGACATTTATTTAATATTGAATAAAAATATTTGTAATTCAAAATGTATACATGTATATATAAAAATGAAGTCATTTTTAAACTCTTAATTGTTCACCAGTAAGGAAAACTAACTTGCCATACAACAGCAAAATATCAAAGAAATAAAAACACCATCTTTTTACCTTCAAAAGTTTCCTCTATAGCACTAATTTCAGATGTATCGAAATCAGTCATAAAATATTTGGGATGCCAATTTACATTCCAGTCCTTAAAATACTGCAGACCTCTCATTATTGAATTCTTTGTTTCATTTGCAGTAATGAAGCAGCCAACAATGGTGTAACCAACATTGGTGTTAACACACACAAAGAATGCTGGCAGGTCATATTTTGTTGTTTTATAGGTTGCATCCAACAAACAGATTTCTTGACCATACATATTGAGTAATCTTTTTTGCCATTCTGTTTGGCCAACAAATAGGAAATCTTCAGTTCTGTAATAAACAGTAGTTTATAATGAATTCATAAATAAAAAGATTAATCTCTAAAACGGCGATGATAGGAATTTAATAATGGTTGTTATGCTGTACATTCCTGCAATTACTATTCCCACATGATAATCATGTCTGATTACCTGCATGCACAATTAAATATAAAAAAAAAAATTAAGAACTTCTTTGTAAGATGAGTAAGTTGCAGGGATTTAAAATGTTACAGTTTTAAATGAGTACGAAAATGTAGAAAAATGTCCGAGTAAATATACCTTCCTTTGCAATTACATTCTAGATCTTTTGCAGATTAAAACAATAGTTTACTAAAGATATCAAATTACTAATGACTGAATAAAGAACCCACGGCATGCACATACTCAGAGATATCAAGGTAGAAACTGTCTTTGTCATTCACAGACTTATATTCTTCTAACAACAACTCAAGATTTTCTTTATCATCCTTTGAAAATCTACAATAGAATTTAATCAAAATGATTAAAAACGTACACACATCATATTTCCCATTTTTCTTGCATGTCTTCTAAATATGCAAATCAATTAAGTATACATTTCATTGAATACATGTAAATTAAATTGATTTTTTATATAAATTTGGGGAATTATATACGATTCTGAATATACATGACCTAACCTTGTTTGATTTTTATAGGAATCCATCACATTTCTAATGTCTTTATCTAATGGATAGAAGCGTCTATTCTGGGTAGATGTATTTCCAAGATCTTTTTTACTGAAGCTCTTAATGTGACGCTTCATTTCAGCTACTTTGGTGACACCCTCATCCATTAGACATTGAATTTTCTTTTTAATTACTTTGTCAATAGGCTGACAAATCCCTGCAAGCTTAAGAATAAAAAAAACAAACATTGTATTAAGAAATAATGAAGCCAATATACCTAGAGGTCAAATTTTCAAAGCATATCACATTAACAAATTTATCATTTGTATTTTTTTAAAATACTTGTCCAGTAACATGGTTCCTATGATCATCCAGAGAGGGAAAAAGAATATGGATCTCCTCTTCCCATGTCACTGGATCTTTTTTATTCTCAAGATCAGTTTTCAGTCTTCGCGACTGGTCTTTTCTTTTCCAGATGGAGTCTGGGCCATTGATCTGAATAAGAAAAATCATCCAAGTTACTTAACATCTGCTCAAAATATCTGAGAGAATTTTCTAATATAAAACATTAAATTTGGTGACTCATATACTAAGTACATGACAAAACAGAATTTGTAACTTACCTTATATTCTGGAAAAACACATATTCTTTTTAAGTGAATTCTTGCAGGACAATCCTGCTTCTTTGTGTTTTGAACCAACGTCCTGCCTTTTTGTATGTAGGAATGGTCTTTTTTTCCTTCCACGGTCTAGGAATAAAAGCAATCTCCCAAGTGATACATTTTCTTATGAACCACTATATGAAGACGTGCATTTATCACATGTTTATCTCAATATGCGGTGGATATCACTCATGGGATAAATTTTTGATATTACACTGTGTGTTCTTACGCCACGTGACGTCATAATTAAACATTATGTAGGTTTAGGTGATGATTGACGTAGAATGAAAATGTAACAAAATAATTCAGTTGAAAAGTGTGAAGTTATAAATGTGAAGCATTTCATGCTGTTTAATTTTTTTCATAAATTGATAAAAATATGTTAGAAAATGAAATGCTTGTTTGTTAATCTTCAAGGAACTTTTTTCCATGCGTAAAGTTGTTGACGTCTTGTAGTAAATGTGTTGTGTGGCTCACAATTAAAATGTTTACAGAAAAGATTAAGGTTTAACAAAAGACGTGGTAAAACATGTGATAAAAAGAATCTCTCATGATTTGCGATGGTATATGATTTTTAACCAACTCGTTGTGTGTTTTCTATCCCCTTGCCAAGGCTCGGGGATAGAAAACTCACAACTTGTTGGATAAAAATTATATACCATCGCAAATCATGAGAGATGCTATATATATACAATAACTGATAATCAAACTTCTGAACTAATGGCATTGGAAATGCTCAGAAATAAAACTGTATGTATGCATGTGTATCGAACTGAAAATTTTGTTTCCATTCTATCAATGGAAAGTCTTTATTAATTAAATGCATAAACATTAAGAGGTCTGAATATCTAAACATCAGCTGACTTGTAGTTCTTTACCTACTGTCATAATATAGAATGAACTTTCAATTCAAAACCCTATTTGCCACCGTAGACTGACCAAACATGCCTTGCTGTGGTCTAGATTCATTTCATATACATTAGTTTTCAAAACATATCGCAATACAGTTAAAATCCATGTAAATATATTGCAAATTTTATATTGCAATACAAAATTCCCAGCCGATACCCTGCCCTATACTGTGTGTGTAACAAAATTTTAAGATACCTTTTCCAACTGATACTTTAGCTTTTTCGTCACATTTCTGTCAGGTCCAAACTGGCACTCTCTTACATCCCAACCTAATATTATGAATGGGGTTCCATTATACTGAATTTTTGGTCCTTCCCCACGACTCACATCCTCCCACTTCACTCTGTGTTTACCTAAGTCTGCTAGTAAAATAATATGCAATAAATGGTATTTTCTCAATGTATAAATTTCAAACTTGAAAACTGAATAACTTGTTTGTATATTAAATATATCACTCTGAATATCACACAGACATGAAAACATTTTCTATATATTAAACATAGTTAACATAACAAGGCACTTGCCACTGAAGACCTCTCTGAATCCCTTATTACGACGGAAAACAGTGAAACTAGTTACTGTTTCAACTTCGAATTCATTTATCCGTTTTTCGGCGTCTTCCAGGGATGCAACAACAACGTGAAGCGGAGCTTCTGCCATACCACTACTGTAATTTTACACTACATGTGTGCATGGTGTGCATGATAACGACTTTCGAAATAAAGGTCACAAAAATCAATTAAATATTGGTGCAACATCATATATGACGATTCAATTGTTACTTTCTGGGTTGCCTTTTTAATCATGACTAAAGTCAAGCTAGCACGCACTAACTTCAACGCACTAACTCCGTTCTAAATATGCTTATCGACTAGTTTTTCGATCCCGACGGGAAAATATCCCTCGGTAAATAGGCGCAAGGCGCCTAAACTAGGACTTGTGACAATTAGGTGACCCCGGATTCCTGAGGGTGGGGGTCCTGCCCGGGGGTGACCGGTCTCAGAACCTTCAATAATTATGCCGTTCTTGGCCCCACGGCGCCCTGAATAATCGTTATAATAACTATATTATCATATTATATAGGGACATAAACAAGGCGCAGGGCGCCTAAACTAGGACTTGTGACAATTAGGTGACCCCGGATTCCTGAGGGTGGGGGTCCTGCCCGGGGGTGACCGGTCTCAGAACCTTCAATAATTATGCCGTTCTTGGCCCCACGGCGCCCTGAATAATCGTTATAATAACTATATTATCATATTATATAGGGACATAAACAAGGCGCAGGGCGCCTAAACTAGGACTTGTGACAATTAGGTGACCCCGGATTCCTGAGGGTGGGGGTCCTGCCCGGGGGTGACCGGTCTCAGAACCTTCAATAATTATGCCGTTCTTGGCCCCACGGCGCCCTGAATAATCGTTATAATAACTATATTATCATATTATATAGGGACATAAACAAGGCGCAGGGCGCCTAAACTAGGACTTGTGACAATTAGGTGACCCCGGATTCCTGAGGGTGGGGGTCCTGCCCGGGGGTGACCGGTCTCAGAACCTTCAATAATTATGCCGTTCTTGGCCCCACGGCGCCCTGAATAATCGTTATAATAACTATATTATCATATTATATAGGGACATAAACAAGGCGCAGGGCGCCTAAACTAGGACTTGTGACAATTAGGTGACCCCGGATTCCTGAGGGTGGGGGTCCTGCCCGGGGGTGACCGGTCTCAGAACCTTCAATAATTATGCCGTTCTTGGCCCCACGGCGCCCTGAATAATCGTTATAATAACTATATTATCATATTATATAGGGACATAAACAAGGCGCAGGGCGCCTAAACTAGGACTTGTGACAATTAGGTGACCCCGGATTCCTGAGGGTGGGGGTCCTGCCCGGGGGTGACCGGTCTCAGAACCTTCAATAATTATGCCGTTCTTGGCCCCACGGCGCCAAGAATAATCGTTATAATAACTATATTATCATATTATATAGGGACATAAACAAGGCGCAGGGCGCCTAAACTAGGACTTGTGACAATTAGGTGACCCCGGATTCCTGAGGGTGGGGGTCCTGCCCGGGGGTGACCGGTCTCAGAACCTTCAATAATTATGCCGTTCTTGGCCCCACGGCGCCAAGAATAATCGTTATAATAACTATATTATCATATTATATAGGGACATAAACAAGGCGCAGGGCGCCTAAACTAGGACTTGTGACAATTAGGTGACCCCGGATTCCTGAGGGTGGGGGTCCTGCCCGGGGGTGACCGGTCTCAGAACCTTCAATAATTATGCCGTTCTTGGCCCCACGGCGCCCTGAATAATCGTTATAATAACTATATTATCATATTATATAGGGACATAAACAAGGCGCAGGGCGCCTAAACTAGGACTTGTGACAATTAGGTGACCCCGGATTCCTGAGGGTGGGGGTCCTGCCCGGGGGTGACCGGTCTCAGAACCTTCAATAATTATGCCGTTCTTGGCCCCACGGCGCCAAGAATAATCGTTATAATAACTATATTATCATATTATATAGGGACATAAACAAGGCGCAGGGCGCCTAAACTAGGACTTGTGACAATTAGGTGACCCCGGATTCCTGAGGGTGGGGGTCCTGCCCGGGGGTGACCGGTCTCAGAACCTTCAATAATTATGCCGTTCTTGGCCCCACGGCGCCAAGAATAATCGTTATAATAACTATATTATCATATTATATAGGGACATAAACAAGGCGCAGGGCGCCTAAACTAGGACTTGTGACAATTAGGTGACCCCGGATTCCTGAGGGTGGGGGTCCTGCCCGGGGGTGACCGGTCTCAGAACCTTCAATAATTATGCCGTTCTTGGCCCCACGGCGCCAAGAATAATCGTTATAATAACTATATTATCATATTATATAGGGACATAAACAAGGCGCAGGGCGCCTAAACTAGGACTTGTGACAATTAGGTGACCCCGGATTCCTGAGGGTGGGGGTCCTGCCCGGGGGTGACCGGTCTCAGAACCTTCAATAATTATGCCGTTCTTGGCCCCACGGCGCCAAGAATAATCGTTATAATAACTATATTATCATATTATATAGGGACATAAACAAGGCGCAGGGCGCCTAAACTAGGACTTGTGACAATTAGGTGACCCCGGATTCCTGAGGGTGGGGGTCCTGCCCGGGGGTGACCGGTCTCAGAACCTTCAATAATTATGCCGTTCTTGGCCCCACGGCGCCAAGAATAATCGTTATAATAACTATATTATCATATTATATAGGGACATAAACAAGGCGCAGGGCGCCTAAACTAGGACTTGTGACAATTAGGTGACCCCGGATTCCTGAGGGTGGGGGTCCTGCCCGGGGGTGACCGGTCTCAGAACCTTCAATAATTATGCCGTTCTTGGCCCCACGGCGCCAAGAATAATCGTTATAATAACTATATTATCATATTATATAGGGACATAAACAAGGCGCAGGGCGCCTAAACTAGGACTTGTGACAATTAGGTGACCCCGGATTCCTGAGGGTGGGGGTCCTGCCCGGGGGTGACCGGTCTCAGAACCTTCAATAATTATGCCGTTCTTGGCCCCACGGCGCCAAGAATAATCGTTATAATAACTATATTATCATATTATATAGGGACATAAACAAGGCGCAGGGCGCCTAAACTAGGACTTGTGACAATTAGGTGACCCCGGATTCCTGAGGGTGGGGGTCCTGCCCGGGGGTGACCGGTCTCAGAACCTTCAATAATTATGCCGTTCTTGGCCCCACGGCGCCAAGAATAATCGTTATAATAACTATATTATCATATTATATAGGGACATAAACAAGGCGCAGGGCGCCTAAACTAGGACTTGTGACAATTAGGTGACCCCGGATTCCTGAGGGTGGGGGTCCTGCCCGGGGGTGACCGGTCTCAGAACCTTCAATAATTATGCCGTTCTTGGCCCCACGGCGCCAAGAATAATCGTTATAATAACTATATTATCATATTATATAGGGACATAAACAAGGCGCAGGGCGCCTAAACTAGGACTTGTGACAATTAGGTGACCCCGGATTCCTGAGGGTGGGGGTCCTGCCCGGGGGTGACCGGTCTCAGAACCTTCAATAATTATGCCGTTCTTGGCCCCACGGCGCCAAGAATAATCGTTATAATAACTATATCATTTATAAATACCAGGGTTCACGTCAAAACATGGCTGACGAAAAATAATCCCAGAGTTATTCCATTTACATCGGGTTATTTGCCGATGGCAGGGACTGAATTTTTTATGAGATAAAACTCAACACGTTAGAAGTCTGAGAGTCTGATACATTCTTAGTTTTTAGAAAAAAAAATCAAGATCACTAGAGGACGGTGTGGGGGAGGGGGTGGTAGTGAAAAGGCCCTGACTTGATTTCAAATTTGAAGGTGTGTGTGTTTCTTGCTACCAATGTTTTATTTATACAATGTAATTTTATTTGATAAACTGTTTACGGGAATATTTCAAAAACTTTGTTTTGATTTTACATGCAAATAAAGTTTTAAATATTTGGTAAAATTTTATATTTCATGCACTACAATATTTAATATTGTAGTGCTACCTCCAATCAAACTGTTTTATCCTTAACACTTATGATGTCTGTATATGAGATCATAACTTAAGTTATTTTTCATCTTTATGACAGAATCGTTTGTTAATTAGATGGTCATTTTATTTTTGGAAAGATTGTAAGCGCATATATATTTTCCTTTTGTGTGGTGTGAAATGGCTCGTTATCAAACACTGGTTGTAGGGTCATTCGAGTAGTCAGAAGGATCAATTCCATTCAATTCTTTATGTCTTTAAGCATTACAGCTTATCAGAGCAATACATGTATATATATATATATATATATATATATATATATATATATATATATATATATATATATATATATATATATATATATATATATATATGTCCAAATAAAATAAAGGACATACAGATTTTGTCAATGCATAAACATGATGACCTTTGCTCATCTCATTCCTCTCATTCACTTACACGCACACGTACACCCTCTCATGCATTAAAAATAAATGGTTAAGGTAAGGTTGTATATTAGAAAATAAAGGAAGACACATTAAAGAACATGTAGAACTGAGGGGGGGGGGGGTGTTATTAGTATACTCACAAAACAGACATCTTTGAATTGCATAACTTTTTTGTGGAGCTGTGTTAAAAATGCTTCCTTTTTTTTTTACTAATAAAGAGACGTTAAATGTTAATCAATTTCTGGTATATTTAACTTGTTGTAAGAGCTACAAATTCACAGAAGAAAACAAATTGGCTTGTTGTAATGCATTGCTCTTCTACATGTAAGCTTTCAACAAGTTAAATCATACGGCAATCAGTTGCTTAAAATAGAAATATCCCTTTCAAAGTTTATATAAATTATTACGATTGAATCAGAATCCATTCGTTTATACATACAGTTGCAACTCCATACACCTAGGAAAAGTTCCTTTTTTTCCCCCAAATAATTTGCGTATGAAATACATTTATAAAAAACACGTGAAAAAGAGTTCATGGGAAATATAAAGAACATGTATGCACGTACATAAGTTTATACGTAAATCCGGCAATAACATCCGAGTATAAATCTGCAGGCAAAACTCATCAATGGCACTTAGCGGGATTCAAACCAGGGATGCACTCGGTCTGTTCAAAAGTCAAAACATGACCCACTCGGCCATTGAGAGAGATAACTGACGTTGCAAATTTTCGATATTGTTTCCTTTTGATAAAAATATTAACGAACTATAGCTTATGAAATACACGGAAAACCTGTAACACTTAATTTGTATCTTTAAAAAAAATATTTTTTTCTTTTCCAAATAGGCCCAAATAGGCCCCGTGGCACTGAACGTAGATATTCAAATAGGCCCAAAAAGGCCCTGTGGCACATAAGTGATTAAAATAAAAGAAATTAACAACATGATATATAAAACGTAAGCGCTTTCATTACATATACATATATATATATCCAAAATGTGCAGTCCTTGGTATAGGTAAATATAATTTAAATGAAAGTCGATGAAAACACGTTTTCAATCACTCTTTAACCACTTCTGTGCCACAGGGCCGATTTTGGGCCGATCACACAGTTGTCCAGAGTGCCACGGGGCCGATTTTAGGCCGATTTTAACTTTACACTTTTTCCATATGATTTATTAAATATACGTCAATAAATATAAAAGCATCGTATGTTATTATGAACAATAAAGTATCCAATTGTAATTTATTGACATATTAATTTATTATTTTGATTTTTAAAAGAGATTTATTGCGCTAGAATTAACGGATTTCTTGATACATAGTTACACAAACTAAGATCTTTTTATCTGCCATCAAAATTTGCATAATTATTATATCAATTGTTGAAATAAAAGTTAATGTGTTTTTTTTTATTGCTAAACATTACACTAAAACAGCATATGTTCATGTGCATTAATTTTATTAATTCATCGTAATTAACATATTGTTGCATAATTTTGTTCCGATTGTTTGTTTCTCAATAACTTCAAAAATTCAAGCAACAGATAATATTATTGCCCTAAATTATTTTTAAAATGTTTACGCAATGCATGCATGTATATTATTTTCGAAACATATAATTCTTAAAAATAATATCAACATTGAAAAGAATGACATAAATGACTTCCATAACGCGGTATTTTGTTATAACGTCATTTTACGTAAATGACGTCATAATAACACGTGCGTTCTGCCTTGCGCCGTACAAGATGGCTGGAGTGTGGTTCCGTGTATTGCCGCCTGAACCGGTGCAAAATAAGCCATTCACTGGGAACCCAGGGCCAAAGAACATGCCGGCGAGAAATGCATCTCCGTTGGAATATTTTCTTTTATTCTTCAACCTAAACCTAATACGAGAAGCTGTGCGTCAAACTGATAGGTATCGTATCCCATAATTTTTATAAATGATTTGGTATTGCATGATGTAAGACTGTACAGGTCATATACTTCGTGTACAAAATTGTATAGGGCGTATACTTTGTGTGCATAATTTCGTGTATACATTGGACCATATATAACCGATGATACATTGTGTATACTTAGTGTAAACGGTCTATACGCTTTGTACATTGGGTATACGTCGTGCAAACGGCCTGTACAGGGCGTATACTTTGTGTGCACCATTTTGTGTATACATTGGACCATATATAACAGATGATACATTGTGTATACTTGATGTACAAGGCCTGTACGCTTGGTACGTTGGGCATACGCCCTGTATAGGACGTATACTTCGTGCAAAACATTTGGTGTATACATTGGACCATTTATAACCGATGATACATTGTGTATACTTGGTGTAAACGGTCTATTCGCTTTGTACATTGTGTATACTTGGTGTAAATGGTCTATACGCTTTGTACATTGTGTATACTTGGTGTAAACGGTCTATACGCTTTGTACATTGGGTATACGTGGTGTAATCGGCCTGTACAGGGCGTATACTTTGTGTGCACAATTTGGTGTATACATTGGACCATACATAACAGATGATACATTGTGTCATTGTGTATACTTGATGTACACGGCCTGTACGCTTGGTACGTTGGGCATACGCCCTGTATAGGACGTATACTTCGTGCACAAAATTTGGTGTATACATTGGACCATATATAACCGATGATACATTGTGTATACTTGGTGTAAACTGTCTATACGCTTTGTGCATTGTGTATACTTGGTGTAAACGGTCTATACGCTTTGTACATTGTGTATACTTGGTGTAAATGGTCTATACGCTTTGTACATTGGGTATACGTGGTGTAAACTGCCTGTACAGGGCGTATACTTTGTGTGCACAATTTGGTGTATACATTGGACCATATATAACCGATGATACATTGTGTATACTTGATGTACAAGGCCTGTACGCTTGGTACGTTGGGCATACGCCCTGTATAGGACGTATTTATCGTGCTATTCCAGAACTTTAAGTCCATGTGCTGCCAAATGTAAGGCCATGCGAATTTTAGCATTTTCCTTGCAAAGAGTCTATGGTGTGACGTCATCACATTTTTAGTTGACATTTCTATATTGCTGCTGAAGTGGTCGGATCGTCTTGTGTTCAGTCGGCACTTATTCTCTAGAGAAGCCACACCGTTTAGTAAATTCAATTAATCTTTCCATTATTAAACGCTCGTATTTCTATCGTTATATATTTACAGTGTATTCTATAATTGAAAGTTGCATGGTGTAGATTCAAATAGATGTCATCAAAATGAAAAGGCAATGCGGACCGAGAAAGAAACACAAATTAGATTATTGTGTTATTGGCCAATATTTAAGACAATTTTGTACAACCACAAATGACAATGACCTTACTGACACCGGTCCTTACGGACAAACAGCAACCTCTTTGTTTTGGTCAAATTCGATCAAAAATAGGAAACATTTACAGGTTGTCTGGAAGGAGAATAGGGGTAATGTACAAAATGAAGGTGAGTTGGTGTCTACAAATCCAGTTAAAAATGATAATAAAGATGAAGACAGCAATGACAGGAATGTTAATACTGGGTTTGCCAAAGCAAATGAAAGTCAGAAGAAGTATTCAATCGGCAGAAAACGAAATAGACTCTCCTTTAATCGGAATAAAGAAACTATAAGCATCTCCTCGGATGAAAGTGATGACCATATCACGAGATCAACTCGAAAATTAAGGAAACAGAAAACTCCTTTCACCCCATCAATCAAACCAAAATCACCTACTGTATACTGTATTTGCTCAAAACATTACACAGAAGTAGACAGCGGTAGGATGATTGAATGCCAGGGTTGTAGGAACTGGTATCATTGCTCATGTCTTTCACTACCGGTATTAGAGTCAGAAATTTCCGGTAAGCATATATTCTTCAAATGTGGCCGAAAGACATGTAACAATGGTCAGTTTGACTACAAAGTAAAGGGAATAGCTATAATGCCAGACACGCTTGTTCTGCAGAACATGAACAGAACGGAACTCTTGATCGCTAATGTAGAAAACAGATCAAAACGTATTCAGAGAGAAATTAAAGAGTTTTCAGATTCCAATGAATCTTTCCAATATCGAAAACTATCAGAACAACTAACAAGGTGTCTTTTAGAGCTAGATAGTATTGATACACACAAGCAACACCAAATGAGGTCTTTACGAAAAGCTACCATTGACAATATTCACTTGATTATAAAAGAACTAGATGCGTCAGTAGTTAGTAGCCAACATTCCAAACGCAGGGATACAATTCCCAAGCAAGAGGAGTCTGATGAAAACAATATTTCAAATTTTACTGCTAGAATTAATGAAACATCCCCATTTCGCTTACCAGACCCTATAGAAGAAACTGTTGCTGACATGAACGTTGAAAATGTATCGCTGGAATCTGCAACTCCGCTTAATTCCTTTGAAGAGAAACAAACAGATGTCGAGGAATGTCAGTTAAACCATGCAGAAATAGAACAGATCCTTAATGTCCAATTGCCATCCTTCTTTACCATGACATTGCCTACAAGTAGTTCTTTTATATTATCAGATGAAGATATGGTGCATCTGAATAATTCTCAAAATGGCCGTTGCTACAAAAAAGGTCACTGGCAACACATATTTGCAAAAGGAATAGCAACGTCAAACAAGCATTGCGTTTTTATGTTTGATAAACATCAAATCAGCACAGCTAAAAAAAGGAGAAAGAGGCGTAATGTGCCAATGTTCAAATGCAAAGGACACTGCAAATTCAAGGATTGTTCAGTCAAGGTCTATGTTGAAATGTTGGTTCCTAAAATGGTAAGTGTTTTTTATTCTGGTAACATGAAACACAAGATTACCGATCAACATGCCAGACCAATAAGAGCCACTCAAAGAGAAATACTGAAGGAATCTTTCAAAAATGGCGGTAAACCCTTGAAACATTTCTTAGAGGCATTTGAAAAAAAAGACACGGACCAAATTATATCCGGAAACTGCGATAATGTAGGTAAAGACGCACACGTCTTCCGACAAATATCTTCAGAAAGCAGGCAGATTGGTCGAATGGACAAAGATTTAATTCAGTCATTGCTTACAATTATGAGAACGAGCAAGGAAAATGGATTTGGGTTTATTCAGCAACTTTCAGTAAAACCTTTCACTGTACAGTATTGGTCTGAAGAAGGTCTACGGCTATACCATAGCTTAGCAGAAAAAAATATTGTTTTCTGGGATGCCACAGGCAGCGTTGTCCGTAAAAGCGATGATGGTAAAAGGTTTCTGTACTACGAGCTTGCCCTGAGGCATCCAGTCAAAGGAAAGATGGGCATTCCTGTCTCTTCTATGGTGACAGATGACCAAAGTTTGCCATCTATCTTGAACTGGATTGCACGTTTCAGACACGACGAGAAGAAACTCTTTGGGCATGGAAATGTTTCCCAGCCGAAAATGATTATAAGTGATGAATCGTGGGTTTTTATAATTGCTGCATTGAAAGAGTTTAATACAGAGACCCTGGCAGAATTTTTGAATAGGGCATGGAGAATTGCTAACGAACATGAACCAAAAGAAAGGAAAGACAAAACAATTGTTCATCTTTGTACGGGCCACTTTATGAATAAAGTAAAACGGTTCTGTTTGCAGAATTATAAACGCAATATAAAGTTTGGGATGTACCTTGTAAGTTTATTGCTAAATTGCAAAACCTTAAAGGCAGCAACAGAAATTTTACATGATATTTCTGTTGCGTTGCTATCAAAAAATATTACAAGTGCTAACAGACAATTTATTGATCGTTTGATGCAAAAAATCAACAAATTTGACACAAAGGAAAGTTCTTGTTCAGAATTGCCAGATGACTCTGAGAAACATTGCGAACAACAGAAGCCAGGTTTTTACACCGAGGAGGCTTTTATTAGTTTAGCTGGGACGTCGCCATTCAAACAATGGGCATGTGGTATAGTGGAAAGAACGCGAAACAGTTTACACATCTCTGATGAAAAGTCTATTAGAAATCCTTACTATTCTGAGGTCTTCTTGCAGCAAATACTCGACAGATACATCCCTATATTACCACTATGGGGGTCTCTGATCTTACCAAGCGATTCTTCAAATGCAAAACATCATTCTATATACAACACTGGTGACATATGCAAGACCCAAAGTACAATAGAAAACAGGTTTCGTATTTTGAAACAGATATCACTTGGAGATAATAAAAACAGACGTTTAGATGATTTCTCTGAGGAACTCAGAAAACATACTGTTTCAATTCAACGTCTGGTTGTAAAAGACACTTTAAAAGCTCCAAGTAATCTCAAAAGAAAAAGGTCTCAAAGTACTTTAAAGGAAGCATGGAGCAAGAAACAGAAACCTTTGAACATTTCAACAGAGACAGGAGATTTTCAAAAACCCCCTACTAAGGTTATCAATCTCCCAGAGGTAGTTACCCTCACAGAACACAGGGATTTGTTCAGTGGAACAAAAGTGTGTCCGATTGACAACTTGGGTTCTACCTGTTGGTTCAACTCGGTAATGCAAGCTGTGAGCGGATGCAAGATGTCTGAATCCTTGCAAAACCACGAAATGATTATTGATGTAGACAAGGATTCGTACAACACACTGAAACGTTCTGTCATTTCTCTTTTAAGAACTATGTCGAAAAACAAGTGTACAAATACCAAGGCCCCTAGAGAACAGGTAAGGCAAGCTCTGTCTGACATCGCTAAATTCGAAGGAGAACTTGGTGCAAATTTGGGGCAACAGCATGACGCAAATGAATTTTATTTAAAAATAGTCTCCCCAATAGCCAAAGACATTGGTGAACAACTTCAAATCCAACAAGCCTTTAATTGCATTGACTGTAAATACAGAAACTGTATAACAGAGTGTCTTGTCAATTCTATTGGGCTTACTGTACCAAACGATGCATCCGATGCGTCAATATCCTCCTTGTTGAACTACTATTTTGAACATGAAATTCGAGAACAATGTCAAAAGTGCTCAGGTTTATTGTATTTGCAGCAAGAATTGACTAAAATCCCTACAACTCTTGTCCTCACCGTGAACAGGTTTCAGTATAATGCTGCAACCTCAAACATGTCAAAGCTCAAAAAGAGCATTCAAATTGACCGTGAAATAGATCTTTCAAAACATGTCAAAGGTGTTTCAAATTGCAGGTACGTATTAAAAAGTGTTGTTTGTCACCACGGACGATCTATTAATTCTGGCCACTACACGACAAATCTTATTGCAAACAATTCAATTGTGAAAGTTAGTGATGCAAACCTGTCTGTTGGTTCCGAAAATGAAATGCAAAGAGACTGTTATGTTCTGTTTTATGACAGGCACGTTAATTTGCCTGATTTTGTCAAGCCAGCATTAGAATGCATAGGCAACACATTAGCAAATACTGTTTCTGCATCATGCCAAAACCAAAGTACAGTCCAAGAAATGTTTATTCCCGCTCTTCTAAAACAAGGAGACATAGACACGGCTGTATCATTGATTTCCAAAAATGTTGACGCCTTTACTTCAAACAACTATTTCAATATGTTTGAGGTTGTTTTGAAAACAATATTTGGTTGTGGTAAAGAGGCTTCTTACAAAGTCAGTGCTCATAGCTTTCTCTTGTCCAAAGTCCGTGTAAGTGTTTGCAATGTATGCAAAAATAAAATGATAGAAAGAGATGACAGTTTTTGTGTGTTGAAACCACTAACTTTATTTCAAACAGATATTGTCAATTCCTTTGCTGCTTCTACGAACATGTGTAGCCATTGCCAAACACCTGATGTAAGCTCAGATGAATATATCTGCAGTTTACCTGAAAGCATGATTTTGTGTCCCCAGCAAACGATGAAAGCAACTGATATGGCCTTGGCAGAAATAAATTTGGAAAGTAGTATGAAAACAGTTTTTCCGTTAGTTAGCAGGCAGTATCAACTGTTACTCACTGTGGTGAAAGACGAGGGGATTGTTAGAATAATAAAGCATGGACCAACAAATAATACCAACAATGAGTCAACGCCATGCGTGTTGAAAGAGACAGCAGAAGTAGTTGCGACAGTTTACGATCTGAAACCGAAATCTGCGTCATTCACAATAATGCCGACGTCCAGACTTAAGGAAGATTGTTTTACACCTTTACGAATTCCAAACAAATCGTTCAAAGATAGTTTACACAACCAGGATGTTGTCCATCAAAATGGAACAATATCTCTAGACACAGCCCTGTGTATGGCAAGAGACACATACTGGCTGTCTAGTGATGATGTTAATAACTATATGAAAATGTTGTGTTTGATGGCCCCAGAAAAGGTACATTTTGTCGATGCCGGTTGGTTTAGCCATAAAATCTTAAAAGATGAAACACTGACATCCTCCGTCTTCAGTTTAGAAAACAGCAAACAAAGTTGGTTTGGCAAATCTAAAGTTGTTGTTCCTGTAAATCTTAGAAACGTTCATTGGGTGTTAGTTGTTATTGACATCAAAGAGAAGGTTATGTATTTTTGTGACTCAAAGGGAGACCCACCAAAAATAATTTTACTGCAAATAACTCGGTATATTTCATACGAGTTCTTAATGAGGTTTGGTAGGAAACTAGACCTGTCAAAGTGGAAATATATCGAGTTCTGTAAGGAACTTAATTTTCCCATACAGATAGACGATAGCAGTTGTGGAGTTTATATTTGCGAGATGGCAAAATCAATCCTTTACAAAAAAAGAATATATCACCACAACAAATTGGCGACACGAATGAGGGCTCAAGTTGTACGAGAATTGTACTCCGGTTCAATTGAGTTTTAAATAGATGGAAACTATGATGCTGATTACCGTTGTATAAGAGATTGCTCGCCAACAACTTTAATGATCATGTAAAGAAGTTAACCATAGGAATTTTCCAAGAAACTTTTTCACGTTTTTGCGAGTATAGAAAAATGTATGATGGTTTTCCCGTATTGTAAATATTGTGTGACGTAGCATTTTCTTTAAAACCAAACAAACAACGTAACAGTGGAAAATCTGGGAAAACAGTATATGACTCTATTATTGTTATCATTTAGTTTTGTCTCTCTCAAAGAAGAGCTTATTCTTAGCCATAGTGTTTTTTCTTTGCTTGCTGAAATAAGTCTGTGATTTAGGTGTACATATTTTAAATGTGATTTTAAGACGGAAAAAGTTACGCATATTCAACTGTTTTTTTCTTTCTTGATATTGTTACTTTGTCTTTGTCACTGCGAGACGGAAATACAATATAGTTAAATACCTCAATTGTTTTAATCGCACAGATTATTTGTTACTAAACAATAATTAAAAGCATTCTGTATTTGCTAGTAAGAGTACTAATGTTACTTTGAAATATTTCAAACAGTTCCGGGTAAAACTAACTAAGATGTAACTATTTGATAACCATTTGCTTTTATTTTTACCAAAGATGTATATGTAGTTATGCGATATTGTCTGATAAGGACAGTGAACGTTACTCTTTCACCGTGCATGCATAGTATTACTGTTTCTTTTTTGCATGAAAATTACGTTACAGCTCATAAGACTATTGCTAGTTCACTCCTAAGAACCTTTTGTTATCACACAGATTTGTCCCTCTCGGGAAAAGCTCATTCTTTGTTTTGCTAAAATTTAGACTGAGATTAAGGTGTGTGTATATATATTAGAATGCCATTTTGTAACAAAATTAAGAATTGATCTTTGTTATTTTGCTGAGCACAGTTACATTTTTGCCTCTGCTGTTACATTTTTGCCTCTGCTGAACTAGATCTGGTTTAATAACCAAAATCAAGATAGTGAACTTTTCTAAATTGCACGAAACATGTTGCTATACAATAAAAGCATTTAGCATATTCAAACGGGGATTAAGGTTACTTTGAAAGAACTCAAACAGTGACGAAGTAAAATTAACAAAAAATGCCAACCCATGCCAAACAACCATTTTCTTTTATTTGCTTCTTCTCTAAATCAAGGATGCTTATATATTTTTTTAACCAAAGATGTACAGCATATATAGTTATGCGATATTGTAAATATGTGTTTGTCTAATAAGACAGGGAACGTTACTTTTTCACTGTGCGAGCAAATTATTATTTTGTATTGTCCGTTTTAGGTTGAAGTGTACTCCAGTTTAAATGATTTTTTATGAAAATAACAGTACTGCTCATATGGGTATTGCTAGTTCACTTCTAAGAACCTATTATTATCACATAGTTTTGTCCCTCTCAGGAAAGAGCTCATTTTTGTTGGTTTTGCTAAAATTTAGACTTAGATTAAAATGTGTATATATATATTTATACCAGTATATTAGAATGGCATTTTATAAGAAATGATCTTTATTATTTTGCTGAGCACAGTTACGTTTTTGTCTCTGTTGAACTGGTTTTGGTTTAATAACCAAAATCAAGACAACCAACGTATCAGTGGAAAATCTGGGAAAACAGTATATGACTCTATTATTGTTATCATTTAGTTTTGTCTCTCTCAAAGAAGAGCTTATTCTTAGTTGTAGTGTTTTTTCTTTACTTGCTGAAATAAGTCTGCGATTTAGGTGTACATATTTTAAATGTGATTGTAAAACGGAAAAAGTTGCCCATATATAACTGCTTTTTGCTTTCTTGATATTGTTACTTTGTCTTTGTCAGTGCTAAACGGAAATACAATATAGTTAAATACCTCAATTGTTTTAATCGCACAGATTATATGTTACTAAACAATAAATAAAAGCATTCTGTACTAGTATTTGCTAGTAAGAGCACTAAGGTTACTTTGAAATATTTTAAACAGTTCCGAGGTAACACTAAGATGTAACCCAAAAAACCATTTGCTTTTATTTTTACCAAAGATGTCTATATTAAAAAGTTAAATCCTTCCCAAGCCAATCATGGCTTATAAGGCCGGTGTTGTATAGCAGTTTTTTCCCCATAGTAGCTTCTCCCCCCGGAAAACCTACTATATAGTAGCCTTTCCCCCTGGGGGAAAAAGCTACTATATAGTAGCTTTTCCCCCATAGTAGGGTTTCTCCCTCACGTTTTTGGTTCAGATTTTATAAACAATATTGATGGAAATCCGTAAGGATTATAATTAATGTTTCTACACTCCCAGGTTGCATACATGTATAACTGCATTCATCTATAAAGGTTAAGTTTCGTTTTGCCGATTTTTTATTTTTATAGGCTATGCTGAACATTGAACACATGTGTAATGGAATTACACATGAAACTTAATTTTAGTAATTAATTGAACAAAAAATACTTGTTTTACAAGTTATACACTTATATGCATAATTCTGTGTTCTGAAATTTTACTAAGCGAGTATGTTTTAAGAATTTTTTGATAAATCTATCAGACTGTCTGTGAAAATTTCATCCAGGCTAAACCTCTGTTTTAGAGAGATTTTGTTTCCAATGTTTCAGAGCCCGATTTTTAAAATCCTTTTATAATGATTATAGTGCATATTCTTTAGGGTCCAATGTCTCATAAACTAGAGATGACCATATCACCATATTTTCATAGTGGCAGTAGTTTACCACTTGTAGATGACTCTGAAAATTTCAGCCCTCAGGGTAGGGGCCCTTGATGTTTCAGGGCCCGATGTTTAAAACCGTATTATAATGATTGAATAGTGTTCTATAAGTGGGGATCCGAATCTCATATTCTAGAGATGACCACTTAACCATATTTTCACAGTGATAGTGTTATACCACTAGTAGATGACACTGAAAATTTTAGCCCCCGTGCAGGGTAGGGACCTTTGTTGTTTTCGAGTCCGATGTTTGAAATCCAATTATAAAGAAAATGTATTTTTTAGGGCCCCATATCTCAAAAACTAAAGATGACCACATGAACATATTTTTACGGTCATTTAAAAGTAAAAACATCATTTAAAAATACACAATCGCTCATATACTTCCTTATCAAAATGATTGAAAATTACGTTTAATTCTGCTTTTCTTTTTTAAGAACTATATATAATATGATTTAAATTTGGCCCCCATAATTCGCAATTTTTGTGTTTCGGGTAGAATAAAATGTTATGTTATTTTTTAGAAGAGTTGATTTAAAATATATTTTTTACCTATTCATTTGATTTATTTGCACTCACTTGCAGTATATGACGTCAGAAGTTACGCTATTACTACAATTCAATCAAAATCGGTCAAAAATTGACATTTTTCTTATCCGTTTACGAATGGGAAATATAGAGCGCATGCTTGAACAAAGATATTTTTTTGTTACTTATTAGTATTGGCTATATATATATCTCTGATTAAACTATTTTGTTTGTTCAAACATGCGCTTTATGTTTTCTGAAAGAAAAACTGCTTGAAAACAAGCTGTTTTATGCTAAAATTGCAAAATTGGCGGGAAAAGGTTTTCTTTATGATGTCATATTTCTTAAATGTGAGCACTTGAATCAAAATGAACATTATGTATAAACATCACATATAAATCTGTACAAAGAAAAAAAAAGAATTGAAGTAAAACGACGATGTTCATTTTAGGGGACCATCTTAGGCGCCCATATCATATATAGTCCAAAGTTTACGAACAAAATTTTTTAAAAAGGTACGCGGGTAAATTCATTATTCTTCAAAACATTTAATCAATTCATAAGATGACTAATGATATAATAGATAACTAGATAAATAAATCAATAAACTTTTATTCATAAAAGGAGCAACCGAAAATCAAAAATAAATAACCAACCTAAACGCATACATGTATACGACTTTTTTTTACTTGTTAGTTGATTAGAAGACCAAGCTTATATTTAAAAAAAAAAAGTCAGCTCACCACAATAGATGTGTTTTGGTTTTTTGGGGGTTTTGGTTTTTTTAAATTACCCTTGTTTATTTGTTCGAAGAAATAATATGGTACACAAGTAAATCTTTATTGCAAAAATATGAAACAAATAGAATTATACGATTTTTAGGTAAGTGAATCGTATATCTTGATTTATATGGCATCGTTTTCAAAATTGTATATTTATAAATCACGTTGCAAACTTAAAAGTGGAAAAATTAGCAAATAGTGAGTGTAAATATATACATAAGGTTAGTTCAGGCTCCATTTCACATTTTCCAAAGTAACCAGCAAAGATACCGACATTGTTCTGGTTGTAAAGACATTTCATATTTTTAAACAAAATGTTTACATCATAAAATATCGCGTTTCGTAAAAATGTGCTAAAAATATGAATATGCGTAGCTTTAAAACAAAATTGTAAAACTTTTCACATGCTTTTAATATATAATCAATTAAAATACCCCTTACCCATGATTTAGAACCCCATCAATCAAAATAAAACTAAAACATTTCAGTTCTCATCATATCATTGCACCCTGTCTCCCGTTTGATATTTAGAAGAAGAAATATATAATTGTTTTTAAGATCGTCAATTCGAACGGTATTAATTTAAAATTGATAGCCTTTTGGACGAAGGGAGTAATACATTTCCACTTTTTATTCCCTTCCTCTATACAAAATTATGTCAAGATTGGTCAGTTAGTTCCCTCGGAGAAGCTTATACAGAGATGGTAATACATTGGAAAATTAAAGTTCCAAACCAGCGTATTTTTACTTAAATGTATTCTCACGTGTTCTTAACGTCGAAGTCGAAACTGTAGATCAGCATCGATTAGATGAAAATGATACGAGGTATTCCGAAATCCGTGTAAAAGGTGTTCCAAAAAGGTGTAAACGATGATGACACATGAATGTTATGGAGGCGCGTGCCTTAGTTCATATTTGGGGTTAAAAAACCATGTAATACTATTTTATTTTATGTATTAATAAATGCCATAACTGTCCTTTTTATGAGAAATTAATATTAATTATTACAAATTATTACCACGAATGGTCCGCCATATACATGGCCGGAATGTAAAAAAGGGGGAAAATCCACTATATAGTAGGTTTTCCGTGGGGGTAATCTGGCTATAAGAAGGGGGAAAGCCCACTACATAGTCAGCTTTCCCTGGGGGAAAAACTGCTACATAGCCATTTTTCCGGGGGGAAAGTTGGCTAGGGGGAAAAAGGCACTATATAACACCGGTGCTTATACCCGGTTTCCGTGGTGCTAAGCGGATGAGAGTCGCAGACTCCCCCTGGATGGGACACCAGTGCATCGCAGGTTAACTCCCCAGCCTAAGCCGGTACCCATTTTCAGCTGGGTGGACTGAGACAACGCAGATTAAGTGTCTTGTCTAAGGATACAACACACAACATCAACCGCCCACAGTGGGATTTGAACTGGGGACCTCTCGGTTACCAGCCAAGCCACTAGAACGACTGAGCTATGTGTTCCACAAAGATGTCTATATAGTTATGCGATATTGTAAATATGGGTCTAATAAGGACCTGCACTGTGTACGTTTTGTTCGTTTTAGGTTGTCAGGTTGTATGAGATGTGTAATCGGGTTTAATTAATTTTAAGAAGGATGGATGTTTGAAAATAGCGGTACTGCTTGTAAGACTGTTTAGTATTGCTAATGAATTTGCATGTCAACTATTTTGATGATCAGGGTTGGAAGTTAATCCTAGTTATATAGTAACGGAAAATACTGGTATGTATAAGAAATACAGCATTACTACTCTTGGGTATTTAGTTTTATATTGAAAATATCAGTTGTTTCCGTAACAACAACTAACGTAAATATGGAAAACCAGGTAAACATAAAAACAGTGAATGGGTTACTCCAACCATCCTACTGTTACATTGTAACACTTACATTGTCTCTCTCTAAGAAGATCTTATTCTTTGTTGATTTTGTTTTGCCGAAAGGATGATCAAGTTTGTAATTATGTCACAAAACTCAGTTCCCTTTATTTTGCTAAAATTATAATATATATATACAAATGTATATGCTTTATTGTATTCCTTTTTTATTAATTTCATAATATTTAATTTCTTCCATAAATACAATGCAATTAATACTGACTCTGATAAAAATTAATTTATCAAACACTTGATTTTTTATTTAATTTTAGGAAATTAATTTTTAAAAAAGGGATCTAAACCTTTTACTGTGGTATTAAATCAGTATTTCTACAAAGTAAAATTCATACCAACTACTTCTTTCAGGCAAGTGGATCCAATATACTCATATCATTTTCTATTGTGTGCAGAAGTTTTTGGAATCTTCATCCCTAATAATAATGATATTAGGGGTATAACAATAGATTGAATATAATATAAGCTTTCCCAATATGCAGATGACACTTAATATTTGATGGTACGCCCAAGTCAATGGATAGTATTCTAAATTAATTAGACTATTTTGCATATAACCCAGGGCGTATAATTAACTATCCTAAAACTTAAATCTGGGATCGGAAGCAAAAAGCACTCAAAAGAAGTTTTTCATCATACACGATGGAAGTTAGCCCAGAATAATCCCACGTTTGACCTTGGGGGGGGGGGGGGGGGTCCATTGATCTAAATAAAACGATTGGATTAAACTATCCTCATGATCCTATGAAATGTAAAGAACATACACAATTGATAAATCAATGGCAATTAAGAAAATTAACTGCAATTGGAAGATTAACATGCAGTTATAAAATCTTGAATCATACCTAAACATAGCCATTTAATACTTACTATATCACACCCAAGTATAGAATATCTGCAGCAATTAGAAAAAAAAACATCATTCTATTATCCAAGATACCTGATGGATGAAATAAATGACAAGAATAATGTTGACTAGTTGCTTTATTCTAGTTTGGCGTTACTGGCCGCAGTGACTTTAGGCTACCAATGGGCTGCCTTACAACAAAATTCAAATAAATGGTGACGACCTATCAACAGGCTCATTGTGCAGTGGGTAAACGCAAATGCACAAACGTCACAAATAAGTAAATTGAAAGTTCAAATCAACACACATTAAATTTGTCAATAAATTGTACATGTAAATATAAAATATTTGTGCGAATGGGTAAACGCAAATGCACTTTATAAGTTCAAACTACATTGTACGTGGAACTTGTCCTTACATGTTTGTGTCCATTAAAATAGTGAAAGTTATGGTACAATAAGTAATGGGGAAATGCTCCAGTATGAACACACAGCATTTGAAACACATCAACATGAATTTGCCACACATAAGCTGATAAGTTGAAATTGGATATCATATGTAGCGCCGTCGAGCGGTAAACGGCTTCTTAATGGTTTTTTACAAATTTCAATGGATTTAATAATTCCAATCTAACTAAGGTATTTCCTCCACATCCTCAATGTTTTAAAATCAGACAATCACAAAGTTTATATACAATTTATTTACATGGCAATAATCCCGAGAAACACATATATAACACGCACAAAATAAATAATATCCTTTGAACGGCTCTATAGAATGAAGTGAACGAAGTGCGCACAGTGCGAAATCTGTACCCGTATATATACACACTGGCCGATGCTCATAAGGAGCATCGCCATCAAAACAAAAGAATTACGTAATGGTCACGCCGATGCTCGCAAGGAGCATCGGGTAGCTATTTACATGGACGCATATAAACAAAATATAATGAACCCCACCCCCAGGAATCCGGGGTCACCTAATTGTCACAAGTCCTAGTTTAGGCGCCCTGCGCCTTGTTTATGTCCCTATATAATATGATAATATAGTTATTATAACGATTATTCAGGGGGCCGTGGCGCCAAGAACGGCATAATTATTGAAGGTTCTGAGACCGGTCACCCCCGGGCAGGACCCCCACCCTCAGGAATCCGGGGTCACCTAATTGTCACAAGTCCTAGTTTAGGCGCCCTGCGCCTTGTTTATGTCCCTATATAATATGATAATATAGTAATTATAACGATTATTCAGGGGGCCGTGGCGCCAAGAACGGCATAATTATTGAAGGTTCTGAGACCGGTCACCCCCGGGCAGGACCCCCACCCTCAGGAATCCGGGGTCACCTAATTGTCACAAGTCCTAGTTTAGGCGCCCTGCGCCTTGTTTATGTCCCTATATAATATGATAATATAGTAATTATAACGATTATTCAGGGGGCCGTGGCGCCAAGAACGGCATAATTATTGAAGGTTCTGAGACCGGTCACCCCCGGGCAGGACCCCCACCCTCAGGAATCCGGGGTCACCTAATTGTCACAAGTCCTAGTTTAGGCGCCCTGCGCCTTGTTTATGTCCCTATATAATATGATAATATAGTAATTATAACGATTATTCAGGGGGCCGTGGCGCCAAGAACGGCATAATTATTGAAGGTTCTGAGACCGGTCACCCCCGGGCAGGACCCCCACCCTCAGGAATCCGGGGTCACCTAATTGTCACAAGTCCTAGTTTAGGCGCCCTGCGCCTTGTTTATGTCCCTATATAATATGATAATATAGTTATTATAACGATTATTCAGGGGGCCGTGGCGCCAAGAACGGCATAATTATTGAAGGTTCTGAAACCAGTCACCCCCGGGCAGGACCCCCACCCTCAGGAATCCGGGGTCACCTAATTGTCACAAGTCCTAGTTTAGGCGCCCTGCGCCTTGTTTATGTCCCTATATAATATGATAATATAGTAATTATAACGATTATTCAGGGGGCCGTGGCGCCAAGAACGGCATAATTATTGAAGGTTCTGAGACCGGTCACCCCCGGGCAGGACCCCCACCCTCAGGAATCCGGGGTCACCTAATTGTCACAAGTCCTAGTTTAGGCGCCTTGCGCCTATTTACCGAGGGATATTTTCCCGTCGGGATCGAAAAACTAGTCGATAAGCATATTTAGAACGGAGTTAGTGCGTTGAAGTTAGTGCGTGCTAGCTTGACTTTGGTTTAATCATGTTGACATGTTGCCTCCAAAGTAAAGCTGGAATTATTTGTTGTTCGAACCCGATGTAATTAAATAGAGGTATTCCGAACGGCGACCTCCCTGTACGTGATCTGAACTAGCATCGACCGAGGTGCACGAGCTTCAAAGAAAAGTTCGGCCAAAAAAGAAGCAACAGACAAAAGGTTTGAGGCTTTAGAAAATAAATTTAATGACAAATTAGACACAATGATGAATTTCATTAGAGAAAGTATACAGACTTTATCTAACAACGTGTTTACAAATGCCGATGAGTCTAATGAGGCTCACGACGATTCAGTGCCTATGTGTCGGGATACCGGTGGTGTAGCCACGCGGAGACCTGTACTCAGGCAAACGAATAACGACGATTCCGAGGGAATGCGTCCTATTATTCCATTAGAGAGCGACGTCCGTATTGAAAGGACAGTTAGTGTGCCTACTTTGGACGATCAGATATCTCTCGCCCCAAGTACTAGAGAAGTACGAGAATTATTGGGAGATGACGAAGTGTCTCTATCTGACGATTTTGAAAGAAATATTCTATTAGAGTCTGATCAGAATCAGATGAGAATAGACTCTAATAATAATCGTTTTCAGAATTTGCTGAATAAGAACACAGATTCTAATCAAACAAAAACTTCTCTGAATGACATTTTTGGAAATGTTTCTTCTACAGAGGAAGAAAAAGTAGGTCTTTGTTTAGACAAGGCACAAGAAGAAATCTTGATGAAGTCATGGAGATCATCTGATCCAGAGAAGTTAACAGCTTACAGAGATGAATACAGACAGTGTTTTCCTGTACACAAAGATTCTTCAGATTTTCTTCAAGTACCAAGCTTGGATGATATTTTAGAACCAATGCTTCGGAAAAAGCATGGAAGCAAGGCTAATAAAGGTTGGGGTAAAAATAGAAACTTAGTTACACAACCTTTAAAGAGCATTGAAACTTTAGCTTATCAAGGACAGATAGCTGCCCGTATGGGTATCATTGCCATAGCATATATGCAACAAGCTCTTGGAACTTTGTTAAACTCTATTTCTAGTCAAGACGTTGATACAGTACAGTCAATCAAAGATATTTTCTCCATGTCCACAAAAGCTATAGATCAGATGGGCAGAACTGGAGCTCTTCATCATTTGATAAGAAGGAAAGCAGCAGCTCAAGACACTGGTTTAGTCACTTTAAAAGACATCCATAGTAAAATTATAAGTTTGCCGCTGACAAATGATGGTGTTTTTGGTAAAAAGTTAGAAGAAAAACTCAAAGAACGAAAAGAACAGAAAGACTCTATCAAAGATTTAATTCCAGAATGGAATGAAAGAAATCAAAAGAGAAAATTTCCAGAAACTACAAGTGAAAATTCAGGAACTTACAAGAGACCAAAAACATCTGTTGTCCATAATAGAGGACAAACATTTCAAAGATCAAATTTCAATCGACGATCTTATGATTACAAACAAAGGGATGACAATTCTAGAGCCACTTCAGCGGCCACATCTGTTGACAGAATGAATTCCTTTCGAATCCCAAAGAAGACAAGTAAATGACTGGAATCTAGAACAGGTAAACATGCTAGCAATGTTTCCCGAGATACCCGTTGGAGGTCGTCTAAAAATTTTCAGGGAAATTTGGAATCAAATTACTCAGGACGAATGGGTCTTGTCAGTAATCAAAGAAGGGTACAAACTAGAATTTCTCCAAAAACCTATGTTTATGGGGGTGAAAAAAACTTCAATTGCAACTGCACAAATAGATTTTTTGTTAAAAGAGGTAGAAGAATTATTAAGCAAAAATGCAATAGAAATTGTACCACCACAAGAGAAGCTGTCAGGTTTTTACAGTACATTTTTCCTGGTACCAAAGAAATGCGGAAAAATGAGACCCATAATAAATTTGAGACCTCTCAACCGGTATCTCAAGAAACAACATTTCAAAATGGACACATTGAACAAAGTTTTGAATGTAGTGAAACCAATGGATTGGGCAATATCAATCGATCTAACAGATGCTTATTTACACATACCAATTTTTCTAAAACACCGAAAATTTTTAAGGTTTTGTGTACAAAATCAGTGTTACCAATGGAAAACGCTATGTTTTGGTCCAACATCGGCACCAAGAGTGTTCACCAAAATAGTATCAGTAGTAGCTGCTTATCTGAGAACACGCAATATTCGCCTAGTAGTGTATTTGGACGATTGGTTGGTAGTAAACCAATGCAAAGAAAATTTAATTCAAGATCGAGAGATATGCTTGAATCTTCTGGTTTCACTAGGTTTCATAATCAACAAAAAGAAATCTTGTCTAGACCCCTGTCAATCAATTGTTTATCTGGGAGCTTTGTTTCTGTTCAAACAAAAAATAGTTCTTCCATCTCAAGACAGATTGATAAATTTGGTACACACAACCAAAATGTTAATGAAGGGTCAGAAAACAGCCAGAGATCTTCTGCAATGGTTAGGAATAGTTTCCTCTTGCATAGATCTAATTCCCAATGCTCGTCTTTATATGAGACCAGTACAATTACACCTTCTAAGTTTTTGGAAACCAAGTTCATTAGATTTGGAGAAGGTAATTCCTATTACACAACATCTCAAATTACACCTACAGTGGTGGTTAAATACAGCAAACATTTCCAGGGGCAAATCTCTGCAACTGGAAGAAATAGGAATGACCATAACTACAGATGCATCTCTAACAGGGTATGGGGGTCATCTCAACAATCAGATAGTTCAAGGATCATGGGACAGTTGTCACCAGAAATGGCATATCAACTGTCTAGAGATGGAAGCAGTATTTTTGACTTTGAAACACTTTCGAAGACAAATTCAAAACAAAACAGTGTTGATCAGATGCGACAACACAACAGTAGTTCAGTACATAAACAAACAAGGGGGAACAAAATCTCCTCGTCTTTGTTACCAAACTTGGGATCTTTGGAATTGGGCAATAAGTCAAAATATCAAATTGAAGGCTGCACATATAGCTGGGAAGTTGAATGTTTTAGCAGATCATTTGAGCAGGGTCAAGATCAGACAAACAGAATGGATGTTGAACAAAGAAATAGTTCAGACAATTTTTCAAATGTGGGGACATCCATTGATAGACATGTTTGCATCAGTTCACAATCGTCAAACTCAAATATTTTGTACATGGTATCCTCACAATCAAGCCTATGCACTAGATGCTCTGACAATTCCTTGGGAAGGGATGTTTCTCTATGCATATCCCCCAATGTGTTTGATCCCCAAAGTTCTTCAACATATCAGACAATACAATTGTCAGGTAATTCTGATAGCTCCATTCTGGCCAAGAAGGCCTTGGTACACAGAACTACTTCAACTTTTAATAGCTGTGCCATTGAAACTTCCAAATTGCCCACAGTTACTTCAACAACCAAACACAAAAATTTTCCATCCAAACGTAGAAGTACTACAGTTAACTGCATGGCTTCTATCGACAGAGGCTTCAAAGCAAAGGGTTTTTCTAAAGACACTAGAACCTTACTTGCAGCAAGTTGGAGATCAGGCACCCAAAAAGATTATACTTGCAAATTCAAACAATTTAATAGCTGGTGTAGTGCAAGGAAAATTGATCCCTATTCAGCATCTCTAGTACAAGTAGCTAGTTTTTTGACCGATCTTTATGCTAAAGGTCTTCAGTATAGAACCATTGCAGGGTATAGATCAATGTTGTCATCAGTTTTACCACCAGTGGGGAAAATTTCAGTAGGTCAACATCCATATATCATCAGACTCTTGAAAGGGGTGTTTAACTCTAGACCACCTAAAGTTAAGTTAGTTCCTGAGTGGGACTTGCCTAAAGTTCTACAAATGTTACAAAGTACACCTTTTGAACCCATTGCTAAGGCATCTTTGAAACATTTGACTTTCAAAACAATTTTTTTAATAGCAATTACTACTTTCAGGAGATGCAGTGATCTACAAGCTCTCAAACTTGGAGAAGGATGGGTCAATATTCAGAAAAAGGGAGTAACTTTCATTAGACAAGGTTTGGCAAAACAAGATCGACCTAATCATTATGGAACAAAGATATTTGTTCCTGCGTTTCCAGAAAATAAATTATTGGATCCAAAGAGGTGCCTTTATTTCTATTTGAAAAAAACTGAGGTTTTTAGAGAAAAACTTAAAGACAGCAACAAGTTATTTTTGAGTTTACTTGAACCACATCAACCAGTATCTTCACAGACTATATCAAAATGGATTGTTCAGACTATTCATATGGCTTATGAAAATCAGAAAAAATCAAATGTTAAAGGACATAGTACAAGAGCCTTAGGACCTTCATGGGCTTTATTTAATGGTGCTTCAGTTAAATCAATTATAGAAGCAGCAGATTGGAGTAAAGAATCTACTTTTTGTAAATTTTATTTGAGGGATGTAGATGACTGTGTTCCAGTTCTTAGATGTGCTGTAAATAAGTGAAACAAACGTAGTACATGTATTGTATTTTGTTCTGTGTAAATAGAAACAATGTGTTTAAAGGAGATCATCTCCGGCGAGTTGCATGAAGAAATATTTCTTCGTGATTGTGTACATAGTGTATATATGAAGACTACTAGATGGTATTGGGAGAAATACCGGAATTTCTTTAAAGTTTTGAGGTAAGAAAAAATTTTCTTTTCCTCCATTTAGTTAGATTGCTTTAGAATCTAATTTATCCTTATGTATATAATGACTGGTAAGTATAACGAACGAAATAAAATTGGAAAATTTGTATTCAAGTTTCAATTTTATGAGTGAGTTATACTTACCAGTCAACTTTCCCACCTCCCACCCAAAAGAAAATTTTTTAAGGGGTGAAGGTGTTTTATCATGTAGGTTGGGAACGTTTTGTTGCCCGCCTATATGAACTGATTTGGGCAAGCGTCTGAGAGGTGATCTCAGTCTTTAAAGCGCTTGAATCTTATTCTTTAAAACGCTTGCCCGCGAGTTACGAACGTTTATACGGGAAAGATATCCTTATGTATATAATGACTGGTAAGTATAACTCACTCATAAAATTGAAACTTGAATACAAATTTTCCAATTTTCTGTAAGGTCAAAGCTAAAAGTGTCATGATGAAAAACTTGATCACGCAAATGATAGTGAAAATATTTTTTGAAATGAATTTCAGAATTTGCAAACTACTGCTCATGAACTAATTAACGTCTTGCAGCATTGCGAATTCAATACTCGAAATACAACTACTAGTATCGTGTATTTAAGCTGCTTTTAAAATAATAGCGAAATTGAATAAGTGTATGTAATGTTTTAGTGGTCACAAAATATGCACTGTCTTGAAATATTTTTATGAAAATTTAGAAAATTAAATTTATTTGTCAGCATTGTTCGTGCTGAATTTTTCTGATGACATTAATAATAACTAGTCTGGTAATAGGATTAACACGAAATACACGACTTATCAATATACACTGAGGAATAGTTCAGAAAACTCAATGATTTTGTGTCTGGGTTGTCAACATATAAACCATCAGGTTTTCCCTAAAGAGCCAGGATTCACCTTGGCCCAGTTAAAGAAAGTCGCCCTAAAACAGTCCGCTGGCAAGGAGTGGTTGAAGCCTTATGCTCCCTAAGGAGCAAACATGAATACGTGTAAGATTTTAGTCAAGTCTTCCTTGAATATTTGGATGGTTTGCTTTGCTATAAACTGTAACTGAGTAAAGAAGAAAATTAATATATTTTAGCTCTAAGGATTTTGCTATTTAATATTTTCATACAAAGCTCTTCTTCATAAGGAGATCAATACAGTTAAGAAATGGCCACGACCATCCAGCCCTTTTAAGTTCTTTTATTATGACTTAGGCCTATATATATATATATATATATATATATATATATATATATATATATATATATATATATATATATATATATATATATATATATTGCAATATTGAGCATTTCAATTTTACAGTGTCACTCTTGTTCGGGACGTTTATATATATATATATATATATATATATATATATATATATATATATATATATATATATATATATATATATATATATTGCAATATTGAGCATTTCAATTTTACAGTGTCACTCTTGTTCGGGACGTTTATTCAGTTTGATTGTGTTCTCTAATTAAGTTGTAGGCGAAGGAACATCGTACGTTTTAAGGATTGTTTCTGTAAATACACTAAGATATTTTAAATTTTCTTGCGCCTATACATGGCGTCACAGTAAACTATAATGAACGGTGTTTACGTTTCTTTATTTGAAGTATTATAATAGAAAAACAGGAGTCATTGTTGTGACCCATTACTGTGGTTTCATCAATATTCAAGGGTATCAATTTTCGTGGATTAAGTGAAAAACACAGTTTCAAGGATACGTAAATTCGTGGCCAATGACCCTATCAATACAAAATATTAATAATAATTACCTTTCAAGGAACATTTAATTTCGTGGATCAACGAAACAACGAAATCCACGTAAATTGGTATTCAACGAATATTGATGAAACCACAGTATTCGTCGACGCCATGGATATCCTTAAAATTTGAAATAAGTAGTAACTGCTGTATTCTGTACAAGGAAATTTACTTTTGAAGTGTGAAAAGACGTCATCTGAACCAAGAATGTTTCACTACCATAGATACTGTTTCTCCACCATTAAAAGTCAACCGAAAAGCTCTAATAGAAACTGTTAATTCAAACGAGCGCTATGCAACATGAATTTGCAATCAGTCCAGTTTAGCACACAGGTTAAAAGTTCTTTTTTATTTTGTTCATGGCACACCGACTCGTCTGATACAGGTCCAACTCGGCTGATCCGGCGGACATTATAGGGAGATGATTATTAACATATTAACAATGTTATGAAGTAATATTTTCAAAATTTCAAAAAAATTAACTTATAAAAAACCTTTAAATTTTGAAATATGCCAGATTTTCGCAAGGTTCGCCATAAATGTGTTATTGAAGTGAGTCTACGTTAAACAGTAAAAATGATATTTGATTGCGTTGTGTATAAAATTGGAAGAACAAAAAAAGTTCGTATTATAAAGACTGACAAGCAATTGTAACCCAAGCCTAAAATAGTTCTAAGACAAATACCGAATCGAGATTCTCAGATCAGAAAATTGAAAGGCGAGAACAAAAGAGTCTTGTCGAATGTGGTTTTGATAAACAGTAGTAAAAAAGAACATAAGTAGGTATTTAACTGAGCTGATCTTTGAAATTTGATCACAACAGGAAGTAATGCTGATTTTGTGGGTAGAAATGCATGCTTAATTGTTCGTTTATGAACGAAAACTTTTAGTATGATGTAAAAAAAGTCTGGGTTATCTCTATTACTTCTTTTAATGCCTCCCGTATATCTAAATATATTTCAAATCAATATTAAGCTTCATTAAGATTTAACCAAGTTTCTAAGATATATGTACTTTCCATTTTGATAAATAAAATAGAAAGGAGCAACTTAAGACGAAATACAAATGTAGGTTCAAGTACGATAGTACCCGGTTCAAGTACGATAGTACCCGTTGTACCAAAAATCAGATAATAGATTTGGAAGGTTGGGTAGCCTACAAATTGCCCTTCAGATCTGCTTTAAAAGGGGCATGGTCACGATTTTGTTCAAAAATTATTTTAATGATATTTACAATGCTTTAGTTAGGCATTTTTATAGGCAACCAAAAATTTGATAGTCATACTTTGAGATATAAGTGAGTTACAGAGCTTACAATTCTTTACAATGTTAACAAAGGTTTTGTTTACATTTTGAATGTTGAAGTGAAAATTCTAGTTATAAACCTAAAATGAATGTTGCAAGTTAGGAACTGTCTAGGAAATGCCTAAAATGAATAAGAAGATAGAAAATCAGCTTGAAAATGATTTTTTATTAGTATATTGAACCCATGTAAACAAAAACAGGGCACGAGCCTTGTTTACATGAAAAAGAATTACGAGCACTCTATCTGAATAATAACTCTACGACTGACTCTAAAATTTTATTTGATCATTAGAAATTATGCATTTCTACAGTATTGTAAATAATAAAATAAGAAAAGTAGAATTTGACCAAAATCGTGACCATGCCCCTTTAAATTTTTACATGATATTCTATTTTTGATCATATCCTTGTTATATTCCTGACAATTTAGAACTTTTCCTATATCTTCGTGGAAATCTCATAATTGCAGACTCGATACCAAAATGTCACTCCGATCAGTAACCGAAATAGATAGTTCCAAGCGAAATAGGCTTTATATATAGACGGTAACAAACGATAGCTACTAAATTTGTCTTATGCAAGCCAGTACTTTTTAAACTATGAGATTGCAATTGGCAGTGTAGTGAAACGCATACACAAAATGTGAAAAGTAATCAAACAAATAGTCTTAGAAATAATACTTGTCTTATTCATTACGCCTTGTTTGGTTAAATATTATGTTTTAATTATGTTTTATTACTAGAACTGCATCATACCAATTCTTTTGTACGGTTCAGAGTGCTGGAGAATGACAGAGAACGACCTTAACAAACTGTCAACTTTCCACACCAAGTCCCTGAGAAGAATCCTAAAAGTATTTTGGCCAAATACTATCTCAAATCAGGACCTTCTCAGCAGATGCGATCAGGAGGATATGGCCACCATCATCACCAGGAGACGATGGACCTGGATTGGCCACATACTCAGAAGGGACCCTGAATCCATCATAAAGACAGCCCTCTTCTGGACACCAGAAGGAAAAAGGAAGAGAGGGAGACCAAAAGTTACCTGGCGGCGAACAGTGGAAGCCGAGATGAAAGAGCATCAGAGAAGCTGGGGCACTCTCCAGAAGCTAGCCAGTGACAGACAGAGATGGAGAGCCCTCGTTACTGCCCTATACGCCAAAGGCGTCACGGGCAGTAAGTAAGTAAGTAAGTACACATCTTCAAATTAAAATAATTGTGCTTGTTTAAATTCCAAGTTTTCTGGCAACTCAATATATATGATGGCACAGGATGATATCGAGACAGATTATATCGAGATTATCACGGTTTATCAAATTTTTGTGAGGAGTATTATTTAAGATATATATTTCACGCAATCTGCTGTGATGAAAAGAGAAGAGTGTAAATCCGTTGAAAACTGGCTGGAAAATCAAAACCTCGCTGCCATATATCACCGAAAATGGAAAGGTAAAATGTGTACTTTCTTTTCAATATATGTAACAGATGTATGGATTCATTAAGATAAATTCAACTATTTACATTGGCAGTCTAATTACAACATAAGATGTTCAGGGCTGGATCGAATTTCTTCTCTTCACTGAATAAAACTTCATAGCCAAAAATATCAAATTAAGACTTTGAAACAAATCTTGTGATTATTTTATTGACCATCCGGCTTACCTTGTATTTGCAGCGTGATCCCACATGTACATTTATAGAATAAAAAAAACATAACAAGAGAAAAGCTGTGAATGTGACAGCAAACCGGGTTTTCTTCTCTGTGAACAGTATTTATAATCCATTTGTCAACCCTGAATTGATAAACACAACCAATCCAGAGAAATGGGATACCCTATATGCGATAATCTGCGTGAAAATGACGAAGTTCAGCAGTTGGTATGTTTTTTTCTTCAAAAACTACCAAAAATCAAAATTTAAGTAATATGCACAGCTCTGATATATGTACAAACGATCTGCAAAACAATTTCCTACCTTGAAAACAGTAGGAGGAGTTATCCGTACAATAGGGGTACCCTATATGCAATATTCTGCGTGAAAATGACTAAGTTCAACAGCTGGTATTTTTTCAAAAGTTCCCAAAAATCAAAATCCAAGTAATATGCACAGCTCTGATATATGTACAATCGATCTGCAAAACAACTTTCTATCCTGAAAACTGAACGAGGAGTTATCCGTACAATAGGGGTACCCTACATGCAATATTCTGCGTGAAAATGATTAAGTTCAACAGCTGGTATTTTTTTCAAAAGTTCCCAAAAATCAAAATCCAAATACTATGCACAGCTTTGATATACATGTATGCCTCCTATCTTGAAAACTGAAAGAGGGGGTATCTGTACAATAAGGGTACCCTTTCGCCCCCCCCCCCCACCCGCTCGATCGCCATGTTCACAATTCCAATAACCGGATTTTTCCTTCGGAAAACCTGGTTAAAAATGAGGATTTTTATAAATCCACCATTGAATGAATAAATTTTATGATGCAATATCATATAACCAATTAAAAATCCCAGTTTATCGTTATAAATGGCTTTCAATCATGTCTTATCAATGAGATGTTTCATTGATTATGGTAAATCAAAATGTATAACGCTTCTTTTTCTTTTAAGAATGTTTATTGCTGTGAGTTTACATGTAAATCAGGTGAAATTAAAAAAAATATATATTCACCAAAATACGATTATTTGCATTAAAGGACAAAAAAGCTTGTAATTTCGTGGTGTTGTTTAATACAGAGACGAAAATAAGTAGCTTTGAGAAACGTATTGTTTCTTGGTGATCTAGTTGCAAAATAGATAATCACACCGAGTGGGAACAGTGTCTCTTCAAATTTCCTCATAATAAGCAACAAACAAGAAGCGGGGATATTTGAAAAAATGACTATATATTACCAGAATGTATTGGGAGGTGTATCTAACGTTCTGTGACTAAAAATCTATTGTTGGAAGAATTATTAGCACCAGAAAGAAAAAATAAACATTCGTTATGATGTATACAGAAATGTAGTCTGGATTATTTTTACATCGTAATTAATGTATACACACGTAGATCTAAATTAAATCTTATGATATATCACAATACCTTATCTTGAGTTTCTGAACTGCTTTCCAACCATTCCATAATCACGTACATGTTTAGAAATATTATACTAGGTATCGTCCTTAAGTTTGAAAATCAAGGCAAATTTAATTACATTTGTTTTATAGGAATCTCTAAAACTTAAGAAATAACACCCTGGTAAGATCAATTCTACAGGTATCCAAAATGGAAATCGATATATGATGTATTGCTGCGAACTTTTTTTGAGTTGTGAATTGAAAAAAAAAATTCTAAGACTGAGCTACATTTCTATGAGATTAATGATACAATACTCCCATCCCTTCCTTTGTTCTTCTATTGTTTGTTCAAGATAATAACTAGTGCTTTCGTCTGCTTCAATTAAATGATATATGATATTGACCGAGATAGTGACGACTCAAAACAAGATTAAGTAACTGAACAATAAACATCTGCTGAAGTAATCTTTGCATTCATCATTCCAAAAAAGATACCAAACCCCAGAATATATATTGAATACTAAGAATGAGAGAGAAAAATTGTTTATCCTTTAACTATAATATAAATACAAATAGACGTCACAACATTTAATGTACATGTTTTATGTTTCCCTTTGCTCCCAAGTTTATGACACAATTATTTATGACGTTGATCCTCCGTACATCTAAATTCTAAAAATATCAGTAGATGTCAAAAGACAAAGATCTGGTAATAAGAGAGGAAAGTTTGCAGTTCCTGATTAACTAAGGTAAACTGTCAAAACCTTATTTAACTGTTGTTCCCTGATTATCAAGTAAATGCAAAATAATGACTCCGTTTCAAAGCTCTTTTTGCACATACAGTACCGATCAGAGCAAACCTAACAGAAAGTAAACCCCAACTAAACCCTGGGTTTACTTTCTGGCTTTACTCTGGGTTTACTTTGGATTTACTAGAGTGGACCCAGAGTAAACCCCAATCAGAAGTATACCCCTGAAACAGACGCTATATGTATATTCGGAATATACAAAAGGTAGGAAAAACAGGCAGTAAGATGGTAAGATAAAAACGGTCCTACTTCACACTTCAGTGCAAACAGTTGACCGCAAAAGCAATTCCCGAGTAAACCCAAAGTAAACCCCGAGTAAACCCTGAGTGGACCCTTTTCTAAAAGTAAAGTTAGAGTAAACCCCAAGTAAAATACAAAAGTAAACCCGGGGTTTAGTAGGGGTTTACTCTGGTGTTAGGTTGGGTCTGATCGGTACTGTATAACATACAATTGAATTATGTTTCTTGGTTAACTTTCAAACTATCAGGGGTAGTTGAACTTTGAATGGGCGTGAACTTCAGCTTTGGCAAACTCTAACCGAAAAAAATATGTGTTAAAATTTACAACATTTATATGGTTGACATATCATCGCTACTTTAGGCCCTAGATTTATTTCAAGATTTTGTAGACTGATATATATCATTTTTGCTACGCCCTCCTGTCGCAATCAACAACTAAAAGACAATTCTCTCCATAGTTAGGCAAAGTAAAGAGACTATATTCATGAATACCTGATCTGACTGGTTACCATGAAAAATGAAGACTCAAAGTTATGGTTTCGTTATTTGTTCAAAATTAGGTTCCAAAAAGCTAATAAATCTAGTATTTTCTTGGAAACCGATAATAACATAGTCATACCAATAGATCAACCAAAATAGAAAGTTCAATGTCCACCAGGCTATAACTTACAGAGGGAAGAATTTATGTGTGCCTTTTGGATATCATTACTGTAATTATTCTTCGATATCGAGAGGTTAATTGTTATTTTTAGGGTAAAATATCTTCGTGAGGTTAATTGGCATTTTGATGTGAAATATTTCTGCAATTCCAAGTAGTTTCCAAATGATTACCCATATTTATCTGACGTCAACAATAAATCTGCAAATCAATTGAATGAAGTTTATTTTACAGAAATCCGTTGATTTTTAGCCTTGAGACTTTTTTTTCTAAACATACATTTGTAATATTGCTAACCTTGAATTTGAGGACGCTTTTTATTAGATATTAGGTAAAATGAACAATTTGCACTAAGAGAGGTTCGGTGGTTAACAAATCTTAATAACCAACAGATCAATCTTGTTTTTTTTAAATGATTTTTTAAGGTGGCTCACAACACCGTGAAATATATTCTGAAATCAGCAGAAATTTTTTTGATTATGATAGATATCATAATGGATAAAATGTATTTAAGTCTAATAGGCAAAAAACTGTGCAATTTTGGATGAAAAATTACATTTTCAAAAATTTAAAACAGTTAACATGAACAAAAGCTCCAGACGGATTCGAACCCATGATCTGCGGTTCGGAAGCCCAATGCTTTAACCACTGAGATACGACGATATACAACCCAATCGAACGATATAAACAGTTTAACGAAACATTTAAATCGCCATCTTGTGACGTAGTATTTTAAAGAGTATAAGTGTAGGTGTAGTGAGGTACCTTAAGCTGTACACATTTTATATTAGTTTCCGATTTCTTTAATGCTCATTTCTGTTATGATCATTGCTACACCCCTATACAAGATCAATGAAAAGCAGTATCCATGCTTCATTGCATCCAGATACATACATTATTAGTACGAAAAAATTGAAGAAAGTTAACGCGTTTTGGAATTTTTTTTAAAAACCCACTGCACTGCAATGATCACTACCTTCATTACCAACAAGAATCATTAAAGAAAGCATCTAATGTTTATATTTACATCTGTTTTTAAACAAAAGATTGAATTGATAGTAGTGACCAATTTAAAAGTATCGGTAACTAAATTACTATTATTGTTAATGTAATGGAACTAACATTGCGACCAAATGCTTTTATGAATTCATGTCAGTTTTGAGTATAAAAGTATTCTTTTTCCTGTTTGTATAAATGAAAAATGACAATAACAAACTGTCAAACATCTCAAAAATCTATGAAGAAAAATACAAATTTAAAGCACGGACCTCTAAAAAGATAGAGGTGTGATGAGGTGCCTAGGAGGAGTAAGCCTCCCCTGCCGACCGGTCCCACCCGCCATGTGCTCGTTGTCAGATCATGAAAAACGAAATAAACCATAGTCAGTCCGATGTATAAGTTATTGTCTAACACAAGTATAATAAATGTCAGTCAGCATGTGTCGTAATGAAACATTGTTCTTTCAGTCAGCATGTGCCCTAATGAAAAACTGTTCTTGCTGATATGGCCATTGTATCTACCATAGAACTTGCGTAAAGATGATTATAATCGAGGTTCATGATATGTTTGTTCAAACAACTTATTTGTGAGTAGCACGCCTCGTTTGATAAATTGTTTGTATGTAGAGCATGCTCTTGCTTAACGAATAAGCTGAACAATAGAGATTTGCTGACTTAAGCTATTAGGTTACATGTACCATTAACGTCTTTTTCTAGTAAAATATCCAAATATGAAACAGATGTTTCGGAATCTGTGGTATCTTTTATTTCAAGTTCACTTGTATACATTGAGTTATTAACATAAGAGTGAATGTAACAGTTGTTAATGGATAAAACATCATCAATACATTGAACTGTGAAGTGGGAGGCTACAGCAAGAGCTTTATAAAGAAATAGAAACTGTGATAACATCATTTTGAATTAGTCACACAACTCTATCACCCCTGCGAATGTGTTCGGGATGTTTTCTTTATCGTTGCTAAGTATGTAATAAATCCAGAGGTGCCCGAATGAAAGTTCACGAGACTTCACCGAGATGTGCTCAGTTCCTGTGAAATTTCGAGCGGAAGTATGAGTGCTCGGATAATATTCTCAAAATACGTAAGTACTGGTCGTTTTTATATCATATCCTACTTGGATTTATGTTAAAACATGAAAACCTTTCAAGATGTATGTCTTATTTCACCATCTAGCGGTTATTTATATTAAACGCTAATATTCAGAACAGAGTTATCGTTCGTGTAAAGTGGTTGAAAGTATAAACATTAGGTTGCTTAATAAAATCATAGCCATGTTTGATGCTTGTGGTGTGCAATACCATGTTTTTAGAGAAATAATGGGTGTCTGTTCTGTATAAAAACTTAGTATATCGAGCCATTTTCAAGGAACATTCTGCATAAAATAGTATAGTCTGTTGCACTATTGATGCTATTACTAGGTCAGGCGCGGATCGAAAATTAATCATCAGGGGGGATCTCTACAAGCATGTTAATTGTTGCAAAAGCAGACAAGAACTATTTTTTGTATTGTCGCATTTATTTCTAGAACACATTTTATCCACCAATTATTAATGAAGATAAAGTTTAGAATCAATAAACCTCTAGATTTATATTTGACTACAAATACCTAGATTCTATGAAATAGACTATAAACACGAGGCATGATTTTTTCTGCGAAACTGAAAGGGTCAAATAAAATCACGTGGTCTAAAATTTAAATGACAATAACATTCGCAGGGGTGTCTATGAATCTTTGAAATACTATCTTTCATTGCACATTATCGAGGTCATGTTACAGCAGCGTTCTCTCCCTGGTCAAAGATACTGTTTTGCTTTCTATAATATGGTATAACATCAATAATTTAACAGAATGCAAGTAAAAGTAAAAATTAAAATGCACTCCTCCAATATCTTTATTATGTCATGATATTACCAGTTAATTTACCCACGTGTATAAATCAAATTTAAGAAGTATTTCTTTAAAAACTAGGAGCTCATGATCATCTTTATAAATAATCATTTGTTAGTTATTGCCATCAAGGCTTTGATTTATACACGTGGGTTCATTCTTTCTAAAAGCTTCGGTCTTGTATATAAACAGTGATTATCCCTGTGCAAATCAGAAGGTTTAGAATGAGGACTACTGGGTACAAAATGATTCAGTATCATCATTGAATGAATTAGATTCTGTTTGCGAAAATTTACAGAAGATGCTGAGAAATCAAAAATTGAAAGAGATATGGGTCAACTAAGAAGTAATTTTATCTTAAAGATTATTTTTCATGAACATAAATGAGTTTTACAGTATGTTTTAAAACAAATGGCAGAATCTGGATATTTTTTTTTTAAATTCCGGAAGTCAGAGAATCTATTATTATAGAATTCATGGTTTTTTTTTCATTAATTCGATAGTGCGGCATATACATGTATGGAAGTGAACATGGAAAATGGTCGCCATTAAAGTCGATCTCAACGGACCACAAGATGAACCTGTGTCATCTATAAAGCTGACAGGTCTGGAAAGATGACTAAATGGTAGAGTTATATCCATATTTAGAATTATAAAGTGAGTCAAGTAATAATATTCCTTAGATCATTTCATCGATATAAACATGTATTTATTCAAATAAACATATACTATATAATTGGTTTACAAGCAAGCTTACCATATGCTCCCTTTTACTTGACAATGCTGCCCATATTGAATGGTAATGACACTAAAATACACAAACACCAATTTTAAAGTGTTCATATTATCATATTATGCTGCCATGTAGTTTTTCAAAACACATTTATTTCATATCATATATATTGAGCTATTTGTGTCCATAAAAACCAATTTTAAAATCAGTCTTATTTAATTCTTATGTAAATCTGTCATGTTAATTGCTTTAACTGTTTTCTTATGTAAGAAATTTGAAAAACAAAGAAAAGAGAAACCTAAACAAGTAAACCAATGCAACAGCTGTACGCTGTCAACTTACCTTTCATCTATTTCTTTCAAACCCTGCATTTTGTGGCTATTTGTAAGGGCAGGGGAGAATTTTCCTTTAATTGTTGTTATGTTGGCCGAAACTCCCTGGGCCAACGCCTTCAGCTCATTCGTGCCCCAATTAGGCTTGCTCTTATGTTTCTCCATGTTCGATGCTAAATTTCCCGCTGGAATGCCGACTTTGCAGACGATTGCGTAACTGGGAGATTTGTTTGCGCCGCCGCTTTGAAAACGAAAGAATATTGCTACGAAAAGTTTTTGTCGTAAGTGTAAATTAAAGTGATTTTGTCTTACGACTATTTTTTTTCACTTACGAGTGGTTTTTGTGAAAACGACTTAGAAATTGGCTTACGAAATTCGTAAGACGAAAACTTAAGAATAAACTTTGAAAAATTTTTTGTGAAAAGGGCTACTGGCCTTGTTAAGGCCGCCAGGTTTATTCATGTCATGTATCATTGTCCTGCTTCCAATGGTTAGACTTGAAATAAACCTGGTATACTTTTATCTGTTTTAAACTGACAAATAATGCTATTATCTGATAGTTCTTTTTCATCTGAAGATTTTTAAAAATAATATATTGTTCATAATTATTTCCATAATTAACCGTTTCTATGACATATGTTCGTTGGTCATATGTAAATAGTAACAGTTGCCTGTGTGTTTCAACATAACCAATGCAGAGTTAACTCATACGTATGCACACAATAAACATTTTACTAAAAGTGTCGTAAATAATCACTTTATTTTATATTAATTACAAATATTCAACCATCATTATACGGTGTGATTTTTTTATATAACGAATTAAACTACACATATAAAGCAGCTTTGGCGTTCCATAAGGGATGTGTGATACATTCTTGTACATTTGAAGATAAAAATGTGTACATGTTGTTTTGACCAGGTTACGCAAACAAGAGCAGTACAAATGCTCTTTTAAAACCATTTTAAATTGCGCAATTACAGACTTAAATTCAAGATTCAAAAATCTGAAAAATATGAAAGGAAGTTATTTGTGTCTACTCTAGAGCCATTTATTGAGAAAAAAGTCTAAACTTGCTTATACAAGATTTCACTTTGTTTCAAAAAGGTACCCTAATATTCATGGGTCTCAAAAATCATAAATCCATACGAGATAATTTTACCTGTGTGTCTATTTGAGTACGTTTAAGTTACATTTTCATTGAAAAATAAATGTTATTTTTTATTGAAAACATTCATCTTTGGACCCCTACCCTTCTAAAAAGAATGAAATTTAATTTATACTGAAAAAAAAACAACTATTGGAACTGGTACAGTATAAAGATATCTGTCACATTCAGGACATATTGTTTTTAATTGACGTTTATTATTTTTTCTATGAAAATATATATTCAATGTGCTTCCATAGATACAGAAGTTCTAAGTACAGACTGGATTTTTCTTGTTCTAAAAAGTTTCCATATCGATCCTCTTTTGAGGCAAAGTTGCTACATAAACAAACAAGATTCAACGTTATTTTATAAAATTATTAAAGAGAGGACACAAATGGACCCTTTTATTATTTTTTTAGATATCTAAATCTTTAAATTAAGTCTGCAGCTGCGCACCTCTACAGTGTTCGAAGTGATTAAAAAAGGCACTGATCTAATTTTTCTGTAATTAGCATACAAAACAACACATAGAACTTCATATTTATTACTTTTTCATCTTTTAAAAAACAAGGGGATGTGCGGCCATCTGTACATTTGAGAAAAGATATGTAAACATTTCTTGAACTGGCTTGTTTCTAAAAATTGTCAAAATTGGCCAAAACTTAATGTAGTTAAATGACATACAGCAACTTAACTTGGCATAGAAGTTATTGATCATTCTAATATAGCCTTTTATTATTTCAAATAAATTGAAAACGTTATATGCACAAATTAAGGATCCGATCTAAAGAAGAAATGAGACATTTCAATTTTTTGGTGGAAATTAACAATAAAACTACTCATGATATTTCTTTTTAATCTTTCATAACAACGTTGTCCAACAGCGAAGCTAACTAGATTTTGAAAATATGTTGTAAATAATCCGCAATCCACAAGACCAAAAACAGGGAGTTAAAAAAAAATTAAATTAACATGTATAAGATATTTTGAAATGCAATTTACTGTTAAATATTGTTTGCATTAGAAATTTTAAGATCATTGTTGCATCCTAATCCGATTCCCTCGGATTAGTTTTCATATCTTAATATGTCCCACTTAAATTCACTACCCATGAATTTCATAATCTTTTTGAAAGAAGCTTAATAGTTTAAATTTTGATATATTCTTGCTAATGGAATTCTTATAGCTGGAATCATTTTTGATAACAGTCAGCTATTATCAGATTTGTAATTTTATACGAGAACCAGTCTACCCGTTTCAATATTCATAAATAGTTATATGATACCGGAAAATGTTATTTGATACCGGTATGCTTTTACTGCAGCGACTTGATTTGCTGTCTAAACTTATAAGTAAATAAATATGTCTACGTCTTACCGGTGTCTCTTTAATTTCAAAAATTTTAAAGGTAGTTAGGCATATTTTTTTTGCTTGTTCTCGAAGAAAGTCACATCTCTTACGAATCGAATAATTGATGCTATTTAAAGTGGCAAAATATACATACAATACTTGTATCCCACATGTGTACAGCACTGATTAAAAGTCAATTTAAAAATTGACTTGTATGTGATGATGATAATCGAAGCAAACGACAATACATAGAATTCATAATGGAGTGTGGCATTTGGTATAATCCATTTTAAAGAGGCTGGATGGTCAACAAATCTACCAAAGATTTAAATAACATTTAAGGAAAGAATGCAATATTTTTTAGTTTTATACGATATATAATGGTTTGGGGCAGTTTACGCTTTATAAAGCGCGAAGCGTTTTATAAAAAAGCGTAAACTGCCCCAAACCATTTTATATTGTATAAAACTATTTAAGAATATTGCATTCATTGCTTATAATTTAATTTTTTGGTATTAGTTGTAGATAAAAACAGAGATTTGACCTTTAGAATTATATTAAATTGTACAAAATTCAAACGTAACGTCAGGCCGAATAATACAGTTTTGACGTTAGTCTTACTATGACGTTGGCAACATTCTTTAACAATATAAAATAATTTTTAAGCCAATCAGAAAGCGCGTTACAACCAGAATTAAATTATTTTATGATATAATTTGTAAAGCTATAAACTATTATTTAGTAAAGAAAAAATTATGATATCTTATTTGAAATTTGAGTAATTCCCCTTATTTTTATAAAGAGCTCTTTTTTAAAGGAGGTTAATACATTGTTAAAGATGCCACGACCATCGAGCCCTCTTAAACTGCAAATAACTTTTGCAAAGATTATGTGAAATAGGTTCAATTGTTACAGTGAACAAATCTGAGTGTTACAGTTTAATAAGCAGGGACGTCAGACGCTGTACAAATTTAAAACAGAAGAGTCCATTTCAAAAAGAAAAGATATTTTGAATAAGTCTTTCTATATAAACAACACAATAAACATCATCGAATATATTCTACTGCCAGGCATCAGGTGTTGTCTTCAAATTGATAATTAAAACGCAAAATATGATATCCGTTCAAAACAAAAATCGTTATCAAAAGTCACATAGGTGAGAAATTATCAAACAGGAGACACTTTGCTGACACTCTAAAAAATATAATAACCATTGTCTTTTTTGCATAGAGAAACAAACAAAAGCGTTGATTTTATTTATGGTAGCGAAATGTCTTCCTTTCACAAAATTTGAAAATAAGGTGCATTGTTTTATAAAAGCAGTCATGTACATGTAGACCAAACACAGTGTGATGTTATATTTAAATACCAATGTCGTGCAGAGTACGTTAACATTATATTAACACCAAAGGAGTTTGGTGCATTTCAGTCGTGATTTGATTTCAGTGATACCTTGGATATGATTTGTCTTAATTTATCATTTCATAAAATATTTTCCACCTACAATCAATTTATTTAGAGTCAATTCCTTTTAGTTGAAGTGTATTGTATTTGAAGGTAAGGTAAACAAACCATTATGTATAGATATTTAGGTTTATCAAATATGGATAAACCCTGTTATTTCATGCAGTTAAGCATATTGTTTGGGGCAAGATCTATAACTCTAGTAATGTTAATTCAAGGGCAATAACTCTACACTTCCTGGTCTTGGAGCGTGCGCGTTAAGCTCTTCCTTTTATATTCAACTGTTCCCTGAGTCGGTCACAAAAAATCAACTAGAGAAATAATCAAGTTGTATCGTTTTAATCGGCGAGTTTTATTACTTTATACCGGCATATCATTACAATATCATGCTGAGGGTAAGGAACCAAAAGGCATCTAAGGCGAGAAGCCCATACGCAGCCGTGCCAAATGGAACAAATACAGTTGCCTCGAGTAGTGTATTGGCACGAGGTCGTCGCGGAAATTGTCGAGGAGGTCAAGTGAGACAGCCCGTTCGTCCGACACAAGCGGCTCCTCCAACACCTGCGGCTCCGACGACACCAGCAACACAGGCGTCAACTGAAGCAGGCCAGGGAATGTCACGGAGCGGGATGATTGGGATGATTCCTCACAACATGCCGCCCATAAGTTAACCCCACCCCTGACGCACCAAGTGCGTTGTCGTCACATGTTCCCATGAATCAAGGTACAGAAAATTATTTGGAAAATAATATTGACATGCCAAACCCATTTAACAGTGTTACTTCTATACTGGGATCCCATTATCCCAAGCTCTCAAAGATAAAATTTGGAATGGCGAATTTGTTCATTTAAACAAATTGTTGCTTCAAGAGCCTTGCACAGAAATGCAAAATCAAATTGTTTTCGAGGGGGGTGTTTTTCAGGTCAAACCAAAAAATAAAGAAACAAAAATTACAATCTTCTCGCAATGGATGGATGCATTTTTCATATATGCTTCTATATACTTAGAAAAACATCCACTACAAGCCATTTCACTCTTGAGGTATATGTCAACAATTAAAAGGGGGGCTGCTAGTAACAATTCAGGTTGGTTGGATTATGATGTGCAATTTCGCTTAAAGAAGTCTGTAGACTCCTCTTTAAACTGGGGATCTATTGATGCTGAACTATGGTTGTTTTACATGCAAACAGTTAATAAAAACAGTTATTCATCAACTAAAGATCAACTGTTAGAAGCCAGTATATCTGAAAACTCAAGTAAAGTTTATAAACAAGGCATCCAAGCAATTTTTAATTTCAGAGTTCAAGCTTCCTTTGAGCATTTGTGGCCACCACCTATAGATCATATAGTAATGTTTATAGCTTATATGAAGGAATCTGGATTTGCATTTTCAACAGCAAAATCTTATATGGCTGGTTTGAGTTTTGTTGTAAATTTACATGGTTGGCAGAATGCTATGGAATCCTTTTTGGTCAAAAAGTTGTTAGCAGGATTTAAAAGGTCATGCAGAACTCAGGACATTAGACAACCAATTACATTGTCTTTATTAACACAAATTACCAGTATCATTCCACATTTAACTATTTCTTCATATGAAGCACATTTATTTCAATCAGCATTTCTCATTGCAATTTTTGCTTTATTGAGAGTAAGTGAGCTAGTGGCATTGGAAAGAAATCATGTTCAAATGTTGGAGGATGAGTTTATAGTTTTTGTGGGTTGCTCAAAAACAGATCAATTTGGTAACGGTTCATCCATTAGAATACCCAAAACACCAGATTCTTTTTTGATGTTTCAAATTTTTCAAAAATTTCAAAGTCACAGGCAATGCATTCAAGCAACACATCTATTTGCCCACTGCAATACTAAACCATTGACTCAATATCAATTTTCATCCATGCTGTATAAATCCTTAAAATTCCTAGAGGTACCTACAAATTCATTCAAGTCGCACTCATTTAGGATTGGAGGTGCAACTTACCTGTACTTAAAAGGGGTTTCTGAAATACAAATCAAGCACATGGGTAGATGGAGTTCCTCGGCTTTCAAATCCTACATAAGACCTTGTTAATAGTATTTTTAGTTTTATGCTGTTAAATCATACATAAATTTCAGATTCAGTTTGGATCATTGGCTCATCTATTATTCATTGGGCACAGAAATATGCAGAGACCACAAATCAGTTAAACCTTGGATTAAACCACTTTACCATTAATTGGAATGGTAGTAGGGGAATGGTTTGGGAGTACTTGTATACAACTGTGTCAAGTATGTTAATAGCTAATAAACAACCAACTATTTTGATAATTCACTGCGGTGGTAATAATATTGGGGACCCTCAAAATACCCTAAAAGGTATTCAAAAATTCATGAAACTAACTTTATCTCAAATACCAGACCTCTTGCCAAACACTCTCATTGTATGGTCACATATATTACCTAGAAGTAATTGGAGGCAGTCTTTATCAACCATTGAAGGTGAAAACTCTAGGCGTAGAATAAATAGTGCCATTGCAACATTTGTTTTGAAAAAGCTTAATGGTGCATCTATAAAATATCCAGATATCCAGATAACTCAATAGAGATTATTTAGATTATATGGTGTGCATTTGTCAGATCTGGGTAACAATATATACATAAATTCCCTGAAAAATGCTATTGTGCAGTTTGTGACATCTTCCTCTCGCACCTATCCTTAAAATATACTAGCTGATAATCTCTGGCAAGTCATGGTCCGTTTACTTATCTATCTTATTATATATCATATACATATATCTGAATCTAGAATGTCCAAGTATAGACATTCTTATGTATCATATCTACAGGTGTCATTGTTGTCAAAATTGCCGCCTGGTATTGGCGGATGGTTCACGTGACAGTGTCCGTGATCCATTTGGCATACTTTTGATTAGAATACTGTCTCCGTGGGGCACTGTTTTTTCCAGGCTCCTCGGGTCAAGAGAGTATTTCTAATATTGTATATTACATATATATATATTTAATATATGCTGCCATATTGTTTGAACTGCGCATGTCGAGTTCAATGTACATGTATGAAATCTATCTGATGTACATGTACTTTATATCTGACTGATATCTATCTGATATTCATGTACTTATCTAATTTTTGCACATTTGATTAAACGGCCATGACAACTACGCCAAACAAACAAAAGTCTATTTAGTTTTGTATATACATCAGGGTAAATATCTGAATCATAATTGTCTGTTGTTTTGATATTGGTATTAGCTAGAAACATGAAAAGCATATTTATTTGGGCAAAGGTCATGAAATAATTAGGTTTATCAAATATGGATAAACCCTGTTATTTCATGCAGTTAAGCATATTGTTTGGGGCAAGATCTATAACTCTAGTAATGTTAATTCAAGGGCAATAACTCTACACTTCCTGGTCTTTGAGCGTGCGCGTTAAGCTCTTCCTTTTATATTCAACTGTTCCCTGAGTCGGTCACAAAAAATCCCCTCCCACCCAAACCCATTATTTAGAATTAGGTTGCATGGTTATAATTTATTATAAATTTCCATTTAAACTACTTGTGAATAGTTGCACAGGTATTGTTTTTTGTACAATTATAAATTGTGAATAGCTTTTTCGGGTTGAGTTTTCTTTTGCAGCGTCATGGCCATGAAGAATAGAAGAAAGATGTGCTGGAAAGTGAATATGGACAAAGAATGGTTTTGCAAGTCATCTGTATACAAGGACTCAGCAACAAAGTGCATAATTTTGATTAGAATACTGTCTCCGTGGGGCACTGTGATTTGATTTCAGTGATACCTTGGATATGATTTGTCTTAATTTATCATTTCATAAAATATTTTCCACCTACAATCAATTTATTTAGAGTCAATTCTTTTTAGTTGAAGTGTATTGTATTTGAAGATAAGGTAAACAAACCATTATGTATAGATATCTAAGCCTATATTTTACATTTGCCATTCAATGTCCTAAAATGTAAGATAGAGTTTTTAAATAACAATTTGCAATCATGTTTATGATTTTAGTTTAGTGATTTTAGTGGTCAATATATGTTCAATAATTCCGATGAAAATGACAAATTTACATTTGAATTGTTGTGATAAAACAGTAGTTAAAATCATATTAAATCATTAACCAAGGTCTTGAAAATGTACTTGGAACAAGCAATATCTAGTGAGCATAAAAGGATTATGATTTAATAGCCCCTAATTTAATTTTTACAGCTGAAAAATTAATATTACTGCCAAGTTGAGTTTTAAGTTGAGAGAAAGTTGTTAAATGTCCAATGAATCTAGATACTGTTTCATTAAGATATGTGCCTAATTATGAAACTACGTTCCATCTACACTGTACAGATGGTTAAATTAACAGTAAATGTAATCAATGCATGCTTTCTTTGGGCATTTCTTAAAGTAATTTTTAAAACAATTGAAGTTAGAATTTTGCTTATACAAAGCGTTGTGGCAGATTTTAAAGTGCTTATATGAAAAGCTAAATACCATTTGTAGATAAGGTCAAATAATAATACTCTCTTGAAAGCGTTTGTTTGATAACAGACACATATCAGGATAATGGCTCAGATAATCTATCATTAGACGGTTTGTGTTGACAAACAGTTTAATCAGGGTGTAAGACTCTCATAAAGAACATTAATTAAAATATTGGACATTCTAGCTCTTCATTATATCATATACGGATTATTATTAAAGGTATATCTGTTTCAAATGAGCCGAAATTTGAAACAAACTCATATGTATAGCTATGAATACAGTAATGACAAGAGAATTTGATCCGGAAACAGATCACAAATGGTGGTATAGATCAGGTTTATATATACATCTGATAGACCCCAGATAAACAAAATAAAAATGTAATTTGTATCTAAACATCACTATTGAATTACAATCATTAATGTCCAATACGCTCTAACTTTGACTTCCTTGAAATATAGTAGAGTTGCTCTTTATGCTTTTTTATATGGTTGATTGTTAGTTATTCGATATCTTCTTTCGATTTGAGAATATGTAATCATGTTATTAATTTGGCTTTCATTTCATTGAATTATAAACGTTCATTTTTGAAAATTTAATTTCTATTCATTATCATTTATCATCATTTACTTATGCAAACTGTTTACTCAAGATACTTAGCAAAAATAGTTCAAAAGTGATGTTGAATTGGTTTTAAATCAATTACATTGTTATCATAAAATACAAGGTACACCTACATTGTACTTGAAGATTTTTTTTTAAAGGAACCTTTTTAATTCACGTCATTTAACTCAATAACTCATATGCGCTACTAGTAAATGGAAAAATATTCAATAAATCGAAAAATAAACCCATAATGAACAACTACCATAAAAATAACCCCCAAAAATTACAAAAATAAACATCCCCCAAACCCTAAAGGATTTCTTAAAGACTTCAAGATTGTTCTTTTTAAATATGGATAATCTCCATGGGCTGTTTCTGAAAACATTCCAAATTTTTCAAATATCTACGGAAAATTGAAACTTATATTAACTCGCGATACCACTTAAGGTTATTTATTGGCTTTGAATAAGCATTTTCATAGGAATTCTTTCCTTCTTTATTTCAGATTCTTTTACTGGGCAAATATCGCTACACAGCAAACGTTATTGGATAAAAAGAACACACGTCATCTGCCGGAAATGACTGCTGAGGAGAACAAAAATCGGATTTAGTTGCCATGGAGTCATCGTATTTTTCTGAAAATGAAATCAAGATCAAGAAAAGAAAGAAACATCCAGCTTTTAAGGAAATGTTGAACCGATCGGATGCATTGACTCTGGACGACTTTCCAAAAACCATTTCTAATTAATTAACATTCTCGGTCGAAAGATAACAGGGCTGCGTTTAAAATAGTAAACAGGCTAAGATTGCCACTAAATTCCAGGTCTATGAACTGAACGCATTTTTGCGAGGCTTTGAAGTTTTAAAGGTTTCAATATAATAATTTAAGATGGACAAAATTGTTAATTTCAAGCATGTTTCTTAATATTCATTACAATTTTACAGATAAGGTATCCATTGTATGATTCATTTTTAGCATAATATAACTAGTATACAGTTTATTTTTCATAGCGTTTAGCTAGGTTAAAGATCCTAGAAAGTAAGCAACGCTTTTTTAGAGCTATGATCCAGAAAACAGTCATGTCAGTACTCATATATCGTTGTAATTATCACCGCTACCTTTCCATTACTATTAGCAATTTTTCTGCTGTGAAACTGATGTCATTTAGCGCAGAGTACACTCACCAGGTAAAAAATGATGTTTCTTTATATCTGGCGGCAATAAAACTTAAAGACGCTTTAGATAGTCATAAATACTTATTAAAACTTTAGGTCAGAAGGGTGCATTCTGAAAATTCAAAAGTTTCAGATAAACAATTCTGACCCTATTTTCCAGTTGCCAACAAGTATGTACAGAATGAAAAAATATCGCTACCAATAGCATTTATCTCTATAAGCATGAGTGGCATATAACAAAAAAATACTATATTGAAATCAAGCATACAAAGTAAGAGGTTAATTTAAGACGGATAAGCATCATTTAACTATAAAGTATAGGTTGGTATTGAAACACTACCATAGTAACAGAATTTAAGATTTAAACAGATATTGTCATTTTAATCTATTTTAAAATCAAATTGTTAGTGGTATTAGCAGTTTCAGCCATCCCTAAATTGGTTAATTTCTAGTCAGTTAATAAAATAACTAAATTCGCAATACATGTGTTGTCTCATCTTTTTATTTAGGCTCCTAGCCAGATCAGAAAGTATTACATAAAGCAGTTTCAGCCATCCAAGATAAAAACAAATTCAAAATATTTAATATCATCAATGTACAAAATATAGGAAACCTATTCATGGGCAAATTATTTGTTTAAACGTGTTCCCAAACAGTTGTTTGGGAACACGTTTAAACAAATAATTTCTTCAATCCTTAAATAGATAAGCCTTAGGTGTGGGGAGATATATTCCGTAACATCATCGTCCTTAGTTAACGTATTTTCCTAATAAGATGAATATGATACTAAATGTCTTTATCAACATGCATTTGATACATATTTAAGTGTCATTAGGCAAATTTTATATCACAGGCTTCGGGAATTTGTGATGCCAAAGAGTTAACCTCCATACATCAAGTTGTTGAAGTTCTCTAAGATACAATAGATTAGAGGATGCCGATGTCATTAAATCATGAGATTTACTGTAATGCCTCTTAGGTTTAACGAGTTTTCCAATCTCGTTAATGCTATTGTAAGCTATACCGCGACGTAACGGTTGTTTTATCAGAAGATATCAAAAATGTTAGCTGCAAATTCTTATTTTATGCCCATGCAAGCTGACTTGAATCATTCAATCAAACTTACGTTTCTTATGTTACTAGTGAAAATATAATATATCCTGTTAGTGGAAAATTTCACCCTTTTTAGGATTTCAAACAATCGTCAAATCAAGTAGACCTAGATACAGAAAATGAATGAAATCTAATCTATCTTGTTAGTGGAAAATTTCACCCCTTTTGGGATTTCAAACAATCGTCAAATCAAGTAGACCTAGATACAGAAAATGAATGAAATCTAATCTATCCTGTTAGTGGAAAATTTCACCCTTTTTGGGATTTCAAACAATCGTCAAATCAAGTAGACCTAGATACAGAAAATGAATGAAATATTGTTATTGTAAATGCTTAGCATATTTCCGCCAGCTATCATATTATCAGTGGAAATCAGGTGGTATAGGAAACCTCTAGATTTTTATATGGAGAAAGTATATAATCAAAGGGACTTGGACACGATTTTAGATCAAAATTCTGTTTCTTATTTTTTAGCAATAAAATGATTGACCAAAATCTGAATGTTATAATTTAAGTTTTAAGAGAGATACAGAGGTAAAAATTGGTTGTTATGTAAACAAAGCTCGAGTCTTATATTTGTTTACAAATACTGTAAATTACCATAAATGATCTCTTTGACAAAATAACTCGTACGAAACAAGGCAAACTTGTTCAATATGTTTCTTTAATATATTCTCAATAGAAGAGAGCAACATTTGATTAAAACTTATACCAATAAAACACATATATAAACAATAACAAGATTCGAGATTTGTTTACAAAACAAAGAATTCCAAACTCTGTATCTTGCTTATAATTCAATATCTGACATCCAATTTTTGATAAAGCATTAAAGATACCCATGTTAATTATTCTAAGCATTAAAAATGTAAAAAAAAAAATTTCTAGATTTTGAGCTCAAATCCATTTAAGATAATTTCATTGGTTTAGAATTTTCAAATTTTTACGATTATGTTTTTAAAGTTTTAGAAAAGGCAAAAAAAAAAAACCAAAAAAAAACAAAAAAAAAACAAAAAAAAAAAACTATAAAAGCACCGAATGGATTTGCACTGGTGACTAGGTTCGTAGTTACACTGAGCTGGTAGTTAAAGTTAAAAGTTTTTTATAGCTTTGAATGCAATAAATGGCAGTTGAGATCAACGCAGAAAAAAACCCATCTATTAATCTGTTAAAACCGTTTATCAATTTTTACTTTCACACAGTTTGCATTTTAATGTTTTATTCAATGCAATCTTAACCGAATGGCTTGCATTCAAAAATTTCTGTCGTTCTCTACAAGGTAAACTATTGTTACTTATTTTGTTTCAAATACCAAACTGACTTTTGGAATGAGGCAATTATACAGTAAAATCTTATTACTTCTAAACATTAAACAAATAGTCACAATAATAAATTTATCAGTAAATCGTTTTTGCTGTACCTGCTTTACTGTCATAAGTCAATATGCAATGAAGATAAAAGCAGTTTACTTTTTTAGAGTACAGAATTATAAGCAACTGCTATAGATATAAAGAAGAAACCCACAAACACTGGATTATTTTATGATTTTTTTTAAATTTTTTTTTTGATTTTTGATCTTCTCAACATATGTTATTTCATCTCATGGTTTGCTTTTGATATTAAATAAAATTTATTTTTAGTCGATGCTGACGCTTAATAGTGATCAGACAAAAGCAGGGTGTAATAAAATAACTATTAAATTGATCTCCTTGGCTCTCAGTGGTACATAAATTAATTATAAAGATAAAATTAACATATACAACGCTGATTTATTTCTTATTTTGCTATTTTTAATAATTTATAGTGAAAAAGACGTATAGTTTTCTTAACATTTATTTCTTTTGATTAGAAACTTTGATGTTGATATCATCGAAGAATAAAACACCATTAAGCCAACAGACACTAAATGTAACAACCTATTAGAGTGGTCCCATGTGTAAGATCCCATGCTCAAACCATGCTTGGAAAAATCATGTCATTATCAGTTTTGATTAATTACCATGTCATTAAGGAAAATAATCGATTGGTATTTAGTTTTTGTTTTCTCGTAAAATGCAAAGTGATGGGCTAATAAAAACGCATTGTGAAAATACAATGGAAATAATTAGTGTTCTTATTGATATTATATGACGATTTCTTCCAACTATTGCCATTTTAGATTAATGACAAAGCTTGCCCATTGATTTTTTTTTATTAAACTATTAAAATAAACGGAGAAGTAGGTCACCTTATTTTCTGTCCCGATTTTCACTAACCAGTTTATGAACTGAAACAAAATGAAAGTGTATCCCGTTGAACAATTTCTGTGATGATGAAATTTTTTACGCTGAAAAAAAAAATCCTGATCTTTCACACTACCAAGTAAAAAGTGGATATGTATTGTGTTCGGATATTAATAGTGCAATAAAATAGTTCGCCCACAATTTAAATTACTTCGTTTCATTCATATGACTGATATCTATCTATCTATCTATCTATCTATCTATCTATCTATCTATCTATCTATCTATCTATCTATCTATCTATCTATCTATCTATCTATCTATCTATCTATCATCTATCTATCTATCTATCTATCTATCTATCTATCTATCCACTCGTTTAATTATAGTGACTGTTGATATGAATTTCACAAGAGAACATTTAATTAAAAATGAATTTCCCCACAGTCGTCTTAGAATACCTAAGAGATACTGTTTTTGTTAACGCAATATTGCAATATCGTGCCCATAACTAGAAATACTTTCACTTTAAGTTAAGAGTGGTAATTATTTAAAATGGAAGGAGTCTCCTACTGTTCAATTTTACAATTTTTTTCCATTAGTCTACGTAATTTTGTGCTAGAGCAGACTGCACATGCATTATGATAAAAGCAAACGACTTGTGACACAACTTGAAAGAGTCTGGTTTAGTCGATTAGCAATAATGCATATGTCCTGGCAAATGATAAAAAATAATAATAGAAAACCTTAATTTATGCCAAATATTTGGTAATAAGTTTCCAGGGCGAACAGATATGTGGGATTTTATTTATAACATACGTTTTTTTGATAACAACACCGTCAGTGGGTGCTATAATGTCACAATTCAGTTCTTTTAACAATAATTGAAATATTTTTATTTCCGCTGTTGTTATGACAGAATTAGTCATTATATTCAAATAATGTTCTTGACTTAATGATATAAACAGTGTGAAATGGCATGGCTCATTGTTAATGTTTTATCTAAGACAAAATCAATAGCTAATGTTTCAATATCCTTGGTATCAGTTCATTTTTTGCTATGAACGTAATAATGTATCCTTGAAGATGATATTGAATTCTAAATTGGTGCTTTCAGAATAGCACTAAATGTCAAGAATCATTAGCACAGTGCTGGAAGGCATAGTTGCACGTTTGCACTGGTCCTACATAGGCAGTGTTCTAAACTACAATACTAATGTTTATTGTATCATCACTTTAGCTTATCATAATTAATGATACAAAAAATGTAAAAAGAGCATAATGGCCAATTTGTATAGAGTACTGAATTAAGAAATTCTACTAGAAGGCCAGTGATCTAGACTTGACGTCGCTAGCGCGCGGCGACTATCCTTATCTCACGCTCTACAAAATATATCATCTTCAGAAATAATTATCACAATGCATTAAGATTTTCAAATTTGAATTGAAATAGGTAAATATCTCAAAGCACGAATTGTTGTCACTTTACGCCGATTTTTCACGATTTTATCGCATCTGTGGCATTACTTTTGGATCAACCCTCGTATAAATCAAAAGCAAATGTGGTTACAAACCAATCGCTCACCAAACGTTTGGCGGGAAAAATGTTATTACGATTTAACTAACCTGAGTTAAATCTATTTATCAAAGGGAAATCATGATATGATTTCATCATATTAACATTTTATTTTATTATCAACTAACATTTTATTTTATTATCAACTCATAAATCAAGGCACATATTTCACAACTATTATTCCCACAATAACCTGCGCCTCCTGGTATTAGCCTTACCATCGGCCTTAAATTTTGGGCTATTAGCCAAACCTGTGACGTCATTCTGTACTTGCATCAGTCATCCTTCAAAAACTTCACCCACCCTCCCATACCCCTTATACCTGGTTGAGTATATGTTTGTACCTATTAGCTGTTTAATTGATATACTGTTATTAATAAATGTACGTTGTTTCTTTTCTTTGCTGCTGCTTTTTCTTTTTGACCATTGCAGGGCAAGCTGACTGGTTCGTTGTTACTTTGTTTAGATGGCCTCCAATCGCCATGGCTGCTGACAGAAATTCCACACAACTCCAACAATTGGTGGCATTCTGGCTTACCAGTAGTGCTTATGTCAACAATATCAATTGACAGTTATTTGCGTTTGTATATATATTATGGACTAGGTGAGCAAGCAGTTGAGCATCTGTTCCCAGGGCTCAAGCTTTTGCTTTGCTTGTTTGTTAGGGATGCCCTATAAGGCAAGAATTGATGCCTGGCTCCCACATTTTTTAAGCAGCCATGGCCAATCAATGGCAAATAAAACTCAAAATAAAATACTATGTAGTTGTTTTTCGTTGGGCGTTTCCCCAAATTTGTTTTGTTTTCTGTATTTCATATACTTGATAAATACCCTTATTAAACTCTTTTATATACAGTTACACACATTATTTTCTATATTTGAAGTAAATACATTTAAAAACATAACTTTTAAAGTTTAAACGGATATTTTGCTATGTTTCATAAGCAATCGTCTATTTTGTTCCCTTTTTGAAAACTGGACCTTAGATGGATGGAAATACATTTCATTGACATCGACATAATTATCCTATTTTATGTTCGGCCCAGGGTGGCTAAGTGGTTTTGGTGTAAGTAAACATTTTTGATTATTGGTTGTAAAACTAGTCTACGAGTGTCAGATAAAACATTTTTCGTTTTTGCAAAACGATTCATTTAGCTGAAAAGATGCAGATGAAAGACAGACCTTTAATCTCATTAATTGTAGATATCAATCCTAAGGAGATATGAGTCCAGCTAGCAATCAGTGAAAAAATACAGTAGTAAAACAATTACATCATATCTCCTACATGCAACTGCAATTAAATGAGTTTTCCTAAATAATTCAATTTTAAACGCAAATAAGCTGGTTAAACATTAATAAAAAAACAAGCATTTTTATCTATACTATGCATATACAGTGGCAATATAATATTAGAAAAAAAATATCGATCACCCATGGGAAATATAACAAGTTTATTAACATCGAGATATGCAATAAATTTTTTTCACATAATAATAAATATTTCTTGAACATAAACTTCAAACTCATTGCAAGGTCTATTTGATTATTTAACTATAAAGTTAGTTTCGTGAACAGTGGATATAAAATCTTCACAAAAAACATAACATGATCATTCAGAATCTTTGCATGATTAAATTCTTCGTTGGGAACATATGTCGTAAAGATTTTGAATAAAAATGATTGCAATTCTTCTGTGCTTTATTTTCCTCGATCTAATTAAGTCAAACACAAAAATAGCTATTGATTTAGTATTGTATTCTAAAACGTTCCAGATTGAAAAAAAAAACAGTTACAAAACAAGCATTGATTGTTGATCTTGTATTGATATAATTAAGGAATAAGGAATCATTTTTTGTGTATTATGGGGTGAAAATTTCTGTCGGGGCGTGGTATAATCCAATGAAGCCCGAAGGGTTTTATGATAGATTTGACCACGCTTCGACCGAAATTATCACCTCATAATATTCAAAGAATGATTCTTTATTACTTATATTCATATTATTCCAATTTGTACACTTTAAAACAGCATTATCTTAAAACCACTATTTTTTTTATGTAGCACATGCTATGTATTACTACGCGGCGCAGCCAATACTGTTTTTCGGTTATGGTATAAGACACGCCCATTTTGTGTCACTCAAGTTTTATGAAGCTATTGGGTTTTAGGGTTCAAAATTGATTCGTAATGTTATCACAGACAAAGACAGTTAAAAATGTAAATATTTATATTTTGAAACATATTAAATGCATTGGATGTAAAATTATGAGAAAAAAAACGTCTATAAAGTTTTTAGATGTAATATTAAATGGGCATTTTTTCTTTGTTTCATATAAATATTAAATTAACAATATTTTTAAAAGAATCAATACTTTTGACACTTGGGTGATTCTCTAATACATCTTCGGAAACTTTTGCTACTCATGCAGTATAAAAGAAAGTTAATGGCAAAATTGATATAATACATTATTTGAAGACAGTGTTGAATAAGGAATAGATGGAAATTCTCCTTTCGTCTTTTCAATAAATCGTTGACCAGTATAAAAAATCTAAATCCGTGACTAGGCAGATTAAGAATGAGGAATACAGAGGAAACAATAATGAGCATAACTGTCAAACGCACTTGAGCCTTGGATAGAATATTGAACATAGGGGAAGTGGAGGCGTACAATTGCCCCCGGCTCATTCGAAATTGTCGGAAGTAAAACCTCCGTATGGAGCAAATAACGGCCAGATTGAAGACAAAAACAGCCACCATAGGTATTATAAATGTTATAACGCTGTCAAAATACGTGATAAGACGTAACACGTGATAAGAGCTCTCTCGCACTCTACATAACTGCCGCTCGCTATCATCAAGATGGTCTATTTTCAAGGTAAAAAAACAGTAGGAATAAAATAAAACAGCAAAAGCCGTTACAATAGTCAGAGCAATTAAGACTCGCTGTCTTGAGCACAGTCTGTGGCCTTTAAGGGGATGGCACACGACGATGTATCTGTCCAGCATGATAAGAACCACGTACCAGACCGACAAAAAGCTGGTCACGTGGGTAATGTAAATGGAAATCACGCAAAAGACCACCGATTGTGTGGCCAATCTATTCAGACTGCCGATCCAGCTGACGAGCAACGCAGAGAGAAACCAGGTATCAGACACGCTTAGTGCCGCAAGATAAACGCTGGATGGCTGTTTAGCAAAGCTTGTGAAGACGAACACTCGAAAAGACAAGGCGTTTCCGATAATTCCGAAGATGCAGAGCACTGGGATGAAAAATTTGTAGAGAATATGTACAAAATCGTAGAAGTGTTCATTTTCATCCGAGTAATATGTGGTATTGTCAGACACAGATGTGTTATAAGATATGTTGGTAATAAATGTTTCTTCTCCAACCATTGGTAGAACTGAAATGTTAAATCTTTGGAATTAGGCATTATCAAATATGCAAAATATAACAGTTTTCTTTGATGGAAGCATCAATTGCATTGGTTAATTGAGAATGCATGGATGGGGTTACTCAAATATTTATTTAATGAAGTTCAGAAGAAGGAAAAGCCTTTGTTGTTAATTATCCATTTGTAGTGGTTTTACTTATCTAATGAGCTGTCTAAATGAAAATAAATTGAATTCATCTCGACATCAATGAAAAGGAAGCGAGGGAAGATTGATTTACTTGTAACGTTGCAACCAAGTGCATCTAGCGTCAGTGAAGTTTCATATAAACCCTTTACAATGTAGAAAGTGAAATTTTGCTGGGAACGAATCTTTATTTAATTTACAGATTGAATGGACCGTTCTGTAAAACTTTATGTGCAAAATTTTAATATATCTATATCTATCTTGTTTTTAATTTGTTTTATAGTAAGAACATCCTTCTTAGCATTTCTAGAAAACTTATCATTAGTGGATGTAACAGAAATGACACGTCGTAGCGTCTGTGAATTACTATCTTAAAGTAGTAGGTTTGTTTATCCTTTGTCGAAAAATATAAACTGCAAATCATATTAAAACACATAATGAACACATTTTAGAACACATAATGAAGTACAAAAAATGGTTTACAATCAGAAAAAATATGATATTGAAAAGAGCATTGTTTACATTACAAAGAATCTCGCTTAAAATTCGAAAACCGAGTCCAAATTTAAACTGACTTTTTGAAATGCCTTATATAATGCTAACATTATATAAATTAAAAATGAGTGGAAAATATTATTTGGAAATGCAAACTTTGATCAAAATTGTCTAATACCAACCTTTAAGAGTTGAAGTGTAGGAATATTCTTGCATTTAGATATCCACAACACTACTGACGCTGTGAGTTTTGAACAACATACATCAAAGGACACGCTCTTTCAAATACAAATGCTAACTAATTTCCACCATTAGATTTCACACACTGTGTATTCGTCCGTCGTTCTTCACGCAAGTCATCGCCACTGAGTTGCTAATCTGGCAGAGAGAAGTATTTATACTAAGTACGTATACCATGAAACTCTACGATCACACACGCTGCCTCGTACAACTCATACAAATCGATGTCTGAGATAAAATCGATGAGGTCTGGTAGTTTGTTTGAAGTTTTGGTATCCTAAGGTGAAATCCGAATCAGACACTGCAAATGGTTTGGAAATCGGTAAAAGCTGGTCTATTCTGTTTTAAATTTATTTAATTAATTAACTGGAAATAATTGGCCAATATCGGTAGTTCTTGGCAAAATAAAGAAAAGCAACATTCTCCAACGCCAAGATTGTCATTTCATTGGTTTCATATAATGGATGATAGCAGGAGACATTGAGGAAGCATTTATTGGTAGAGACTCACGTTATCATCTTTCTACTTTGTCAATTCAAAGCATATAGCAGTGTTTCTTTTAAATTAAAATAAATAGAAACATCAAGCCATAAGTATCTACAAAAGGGTTCTGTATGTAGCTCGGAGGCAAGGAATACTCTTTGGCCCGGTGACTGCTTAATTGAGAAACGCCCCCTTGCTTGATTTTTTGCACCAAATATTAATTGTTATAAATGATTTAAAATTATCTTTTATAGTCCCTGCTTTTGCAGCCAGTTGCTTAGTTCAAAAGCAGACAATTTGGAAACCTCTTTGCTGAGATGAACGACTGCAAGTGATTTACTCTGGTGGCAAGTCTATAAAAGTGTTGGACATGAATAATACTTTAGATTTAGTTTAGATTTAGAATTGCATAACATTTCAAAGATTCAAGTCTTCATCACATACTGCATCCTTGGTTTGGAAATTTGAATAACCGTCTTAAGGTGTTTTTTTTTCTTCATTCATTCCTCTAAAAGTGCCTAATGGTATAGTCTACATATAATACATTGTTTAAATAGATGTTATAAGAATGCTATTTGCCTCTAGTACAAATTCGCCGAAAAATTCCCCCAGTTTGCTTTGCACAGATATACCGCGCACCTATAAATAGTGATTGGTACGAACACCGAACTCATAATATTACGTCACAATCTCTAATACTCATTGAACAATCTCTTATGAAGCAATGTAATTATGGCTGTTCTAAGTCATCAATACACACTTTGTATAGTACAAGTGTAGTAGCTGAAATTGCTGTAATTAAAACATGCTAAAATACGCTTTATCAACATTATTCAACACGCACAAATTTCTTCAGGAATGTCACAGTAGTATAGTGAGTTTTATATTAGCTCAAGTTAATCATAATGATCTACATCAATGAACAAATCATTTACATTCCGATCCGCTTTAACACTCGTATTAGTAATAGAGTAATTACTAAAACCGTCCCTGTGCTTAAGTTTTAAAATATTCAGTCACTTACATGTAGCATCGGGGGGGGGGGGGTGTTACGCAGCAGACATTTTTTTTCTAAAAAAAAAAAAATGTGGTAGCATGTAATGCATATAATAAAGGAAGTGAAATTGAAATTGAAGTTGCAGGGATTTCTATCCCTCCTTTCCCGGATTAGGACTTTGATGGATGATTTAAAAAAAAGATATTTTTGTCAAATACTCTGATAGTTGTGTTGTTTTTATAAATCAGTCTCAAAATGATGTACCTAAACTTTTTCTTCGAGTTTGCAAAGTACTTCTCATAAAAAATTGGAGAAAAATAACGACATACCTAACTTTGGCATGTGCCACCGCAAAAACGAAGTCGATGACATCGTCATTTTTGAAATGATATTAATGATATTAATTCAGAATCATGATATGTCATATTTGATTTAGATAAATAGTCTATTGCATTATTTTTTTAAACTTTTGTTTTCTCTCACAAGAACGCTTACCATCACTGTGTTCAATTGAAAAAAGAATTGAATTTCATAGTAACATTTTTTGAAATTTTACCTACTAAAAATCTAATTTATTTTTACGTTATTTTTTTTATTGATTTCGATATACCTTTAGTTACTCGTGTATCGTCGTCCTTAGATATACTCGTATATTTCTGCTGAATGTATTGCTTACACGTAGTGAGATGAATTAAAGTTACTCTACCATACTACTGGACACCATAGAATAATAGAAAAGCAAAGAACGGTAACACAAAGCTTCATATTTTGAGTTTTGATAAGGATTGATTTGGCGGTTTTATCTAAAAGTTCTTTTAATCGCATTGAACTAAAGATTCATTTATACATACGCTAACATTACTAAACATATTACTAATCATTTGTTTAAGTTGCAAATGGAGTCAATTATATATCTTATTGGATTGTGCTTGTATTAGAATGGAATCTCCGTTTGAATTGTTTTTATCAGTACAATTACCTCTGATAGCAGCTTGCATTGGACATCGTTAACCGAGTCCATATCTTTGCCTGGTCATTCATTGCAGACCGCCAGATGAGTTCATTGACCGCCCCTTCTATTCCGGCTATCAATCTTTATACGAATGTGTCACGATGAAAAATGGCTACCATTTGTCAGGATTATTTTGAAACTTATATCGTTATTATCTCATTACCTAAGCAGAGCCACCACAAAATATCGTGCGAACAAAATAATAAAGACGCCTTTGCGTCATATAATGCGGGATCTTATGAACATAGACTAATTGAAATGTAGGATAGGATTTTCATATAACTATCGATCAGAATAAAAGCATTGTTTTAATGTGTTTGCATTTTGTGGTAATTGAAACGGCCGTAGACACGAATGGAGCTTTTTTAAATTTAATTCTTCTAATTTTAATTTATAGAATCATGGATAACTTGGGTTTATCTGTGTTTCATCTAAATTTGAATGTCAAATATCGCATTACAAGTGATATGAAGAATTCAGAATTCTTGTTTTGCCAACGAAGCTTAAGTGTTCTCATTATTTGTTTACATAATACGTTGTATTCGTATACGTTTCAATTAAGTCTTTCTTTTGATGATAACATTTCTTAACACATTGAATTTGTTTATCTGTTTGCCATGTGTCAATATGCGAACTATAAAACAATTTCTATAAAGTGAATTATCTGTAAAAAAAAATTGATCTGAAATCTTGCATTCGTCCTTTAAAGGTGTATCAGAAATAAAATACTTTGCTTTAGAGTATTAAAATATATACTTAGTCTAGAATAATTTGAATAGCAAGTATCATTACCTAATTAAGGCTAAAAGAGCATGATAGCAAAGTTTTGTATTTGAACTCTGTATGTTTTAATTCTGTAACAACATCTAGTCAGCAATAGAGAGATTAAAATTTGTCTAAGTAAGTATCAAAACAATTATATTGCTATTAAAGCTAATGTGCAGAGCCCTTGAAACGATTTTCTCCATCAATTAGCAAGAATATTAAATTTCTGGTTTTTTTTTTTAAATTGAAACATTAACGTTAACGTTAACATGTAAACGTTATTACATTTGTATTTATTTGTATTGCTCTGTCTTGCTTTGGCCTTCAACTTAGGTATATCTCGTCGACATATTATCAATAAACAATTGTTAATTCTATTCATAAGTCGACTCGATATATCCCAGTGAACTTGATATAAAAGATACTGTACCAGAGAGTCTGCGTCATCTGTTTCATATTTGGATATTTTACTGGAAAGGGGCATCGATGGTAACCTAACAACAGAACTTTATGATAAACATGTCAACTTTCCTTTCTTTCGTGGCAACATACCTTCTTCACCTGCATATGGAATTTTTGTCTTTCAGTTAACTCGGTACGCAAAGGTATACTCTATGAACAGTTTCTAAGGTGAGGCAAGCTACTGACAAACAAGTTGATAAAACAAGACTATCAACAGTCTCGAATGAAATCATCTTTTTGTAAGTTTTACATGTATGACAGATACAACGACCTTGTCAGCAAATACAATCTTCCACTGGGTCGTATGCTGACTGACGTTTTTCATACTTATTGTTAGAACATAATTAATCACCTCATTGTCTGTGGACTTTTCCATTTTCCCAATTACGACAGAGAGCACATGACGGGTGTGACGGTCAGAAGAGAATGCTCACTTCTCCATGGCACCTGATCGTACCTCTTATTTTTTTTTGATGCCCGTGTTTGCTCTGCTCCTGTTTTGTACGTATCGAGTGAAATAATCATGACTGCGTCTATGTTTTAAATAGATTGAATAAATATAGCAAACATATGTCATGAAATTTTCAAAAAATACCACACAAGAGTTCATCTTAACCGAGTGTCGACAATAAAAGTACTTATATAATAATTCAAGAACAGGAAACAAAGAACAGCTATAACAAAAAAGAGCACAAAGAGCTTTATATATTTTTATATATTTATATATTTAGTTAACTGGCTTAGTATCTATGAAAAAATTAAAATATCAAACCGTGAACTCTCTCAAAAATCCATATATATCAGATCCGACACTTTAAAGGCACTTAGTGCATGTTGTTTATTCTATTCAATGCTATATATATATATATATATATATATATATATATATATATATATATATATATATATATATATATATATATATATATATATATATAAAAGAAAGTTATAATGTCATGGTTAAAAATTAATCTTCATTGTATAAAGATTGAATAATAGAAATTTGCTGTGCAGGAAAAACATTTATGACTAAAACTATCAATAAAATATCTTTTCCGAAATCTTAATCAGTCCGTTTGACATCACTTGTCTGTAGCATACTTGTTTCTCGCCATCGCCCAATCTCGCCATCGCCCAATCTCGCTCATACTTCATCTACGGAATATCCCTGGAGGGAAGTGGCTGTCAATAATATATCTGGGTTTAACGGTAGGGCCAATGCAAACTGTTGGTAAAATCTTTGTTCGAATCATTTATTTTTACTGTTGACCCATACTACTTTATACTTCACTTACGGAGAGTCTTTTGATAAAGTATGTAACGTGATTTAAGATAAAAAGACAAGTGAAAAGCTGTCAATGTGAGAGAAAACTGGTTTTCTTTTATGTGAACTTTATCCATAATCCATCTTGATGCCAATCCTGTATCGATATACACTACCTATCCAGAGAAATGGAGTACCCTATATGCAATATTCTGCGACAAAAATAATTCAGTTAAACAGCTGGTATTTTCCCATAATCAAAAATCAAAATTCAAGTAATATGCACATCCCCAATTTGTGTCTAGTTGACCTGCAAAACAACTATTTCCTATCTTGAAAACTGTCGGAGGAATTAATCATATATTAGTAGTCTCCTATATGCAATATTCTGCGAGAAAATGAGTAAGTTAAACGATTAATGTTTTCTCTTAATGATTAAAAATCAAAATCCAAGTAATATGCACATCTCTGATATATGTACAATTGATTAACAAAATATCAAATTCCTATCGTTAAAAAGATGTAGGAGGATTTATCTGTACAATGGGTGTACCCTTTTGGCAGCCGCCCGCCCATTTTCAAATTTCAATAACTGGATTTTTCCTTTGGGAAAACCAGATTAAAAACCCTCCATGAATTTCAACACCATCCTACTACTAGGATAATAGAATTCAGTTTTAAGAATTCTTTTTTTAAGAAGTACAATATCTTTAAATTCAGAATTAATAACGGATGCCTTGTCATTAAAATACGTTTTTTATAGAATATAAAGCATACAAGGAGCGTTAATATTTCTGATAAAAATAAAGAACAAAATTTTAAATCATAACTGTAGAAAATTATCATCAAATCAGGAACGACTTAAAACTGCAACAAAAGCATCAACAACAACAGTTTAGAATTGAAAATATTTTATATTCTGTAACATGACTTATTCCTGTTCGCTCCTTGGGGAGCATAGGGCCGCAACCACTCCTCGCCAGCGGACTCTGTTTTGGGCGACTTTCTTTAACTGGGCCCAGGTGAAGCCTGCCTCTTTTGCCTCTGACTCTACTGATCTTCTCCAGGTTTGCCTAGGTCTCCCCACCTTCCTCTTTCCCTGTGGGTTCCAATCCAGTGCCTGTCTTGTGATGTTTTCTGGGGATTTACGTAGAGTGTGGCCTATCCATCCCCATTTTCTCCTCTTTATTTCAATGTGGATGGGATCTTGTTTGGTCTTTTCCCATAGGCTTGTGTTTGATATGGTGTCTGGCCATCTGATGTTAAGAATATGGCGGAGACATTTGTTGACAAAAGACTGGAGTTTGTTGTTTATCGTTTTTGTTACCTTCTGTAACATGAGATTAGCGAATTTTTGTTTGCGAAAATCTTTTAATGTAGGTAAATGTGTGTAATCATGTAACCTAAATACGAGTGTTTCACTGTTATTTCTATCTATTGACTGTTTAACTTCGCAGGTGACAATAATTCTCATAGCACAGGCTATGAGTGACCGTGAAAGTTATTGTGTACAAGTGAGGCCATTCGAAAGGCTCGGTTTCGTGCAATTTTATAAATTTCACCTCCCCATATAATATAGATTCTGAAGTAAAATTGTTTTTGTGACAATGAAGCATGTGGTTTCGAAAGAGCGACATTACAGACCGTACATGAATAGAATATATAAATGTAGTTTCGAGAAACTATAGAAGTTGATTTCATGAAAAATGATGTTGTGAAAAAACCAATCATAGTAAAATGGCTAGATTTCTCTTTTTATAACAGTCGATTGGATAATGCTAACAATGTAATAGGTGAACTGTATGAAAATGTATTGAATAGCAGCGTGTGGTGTATACATTACTACTGTCAAAAAGCAGATAAAAAGCAAGAAAACAAATACGTTAATATAGGAACATTGTTATTCTTTGTCGTATCGACATGAAACGATAAAAAGATGTACTCATCTTTATGGAAATATCTAATAAATGCAATGTTCACATTGCCAACAAATCCATAGGACCATCAGTAGATTAATGGCATGGGAAGTTGGCCATAAACTGAAGCAAGATATTACAGCAGGTTACATAATATTAAAGCAACCTATCATTGAATGGTCTGTAGCTTACCATGAACAGGAAATCAATCAAAAAAAGCTGCTGATATAGAACCTTCGGAATAAAACAAAATCAACGGCACAATCCTTTGTAACACAAGAAAATGCCAGCAAAATAGAGAAAAAAACCTAATCGAATGATTAAAAAGTGCCAAAAAGTTTCATTTAAAATATTATGCATGTATGTGAAGTAATTCCTAAACGAAGCAGCAAGGTCTCAGAAAAGAACAACATATGGCAAAACATAAGAACCATTCTGTGAGTTTCTCATTAAAGATTCCATGCAATCAGTAAATCTGATAGCAATTGTATTTGACACGGATGCCTGTTGGTATTGAAGCTGAGCATCCTTAATTTCAGGTTGGAAGGAACTATATCTGCAGGCAGAGATCCCATTTTAAATATGAATGCAATTTATTTCCTACTCCTCAAACAAGATTTTGCTCTTTAATCGATTAAACGCGTTCTGAACATTAATGATGAAATTCCAATTATTGTTTCCAGAAGCAAATTCACAGTAAGGTAGACTAGCTCTGAGCGTTAGAAAGGATAAATTGTATACTGTATTAAAGCCCTACTAACCTTCACACGAAGGTTAGTATCAAGTTAAATTTTTGTATTGATCGCCAGTCATTAATCAAGACAAGTGTTACCAGTATTCTATGGGATTAGTCATATCACGAATTCTTTTTTAATGGATTTGTTTAGCATCGTGATCACATTACCCTATATATGTTTGATATTATTCGACAAATTTATGTGTCATAAAATTTGTACCGACAAATTTACCATGATTTATTGATACAGATAAAGTAATTTGCTATTCAGGTGTATTTTATTCAGAACTGAATAGGTTTCATTAAAAAAAAAGGAAATTTAATCAATTGAACTCCCGAAATTTCTTATTAAGGTTAAGGTCAGCAAAAGAATTTAGGCAGTCCATTTGGTACCAGATCCATTATGGCATGATAATGAATTTGACATTTTCCCCTTATATTATATCACGTTAAGAAGATTATGAAAAAACAACAATTTCTTGACATTCTATTTCAAATCACTTCAAAGTTTAATATTAGACTTCTGATATCATTTAGAGGAAGAGGCAAACACACATTAGATACCTCCTGTTTTGTTCTTTGAATAACTGTAGGCGCTATGCATATACTTCATTAATCCGATATTGAACACAAAAATTAAAAGATTTGTTACTGAGTTTCTTTCTATTTCTTCAATCCAAACATAACACGGTAAGGATTAACTTTTTTGACTTTAATTATAGAGACGGTACAGCTGAAAACACATGTGTGAATAACTTCAGATTTACCTATTGTATCGTAAGGAAATAAGAAATAACGTTGATTGTAGTTGAAATACATAAAATCCCTTTCACATACCTAATTAATGTAATTATAAGCTTCCGGAAATTTAAGTGTCGTACAAACCGGAATAATCTTATATGAACCACGTGGACTTTGATTGACAGTACTTGGCACGTGCTAAAAACTAGAAGATCTTCGTCCGACTACGGTCATAATGGTATACGAGGTTAAAGAGACTCTCTAAACGGAACACATCATCACTTTCTCGATAATTAATTCATTGTTTACCAATTTCGGTTCATTTTAAAATGAACATACATAAATATGCCAAATAACTCCTCAAGGGGACTCATTTAGATATTTAAAATGAATTTTAAATTAGGTTGTAGCAACTTCTATGATAAACACGCAAAATACATGCGTACAAAATAATTGTGCTTATTTTAAAACCTTTGAACAATGATTACATGGGAGAAGTAGAAAAGGCATATGTTTATCAACAAACATGTCCAGGAGAATCTTCGCGAGTCCTGCATGTGTTTTGCTTACAGTAAATACGCATGCGCAATAGTATAGAAGGCTGAACCCCGTAACAGGTTGCGATGTAAATATGAATGGGTTATTAACTTTAATGAAATAATTAGATTCATTTCATGGAGAACTTTGTAAACTTCTGAACGTTTATACATTCATGAGTAGTACAATATCGAACCCGACCGGATTTTTTTTCAAGCCGGTTTTTTGATAAGATGCGCCGTACTATCTCTTTATCGTCTTAAGAAAAATATCTATAAATATTTAAGAAATATTAACGTTGTAAAGCTAATATTTGTGGACTTTTTCTATGCATAAAAATCGTTTAAGCTTTCTTCAAAATAGTTTAAAAGGTTTAAGGTGGATCTCATTGGTAGTTTGATGACTTAATTATAACGGCTCCTATCTACGAAATATCTAGTCTCCTTTCTAGCTTGGTAATCTGCCATACCAGTGAAGTACCAAACTAAAAATAAAGATTTAATGCATTACTCAAACAAGTATGAGCATATTTACCTAGAAATGTAATATCGCTGTAATTTTGTGATAATTTAATAATTGATTACAATAATAATCTGTCCCTTAAGCTTTACCATTGAAGCATGAAGAATGATTTGTTGGGAAAAAAGTTTAATTGATGATTTTGTTTCAATCCTTATAAATGATAGCAGTAAAGTAAAATATACAAGGTTGTCCGATTCCTTAATACCTTGGTCTTTTATGGGTTTTTTTTTTCATGGGAGAAAACTGTTTTATTTTTGTGTTCCCATTTGAACATATAGATATTAAAATGCATGAATCGTGTATGATTATCACACTCGATTTGATGTCTAGATAACTTTATAGGTGTTAATGCCTTTAAGTCTTGATATAGTGCATATACATGTACTAAGGAAATTGCCAAATACTACTTAGCACAACCAATGCATTAATTTTAAGAATTAATGGATTATATATATTTACAATAATATGTCCAGAATAATCAGTCTTGACAATGTGTATTTGTCAAATGGCATAATTTAGTAAGAAGGAATTAATATTCTTTTACATGTAGAATTATGAAGTGATCAAATATAGTCGGGGATGATCAAATCCAAAGTCCGAAGGGCTTTATGATAGATTTTATCACGCCCGGCCTTATTTGATCACCTTAAGATATTCCAAGAATGATTCTCTATTTCTTATATGTAGATTATTTTCAACAATTCTTAAATTAAAGTTACGTATTGATTGTATTGGGTTATGCATTACAGAAATCGATTTGTAGTGCTGTCACAACCAAAACACTGGAAAATGTTATAATCTTAAGTAAATAGCATGATTGTATGATTAGAACAAACATTTTGTAGCTTCTCAGCAAGCTTCTCGTATTTCCAAATGTTTTAAGTGCCTGTATAGCACAGTGTGACAAGTTTTGAAAATAAAGCAAACTCATTGACAGAAATCACAGTTCATTAAACTGAGGCACCTTTTTGCAGGAATTTTGTTTTCCAGTGAATCGGTCTGTTAAAATAAATTGATATACTCTTATAAAGCGAAAATTACAAAGTTATCAGAGTAATAATCTAGACTAATTTAGACTTTATAATTAAGAAATTTTACCAGCCATTTATATATCATAAAAACGGTTACTTTTTGCATTAAACTCTTTGTTCATCGCGAACCAATTTGAAACAGAAATTTAGCTGCCATTGGAAGCGATAGGCCTATATTTTATCGAAATAGTATTAAAAATATTCGCCACGTTCTTTAATTAAAGACCTGTTTTCGTTTCGAGATCTTCCAGAATTATCATTAAATATTTTATTATAAAACTAATGGCTCACCGTAGAAAATTAGGACGCGACCAACGACGAGATACAGGATATTAAATACAAACACCATTTCTGACAGTCATTGTGGCCCACATGTATTGAGAAAGTTAAAACCATGTTACGGAATGTCTGTGCCTGTGTTGGCTTTGTTATATTAGTGTTGGTGCTCATCATTCTTGTACGGACCGCCACGTTCTCCGTGAGGTCAGACTCGGTAAGAAGCTGTCGTCTGACCGACAGCGATTTCATCCGGGCTACAGATGGGGTCATCGGCAAGTTTCAGTCCGCTTTACGATTTAAGACCATTTCAACAAACCTGCACCAGTATGACAGGGCTGAGTTACAGAAGATGGTGGACTTTGTGCAATCAGGTGACACCATTTGTTGTTTGGAGGGGTTTACAAATACGGCGTGCCATGACAGTTAAAATCATATGGTTTTAGAAGCTTGAGAAAAACTTTGTAAAATACTTTTTTATGAATGGTGTCCCGGCATGCATGTTTAATACCATTTGGTTGCTAATGATATCCACTGCTATGGAAACGAATGAGAGATGTCAAAATGGCAAATATAGAAATAACTTACATTCAATTTGTATTAATTAAGCTACTTCTAAGTCCAATGGAATGCATGGAATGGTTGAGCAGCAGATATAAACTATCAAAAGCATGTAATGAAATATTGAAATGTCTGGTACACGTATTGTTAGTTTAAGTCTTTTTTAGAAGCCCGAATAGTTTTCTAATTAAAAAATACCCTTATGTTTATAATATACAAAAGAAATATGTAAATATTCCATATAGTAAAATGATAACCCGTTGCTATGGTTCATGTACATGTATAAAGGTACAATACCGATCAGACCCAACCTAACACCAGAGTCAACTCCAACTAAACCTCGGGTTTACTTTTGGGGTTTACTTTTTGAAAAGTTGGGTCCACTCGGAGTTTACTTTGGAATTACTCGGGGTTAACTTTACTTTGGGTGTATTTGGAAATTGCTTTTGACGTCAACTGTATACGCACTGAAGTGTGGAGTAGACCCGTCTTTTATCTTACCATCCTACTGTCTGTAATTCCTGTCCCTTGTATATTCCGAATACACAGTTAGCGTCTGCTGTCAGGGGTATACTTCTGACCGGGTTTACTTTCTGTATCCACTCTGGGTTTACTCCAGGTCTTGACCACTCTAGTAAACCCAGAGTAAATCCAGAAAGTAAACTCAGGGTTTAGTTGGGGTTCACTTTCTGTTAGGTTGAGTCTGATTGGTACTGTGGGGATATTGAAGAAATATATTACATTATGGTTGTTTATACAATTGGTCATTATTGATTTTGAAAATTTTTTTTTTACCTTTACAGAGTTAGTAACTATTCATTCAAATCTATATTAGAAGTAGTTCGCTGTCTTTGACGACCTAAAGCAATATTAGCAAACATTTATAAGTGCTATTATCATGAAAATTTGTGTTCCTGAAAAAAATCATCAAAAATTCCTACCTATATATTTGAAATCTCCATTGGCTGAAAAGCATTATTTCGTCTTCGTGATATCTGTCATCATGGCAATTAAGTTACATAAAAGACATAAGGGTGCGTTACTTTTCAGACCTTCAGTATACATGTATATATATGGTATTTGTGTTGCCAATTAATGGCAGTTTGAATTAAGCGGTATATTGATTTTGCATGTGTTTTTTTTTCAGCGTTTCCCGTCATTCATTCGTCAACGTTGGTGACCCATGATGTGGTTAACAACTACAGCTTGCTGTACAAGGTTCAAGGTTCGAACCCAGCGTTACGGCCCTACATGCTGTGTGCGCATCTAGACGTAGTTCCGGTGAACAGAGACGCATGGGAAGAGGACCCGTTTGGGGCTAATATTAAGGACGGGTTTATATATGCTCGAGGAACAATAGATGTCAAGCAAATTGTAATGGTATGTCTATACAACGTTAAAATATGCGATGCTTCAAAGTTGGCTAGTATTTGTAAATTCACTATTATAGACAAGATTGCCGATTATTTCATTGCATGTTGATGTATCGGGTTTACTAGCGTAGTTTTATTGAGAGGCCGCCTAATTGCAAATGAGAGATAGAACTTTCTCTGTTGTATGCAGTGTAAAAGGGATCCCCTTCCCGGCTCAGTCTTCAAATCAGCACGATTTGCTTTGCTCCATTTCAACATCTACATCAAACGCAAACTCGGTACACACACCGCTGCTCCTCAGAATGAAGACGGTTTAATTGCGCAATTAAGAATACAAACCAAAGAACTAAAAGATCCTTAATCTGTATTGCAAGTCTGTTGTTCATCGATTGAGTGACCTATTGAAAAGTTTTTGCAAGCAAATTCTGTTACAAACTACACGCAAATATCTGAAAGGTATCTGTCAAGGGGTAGCTGATATATTTTATATTCTGGGCTACATTTGGGAACAATTAAGAAGAACTCCAAGGCCTTTTGTGGAAACGACGCTTTAGATATTTATTGTCGTATTTGTGAATCAATAAATCTTTCCACATGAACATCTAGGTGATCTATAATCATATACAATTATAATATTACTAAAATACTCTCTTTCTCTACATTCACTCATTAAATTTATCTTTAGTTAAATAATATTTAAATTACATATATTTGATTAAAATGACTCACCAAGTATAACAGGAAAATGAACTAATATATAGTCGGGTTGAAAAACTATGAAGTTTAAAATTTCAACCGTCTGTCTTGGATGGCGTCGTGATTCTCAATTAAAGTTCGTGCTCAAAGTTAGATTAAGCAAACGGACATGCGCACTCACTCACTCAAACCCGAAAAACCAGTCTAACACACCCATTCATTCACTGATCCACCCGCCAAACGTAACCACGTGACCTCTCGTACTACTATCATACTATGAATGAATGAAGCAGTGTGAACGTAAACAAATGAACAATGGGAAATGAAAACAACATGAACGCAAATATGGTTACTTATTAATTAAAATAATTAATCCTGTGACATTCTCCCCTGTCTGGAGAAAAAATGTCTCCTGACATTTTGCTTCAGATCAATGTGGACACCAATTCTGAAAACAATATAGCGACTGAAAATAATAAACATAAAACTATACATTTTCTGTGACATTCTCCCTATGTCAGACATACCAAACTTCAACTGGCTGGGACCCCATTACCCATTCTCCGTATCTGTCAGGTTTACTTCTCTCTCTAATAGACCTGCGTGGAATGAAAACATTAGTATCTGGCAACACATCATCATCTATATTTGGTAAAGACAAATTAGAATTATGTGATAAACCAGATCTGGATAAATCAACAGAATGGATAGGAAATCCATGATCTGATTCTACAGTCGAAGAATCGAACTGTGTTGTTATCGAGTTTCCACGACCAACGTCGATATTATCTGCGCCTGATATATCGAAATTATGATTGCCCGTTGCACCGAAAGATTCACTGGAATCATTCCCATGGTAAATACGTGAAGTATTAGGCGTACCCTTGGGTATATTTTCCTTACCTGACCTTTTCTTTACCATATAGGTAAACTCTGAATCATCATCATCATCCTCACTTGAATCAGATGATGTCGACTCTGATTCTGCTAACACCTTTTGACGTCTGTCTCTCCTCTTATGTTGTCTGTCTGATTCTTTGGGAAATTCTGTATCGACAGTATCTGAAATGGACATGAAAGGTAAAATTAAATTTCTATGTAAAGTTCTTATTGCACCTTTTCTGGACTCTTTCTGCACCTTGTATACCGGAATGTCTGGATTGGGCATGTCCACAATAACATATGGATCTCTTTCCCATTTGTCTGATAATTTACTTCTACCGGTTTTGTGCAAGAGCCTTATCAAAACTCTGTCACCAATTTCTAATTTTGAATTTCTCACTCTAAAATCATAATGTCTTTTTGATCTTTCAGAATTCCTTTCTGTATTTGATCTTGCTACTTTGTAAGCATAGTCTAGTCTCTTTTTCAGTTTATCAACATAATTCTCTTTGTTCTTTGACTTCTCCTTAACTGTATCTATTCCGAGATAAGCATCAATGGCAAGCTTAGGGTGCCAACCAAACATAAGGTAATGAGGGGAATACCCTGTGGTATCTTGCTTGGTAGCATTATATGCTTGAACAAGAGGTGGCACATAGGACTTCCAGTCCTCTTTTTGGTGATACTCCAAAGTTCCCAACATCTTTATTAGTGTTTGGTTGAATCGCTCCACTACGCCATTTCCCATGGGGTGGTAGGGTGTCGTTCTACTCTTACTTACCCCAGCGACGTTACATAGCTCTTTGATCAGTCGACTCTCAAAATTCCGTCCCTGATCTGAGTGAATTCTCTCGGGAAAACCATAGTAGCAAATAAACTTTTCGTACAATGCTCTCGCTGTTGTTAATGCTTTCTGGTTCCGAGTAGGGATAGCTATTGCATACTTAGTAAAATGATCTGTAATTACTAGTATGTCTTCAATGTTACCTTTGGACTTTTCAAGTGATAGGAAATCAATACAAATCAACTCCATTGGTCTGGATGTTACAATGTTGACAAGTTCTGATTTAGGATGTTCTCTGGTCTTGCTCCTTATACAACGACCACATTGCCCTACCTTGTCCTTGATATCTGCATCCATACCTACCCAGTAGAATCTTTGTTTCACAAGCCAACTGGTTTTCTCACGACCTTGATGACCTACATCATCATGTAATCCTTTTAAAGCTAAAGCTTTCATACTCTCAGGTAGTACTATTTGTTGTACCTCGATTCCATCAATCACAGTATTTCTGACTAGTATACCTTTCATCAATTCAAAATTTTTCTTTTCTCTCCAAAACTTTTGAATCGCTATACTTTCTTGCTGTAAACTATCAAAATCTATCTTGTAATCTGATTCAAGTAAAATCTTGAGCCTACCAATAACTGGATCATCATCTTGCTCTTGTTGCCAGTTGACTGTGGACAACTCTTGTGATTCTAGTTCAGGTAACTCTTCACCTAATTGTCCAGTATCTGTAATGACCAAACTCTCAGCAAGTGGCAGAATTTCCCGGTCAATCTGAGCTGCTTGACATACTGCTTTAACAGCCTCTGGAAATATCTGTAGATTGTATGGACGCCTGGACAATCCATCTGCGTCTTGATTTGATTTTCCAGATCTGTAATATATCTTAAAATTGTAATTGCTTAAAGCAGCAAGCCAGCGGTGACCTGTGGCATCAAGTTTTGCAGAAGTTGTGACATAAGTCAACGGATTATTGTCCGTTCTAACTTCAAAAGAATTGTTGTACAGATAGTCTTTAAACTTATCTACCACTGCCCACTTTAAACACAAAAACTCTAGTTTATGTGCTGGGTACAACTTTTCACTAGGTTTCAAACTACGACTGCCATATGCAATTACATGCTCTAAACCATTCTGGTTCTGATAGAGAACAGCACCTAAACCTTCCGTGGAGGCATCAATATTCAAGATGAATGGTTTAGAAAAATCTGCATAGCTGAGAATAGGTGGATTGGTCAACTTACTGATAAGTGTCTCAAATGCACTTTGTTGCTTCTTATCCCATACCCAGGGTATCTTCCTACTGTTTCTCTGCTTCTTTCCTTTTGCTGTGGAGTGTCCTGCCAACAACTCTGTCAGAGGGTGAACAACTCTTGCGTAGTCTTTAATAAAACGCCTGTAATAACCAGTGAAACCTAAAAAAGAACGTAATTCTTTAATATTCCTTGGTACTGGCCATGACTTGAGTGCTTCAATTTTATCGGGGTCGGTTTTTACACCTTCTTCAGACACAATATGACCTAAGTATTTCACTTCACTCATAAAGAATTCACACTTGGATGGTTTAAGTTTTAAATTATGTTTTTCCAGTTTTTCAAACACACCTTCCAATCTCTTCAAATGATCATCAAAAGACTGAGAAAAGACCAAAATGTCATCTAAAAATATGAGACACTCTCTGAGATGTAAATCACCCATACAAGTCTCCATTAACCGCTGAAACGTGGCAGGGGCATTGGTTAAGCCAAATGCCATACGGTTCCACTCAATAAAGGTAATTTAGGGGGGTTGATTGGGTTTACGCAGGTACTCGTAGAAGTATTTAAATTAGGACTGGGAGTACTCAGGATTGGTCTTGAGTGTTCAACCTTTGGTGTTGTACCCGACAATGTGTTTAACAGAGTTTGCACTCTAGGTCCTATGTTTTTAACTGGAGAACCTAAAGCAAGTTTTTGTTTAGGGGGTTCTACTTTCTTAGGAGTACTGGACACTTGAAGTAACTTATTATACTCCTCTACTGTTAACACCATGTAACCAGGATGTTTATTGACCTTGTCAATGTACTTAGAGATATCTGTCTCTTTCTTTTCTAACTCTTTCTTATCTAACACCTTCTTTTCTAACTCTTTCTTTCCTTCTTCCTCACCACCTGAGGCCATGATTGGGTTGTTAAAATACAGAGTAAAAATAATTGATATATACACCAATGCAATACTCACCATGTGCTGAAGATAACTGATGGATAATCTTTTGAAATAAGATTACGGTAGCTCGAGTTGAAAACACCGCACGACAATACACAACACAGTTCGACTTTTTCTGTACCAGATGAAATAATAAATCATACACTGATTAACACTGGATACTTTGAAACCTTGTAAGAAAATAAACAAAATAAATAAATGTCAATATTTTCTAAGCTATGAGATAAATTTCACTGAAATACAAACATATGAAATTATAACCACTTCAACAGTCTCTCTTGTATCACAAGAAATAATCTGTAACAAGTCTGAAAAAAATGAATTATTATTTCTGCTGAATTATATCCATCTAATCGTATGTCATGAGCATTACGCAGCGCATGGTAAATGATGATATGAATTCATAAAATGACAAAAAATGGAATGATAGAAAAACAATGATCTGCTTTCTTACTCCCGCTCGAATTTCCTCGCTGTCAATCTGCTATGCCAAAGGTTAGTATAATCAACTGAACAACATGCAGTGTAGCGGTTAGCAAGGACAAATGATGTCTTAAGGTCTTGAGATTTTACAAATAAACTTTGGAATGTTACGCGGGTTTAACACACTTACCAGTGTATCACTTTCACACCATGCAACTATACATACAACAAACATATAAAACAATACAAATGAAATTGAACACATCAATTATGAGTCACAAATGAACACACTGGAGGTATCTGTTTAAGTATTCCTCGGATCCTAGAAATGTCAAGTTAATTGCATGCACTCTATAACGAATCGCGATAACGTTGGAGCTCACTGGAACTTCGTAAACATTATACCCTGGGCGCAGCCATTTTGATTGTGACGTCATCGAATCGGAAGTCGCTAAATAAGGAATTTCCACGGTGTCGTGACGAGTTTCCGGATATATATTGGATCCGCTCCTGTCGAAAATTCTCCTCGCTAGGTGAATACTTTTCACAGGTCGCTATGAGAATTCTTTTCACAGGTCGCTAGCTGAATTCTTCTCACAAATCACTAACTGAATATTTTACATAGGCTTCAAATAAACCCTCACACACAGGATAATACGATGTGCACAAATATATAAATAATATATGGAAAATTTTGGCGGTATAGGAAATCACAACAGGCATACATTCATCACCGAAAATTTTTCCTAAACGGCGCTCTGGAGTCCCAACGTGGGCGCCATTGTCAAGGGGTAGCTGATATATTTTATATTCTGGGCTACATTTGGGAACAATTAAGAAGAACTCCAAGGCCTTTTGTGGAAACGACGCTTTAGATATTTATTGTCGTATTTGTGAATCAAATAAATCTTTCCACATGAACATCTAGGTGATCTATAATCATATACAATTATAATATTACTAAAATACTCTCTTTCTCTACATTCACTCATTAAATTTATCTTTAGTTAAATAATATTTAAATTACATATATTTGATTAAAATGACTCACCAAGTATAACAGGAAAATGAACTAATATATAGTCGGGTTGAAAAACTATGAAGTTTAAAATTTCAACCGTCTGTCTTGGATGGCGTCGTGATTCTCAATTAAAGTTCGTGCTCAAAGTTAGATTAAGCAAACGGACATGCGCACTCACTCACTCAAACCCGAAAAACCAGTCTAACACACCCATTCATTCACTGATCCACCCGCCAAACGTAACCACGTGACCTCTCGTACTACTATCATACTATGAATGAATGAAGCAGTGTGAACGTAAACAAATGAACAATGGGAAATGAAAACAACATGAACGCAAATATGGTTACTTATTAATTAAAATAATTAATCCTGTGACATATCCCTTAGGAAATAAAACGTTCGGTGATAAACCAATAAATGTTTAATGGACAAAATATTATCTGATTATCTACAGAGACTGGGTGGTCAACATATTTGCCATCAGATCTTCCTTAACTTTTTTTTTTAGATATGGCTATAGCTAAAAACTTTTATTGAGAAAAAGAAAAAAATCCGTATATTTTACTTTTTAGATTTTTTTTTATATTCCTATGTAGATTTCCCTTTTTACTAAAATAGTCTAAAAATGGTCATCATCATTGAGCCCACTGAAGAAGATTTATAGGATTTTGAATTACCATTTGAAAATACATGGAATACAGATTTTATAATTAAAAGAAAATTGCAAGTGGGAAGCCGGTTGTCAGCTTCTTCATTTCAGCGTCGACGTTTTTTTTAATTTGGTATTCTTGATCATGAAATATGCATGGTTATGGAAACTAATTGCTACTACTCTCCCAGTATTAAGACTTTGGTACTCGGTCAATATCAAGTTTTTTTTTGTCTCAAGGGAGTAAAAGTAAAAGTCTCAATAATTTCCGAACAACTCTCGTATATCTCCTCTAAAATCTAAGATATGTTTTATTGATTGTTACGAAGGTAATCTATTTCAGACTTGGTAAATATATATCTTGGTAATCTTTATGTTACACTCTTTTGTATGCAAATACTACACTGATTGCAGATTCCAGTTTAACTGAATGTCAAAGTATGAATTGCATTATATTGATGAAAGACAATCAGTTTCAAAATACTAAGCTTCACGCTGTTTCTGTACACTTGCGCATCTCAGAAGGAAATTAAATATCCACTGTAAAAGATATTTTACGGATCAAAAAGTCAGATATGTGGTCAACATACTATCAGATGTCTTGAATATGATATTTTTGTAACTATAAAACTATTATTTAATAAAGAGGACAAATTTAAATGTCATGGCCTTTATTGCATTGTCATTTTTTAAATGATGCTCAAGACATCAATCTCCTTGAACACTAAATGATTGTTTACGAAATTTAACTTTTGCAAAGTTAGATGTAAATAAAACAGTAAAATTCTCTTTTTGGTGCTTGTCGTGTTGGTATGAATGTAGTTAGAATTGCTGTATAGAACAAATACAAGCGGTGTCAGCGATGTTTTACCATTAATTTTAATTCCCCAGGGCGTAATGGAAGCCACAGAGTTCCTTCTTAAATCTGGTCACGTCCCGAAACGAACCTTTTATATTGCATTTGGACACGACGAGGAGGTAAGTAAAATAACAATTACATTTTCAACAGTGAAATACTGTTATTTATCAATTGAATAAAAAAGTGATATTCTTTCACATTGTGAACGTATCTGAAAATGGTATTTTGTCACAGTAAAAGAGATTGTCAACCGGGAATTGCAACACGCAAACGTGCGAGTAAAAACAACCCGACAACACAAATCATGCCTCTCCACCCCCAACCCCCACAATTTAGATGATTCCTACCTCTAGACAGTGGCAGCGAATAAACATTCCTCAATTTCATTGAATAAAGTAGCTAAAATATGCATAATCTATTTATAATTTTCGAATTCAATACACCGCCTCGATTTGTTTTCGATAGTTATTTGTCCCTGGATCTATTTATACATAAAGAAAGAAAATTGGTGAATATGTCTTCAACTTTCAGACGAAATTTTTAATGATGTTACATTTTACGTGTTTAGTTAAATTGTTCAAATAATTTGTATCGATCATCACGTGTATCTTTCTTATGAAATATACAGAAAAGGCAATGCTTTGTAGTTGAATATGCTTACCGTACTTCGTTTTAGTCGATGGTGAGACGGGGGTTTTTGACTCGGCCTCCGCACTCCCGAAAATATATTACAAAAATTAATCCTAAGTTAAACCTACGAATGAAAGTCATTTGTTTGGAGCTGTACTTTTGATGCTTATGAAACCAAATTTATGTATCCATATAACTAATATATATATATATATCACTCCCTCGACAGGCAACATTTTCTACGCAGTCAAGGATTCAGTCTGACTTTCGTCGGAATTTCAATATCCTCTTACAGTAATGTATCAGTAAATCCCAACCCACTTATCCTATTATTGAAACCTTTAATCAGCATAATGAGACAGTCATATCACTTATTGGGTATATTCCAGTACGAAAACCCAGTCTTGTTAGCTTACGAAAATACAAATGTAAAACTTTTAGTTTGTTAGTCTCACCAGAAATATTTCACTGAAATAAACCTTAGAATAATTTTTTAGCTCTAAATAATTTTTCTTAGAGCTTATTCACTTGATTAAATGGAAATTCCGATTAGAAGACTTGAATAATCAAGTTTGTTGACATACACAAAGCTGCGAATGCTCGTTAGTTTGAATTGACTCGAACGAGGAACAGTTGTTGATGTTTAATAAAACAAATACTAGGCTAGCCTTATGATTCGAAATTAAAAATATTGAATAAGGATGCTTACTGGTGGTGGAATAAAAGTCTTATGAAACATTATTTCGGTAAGTTATTGTATATAAACACAACCAGAGCGCTCTGTTTTCATCGCGTCGTCAGGATGAACTCCTTGATAGTTAACGTAATTTGCAGTTTTATTAACTTCACAAAGCAAATTGAAGGTTGGAAGTGGGCTAAACTTATCAAAAATCTTGACAAACAAGAAAAAAGGGTCTTGGGTTACGGTTATGAATAACTTTGCAAAAAAGGTGTGTGTGTGTGGGGGGGGGGGGGGGGGGGGGCAACCCCCCCCCCCCCACAATAGCCTCCCGGTTCCGACGCCTGTGCTACGCAATTATGTGTTTCCCTTCATATTTGTAATCTAAATCTTTGACAAAATCAATTTTATATTAATTTTTGTAGTAGATATAGTTATATTGAAAGTACTAGCAAATCTTCGAAAATAGGTCACTGAAGCGTTGAAGCGAGGGGTTGTGTCAAACATATTTCGGACCGGAAGTATTTGATAAAGCATCACCCGTTTGATATAGCAATGGTTTATTACACGGGTAATATACACCACACGTATGAGATAAACAAATATATCACTCCCTTGACAGGCAAAATTTTCTACGCAGTCAAGGATTCAGTCTGACTTTCGTCGGAATTTCAATATCCTCTTACAGTAATGTATCAGTAAATCTCAACCCACTTATCCTATTATTGAAACCTTTAATCAGTATAAAGAGACAGTCATATCACTAACTGGGTTTATTCCAGTACGAAAAGTCAGTCTTGTAAGCTTACGAAAATACGATTGTAAAACTCTTAATTTGTCAGTCTGACCAGAAATATATCTGATGATGTAACATAGATACTTTGGGATTCGTCTCGGAATCTCTCATTTTTTCCACCGTCAAGATGCACAATTTTTGAAAAGAAATCCGTTATAAAAATATTTAATTATTTTGAATTTGTACACATACATGTATATTATTATTTAATTTAGGATGTATTTTTAATATCCTTGTTTTTTTTTTCAATTCTTATACGTGTACAATTTTTCTGTTACTTTATAAGCTACACTTCCGATCCAAAGAAACAATTGTCGCTTTGAAAATAGTGATATGTACTTTTTCTCGAAATCACTTTGCAATAATCGACCAAACTTAAGCAATTATGTATGGCTTTTTCTGCTGCCAGGCTTTTACCTAAGTAATTAAAAAATCCGTGTATATTTTGGACTCTTTATTCGTCGATTTGTATGTAACTTGTGATAGTCAAATGCTAAAGATCGCATCCGTATTGAATATATGCTGAATGCAATAACGTATGAAAAATATCTACTCGGGTATAAAACTGTTCTTTTTCTTCATTTTTGTTTTGTTTTCATATTTGTTGAAACAACCGAGACAGTTTGTTTCTGTACATGCATTAGGGCTCCGGATATTGAAAACAAGTTTAACTACTATTTAAAATATATTTTAACTAAATGTGAATGTAGCAACAACATAGATGAACAATCGTAATCAGAGAGGTGTTGGAATGTTACAATAAAACGTTTACTATGAGCAGTTCTGACTTAACACAAAAACAACTTCATGTTCTCGGGGTCAGCACTACAACAGTGTGTATTCAAACTCTGCGAAGACCTTTTATAAGCTGCAGCTCTTTAGACGTTGCTAGGTAACTGGACTAGACGGCGCGGCTAAAATCAGCGAGTTGTTGTATAGCAGAGGTGTCCGAGACCTGGAGTTTCTGATTGACGAAGGAACAACCATAGTGAACAAACTCTTCCCAGGAGTGAACATTCCAATTGCTGTGTAAGCACCACTTTATAAATACATTCTAATCATTATTTCACAGGTAGTTGGTCCCCTTATGTTTTTTGCACATTGTGTGTCCTCATAGTATATCAGTAAAGGTTATGATTCCTTCTACTCCAGAATTGTCCCTAATTTTCTCGGTTTATAATTGGTTCATTATTGGTCAATTATTTCGATTTCTACCAAGAGACTTTTAGTGAGATCGAATAATTCTTCTTTTTTACGAATTAAAATGTTTGTACAAATATGTTTGGACTTAATAAAAGTGTGCTATTCGATCCATTTTAGTTTACATGAAAGTATTGAAAACTGAAATCAAAAAAAACTATAATTTTTCTTTAGAGATTTTTTCACATTACATATTCTGATTATCTGCAGTGTCGGGACGTCAGAGAAGGGGTCTTTGAGTCTGGAACTCTCAGTCAATGGAGTACCAGGCCATTCTTCTATGCCGGAAGGGGAGACAACGATAGCAACGTTAGCAAGAGCGATAACTAGGTTGTATACTAAAGACAGTGTTGCACTATACCTTATATTAAGTTGATCATCAAACAGGCAAGTTTTACGTACTAAATCTGTTATTTAATGAATGAACGTGTAATGATTTCAGATTGGAGGAAAATCCACATCCCAATATGTTTGGCACCGGCCCAGAAAAGGATTTATTCACACACCTAGCATCAGATGTAAGTATTACATCTCCACGATCTATGATACAATGATCAATGACATTAACAGAGAGAGTAAAAATGATTTAATGTCTCAAACTTTCATAATAAACTGCATTTCCACTTTCAGCTGTCATTACCATTTCGGGCTGTGGTCTCAAACCTATGGCTTTTTGGACCAGTTGTGTCGAGGTAATCAATCAAATATATCTATAATTGTAACTAAAATAAAGATAAAAGTAACAACTAAATTATTTTTTATATGTTGTATAAAAAAAATGAGTTCCAAATGTCAAACCTGTGAGTACTTTCAGTACTTTGATTGTGTTTAAGGCAATGAATGCTGTGGTCAAGTTTGGCTGGCCCCAATGTTTATGAGTATAAAAAAAACTCATTTCAACTGAATTATAAGACTAAGTATATATATATTGTGGACCTTGATAATATATCACTATACGATGTGAAGAGAGAAATTCCGTACTTTAATAATTTGAGAACAATATCAGATAGCCTAACATCTTTAACATCTTATTTCAATTGTCGCAGCTTTTGATCTATTAAAGAAATGAACCAAACGAAAATATAGTGCTAACAATAGCTGACGCGAGGGTTGTTTTGTAATCTGATTTATATCAGAATATATCGTTCGTAAATCTATTAATGTTTCTTCTAATACTATGTAGATAGTGTTTTATCAGTTATCTTGTCTATGCCATCAAGGCTATTTTCTAGAATTCCATCACTTAATGCTATCGTCAGAACTGTCACTTCTGTTACCATGGTGAATGGAGGAGTCAAGGTAACAATCAGATGTTGTAGACAACATCAATACATCAATCTATTTTTGATGTCGCAATAGCCTTTTTTAATTTCTAACTTTGAAGATATTTCAAGCTTATGTTTTATTTTATTTTTTTAAAAATGAAGGTTAATGTTTTACCTCCCTCGGCCACTGCAATGGTCAACCACCGCATTCATCCCGCACAAACTGTCAAAGAGGTAAGCGATTCTCCAAGACGACTAACTATGTATTGTATGTCAATTTCTCTACGTGATTTTAGAGTTATCGGACTTTCCTTGTCTCCAAAAGAGTTTTTAATTTTTCCCACTCAACTCTAAGAACGTTAAATCATATTATAATTAAACAAAAAGCATTCATTTATCTTCATTCTATATACATTTTTACAAGGTAATGGAGTATGATAGAAAACTGATCAATGATGAAAGAGTCAAGATACGAGTGGTGTCCTCAATGGAGCCGCACCCAATGTCGCCGTACGGTGACGAGGACTTCGGTTATCAGACGATCAAAAACAGCATCAGACAAATCTGGGGCAATGCGACTGTTGTACCGGGTATGTATATAATATATACTCTAAGCTTATTTTCATCATTGTGATTACACCATATACCATGTATTGTTGATATCATGTCTTGAATTATTTTGGACTTTTATGTACGTATATATAAGTCTTGAGTTTTTTTTTTTGGGGGGGGGGGGCAAAAACGTCATTTTTAAGTCTTTTTTCAATAAAATATTATTATATACATTAATCAATCTCTAATGGAAACTGTTCAACGGGTAAAAAATAAAACCGATGGATGGAAAGCCAATAATTATCAACAATTTGAATTATAATTCATTGTCATAGCTCCAATGCAATATCAGATATTGAACTATAAAATACAAACGGTTCAAGAATTATTTGAAGCAATCGCTGTTAGAAGTACATAATTAGATATGGAACATTACGATATGAAAATAGCCATAAGAAAGTTACATGAGACATACTGGTAGCTATGTTACATTAAAAGTTTAAAATCGAAGATTTCTAAACTTATCTATAACAATCTTATAGATAAGTTTAGAAATCTTCGATTTTAAACTTTTAATGTAACAGCTATACAGACAATGGACGTTGTTAACCTCTTTTCTATTCGGATAAATTACATGGCTTTGACAGCCTCATGTATACTTTTGCCAAAACTGTATGATAGAACCACGAAAATTATGACCATAAAGTGTCTATGAATCAAAATGATGTAGCTTAGTTTAAGTTTGTATCCAAAATGGGTCGAAACAGAGAATGAAAAGCGTGGTCGATGAATAGAAAGGCTTAAAACGAGGTTAGGCCTATATAATGCAAGCCACTTTCATCATTTTTGCATATGAATAGCGTGTTTTTACAGCAAGGAAACAATCTTTCTTTTATGTTACTGGTACTTATACTTGGTACAGTTTTCGATGTCATCTGTCATACCATTTAACAATTTCCCTACCTTTTAACTTTTATCATGCGATGCTCTCAAAATTTAAAAGGCACGCATCTTCTTGTATCCATCATATATACTGGGTAAAACGGAAAAATATACGCCGGTTTGTGACCTTGCAATTACATGAAAAAGACTTTCATATAGACTATTCTTTCTGCTTTGTCCTCTCTCTGACTTGTGCATTTGTAGTTTATAAATAATAAAAAAAAACATCAAACTTATCAAACCACAAATACCATTGTCCTGATACCTGTGTTCGCCATGTTTCAGGTGTTATGATCGGAAACACAGACACCGTCCATTACATTCGGTTCACTAAGAACATCTACAGGTTTAGTCCGACATTCATGTTTCCAGAGGATTTAAAACGTTTCCACGGAAATAACGAACGGATTTCTGTGCAGAACTATGAGCAAGTTATAAACTTCTACTATCATTTGTTGGTCAATGCGGATGAAGGAACTCTACCTCCTTTCCATAAACACAACGATGAGCTGTGATAGATTTTCAGGACATGCACATTTTCATTTGGTTTATTTTGTGATTTTGACAATGCTTATGTGATTAATGTATTTTCAAATATTTTAAGGTTGCTCGTAAAAAAATGGAAATTTACAATAACTTCTCACATCAATGCAGCTAATTTATTTAAATAGAATTTCACATACATGCATATGATGTATACATGCATATAAACTGGTCTCTCCTATCCCTCAATTGTTATTGTGATCAAAGAGCTAAGTATTTAGCTCAGTTTATATGGATTATCAAAGAGTGATTCAGAGATATATATGTAATCTTTTATATATATATATATATATATATATATATATATATATATATATATATATATATATATATATATATATATACACACACACACACACACACACACACACACACACACACACACACACACGGGCTATGCTATTAGCAATCCCGACTTAACTGCGATGCTTGCTACTTTCATACAAGTACCCGATTGAACCAACAAAGGTTAACTATTGGTGAAGTATGTACGTATTCATTAAGTGTTGATTCTGCTTTTGTTCATCTCCTCTGTACAGTCAAGTATGACGGGTTTTGACCATTTTTTATTGAAATATGAAAGTCATTTTTGTACTTTGTCATATCAATATATGAAATGTTTCACACATCCATTGAATAGTTTTGTCCCTAGAATATAGAACAGGTGACATTTGATGGCTCAAACTTCAATCTAAGTATATTTTGTGTCCTGCTGTTGACATTCATGTACATGTGTTCATGATTCCTTTGTTAAGCCTTTTCATACTATATACAGTCTTTGACAACAGCTATTAATACAATCATCGAGCTAAAAAAAATCTGCTCGTCGTTCTTTCCATACTTGTTGAAGTTTGAAATACTAGTGTATGTTAGATTGTTACATTGTACCTCGAAGAAAAAAACACACACTCAAGTCCATCGATATTGTATTAATTTCTTATTATTTTAGGAGCCTATATTTTTTTTTAGATTAATGCCTCGAACAAACATACACCCCCCCTCCCCCCCAAAAAATATGGTATTGCCAAAAGTATTGTAAAGAATGAATAGAAGAATGTGATAAATGTACAGAATTTTGTATTGCAATTTTGTGAAAAACATGTTTGTATAATGAATAAATTTTTAAAATATAAAATCATCTTAACTCTCATATTGTTTATGTATTAATATTTGATTAGAACGTTAGTTCATTTTACGAAGAATACAAACTTTTTCTTTAATTTCTTAAAATTGTAGATTTATGAAAAAAGAAGTTAAAACGCGTTATGACAAAGTATATCTTAATTTTTTCTAATTGTGGATAAATGAAATTTAAAAAAAAAAAAAACAGAACAAAAATGTTATGACCTCTTTTAGTTTCATCTGTTCTGGGATCGATAGTTTAAAACAAACAAGTGATTCATATGCAAAACAAAACCTTTTTTGTTGCGCATCTCTGGGAAATAAATGACTGTGTCTTCGTTTGATCCCCGGCGCTTTAGCCTTCACACGTGAAGTCTGCCAATAACTGTTAACCTTGTGTGCAGTTTATATCCGTTCTTAACGGATCACGCTGATTGTCTTTAAAAAAAATTAGGAGGAGCTCGTCTTGATTTTTCTTATCAACGACTTTTTTCTGGAGCTGAGACAAGAAAAAGACCTCTTTGTTTTAACGAAGTGTTGCTTCAAGTGGAAACATTCATCGAAAGTGGATTTGACAGATATGAGCAACTGTGAATTATATCTAGGTCCGATCTAACACGGCTTTCGTTTATCGTTTTCCGTTGAAACAATGACTTCATATTATGTATTGAGTATGAAAAAAAAATTGTAATATAGAATAGACACGCTTTCTTTTTTTTGCCACTGTTGAATGCATTTGATTGAATGCACTTTTGTTAAGAAAAACATGACGCTTGTGCATTGTTACAGTTAAAGAGAGAGGGAGTGAGATATGGAGGGTGTGTGTAACAGAGAGAGAGAGAGAGAGAGAGAGAGAGAGAGAGAGAGAGAGAGAGAGAGAGAGAGAGAGAGAGAGAGAGAGAGAGAGAGAGATAAGGGTTTTGTGTGTGTGAGAGAGAGAGATAGGGTTTGTGTAATAAAAAAATAGAGAGAGGGAGAGAAAATAAAAATCCCAAATTTCCACCAAGAGAGAGAGAGAGAGAGAGAGAGAGAGAGAGAGAGAGAGAGAGATGGGGAGGGAGGAGAGAGTTATCATAGATAGACATTGCAATGGCATGTGTACCTTGAAAACAACAAAGCAAAAGAACTCTACTTATTTTATTTTTGTTAACAGAAATGATGCATGCTAAGACGAAAATATACAAATCAAGCATGTATGAATAAGGTTTAATTTTTACCCCCGGTTCATCGGAGTTCGCACTCATAAACCTCAGGCTCTGATATTTTGCACGCAATATTTTTCTGATTTATATATGAATATCACAGAAGCTGAGATACGTAAGGCAAACTGAATCTTTATATTATTCTGTAGATTAAACGTCTGCGCATTGGCAGTTTTTGTCGTCAGTCAGACATAGCCTATGAAAAGAATTTTGGTTTCAAAGAGCAGTTGATCGTGTCATCAAAGGGTTTATTTTAGCAGGGTCTTCGTAATACAATAATCAATAAACATGATATGAATACTTTCGTAACCTTACGTGAATGGTACTCGGTATCCTAGTACAGCTGAGTAATGCTAAACAAACGAACTATGATGAATGCGATGTTCAATGGCTGGGGCGTTTTCGTTTGAAATGGTATCCATGAAAAAATGTTGCAGGGACAGACCATTGAAACCTGCTATTTTATCCCTCATGTAAAATTAATTACTACAGGCTTTTGATTTTGTGTATAATATAACGTAATTTTGATAGGATTTGATGCTTTAATTTATTAGTCTCATTGTACATGTCAGAAAATACCTAGAAGAAGTTAATTAGATCTAAAATGAAAGACATCATTTGTTTCGTTATACGAGATACATCTAGAATACTTCACAGGCTCTTTATGAATACCACGAAAAAATGACCTGCTACCATGTTAAGCTTATCATCAAAGGTTTATAATATCGTTATTTCATCAAGGAAAACAGCATTTATGTATAAAGGAATAACTAATGTATGAAAAAGTATAAAGCGGCGTCCTATTTTTAGATCAAAGTTGACGTGTTACATTTAACGGCGTGTTTTGAAAAATGGAGTTGTTATTTCAATTATTGCAAAACTTCCTTATCTTACCGAATCTCGTACAATTAACACAATAATTTGATAATTAGATAGACGGTTTTTGATTTCTTTCATAATTTTATCCTTAGGTAACATGAAATTGCTTTTTTCGCCTTTATTTGTGTTTTGAAATTAGCAGTGATATTATATATTCTGATTAATGTTCGCTCCTAAGGATTTGTAAAAAAGGAGATATTAGCTTTTCTTTCATTTTCATTTTGTTTGTTTGTAATGCTTTGTGTCAGTAGGGACATGTTATCTCAAATGATAACAGATAAAGAATGTTTAATTCTATCCATCTTTATGTAAGACTTTTTTAATTTTTTTGCAAAACATGTAACAGAGAAGGAGGTATAATTCCAGCAATCTTTAAGTTCAAAGTTGATTTAAAAGCCAACCTTAATAAACGTTTGCCAGAATTTGAAGGATGTGGTTCCGATGAATCAATCCGAGGAAAAAGGCAAAACAAGATATTATATTTAATCAGCTTGAAAAGTTAGCGTAAGTAAAATATTACTTATGCATGTAGTGCTAAAATGTTGAGGCCCTGAACCCCTCTAAACTACTCTCAGTGATGAAAAGGGACATTTTCCGCCTTTTCCCCTGTGCTCGCTATTATGAGACCAATATCAAGTCGGCGATATTTATTTCAATGATAAGCAATGAGTAATGAAACCCCAGTCTGCTGGTATTCAGGTTTCATTATCACTACTGTTAAGCCACCGTTTGAAACCCACGGCCAGTCTCGGATCCGCTTACTCAGTGTGAGACTGGCCGTCGGTTCCCGACATTGTTGTTAGCGAGCCAAATCTTTGATCAATAACGGAAATAGATATCTATGGTAGTGGACAACTCGTACGATATGTACTGCATTCAGTATTCATTAATAAGATACAAGTATGCTTATTAAGAGAATGATAATTGTGTAGCCTACATATAAATGGTACTAATTATCAAGAACATTTTTCAATGGATTTTGCCTGTTTAGAATGTTTATCGAAATGAAAGTTTTCAAATGATGATTATTCTTTTAATTTGAATTACAATAACTTTATATTTTAGATCATGGTACACTAGCGTATGCAACAAATTGCAACGTTTTGTGACATTCAGTCCTTTGTATAAACTGACACCGTTCCTTTTTACTTTATAATCATAACACACGCGCATTTTGCAGTCATCTTGATCGATACAAAACTATAACTGAGATCAAAGAGAAAATAATTTATAAATTTAGTGCACGATATACAGTTTCGGAACGTTCAAGTTGAGGTCGTTTTACGAACAACAAGCGACATGAAGCCTTACTTAAGTGTTGCTTGTGGACAACCCATACATCAGCTTGACATTGGCCCGTTTGAATTACTAACAAATTTCATGCTCTCAGATCGAGGCTAACAGAATCACTTATTTTTAAAACCGGCGCAGATCTGGAGGTTTGTTTAAAGTTTAAACGTATTTTTAACCAATTCTGAACGACAGTTTTGGGATCGATAAGATCTCAAAAGTCAAAACTGCTTTGCAGTATATGATTAAAAATTATAGAAGAATTGGCTGTTTCTTCATTCCTTCATTGCAACATACTTTGACAATAACAATACCAGAGAGAGAGAGAGAGAGAGAGAGAGAGAGAGAGAGAGAGAGAGAGAGAAAGAGAGAGAGAGTATAAAATGTTCCTTTTATAATTTTTTTTACTATGAGCGGAAATAATATAACCTCTTAGCCAATCAAATATTGCGTTACAATAAAGAAATAACCGTTTTGTGTTTTGGGGTTTATAGTGTTAATAAATCGATTGTAACCTTTGCCATTTTACACCATTTCACGCAACGTGCCAAATAACGTTCTGTCTTGAAAGAAACAAAACATAACACTGTTGCATGCGAAGACAACAGAAAATGTAAATTTATTGCCGTTATGTGCATTATATGCATATTTACCGAAAAATTCGGAAACAAAAGTCAATATTATTTTGTCCATTGCTTACATGCAAGCTTACTATAACCTTGAATCTGAATCAATACCTTGATTTGATCAATCATGTATGTTTTCATTTATTGCCCTTTTTTATAAGCTTCATTTTATAATAAATACTTTTAAAACCCATGCAGTCAATAACAAGAAAGAGAAAGTAGCAATAGAGAAAGGAGATAAATAAAATCTGATATCAACCAAATTGAATTAAGACATGGCTAAGGAGATAATGAATGAACAACATCATAACAAAGATGGCGGTGTTTGTGTTTTCTTTAATAATTTAAGTAATGGGAAACACGTGTTGGCGAAGACTTAGATGTTTCAGATTGCTCGACTTTAGATCTGTTACATGATTTGCTGAATGTTTTTAACAGAATTTTCAACTTGTTAATTATGGATATCAAAATGATGTTATCTCAAGCAAGCATTAACCTCGTATTTTTAGTTAAGTTGGCCTGCTTTTCCAACATTATGCAGACTAAAAAAAAATACGAATGTGTTCATTAGGTAATTTACGGTTAAGTTTTTGATTGCATGACATTGGCAATAATTGGAAATTATCATTGCACAAAATGCATGTATCTGACTTTGTTTTCTCTATATTTCCTAACTAATATACATAATTTAAGGGGTTTCATATTGTCTGAATGCAAGATTACCTTGCTTATTTTGCATTTATTTAAAGTACTCTGGTGCTGTGCAGAGAGAGAGAGAGAGAGAGAGAGAGAGAGAGAGAGAGAGAGAGAGAGAGAGAGAGAGAGAGAGAGAGAAAGAGAGAGAGAGAGAAAGAGAGAGAGAGAGATATTTGTTAATATATCACGGTTTCAATGACTAGACCCCAGACCTCAAAAATATCATATTATCGATTCTGTGCGTTACAGATTAATCTACTTGTTAATTCTTTTCGAACGCGTACATTGTCGACATCAGCCATCGGTTTACGATCATCAATGACTACTTATGCCGGCTGATATTATATGATATATAATTTAAGATTTAAAAATGGTATCATGCAGAGAGAGAGAGAGAGAGAGAGAGAGAGAGAGAGAGAGAGAGAGAGAGAGAGATAACCAACAAAGTTGTTGTGGTAAAAAGGCAGCTGCTCCTGAAAATACTTGCAGCGGTTGAAAAGTTCTTTGTATGACTTGAGCTTCTCACAGACCAATGAAATGTTTTAATATGAACATTCATATCTTCCTAAACTATTTTCATCTCTGTAGGACTCGGCAATATTATGTTTATATATTTTCTTTAATTCTATCAAATTATACATCTTATGATTTTTTTAAATATATTGGTATTACATAAAGTCTTAGGAATACAAACAGAGAGCTATGGCAAAGTTATTGAGAAAAAATTGTGGCATGTAAAAATTATAAGGGTGAAGCATTTTCTTAATATTACAAAATTGCTAATAAAAAGATTTGATTAGATCAAAATATAATCTTTGTTGGAGATAAAACTGTGATATGTGTTTCAAGGACATCTAAAAAAACATATTTTGCAAAATTGTCGACGTCATGCAACAATTTTTGCAGAAAGAACTTATATATAGATTTTTTTTGTGTATTGATTACTGGTATCGGTCTAATGACGGATATTTGACACGATAATTTGCACTATCAATGAGTAATATTTTTACTTTAATCTTTAAATTCAGTCATTTTTGATAATCAATAAAAACGTATCTATGTTGGCAATGCGATCCTGTTTTATCAGAGGGCTTATCCTTAGACTTACCTCAACACATCTTCTAAACATTTGATTTGGATGATAAAGGGCATGTAGCTGCATGATTCTGATAAAGAGGAGGATAAGATGGAAACACATGCTTGGATTAAAATGTACAGCCCAAAACATCTGTAGGGTGCAATCAGACTAAGGCCATGAATAGACCGTCGAATTTAGTTTCAAAGGTTCTTGTGTTACAAATTTTCAGCATGAACACTAAAAGAGTTATTATCTTAATACTTGAGAGGAATTTATTTCTGGATATTGTTAAAATTCAAACGCAATCTACAACCCTCATGTGTTTAAAACAAAAAATTAAATGAAAAAGAGACCCGAAAACTTCTCTGTTAACTATTCAAAATTTGTAAACGTACAAAATAAACTTAAGGGCAAGTGTTGCATTAATCAAAGAAAATTAAAACTTATGTCTCTTGATATTTCATTGAGATGTAGTATTTTTTTTTTCTCGAAAAAACTCAATTTGATAACTACATCCCATTTAGCATGAGTGAAATATTTAATTTATTTAATACTTTAATGTTACGAAAAAGACTACGTTTCATAAAACTTTCGTTTGCTTTTCTTGTGTAATAAACGAAGTAATGGTGGCAGAGAAAACTACATAATGGGTGTTTTCTGCAATATCATGCCTCCATGGTATTTTTTGAAACTTGAGAATGCAAAGAAAACCTCAAGCATTTTTGAAATTGCATTGAAAATGAAATGTAAAAAACTCTTATTCTATATTTAGATTTATCTTGTAAACTTGCATTAAGGAGGGACAGTATTTTCTGGCCCATTAACTCCTAAAGTGTTATCTGCATGGATAACTAATCAACTGGAACCCGCGCAGCAATAAAATGGCCGCTGATGATGCAACTGCTCGATCTAATTATATAAATAAAGTTTATCATTACACTAGGACATGTGAGGAAGTTTTGGTAAACAAGTGAAGCGTTTTAAAAAAAGCTTTGTCGGCTTTAGAAACAACCTTTACCAGTTTTGTGATAGTATTGCAATAATAATTCAAAATTTGTAAGCCATTAAACATTGACATGGATTATTATAAAATAAAATTCCACATTATTAAAATCAATGGCATTAATTTTCTTACCTTTTTTCAAGATTGACACTTCACACTGACACGTTTAACACTAACGCATTTTCTCCCTTACCTTAATTTCAGGCAATGAAATAATTAAAACCTTCACATCAAACATGTTCTATCAGTCACAGCAACAAAAAAGTGCATATTGCAAAGACTGTAGAACTTTTCAACTCTCTCTTCTCAAATCCAGACTTCATCACATTATAAAACGGGAGAATTCAGTAGCTACATATATTCGGACTTCAAAACTTCATCAAGTTACATGAAGTTCTGAAAACCTGCAGTTGAATTTGTTAAAAAATGCACATATTTCAGGTTGTTACAACTTGTTCAGAATTTCAAAAATATAGTTTGCTCTATTTTTTTGTTATCATTTAGGTGCTAGTTTAATAGATACTTCACAATATTTCATACGCTTGTTTACATTTTAAATTTTGATATAATTATGTTATATTTGGGGGTATATTGAGTTATTGACCATAACTAAATGGCAAACATCGCCGCGAACTCATGAATTCCCATTTATTTGTGAGTATATCGAGTAGCTATTCCCCAATATTTGGTTACAGTTGTTTGACCTTGTGGTCTTAGAGCCAACTTATTGAATTGAACGCATTAGAAGATCTAGACGTGCTAATTTGATTTCTTCTCTTCTAACCCATTTTTCTAATGTCGGAAGAAAGTTCTCGTGGAATCTTACAAATGGAAAAGCATCATGTTAAAAAAAAACTGTATCTTCTGATCCGTTTTATATGCGGTGAAATAAACTCTTATCGCGTTCGATTTCACATGTCTGCCTTTCTTACAAGACTCTATCAAGCTTTTGCTCGACATTTAAGCCTTATCTGTGGTGGGTTTTACGGCTATACTTTTATCATTATCATTAAAGTGCAGTTTTATTTCTTCTGGAACTCCTCTAATCTAGCCACAGTTAGTGAGAATTTTTTTGTTTTATTTTCTCCCCCAGACTGTTTCTTTTGCACTCTTTGAATTAACCCAATACTATGAACGTATTTTACATGGCTATCAAGAAAAGTAGCTCGATTCTATCTAAATAGATTAAAAAGCCCAATGATGTTAAAAGATTTAGACATTTATTTAATTGTCATTGAATTCTGATACACTAAATAATGTTAGTGGATTTCAATGTTTGAAGAACACCCCTAGGGATTAAGTCTGAACCCCATACTAGCTATACAGTAGTAGTAATATTACAAATAAGAAACTGCACATAATAAACGATAATATAGGGAGTAAAAGAAACACCTTCTTTCCTTATTTAGATAATTAAAAACTGCATTAAATAATTTTGAATTTTAATAAGGATTATAGTGCAGGTGTTCTTGAGTTCAGGATGCTATTCCAATCCGGCAATTGCATAGATGAACAGCCATAAAAGAAGATTAATTAAGCACCACACCTTCGATATTTTGCGTTTTAACTATAACAGATACCCCGATTCCTTAAAGCCTTAGCTGCATATAGAGCATATAAATGATACCAGGTGCTGTTTTCCAAATTTGAATGATATATTACTCTTATTGAAAAGACAGCTTTTGAATTAGAATACTGCGTACAGATGAAAGCTAGGCTACATTCGTTCGTTTACAAAAGAGTTAAAAACGTCTTTGAAATAAAACAGAGAAGGTTTTTTGTTCTGCAGGAAACGACATGCAACAAATACACAAATGTAATCTTAGCAACCATCGGTTAGGTGGACTTCAAATCAACGGTTTCTGGTAGAGATGATACATGTATAAAGCCTGGGCGTAACGTTAGATTTCGTCAGAACTTGTCTGTTTATAGTGATTTGTTTACGTCTCTTAAAATTGCGTCTCATTTTCTTATCACTTACACTTTCTAAAAAGCAGAAGTAATATTCATTTCTGATATGAGTGAATGGTACGTGCGAAATATTCCTTTTTTAACTTTTTTAACAAATAAGCGTGAGATCATTCAAGAAAAGTGACCATATACATATATTCTGATGATAGGATCACTGAAATCCCAAATTGTTCGTTAGTTTTTAAAGCATTTTACTTTTTACACAATTATGCTTGCTTCTTTCTTATTTCTGATACCTCATATAAAAAAGATCTTTTGTTAACATTTGTTCTTCAAATTGATGCTTGTTCGGTCTTCGCAAAACATCGTTTGCGTTTTTTAAGCGAAATAAATAGATTACTAGGAAAAACACACAGGGCTTGTGAAATATTCATAAAGTTAGTTGTTGCATTGCAGCAAATAACGGATTTTCATTCGTATATCTGTTAATGGAAATCAAATTACAAATGAGAGGAAAAAAGCTTATATTATCGTAGAGACAAGATTGCATACATAAACAATTTTATTACACGTATGTATGTCACTGCCAAAACAAAAATGAAAGATTATATGCTACATCTTACGGAATAAGTTATCAATCTCCCCCAAAAAACTTGGTTTTGTTTCGATGCCAAGTCTGAATTCTCAATTCGATGGTTTCAGTAAAGCTGTTAAAGCGTTGAATGCGATTTGAATCCCGTTATTTATTTTAAACTGGAATGAAAATCCTTAATTGATAACCTCCACAAGCTATCATTATCACCCACCCTAAAAGTGTTGACTGATCATGTAAGCCATCATATAGTATAATGAAGAGTATTCATTACTTATATCTCTTATATCTGTGAATGATGATACACACACATAGTCTTTATAGTAAGAGGACTCCCTCCGACATGTCTTCAATTTTCAAATACTCTTATTAGTACTCTCTCTAGAGTGTCAGTAAAACCTATATATCTATCATTAAAAACCTATCTATTACACCTCTTCCTGTCAATCCTTCAGCTCTCATTATCCACTTCTGACATTAAGTAACAATCCGATTGAAACAAAGTGATTATAAGCAAGAGGTCTTCCAAAATTGAAAAATGAATGACCCCTGAATCGACGTTTTTGAGCATACGAGAAAAGAACCACATATCCCGAAACTTGTCACGAAGGAAATAGCTTTAACCTATCACTTGAATTCCAATGTCGTTTTTACTGGAATTTGTTATATATCCGTTATATATTAGTACATCTACGTTTTCAGCCTAAATACCCCCCCCCCCAAATGCTTCTAATTAAGGGAGAATTAATTGATAGTTTAATTTTTCATGACCCCTTTTCCAACACAAGTGACCGAGGTTAACAACCAAAACTAGATCTTAGCTACATTTACAGACAAAGACAAATAACGCTTACTAGTTTCGTATTTTCGAACTCCGTTTCACGGGTGGCTCGGTACTTAACGTTTTGCTAAGCTTTATATTATTTTTTCTGTGAACCAGCAAGCACTGTAATATGAGACGGTTTAAAAAATAAATCCACAGGAAGAGCAGACAGAGAAACGTTAAAGAATAAATCACCACTCCCGAAGGCGAAGTTTATGGTTTTGAGTATAGTCGATACGTCAGTCAGCAGATAATGAGGGCTGAAGGATTCACTGGAAGAGGTGTAATAGATAGGTTTTTATTGAGTTTACTGACACTCTAGAGAGAGTACTTTGTTTGTGGGGTTGGCAAACTGCAGTTCCATCACTTGATACGTTTCGCACAAACATATAATTATGTATCTAGTACTATCTTTATTTTTTTTATAAAACAATCGTTGTGTTATAATTCAAATTCAGGAAGTATTTTTCATTACATTAGATACACTTTTATAAAAGATCATTCGATTGAATGAAAAACCGAAGGTTGTTTACCGACGTTTGTTATTTTCCAACGGGAAACGCAACGTTACACAAACAGTGCAATAGAAACAGAGACTGTTGTGATGGAATCAGATTTCGTTTTTCTTAAATGTTTTGTTTATGTCGTTCTCTCAGATTGTTAAGAGTTTCGTATTTGTTCTAAGAATACGTCATAGCAACTAGGTTTATATATATATATATATTGGGCCATATAGCTTCTGAAGATTTTAAAATGAAAGCGCTTAAGCTATATTGAACGTTTTTCGTGTTTTCTTATTTAATTTTATATATATATATATATATATATATATATATATATATATATATATATATATATATATATATATATATATATATATATATATATATGCTTATAGAATTTATATGTTCTGCTTTAATTCCAATTCATTAGTCTTGAAGGACCTCTTTAAGAACATGAATGTTCTGGAAATTCACCAGCTTAAATAGGCTGGCTGGTCAGCTAAATGATCATCAGATCAGCGTTTAACTTTAAAATATGATATTTTGGGCCATAAACTATTTTTAAGTGAAATAAGATTCGAATTATTTTGTTTTTAAATTAAAATTTTCCAAAATGTCGTTATACAGAGCTCTTCGTCTAATAGAAGTTAATTTAGGACCATCCAACCCTCGTTTAAACCCTTTTTTGATTTCAGGACTTTTCATTCGAACTGGTCGATATGGTGGTTTATAATATCGATGTTTATCAATAATAATAATACAGGTATATTACTATTGTGTTTAAATATTTGAACTGCATTGTTTCAACAAAATTATTACAGTTATTTAAATGGCTTTAAGGAATGTTATATTTTAGAAAAATTAAATGTATTTAAATACCTTGACATATGAAAAAATAACATGTATTGTTAAATTTTTACGTAAATTTTATGAATCCATGAGTATGAATCTCTTTGTTTTAGCTTAAGCTATGATGCGTTGAATATTGCATATCCAGCTTTAGATTGTATTTAAAGTTTGAAACTTTCAGTGTTTAAAACATTTTGTGGTTTTAAAATGCTATTGTACTAAAAAAACGCTATTTGTGTTTCCACTTTGTTATAATGTTAAATTAATTGACCAGTTTGATTTATAATTTCATAATTTATTTTGATATTTGCTGTATGTTCTATGTTGTTTTCATTAAGTTTGATTACATATTGGTTCTTCTGTTGTGTATTACGTGGCTCTATATATGTTACTGTTTTTCTAGCCATACCGAGTTTTGTATTCTTTAAATAGTTTTCAGAATTTTAGTCTCAAGTGCTGCTCAGTTTGTTCTCAGTTTGTTCTCTTTTCAAAATAAACATATGATGATAAAAAGATAAAAGTATAATATATCTGCAAAAAAAAAAAGAGATTTGTGCTGTGCATCTTTAACGAAGAGATTCGAACCCGCCATCCTATATAAAATTCCTTCTACTAGGCATCGGATGTTCATGCATGAATGACTGAAATAGTTATCTGTAATGATATGTAGTATCTATTCATATAATATATAAATGATCAAAATTGGTGATGACACAAAATGTCATCACCAAACTACAGTATTATGCAAAAGTGCCAAGAGCATTGATATTGTGATAATTATATACAGTACAGTTTGCAACAGTGCATCAATCCTACATCCAATCACAAAAATACTGTCTGTAATTGAGTTTATTTACTTGTCCTTGAAAAATCTTAACCACTTCCCATTAAAGTACAAAGTAATATAGGCATGTCACATTAGGATTTATAACATGTGGCGTTAAAGCCCAATTCTACTAATAAATACTCGAAATTAATCAAAACTGGCATTGTGTGAAAGAAATGATAAATTTATCGATGGTTTGGAGGAAGGCGGTGTCAAACTTTAAACAAATACAGTCCTCATCGAACAGAGATTCCTCTCGGTAAGAGTGATGATCGCCATGTCAATTCTTACACCGGATATCTTCCTCAAGCCCAGGAGTGAGTCTTACTGAATAAACTTTACCATAGGCCAAAGACTTGAATAGTTAATTTTTCGTAAGAATAACTGGTTGATATTTAGCCATTAGTTATGCTGTTAGTCATTTAAGCATTGTTCGGACAAAAATAGAACACTTTTGGGCATTTTTGCTATTCATAATGAAGCGGTAAATGAAAACCTTATGACGGTTTTGTTTAGCCTTTAGCTGCTATTCGTTTCTGTTTATTATGGTAGACCTTCATCATCTTTTGATAATTTCGAAGTTATCTAGGATTAAGTATGCCATTGAATATACATTGTACATAAAACTATGTTTGTGCAAAAGTGACTTTTCAAATAAATATCATGACGCAAAACATTGTTAAGCAATTAATCAACTAAGATTCATACATTTTGTTTTTTTTATACTAATTTACATGAACTTGGATTTTTATCGACTAAATTGACTAAGTTGTGCGAAATTCATTTCATCGGAATATATCAAGGATTTGATATACCTGGTATTAATTTCATTCAGTGTTGCATTCAGCTTGTATTATAAATATATAAATATATATATACATATATATATATATATATATATATATATATATGTATATATATATATATATATATATATATATATATATATATATATATATATATATATATATATATATATATATATAAAATTATCATCGATGATAAAGACGCAAATTAAACAACTAAATTATAGCAACACGAACTTTATGTTACACAGTATGGATTGAGTGATGATCATCCCAAAAGGGTAATTGCTCACACTGGGAATACCATGTCTTTCTTATATTTCCCTTTATGGTGATTATCTCCTCTTCAAAATAACCGCATTGGTTTCGCTATAAAATATGATATGATTTTGAGATAAGAAAATCTTTTCTTTTCGACACACAATACTCTCAAGACTTTTTTATAGGCAAAATCACAAGAACCACTGTTAAGTTTTCTCTTTCATGTTTAACATAATTACCAGAAATGTAGATGTTCCCCTGCAGAGAACATAAACAGGAATAAAATGAAACCATTCTATTGTTTCCGGGGGCTGAGGATGATGTTCTTCGTTATTGTGGAAATTCTTTCTATGCAATTATGAAGAAAAAATGTAAATTTAGAAAGAACCCGGACAAACAACCTTTAGAAAAGTTTGGGGACAAAGTCATTTCCGGAGAAATTACTGTGTACTTGTATGATGACGTATGTTTTATTAAATGACTATCAATTTAGAATTATGTATGCAAAAATCATATGATTTTAGTAAGTGCATTAATCAAATCAAGACTTTATATATATATATATATATATATATATATATATATATATATATATATATATATATATATATATATATATATATTTATATATATATATATATATATATATATATATATATATATATATATATATATATATATATATATATATATATATATCTTAGAAAATACGTCAAGTTTCAATCTAAAAAGTGTCGCACACAATCGAGCATGTAGATGCCATATGCTTTCATGTCTCAATACAATAGAAGAAAAAGGACTCCAATAAAATTTCAACATGATGTCCATGGACATGCAATTTAGATTATCAAATAAAATTGATCGTATATAAAGTGAGTTGAACAGATACAAATAACAGAAACTGAAACATAATTGTATGCATATGATTCATATGATTTAAAAATACATGTATCAGACAAACTGAAAAACTTTGTATAATTCTGTGAGCATTAGTATAATTGCTGATAAAAAGTACATATTACGCAAACAATACATAAATGATGTACAGGGGGAAATTATGACAAGAAAGACAAGACAATACAATATTTGTGTATCGATTGGTTTTGACATATAATTATTGAATCTCAAACAAGTGCCGTGCAGTTGGCTCTAATGTTTGTTCTAAAATATACTAAATCTTTCATCTCCTCAGCAAAAGGAATTACAACCGCTAATTATGGATTCACGCAAGTTGAGTAGATTGATATGAATTCCAACTTAGTTACTGCTCATTCATTTACAAAAAGTCTTACTAAATGTTCGATATGCAGCATAAGCATATAGTGGACTGACATGTTATGAGACAAATTTTTCAGAATCTCTCAAACAAATACAGTCAGATGGGGGGGGGGGGGGGGGGACAGAGGCTGGTATACAGTATACCGGTATAGTTTAAGAATCTCTAAAAGCTTTTCATGACAATTAAGAATGCTTCACTGAACACAACCTACAGGTAAAAGGTAAAGTAAAAAAAAACGTATCGTCACATTCCATAACATACGTATTGAAAGGACCTCATACCTCCTAAAATAGATTTCAATTCTTTGTACTGCTTGAAATTTCAACGTACATTAAAGAAAATTAAGTCTAACATACACGGGTTATTGAATTCTGTGTGTAAAATGTCATACCCTGAGGCTGAAAAAAACACACTAACCAGGTAATCACAGAGAAAATTAAAGAAAAGGTAATTTTACAACGAAATAATTCGTGTAATGAGGTAAAAATCCCATTCGACATGATTCGAATGTCTCGATATACTAAAAAATGTAAGCTTTAATTAGCTTCCAATTTGTCTTGTCTCGTATTTGCTTGGGTGTCATCTTGGCGGATTTCCGATATTTTCCAAGTGAAAGCTAATACGGCCCTCAGATTTTCTGCGTAATCATTGTAATTATCATGATAATGTGACTAATTTTTATGTCTGTTGCCAACAAATAATTATTTTCCTGACATCTTTTGATCATTTTCGGAATACATATTGTCACATCGCATGTTTAGTTTGTCAACTGTTTTGTGCAACAGAAGGCGGTTTGGGGAGGGGGGGGGGACTCCAATTTTTTTAAGCAATTAAATATTAAGAATTTCGTGTTATAATGCTTCTATGGTATTCTTATAAGATATAACACTAGATGTATTTGGAGAGAGAAAAAAAAAGTTGTAAACTAGGTCGATTGCAATAGTTCGATCACAAAAATCCATGAAAATGGCTCGAACGTGAAAAAGTTCCGTAACTCGCTACTTTCTTATCTAAACCTGTCGGCCGGGATATTTGATACAGTTTATCATCTTAAATTATAAAGTAGCAAGTACAATGATAAAAGAAATATGTCGGTTAAATAAGATCCGAAATAATCTACCATTTCTCCCTTAGAGCTCATTATTCGGTTGCTATGTTGTATCACTGCCTTTACACGAAGACACAATCTGCCAGTGCATGTTGATTCGCAAGAGCAATTAGCTGTTAATCTTTAGATGCACTGTATTAAAGGCATTCACTACCATTTCTTTTTCTCTCTGTTAGTCTCTTACAGCTTAAGGATGACGTTTACTCAGAATGAAAAAAAAAATCCACTGATGATAATGAAAAGCCATCTATTGTATGGAATATAATTAATCTTTGACTATATTTTTATTTTTCTCTTTCAAAAAAGTAGGTCAGTTACCTACTTTTTGAGTCAATGGCCATTAAATATATTTTGAAAAATCAAGAAAAATCCCATAAAATTTTACACTACAATTGAGATTTTCTTAATTGTGAAAATTTTACGAATAATTTAACACTTTAAAAAAATGAAATACAGTATTTGAATAGTAGTGGCCCTAAATAGGTACAAAGTATTAAATTTTCAGCAATCATTTTTTAAAATATTCAAGTCCGAATTTCCTCTATCAGTTTTCAAAGTCTACCCATTTTTGATTATTTTTTACAAAAAATTAAATGATGATAATACAAAACACTTATAGTATTAAACTACTTATAAAGACCTTATTCTGTTAGCATAAAATTTATATATTGTCAATGATTAGAATTTTGAGATATGGTGTCTTTCATCGTTTTTAAGCGTTTTTCAATATTTTTGCAATTTGTGCCATACGATTATTTTAATGAATAAGTGAGGTAAAACCAACAGAAAATATGTAAAATTATATAGACCAAAATATGAAATTTAAACTTTTAATATTAGAGTACTGTCAAAAATGTTTGAGCGGAAAATAAAATCTGCAAATTAAGTCAAAATTGCCTCTGTTTGGCTAAAAGTCTATTTTTGAGCTTATTTCCATAATAGAGTAGAAATATCGAATGTTATGTCAGTAATAATTCATTTCATAATTACTTTTTGTGTTTAGAACAAATTTTACTCATGACACTAAACTTTATAACAATCCGAATTTGAGAACTCAAACCCTGAGTAAACAACACCCTTAAGACAAAACACGAAACTATAAAAAGAAAAAATCCACTCATAAGAGTCAAAAACCGTGTATTTTTGGTACAATGCGTGGTGAATTATTGTAGATTCAGGTTTCGTACAAAATTAATTTGATGTGTCAACAATGGTGTAAAATATTAAGCGAGTAAGAAATGTGTCGTTCTAGAGTGCTCTGTATTTTTAGGCACACAATGCATGCATTTGTAATTTTAATAAAAAAAAAATGGAAGAAAAAAGAAACAAAAAGGTTTTAACTTAATATTTGCAGGTTCATTCAGGCTAAGGTACGATTTACATGTTACTGCACTGCCTTAGCAGTATGTTTTTAATCTTTAAAAAGTAAGTGGCATCTTCATTATACAGCTAGAACGAGTATTGTTTGTAAACTTAGCGTAACAAGGCTGTGCATGTGCTGGTTCTTTCACTTTTTAACTATTTTTAAGCTCATTAGATGTCTAAAAATATCCCTATGTACGAACACGTGTAGTTCAAATGAGATTTTTAATTTACTTCATTTAGCCGTCCCTGTGCCATCAAACGCTAAAGCCCATGTCGGGAATCTTTGACTTCAAATGAAGCAAGAAAGTACAAACGTGTTTGACTATGTTTGATATTTATATGCAGAAGTAAATTCAGTGTCAAGGGTCGAATCAAATAGCTGCTCCAGCGCTGGTGTTGCTGCGTTGCAGCGTCGGGGGAGACTTCGGTGTTGTGGTGGCAGAGAATAGCCTGTTTATACGCCGTACCAAGAGCTTGCTTGGTGCAGATCCCACCTGATACTTCGTTCTTTCAACACACTTCTCAGAGCTTCGACGATTGTTGGCATAGCTCTTGGATTGGAGGGAACAATAATTTTTTTCTCAATCGGAGGTACGTATCCCTAAATATTTTTTATCTTGAAGAAAAGTTTCACTAATTTAAAAAAAAAGGAAAATATGCACTTTTTTCTCAATATTTACTTTTTATATTACTTAAGAATTATTTCTGTATTTGCACTGATAAGGTTGGTTATGAATTTTTTTTTAAGAAAGGAAATTTCTGTATCAGAATCTAGCGATTACATGTAAAAACAATTGAAAACGTAAGGAGGTCATTATTAAGCGTGGTTTATTAGCAAGAATGCGAGCTATTTCCGATGTTGTTTTTCTGAAAACGTTTTTAATTTGTAAACCGAGGTTACTAATTTTTCATAATTTTCAGAAGCTTAGAAAGCATAGCACCCCTACGGGAATTCGTAATCAAATCTCGAAATCCACGTCAATGCTTGGAAATGAATGCAAAATTAATGCCCCTCTCTCATGAGGGGGAATGAAATAAATAGTGGCTTTTGTGAGACCATGTTCCGTGCTACTGAATTCTAAACAACGTTTATCAAATATTCGTCCGGGAAATGTATGACTTTAAAATTAAATACACATGTCACGTCATTTCCTATGAGGAAAAATATGTGTGTTCAAAGCGATAAAAATTCTACACATCTGGAACGTGCAGGATATATTATGACCCCAAATCATTAACTGCAGACTTCTTTGCATTGGCGATTTCTGTGCGAAGGCAAAAATACTTTACACTATATCATACCAACAACGTTTTTCTTTGTTTAGATTTTAAGTGTGGATGCGTTTTTGTTTTTAAAAGTTTCTGAAAAACTGCGGTACGAGTAAATGAATTATTTACTCTTCGAACACTATAAGTTTCTTTTATGTTACCCCTGTGTAAGTAAAACACATTAGAAAGCAGTAGAAAAGAATAAAACAGGAACGCTGGATTCAGAAAATAACACATTAACTTAAGAAGGTCCAAAGCTAAAAATCTGTCAAGGCATGAAGTCTTTGATTACTAATGTTTTTTTTTTTATAGAAAAAGTTTCCATATTATTTTTGATCAAAATGACCAGTAGTGAGCTTCGAGCTTTAAGATTCACCTTAAAGAATTTCATCATTTGAATTGAATTGAAGATCTTTGCTGCAGTAATTTTGTCTTGTACATCTTAAGTTCATTAACAAAACAATATAAATATAATATGCATTCTACCTTGACGTTATATATCCATATGTTTTAATTCTTTAAAAAAAGCTAATTTTGGGCGGATGTTGCACAGTCGTTTAGGTTAGCTATTCCAATATTCACAGCTATTAAGACTATTCGAAAGAACTGACTTTGAAAATTTAACTTGAATGTTGCACAATATTTTACTGTTCTGAAGAGCAAGGTTAAAGGCATAACGTTCAAATTACAATTTACTCTAGATCTTAAACATTTATCAGAATTAGAAATATGTCTACGAAAAATGCCTCAGACATTATATACTTTACGGCGAAAATGGAAAACCTACTGATACAGATAACAATACAATAAATCCGATTGTTTTATTCCACAGGAAGTCTTAAGGCTAAGCACAGGACACATCTGTTTGAATACATGTTTTACATTTAGTTTGCCCTTGGGATATGCAAAGAGCAGTGATAATAAAGAAAGAAAATCAATAAAATGAAAATTGCACGTTCTTATCTGATTTTATGCCCCCAAAATCTTATGGACGAAAAATTAAAAAAAAAAAAAAAAAGAATTGTGCAGCGTATTGATTTTCCATCTTTGAAATACATCTTCTGCATAAAACAAGCTGCAGGTCTTTGCAGTAACAAACACCATTATCTGTCGTTAAATGCATGCAGCCTGATAACCTTTACCCTGGATTATCTTGACACAATACGAAATAAAAACATTTATCATCTTTGCGGGGGTTTCATCAACACGATATGATGCATGGACAATATACAAGCTTGTAAACTTGTTTAGTAACCCTATTTTTAGGACGTAAATTATTTCTTTAATGGCCGTTTATTGCAGTGCATTGCTAATTGTCACAGCGAATCAGACAATTTGCTTTGCATGTGCCATTCATAAAATGTTTTAACGAACTCCAATATGCCAAGAGTCTTTCGGCGTTGGCTGATTTTTAGAGAATACGCAGTGGCAAGGAAGTTCATGTCACTTCCGGGTATTGCATTATGGAGATCACTTCCGAAGCTGTCGAAACGACGTCTGAAATAGAACATGTCTCTATTCGTGAAGCCTTTTTTAGCCAATAGATGCTCGACTAAAATGGGCGTATTTACTGTACATTCATGTACTGGCATAATGTTGTACATGTGTTACATTAAAAGTTTAAAATCGAAGATTTCTAAACTTATCTATAACAATCTAAACTTTTAATGTAACACATGTATATGCACGTACATGCTGCATTTTTAACAGTAACTTTATGCTAATGTAGAGGAAAATGAAATGTAAATAGGATTAAATCATATTCACATAAAATATATAGAATAAATGTTTTACTAAAATGGATAATAAAATATATCATATAAACATTCTTGAACTTATATGACACCATATTTAACCCCCCCCCCCCCAAAAAAAAATGAATTGTTAAAACTACACAATGAAACCGTATGACCCCTATTCGAGATTATCTTAGGGCAACACAAGACAAGATTTCAAACTTTTACGCCCGAAAAGATAAAGTTAAGTTCACCATAACCAGCCTCGATTTCGTTTGCATGGACCATTGACTATATGATAAATTAGCACGACCACACACGAATGTTAAAATCTCAAATTAATTCATAATAAGAAAACAATTTTGTTTACATATTGTATTGATTTTTATTGATTTAAATAAATAAAATAATGCAGTTAAAGTTGCCACTGAAATTCTTTTTTTCATAATATTTCTTTTATTTTTAACATTATAATTAACAGTTTCCCTGTTTAATGGGAAAATCATTTTTGTTTTAGAATCAAAATACTTAAAAGACAAAAATACGCTTTCATAGAGAAATAAACTTAACGAGAGGGCTTTCTTTTGTCAAAAGTTAAAAGCTAATGTCTTAGCCAAAATGAATTTCTCCTAGATTAAAAGAGACTTAACAGTGGTGAGTGTTAACCTCGAAAAGAATAAAATTGTGAAATAAATGTCAGAATGAGTTGTAGGGAGATAATACACAGGTGTACTCAGGTAGTGGCTTAATATAGCGAATCAGGGAAACAAAGGTGCACTTAATGGGTCGCTCTGTATGACAATCCTCGTTTGTTTACCTTAATTAATGTAAACAACAAACACAGCTGATACAAAAATCGGCAAACAGTCAGAGACCACTTAGCACTACTCAAGTGGTCAAGCCGTGTATAGCATGTAAGTAAACGTGTTTTGTTTATATTTTCTTGAAGTACTAATCTGATCTTAATAGAAACAGGTGTTTAAAATCAAAAACGTCATTTTGTAACCCTGCAAATGAATTATTTTTTCACGCAGTCTTCAGGCGCCGTAAGTTTTATATAAATGTAACAAATTGTTACTTATTAGTTAAAAAGGAGTAAAGGGATATAAAAAAAAATAGGTTAATTATTCTGATTATGCCTTGAATTCATTAAACTTCTTCGAAAACATAAAAGCAACCCAATTTGTAAATTGAAATTAAAGATAATATTTAAAATGCAAACCATTGAAAACGCGACTGCATTGAGTTCTTTCAACTTAAAGGTCATATGAAACGATTTTTAACACTATGATTTTCTTTCATGAATATAAAGCTTGGTATAAACAAATGTTAAAATACATGATGTAAGATTTTTTTGCCTTTGCAGTACTGAGAAATAACCGATCAAACTGAGCACCTGAAAAAATTCTTGCCCGCTTATCGTTCTTGATTTTGTGGATTTATGACGTCACAAAGACCCACCGATGTAAACAATGCATTAAAACTAGTGTAATTTTACAGTAGTTTATCGATTAAATTTTAGTTATTTTTGCATATATGAACGTGTCTTTCTTTTCAAATGAGATCATTTGATTTCGAAGTAGCCTACAGATGACTTAGTTTTAATTGGTCGTTAATGAATAAATCTAATATCAGCTTCTCACAAAAGTAAAATTATCCTTATCCTTTTGAAATAGAAACATCATTTTCTTCTTCGGTACGTATAATGATTGAGCTACATTTAAAGGGAATTAAAGCATTTAAATTGATTTGATTTATTTTGTCACATAAAAAAGTATATAAGGCAGGCCAATGAAAATGTTTGTGGCATTGTGTACATAGATTGTATTTAAGAGCTGCTATAAAATGCCGCAAAATTATTCTTAAATTTTATTTCGAAATAATATAAATTTCTGACTTATTGATATATACATGTAGAAATATCTTTAGAAAATACTTTGCGTACACGTGTATTAACGTTTTATTAAATTAGATCGCGGAAATATGGCATTTAAGGATTTAGAAATGTATCGGTAAAATAAATCGGTTGTTTGATAAAAATAGTTGTGAACGAATGTGAAGATAATCAACAGATTTTATTAAGAACAAGCATCAATAATGATAAAAAACACGAAAGAAAACATTGCGGAAGAAAGTGAGATAAAAGGGATCTGTGGGTAAACACCGCACATACACATTTTAAAATCAAAACACCGCACATTCAAGTACACGTTTCAAAAACAAAACATTTGAAGAAATTTCTCTTAGACTAAAAATAATTAAATGGTAACATATTTGTGAATTTGAAAGTGAAACAAACAATATAATCGTGAAGCGAATGAGGCACAATAAGGCCTACAAGTTGTTTAGAAAAAAAATCTTAATGAATTGCATGAACATGCAAATGGGAAAAAACGATGAGACTTATTTTTGAATTTGTCAATTTCATTAAAAAGATCAAAATAAAACATAGAAATATGCTTATATTAAAATTATATTATACTTGCATGTGGATCTATGAAGAAAATCATTTATTATCCTTGCAGTCTCGAAACTGAATATCATTATGTACACGCTATTACATGTAAATAAAAACGCACACGATTTCATTTCTTGAGAGAAAAAATACTGACGTGGTTGATTATAGTATAATTATACAAGTTTTTATATAAAATAGTATTTTTTTCCTTTTAAAATGCTGCAAAATGACATGGATATTTGTATTCACAACATAGCTTTATAAGGCGATTGGGTCTTACTGACGTCATAAGCAAGGGAGGTAAGCCGCGTAAGTCAATGTTCCTTTTCCCGATTAAGTAATTTTGATCGACTGTGGCGCTCACATTTTGCATAAAATATCCAAAAAACAATGTCAGTCTTATTAAATAGGCACTTATGAACTCATTCCCGTATATAACTCAATATGGTCAGGATATCGTTTCATATGACCTTTAAATGAAACCATTTCGTGACATTAATTTATTTCTCCTTCGTTCGAGCCGATGTCCCTGTGAATTGAAGCCTCTCTATGTGTTATCAAAACCAAAAAAGTGAAGTTTTATTTTCGTTCAGATCTCATGAGATAGGTTTATTATTTTTTTCCACTTCTGTTTAATCGCAGTAGAAAGAACGGTTTCCAAAGCCATCATATATATAATTAATTTAATCCAGTGTCAAATATTGTAAAACACAAAGATAAACAGATCTCGGAGATTATCAACATGCAATCTTATGACTTTATGTATTTTCGATTTACACTGTATGCGTATATTGTATATAATGCACAAGAGGATGCGCTTTATTGCACACAGCAAGTGTATATAGCTTCAATGATGCGGCGTGAAACCGTTTTAATTTTTTTCATATTCAAGGCAGAGGATACGACCTAATTTCTATGGCCTCCACACAAAGGAAAATGATTAAAAAAAAAACCCGTGCCAATGAATTAAAAAAAATTATCTTTATTAATCTCTAAACATTACTTTTTTATTTACATTTCTTAGAATTTTCATTTTAAACATGTCAAGAAGATAAAAGATGTTATTAAAACATGACGATGATATCTTGACAAAGATTGTTGGTGTAAATAATGGCGAAACTGTTGGACGGAGAATGACCCCCTAATTGGCAAACAAGGTATTCACTGTCCGTTAAATCCACCAGGCTCATACAGTTTTCACATACCAACACTTTTTACCTTATTTATGATTTGGCATTTTCCTGATGTTCGGAAAAATAAAAGAAAGAAAGAAAAATTTGCCCACCGTTAACACATTCAGATCCTAGACAATATAAATGTAGTCTAAAAATATATCTTGCAGAATTAAACACCTTTACTCTGAGCACTTTCACAAATTAAATTACTGACAAATGTGTTTGTATGTGTCATTTTATTGCCATGTTGACTGTGAGAAAGTCCTGAATTAAAACATTAAGAAATCCCCAGATACTAATAGATTCTCTAGCATTGTCTACGATGTATAAAAATGTCGTGCTGAGTAGGCCTTGTGCTTAGTTTTCCTGTCAATGATGGCGTTATGTAAAAAAAAAAATGGTTCGCAGTGGATAAACGGTTAGTGTCAATATCCTTGACATGGAGTAACTATCAATAACAAATACGCCATAAAACAGAATATTTTATCGGATATGCGAAACAAATAAATCATTGAATTTTTGCAGCAACTTCATATACAAATTTCTTTCTAAGATATTATTACATGTATATAATTGATAGGTGATAAGTTACTAAAACGTGGGTATAAGATAGGTTTCAAAGTTTGCAAAGTCAGTTGGCATTTGCAAGGTGTGAAAAATGGGAAAAATTTGAAAGTGCCGATTATGCAATATCCATTAAATTCATTTTCGGTGAATCATATACTCTAGTATTTCAATCTAATCATTAAACTTTAAGCTTAAGAAATCAATGAAAATCCACCTCTTATTATCAAATATCCTAATGGCGTCGAAAATCCTACATTTAGACTTTTTTTAAAGCCTTCATGGTGTAATTTTAACTATTTTTTGTGATCAGAGTAGATTTTAATTCAAGTTATATCGGATTTTATATTTACCGTACGCTCCGAAATCCCAAGAAATGATAAAAACACTTGCATAGCCAAAATCAAGCCAGTAATACACTATCTTTAACTGTGATAAAGAAGCCCCATCATTTCAGTTATAGAGATTCGGAGATTGCCTTTTTATCAGTGCATGCTTCACAGGTGTAAAATGAACCCAGTCCCTGCAACTGTGTTCTATATTTTGCCGATCCCGTCTGGAAAACCAAGGAGGAAATTCTTAACCACTATCAAAGCTGGTGATCTCTTTCAAATCGTTTCTATTTCAGTTTATTTTTAAAATAGCAATAAATCCATCTAATTTACAAGGTACCTAAAACTCTGATAATGTACTCATTAATCGCAATGAACTATGATTAAGAGAGTTCCAATATTCAGATATTTTAAATGATTTCCCTTGTCAGATCACATGTGTGATGCGAAGAGTAAATGCTCACCTGTCAGTACTCAATCTAAGTTCGTTTCAGCATCTCTTGTTAGTAATTTGAAATTTTAAAAAAATATCCGCATACATGTACCCATAACTAATTAGACTTACAACCGAATTTGATGTATTTTTTAAACCCCGAAATTCCTTACATATCATCGGTTTTTATTCAAAGATTTTACCAAATTTATACAAATCACACCGAGATTTATCTGACATCTGAGATATATAATAAGCTTTTTGCAACACCCTGTGCTATTTCTTCGACATTATTACTAGTATCCGGGTATTTTCATTTCGTTTGCAGCAAATCACCGCCGGCATTCTATAGTCCTTAGAATTTGCATAAAGTAATTTTGTGATTAATATGAATTTAAAAATGGCATCCCAAAATACCTTTTCACTTTTGAGTTTTAGAACAAAGCACACAACAACACAGTTTCCCTATTCAAAAACGAAACCAAGAAATATAAGTGTACATGATATATTCGTGCAGTATTTCCTTGATATCAGCAATACCTTTTGATATGTTCCAGAGATAACAGTAAGTGTCATTTCGGTTGGAATAAATGGCATCGCCGCACATCAATAAAAACAAAATGATAAAAGTATTAATGACTCGGAAAAAGTCCAATCTGTCGTTTCCTGCTCTCTGGATTCTATGTTAGACACCATAAATCAAACAATATCCGAGGCAGTGACAATCCCTGAATCTTCCATTAAATATTTACCGATAATTTGCTTGTTCATTTCAATGGAATCGCCGACAAATTGAGCGGTACATCATTTGTGTCGATCCTATTGACACAGTTATAAAATAACAACAATATTCCAGATCCTTAACTCAATCATACTACAATATTCTGTAGTTCATTCCGTCAGAGTGACATGAAAAATCAAACGATTAGTGTTTATGGGAATCGATGAATGAACGCTGAATTTGGATTATTTCATGGAAGGCATTTTGTTTTTGCCAGTCGTCATATAACTCAGTTGGTGTTCGGAAATGATCTTGATTCATGGTAAATGCACATGGATATTAAAAAATGTTGTAATCAATATAAACGGCGTCAGTTGCAGTCAAGAAGGAAAGACTTGCAATACAACTTATCGTTTTATTTTAGAATTAACTCACGGACCACGAGGTTATTGTATAAAATCAGTTGATCCATTTTTGTAACGTGTAATCGACCAACTTTCTTTTGATCGTGTATAATTGCAGTCCTCTTTTAAATAGTTTTCAAAGTCTAATTGTACCAAAGTAGTTTTTTTTAAACAAGGGTTGTATCTGTGCTATTATTGACGACCATTTAAATCCTTATTGGATAATTAATTTAAAAACTAAGATAACTAGAAAAGAACATGTTTATTTGGTCATTTATTGCAAATTACAATATTATATAGGAACAAATGCAATATAAGCGTAGTTTTTCCTGGAGAAAGGTTAAATCTTACAATTTTATTATGTCAAAAGCTAAAAAGTTAAAGTAGTAACATAAGTGGGTGAAAGACATTAAACATTTTATTTGCTATGCCCCCACCCATTGCTCTTTAAAGGGTTGTCAGGGCTGAAAAATGAAAATAATTAAACATTATGTCTATTTAAGGCGTCTTCATAGATATACGGCCTGGATAAGCCTGCTGGCACGATATAGATATGACATTCTGACGTAGACATATACTACATAATATCAATCTACAACCGCACAATTTTTCTTAATCCAAAAAAGAAAAAAAATGCCGTATGGTTACAAAAGTTTATAATTTAGATACAAAGTTTAATAAAAGCTAATAAAATGAAATATAAACATTCAAATATAGATTTAAAAAAAATAAAGAGAGGGGAAAACTTAAAACTAAAATAGAACGATATTGTATAAAACAGCACAAAGAATGAATCATAAGAGGTATTGAACTATCCAGATTGTAATTTATATCTTTCGTAAAACCTTGCAAAGTCATGAAACGACTATATGCTGCTGTCATTGGCAATAAGATGCACATATGCTAATAGGCTGGAGATACACCGTGGAAAAACATTCGAAACATATTTGATAAAGGACAGGGTGTTCTTGTGTCTCAGAGTGTATTATTCTCCAACGCATGGGATTATTTGCCCCCCCCCCCCCCTCTAAAAAAACGAGATATGCAATATTCACTGAAGAATTTTCATTTTTGTTACATTTATTTTCCCTATAATTACCATAGGCTGTTACATCATTGTTGAAATTGAATAGGATAAGACATGAACAACACAACTCCCCACTCCCACTGTATTGGCAATGAAGCTAAGATAACGTAAAGATTTATATCTCCTCTACTCGGCAGATCTTTTATTATTTGAGATTATCTTTCCCAGACTCTCCTGCGCAGGAAGTAGAAAACACTGCATTAAATGTGTGATCTATTTGAATTTCTGTAATTCATTTCAACTATACTTACACTGCTTCTTTTTCAGAAGAAGGGTCTTTTATTGATTCCTCAATTAAGACACCATTTAGCAGAAAATGCAGTGACAATACAAAGACTCCAAGATGACTCTAGATCAACACAATGGAAGTTTTCACAACTTCTCGAATGATTATTTAGCGGAACTATACCCAGCCTGTGTGGAATATATTAACGGAACCGCAGTTTTAAGAAATCTCGATCTGTGCTTGTGTTTGGACTACTCAAATTTTACTAACACTTACAGTGAGGCGGCGGAGATTCCTGGGTATTTGACCATCTTTTCCATTTTAGCACCGATAATTTCAGCTATTGGAATTGTTGGGATCATTTTAACCATAATTGTTCTCTCTCGCAAAAGTCTCTGCACATCAACGAACTGTTACTTAATCGCTTTATCTGTGGCTGACCTTGGTTTCCTCGTTGTATTGTTTCCACGATTTTTCGAGCGATTTGTGACTGACGAACAGGGCTTTCTTTTCGGAATCTTTTTCAACTATGCGAGGATTCTTCTGACGACCTTTCTCAGCGCATCGGTGTGGATAAATGTGGTTCTCGCGGTGGAGCGATACATTGCTATTGTTCATCCTTTGAGAGCAAATATGATTTGCTCCATCCGGAGGGCGAGATTTGTCATCGTCTCTGTTTTTGTCTATTCCTTCATTATTCAGATACCGTATTTCTTTGAGTACAAAGTCGTCACTGTCACACATGAAACATACTGTGCACCTGCCGTCACGTACTCTCACACTGTTCCCTGGCTTTTCGTCAGTCCGGAGGACAAGGAGATTTATCGTTGGGTAGTCGATTGTACTCTCTCTGCCATCGTACCATTTCTGTGTTTGTTGGTATTAAACACAAGGCTGATTTACGAAATCAGAGTCTCCACAAAATATATCAGAAACAATGTTGGATTGGACCATTCGATGCAAAGAGTGTTGTCAAACGAACAACTGAAAATATCGGTAATGCTGGTTTGTTTGATAATCATTTTCTTTGTTTGTGAAGCCCCGTATGTAGTTATGAATGCATTTTTAAAGCAGAGTGTTAACACACAGGAGGTTTACATTTTCTGGTACATAGCTATATTCCTTGTAGCTCTGAAATCGACGTTTAATTTCATATTGTACTGTTGGTTCAGTGAAAGATTCTGGGAAACGTTGAAACAGAAACTGTGTCTAACTCTTTGTAATGAAGGTCGTAAAAACTTTAGTACATCAAGGACGTCCAATTGCAGTGGCATAGTGATGACGTCAAATGGAAGCAAACGACGTCATGACTTGCCGGAACATGTTGTATAATAAAAGAATTCTACAAATAGATTGCTACAATCATGTTAATACATTACACCAAAGCTTTAACATAGCATCCTCTGCATGTTCAGGTCAAAGTCTCAAATAGAAAAAATTCCTTTCCCGACCATGTATGATTATATAAACCAAAGAATTTACATTGTATTTGTTTTTATCAATTGTCCTGTTGTCAAAATGTGTATCATTGATATCCTAGTATTATTGTTTATGTAAGAATAGATGTACTTGTAGTTAGTATTGTTTATTTGAAATAAATAACAATCTCGTCTTCATTTTTTTCCATTGTAACCTTTTGAATATTACTTGGTTTTAAAACTCGAATGTTGCATCTGAAATTATGATATTCGGCAGATAATAATATTGTTCGAAACGTGATTTGGGGATCAGAAAACAGGTGTTGGAACAAGTAATTAAAAATAAAATTGCTTTTGGTATTACGGGGGTTATATAACTTATAACTGGTATAGATGTAACAGTTGAAAAAAATATGATTGTAAAAAAGGATTGTAAAGTTTAGGTTTTCCATCTGTTTTCAGAAGATTTTAAGGACCTTTTGTGTTATTATTTTGTTGCCTTTGAAAAGAGATAAACACTATACGTAAAACAGATCATAGTGTGGGAACATTTCAAATCATCTCCAATATCGTGTGAAGTGATATCGATATACAGAGCAAATTCAGACATGGTTAGTAACGCTTTTTTCTGATGTCAATGTCGAACTCTTGAAGAAACATAAATTTTCTCAAAAAGTCTCGAGCATCTCCAAGAGTTTGAACACAGTTTTTACATGAATCACAAAGACCTTATTCAGTTTGATCTGGCATACGATTGAAAGTTTTTATGTTTTTGCTTACTTTGAATTTTTATTCCGCACTATCCAAAAAAAATATTGACGAACCTTGACGAACGGGTTTTTAAGACCTGTTGTGTTACATCACACCATCATGCAATTAAAAAAATTCACAAATATCAACTTTATAACATTTTATATGAATAACAGAAAAGTCTCAACCTGTATGATACTTATCTCATATTAAATTCTAAATTTCCTCCCGATAAAATAAAATGATTTATGAAAATCAATCTCTTTGGAATACCTTTTAATTTATTGTATTTTTTTTTTTACATGTTTGCTTATCTTTAAAACCCTTGGTAAACCTTATGTAAACCATTTTGTCTTTTATGTATTTTCGCAACAAAAAAAACCCATCGTGAATCTTGTAAATACCAGAAGAATGCGATGAAAAGATGCAGATTGTCGGAAAGAAAATCAATATCTCACCTAAAGTGTCCTGAATCCAATCTTTAATGTTCCTTGGATGTGGGTAGTTCCATCTTGATAAAGCCATATTTGAGTTAAATCAATATGTAGTCTGTGAAAACTGGAAAGCTTTCATATATTTACTATTAGGTTATTTTAACAACATTTTACTTTTTACAATTATCCCGTCAAATTTTTACTAAAAAGAGTTTGCGATTGTCCCCATTGAATTTTCATTAAGGCAGACATTATCAGACAAACAGGTGATATTGGATGTATTTGGGTAATATTCTAGCTGTATATAGAAACCTTTAATTCAGGATTTACAAAATATACCACGTCATATAAACAGTCCCATTAAGACACTTTATATAATGGCTTTATCAAAATCAAAGGCAGCACTTTACATGGATTTTGTAAAAATTGCATTTAAAGATCCAAAATTCTTAGCCAGCGATTCTTTAATTACCAAACGTTAATAGTGATACACATTAATTGAACATCAACATGGATCAACTCAACGGCAAAATGTACAAAAAAATTCTAATCAACAAATGTTGATGAAAAAATTACAGTAGATACAATGTCATTCAGCTTGCCCATGAATAATTTCTTTGCCTTTCTAAAACTCCCCCCTTCTCCGCGTTTGCAATGTTTCTCGTGGTTTTAGTCAAATGGACTTGATTATGCCGTATTTGCAAGAGATGTCAAATACATTAAAGAGCTCACAGTAAAAACAATTCAATTTAAGAATACCAGAAGTGGGGATTACTACCTTTTTGATTTCTAAATAAAATGGTTATCGTAATAATGAACTCGCACAAAGTTTTAGAACGATATCGTTAATTCTGTCATTATATTAGAGCTTTAAAAAGACAAACCGACTTTAAACATCAAACAACCTATTAATCAAACACTATCTATAATTACCTTTCTGATTGATTACTTAACTGTTTGTTCCAAGAATTGATTTTCCTGTCACCCCCTGAGTAAAACAGTCGTCAAGTTTCATATAATTGGAATAATCTAACACTTGTGGAAATGTTAAAATGACACTTGGCGTGACAAAAGATTTGGCCCTGAACAACGGTATTTGTTTATGATCGAAGTGATTGCAGTGAAAAACAATTTAGGAAATACATTTATCTGATACATGTATTGCCGTTATCCAGAAGCAGGACCAACTCAAAATGTAAAAGAAAACAGCCAGGAGTCATCGTAAGCAATTCATCACATCATTGTTTTGAAGTTATAGTTGCATGGTCAACATATTTTAAGTTAAACAAACATACTGACTCATAAATTACCTCTAAGAGATTTATGTTAAAGATGATTTTTTCAGCTACTCAAGTAATTCTGTTCAAATCCTAAATCTAGTGTTCCATAAAATAATATTATTTCATTTCAGCAGGAATACGTTATTCTGAATGTGTATGTGAACTAATTTTTCTACAGCAATTATTGCATTCACTTTGGAAATACTTGTATCTTCTAAAATAGAATCTCACCTCATAGGTACGATATAACAATAAAAGAATCTGTTAATCAACTTCTAAACCAATGTCTTGTCGTAATGGAAGTCGTTTTTGTTACTTCACTCAAAACGGATTTGACACTTGCATTATTATCTGGTCTTGTCTTTTGCGTTGACACATCATATTTCAATAATTATAAGGGGTTATCAATAAATTAGTAAGTTTTTCAGTTTTTCTTTTTCAAGACTTGTCATATTTAGGAGAGCCCACCATTTATTTGACTGAGAAATTGGAATGAAATTTCCAATATTTGCTTCTGTAATATTAGATCGAATGCCTCTTAGTTCTGGCTCCGATTTCACGTCAAATCTCAGACTTGAGTCTGAGTTTTTTTCTCAAATTTGAGAAAACTCAAATCTCTGCATTTCACAAAAAAATTTTAGTCGTGTTTTTAACTCAATTTGAGAAAAAACTTAAGTTACCTCCATAGCAGACTTATATGAATATGTCAGAAACATCATTAATACAGTATTATATTGTCTGTAATGTTCATTTCTTAGATCTTTTCAACTCAATAATCAGCGTATATGCAATATGTCATGCAGGTTTGGTAAATATATTTTTTTAAATAATAATTTTGGCGGAGTCATCTCCCTTGGCAAAAATTTTAACAAAGGGAACTAATCCATTTGTTTGTGGTAAATGGAATAACTGTGCAGTGATTCTACTTTCTAATGATTTTAAGGTAACCATAATGCATTTAATGTGGTCTTTTGTTTTGCTATATAATGTATAAGATCATGTAGATATTTCATCTATACTTAGCATAAGAAAGTGTAACTTACATTTCACGACTATAAAAAAAATAATTAAATTTTTTTGACTCTTGTTAATTTAATCTGATTTTCCTCTGTTGAAAACATAAGCAGACAATTGTTTTTATTAAGAATAAATAAAAAAAAACAGGAGAAGTTATAAGGGGCCACTTGTGACAATATAAAAATTCTTGACTCAGCTAAGTAAAAAATTCAACTCAGGCTCCGATTTCACAAAAAAACTTAAGTTTTTACCTAAGTTTAATCTCAAATCCTGAGAATTTACTCAGCTGATATTTTTCTCTAATTGCATTTCACAAATCAAACTTAGTCATTTCTCAGCTGAGTTGACTTTTTACTGAGCTGAGTCAAGAATTTTTTTTGTGTGTGTGAAATCGGAGCCAGCTGAGAAATGACTAAGTTTGATTTGTGAAATGCAATTTGAGAAGAATCTCAGCTGAGTAAATTCTCAGGATTTGAGATTAAACTTAGGTAAAAACTTAAGTTTTTTGTTTGTGAAATCGGAGCATGATATCTATGATGTAAACAATCATCTTTTATCATATGTTTTTGTTTGATTGTAGGCGATAATAATCGTTGAATAATTGTCTGACTATGATACTGTAATTTTCGTGCTTCAAGGAAGAAGTGATTTTTATTTCAATCCTTTGTACATATTAATTTAATTTGAAACTTTTTTTTTCTGAATTGTAAAAATGAACCGAATTTCTAGACCTGCATAAGCGTAATCTAATTAAAACCAAATGAAAGTCACAACTGATAATTAATTACAAGCAAGTAGGTGGTTTTGCATTTGTTCTTTTCAAACGACAAATATAGCTACAATTACTTTATTCCTTTGAATGATATGCGTAGCTCTCTATTAATATCACATTAAAACTTTTTTCACGTACTAATATAGTCACAAATTTCAACAGAGCTCTTAAATTTCAAGTCTATGCTAATTTCAACAAACAATTAAGTACTTTTCATGTCATTTATTAACCGTCGCTTATGGGAGGTCCAAAATGTTTTTATCTACGACTAATTGGTTTTTTTAAAAATCTTTTTACAAAGAATAAAGTTAAACCATATACTATGAAAAGGTGCAGAAATTATATAAGCGGGTTTTAAAAGTAGCTGTCATTGCAGAAAATCTTTACATAACCCGCGTTAGAGGCTTATGTATAATTTTTTCTCTGCAATGTCACCACCTTCACATCCCGCATGGATAATCAAAGATGGCATTTTATTGTTGATATTTACAATTTCTTTAAACAAATTGATATATTCAATGTAAAAAGTAAGTTAAATCAACTTAATTACTATTAATGTACATCAGTTCATCCTACGGTCCTACGGAAATTGGGGTCTGACATCATCACCAAGTATGATCACCTTTATTTCTTTCGGAAATTAGTTGCAATTCATATATAGCTCTGTAAAACCTGACAGGACTGAAATCTACACGCTCCGTATATCGATTAGTCGAAACCTTTAGCAACATGGGAAAATCACGGACTGCACGAAATAATCATGCTGATTCATATTCCCATTGGAAACGATTTGACTGTTTCTTTTTGCTAACGTACTGATTTACATTAACTGTAATTTAGTCGATTTTACAACCAATTTATTAAATTAATGTATTAAAAGAAAGGTGTACATTTTAACAATAAAATCATTTCTGTGATGATACATTCGGATTAAAAAGGTAGTTCACATGTAATCATTGCAGAAAAAATTACACAATCTGTGCTAATGCAGTAGTATTGAAAAACACAATATTATTTGAAAACAAATTATAAATTATCTACAGTTTTTAATGTCCAAACACAATGTATCCAACTTGCTTATAAAATTGTCTTGATACATTCAATCCGTTTGAAATTGGCATTGTTGTGTATTAATTGGTTACATAAAAAGTTATTCAACATTTGTCTCTTTGTCTTACCTTAAAAAATACTAATAATGTAGAAAATGAAACGTGGGTAAAAGCGAGATAACTGTAATAGTCCGTTTATTTACATGTTCCAGAGAAGATGCCCAAGTGTCTAATTACAATGCATTTTTTTTTATAAATTGTTATAGATCCAGACAAACAAATGATAATGTGAAAGCTTTTTATGTATTTTTAAAAATATTCCTTTTAGCTTTAAACTATTTAGTAGTAACTTGAAAATGCAACTTATACATGCATTTCATTTACTTACAGTGCTTTGAAATGATCCCCTATGTTTAGTCACTGGTGATGTGGGCGGGGGTAATACTACTCTATAGGTAAAGTTTGTTATGGAAATAAAGATTATGTAGCGACAAGAAAATTGCTGATTGATATATAAGCAAACTGTTTTTATATGAAACGAAACTTAGATATTTTTTATTTCCTCCAAATTTATGGAGAGTATTGTATAATCAATCTCAACACTTATGTGAGAGTTAAGCTCAAACAAAACATATCTACATATGAACACATGTTGATGAATATTTAGGAACTACGACAGTATATAGCAAAGAAACCCATTTTTAAACAACATAAATGCGACGATTAACATATGAATCTGCTTCTATTTTGTATACGATATCTGTACAAAACTTGTACCATTGACACATCCCGTAAGGAATAAAAACTGTAATTTTCCTTATCTTGGTTTTCAAACAGTATAATTTATATTCGTTGACATCAAGTCATTTTAAAATGTATTCAAGCATATTTCCTCTGTCTTCTACAAAGGTATAACAGCAAACAACAAGTTTCATTTAATTGTATATGTAGCCCTATAACATAAAGGACACGTTTAACAGACAGTTGTCATAGATGAAACTTGTACCAAAAAGTTTATATGTTTTTTAAAGATTTTATAGCAACAAGAAAGTAGCGTTTTGATGAAAAATATAAAGGCAAACTATTTAATATGAAATGGAATTTAAATTTGTGAAAATGACACATTGCTATGGCGTGATGTATGTTGTTATATGTAGGTTTATTTGTTTGTTGGCATTTTCTAATACATTTTTCTTTGGTCATTGTATTAAAAGCGATGCTTCTGAATTTTTAGTTATTTTTCTTACAAGTGTAAATGAAATATTTAGAAGTATATATGAGTGTTGTCTTTTGTGTTATTCAACAAAGTCAGTTAAAAATATGCTGAAACAATATGAATGCAATTTTTATCTTGTGATTTCTTTGGTTGTATATTAAAACACGTTGGGTTTTCTTATGTCAGCAATTCCTTTATGACTTTAAAATAATTCCTTATTTAAAATATTCGTTCCATATTGTCTGTATGACTCAATTTCAAACAAAGGAATGTCATTTTAAAATAATGAATCATGTTTAAGAAAATGTTTTAATATGTGATTGTTGTCTATTCTAAATTGATGGTTTCGATCTAGAATCACTTAACAGTGGTATATCCTTATTTTTCACATGCTGACTTCGCGCATAAAATCAGATTTATAAAACAGTTGCATTTTAAGAAGCTACAAATACTAAAATCATAAATTTTTGTTCTTTGAATTTTCAACATTCCGATAGATACTTGTTTCTTTCTTTTTGAACCCTGACGGCAACATATAGGGTGTATATTAGGTGAAGGATCACTAAAGAATGACCAACTTTATGACATGACCAATCATGGAGAATACCAATGGTCATATGTCTTCTTGCTCTTACATTTACATGTATGTGAAATACTGATCAACAAGTGATATTTTATATAGTTTAACCAAATTTTCATTTAAAGTATTAATAATCCGTCATTGATGTAACCCGTATGAAAAAATTAATGAGTAGGGCGACAGAAATATTTTGATTATTCTGTATTCAATGAAAATCAACTGCCTCAATAAAAACAAAAGGTGCTTATTTCAAAGTAAGATATGCTATTAACCGTTTTATTTAACACGAACCATCTTTTTCTGATTTGGAAAGTTTAACAATAAAATATGAAAAATCGACAAATCTCAATCATAATGAGTTTATTTAATTTTTTTAAAAATTTAAAAAGTGTTCTTGTCATCACTTTAAATCCGAGCAAACTTCCCTACATGAACAATAAATTGAACTATTGGTCTCCATTTATAAACTGAACGAAAAATTATTATTTAAATATATAATACGTAATCATCTATTCATCAGCATTTTGAATGTGCCTGTATTTATCTCTATCTGTCCTCGTTATTCATATGCTAAGGTACTATGGTATTTGGGACGCACAAGGTCAAACGTTTTCAAAGTTATCATGGTTCTAAGGAACAATCAGGTGATCAAAGGTAAAAAGTCTCAAAGGCATCGACTGATCTCAGTAATAGTGGTCCGATCGGTCTGGATGATTCCATTTTTGGGGAAAAGGGTAATAAATCTCTACTTAATTAAAAAAGTTTATCCTTATTAAAGATTTTTTGTCAAATATTTCAAAAATGTAGTAAATATGAGTCAATCATGTTCTCTTCTCTGAATAATTGAATAAGTTATCATGGAAAATTTTGATTTTAAACCAAACAGAATTGTATTCTCTCCCTTGGACATGGATCGACCGAAATTCTACCGTTTTACATATATAGTCAAGAAAAACAGAAGGTGGACACTGAACATTTTGTGACGAATCTAATAATTAACCATGATCAAGTATCTGACGATTTTGGTGATTGCTGTCTCTAGCATTTCTGCTGTGTCAGTCAAATTCTCCGGATGCAGTAAGTTCATTTTACAATCTTATTATTATTTTCTGTACCATCTTTTCACTGCTTTAAATGTGACGATGCCTTTCTGAATCTGGTATAGGGCAGTTAATATTAGAACTGAAACTTTTGCTATCTGAGGGTGTTGCACAACATTTAAGTGTAAGCGAGAGAAAAGGACAAAAAGAATGGATACAGACAAACATGGTGTCAAAGAGTTCTTGATTATCATCAGTCAATGTTCTTTGCATCATCCACGGTGTAAAAACAGATACATCCCGGAAATTATTAGAAAAGGAATAGATACTTTAAAGCACAAAATAATTATATGTCAGTATTAAATAAGATATAAAATAATATTAACAAAGTACAAATCGCTAAAGAATTGATCCTGTATTGGTGTGGAAATTTTTTGTAATAAATGGAATTCTTACTTTCAACAGAGATTCAGCTTTTAGATATTGAATTAATTCCATGAACATTTTCAAAATGTTGACAATTTCAGGATTTTTAAGGCGTCTCACTTACTTGAAATGAATGCAACTGTTTGATGATATACTTGTATAATTTGTTCCATGCAATGGACAATATTCAAAATCAAAACAAAAAAATAAAGTAATGCTCAAAAGATTCTTGGACATTCTAGACATAGACATAAAGAAAATATGGATATGTTAACTATGAAGATTAAAATACATGTATATACTATTACTAATTTGAATAGTTTGCACAATTGCTTTTCAGACCCCCAATACAATATATTAAATTATATTGGTCATTGATACAACAGTCTCAAAGATTGTACATTTTGGAAGCTACTTTAAGCCCCTTTCACAAATGGCGCACGAGCACTTTACAAGACTTTGTGATCTGATTTGTTTGGCTTCGCACGAGCATTTGCATCCGTTGCATGCGTTATTGTGGTCGCATCATATCTCCTCAAAATAGTGAACATGCACACTATTCAGACGCGACTGAATTCGACCTAAATTGTAGCAAAGCAACGCACGAACATTAGTACAACCGTTTTAGAACGTTTTGTGTACTTGCAGGACCAATGCATCAACGAAGATCGAACAAATCTCAGCTGTTTTTTCGTGTGTTGTGCGACCATGAGAGGGTTGCTCAACGCGTCTCATGTAATCTTACAACGTGTTAACTAGTATCATTTACAACGTTTTACTATCATTGCAAGATTTATTGGTTTCAGTTTCCATGCTTTGCCCCTAGTATATACTGGATACAGGGTTATTTTCGCCCCGTGATATTTTCGCTTCTACATACAGTTTTTCCTCGTCTTGAATCCGCCCCAGCATTGTTGTGGTAAAAGGGAGATGATGTGAGACATTTGAATTCGCGAATTGAGCGAAAATAAAACGGGGCGAATAGTTCCTTCATACAGTGTACACTGTATAAGCATATTTGTTTCAGGCCCCATTTGACCTTAATTTTGGCTGTTGATTTTATCATCTTTTGGGCGATATCTTCTCTTGCGTTCAGCTACATGTATGTCTACGGAAGAGCGTCGGAAACGGGCGGTATATAAACCCATTTTCATTTGTACGGTGAAACGCATGATCGAACGATTGTCTCGTTCAATTGTATTGACGCTCGTTCAATTTTCCGATCATCTGGTCCTTTGTGCATTTCTATCGCATTATTTTAAAACACTCGGTTTCATTGTACAAAAGTGGCATAAAGACGCAAGCTCGCAAAATTCAAACCGTTTACATCGCATAACGGTCGCTCTGAATCGTGCAAATTTCGTAAGAGTACTTTTTCATATGCGAATATTTTGGCAACAGTTTACGAACCATATCTGATTTTTTTTCGCGCGAATATTTTGTCGCTTCTGCTCTCGCGCTAGTTGTGAAGGGGCTTTAGTTGGACAATAAAGTAAGAACATGTCAATGATATACAGAAAAATACATGCAATGCACACTTATGATTGCCAAGTTTTTGAATTGTGTTTCTTTGCAAAGAATGTTGAGACAACGTTAGTGATGGATCCATTGTCTAGGTTAGTGTTAGGTGTGAAACATTGCAGTTTATTCCAACATTCTAAGACAAAACAAGGTGATACTAGTTAAGGGTTGCCATTTATGCAAAGAAAGACCACAAACCACACAACTTTGGTTCCTATGAAAACCTTTTTGTAACTCAATGTACCATATGAACCTAATATTGCAATAAACCTACATTAGTAGTTCTAAGGGCTGTGGCAATTATTGATAAACACTGGTCCACTTTTTGGAATGGACTGGTCATTCTATATCTGATAAGCATAAATTATCCGACTTAGCATTGAAGGATCACTTTATACATCGCGCGGTTAGCTGTAGGGGACAATGATCAGAACTGCCATTTTATCTGTGATCGCATTGGCTTCTGTCAATGCTGTTTCTGTGAAATATTCCACATGCAGTAAGTGACCAAATCATTGATCCTAGTATATTCTACTGACTAGCAATTGAAAAATAAACTCAAACACAGAGCATTTTGGACGTGCATCGCGCGTGCGTGTTTGTTACAATAAACAGTGTCTATTTGTGATGTTTATGGTTTATACGAGACACTGTTTTTCATTTTTATCAAGATACATGTATTACAAAAAGCTAAAACAAAAAACACTAGAGCGAACCTGTGAGAGTTCTCATTTTCTGTTATTTTGCAGGATCACATGGCGTCCATGGCACTCTCACAACTGTGGATGTCGAGCCATGCCCCGCAGAGCCATGCGCTCTCCCCCACGGCAAGAACATAACACTGAGGGCAACCTTCACTCCATGTAGGTATATGTTTTATATAAACACGTACATGTTCAATATGCAAAATTGTTATTTCTTGTGCAAAATATGATCTGTACTTTACGTAAAGTTTTGTTTGTTCATTTAAAAAAAAAAACAAAAAAAAAATTCCACAGAATTTAGTTAAGCTTGTAAGGACACATTTAAATGATTTTCAGTTTTTTAAGAAATAATCCCAGTTGTGGTTTTATTTATAACGATTTCAGACTCTTTGTCTTTTTTTTTGTCATCCATGTATGATACATATATAATTTCGAAGGTCTTATGTGATATATAATATCGAGTATTTCGCTTTAGCTGTTGACTCTAACACATTCAAATCCTCTGTTCATGGCATCATTCTTGGACTTCCGGTTCCCTATGGAGTTCCTCACGGATCACTGTCCGGACCCATTGTATCTGGACAGGAAGTAACCTACACAAACACTCTCTACGTATCTCCTGCTTATCCCAAGGTAAAATATTACATGTATTATTGCATGTTTTATTACACATACATGTTGTTTCTCTGTCTATCTATATCTAACTATACTTTTGTCTTGAAACCCAAAATCTTATCTTTAAAAATTTAAAATATTTAGTTTGATTCTCTTGTTCAGAATATCAGTACATGGGTAAAATTAAAGTGAAGTTATCGTTATTATAAAAAGTATGTCAAAATCGTATGATTGAAATGAACATAATTTCTACATACTCAACCAAACCTGACAGAATATTGCTTTTAAACTAAAGAATAATGTTTAATTTTCTCAGGAAAAGTTACCCCTACTATTAGGAAAGGTGGGGTGGGGTTTTACCAACTTAAACTGTCCGTAGATTTATCGGTTCTTATTTATTTACTTGATGACTGACAAATATTTTTTGTTTTTTAATTGATAGAAAACAGTTTTAATTCTATTGTTTTTTACCTTCCAGATTCGGCTTAATGTAGAATGGGAGGTATTGGACGATCACCATAGAGACTTGTTCTGTTTTATCATCCCTGTGCATATCACAAGTTAATGACCGGTTATGTAATTAATACATGTATGTGTAAAATCGTATTTCATGTTTAAAACTGTTCTTTGTGTAATAAATCATCTAGTCTCTTAAATCTGTGCATGGTTGTTTTATTATTAAAATATTGCGGAAGACAATGAATGTTTTATAAACCACTTTACGTCAAATATTGCTCAAATACATGAACACGTGTTTAAAAATATAAAATCTAAACCCCATGAAAATACCATAGATTATGAAAAAAAAAAAATATTGTACCTTACCCAGAAATTCATTAAATTGGAATCTCCTAACCAAATGAATTATAATTTTAAGAAAAAAAGTGTTTCAGAATTTGATGGATTATTCAAAAGACGTGTAACTTAGATCGTTAGATAATAATTATGGTATGTATCTGACGTATCCCATGCCTTCGTTTTGGTCGTGACATACTGACTGTCTTATCATACTCTAGGACACGTGACTTACTTTCCCGTTCAAAGTCCATTATAATATGTAGCATGCAATCTCGTGGTCATTATTATGTGAAATGTATATGATATATTAGGCATGTGATAGAAATAAATTGTTTCGTATGATTAACAGATAAGGAGGCAAAGTCTTCTAATTCTACAATCATTTTTTGCTTTAACACTTTATTATGAGTACATGTAATAAACTATCAAATTCATATTAATTTATGTGTTTACATAGGCATGTTTTGTACAATGTACATAGATCAGCTAAGTTTCAATAAAATACTGTTGTATTGCAGTAAGAGTAGATAAGTGTAGTGTAATGTATGGTCATTATTCATAATTATGAAAATATGTCCATACAAATTGACTCTTATCATTGTAAATCATATGTCAGTAGGGAATATTAATTTTTTATATGGTTATGGTTATTTGTGAAGTATTTGAAGGCATAAAAAAACGCTCTGCGTCGTTATTGTGGGAACTTTGCAGACCGATATACCACATATACCGTAAGGCTGTATGACTTCAGATTCCATCAGTACATGACTAGTATTCTTGTCTCCTTTAAAAATTTGCACATCTGTGATAACTGTCACAGTGTATGATCAATGATTAAACATGAAATAGGAGCGCACAGAGCCGTATCTTATTTTTTGGCCGAAAATATAAATCATTCACAGGGTTAAATGCAACGTGAACGTGTCAATCTCGGCGGTTACATATACATTTTCAGTATACACATTTTCCATCGTCTCTGTTAACACTAACAATCGATTTTGTAATGTATAGTCCAAAACATTTCAGCAGTGACTGACTATTTTAATAATAAATCGTACAACTATACTGGATATTATATGCATATGTAAGTAATAAGGAACCATTATTTGAATATCATGAGGTGATCAAATACGATCGGGGTGATCAAATCAATCATAAAGTCCTTCGAATATAATTGGATCTGATCAGTCCGGACCGTATTTGATCACCTCATAATAATCAAAGAATGATTTCATATTCCATAAGTAATATGAAAACACATCTCACTTTTGTCATTAATATATATGTATCACAAAGCTAATTCAACTGAAAAAGGTGTGTATACACGGCTTGAAAAAAAAAAACAAAAACATGCTGGCCCGGTGGATATTTCTCTCTGTTCCAATGCTGTGGGTTCGAATGACTTTGTTGTACGTAAACGAGTTGTAAAGCTCCAATACCTAAATTCAAAACTACCCATCTTTTAGATGATAATCAAAGAGCAGTAACAGATCTACATTCCTTGTCTTCTTTAGGCTACTTCCTAAAAAGTACCAATAAAATGATTACAAATGCTGGCGGTAAATCCAAACAAAACTCTTCATATTTTGCACAAGAAACAACACCCACTCTGTCCTCTTAATGTATGTAATAAATAAATTGTTAGGCAATCAGATGCATGTAGTTACACGTAATCATGTATACAGAAAAAAGCCTCCTTAACCATTTTAAAATTTTACTTGTTAAAGCAGATGCCTTGTACAAATAATCTTCAGAGTAGAACATAGAGAAAATACAGCGTTATAATATAAAATGCAGTTTATACATGGTCTCTATAACCATACTCCAGATTGAACTCATTCAATCATTAGTTATGGATACTACTTTTACATGATTACTAATGAAAAATACCTAGCTTGGATTGTTGTACAGTCATTTTTTCCCATCCGATATAGTTCTATTTAATAGTAAGAAAAATACTTGGTATTGCAAGTAAATAAAATAAATACATTTGATTCGAAAGTCTTATCAAAGTTATGTGTCCCTGCTTGATTGTTTTCTTGTTTACTAAAAACACACTTTAAAATTTAAAAGCCCTTTTAACATTAGTGTGTACACATATACAAGATAATCATTCTTTAAATGTGTATCATTTTCTTATACTATGGCTAAACTGCATCAGTTTCTTCAAAAACAAAAATATTCTAATTATTCATAAAATTTGTCTTTTATGGATCATACATAAATATATAGTAATAATTTTCTCAACTGTATGTCAGTTAAATTAAGTAAAAACCAATGAGCATTAATACCGAAATTCATATTATGACAAACTATATGGAGAAATGTTCCAGGGGAAAATCCACACACAAACTTTTCTTATTTCTTAAAAGGAATAAAACTGAGATCAATTAAACACACGGAAAGTCAATCTTTACTTTCTTCCAAGACAAACAACATTTTTTAAATCAATTTAATCACAATGACCAAAAATAAGAGAGATAACTCTGATTAATTTTAAAGTAAAACACCGTCTTAAATCAATGTCCAGGTGAATAATGTTCTTTTCAACATAACTTTAAGTTTATTTGTTTATCCGAAACAAATTGATTCATTTTATGTTTCTCTTCTCTATTCTTAAGTGGAAAACGTTATCCTATACTAAAACATAGTAATAACATTTACAACAATTAGTCAACCTTGTATTCAATTTGCAAGGAAAACAAACAGAAAATTCAGAGCTAAACATGACATGCATATAGTCAAATTGAATATATACATTTGGATTAATTCAAACTAAAACAAAAATCAAACATGGCAACGAAAACAATTTCACTCACAATTTTTTATCTTACTAATTAGATCTTATCTGTGATATATCTACAAGTGTGTTCATGATGCAACTAAACCCTTAGAAAAAGCTTGTTAATAAAGACAAGAAACAAAATACATAGTATCTTTAATTATTAATTTACATTCATAAACATAAGTTTATAACAACTAAATTGGGATACAAAATCAAATGAATGACACTGTAACTTAACATTGCATCAAATCAACAGTACAAATTTACAATCTATTCATAACTTATGGTACAGAAATATATTATTGTATGTAAACATATCTTTTGACTATCACCACTACATTCCATACATATATTAACATAATTATCAATCGCATAAAAAAGACATAACGGAAAAATGCATACACATTGGCTCCATAAACATATGAAGATAAATTAAAGATAGAACTGACCGTACAGCTAATGACAATTCTCTCTCTCTCTCTCTCTCTCTCTCTCTCTCTCTCATATCAAGTTAACTCATCACGAAGTCTGTGAGTTTGCTTCCGTCTCCATTTGGTTCTCCTTGAAGTCTGGAATAGGAAGCCTGACACTGGGAGATTTGGTGTCTGGGGGTGGGGCACTATCTGCGGAGTCTGGGGACACGGGGGAGGTCTGGTCATCATCATCCATAGAAGGCCACTTGGAGGGCTGGTCCGACTTGCTTAATCTTTCATTCAAAAGTTTCAGTGCTACATTTCTGAAATGAACATAATAAAAATTGTTTCCTTTTTTTTTTATGGAATTGATATACTGAGATGTTTTTTATATGCCTACAAGTTATAAATAAAAACAGATGTTTATACATGTAAGTATTGGTAGTTCATACTATTTAGGATGTTCATTTTTGGTGGGGCAATGCCACAAAATTCAGCATTATTAACCGTCACAATTTTTAATAATTTTTTTCATTTTCATAAAAAATACTGTAAAAAATTAAATTGTAACTCTCACCTATTTAAAATGATATATTATCAATGACAAGAAAATTAAAAGAAGCCATGCAGGTTTAAAAAATTGTGTCCTTTTATAATGATAAAAAAAGTCAAAGCTAATGAAACTGAATCAATAAAACCCAAATGTGACCTACTTTCTTCTCTCAGCATCTGTGGGGTCAGTGCCGGGCAGGGTAATGGTGATGGTATTTCCCGCGGAGGAACTAATATCATACTTTCTCTGCGGCTTCTTACAAACTTTTATTTTAACTAGGGCCAGGAACACTGTGTTGGATAGAATCGCTACGATGGGCTGCAATCGGCTTGGGAAAAAGCTAAAATAAAATTTAAACCATATTAAACATAGTCTTTCTGTTAAAACAAAAACAAACATGCTTTATCTTCAGTCTATGTAAAACACATAAACTGAAGTAAGAGAGCAATAATATGTCAACCCTTCTTTATTTGAATAAACTTCTCAAATAAGAGTTGCCCTATATTCATATGTTTATCAAAAGATTCAAGAGCAAAAATACAAAGGTTATATTAATAAGAATTAAAATATATTATCACCACAATCACTGTATTCAGTTTTCATACATGTTATATATGAATTAAAATTTTATCATGATATTTATTGCCTTTAATTGTTATAATAAATAAATGTGACATCACAAGCATATCATGGTAGCAGGGACATTTAAGTTATTTCAATGTGATTGATTGCATTTGTTTCAACATGCATGATGAGTATGGATCTAAAAAAAACAACAACAAAAAAAAAACAAGACACTTCAACATGTTCAAGTGTTGACATATGAAAATACCTAGCAAAGGAAAATTGGTCAGCCATGTCTCCTCGATTACCATTGCTGTGCTTCTGATAGAATCGTAAATACGTCCAACTGATCAGAATACCAAATCCAAACATAAAGGGGTAGGGCCCGTCAACAACATTAATAAGTCGCAATGTGATGGTAACAAACATCAGCAATAGTGGAATGTGAGTGTTTCTTAGTGTTCCAAATGGTGAACTCAGCAACTTGTGGTCAGGCATAACCTGCTTCACAGCGACTGAAAACCCAGCTACATATCCCACCAGTCCGTGGATGTAAGTCTCAAACAGATACTCTTCATTTTTGGTAACTAGGTAAATACCAATGTACAGGAAGGAAGATGCTAGTGCCACGCCAGTGTTCACCACTGCTAAAAATATCAGCATGTCCAGGGCTCCCCATAGCGGTTCTAGGAGTTTCCCACACAAAATCAACACAGCAATGTCTGCCAGAACTTCCCAGAAATGAAACTCAATGAAGCTATGGGTGACGAAAGTCCAGACCCAGAAATTGGGTGGTAACACGTAGCCCGGTGTGACGGCTAGAAACGGTACGACCGATTTAGCATACGAGAGAAAATATCCTATCGTCACAGCCACTGCCACTACTTTTACAACAATAGAACTTTTTCCAAATGATAAATAAACTTCTTGCTGCAGATTCTTGATCATGGGTATCGCCATGTTGACGGAAGTGACGTATTCACGTGTCGTGGCATGCAAGAGTTGTCCCCCGTCTACTGTACCTGTCTACTGCGCAATACGTCAATAATCCGTCTAGAGCCTTATTTCTGTATACAAAGTAAACTTATAACTTCGTACATGTCCTGTATAAAAAATATTCCATCCTTTACATGCTAAGACAAAAACCGCAAAAATACCCCCCCCCAAAAAAAACCTCCTACCTGCGCGGATCCAGAAATGTTTGCGCGGGGGGGGGGGGGGGTGGAGGGTAAGTTTGCCTTAAATACTTTCTTTGGTGATTCAGCGGTGATATATAAGGTGGGCGCCGATGAAGGTGCGACATTGCAGAAATAAAGACGTAACTGCGATAAAAAGAAAAAAAAAACTACATAAAGCGGGTTATATTGATTATTTCAGTGAATGAATGATATTTTTTTTATTGTGTTGAGTAAAATTTAAATAAATCTAGACAGACTTGGATCAAAATTTTATTTTTGTTACATGTATGTATGTAAACAAAGGTCGATCGAGTCTCGTATATTTATTAACAAATAGCCTAATATATAAAGTAAGGTAAATGCGATTTTTTTGACAAAATGACTCGTAGTAAACAAGATAAACTGATTCAATGTGTTCGTTCATGTTATTAAGGTGCCTCGCTACACCTTGAAACGGTTTCTCAAATCAGCAGAAAATTACTTGATTTTGATAGATAGCATGATAGATAAGAAGTATGTGTGTCAAATAGGCGAAAAAATGTGCAATTTTATATAAAAAATGATATTTTCAAAAATTTCATTCAGTAAACATGAACAAAAACTCCAGGCGGATTCGAACTTATGACCTGCAGTTCACAAGCCTGATACTTTAACCACTGAGCTATTACGATTAACATCTGAATCGATTGATACAAACAGTTTAACAAAACATTTAAATCGCCATCTTGTAACGTAGTGTCTTAAAAAGTATAACTCTCGGTGTAGTGAAATGCCTTAACAGAGGAAGCAGCATTTGATTGAAACTTATGTACCAATACAACACAAATGTAAACGATTAAAGACTTGAGAGCTTTGTCTACAAAACAAAGAATTACGAACTCCATGTATTGCTTATTACTCTTTTGATTTTTCAAAATTTGACGAAGCATTAATAATACGTACACTGTACCAATATTAGCCATTCTAGACATCAAAAAGAATAAATTTTTAAAATGTTGAGCGTAAATTGTGTCTAGGTCCCTTTACATTCGTCTGATTTGTTTTAAAAGAAACATACATGTAGTTTTCAAACGTGTTTACCGACGAAAATGTGAATGTTTAATATATAATATGTATTTTATTGAAATGGCATGGCTTGATCATCAGTTGGTCAACATTAATTATAACCACGGAGACGAATCTCGAAAAAAAAAACCAAAACCAAAAACCCACAGGAACAACACCAACAACGTACAGTTAAAACCAATATATATTTAGCTTTCTTTTTTTTAAAGGATAGAATGTCTCAGTCACACAAGCAATAAATCCGATGCTAAAACCCACATCCATTGATTGTTCAAGAAACTGAAAAATGTTGTGAACATGATATACATGTATATAAATAATTATGTGTAAGACTCAGGTGGTCTGGTGTCAGACATTATATTGAGTTCGGCGCTATCTGCGTCTCATCCAAATCATAGTTCACCATTCTGATAGTCTTCTATCTTTTACACATTGGTAAAGCGCCCCTTTCACAATTGGCGCACAAGCGCCTTACAACAGTTTGCGATCGGATTTTTTTTTTTGGCTTGGCACGAGCTCTCGCATTTGTTGTGCAAGCACATGCGTTTTTTGGTTGCATCAAGTCTCCTCAAAATTATGCACGCCCGTGATTCAGACGCGACCGAATATATACCGATGCAATCCAAATTATAGCAATGCAACGCACAAACATTTGTACGAACAACGTTTTACAAAGTTTTGTGTACTCACAAGAGCAATGCATGGATTTTAAGATCGTAACATAAACCGCGGCAGTATTTTGCGTGTGTTATGCGACTGTTGCTCTCCGTGTCTCATGTAATCTTGCAACGTTTTACTATCATTGCAAAATTGATCGGTTTCAGTTTCCATGCTTTGCCACTAGTATAATATACTAGATAATGGTTTTTTTTGCCCGGTGTTATTTTCGCTTCTACTTATTTGCCTCGTCTTGGATTCGCACTAACAATGTTGTGATGAAAGAAAAATAATATGAGACACCGGAATTCGTCAAGTCTTAATCCGCTGCCAAAAAGAGCGAAATGAGCGAAAATAAAACGGGGACGAATAGGCCCCTTATACAGTATACACTGCATAAGGATGCTTTTGTCATCTTCTTGGGCGGTATCTTTTCTCTCATTCAACTACATGTATTTCTTCTGAAGAGCGTCGGAAACGGGCGGTGTATATATATATATATATATATATATATATATATATATATATATATATATATATATATATATATATATATATATATATATATATATCCTCTCTGACTCGTACGAACATTCGTATGATGAAACGCATGATCAGACGAGCACCGCTCATCCAATTATTGCATTGGCGCACGTTCCATAGTCCGAACACCTGCATGGTCTTTCGTGGAATCCTAGGCCTATCGCTTTATATTGTACAACAGTCGCATAAAGACGCAAGATATATCGCAAGATATAATGCGTTTGCATCGCACTACGGTCGCTCTGAATGGTGCGAGTTTCGTGCGAGTACTTTTTCATATGCGATCATTTTGGCAACAATTTACGAACCATGTCTTATTTTCTCGGTTGCACGAATATTTTGTCACTTCTGCTTCTGCCAGTGGTGAAAAGTGGCTGAAGTTCTGTAGACACACACCATTTTACCACCATTCAAATAAAGTATATATACATAATCCAAGAAGTGGTTCATTTATTCAGAGAACTAGAGAGAGAGAGAGAGAGAGAGAGAGAAAGAGAGAGAGAGAGAGAGAGAGAGAGAGAGAGATATTATGGAAGTTATTAATTTTGTCTTTAAACAACTCTCATTTATATGCATAATAAATTAATTCTTGAGATAGTTACTGACTATCTAAAAAATGTTTTATGAATTGTTAATGAAACCTCTATCAATAATTCAAAAATAGTGTCGTTTTCAACAACCCACACCGGGAGCACACGGAAGACTAAATTAAGACGACGAATAACTTCATTACCAGGCACGAAGGATCGAAAGGGAGCCCCCCCCCCCCCCCGCTTTTCGGCGAGGCGAAAAGTTTTAATTAATTTAGATATTAAAAAAGTGAATTTTTGATGAGTTGCCCCCCCCCCTTTTGTACCATTTAAAAATTGACGTGAAGATAAGGATATGAACAGTGGAATGGAACTTATAGGTATATCAGATATAGTACTTGCAACCCCCCCCCCCCCCATCACACACACACACACACACACAATACACAATGATTAGGATTTTCATGATTTTGGAAAGTGTTATATATATATATATATATATATATATATATATATATATATATATATATATATATATATATATGGGTCATTATCAAAATATGCAGACTTTTAAAATATGTAAAACATGAGAAAATTATTGGTGAAAAAATTACTTTGATTGCAAAAAACACATTTAACAAACAATAAAGTATAACATCTAAAAATTTGCAAACATTGGAATCTACCATTTGGTGGATAATTAGACTAAAATTAAATGAACTGTGAAAATTTTGTCAGTGGTGTAACAGGCATATAGTATAGGAAAAAATTCTTAAATAAAATAAAATAATTCTTTTAAAATGATGGACATAAAGTTTATATCAACAAACTTCATTTAAAGTTATTAGAATTAGATAACAGAAAATATTTGACACATTTACATAGTGACCAACATAACATTTGGGACAAAGTCTTGATGTTACTCAACAAATTTTTAATTTGAGCATTAAAAAGAACACAACTGGATTTTTCTTTTAATGGAGCATAAAAAAGACATTATTGTAAATGCACTGGTGTTTTCAAATATACATGAATCATTGTCAGTTAATTTTATTTGGAGAAAAATGTACACGTTACACCACTGATTATTGTGTTTTACCACTGACTTAAAGTTACACCACTGACCTAGCGATAATAAATAAGAGATAAGTGTGTTAAATTTTGTAAAAAAAACTAATTTCTATTTTTGATTGCATTTAAAACATGAAAAATTTGATCTTAAATAAAAGTTTTCGTGCCTCTTTCTTTCATAATCTGAAGATAGACACACTGTTACACCACTTATAATCAGTGTTACACCACTGACACAAAAATGGCATGTAGATGTTTTTTTACACGAATTCACTCATTCTTTGATGTTATATTTTTTACTATTGGCATCCACACACTTTTATCCACCTTGTACCGAGTTCGAACTTTCTTCGGCTCATCAATCTCACAAACAACATCTTCAATACTATACCAGCTCATATCAATCATACACTTTGGATAATAAAATTGAAATTTCTCCAATTTTCTCCAAAATCTATGCATACAATGCATATACACTTCCTCTTTGTCTATATATGTTTTTTTGAAGCTCAGCTAGCATTTGTTACCTTTAAGTATTTGAAAGATTTTAGTATAACATAATAGGGAATGTGAAATGTCAGTGGAATAACATATATTATTGTACACTATAAGTCATTAAAAAATTCGATTTTTCAATAAAAATATGATGTGGATAATTTCATTTCTTTATTAGAATAAATTTGTTTTTACTTTTATCTTTTAATCAAGTATTTAAATGGGTAAAACATAATTAGAGCATACAAAATGTCAATGGTGTTTCAAATAATGTCAATGGTGTAACAGGTCTCATTTTCCAGATTAAGAAAACACAATTGCAATTAAATAGTCAAGCTTTCTTTATTGTGACAGTGTCTAACTTGTAAAATTGATAAATAACAATTGTTCAAAATGCTCAAAATATAAATGAAATGGAAGAAAAATTAAAATAATTAAATAATGTCATGTGGTGTAACAGTTTTTTCAGTGGTGTAACAACAATTTTTGGTTACACCACTGACCGTTATACCACTGATGTATCCATAGTAAATGTAGCAGTATGACCCAAGAGAACAGATACTACACTAAGCTACATAGCCTATGTTATAATGTGATAAACATTCATCATTTATGTGAAAAACTTTTTTGTTCTTTCATAATAGAAAACCTTAAATAGCACGTTATCCCACTGACACAGTTTACATTGTATTTTTCGGAGCATACTAACATTTTCTGCCATATTTTCTATCACAATGATGTCATCACTGATACATTTATCTTTTTAGTAGCAGGGAATGATGTCACTATGATCTGGGGGATTCCAACTGTAGTACAATATTATTTATTTGATGTATTTTAAGATATTTTTATATAATTTGCCTTGTAACACCAATGACAAAAACTTTTTGTACAAGCATATATCTCATCAAATTCATTGTTTTTAAAAGAGATCTTGTTAAGGAACATAGCAGAAATTAAAATATGAATGTTGTTTTGAAAATTAACGGCGATTTTTGGAATAAAACATCAATATTATTGAAGATATTGTAGGTTAAAGACGTTGGAAAAATTTAATGACAACATAAATTCACTGAAATCTCATAACAAATAATATTTTTTTTATACTTTAAGCAGTAAAATTGTCGATTTATTTGTTCAACAATATGGGTTTAAATTTCTAAAATCCAATGGTACTGTATATATTCCCCAGAACATTATTTTTCCCCCTTTAAATTGACACTGACGCAAAAGGCTGCATATTTTGATAATGACCCATATATATATATATATATATATATATATATCTTTTTTTGTTTTTAATACTTTTTGGATGAGGTTGCCCCTTCCCCTCTCCAAACCCCGCTTTCAAAAAGATGCTTTGTGCCTGATATCTGCTTAAATTAATTGTAAATAGAGAGAACATTTTACTTATTTGTATTGGCACAAATGTTATATGTACTTTTGTTACGTGCATACATTTAAATATACAAAAATAACATTTTATCAATTATATATAAAGCCAATTGCTTTAGTAAGGAATGAATTAAATATGTATTTGTTTTATACGATATAAAGTGAAACGTTTGGGGCAGTTTACGCTTTATAAACCGCTTCAGTTTATAAAAAAGCGTAAACTGTTTCAAACCATTTTATATCGTATAAAACTAATAAATATTGAATTCACTGTGTATAATTTAATTTTTTACTCTTCATTGTAGATAAAAACGGTCATTTGACCTTTAACATGACGTAAAATTGTACAAAATTCAAACAACCAGAATTAAATTATAACAGAATAAAATGATATTCTCATTTGTACCATAGAGATCCGTGTTAAATAGAATACTGTGCCGGTGCATGTAACGTAGAATAAAATGACCCCCGTAAAATAATGACCGGGGGTCATTTTTCGACGTAAAATAATGACCCCCGGTCTTTATTCTACGCAGAAAAATGACCCCGGTCATTATTCTTCTTAGAAAAATGACACTTTTGCCTGAAGAATAAGTGTCTTTTCATAAAAATGAGCACACTCTACATGAAGAAATGTGACCTCTGTCGAATAATGACCCCTTATAGATTAAAGTTTTTCAGTATAATTTTTTATTATATGTGAAATAGTCTTTATAATATTGTAATTTTTACTGCAGTTTACAGAAAGTAAAAAAAAAATTATAATTCATATTCAAATAAACTTAAAGTGAAAAAGGGGTAGATCTTAGAAAATAAAAATCCTTCCGTTATAACACGATACTGACGTATATAATTGTATAGGGGTATGGTTGTCATCTTAACGAGTTACAATTACATGTATATATCTCATTATAACGAGTGACAACAAATTAAAATTATTTTGAGATACAAGACACTATAAAGCAAAATTCTGTTTATTAGCAATAAAAGAGTAGACTCGATATTGTTCATGAATTATACTTACATTGACGAATTTCCCCTACTATAAACTACTGGGTATGCAAGTGCATCACCCAGAATTATCATGAAACCAAAATTATGAAAAGTTTTCTCCATTGTTAGGCATTATTACCATGCTGAAGTTAGCAGCCACTAACAGCAGCCATTCAATAAGAAAAATCGTCAAAGTACTGAGAGTACTCGAACAGAAAATATATTTTACCATATCATCGGCATGCTTTTTATTAACATCAAGATTATTAATACATCAATAGTTTGTGGGAGCATTGACGACTTCAGAGTCAGTAAAGATCGTTTGATCAAGATCAAGGGAGATATAAACCCCTCGGAATTACCTGGTGATGCCCATACAGCCCAAATTTGGGAAAAGAAAATAATAGCCCTATAGGTCTCCTGTACTGCCCTGTAATTTGTTTGATGTACACTATAAAGAAAAGGGAGATAACGGCCTACCATTCACCACAATATCGTTGTGAAGAGTTAAAAAAAGACAAAGTTCTAGTGAGCTAAATGGACACATTTAGTTATGAATATGCCCTCAGACCCTTGTTATAAATATTAAATAACTTCCTCCTCTTAACGCGCGTGTTTCTTAGTTCGTGTGATCAAAATCAAGGGGGTTATAAACCTTCAAAATGAGTCCTTAACCCCTTATCAACGCTTTTAGAAATAATCCCTTATTATATTCGATGAGTGTTTATTTTCTATTTAAGATCTACTATAGTCAGATACTCCTCACACATTTGCTCTAAAAAAAGTATATTCATGATCACAAATACAACATTACAACAAATGTTTAGAATATCGATGTATATTTATTGCATGTTCATGTTCGTATATAAGAAAACAAAACTAACGTAAAATGTTTTTTAAAGATGTAGTATCCCTCCACTATTAATTTTACCATACGTTTTTTTGAAAAAAAATTCGTTTTGATTTCCATAAAAGTCAATACCAAGAAATTCCAATGAAACAAAGTTAAAGAGATCAAGCGATGCTAGTTTTCTCCGAAATTGACAGTCAATGTGTGTAATCATGATATGAAGAAAATTAGAAATTAAAATACCAAAACTTTATTATCGCAGCATAGAATTAAAAATATTAAATAAGGAATAAGGAATCATTGTTTGATTATTATGAGGTGATAATTTTGGTTTTATGATAGATTTGATCACGCCCCGACCAAAATTATCACCTCTTAATATTCAAAGAATGATTCCTCATTACTTATATTTATATAATTATAAGCCATCGTACGATTAAATATTTAAATATAAATAAGCAAACCCCGCTGGCGCCTCAATTTGGCGTCATTTGTATTATGGGTTATATAGTACAAAATCGATAGGTTGTGTTATCACAGGCAAGGGCACTGGAAAATGTAAATATATGCATATGAAAATAATATTTAGTTATATACAATGTCAAATCATCTTACAAAACATAGTGAAGCGCTGCTTTTTAGTTCAGAAGAGCACTTTGTTGTTTAGGTTTGTAACAAAAACTGCTTCAAACAGCAAGAGTTATATAACTAGAGCAGAGCTCGTGGCAAAGCCACGAGTAGGTCTTCCGTTGTTGCTGCGAGATGAAAATTTATGTGATTTGGTGTCAAACGATTATAATGACTAATGACTAAAATTTCACTTCTGCTTTTGTTATAAAAACGTGCTGTGATTGAAAGCCTGTATAAAGACAGGAAGAAAATGTTTTAGGAAAACTATTTGTCGAACACAGTTTGTGTTATTGTTTTGAAAACTATTTAAGGCCCTGTCACACAAAGTTGCGTTCCCAGTGCGTGTTCACGGCGTTATTAATGGATTAATGGAATCGCTGTAGGATCGCAAGAAAAATTCAGAAAGGCGTTCTTACAGAGCTCCCAACTACGTTTCCACAGAGTTCTACTTGGCGATTGACTGCCCTCTAGCTGGGTATCCGCCGAGCGCTCATGACGTGCTAGGAATTTTTACCGCGCATCCACAGCGTGCTCTGCGCGCTGACTGCGTGCACATGCGCTATTGGAGACTTTACAGCGCTGTCATGGCGACCTTACTCCACTTCTACGGCGTGTTTATCGGAACGCAGAGCCACGGCGCGTACTTTGTGCATGTTCAAAGTACGCGCCGTCGCATGGCGTTCTAAAATGTTCTAGGCTAGGATATCCCACCGCGGCTAACGAAGATGCCGTTGAGTTGTTACGGCGCTGTAGAAGACTCTAATTCGTTTACCATGGCGTTTTACATAATTCAATTACGCAGCGGGATCGCTGTGAGGACGCAGCTCCAGTGTGACAGGGGTTTAAACAATGAGAAGTTTAATGGCGAGTTAAATTTTTCAGGGTAGCATGGATTGTTATATGTTACACGTACTCATGATTCATGTAAGGAAATGTAATAAAAACGTGCATAAAAAACACGTAACTTCTGTAAATAAATCTTTCTAATTTTTTGAAGACTATGTGCAAGTTTGAATTTGTTTCGTGCTGTCAAAATTGGGTAAATAGCCAAAATTGATGGCATCTATGAAAATTTATTCAGGGCTGATATTATTTGATAATACGAGTAGACTTGAACATTTAAAATGATAATCAGCTATCTAAGATCATCGGGAGAATTTATGCATAAGTGAGCGTCTAAAATTTTCTTCTGATATACAGACACCGCTATGTAACGTAAAATTTAATAACATTATTTACAGAAATGAATATTACTTCTCCCTACGATGCAATAATATTCAAAATCCCTATTTTTAAGTCAGTTTTTTCTCCTTTATCGGATCAACAGTTATTCTCTCGGAGAAAGTTTACGTATGTATTTTAAAAAAAAAAAGGAGAAACTTCAATAAAAATAAGCGGAAAATAATGGTGTTACGGTTTTTATTTTCAGTTGATTTAATTAAATGTGACAAAGGCGCATATTCGGTCGGATTTTTGGTAACATGTACATGATGCAAGTTCCATGTTTGTTTTTTGTGGGTTTTTTTTAAATTTTTTTTGCTTTTCTCTGCTTTATCATAAAGATATATAAAAAAAAAACTACGTACATGTCACAAGCAATATTTGCCTTCTCTATTTATCTTGTATTTTAAAAGATTGGGTAATCATTGTCAGGGGCGGATACAGGATTTGTAGTTAGGGCGGGGGGGGGGGGGGCGGTGATAAAATTGTTGAGGCAGGGGCTCTGGGGACCGCCTTGAGGCCCCCCGTGGGTCCCGGACAAAGCCCTGGTTGGGGCCCAGGGGGCGAAGCCCCCGGAAGCTCCTGGGTTTTCATGTATTTTGAAGGTAAAACCAGGCTCAAAATAGTGGTATTTTTCAGTTATGTACACTTTACACAAAAGCCTTTTACATATATATAACAATTTGACACATATTGTTACTTATACTTAATACCTGTATTGGATTAAAAACAAAAAATTTTGGGCATTTATGAACTCCCAAAATTAACTAGGTTATCAAAGTTACAACATTGTAATGTCGTTACGGTATCCGACCCCCTATTAGCTGTTAGAAATATCTGATGCATCAAATCTTCAATATTCTTATATTAGAATAGTCTATTTACCTAGAAAAAAATTCAAAAAATATACAGTTATTCAGAATTGTCTGCTTGCGTCGCAATATGGAAATGACAGCGCAGTCTACACTTGAAACAAAACTGCTGGGATTTCCAGTCGTTTCTTGGTCGAAGCCCCAAGTTCAGGGCCCTGGGGAATTTGTTGCAGCCACCATAATGAAATGACCAACACTGCTTGTTTTAAACACAGTTTAATTGGTTTGTTATCAGAACCTGTCAACATGCATTAGGATTAGATGTTTATAGATGTTTATAGAGCAGCAGAATTACAGTCAGCATAGCACAGCTAATGTATCGATGAGGTGTAATATTGAGTCAGGCATAATCATAAATAAAGTGAAACACAAAATCTAACTTTTCTATGTAAAATTTATCAAAATCATCTACAGTCATGCATACTTTGAAAATTTTAGGGGGGGGGGGGGGCGATGATTTCTATGGCGACCACCTGCATAGCATAATGTAGTCGTATTTCATAACATCTTATCCCAAGAAAACATTACATTTGACTTAAAACTTTTAATTATAATATATATTATTTTGTTCATAACTATATATAATAGAAGTTTAGCGTGTTCGACATGTTAATTTATTATAGCCACGTTCTCAGATTACGATCCCGCACCTTTAATGTGAAAATGAAAGTCTTGTTGTTTGAAAATTGACCACTTTGAAGAAAGCACCCTTCGAACTGTTGATGAATTACATAACAATTGATGATCTGCAGCCATAAATAAGCTTGGGCTATATATGTTCTGAGCTGTTTGCGCTGTTCAAAGTGACACAAGATTTTCGGTAGCACGTAGCGATTGAATTTACGTAATAAAGAAAGTTGAAATTTACAAAGACTGACCGAATAAAAAAAACGGGTGGGAAAGAGAAACACGCTCAGGAGAAAATGTTACACATAAGAAGTCACTATCAAATGATTTTCGACAGATCTGGAATTTAAAAAAAAGAGAGCACTTGGCAGCGGGACGGTGGGAGGGCAACACAGAAATAAGTTCGTTTTCACAATGAAACTAACGACCATGTAGAAACAATACGGAAGTTATTAATATGTGACCGATAGAATCTAAACAAAACTTGTTTCAAAACTCATGTGAATATTCTTTAAAATAATCACCGAATGCCTTAATTCAGGGCATTCTCTTATTGTGTCAGCACCTACCGCAAACATGGCACTTCGATCATAATTTGATTTGATTTTTTCAATTACCTTGTACGCTGTCGTATAAGTCAATGCTAAATCAACTGTACGAGTAAAATAGATTTATCGGGTGCGGGTGCGAATCTTGTGTATTAGATAACCGTTTACCGCTAGGTAGTGCAACCGTGGATGATTTCCTCGGCCGCGGGCGAAGGATAGATTACATAAAGGTTTAACGCATACACACGCACAGCTCAGAACCTAGGAAGATTTGAAAAGTTTGCAATTTAATGACTAAATTCTATCAAATAGAAATTCTTTTTTTACTTAAAACCCACAATTGATATATATGTCTGATATTGCATTAGATTTAGAATGGCATTGCTTTTATTAATTAACTGAACGATTTCTTAATTGACACCCTATCGTTTAATCCAATTGAAGAATAAACCTTTATGTGTAATCAAAACTGAAATAATTCTTCAGTTCGCAGCTAGATTAACTCATATATGAGAGACGCAACTCTCGTGTATTAGATAACCGCTGACCGCTAGGTAGTCCAGCCGCGACCATGGTGACCGATTTTCTCGGCCGTGGGCGAGGGATAGCTTACGTAATAATACACATCTCTGATTCAAGGTGGATTTTAAATGCATGCAGTATGATAACTAAAATGTAATGCACAGAATTTTTTTCAATAAGTATTTTGTGTTTTACTAGAAAAGAAAAAGAATGTGTTGTTTTTCGATTCTCGTCTTTAAGGATTGTGCACTATAAGAACTAAACAACAATGACTTTAACTTCTATAAAAAAAAAGCATGTGTTCTAATTTTTTTCTCATGAATTGAAGCCTCCTGTATAAACCATCATACTTTCTGTGGTAACTTTTTGCCAGTTTTACGCGCAAAGACTTTCGTTAACTTGCCAAATGAAAGCAGGTACATGTTAACATGTAAAGCTTTTTACACTCACACTACACAAATCACTTACAAAATAACATTGTAACGACCTTTATGAGATCCCAACAAACAACTTTTCCACCGACAGCAATATCGAAATGCTAACCGTTTTTGAGTTATTAAGCAAAATCTTTTGAGGGCTACTGGCCCTTAATTTAAGGGACCAGCCCTTTTTTATTGGTGTCAAATGAAAGCCCTTAACATTATGCACAACTTTTGTTCTATATGTATTTAAGAAATATTTCAAACTAAAAAGGTACGAAGCTAAAACATGAGAAAAATTTCGCTATTTTTAGATTTATAGATTTCGATTGATTAATTCGAGTGGAATAATTGGAAGAAACTAAAATCAAAAAATCAGAGGACAATATTCAAAGTGTCAATAATAAAGATTTTTAACTATAAATTATTTGCTACGGACCATTTCGGAGCCTTTGTCTGGAAACTAACGCCCCTAAAATTTTAGAAAAAGGGGAATAACTCAAAACCGGAAGTTGCGATTTCAATTTTTTTTGTGCTCTAGAAACCTAATTTAATTTACAACATACCGTGAAAATTTGAATGAAATCAGATGACAAACAAAAAAGTTATTGAGGATTTAAAAACGTCTAGAAGAAGAAAAATTATAATGAAGAAGAACCATCAGAATCAGTACAAGGTCTTCCGTTGGAAACGGAAGACCTTAATTATATGTATCGTTCGTTATCATGAAGAAACTATTGAAGGATTTACATACAGGTTTTACACATTGTATATGAGAAATTACAATAGTTTTTAATTTTTCATTAAAGGTTTTATGTTAGATAATAGTGAATGGATCCATATGCTTTAGAATGAAAAAAATTCAAACCTGAGCTTTTTGTTATATATAACACATTAAATAGATCAAATGAATGATCTTCTAGTAATTGGTTTAATTTCAATAGAGGGATATATATTATCTTGAATAAAATGGGAAATTATTCTTCTTTTTTTTTTTTTTATATTTTGTTTTCCCATATCTGATCTATTGGATTACAAAAACCTAAATCAGTTATAAACATTTGAAATGTTACAAGTTTCAAATAATGATGACTAAGTCTTGAGTTTGCAATTGTCTTAGTATGTTTTTCCCAATTCTTATCCGTTTAAGCTGCATGTATCGAAAACTTTAAATATTCCATATGATAGACCATTGCTTGAAGAGTTTATAACCATCTTTGTTACCAATGTATCTCACCTGTCAGACGAAAACAATTTTTTATGGGATATAAAGAATTTCCTAAAAAAAAAAAATTCTTATAGGAATTTGAATTCCGATGGGATTTGAACAAAACTCCCATAAGATTTTAAAATCCAATAGGCAATCTTTATATCCTATAACAAAACTACTGTACCTGTTTGGATCAAATTCCTACCTGAAATTTTTTTCTCCTTAAGGAAATATCTTTCCCATAGGACTATTATAAAATCCTGTAGAATTTTCGATATTTTTCTTTTGGAAAATTGTATCACGATCCAATGGGAATCATTATTTTCCTTATGGAAATTAATTTTTAAAGGTAAATAATTAAATTCTGGTTGTAACGCGCTTTCTGATGGGTTAAAATATTATTCTATATCGTATAAAGAATGTTGCCTACGTCATATTAAGACTAACGTCAAAACGTATCAATACGCCTGACGTTACGTTTGAATTTTGTACAATTTTACGTCATTTTAAAGGTCAAATGACCGTTTTTATCTACAATGAAGAGTAAAAAAAATTAAATTAGAAGCAATGGATTCAATATTTATTAGCTTAATATGATATAAAATGGTTTGAAACAGTTTATGCTTTTTTATAAACCATTTTACAACAATGGTTTTAACGGGCTAAAGATCCAATATTGATTTTAATTTACACGTAAAACTAATTTTGAAAGATGTAAAGGAAATCTTTGTCTAGAGCAAAGTTTTTATTGCTTTAAACTTTTGATCCTGAATGACAATTCCGAATGTTTTCAAAATAAAAACTCATTTAATGAGGCATTTCTTAACATATGAAAGTAAAAAAAAAGTGACTGCAGGCAATCATCAAGGTTATTCGATGCCAGTAGTATTAAATCTTGGTGTGTAAAGTTTGATAGGTCACTGGTCTTTCAACTCTTCAAATATGTTGATTGAAAAAAACAACAACAATTTACATCAAAATCAAGTCTATGCAACTTTAATGAGATCAAATTAATCTTTCCTGACAAAAAAGCTAGCCATATTTATGGATCACAGTAAGCATGATGCTTTATAAATCCGGTATTGGAAGAAAATATATAAATTTTTTTCCGAACACGTGAGATAACATGTATGTTTACACGATTCAGTTTACTAGACTTACATGTATTAGTACCCAGTTTGATTAAAATCAAACCTTCCACTAGCTTTTTTATTTTGATGATCTCACTTAATGGTCGCGTGACCATCAAAATAAAGGAGCTAGTGGTAAGTTTGATATCCACACTGATTTGTACCAACGAGTAGGTCACCTCAATGCAGAAGTGATTGGAGAAGACTTATCATGGATTAGACTTATCATGGATTTGACTTATCATGGACAATAGAAAATAGATAATAATGATTAGATTTATCATGAAAACAACTTTAAAGTAGCAATGACTTGACAAATAACGAACACAAGAAATGATTTGTATGTAGAAACTCAAACTAAACAATCTATTTAAAACCAACACCCTCTCTTACTGGCAGCATGTTATTAGAGGAAAAGGTTGGGTTGTTTTTATTGGGGGGGGGGGGGCGCTGATTTCAATTAAACTTTGTTTTATTAAAGAAACAATACAATAAAAATATCAGAGAGGAAGGAATCAATAAGATCAAAGACGACAGCTAGTGTTCAGTGGACAGCGACAGCAAGGATAATAGACAGAAACAGCATGCTTATGGTCAACATCAGAAAACAAAATTGACAGCATGTATGGTAGATAGCAACAGTATAATTAAATTGGCATGGTTACAATTTAATCTAAGAGTTATCATTTTAAAAAAAAATTGTTTCCAATTCTGATTTGATAAAAATTGATTAAGATATATTTCTAATTCGTAACAAAAATGAATGCTAGTTTTTGAGTTACAAGCGCGACAGAAAGCTCACAATTATAGATCTTTTAATGTAAGTAAGGCTTGTGTAAAGGTTTTGTTAAATATCCTAATAAAAGTTATGATTCAAGCAGGTTTTCTTGCTTGACATGAACACAAATAAATCGCTTTTTGCATGTTCCACATCTACACTAATTTTGTTTTAAACCTGGTATTTTTTTTTTTTATTATTCAGCACTAAATACATGTTTCCGTTAACACATGCATGATCTAACATCTCTTTACATAAATGTTACAAAGAAACTATGAGCTCTGTATGACTGACGCACAAAATATGGTTGACCATTAGGCATATCTTAATTCAGCATTATGATAATAAGATATTGAAAAATATAATTTGAAAATCATCAGCTCAAATGTTGACCGAGCCTTTTCAAATATTTCAAGTACAATGGACAAAAACAACGACAGTAGGGTATATAATTATATAATTTAATTCTGATTGTAACGCCTCATTTGATTAACTAGACAAATTCATATATATCGTATAACATAACTTGCCTACGTCACAATAAGACGTGCGTGCGAAACGTATTAATTCGCTTGACGTTACGTTTAAATTTTGTACAAATTAACATATTTTAACTAATTAATGGGCCTTATTATCTAATTTAAATAGTAGAATGAATTTAATTTTTACCTATGTTATAGGAGTATAACATAAAATGGAACAGTTTACGCATTTTTATAAACCGCTTCGCGGTTTATAAAGCGTAAACTGCCCCAAATCATGTTATATCGTATAACATACTAGGTAGAAATTTAATTCATTCCTTAAATGATGTACAAAGTAACATTTTTAATGAAGTCAGATTATAAAAGAAATTTTGAATGGAAAGAGTGTTCTGCAATGCCATTTGCCATTTTCCATGATTCAATTGATTCAATAAATCAACAAGCACCAAAAAAAAAAAAAAATAAAATAAAATAAAAATAAAAAAAAATAAAAATGAAAATCTGAAATGAAAGATACCTATCATAGCCATGTAGAAGAATGATCAGAAAATATTAGTGAACTATCAATATTAGGTATGAAAATATATATCACTAAAGATTGTTAATAATGCTGTTGATAAGATTTGTGATGTTTGGTTGGAAGTGCTTTAGATGTTTTTGGTAAGAAACCAATTTAAACAAATGTTAGTAAAAAAAGAAAAAAAAAACTTCTCTTAAAAGAGCATGGCTTACATATGACTGTAAAATTGCTCGACGTAACTTTAGAAGAGCGAAAAGGTTGTGTAAAAAAATTGGAAGAGATATTCTTCAAGAAAGATTATATAAGAAAACAAGAGGCCCATGGGCCACATCGCTCACCTGAGGAACAATAGGTATGATAAAATCAGCTTAATGGAATCATAATGCAAACAATATGGACAATGTACAATAATACATGTAGATCCTGTATAAATAAAATCCATTTTCCCCCTGGATATTCTTATGTTTATAATCATTAGTCCCTTTTCTAACAGGATGATTTTATAGTCATATCACATGATGAGTATTGCCGTTCTCAAAAATATCCTTAATAATTGTTTACATATGGGATATAAAGCTACATCAAACTCTGAACCTTCTGGTGAGACCGAAGAATTGTCCTTGAGCCAAAGTCTTAACAATTATAAAAAATAATCTGGCTGAGTAGTTTCTGAGAAGAAGATTTTTAAAGATTTACTCGATATATTCCTATATAAAACTTTAACACCCCCCAATTGTGGCCCAACCCTACCCCCAGGGATCATGATTTTCACAACTTTGAATCTACACTACCTCAGGATGCTTCCACACAAGTTTCAGCTTTCCTGGCTTATTAGTTTCTGGGATGAAGAGTTTTTAAGATTTACTCTATATATTCCTATGTTAAACTTCGACCCCCCCCCCCCCCCGTTGTGGCCCACCACCCCCAGGGATCATGATCTCACAACTTTGAATCTACACTACCAGAGGATGCTTCCACACAAGTTTCAGCTTTCCTGGCTTATTAGTTTCTGAGACGAAGATTTTTAAAGATTTACTACATGTATATATATTTTCCTATGTAAAACTTCGACCCCCCATTGTGGCCCCACCTTACCCCAAGGGGTCATGACTTTCACAACTTGGAATCTACACTACTTGAGGATGCCTCCACTCAAGTTTCAGCTTTCCTGGCTGATTAGTTTTTGAGAAGAAATTTTTTAAAAATTTACTCTATATATTCCTATGTTAAACTTCGACCCCCATTGTGGCCCCACCCTACGCCCGGGAGTCATGACTTTCACAACTTTGAATCTCCACTTCCTGAGAATGCTTTCACACAAGTTTCAGCTTTCCTGGCTGATAAGTTTTTGAGAAGAGGATTTTTAAAGATTTACTTTATAGATATATTCCTATGTAAAACTTTAACACCCCCCAATTGTGGCTTCACCCTACCCCCAGGGATCATGATTTTCACAACTTTGAATCTACACTTCCTCAGGATGCTTCCACACAAGTTTCAGCTTTCCTGGCTTATTAGTTTCTGGGAAGAAGAGTTTTTAAGATTTACTCTATATATTCCTATGTCAAACTTCGACCCAACCCCCCCCCCCCACCCCGTTGTGGCCCACCCACCCCCAGGGATCATGATTTTCACAACTTGGAATCTACACTACCAGAGGATGCTTCCACACAAGTTTCAGCTTTCCTGGCTTATTAGTTTCTGAGACGAAGATTTTTAAAAATTTACTACATGTATATATACAGTAAAACACGCTTATAACGAAGTCCCAGGGACGTTCAATTTTACTTCGTTATATGCGTAATTCGTTATATCCGTCAAGTTTACAACATGTAATAAAGTCACGGGGAATGAAAAACACTTCGCTGTAAGCGTCAATTCATTATAAGCGTGTTCGTTATAACCGTCTTTTACTGTATTTTCTTATGTAAAACTTCGACCCGCCATTGTGGCCCCACCTTACCCCAAGGGGTCATGACTTTCACAACTTGGAATCTACACTACCTGAAGATGCTTCCACAAGTTTCAGCTTTCCTGGCTTTATGGTTCTTGAGAAGAAGATTTTTGAAAATTTCTCGAAATTTTTCATTAATTTCTAATTATCTCCCCTTGAAAACGGGTGTGACCCTTAGTTTTCACAACTTTGAATCCCCATTGCCCAAGGATGATTTGTGCCAAGTTTGGTTGAAATTGGCCCAGTAGTTTTTGAGAAGATGTTGAAAATGTGAAAAATTACGGACAGACGGACGGACAGACGGACATACGGACGACAGACTAAGTGTGATCAGAATAGCTCACTTGAGCTTTCAGCTCAGGTGAGCTAAAATGAATGGCTTCAGATCTGTGTACAAACATAGAATTGTGAGCAAATCTCTGTATCTTGCTTATAATTCGAAGCTCAACACCCAAATATAGTAAGTAAATAGAAAATATAAACAATTAAACACAAGAAACATGCACTGTATAACAAATAAAGAACACAATTTTTTTTTCAAAATCAATCATATACATGTATATACCTACATATTTCCGTCAGCGATATTAAACTCATTTAAACTGAATAAACTCGAGAAAATGCCGAGCATCTCAACAAAACATATTGCATAATTCTACCATTACGCAAAAGATGATACCGAATTACCGATAGCCTGAATGAATTGCATTTTAGTTCTTTCTCAATACATCAGATGTTGCTTAATTTGCGCAGTAAACAGTAAACTGTTTGATTTACCGAAGTCTCTGTTTGATTTGATACGTAAAAATCATAAAACACAAGCGACAGTTCCCAGGTTGACGCAAAGCATTAATGAAAACGAAACGAAAATCACAACAAGCTAACACCACCGTCATATGTAAAAACTGTCAACGCATTGAAATATTTAGCCTCAATTTACTTCACAAAATCGGCACCAATGTATTTTGCATGTTTCAAAGATTCCCTTCGTACACGAACTGTTGCACAACAAACAAATTCATCATTGTCAGATCGACCCGTTTATCTTATAGTGTCATGGCTGCTTTAAACAAAGAACCTCTGTTTAGAATTATGGAATACGAGTCTTGATAAAATGGGTAAGCAAACCCGGGCCGGGGCAAAATAAAAGCCGGGACAGATCGGCAATCGTCAATTCCAAGTACGCATTATTTTGCAGCAATATTTACAGCGAATACAAATATACTTGTCAGTAAATATCTTGAAATTTTAATGAGATTGGCAGATTAATAACTGTCAATCTTTTGTTTTGCCCTGGCCTAGTCATGCCTACCCATTTTACCAAGACTCATGGATGCTATAAATTGCTTGAAAAACGCCTTTTCTTTCTTATTATTTTCGTAATAACTCAAATTTGAAACAGAATTAGCCCTTAATTTTTGCAATTTATATTTTCCTTCCCATAAGGATTATTCATGATAAATTACGTTGAATTTGCCTCAGTTGTTCTTGAGAAGAAAATGTTTTAAAATGCAGCCCCTTTTTTATAGTTTTGAGGTTTTCTCCGCTTTCATTGAAAATTTTTCTTTCATTTCTGCAATTTATATTCATCTTTTCATAAGAATGCTTTGACCCAAATTTGGTTAAATTTGGTTAAGTAGTTTTAGAGAAGTTCAAAATGTGAAAAGTTTACAGACGGACAGACGGACGACGGACAAAATGTGATCAGAAAAGCTCACTTGAGCTTTCAGCTCCGGTGAGCTAAAAATAAAAAGTGCAAATTTAAGGCACAGAGTTGAAATAAAAAACAAAGAAAAAGAAAAACAACTGTGTAACTTAAGAACAAAAAATCCTAGAGAGTATTGGAACATTTTGAACTGCGATGTTGACAAACAAAGGTGTAATGTGGATTTGCATGATCTTTTTACATTTTATAAAGAGTCTTATAACAACAGTTGTTTATATCAAGATGAATCTAATAACAGTGTATTTTCACCCGAAGAGCTTGATATGTTGTCCAATATTGATCTTATTACTGAAATTAACATACCTAATACACATGATGGAATTTTGAGAAGTATATATTAACATGCTGAAGAATTACAAGCCATGTAAAGATGATAGAACTTCCAACGAATATATCAGTATTAAAAGTACACATGACAGTATGTTGAATTCATATTCTGTATTATTTAACGAAATATTTGATTCTGGTGTGATACTACACAGTGGATTTGTGGTAATATTATTCCAGTGTATAAAAATAAGGGGAATAACAGGGATCTACAGAACTATAGACCTATTAAACTATTAAGTTGTTTGGGAAAATTATTTTCTGCTATAATTAATGAAAGACTTAATAGTTATGCAGATAGAGTTCAACTTATTTTAGAAAATCAATCTGGTTTACGTAAACGTCACAGTACTGTTGACCTTATCTTTTCATTATATTCACTTATAAAACTATTTAAAATACACAAAATGATATTTTGTTGTGCTTTCATAAATTTTGAAAACGTATTTGATTCTCCCTGGCATATTGGCGTATAGAACAAAGTTTTATTGAATGATATTGACGGAAAATGTTTTACAACTATCACTAATATGTATAATTGTATAAAGTCAAAAGTACTAGTCAGTGGAAGATTCTCTGACTTTTTTGAATATACTGTTGGAATAAGACAAGAGGAAAATTTGTCACGTTTTTTATTCTCACTGTATTTAAACGACCTTGAAGAATATCTTTATGTCAATAATGTTAGAGGTTTAACATGTCTCTCCAACAAGATTAAAAAAGATCTTAAACTTTATTTAAGTCTTTTTGTTCTACTATGATGATACTATCCTATTGCCTGAAAACCCTGATTTATTTCAGTACCTTTTGAATACTGTAAAGACTGGCAACTTAAAGTCAATAGTAAAAAAACCCAGAGTCATATTCGGTAGAGGTAAAAACAGTAACCAATTTACTTTTGAAGGCTCTCATTCATAAATATTTAACAATTTTTAGTATTTAAGTGTTACATTTTGTAAAAACAATTAGAAATTAGATAATGTAGAAAGCAATTGACTGTAAATTAGACATGTTTGACAAAATTGTCCAGACAATATTTCTATACGACTGTGAAGCATGGGGTTTCCAAAGAACAAAGCTTATTGAGAAACTTCATCTTAAGTTCTGTAAACATATATTAAATATGAGTTTATCAACACCAAACTATTTGGTGTACGGTGAATTTTACTTGGAAGGTATCCACTTATTATTAATGTTCAAGATAGAATGATTTCATTTTGGGGTAAATTAATTCCCAGAATTATAAATCATCTTCAAAACTTTTTCATGTACTCAAAAACTAAAAGAATCCATGGTGTGAATTTGTAAAGAACATTTTGGATAATTGCAGATTATCCTATTTATGGCAAGACAAATTTATAAATATTCCTTGGTTAAAAATGAAAGTTCGCACCATATTATTAGATTAGTTCAAACAATCATGTTAAAGTGATGTACAAAATTCACCACAAAGTATAAATTTCAGACTATTTAAAAAACATTGGCTTTTGAGGAATATTTTTTTGAATTTGCCAACAAAACTACGGAAGAAATATTGAGTAAATACAATTATTGAGAGAGTTGGCTCTCTTGGTTAATGTACTTATCCTTCTACACAATGTAATTTGTTTATATTTTCTCTACACTGTAAACACATTTAATTGAGAATAAAGTTCATCGTCACTGTCATTGATATGGTTACTATATAGTTTTCTCTCTGCTATATTAACATTGATGAAATTATGTCATTTTGTTGTATCTTAAATTATACAATAATATCCTTTTGAAGAGGTCAATACATGGTTTTACAGTCTTGATGAGAATACATTGACCGCGGACGAAGTCCGAAGTTGATATACTCTCTCCAATCTATAAAACCATGTGTTGTCTGACATCAAAAGGCTATAAATGTTCTTATATAATCAATCAATAACAATTCTCTTCAAGAATAAAACTATTGCATACTTGCTTCATAATATTTAGACGTTGAATTTGCTATTGTTACGTGTACGTCACAATGTCGCACATGCAAAAAACCATTATTTTTGTAATGATAATATTTTTAGCATTATAGTTAGGTTTAAAATCTTTCTATTTCTAGTATTGTAAGGTTCATAACAGAATTTATCAAACAATCATATGTAGTTGGATAAAAATACGATCATATTATAATGAATTGTATTAATAAAGAAAACGTATAACTGTACAGATTTTACCCCAAGAAAGCTTTCACAGTATTTAGAAAAAATCATTTATACATGTATCCATTGTATCCCCAATTCATGGAATTCCACCGGAATTATACCTTGGCTAGAGTATCATAATAGCCTTACCTGTACAGTGGCAATTTTGCCAATCATGATGCTGCTATGAAGTACTTTTCATATCAGAATGATATTGAACTCACATAAGAATGATAAAAAAATTGATTCATATACGAATTATATGATCTCTATCATATAATTCTGATATAATGCCCTATTCATGTAATTATCATATCAGAATCATATGATTCTCATATGATACCTATGACATGATTCTGATATGATTTGTTTTTTATCATTTCATATCAGCGCAATTATATTAGAATCATACACTTTGGATATGAGAATTATGTGTGTCGAAATCCCCTGTGATTTTATGAACTATACAAATATACCATAATGACATACCCTATTCCCAAAGCCGTGGACTTGTTTCTATGTTTACAAGAATTTGCCTTTGATTCTTAATTGAACGGTGTGAACGGTGTACATTGTGCCAGCATATCTACCAGATTTCAAATAATACTTTGATGGTGATTGAAAAAAGTCTTTGAAGAAATCTCTTGGTCTATGATTTCCCAAGTTTCAGGTTATTCCGAGGCTATGACGCAAAATACTTAATTCATTTTTCCATATACACGTAAATAAGATTTGCTTTTATCATTTTTGTATGAAAATAAGATAAGTTTTTTGTTTGTTAAGAGAACCAAAGAGACGGCATTAAAAACGAGATAAAAATAGTAACAAAAAGATGGTTTCTTGAAAAGAAAATCAATCCCTTAAAGCTGGATAATGTATCTTTACGTGACTATCTAACATAATATTTGTTTTTTATTCTGAGAAAACACAAAGAAAATAATGAAAATTCTACATCTTCTTTCCGCAGCATGAGTGATTCTTTACTTCTTAACCTTCGCCATATATAGGTTAATTAATTTCCCATTATGCTTTACTTTTATACGACTACAAGAAAATGTACATTGTAGTTTAATAAGGAAGATTTCTCTTATTTTCTGTTCATATGACAAGCCACTGTGACTCGTCAGGTCATTAAATTGATCAGTAATGGAAGAATAATTCCTTTTTGGTAGATTTTGTTTCCCTCAGTACTTGACGAACCCACGTTTATGCTCTTAATTAGCAGAGACCAACAGGGAAAAGGATTTACACCGCAGAAACTAGCCATCTAATGATGAAACCTGCGGCGAAAAGGTTCCAAATAGCGAGAAAACATTTGTAGCTGACGATATCTATGAATCCGTTCCTACGAAATGGAGTATAACGCAGTTCAAAGTAACTTACAAACTAATACAATGTTCGAGTCATGCTTGCAAAAAAGCAGCATAAACAAGACAATTGAATTGAATTGAATTCAATTTACATTTATTTTGATATCACAAATTGTGGGCTTTATTTTTTTTGACTTTTGATTAAAAACGGTTGAATTTTGGAATTGGCAATGCTATACATTATTATTAATTAAAAAAAAAAAAAAACTATCTCGGATTGTTTGAAAAAAAAAGCAAAAAAAAAATATATATATATATATATATATATATATATATATATATATATATATATATATATATATATATAATTTGAAACCAATTTATAAATTTTAAAATAAAGAATACAACTGAGTTTGTTTTATTTATTTTAACGTTAACACGGCAAGTCGAGTGTAATTGATGTTTCAGGATGATTTTAAAAATGTTTGTTTCACGGCGAAGAAAATTAGTGTTCTCACAAATATACTAGCACCGGTATTTGAATAATGTCGCCAAAAACATAGACCGCATTCACAAGCCAAAATCTTATTCCCATTAATTAACGATAGCATGTAGACTAAGCATGTCCCGGGAGATATTCGATGCAAGTGCCCTGTTAAACATGATTACATAAATGAAACCTGTGTGTGTGTGTGTGTGTGTGTGTGTGTGTGTGTGTGTGTGTGTGACCATTATAATACATGTAAATGATTACTTCATCTTTATCATATTTTATCTTTTTATGTTCTTCGACTAATCAAAACGTTAATCTTACGTGCTAGAGTTTGAAATAAAAATACCCCTTTGCTCAATAAAATGTAGTGTTATTAGATAAACGATATGTTAAGGAACTGTCCTTAAATCACGATTTGGAGAATGCATTTACAAAAATATCACAATCTTGTTTTTTAGTGTGAAATGTAATACTGGAATCATATTAAACTAATGTATAATTCATTATTGAAAAAAAATTATAAAATGTCACAAAACTAAATAATGGACACCACTTCGATTACGTTCTCTTTATAACAATAACAACAAAAGAAACTTATGAAGTAATAATTTATTGTTCTTAAACAATTAGAGGCCTTTCATCTTATTATTATTACGTGATTAAAACACTTTTCTTTCGATAGCATTTATGAAACGTTTTCCTTGCGTAACGTCATTTAAAAAAATTCAAAAATGTTAGAACGATGTTTTTTTTTTACCTTTGACTTTTCTGTCATTTGAATTGAACAAGGACAACTTCAAGTTCATTTTCAAGTTGTTCATTGCCTTTACTATATATTCATAGATTAAAAGTTAAAATTATTTCAAACAAAACTAAGAAACGTTTGGGGCAGTAAGTTTAAAAGAGACATCAGAACCTTTTGTTATGAATAAACTACAAGAACCTTAAAGTACACTAAAGACATTGGGAAAAATGTACATCCCTTAATACGGTTTTAAAGGAGTAGCGATATCAAGCATTTGTACAATAGGCCTTGGGAATTAACTCTATTTCAAGATGGAGACTGATTGGCTATATCTAAAACGTGTTGGGAAGACCGAACTTCATCCACGAACAATTTTGCAACCCCCCCCCCCCAACAACAGAGATATGCAAACTCATAAATACACATATTTTTTTTAAGGAAATTGCATTTTAACCTGTATGTTTTAAAGATTAGCAAAGGTAGACTCTTCCATCTCATGTGGTCCGATGTCTCTACGACTTGTGGTTTTCAAGAAAGCTTACAAACTTTTAGAGTCAGTAACTGCTAGAAGGGGGCCTCTGGTTTGAATAAATTGGAAGACCCCCTGAATGAACTTAACACATCATAGTTAAATTTTCCAGTTTATATCACTTGCTATTTCAGAGGAGTAGAGATTACAGTTATTTTCTTCACTAATCAATAACTGTGTATTTTTTCTGAGAATTTTCAGGCAAAGAGTCATCTGGCGCAATAACTTTGATAAACAATTAGGTTCAAAATATGTCACAAGTTTTATTAATGTTGCTCGTAGTTAATGCTCGGCCTATTGTTTATGTAAGAGTTAAAAAGAGTTAAAACCTAGAGCATGAAGAAGACCACAAACAACTGTTCATAAAAATAACTCTGACAGAATAGAACGTTAACATTCATAAGAAAAATGCAGTTAAATACTTTAGAAATAAAACCAATAATTTTGCATTTAAATCAACTAGCAAAGACCATAGAGGCCTTTTACTGTCGACTTACAAGTAACTTATGCCCACCAGGATAGCAACTAAATGTACACAAGAATACCAGGTATTTTTTGAATTTGATTTTACTTATCATACCAAATGTCAATGTTCTCAAAACTTTCACAGAAATCATAAAATAGAAAATATCCATAGAAGATGCATTCTTTTTGAAAGTTGATAAAAAGTACCATTTATCAAATCTTGAAGTAAGATTGGTCTTACAAATAAAGAGTATAATATCTGTTAATTTGCACAATGATTGAAAGTTCTTGCCATGAATAGTTTTATATCCATATTTTTCATAAACACTTTGAACGCTGTATACAAAATAACTGCAAAATGTTTATGAAACACTAAACCAAATTTGCAACTAAAATGAGTGTTACTAGTATCATTTTGGGTGTAACATAAGTTCAAAAGAACAGGTCAATGCTTGTTATTTTTAATTTCTTCATTCACGATGAAATATCAAACCATCTTTCAGAATTGTTTTATGCTGTTATATTTTTAAGGGACAAAACATAAAATCGATATTTATCAGCATATATACGAAGTTCAAATCACTGGATCCCCATTGTTTAATGTGCTAAGCAGTCGCGTTATCGAACCTTTCTCCTCAGTCAGCTGTTAAAGTGATGGCTCTCTATGTAACTCTTAACAGGTGTTTTGTGTTGGAAGTCACTTTTGCTTTTCTGAGCCAATTATTTCAACTGGCGGTTTTGACGCCCGTGGTTTGTCCTAAAGCATGCTTATGTGGAAGTATTTTCGGAGAAAAGCCTTACGTTCGGTGCTCGAATGTGGAACAAAAGAATTTGTACAAAGTTTTATCTGAAATTCCAGAGAGTACAGAAAATATGTGAGTACATGTTTGAGGTATATATAATAGGTACTATCTACTCTTAGAATGTTTTCTTGCATAATACTTCTTTGACTAATTATCAAAAATTCACAGGGTTAGTTCTTGTACCAGTTTGCACTACAGGTACTGCATTTATCATAACATGTACATATTTAAGTGAAAAGTAATATTTAAAATGACCCTTAACTGTTTTTTGTTATCTTTTTCTTAACTACTGAGCATTTCCGCTGTGTTCACCTCTTTTTCAATTGTTGTAAGTTCTTAATCATTTAACCTCATATTAAGATTATAATATTTAATTTAGTTTATCATTAATTGATTACTATAGTATTTTATTAACCTAGCTAAAGGTTATTATAATTTTATTCACTTTTAGTGACCAGAAAACAAATAATATCTCGACAGTTTGAATATCAAGATGGTTTATGTATTTTAACAAATTCAGTAAATCGGTTTACTACAGCTACAGATTTTCACTCTGTACGTTATTAATTATCAATTTTGATAATTAGAGTGATTCATTAAAATCTGCATTTACATTTTGTACCAGATTCACCATTGTACATAAACTTGTTTTACTCAGTGAATAGGGTTAACAGTACAGTCATATATATAAACGACTATCTGTATTCTAATTCCGGGTTTCCGATTCTTCGAATTCCTTATTATTCGCTTCAGTGACTTGGATACGTAGCTTTCATAAAATAAACGTTGAGACTTTTGAACCGAGTTCATATGGTCGCTTGTAAAATAAATCAAAATTGTGTAATCTTCTCGAACAGCATTTTTTGCAATCTATCATTTAGACATTTAATTTTTCTGTCCTTTTCCGATGTAGTTATCTTTAAATTTTTGTTGGCATTTCGCTTTTATATATATATTTTTTATTCTGAAAACAGTTATTTACGACGTTGCACGACATCATTTTTTGTAATGACCTTCGATTTTGCCTACAAATATGCTCTAAAAAAATGTCAGACAGAAAGATAATATTACAAAAATATGTCCATGAAAAAAAATATATTTTCCTTAAAAATTAGTTGAAAATCAAAAGTGGTCAAATGTAATATTCTTTATCGAAATTTAAATAATAGAAAAAGTTGTATTTGTAAACAGATATGTGCAGTTTACTTGATTATTGTATCAATTTCATTGTGTGTTAAGAGCTCCAATAAAAGTATTGTAAGGAAAATTCAAATCAAAGATTGGTATTAATCAATAATTGGTATGGAAACGATATGATGGTAAGTTATCAATCGTGTTAAGTGGTGAAAATGATAATGATAGTTATCAAAAATTCCTTTTACCACTTGGTGTTTTTATCTAATCAGAATCTTATTAAAGAATAAGAAATCATTCTTTTCGTATTATATGGTAATCAAATACAGTCAAAGGTAATCCAAACCAAATACGCCCAAAGGGCTTTTTGCTAAATTTGATTTTGTTTTTTCCCATTAACATAGTTAGATTATATTAAATTCTGTCAACGTATGTACAACATACCATTCTTTTCAATTTCAGCAAAATGATGAACACATCTTTGAAAGAAGTGTTTGAATTTCGAGGAAACTTCCCTAAACTTCATGATCTGTAAGATATCTACTGTCATTTTTGAATTAATCAATAAGCAATTTACATTTTTGATATAACTTAGTCTTCAGCTTTTTCTAAGGGTGTTGGTTGGCACGTCTAACTACCTGTGCTTTTTTACTACTCATATTTTGAATACTCAAAGGCTTCAGCCTAGCATATATTATGCATAGTTAGATCATACCTTTAAGGTTTCTTGTGAATTTTCTGAGGTTACAGAGCGATGCTAAATGCATAAATAATAAATTCATCACCGACATTTGAAAGATAAACACGGTGCTTTGAATTCTTTTAATCATATCAATATTAAACCATATATGAAAGCCAATTACCAAGCATAATGTACTATATATCACGAACATATCAAATATTTATTTTGATTACTTAGGCAATGACATATCCTTATTTCTATTTTCATGGATTGGTTAAATAATGAATAATTGTAGTTCTAATAATTCAAAGCGATGGTAGAAAGGCGTTGTTTTTTGTCACATCCAGGATGCATTCACAGGAAAAAATGACGATGTACCAAATAAGCATCTTGAAAGAAGAAACCGATGCATGATTAATAGACAACTGTCTAGAGTATATCGAATTCATTTTCTCTATAAAAATAAGCCTGATTTTCAGTACTTTTTTAAGAGCCTTAGAATTATATTACCCAGGTAATGACCCCAATTTTTCGAAGAAAATATTTTTTGGCTGTTACTGTATAATCATCATTGTTTGTGGGGGACCAATTTTCGTGGGTTTCGTGGGTTCCCACGGAAGTATATACAAGCATTTATTTAATACGTATTCATTTACGAAAAAGAACTACCAAATACCAACGAAATTACGTCCCGACGAACAAGGAAAATTTTGGCTTCCCACGAACGATGACCCCAACGAATAACATGATTCCACAGTAGCTATTCTTTTGTGAAGAAATCCAAATATGCATCAAAATATTTTATCTTAAAATTTCAATCAGTTTCTGTATCCTTATGCCTGGCTTAAAAATTTTATAAATCAGAACTTATGGTTTACATTCTTATAATTCTTGTATCGTTTTAAAATTGTTGATTTAAAGAAATTAACGTTACATTTATAAATAAAATTTTCTATTAAAACTGAATATGAGAAATTACGAATCCTATAAGAACTTTGTCATAATAATGACAATTTTCAGACTTCTATCTCATTTTCAAGGAATTATCGGAATCATAAGATCATATTTATATCAGAAAAAAACTCTTGTAAATTCGGAGGGTTATTTCAAATTTCGTTAAAAGTTTCTGTTGTCGATAACTAAAAACTTCTGACCTCCTTCGTAAATGTTACAAGAAAAACTTGTCAAGTGATGTATGATGTTAACACCGATACTTTCAAATAATCCGTATGATATGATTAAAGAAAAATATACAAGCACATAGAATTTATAAAAGAAGGTATCTGCGTCCCAAATAATTAGTGCATCTATTTTAATATTTTTCATTACAAATGACATGAATTAAAAAAAAAATAGCATTTTGACATACATAATGTGTAAATATTTGATTACATGAATATTAATTTAATTTTTTTATATATATATATATGCATATGAATTTGTTTCTTTCACTTGTAGATCTTTACAGAACTGCTCAATACATGACCTCAATGAAGCTTTGCGACCTTTTCTGGAAAACAGCAAGAGGAAAATATATTCAATGTAAGTGCTGAAGAATAGATTCAGGGGTTAAATGGGGTCCTAGATTGATATGTTTTACATGGCGCCACAATACATTGGGAGGGTATTTATTGGATATGATCACACAATCCAAAATCGGAATAAACAAAGGTGAATGTTTATATATATATATATATATATATATATATATATATATATATATATATATATATATATATATATATATATATATATATATATATCAAAGGCGTCAAAACGGGGGGGGGGGGAGCGGAGCTAGGGCTAAGCCCCTCCACTTTTTTGCAAAGTTATACATAAACTATAATGATCACCTTTTTTCGCCTGTCAAGATGTTAAGTTAGTTTAGCCCACCCCGAATTTCTTTTTTTTCATTTCGTTTTTTACGACTTATATCCCCGACATCCATAAACGTCATTATAATAGTTTCATATCTCCATGAGCATGATATGGTTTTGATATTTATATGAGAAAAAGTTCTTTTTGTTCAGCAGAATAAAGATTTAATATGACACTTGTTCATAGTAAACTATGCATACAGAATGCCAAATTGTGTTTTTTATTGTCCAAAATCTATGAGATGTATTCAAACTCTCTCAGATAAGAGACTGTCAAACCTGTTTGATGGGACAAGATATTAATTTTCATGAACATTCACGGTTGATAACTGACAATCATTGGTTTTTTTTTTTTGCCTTGGGAAACATGATCCGTATAATTGAAACTTTTTTTTCTAGATATATTGATAACATTTCTGAATATTTTATACTTTTGTTTTCATAAAGAAAATGGATTTGATAGAACTATTTACTCATAACTGGTATTTATAAACAATTTAATTAAAAATAAGTTATACAGTAAAACTCGGTTACAGCAAAGTCATAAGGACAAATGGATTTACTTCGTTATATCCGTATAACGAATTCGTAATAATAAGTAATAATAATTCTTCAAGTTAATACTTCTAGTATTTACACTTATTTGATTTTTAGAGCATACGTTCAAAGAAAAGATGAGTAAGAATATTTCCAAACCACTAAATAAAAAAAAAAGAAGTTTCGGTTTTATGGTTTGTACACACCATGTTTGTACTTTCCAACTATGATAAAACTTGCCAACAATTAAAAACAGTGATGGCTATGATGAATAGAGATTTTATTTAAGCCTATGGTAACACATTCAATAATGTTAACTAAATGTGTCATAAAAGTACCTTAAATAGAGTCGCAGATCGATTTATGTATGTCCGGTGTTCATGCCGTTCATATCCGACGTTTTTCAGACAGTATGTCTGTTTCCACCCCCTCATAACCTGGATGCATGACTTCTGATTTCAAATTATTGTTTTTCTTTGTGTTTAACCTACCTTTTCCTTGACACACCACTATATCATACATACAATTTGAAATACTTAATTGGAACTGCGCTTTATGTTACCAAACACGAATGCATAAAGAAGGCACGATGGAAATATTTTCCGATTGGAAGGATCGTACGTAAAACCTGTAAATAGGCGAATATTATAGTGACATGGTGACTCAAAATAGATGTGTAAGTTTTTGATAATGACAACGAAAAAATAAGCATGCAAAATTTCAGCGTACGGAAGGGCAATGATATTAGGGTCACGTTATTGCGATTCCTGTTTAAAAATAGTAACACTGGGATTCACACTCTGTTAAAAGATTTATGTATAAAGCTATTCGATGTCAGTAAAAAAAGAAATATGCATTTATATAGAGAACTAGATTCTGTTGCTATAGCAACAAAAAGGTCTCCCGTTCCTCATGTTTTAATCTGTACAAAATATCCATTTCTCTTTTAAACAGAAAATGGACAAAATATATACTGTAAAGGAATTCCCAAGAAATATAGCAAAAAGATAAAATGTCAATTTTTGATTACTTTCTGTGACGACCGGAAGTTACGCCGGATCATACAGAACATAGTAACCATATCTTCATACATTGTTTTGTCTTTCCTTAAAGTTTAGATGTTCAAATTCTTTTAGTTATAATATCTTGCTGAGAAAAGGTTTTTTTCTCGGGACCGGAAACGAACAAAAGGAAGTGTTTTAAGAAATTGAAAGAGGATATTTTTGCACATAACCCTACGGTACGTTACTGTTCATTAAATTGAATAAAATGTTTAAGAAAACTAAAGTTAAAAAAAAGAAAACTTCTTTCGCTCGAAGGCTTTGAGTGAGAACCAGAAGTGAAGTACGACCAAATGAAACCTCTTAAACACATATTCAATCAAATGTCCATTATCAATATATGTTTTGTGCCTTGATCTCTCACAGTTTCTGAGATCTTATGGGTAGTTTGTTTTTAAAAAAGAAGGCTACCTGAGATATTTGAGAAGTCTCAACGAAGAAGAACTTTTTTTGTTTTTTTTTTACCATGTGTAGATGACCTTTCGCATTTCTATAGCTAAAATGTTACTTCCATGCAAAATAACCAAATTATTTTTAAAAAATCAAAAATGGGTGTTCTTCCTGTGACGACCGGAAGTTACGCCGGATTAAACAAAATAGTGTTAACACATGTAAATACATAGGTCTATCATCCCACAAAGTTTGGTTGTTCAAGTCATTACCGTTTTTGAGATCTTGTCTATATGAGGTTTTTTGTCTCGGGACAGGAAACGGAAAAACGGAAGTGCTCAATGTAAATTGATTTAAATATTTCTTGTATACTTGCCTTTTGTAAATTATTGTTTATCGAACTAATTACAAATATCAAAGGAATAAAGTTAAATTGATTAACAGCTCGATTTGTTTGAACTCTTCCTGTGTGGACCGAAAGTGACGGAAAACTAAATGTAACCAATTAAACACATCTTCAATCAAATGTCTGTCATCCCTGAACGTTTCGTGTTTATATCACTTATAGTCTCTGAGATCTCGTGGGAATAAAATGTGTTTTTAAAATGCTACCTGAGATAATTGAGATATCTCACCGGAAGTAGAATTTTTTTGTTAATGTAACATCGCATAGATAACCTATGTATAGATTTATACTTATATATATTTATTATATGGAAAAGGAATTTAATGCGTAAAAATAATCATTTTTGAAGTGCTCCCGGTGACGACCGGAAGTTACGACAAACAAAACAAAAAAGTTTAAACATATTTACAACTATAGGTCTATCATCCCACAAAATATGGATGTTCAAATATTTGCCGAAACTGAGATCTCGAGGAAACAAGGTTTTTTTGACGCGGGACAGGAAACGGACGACCAGAACTGATTTTTGAAAAAATGAAGAAAAAAAAAAAGACTCGAGATATAATCATTTTCAATCATCCCTAAAAATTTCAAGGAAATCTATCAAGCCATCTCTGAGAAATTCTGCCAAAAAAAAGGAGAAAAAATAATAAGTAAGAAAGAAAGAAAGAAAGAAAGAATCAAAAAACACTACAATCACTATAAGGTCTTCCGTTGGAAACGGAAGACCTTAAAATATATAGTTTTTGAAGACACAAGGTCTCATTGAGAGGCTCATAGCTCGTTATATGTCAAGTTGCAGTATTAACATTCCCCTGCGCTTGCGTGACTATGAAGCGAAAAATATTTTTGTGTTGGCCTAACGCTTAACTCTATTGTTTTCTTTCTAATTAGATTTATTTACTTTTGAACACCGTAATTTTTCAAAAGTTCATAATTTCATATGATATATGAAAATGTGGAAACCATGTAAATGTTCGATATTTGCGAAATCATGGGTTTGTGTGTAACTACGCGTGTCTCTTTAAGACCAACAGTAATTGGAAAGAAACTTTTTGATTTTGATTTGGTAATCTGTTCTGGAAAGAAATTCCGTTCTTTGAATTATGAATATTACGTAACATTGCCGATGAATCTTATTGTATTTAGGTTTCTTTAAACTAAAACTATATATGGTTTTGATTTTAGAGATATTAACGTACAATTTATGTTGCGATAAATTCATGTTTAAGATAAATATATGCATCTTTTACATCAAATTTGTTTGTCTGGGGGTTTAGAGCGTTGACCATATAACTAACTCCAAACATGCAGTGAATAGATATGTTTGTAAACAGATACTGACAAATGTTAACTCAAAACTTGAGTAATGAATCAGTGGTGTTTGTAAAGTCACGACAAAGTACATGTTATACATTAAAACTTTAATTTACCGGCAATCAATCTAGGAGATGGTCCACCTCATAATGGTAATGAAATTCAAAACGACCTCTTACACTTACTTGCGACTTTAAATGGATCGTTATTAAAGAACTGCGATATGTAATGGACTAGATGAGCGTCATTTTCCGGATAAGGAAATTGCTGTTATTAATATTGTAATTGTACCTTTGTTATCTATCCGTTTGCAGTTCCGTTAATTACCACGACATCACGACGGTGAAAGGAAGCGGCGTTCAGAGTCTAGCGACTCTACAAAAACTGTAAGTAGTATTTAGGATACCGAGCCCAATTTTGCTTGGTGTTTGATGTTGCAGAGTGAGTTGATCTAATTGATGACATCTTTTGAACTCCGTACTCTTGCTACCTCCCGTAGGCGTCATAAAGTTTAAAACGTCTGGGATCTAGAAGGGAAAGAAAAAGAGCAAACGATAATCATTCTTCAATAAATTGTAGACTTAGTTTACGGGTATTCAAAATAAATATTGATAGAGAGTCTGCGCATTCTTCTTAATTCGCAGACTCAGCCGATACAATCTCAAAGAAGACCTCTTTTGAACGTAAATATTTCAAGTTATTATATTTAGGAATATTATAATCTTTACAGCCGGGTAACTATATTAGAGGGTATGTATAATGGGATAGTGAATTATGCTTTGATATTCCTACTGTACTAATACCAGTAAATATATTTCTGTTCCACCTGTTCACCTAAATAAAATGATGTTTTATGCATGCACTTTTTTCAAATATTAGGTACGTTTTAAATGAAAAGAAAAATGCATGAGCCTATACAAACAATTGAACAGTAAAAAAAAACCGTTTTTTTTTTTCATTTCCTTTTCCAGACGTTAACTCACAAATATACCGGTTATTGGTTTCAATTTATTTTTGTATATCAAATCAAGATATAAAAAATGTTTTAAGTAAATATTGTGTTTAACTGCAAATTGTCAAATGAATGAAATGTTAAAGGAAATATGGTAGCATTATTTCATTACAATATTGAAGACGTATTATGAGTTTCAACATTTGGAGAAATTTATTTACTTGTTTAACGACACTATTTGAAACGTTTTCTGATGAATATTTTTATCAAAATTATAAATAGATATTACAAGTTTGTCATGTAAAAAGATCATGTGAGATTTATATTCTTATTCAATTTACGCTGTTGATAGATACTTTGAAATATTTTTGTCTCTATACATCTTTTCTTATTTAGTGATCTTTGCCATAATAATATACATTCCATCGACAAAAGTGCTTTTACAAATTGCTCAAGCCTTCGGATTTTGTAAGTATTTCTCCTTTCACCTTCAATTTTTCAAGTCATTATTAAAGTTTTGAATTATACAAATATTTTAGATGAAATAATGTTAATTTTTATCACCTATTTGTTGCTTTAAATACAGGAATCATCTAACTGTTGTTGATTTACTGCACATTGCATTAATACATTTATATCATTTGAATGCACTGTTCATGTAAAAAATCTAAACTGAATAAGACTTTAAATATATAATTATCATGCGCGGATCTAGAGGGGGGGTCGGGGGGGTCCCGACCCCCCCTGGAAAATGAAAATTTATTAAATTTACATAGTAAAATTATCGCGAAAATATGCCTCGGACCCCCCCTGGCAAACACAATTATCCTTCGGACCCCCCCTGGAAAAATTTTCTGGATCCGCGCATGATTATGATTAAAGTCAATTTCATATACACTGTGTCTTTTATTTTGTAGAAAGCTGTGTTTCAATAAACTGGAGATCCTGAATGAAAATGTTTTTATGACGAATACAGATTTAACATCTCTGTAAGAAAACTGTATTGATATCATAAAATGAATCACTTCAAATAACACCATGAACAAAACAAGACGAAGTCGTGTACACAGCAAACATTATGTGAACATTGTTACTCTTATTTCTGGCCTTTGCTTCTGAATTTTGACAGATACCTAGAAAACAACAATTTTAAAGAAATTCCGATGTTGTCTTTGGTGAATCTCAGAAACCTACAGCTTTTGTGAGTACGAACTACTTTGATTAGTATTGATTAAATTATCAATTTAACAGCAGTTAAAGCAAAATGAGCTGCAATTTCCATGTAGGTTTTTTTTAACGAAAATGTTATTTTCTACTAAAATGACAAAAATATCATGGTTTTTAATTTCTTTTCGCCAAATTTTGGTGAAAAGGGCCGTTAAATAAGGAGCCTTATTTTGAGCAAAATTGAATTATTGTCGTCCTATACAAAAATTGATTTGCTATATGTTCCTTAGAAGATATATCTTTCCTCTGACAAAAATTAGTGATTTTTTCTAACCTTATTTATCATAAAAGTTTAAGTTTTAGGCAGACTTACCATACTAGCAGGTTTTTACAGAAAAAGTAAAAAAAAAAAATACCGCTCATATTGCTTTAATTTTCAATATTCAAGGTATTTCAATTCATTGATATTTTACTACATGTAGTTACAGACAAAATTTCTGCAATCTTTTAGAAGAAGTGTATCAATATATCGTCGATTTGTTTTAAACGTCTCAAACAATGCACATTTTCATTGAATTGCAATCAATGAAGGTTACGAGGCAATGCTACTGAAGTTTTCATTAACCGCTGAGACAAATTAGTATTTGCTAAAAGCAATAAACCGAAAACATTGTAATTGTAACAATGTCAATCCGTCTGAATAATTGATATGCTGTTTCATGCATTTTTAAAGCCATTTTCAAGCCAAAAAACTCACATAATGCACTCAATCTAATATTTGGTTTGAAAAAAAAAAATAATAATACATTTGTCGCATACGTTGAATAATTAATAATACTTATATTTCAATATTTTGAGTGTCGGTGTCAAATTTTACCAATGATAAAAGGAATATTATCGTCATTTTATTAACCATGATCTACACATCAATTTTGACATAATACAAATATATTGCTTATATGATTAGCAGACAAAAATATAGTGTTAAACACTTTGTTTTATATTCACTTAATATAGTGGTTGATGTGTGACAAAAACATGGCATAAATTGATCAAATTAAACATATTAAATAATGGTTGATGCCCTAAAATTCCATTATCCCAAAACAAAGAAGTAGCAATCTTTAATCAAAGGTAACCTGATCAGTGATCAGCTACACATATTTAATCGTTAAATGAACTTGAATTCTAATGTAGAATGACATTTTTGGGGCTTATTTTTTTTCCAGAGACTTAAGTAACAACGACTTAGGAAGTGTACCTTCATTTGAAGATTTATCTACTCTGAAATATTTGTAAGGTTTTCAATTCTTATACTGAAATTGATCAAAATGAAGATAAAATAATTTATGTAAATTACTATTATAAAAAATTGATATTAGTTCGGTGAACATTGTGGTATATTTAAAGGAAATTAAACAAGTTTGTGAAGTAACTTTGATAATCTTGTCAAAATATTTTATTTGTTTTGTTTATTAGATATCTTTCCAACAACCGAATTACTACAGTTCAGACAAACGCTTTCAATGAGCTTCAACGCCTGTCATTTTTGTAAGAGATATTGGCATATACTATACCTCTTTTTAAAAATATATATAGGAATAATTGTTTTATTAAAGAAAATTACCATGTTGTCCTTTTATCATAATCCGAAATCGAAAATGAGTAAAACATGCATTATCATTTTCTTGTAGTTTATCTTACCATAAAACCATTTTAACAAGACCTTGTTCTTTCGGTAGGCCGTAACTGTTTGTTTCGTGCATCAAAACAAGTAAATAATGATGCCGATTTTGCGTGAAACATGCACAGATTGCGTAGTCTTAGCTCGAAAGCCAGACAAATCTTGTTGATATTAAAGAGCCATGGCTGAGTTGCCAGCAACGAAATCGACAGGCCTATGTCACACTGCTGTTTGACACAACTACCCATAGTCCAAGCTCTTGTTGAAATGGTTCTAAGATATCATGTACTTGTATAATGTTTAAAGGCGCATTACAGAACCAAACTTTGTAAATTTCCAGATGGCTCTCAGGAAACCTGATTACGTCACTTCCGGAAGACATGTCTATGTTGTTTCACTTGATGGATTTTAACCGGTTGTAAGTTTTTCTTATGAAAGGAAAGCATGTATCTTTCCTCTGATAAGATTCAAAGCTACGCTTTTAGTATTATTTATAACAAAAGTATACTGTGTATTTATCTTCATTCATTAGGCCAAATTTCAAATTTTACATTCTGAAGTACTTACTTTAATGAAATTAGTACAGTGTATTAAAACAAATATAGCTATCATTCTTAAATTGTCAATTTTTAGCTAAAACTTATACAACTGCAATTCTTCAGATTTATTTTCCAACTTGTGTAAATGGGATGGCAATTGATATAATATAATCTCATGAACATAATTTTCTAACATCTAATATCAGAATTGAACCTCGTCCAATTTTTTTGACAATTATTGAAATGATAATAATATCTGGGAGGCTGGCAACTGAAACATATGATCTCATATGATCTTGCCTTAAACAATGCTCAGCTTGTTCTTTGCTTGATTATATCAGAGTCCTCAAAGAAAATCCATTAGGCTGTAGTTGTCAAAACAGATGGATGATAGCGTGGTTTCAGAAGAAATGTTCTAAGCAAAACAAGTCCGTAGGATGTGCCTTAACCTGTACACAGAGCGGGTCTAACTTCCTAGTGAAAGATTTTGATATGAAAGGTTTAAGGTGTGGTACGTAGAACAGAATTTCTCTCTCTCTCTCTCTCTCTCTCTCTCTCTCAGCATCTTGCTAACACCGTATATGGTCTGTTACAGGTTGTACATCGCAGTGTTTCTGTCTTAATCAAGGCAATCAACAATGCAGTGGTACGTTGGCGTTCAATTCCTCTAACTTTATTTCTGCTTTCCAGTAAGAGAAATTGCAGAATGTCTTTAAGTATTTAATCTTTTATACCTTTTTTATGTACACAACACTTATAGAAAATCACTTAAAATACAAAAGAAAACATAAACCTCTGTAATATTTCATTCATTTTAACATCTTTTCGTCTAGTGGACTGTTACAATGAAACAGAAGGCTCTAATCGGATTCAAACACTGAAATGTTCCTCTTGTCCCAGCGGATCAAGTCCTCTATTTGACGGATCATCGAACTGTGTCTGTCAATCCGGACACTCGTTACGAGATGGACTTTGCAAAAGTATGAAAGAAAATATGGAATACATGTATATTAACAAGTATAGTTATATTCATTAGATATAACATCTACATGAACACGTGATATATACACCTCAATAAAACACAAACCAAGCAAGCACAAACGTATAAAACACAAACCAAGCAAGCACAAACGTATATGATTGCTTACATCTATATGTATGCAAAAAAAATCAACAATTAAGTAAGAATATAAATGTATAAATTATGTTTCAAGGGTGCCCAAAAGGAACATTCAAGCCATTAATTGGCCCTAGGACATGTACGCCCTGTCCCGAATACTCTACCAGCATGGATGGTAGTACTTCGCCTGAACACTGCGTATGCCAGCATGGAGAATTTCAAATCATGTCTGATCAAGAACGAAAATGCCAGCGATATGAAAACGAAGAATTAGTGAGATTAGGTAAAGAGACAATTTTTTATGGACGCTATACACTTTCGGTGATACGCATTTTAATTTGCTATATACAGTTGTTAATTCACAGTTATAAACGCTCTTTTAACTATCGTAAAATATTATCGGAAAAATATACGCTTACTTGAAAAGCCTTTCGACTTTAAAGTACTAAGAATATCGCCTGAGGTACGGAAATGTGCTATTATTGATGACCTGTTTAAATCAAAGAGAGGGTTTTTTTTAATGAAGAATCTATTTTTTAGCAATCCTTAATTCGAAGTAGAATTGATTTACACAGTTATCTTTTATTTTTTGTTTGTCAGTAAATCACCCATTTCAGGGGAAAACCGTAACAATTGGATAAATTTTTGCATCATTATTACCTATAAAAGAAAACATCTATGCAGGAATTTTGAAAGTCATCTTACAATTTTTTTCTTTTACACTTTAAGTTATATCATACAACAAGATATTCTGTAATGTTAAGGCATAACCTTGATAAGGAGTAGATGACAGGTTGTTTTTATACACCGTGGGCTCTAACTCTACAAACATTGACTTACAGGTTTTGGTCCAATAGTTTCATCTGGAGAGAAATTAAGTGTTGGAAAGCCGTCGATAATTGGTATTAACTTCACAACTGCGCCTAATTACTTTGTTAATGGCAAATTCTAATAGCTTTCTCTCTGTAATGTTGTCTTCATTTAGAAAGATGCACAGAGTGCTTTTTGTTTTGTTTTTTATTATGTCAAAGTATGCTTTGCACATTACGTTCTTAATGCATTCTTGTTATACATACATAAGTTGTGCTTTTTACTAACTTATCTAAAACAAGAGTTAAAAGATAAATATGTCATGGTGTCATAACTTTTATATAATAATATTGTTTGCTAAGTATATAATACATAACATTCCTAGTTATGTTATGAGTTCATCCGAGGAGAAAAAGTACAAATAAGCTTGCGCCTTTAAAAATAAACTAATAAATGTACATGTATAGTTATATAACTATAAGAGAGATAAAAATATTCATTAAGACATTCCAAAAGAGTCGTTACTGAGTTTTGTATTATTGTATATGTTTTTTGCATTGTATAAGTTTTTGTTATGATCGTAATAATCGCATAAACATTGTCTTTCACAAAATATGCACTTGTACATTTCTTCCTCTGCTCCAGGTATTCAATCAACAGTCACATTTACACCTGTCGAAAAAGACCAAAGTACACTATATGGAAAAACCTCACAAAATTCAGGTATATCAGCTAAAAATTATTCTTTCTAAATAATATCTGAAAAATATCGTTCTTTCGAGTTTCCAAGTGAATGACACATTGTTCATTTCGTGGAGAGAAAGAGAGAGATCAATTAAAGTAATATATTATAAAGGAACAATACTATGCAAAGATCTACGAAATTCGCATTTTTGCCATATAGTTCAAAAGCATCATTTGTATTTAGGCAAATAAATCAAAATAAATATCTCATCTAACTATAAGTAGACTTTTGCTAAGTTTTACGTAAGAAACGTGTCTTAAATGACGTTAAAGTATACTCCCACAAAACAATTTGATTTGATTTTAGATTATTTTATAGAGTTTTTGCTCTCTTGCAGATAGTGTGATATATGGAGTGGTGGGTACTGCAGTAACTCTACTTATTATCGGTGTAGTCTTCGCATTTTTTAAATTCAAACAGACCCACAAAACTAACTATGGCATTTCACAAAAGTTAATGGTAAGTTACAACACAAAGGGAACCTAAATTAGTATACTAGTATTTGACAGATACCTGCATTGAGCAATTCTATATTTTAAAACCGTATTCTATTGTCACAATACGAGATTGGCTTTATATGGAATATAGATTTCAGTGTTAAAGCATGCATTGTTTAGACAGTATACATCATCTAAAGAAATTTTTCTTTTAGGTTTCTTCCTGTTCATCGACTTATTTTAACTTTGTCAATAAATTCCGAAAGATGTACATACTTTACATTCGATGCGAATTGAATGTATGGTTTACCTACCTTACAATTTAAAGTAATACGAACACAAAGTTTGGATATGAGAAGCAAATGAAATATACAATTTAAATGAACTCATCCGATATAAGATGAACAAAAGTGGCGGCATGTAAAATTTTAATTTTCAAAATATCAAAGAGTTTTAAAATCATATAACTGCTTTTGTTCTTTTGAATCAAAAGAATTATGATTGGCGGAAAAATATATACAATAAAGATAAAAACTGAAAAACTACAAGCAACCTTGTTAGAACATATCAGAAATCGGAAAGTCCTATAAACCACCCCCCCCCAAAAAAAAACACAAAAAACCCTTTCAACTTAACTTAAAATCCGACTGGCATAGAAACTTTTTAAACTTGTTATTCAAAGTATAAGTATACATAGGTTTTGGTATTTCCAAAGAAAATAATATGTAAGATATGAAAGTTCCTTTTCACTCACATATGACTTAATAATGTAACAATACTGTATGCGGTTTGTAAATGTTCTAAGAAGATATATGTAGCCACGGTGTGCAGTTATGATATTTACATAAATATTCTGAGCATTTTGTAATTTTAGTACATTTTAAAACTTTTAATAAGACAGACAATTTTAAAATTATATTAAACGTGTCCCCACAACTCAGTTAATCATCAGATCGCTTTGTTCGTTGAAAAAAAAATATTGTTCTAAAAAGTTAAAGCTAAAGGTGGGCAGAATTTGCAGCTTTATTCCTCTAATAGTATGAAAAAGGCGATTTTTAAATCCTTTTAATGTGTTTTAAAGAGAGGAAATACCTGTAAAATGACTCTGTAATCGCAATTATTTTTCCTTGGAGATTAAGCATCAGATTCCCTGTACATATACGGGTAGGAAGAGCTTAAGCCTCAGAAGAATATGTTAAACATTGGAATTTAAGTGTTTTATTCTGTACGGTTCTAGGTTAAAAAGGAAATGTGTTTAAAGCAAGCATGTAATAATTGTATAATTCCGCCGACTCTTTGATGTTGTAACATTTAGTCATGATTTGCTAATCAAAATCCAGTAGAAACAGTCTTACAAAATGAACCGTGCATTAAAAACACCGAATGGACATGTTTTATCAGATTATTCCATCACGATCATACAATGTTATTGTATTAAAGCTAGGTTCTTTGGTTGTTTAATATTTTTTAAACAAAATTAAGTACTGCTTACTAAAATGCATCCTCAATTTATGGTTCATGTCCAGTTAATGTTTAACATCTTTCTTTACTTTCAAAAATATGATTAATGTAATCCATCAATGATTTTCAGGAAGTGCGTGATAGAATCAATTCTAATTCTAATGACAATAAAATACTGATACAAAAAAATGTTATGTTTCATTTTACAGTGTCAAGATTCATACCAGAACGAAGAACGCCATGGATCACTAGTTTATTCTACAAAACTTGAAAATTACTATAAGGGACTTGAAGTTGCCTCAAGCCAGTTGAAGATTGGAAAGTTAATTGGAAGGGGGGCTTTTGGAAGGGTTTACGAGGGCCATTTGCATAATACAAAGGACAGAGACACAAAACGAGTAGCTGTGAAGAGACTCAAAGGTGAAGAGTCGCCACTTTTCGTTCATTATTTCTGTAGTTTGTAATTTTCTTTTATTGGTTAACAGACATTACAAGAATTATTTTCTTTGATAAAAAAGGAACGAAAGTAATGAAACGATTGTTGTATGTTAAGGTTCTTGAACCTTAATGTTAATGTAAACCTTGGTGCTAAGGTTCTGGATGTTAAGGTTCTGGCAAAGACAGAAGCGTTAGGGGTCGTAAAGCATAGAGACGGTCAAAACTGTTAACAAAAAAGAAATTTAACAGTAAATGATAATAAAACGGTCAATTTATATATTTTATTGTGTTCATTTTAAAATGATTTTTATGTAGATATCTAGTTACATGTATATGTAAAACATTCGACTTTTTATTTTTTTTAAATTTATTGAAGTATATCTTTATCTTTAGTTAAACATGCACTTCAGTGCATACCGGTATATTAGATGAAGAAAAGAGCAATTGGTTATGAAGTGTTATATCATTTACTTAATTGAATTCTTTGGTTTTTAATCAACTGATGTTATAATACAAAATATATGAAAATGTTATCTGAAACATGCCCAGCCGATGACCTATTTCTTCATTAAATGTCATTGGTTATATGTCTTATCGTGAAAACAAAACAATGGAGTCATTTTTCTCTCATCCCCATGCTGATTTCTGGTTCTGTATAGTTTGCACAACTTCAGTTTCTTTGATATTCTACTTACAGAAGATGCCAATGGGGAAGAAAAAGAGGCATTGCAGATGGAGTTAGATCATATGATGTATGTGGGAAAGCATCCTAATATCATTGAGCTAATTGGTGTGTGTTCAATAAAAGGTATGATATCTTGTCATCTGGATACCTTTTTTCACAATGATTGATATTCAAAATTATGAAGGAACTTAAAGCAATTCCAGCAGGTTTAAATCTAAAAGACTATTGTAATAACCTTAATTACCAGAGTTATTTTGCAAAACAAACCCCTCTGAAAATGAAACAAACATAAATAGATAAATGACAAAGTAATCGATAAATAAATAAACCAATGAATACTTTTAAAAAATGAACGGAATGCAAGTAGGCGAAAAACAAAAGAGCGGAATAACTACTGTGGAATCAGTAATTTTCGTGGGGGCCAAATTTCGTGGATTGCTTAAATTTTACAGGTTCGTGGGGACGTAATTTCGTGTATTCTCTTAAACCTACAGAGGTAATATGACTTTATTACCCTAATTTATTAATTCGTGGAGGATGTTAATTCGTGGATGAAAGGTATCCACGAATTCCACAAAAATTGAGCCACCAAGAAATCTATGGATTCCACAGTATATTTCTAATGTATACTTACATAAGTTGTTTTTCTTATAGTTAAATGGTATCTTAAGTTTGCTTTCAAACCTTCAGGGACACTGATGTTGGTGCTTGAGTTTGCATCCAATGGGGACCTTCTCTCGTATCTAAGGCAGTGTTCATCTCTCACAAATCTACAACTGACCGCTCCAAGATTTGGCAACGATAAAACGGCTGTAGAGATCTTTAGGACTCTGATTATGTTTGCTTGGCAGGTGGCAAAAGGAATGTGCCATCTAGAAAAGTTAAAAGTAAAATAACGAGTTCTGCCATTGCAGACTCTGTCAAATCGTCGTTTATTGCAAACATCTTTCACAATTTCTAGGTTCTTTGAAAATAATCTTTGTTGTAGATTTTTGAACACCTTTTTTAATATCAACATTCAAATTTTTTTTAATACTTTAAAATGTGTTATGAGGGGTGTGCGGCCATCTTGCACATTTGAGGATAAGAATGTAAACATTTCTTGAACTGGCTTGTTTCTGCCCGAAACTGGCCAAAAATGTTGCCAAAAGATATAAAAGCAATAAATATGAAGTGATACATGTCATTTTATTTGAAAAGTGTGCATACAAAAACAAGACAATGCCTTTTAATCATTCAGAACAGCTGTTAAACTGCGCAGCTACAGACTTATTTTTAAGATTTAAAAATCTGATCAAATGTGAAGCAGGTTCATTGGTGTCCTTTTTACAACCATTTGTTGAGAAAAAAATATGAATTGTGCTTATTCAAGTGATAGCCTTGCCTCAAAATATGTTACTCTATTTTAATCAGTCGACATAGGATCTATTTTTAAAACAAGAAAAATCCAGTCTATACTTAGAACTTCTGTGTCCATGGAGACACATTGACGTTATATTTTCATAGAAAAAACTATTGGCAGAAAATAAATGTCAATTCAGAAAAATCCGTAAAATGTACAAGATGGCCGTACATCCTACTTAATATAAGTATCTAATATTTTTTATAATAATGTGTTGAATGTAGGTGAATTATATTTATTGGCCTACTGTTGTGATGAATACTGGGATATTTTGTTGTTATGTTTGAAACATTCCAGTGTATTCACCGAGACCTCGCCGCTCGTAATGTTCTTCTTACGTCAGACCCTATTGCTAAAATATCTGACTTTGGTCTCTCCAGGGATGTGTACGAATCAGCCTATTATTTCAAAGTTTCAAAGGTAAGTTTGAAACCTTGTGGAATTTCTAATAATACTTGTGCATGTTCTTGTACCTACAAGTAACATACTGATATAAATAAACGTACATTCGTGTTCGACATCTTTCTCGTTACAGGGACGCTTACCATTTAAATGGATGAGTCCCGAGGCCCTCCTAATGGGCCAGTACTCCATCAAAAGCGACGTGTGGTCTTTCGGAATCCTTCTGTGGGAGGTAGTAACACTTGGAGGCAATCCATACGCGGGCATCCCAGTTGAGTCCCTGTGTGAAATGTACTCCAACAATTACCGCCTTCCTAAGCCAGGCTCCTGTCCAGGCTACTTGTAAGTCTGACACCATGTCATTTTAAAAACTGAAATATTATGGTATAAGTTATGTAGCTTTACGAAACAAACAAGAAAATCAAGTTTTATTCACATGCCTGGACGCAAATGTCACTGAAAATGTCACTGAACGAAACTTTAACTAATATGTGAAAGAATTGCTGTAACAGTTCATTTAGGTATAAAATGTATGTATGGTATTAGTCTACATATATGAAAGTACAATGAATATAGTATTAATTGAAATATAATCACGTTGGTTGTTTAAATTTTGCAGTTTTACATGTTTTGTATGAAGATGCATTTTAGATGTTTAAGTCACAATATGGCGCTTGTGTTATCAAAGCTATCGAAGATCGAACAAATATAAGATTATTTCCCAAAACATTATAATATCAACCAAGTTATTGCTGTGTTTTTTATCTGTAATTTTAAAGTTCATATACTAGTATACAGTATACATGTACATTGTTCTCTTTGTTAAGAGAAATTATGTCAAGGCTATCTTGAGGCTCTGCAGTTCATTTCTCTCAGGGACATTATGGTCCTCCACATGTTATACTGTCTTATAGAATGTCTAAAATCCCTCTGATCCCGAGTTCACGGTCTCTGTGCACTTTTCACATCTTCCACACGGATTAGTATCCTACGAGATAGTATTAACTTTTTCCTATTGTTGCCTGATGGGCAGATACAGGCTAATGCTGGACTGCTGGGGAGAGCTTACCAACGACAGGCCGTCCTTTAACGACATCGAGGCCAGATTAGACACCGTTCTTCAGCACGTGGCTGACAGGGTAATATGGATTCATTAGCGCGTCTATATTTACAGATCAACCGCTCATTCGTGTATTCGTGTTTCTTTTTAGCGACAAAAATCAATAATTGAAATCAGAAAACTTTTAATGAAAGATTAAATGATAAATTGTTCTTGGCAAAGATTTAAGCATGTCCTTGTGAGACAAAAAACAGGGGAAAAGTGGGGGTGGTGTAAATGAAGGGCTTATCAGATTGATCTCCTACATCATCATTCAATAGCTGTCATTTTATTCCCCCCGAATATCCCCAGTAAAAATCATTTTGATTGGCAATACCATTACGATTATAAAGATACAAACACTTGAATGTCACACTAATCTTGTTGATAAATAATGATATTAACGAGTTTTCAATTTCATGCATGTATGCAGGACTATACAAACTTAATGGACAAAGAGGAAGTGCAGGCCTCGGTTTCAAGCACTGACGGCGTGGCCGACTCCAAGGGTTACATGACCATGTCCTCTGTCTACGACACGGACTCGGATGACCGCACCTTTCACGAGACCAGCGAATCAGATTCCAGCAAAGACATCGATCTGAGACCGGAACCGCCGACTCATCGCCCCTACCGAATCCACCAGTCAATTGCAAAGAGGGCGCCACAACAGGGCAGGGTGAGCTGTGGTCTTGTGACGTCAGAACAAGACAAGAATTCGTCATATCCGCTAATGAAATCAATGAGTTCGATTGAATTGCAGAATTTGTCCGATTATAAGGTTCAAATGTGGTCAAACCCAATTTATGGATCCACAAGAAAGGTAAAAGAGACACACTACACATGATGTCTTTGACAGTTTCTTGTGCTTTTGGGCGACATGTAAATTACATGCAACGTCTTTTGTGTGACCTATGATCGTAAAAGCTGCAGAAAACTGGTGAAATCTGCATTGGAAACATGTTCATGTCGCTATCATTTGCTAGCTACACATGACGAACCTTTTACTGCAGAAGTAATGGACCATTGACTGAAATGGCTTTAAAAAGTTGGTTGGTTCAAGAAAAAGAGGATTTGGTGCCCTTTGATTGTTACTGGTAATAGAGCAAACATGTGTCGGGCACGCAAGGAACGTCGAGAATATTTGCCCTTTTTTAATTCTGTAAATGTATCCCATTGAAAATTAAAAAAAAAAAGAAATGGTTGGATTCTTTCTTTAGCGCGTCTGTCGTTTTTCATTTATTTTGTGTTTCTTTTAGAACTGTTTGTTGCATATATCCTGTTTCTTTTCGAACGATAGGAAGGAACCCAACCACTGCAGAAAACAAAGAACCGATCAATTCAAAGCATATTATTTAAGCGACAAATATTTTTTTACAATTTTTTTTTACTTTTGATTGATGAAGAAATTTATCTTAAGTGTCAACAATTAACCTACTTCTATATCTGAAAATAAACAAAAATGTGACTAGGATATGAAATGGAATGGTCTACTAAGATTTACTTTTGACCTGCTCTGGGGCAATATGGCAGAACTAATACAGGAATTGGGGATCCTTGAATTACACGTGGCATGTGCATAATACCAAGTCGCTCCGCCAAGACAGTTACGGAAATGTAAGGTTAATTCCAGTCCAGGTCTTTGCAGTAGAAAGCTAATGATCAATGAACGGTATTAGCTCACTTCTCCGCGTAGCCAATAAAACCCTGTCAACTTCCTCTGTTCTTTACTTATTTCATTATAAGCAATAAATAACACGATTGACTTGAAAAAGGACTACCAGGTAGTCTCGTCGTCGCAGGGATACATTTATAATGGATGTACTTTTTAAAAATCCATATTTAAAATTAGAATAATCCCCCATATCTGCATGCACACAACCATTAACCAACAAACGGATCAGGAAGTGTTTTCCTCGGTGTTTAGAAGGCTGGACGAGTTGCTACGTGTGACAAACTACCTATAATATTTGGTTATAATTTTCAAGCTATAACTATTATATCAAACCCCACATTAATTTACCATATGTTAATAAAGATGATAATAATATGATTTTCATATAATTTAATAATGATGATCTCTAAAGGGTTATGGTGTATAGTAAAGAAAATTCCCTATAATTTAGCTTTAAAATTTGAACATTTTTTCTATATCTTTAAACAACGCGTTTTTTTCAAAAGGAGGTTATGATAGTCTTTAAATGGCCATGACCATCGAATCCTCTTAAATCAGAAGTAGAACACCAACGTAACAAATGAGAGTTTATTGAAACTGTCTTGATACACAAGTCCACATTCAATAAGTTACGAAAAAGCTAACATTCTCACCCCTTACCTGTGAATTCACAGGTAAGACATTTTCTTCTGGACACAACTCACTTGGGGTAAATCAATTGTACATGTCTTGATTTCAAAAAGATACATTTAACAAAATACACAATTTTTCTCACAAGAAATTATGCTTGTATGTTAGCTCTGCATATAAATGAAACTTTTAGGGACATTAGCACTTATGTAATTTATTTACCGGTAATTTAATTTTAGAACTTAGTATTTAGCAACTAAATTGCAGCACTGAAAATATAGTCAAAAAGAAGAATTCTTCACATAAAGTAAAAGTATCAATGAGGATAATTCATAAATAACAAAATATGAGTTCTGTTATTAAAATGAAAGGAACAAGACATTTGTCGGATAAGAAATCTAACTTAGTTTCACTATATCAACAATTACATACAAACATTTTGGACAGTTCATAAAGATTACTAGAACTATATATTCAGTGAAAACCTAATTATTTTTCTTGTTTTAAACTTTTGCCAAATGAAATTCGATGACAATGACAACAGAATAGGTTGTTTTCCTCAATGCATTTAAAAACCAAAACAAAACAATAATACTGAGAACAGTGGAGTGCATTATGCAATGAAAATGGACACTCATGCTACTCTTATACTAATGCGAATAAAGAAATAAATATCACTGTCTTAACAGCAATCCACTGTTAAGCTGTTGCTGAGGAAACCAAGGATAAATCATGGTGTCTTTGTCGGATGTTATCTACAAAGTCTGGTTCACAACAAAACATGGTCACTTCATTAGCTACACAGTTTTGTCATTCTCGGTCTAGCGAGGCATAAAGTTTTGTCCATGCTCTAGCTACAAAAAGGAAAAAAAAAATAATGAAATTTTCTAAGTTACCCAAACTTTCATTCTAATAATTGCTTGAAATTGATCAACACATTTTTTTTTTACGTTCACTCTTATATACAGTAGAAGCAATTTTAAAGCTAACTGGAGATGTAAACAGCATTTTGCATTCAAAAGTACTGAATTTATGGAACAAATTTAAAAGTACTGAATTTATTGAACAAATTTCAGATCTGCTTTCTTAGTTTTAATAATTTTTCTATTGCCAATTTATTCATATGATCTTTTAAACATTTCAAAATTTTCATTTCATGTTTCAGTGTTAAATGTTTTGCACAGTGTGTTAATATACTAAGGGAGCTAACTCTGGACAAGATTAGCAACTTGCCTGTCTGAATGGCTTGTGATTCGTTAACTTTCCACTGTTCTGCTACATCATTGGCTAGAGGGTCGTCAGGGTTAGGAGCACTAAGTAAAGCCTGGATTGATAGGAGGACCGTTCTTATTTGTAGAGCTGGACTCCATTTATCTGAAACAAAGACCACTCATATAAACAACTGAATGAGAATTCCAATACTGTCTAAATGATTAACCTACTAAGTACACACTCCACTTGCAGGATGTTTTCTGGCAAATAAAAGCTATGTTCAATTATATATCAGTCATATTCAGGCATAATATAGTAAACTACATGTATTTCTCTTTTTCTCTTTAATCTCTGAACATAAAAAGGTGCGATTTTTTTTTTTTGCATGAGCAAGCAGGTTAACTGGAAACAAGTCATTGGAAAGAAAAAGATCAACTAGATCCTAAAAATCAGTTCATTCTTTTAAAAAATATAACTGAGTCAATTTTAATAATTTCTTTAAGTGTAAAAACATTTAAACATTCAAACACATTTAACGTCTAAATTGATTAAATGATAGCATGTATTAAAATAAATGTTAACACTGTTACGTGTAAATTGTATCTATTATATATTTAGATTGGATATGCATGGATAATTTCATGATCAGTTGATTGACCTAACAATAATTTAGACATTTTTCTCTCTTTATATGGATAAATATAGATTCAGATAGAGAGAGAGAGACAGAGATGTACAGAAAGACACAAAAATGCTTTAAATGATTCAATGGTCTATGAAAAGGGCCATCTGGCATCATTGTAGACAAAAATCAACAAAACTGGCATCAGTTGTTTATGTATATTTATTGCATTGCTTGCTACTTTAATTGCCCATATACACCATCTAAAGACAGCAAAGCATAAATCATTTTATATTCTTTACATTTCTTTTTATCAGCATGTTAAGGTCTTTCGATTGTCGCATAACGTCATTGTGAGCATTCCAGAATATTTTACTGTTATCAGTTTTAATACAGTTGTATTAGTGTTATATGATGCATGATTTTGCCAGTATTTCTTGATTTAACTTGTGTTTCACACATTTTAAGCTATGTAAAGTGAAATGACACCAATGTTTAATAATTTATAGAGAGTATTTTGAGTTGAAATCGCTGAATTCAATGAAAAACTGATAAAACCGTACATAGGAAAAGTTGACAGAGACTACAATTCATAATTTTTACCTGGCAAGGTAAACATTTCTTTGCAGATTTCGATAGGAGATATAATGAATTACAAATGTACCAATTATTAGTGAGTTTGAACCATAATTTCAAAAGTTATAGACGTTTTATTTTCTAAACTGTACTTATTCATGGTTGAAAAATTGTATAAAAATGCACTCTAAATGTGATACCTTTCATACTAGCAAGTTTAAATGGCTTTAAAATGTTAAAATACATAAAATAAAGGATTGCGATTAATTTCTTTAATATTTCTCTATTAATTAGAAATCAGTAAAAAAATTATGTGATGTTTGATTGGAGAGCAGTCATTGCTATAATTGCCCTTAGAGTGTACCTGTGTTAGCTTTTACAGCATGAACAAAATATTTGCAACATAACGATATTTAAGTTCATTTTGAATGTTTACATATCAATCTTCAGATTTAAACAAATATTACATGGATTTAACCATAAAAACATCAAGGGTGGAGAAACCTTAAAACAATGCTTATTATGTTATGAAAGCTAAATAACAAATGTACTTACCTTTTAAAATATCTAAACATATTCTACCCAATTTATCAATATTAGGATGATAAATCTTTGTCATGAAGCGAACTTTAGGAGCTGACATTGGATATTCTTCTGGTAAAAACAATTCTAATTTAAATGTGCCACCCTCATATGGAGACTGAAAAAGAGGATTGAAGTATCAGTTGATGCATATATACATTAAACAAACCTACATATATATGTAACTGAATTTTCGTTTTTCACAATTGCTCTGTATTTATACTTTTTAAATGAGCTGATAAAATAAACAATAACAATAATTAAAAGCAATAAATGGCAAAAATGTTTTAAATGTCTATTTATAGTGTAGATGTAAACTTTTAACAGCTACAACGTAATACTTGTATTTTTTTGATCTAACATTTATTGCTCTTTAAAACAATACATAAGATCTTAAAACACAAATGTAGTAGTTATTTTTCTGCTAAAATCACACATATTTGTTCCAATTGTTTGAAATAAAAAAGATCTCCAAGAGCCTTTAATTTTTAAGAAAATTTTTCTGAAAATAATGGAAAAGGGAACTTAATCAAAAATACATATCATTGACAAGTATATTTCAATGAAGTAGGATTTCTAAAACCACTATTTTTTTCATGTAGCACATGCTATGTATTACTATGCTGCGCAGTCAATACCATTTTTCGGTTATGCTATAAGACACGCTCATTTTGTGTCACTCATATTTTATGAAGTTATTGAGGTATAGGATTCAAAATTGATTCGTAGTGTTATCACAGACCAAGGCAGTTAAAAATGTAAACATTAAGCAATGTGTACATTCTGTGAATGAATGAGGTCAACGAAGAATATTCCAAGCTTTGATCCAAGTGGTTTTTCTGTTTTATTTCATTTAAATACTCTGTACATGTAATTGATGTACATATCAAATGTATATGAAATTTCTACATCAATTTTTCACACTGCAAAGGTGGAGGAGTCAGTTTGCTAATAATGTGACTTTAATGTAAAGGTGAATTAATGAAACAGAGAGGAGGTCGGGGGGGGGGGGGGATCTCCCTGCTGCTATGTGCCTGACTCTATATTACCCTACCTCTGCTGGGCCAGCTACAATAACATGGAAATATCTGGCGTTACTCTCATCTGGGAGTGCCTGAATTCCCGGTACAGGTTCCTGTAGCAATCTCTGTGTCTCCTACAGAACAAAAATACTCTGTAGCTATATCAAAAAGACATTATAATTCAAATATACTGCAAATCAAAATGGACTGGTACACATTTTTAGTTGGTACATGAACTGTACCATTATATGGTCAAATTGTAAGCAAATACCTGGTACTTTTAATTAGACAACATGCATGCACCAACAGATTTTTTGAAAAGAACATTTCAACTGTTGTCTGTAAATTATAAATTATAAAATAGTACATGCAACCTCATTCTTATAGTTTGTGAATAATGTATTTATCATTCTATATTTAATTTCTCTGTCGCAATAAAATCAATTCTAATAAATGGTTGCAACCTGTATATTCTTTTTCCAACATTTCTTTCCTTCCTTCCTTGAAAATAGTTTCCCTATTTTCTTTTGCTTTACACCAGGAAAATTCCTGTTAAATTTGGTTTAAAAATACCTACATTATCTAGTTGTATTTACAGTTTTTACATGTTCTGAGTTCATTATTTAAAAACAATGTCAATCCACCTAAAACATCTTGACACTGTACTAGCTATTATAATCTTAATATCACTATCATCAATACACATCTAGTCATCTACACAGGGTCACAATGAAGGATACCAGTATATCATACCCTGATAGGAAAATATAACTTCCTCTTTAGTTTATTGTCATAATCAAATTACAAATATTATATGCATTAGTTGCTTTCTGCAGAAGCCATGTTTACATATAACAGACTTGAAAAGAGATAACAACAATTAAATAAAAATCAATAAATGCGTGTGTATGAGTTTGCATAATAGGACTGCATTTTTAGAGAAGGTAGCCCATCAACCCACTTCATTCTGGTATTTCCTGTCAGTGTGTGTTATCTATAACAAAATCTAGAAGGTTGTTTTTCCTTCCAGGTTCTTCATTCATCATATTTCACAAGGGATAACTGATTAGCTTGACATTCAGTTAATTATGAACTATCGACACTGGCTTTGGGGCAATTTAACTTAGATGAGCTCACTTTTGATCTCAGTCTTACTTTTAAAATTTTTTAAAGGAATATGTTAAGGGAGACTGAGTTATAAAATGAGCTCATGCATATTCACTTTAATGCCCGGAACTGGTTGTGACTATCTTGTGTATATCAAGAGCATGAAAACTTCACAAAATTCAAAAATCCTGTTCATTTATCCTCCTCCACTATAAAGTTCACATTAATCCTAAATTTTAACCTTGCATTCATTTTTGGAGCAAGTACTTTAATACCTAAAAAAATGCTGAAGGCATTTGTTTGACATTTTTAGTAAATTAAATTCTTGAGCATAAATCAATAGCATTGATTCTGTAAGTACTATTAAACTGAAGATACACTTGTTTTATTGATTTTTCGATTCAAATTTAAACTTTGAATCAACAATATGGTGTACTGTGTAAACTGGTTTGCAACATAAACAGTATAAAACAAAATTTTTGACTGATGTCCGACAAAAAAATTCAGCATTTTTTTAACAAACTAAATTGCGTTCATGATGTTGTAATGAGAAAAAAAAATTAAGGCCTGTGTCTTAACATCTTCGCTAGCCAAGGGTTTTCAGTCCACTTTGCTCCCCATAAACCCTTGGCGGATTTCATTACGAAAACTCTGTGACAAGCTCCGGATCCGTTTTATGATTGGCTGCAGCTGCAAGTAGCTGATCCAATCGCAGTGCTTGTAAATATAAACTTTAAAAGAAAACACATGTGTTATCTTTGGTGAAACATAAGTTGAAACACAAGTTCTCGAGTACAGTGCCTCCCCAATGATGATCTAACCAGATCGGTTTAAACACCTATATATTTTACTGAGATTGAACATAGTTCTACAAACTTGTCAAGGCTCGCGTGATAGCATGGGAAGTAAACATGACGAATGTAGAAGTTGCCTATCCCGTTCGTATATACGTTCCTTTTTATGGCTATTGCTTTTAAGGGTTCAATGAGCTGTGTTTTTATTCACGATAACGATACTTGGTTTTATGGCATGAAAGCTTTCATATAAATCGGCAACTTTTTCACTCCCTTACAAAACACTATGAATAAAACATCCCGTGCTTTCCCTGGGTTATAACTTAATTCGTATTTAATCACTGTTAATAGCATCAATAATTATGTTCCGATTTTAGGTTGTCAACATGTTTTCAAGTTGTATTAATGCCATGATGTATATATAACCCGTTGTTTTTTCGATTAAAATATATACATGCAAGGGGCGCAACTCAAGTTGGTCGCTAGAGAGTGCCACCACATCACCGAGTTTTCGTTACGAAATCCGCTTAGGGTTTATGGGGAGCAAAGTGGACTGAAAACCCTTGGCTAGCAAAGATGGTGTCTTAATTGCTGGGGTTTAAACTAGGGTTTTCAGGCTTTTAATTTCAACAATTAAACCAAAAGCTAGAGTTCTCAGGTTAAGAATAACAATCTTAGAGCTTTAGTACTCAATCTGAGTCACTATTAGATTTTATTACCTAATCAAAGGGTTTTTTTTGTTTTATTACAGATTAAATATTTTCCGTCTATTTTGTATGTGTAAACAGGTTTGAAAGTGATCTATTGAACTGGCGGTCAATAGACTGCGACCTATTAGACCGCTGGTCAGTAGACTGTGATCTATTGGACCGCCGGTCAATAGACTGCGATCTATTGGACCGGCAACGTATTTTAGAAAAAAAGTTTAATTGCTACAAGATTAAAAGATAACTTTATTATGTTATTTTACTATTGTTCTTAAAATTTATCTTTTAGGTCATCTTAGTATTGATTAACAATGACCTGAATGCATAATGTATGAAAACCTGTAATTTATAAATGTGAACACAAAATACTAAAAATGGAATTAGGTAATAAAACTATTATTTGATGCCTGAACAGTCAATAGACCCGACTTTTTTCCCTTGGTGCAGGGAACAGCTCAGTATGATCATACTAAGCTGTTCCCTGCACCTCGGGAAAATATTCCCGTCTATTGACTGCTCAAGCATTAAATAATTGTATAAAACCATATAATAACTGTATATAATAGTAACAAATTGTTTCCCTCTGGAGAATATTTTGCATATCAACTCTGTTTACCCTTAGATTTTGACATGAATGGAAAATACAATTTCTTTTAGCATTAAGGGATTTTTAAATTCTGACATCTTTATCAATTTGGAAGTTATAACAACACCCCATACAATTCTTCAACTTGAAGTTACTTGGGTAGCGAGGTATACAATGTATATTAACCCAAATAGAAGGAACCAAAACGATGATATGTACATGTATGAATAAATGATATAAATTTTTAGAACTGATATTAATTAATAGGTGCTAATCCTTATCCTTAATATATAATCCTTAAAATAACGAAATCTTTCTGGGGACATATATACTTTCCTGATCTGCCTTAGGATCTAAGTATTAACCGAAATTCCTCAATCCTACATTTCATTTTACCGCAGCATGGCCACATCATGTTACTAGTAGTTAGGTTACACAGAACATGTACTACACACGTGTAAAATTCCTCATGTGCATATTCTCAAAATAGTTGTTTAGAATGATTAACAGAAGTTCAGTATTTCATTAAGTTATCAGCAACAAGATTTTCAGTACAGGCAAATTCGCTATTTCCGACTCTGACTTTCTTTACTGGACAACCTACATGTAAATTGTATACTATGCGATAATGAAAACACCGACACATGGTTACACATGAATGGTGTCTAGTCTAGCTTCTATTTATTTCATTTTTATTGTTTGAGTTTTACCTTTATTATTCTTCTTGGCAACCCAGCCATATTTCAAGGCGGCTGTTTGGTCTGGTAGTTCTAGACTTCGTTCTTTCTCTACACTCGCAAAATGGCGAATGCCGATCAAGTAAAGCTAGAAACTGTCATATTTTCGTATTTCGTCATGAAACTGACATTCTCCGCCAGGAGTTGTCTATCCTGCATTATCAAAATCATGACGCACGCGGGGTAACTCTGCTTCATCGTACCCTTATCATGTGCGGATCCAAAAGTTTAACAAGGGGGAGGGGGGGGGGGGGGTCCGAGGGTTTAGAAACACCGTGGATCCAAAAGTTGATCAATGAATATTGATGAATATTAATTAGTTATAGGCCTACAATGTATGAGCTGTTTAACAGCTACTGTTTAAGAACCATGCATGACACTAATGAATTGAATTTGTTTTGAAATATTGTTTACAATATTATTTATCCTATACTTAATATTAGTTTAGTAAAGCACATGCACTTGATGGTCAAATTACTTTATTTATGGGTAGTGTGATATATAAAATTATAAATATGCGGATGTAGGACTTATTCCGGGAGGGGGGTCCCCAATTGGCAAAAGCAAATGAATGAAAATTAATATAATTTTCCTATAAGTTTAATAACTTTTGAGAGATGCAGTGACCCAGCCCCATCCAATCTTTCTATGTAGATCTGCGATTGCAGTATCATATAATTATAAAATAACCAGATATACGCAACCACTGCTCAATGAAAATTATCGGTACATGAACGACAAACTGGATATGCACCATGGCGTGATGAAATTGCTTATGCAATAATACATAACAACACATATTTGGCCACTGCTCCATTGCCCTCAATTCAATACAATCAAAGATTGGTTATATATAATAACTATATTGTCCAATTTATTTGTTCTTCATCATGAAAATCTTAAGAAATTACTAAAGAGAACATTCAAGGGTATAACTGACTTCTTTGCTTACAAATAGTTGTTGATAATATGTTAGTGGTATTTCTAAGCGCAGGCAAATTTCCTTCTCTTTATCCGGTTCTGAAATTTAATATTGCATCAACTTTTTATCGAAGATGATAATTTACAGTAAATACAGTGAATTTGTATCTTACATTTATCAAATACCTTTCCTGACCGTCAAAGTCTCAAATTTTCTTCGAACATGTTTTGATCATTATGTACTCTTACACATAGTGGTTCAATTTTTCAAGACATGTATCATCATTATATAGACTCAATTAAAAAAATAACCTTTTCAGGAAAGTTATTTAAAACAAATAAAGATGATCAAACAGTGTGAAATGTTTTTTTTCATTATAACTTACATGTTATATTCAGAAATTAAGACCATACCATAAAGGTCAAACAATTCTTTTTCTTTTAAATAATATATACTAGTAAATAAAAACATGAGTGTATTTATACATCGAGATCCTCAAACAACCCACCACTGTATGTATGAGCTATTGTGCATGGTGATAAATTAAACTATAAATGGTTAAAAACTATATAAATCCTAAGAAACAAAAAACCATCGAGTTGATAATAAGCTTCTATGCTGTAAATATTCAAATATTTAATTAATTTGAAATTTGATTTTTTTGGGAGAAATTCATGTCTAAAAGAAACAAAAATTACAGCCCCCCCCCCCCAAAAAAAAAACTATTCTAATTATAGCTTTACTTTTAAGAACATTCGTTTTGCACATTACTATGTTTCATTATTTGCTTTTCCCTATATAATTTGATTTAGCTATAGCATCTAATCGAAAATTGAAAATGATCGGGTAATTAGCTTGAAAAGTTAACACACTTGTAGTAAAAATTCTGTCTTAGAAGTTATCACAGATAAAAGACAAGACTATGTTTTGGTTATTTTCTTGATTAGAATTAAAAAAGAATAATATTATCATAAAATGCGCATTATATCAAAAATGTATTCTGTTGTAATGTTCGTTACAACGGAATCGAGATGGACTTCGGCACACCATACGTGTCATCAGACATCTGTAGAGGTTTCTGGTGAAGGTGATTGTATGTATCGTCAGAATCCTCCTCCCCTCTGTGGTAACATTGGGGTTCTGAAACACTGTAGACGTTTACAGTTTCATCGTCTTGGTCCCTTTCATAAGCATCGTTGTAGACGTTTTCAGTCTCCTGTTGCTGGTCCATTTGATGTGCTTTTTCGTAGATGTTTTTGGCTTGATCATAGATGTAACTTTCTTGATTTACTCCTTCAACCTTAAATAAAATATTCATATATTTTAATATGTAATATGTAAATAATTGCAGAGATCGACAATATGCGAAACCTTGCTCACATGATCCGTGATTCCAAATACGGTATTATCTGCGACGGAGTAGTTAATAGTACTTATTGGTAAGTGTGAAGAATTGCGACATTTTATCCTGAATTCAGCAACTGTACACGTTCCATACAATGTACGATCTGATGACCTCATAGAGATTGCACACAATTATATAAATTATTGCTAGGTACCTCACATACGTATAATCAAGTATACTCCTGAAAATATAAGGTCATTATACCTTGTAGGTTTTGATTTTCTTCTTTTCAGTGCACAAAATAGTGTAGTGACTGAACACGCTACCATACCAAACCATCCCCCGACAGCTATCAAAATTAGTTGATTTTCATATTCTAAAAATTTTAAAATAAATTTAAAATAAATAGCTTGGTTGGATAGTTATTACAATTAAAATTACACTGATAAAATGTTTGATTCTTTTAAAAGTTGTCATCAATTACCACTAAACCAAGTTAACTTTTCTTTAGCTGAAAAGAAAAAAAAAATAGAAGTATTTACAATCCTAATGTATAACAAAAATCAGACTATGACAAGTAGAATATAATTCAATGCATAAATCTATTATTTCTTAGTGTTTAGTATCTACTGTCATACAACCGATGAAGTGCGAGCTGACATTAGACATAGCTAATTGTAATTTCTAAAAAAAAACCCACAAAAAACCTTAACATTAGCTAACACAAAGATTAAATTGTTTTAATCAAAAACATGTATAAGATATTACAATTCCTGCATTTCAAATTATAATTTGCAATAAGCTACATGTTAATGAAGACAGAAATCCTAAAAAAAAAAAAGATCATTTCCAAATTATTAGATTGAAATAGAATTGTGAATGCGTACATACCTGGCAAACATTGCAGCTGATAAAGATCATATCCTTCATTACAGAAACACACTCCTTTTATACATGTTCCAACGTATTCTGTACCAGTACACTGGGTGTCATGAACACAAGATTGTCCTAGTGTTAGATTACCTGAGGTTCACAATATACATGATATAGAATATCCGGATATCTTACCTAGTATACCATAACACTACCAGTAATTATGACACAAGATAAAATACCCAACGATCTAATATACAGCTTACTCCACTTATATTGAACTCGCTTATTTTGAAATTCCGCTTATTTTGAAATAGGAATAAATCCCCAGATTTTACCTCTCATATTCTTTGCATTTATTTCACGGATATAATGAAATCGGTTATTTTGAAATATCGCTTATATTGAAGCCACTGATCGGTCCCCAAAGGTGATAATTAGTTGTTTTTATAACGGTTATATTGAAGTTCTCCCTGGCGGCTGTCGTCACGGTTGGTGACAGTAATTATGCCAGACTGACCGGTTGATATACAAAGGTGTGAATTGATAAGTTTCTCTTCATGTGTGTTTTTATACTTTTATTAAAAAGTAAAATTTATTCACTGTTTAATGTTTTGTTTTTATGAATACGGATGTATTGAGGCTAGACGTAATATGGAAACCCCACGGAAAAGAAATACCTTATCTCCGGACGCTCAATACAAACTAGTTATGAACAAAGCCTAAATTCGAAATAGCTAAGGATTTTGAGATTATCGCGTGTACACTTACGATGATATACAAGCAGCGTTCAGCAATATTTGAAGCGTTTGAGTGTGGTGATTTTTCTCTAACGTTTTTCTAAAACGTAAAAGAATGCGATCCGAGATTATGATGAGGTTTAAGATAGTAACAAAACGAAACTTCAAAACTTTCGGATATAATTTTAATCAAACTTTCAAGGACTAATGTTCCATGTAATCCGTTTATTGTAATAGATAAATGATGATCTAATAATTTGTTCGGGTTTGGTTTTCTATGCTTACATCGGGATTGAACTTTCCAAAATGGCGGCTTCACGTCAGTCAATTTCGCTTATATTGAAATACGGATATATTGAAATAATTTGCATGGTCCCCTGAATTTCAATTTATCGGGAGTAGGCTGTATATATATATATATATATATATATATATATATATATATATATATATATATATATATATATATATATATATCATAAAACATAAACAAACGAATATATTGTCATTGTCATTTTCACATTTTAACTGAGAAAGCTTGCACAATGTTTAAAATATGTGATAGTAAGGATCAAGTTCATCAAGTTAAAAAATACGGGTATCAATAAGATCACATTCATAATCAAATTTATTTCTAGATTACATATATACAAACTTTTGGTAGGTTGAACAAAATGCTTTCATTTACACACTAGCATTCATTGAATGCAATGTTTTTATAGAAAATACTACAGCTTTAATATTACTGACAACAACAAATATAAAAACTGACATCTATCTATCTAATAGCACAGATCTTTGGCATACATAAATTTAAATATATTCTACTGAAAAACTGATTATCACGATGTCTCTATCATATTTCAAGTTTAACCTCGTGTTTATGTCCACACACTTTAACTTACCTTTTTAATGGAAGTACTTAAAGTTTTTAAAAGAATTACATTAAGCTTATACCGTAATCATAAATAACTACAGGATGAACCTCTGCCATTCAGTCAACTAAATGTTAACTGAATGGTCTGGAAAGGTGTCTGAATGCCATAGGTACATGTATACCTTTCAGCCACCTTTTAGCAATCATTCAGTGACATTTTAGTTGACTGAATGGCAGAGATATCGATTAATCCTGTGAACAGAAGATCATAAACTAATTTTACGCTCGATAATAACCTTTAGTTTATTTTACACCGTTTCAAGTAAAATTTTTCTTGCAAAACCGATCACGTGTTCTTTATATCATTCGCTTTGTACATTAGTTACGACAATTTTGAGAACTCGACGATATTTTCAGTTCTTTATAACAATAAATACATTTGGTTTAAACTGCACTTGTTCAATGGTGAATATTCATTTGCTTGTCATCAAGTGCTATTAATTGTATTTTACACTACATGGCTGATTTGATACCAAATATCATGTGTCGAATCAATCATAGTAATTCACCTGTACGTTTAAACCGTGAAAGACTAATCAACTTTAAAAAAAAATTCAATTTAGAAGCCAAAAACGTTAAGTTGGAAAAATTTTGTGAATTTAAGGAATTTGATACATGTATCAAATATTATTGCATTAATTTATCTATTTTGAATCTACCTGACACACACTCTTCTCTTAGTCTGATAAACCCCTTGTCACAAGTACAAGTCTGGTTTTCCCCACATACACTGGCGTGTTCCGTTCCTGTGCACTGAATGTTTGCTTCGCACTCCTCATTAATGTCTTTATTACCTGTAATATTATATATCGGAGAATACATCGTTTCGAAGCACGACATATAAATCAATATATACATGCAACGCTGAAAATTATTTTACAATATGTTCTTGTACTACATGTATATATTAAGTCTTATTCATACTATACCTATTAAAACCTTTAAACTGGATAATCATTTAAATACATTGAGGATACATGGGACAGTCCTTTGAAGAAAGAATGTCAGTCTTCATTGAGCTCTGTCCATATATTAAGTGGAAAGTGTAAAAAAAAATATATTTTTTGGATATTGTGGTGTTCAATAATAGAGGTAAGCGGTATTTTTGGCCACATGGTCGATTATTTCCAAGGCAACTAAAAGACAATGTGAAACAAATTATTTTATTGTTGTTGTCGTGGAGACAAGCAATAAAATTTACTACTCAAATATTGTCAGAAATATGTTATATGATTTTTTATGACTTAGTTTGGTTTTTATTGATTTTTAAAATGTTCACTTTTCAAGCGAAGCTCAATGATGACTGTCATTGTCTCTCAAAAGCCAAAAGAAAAAGAGATACATTTTAGAATTGAACAGAAAAATACCCTTGATACATCTCCCCTTGAAATCCAAATATTCATCTTGACAGTAACATAATGTGTTGTTTCCAATTTCTGTACAATTTCCTGCATTGTTTGTCCCATTGCATTGATTGTTGTTAACGCAGGGTTCAAATAATTTCATTCCAACTGAAATATACTTATGCTCTATGTATGATGTACATACAAGTTCATATGTTCTGATCAGGATATAATCATATTCTGATCAGTAAAATATTCAACACATTTTAAAGTTTGTTTGATGTGTGGGCAGGGGAATGAGGAGGCATAAATAAGTATTACATCTAATATAATCTAACATTCTTCGTCTTCCCGTCTATTTAAAGGTCCAACAAATATTGCATTTCCAAACTGAATTTGAATAACATTCCAATGAATATAAATCATTTTTCGCAATTAATTATAATCTTCGACTGAATTACTGTGTATCCATGTACATAATTCTTATGATTAGCGCATGATCATACTTTTTAGGCATTTTCCATCAATCCAACCAAACTGGTCATTACATCTACATACACCTTCCTCATTTTCTTCTTTTCCATTCGTAACACATATGTTTACATTTTCCGTGCCAGTGCATTGCTCATTTATTTTACACTTTGTATGTATTTCTTTTCCAGCTACAAAACATTTTGAAACTAATTGTATCATTAACCATTCGGCTTAAAGCAAATACAATTTAAACCTTTAGAGACATAATAAATATGGATACGTTTTATGAAAATACCTTACCTTTGCGACATTTCAGGTATTCGTTGTCCTCTACAAAATCTGAATTACACATACATAGTTTTCTGTGGCGTATGTTTTTGCAGACAAGCACTTTCTCTTTTGATGTCCCGTTACACTGATCATCTTTCTCACAATCCTCGTAAAGCTTTTTATTGACTGATAAATATCAATCTCAATCAAATAAGATTTTTGTATGAGCAAATAATTAGATGATGTAAAGTCTAAGATTGCTTTAAATTAAATGCGTAAGAGAAATTATAGATAGAATATAAGTTTTCGTCAAAAGTCATCGCGCATTATTGTGTTTGATTTTTGTCATATTATAAGTTACCATTTTTGCTCATGCCATTCACCTTTGTACATACCAATATAACTATCAAATCCAACCTGATATAATTATTTTAATACTCAAACAAACGAAGACCAATATAAATAAATACAATTATATTTACATTTTCAAGTGTCTTTGCCTGTGATAACATTACGTATCGATTTTGTACCACAAAACCCATAACTTCAAATGACGTATAATTGGAGCGCCAGCGGGGTTTGCTTAATTATATTTAAAATATTAATCGTACGATGGCTTAAAATCATATAAATATAAGTAATAAGGAACCATTCTTTTAATATTATAGAGTGATAATTTTGGTCTGGGCGTGATCGCCCTTTGGGCTTTATTGGATTTGATCACGCCCCGACCAATATTATCACCTCATAATACTCAAAGAATGATTCCTTATATATATCAACTTATTGCTATTGTCAAAAAAAATCCCAAAGGCAAGAAGTTTTTCAAGTACATGTATCTTGAATGGAAATTCTGACAGTAATGAATATATGAATATGACTGTTATTAAAACAAAATTACATCTGACTTCAAATAAATTAAAACATGGTTAACTTTACATTGCAAACACCTGTCTCCATATCTTATAAATCCAGAAGTACATTGACAGACCGGCGTTACATTGTCCTGATGGTCAATCATACATACACCAGAGTTTGGTGTGCCAGTACACTGTGTATTTATGTAGCAGTTATCTCCAAGAACTAATCCAGCTAGGATAAAAAGATATCCTTATTCAAATATACAGACATTCAGTTGTCAACAATCTTCTCATTTAAACGATAGAGTAAAGTGTAAGGTTTTGATGAATTATTTTGCATTTTAAAATTTATTGTGCTTAATAATGAATATGTTTGAAATATTTTCTGTGTAACCCAAGTTCCAAGATAATTTTTTATGTACTAATTTACAGAGCAGTTGTGCAGTTAAGCATAAAAAGTGTTGAATTCTTCATTAAAATGAACTAAATTTATAGATGAAAGTTTGACTGTTATATTCAATGCAGCCTCATTTTCTCCAAAATCGTTTCGGAGAGATTCTGTATTTTTTTTGGCTACATTACGGGTATATACATGTATCTTGTGGGGATGGCCCGTTCCGGGACACAGTTGGATACTTCTATCTAAGTAGAGTGTAGTGAAATTAAAAGCATTATTGGAGTCTTAAAGCTTGGTTACGTAAATGTAAACAATACGGTATGTCGATGTATCTATTTCGTAAATGTCCGATATCATATGCAATGTCAACCCGTGCACACACGGGTCAAAGTCTAGTATTTTTATTTAGATTCAAATAATTTTTCTTGAAGACTATATTCTCTTCGTAACGGCGTTACAATTGCATCTGTTTTTAGCCGTGTTATCAATAATAACAATGTAACGCAGAGAAACGTGAATTCATCAACGTAAATCTTTTTTGATAAAATCGAACGTTGTATGCCATCGGACTTTAGCGCATGTCTCTCTGACTTTAGATTTTGGAGATTGTAAAGTAAAAACACATCTAAATAATTCCTTAAAATGTGTTATGCTATCCTTATTTTTGATATCCTTTCCGTCGTTAATGTATCACGTTCGCACGGGTGTTGAAGCGAGACTATCAATGATGTGGGAGGAAACTGGAGTACTCAGAGAGAAGCCGCCTGTCGAAGCGAGCGACCACCATACCCTATCGCATACAACAAACTTTGATCGCGGTTATCGAACATGGGTCACAGTGGCGAGAAGCGTGTTCATTGTCAACTGCGATATTCTGAATCAAAAAGTTCCTTTTTTAATAGATTTGGTATGTACAGTAAATTTTAAATTTCTAGGCTACTCCAGAATGTTAAAACCATATTTCTAAGCGAGTCAAATTTTATCTAGTTTATTATAACGCATTGTGGAATTTACTTTCTTGGGTTTTTTTGCGTCTATTTAAAGTTTTGATTTCTTGACTTATTTAGTTGACTTCACCACAAACATATGAAATGCATTAACACTTGATTACCAAGTAAATAAAAGTGTACCCATCAATTGCAAAATATGCATATGCACGTGCATATATCTATCATGGCGCTGAATCGAATTAAGGCGAATGCAGTCAAATACAATTTGTTTACATGCAAAAATAATTACCTGTTTATGTAAGATTCTACATTTTTTGAAAGAATGTTTTATCAAATATAATGATAGTTTTTACCTAATTTTGTAACTTGTCTATGTTGTTCTTCAGCTATTATCAAAATGATAGCATTTCATTAACCTTTAAGACATGCCCCTTTAATGATCTCTTTACCCTCTGGGCAGTAGCAAATTTTTTGTCCCCCGACTACTTTACATTTAGTTGCTCCACTAGACCCTGTACACTGTTCAGAGTGACTGCAGGACTCAAAAAGACGAAGATTCACTTAAATAACAAACAACGGCAAAATAAATAGGATTATTCTTATTCTATAGGTTATGTTGAACATAACTGTATAATTGTTTCAAGTACTTAATTTTTAAAGAACTTTTAATAGACTTTTGTTAAATGCAGTTTTCTTCATACTTTTTGTGAAAATTTGAAATTTGAAATTAAAAATTAATTTTAAAAAACTACATTTTACTTGTTTAACTCCTTAATAGATACTTTTGAAATGAGTCAAACATTTTTAAAAATAAAAAAATATCTTTGATATGTATTAAATAAGGTATTTTTGTACCGTTCATTGTAAAAAATGAAAATAAGTTTATGATAATGTGACAGGCTTCATTTGAATTTGTGAAGCATGGTATTTAGATATGCATTTGTTTATAAAAACACTAGTACATGCATAAGTGATGATTTCATTAAAAAGAATAACCATTATAAGGGTTTTTTTTTTACCAATAAATATTCACGTTTGCATGAATTATTTTTTTGAGTGATACAGTTTTACAATTTTTGCACTATTGTTTCTTATTGTCAGTATAATATCAATATAAATATATTTAATGCTTACTTTTAACACATTGTCCGTCAATTTCTTCGTAACCAGAAAAACACTGACACGTTCTTACATAGCCAGAAGACATACATTTGCTGTTTTTCTCACACTGTGCATAATCATTACAGGATTCATAGACATGGCGTTTTGCTATAACAAATTCAATAAATATTAGATGAATTCTTATATTAATGAACACACTTTGTAAATTTTGTTAAAATAGGTATATGTATCTATATGTTAAATGTTAAGAAATATAAATGTATCTTACGAATACAGATTTTGAGATTAATATCCTTGTGTTTTTGACACTCTTCCATTTTTCCTCTGTCACAATCTTCATTTTTTTGACATATTGTTCCGTTTAAAACTTGTATGAAATGAAAAGTTAGCATTCGAGTTTCTTCACCTGTATCTACTATATCACATGTATAAGGCCAAACTTTTTGTAAGAACAATTTTAGAACTAATAAGTATCTTAAAGAAATCTCCAAAATAACTCTGCCTCTTCTCATTATGAGAGACTTTCATTAAGTTGACTTAAGCAAATATATCATTATATGCAAAAGGGTGGGTCACTGCCTGCGCTTATACAACGTGAAGTTGAATAGTCTGTTGCTTGATATACAAAGGAGGAAACGTAATTACTTTACTTTGAATATAAAGGGAAGACGTGTTGTGCAGTCTTTGGAGTCGATTCTTTATCAAAAGTTGACATGCAAGAAAGGTCTAATATTTCACAAGATTCGTAAACTTTGGAAAACAGGGAAGCTGCAAACGTGCTTTAGAGAGAGAAGATGATCAAGAGGAATGACAACACAACGGAATAAAAAGAGACCACCCTTCCTATATGATGCTATGCTTTTCAGGCATGATCAAACACTTAGAACCTATCAACGTTTACTTAAAATAAAAAGCATGGGAAAATAACACACTTTTGAGATACTTCTAAATGTGCTCATCAAACTCTTTTTAAAACGATTTTATAACGACTTTTTTTATAAAACTAGAAATAATTATCTCAGCACAAATTGATAGGTTTTTACTAAAAAATATGTATAAAGATTAACAAGGCACTTTTTTCCTAATTAAAAAATCCTTGTCATTTGTAATTTCATAACTTTGGTTAAAATCAATTTTATAGAAAAACAATATTTTGAAGTTTATGTACGCAAAAACTACTGTTTCAGAAACTATTTCAATAACGAAATTTGTCCTACTACCTGTTTTCTCCTGGCAAAGCAACATCATTTCCACAGCTTGTAGGGTTAGGTATGATTCGCATGGAGAATGATCTACTTTAAAGTTGTATTGTACACCAAAATTTAAGTACTTTACATGAACACTGTTTATCTGTGACTTCGCAGAGAAGTTCTTAACTGAATCCAAGAATACCAAGCAAAACTCATCAGTGTTTGAATACTCTGAAATATTTGAAAAAAAAAGTAAACATAAACAAAAAGAACTAATCGTTCGTTCTCATGTATCCAAAGATTTATCTCATATGACAATTTTTTAATATTGACCCTTTTTAATGCTTGTTGAAATATTCCATGGAATTACCCCACATCTATTTTCGTTTGTCATAAATGACGTGACATCTTGAAAATCATAAGTTCTGAAAGCGATTATTCATAGTTATTCTTTGAAAGCAATATTTTATCAAATTATTACAATGAAATACAATAACTCTCCTCCTAAAATTCACAAGAAGAACAACATACAACAGCAGAAAACAGCAGAAAAAAACAACAAAGCCCACACAAATAAGACACAATATTGATATTTACCCAACAAAGTTAAATGCGTCTGATTGTTGTATCAAAAAAAGGGTCAACATCTTTACAATTAAATAACCTAAATGGAAAACAAAATAAAAAATTAACAAGGTAACTTTGTTAAGAACATAAATGAGTAAAAACAACAATAAACTAGATTTAAAATCAGACAAAAATGCACACTTACACATTTTTTGTCGAAAGCTTCAATTGGTATTTTTGATAAGGTAGGCAATGATGTTTCGATACACATCCACACAAAACATTTATTTCAGACTAATTTATCTGATTAATTTAGTTGATTGCTCTTCCTCTTTGAAACAATTGTAGATGTTAATAGTTTCTGAATAAGAGAATAAATAATAAGATTATATTGTATTTCTATAAACGTACTTCCTGTTTATTTGAAAACGATGTAGCTTATAAAACACGCACGAGGAAGAGGTACACAGGGGACTCTTCAAAATATTAATAAAGTGTGGATTATAATTTGATTTTGATAAAATCTTTCCAATTTCATCCGCAGAAAATCAATATATAAACAATACAATTCCCACGGTTTGGTTTGTGCTAAATATAGTTTGTTTTTAATTTAGCTTGTTTTAATGAGTGTTTAACGTTACATAATTGATCTTTCCCACTCACAAAACTGCGTTCGATATTTAAAACGTTATAATTATAGGAATTGGCTTTGTAATCATTTTATGTGCAGTACTCAAAACACGGAAATAAACTCTTACAATTCCTTTTCCTTGGTCATTGATTAATTAACAGCTTATATAAGTACTTTACAAATGCAGCAACACTCTCATATAGGATATCGGTCAATATAAAAAAGGCAGTTAAATAGTTCAGGTGAAAATGATAAAAAATAGTAGATATTTCTGCACTTTTTTTAACTAACAGTAATAATACAACACTATATTTTTTAAAAGACACATTTTCCAAACAGTAGTAAAATTAATTTGGTCAGAACGCTCTTTTAAAAATGAACAATAGCTGTTATATTGTCATTGGTGTTACCTGTAAACAATATACTGTACATAAAAAATAAGCAACTTTTTAGATTAAATTTGAGTTACAAATAAATGTTTACTTATGTGACTTGACAAAAAATAATCAAAGTACTGAAGTACTGACGGGAGTTGATTTTATCGATTATCATTTATTCAAAATCAACGATATGTGATTTTGCATGACAAGAAGTATCAGTAATTCAAATATTTCTGAGAAATTGTATGGATCCAAGCAAGATTGAACTCTTGTCTTGTTCAACCAAACACTCGGCTGTCTCCGTTTATCTCCGATAAGCATGAGAGACTCAGTTTTGTCGGATATTAACGGAGACAGCCAAGCGTCTGGTTGAACGAGACTTCATTGAACTATAGGGTAGGAATACATACGACTTTAAAAAATATCTAAACTGTTTGCATGTACAATTTAAAATCTTACTATTTCATGGTATTAATAAATAAGTTTTCTTGAAAAACAATGCTAATTCAGAATACATAGCATCGAATTTATCGATTATTTCAAGAACTAAGTGTTGTCAGCGGTATTGATTTATGCTTAGGTCCAAACACTGTTTCACTTTCGCTTTGCCCGAGTAAGTGCATAGGAGAGTTGATTAAAATCAACTCCCAAAAATTAATAGCATTTAGTTATAATAGTAACTTTCTTTTACAGTTTTGACATGAATATGAGACAATCTTGTAAGACATACCTGTTTCAATGTTTTAACATAAAAATGGCAATTATAACCTAATTTTCATAACATACAATCCATCCAGAATTTCAATACATTAACTATTATGATTTAAAAACCACTAAATACCTAAAGTTTTATAAGAAGAAACATTTTTTGGCTGGTTATTCCAATGACTCGATAGTAACACCAATGAAAGGTTCAGTAACGCCAATGACTTATAAACTAAAATGTTAAGTCTAAAACATCTCAAAGAATTAAAAAACCTTAACCTTTAATATATTAACCTTGCTTGATTACAAAGATGAAAAAAGATTTATTAAGTTTAAGTCTTTAAATGATTTGCAAAAGCGAAAAATGAAAAAAATAACACTAATGACATTTAGTTATCCCAATGACAAAATGCAATCATACATAGATTGTAATTAACACTCTTTTTTCTTTTATAGAACCTTGACAAATGCTTGAAAAAATCATTCAATTTGGTATATCTACCTACTTACCCAAATCTTAACTCGGCATACATTTCCACAATTTTTGCCAATTTTTTACTTTCAACGTACTTAGATCCAACCCTTATTGGCTCTTCAATCATATATTATAATATTATTTTTATTTATCATTAGTGATTATTTGAACCGACATGCGTCATAGGTATGCACTTTCCTTTTACAACTAATACCAGCTTTTAAAATGATCAATATATTATACAAGCAAAAATGTTTGTATAAAATTGATGCTATTGTAATTGGTACATACATGTATTACATGCATATGTCATTGGCGTTACCATGTACTTTTAAATTTCTTTAATGAGATAAATAGCAAAGATGTATAAAATTTTATTATTTTAATTGACATGTCTGCTATTCCTGTCTATCAACCAGCTTAATAAAAAACATTTCATTTTTTTTTTACAAAACAAACATTCATTTCATAATATTTTTGTCATTGGTATTTCATGAGCACGATTTAATGGGACCGCTGTGCGATGCAAACGCAGTAAATCTTGCGATAAATCTTGCGCCTTTATGTGACTAATGTACAATAGAAATGTGTGTTGTAAGATAGTACGATAGGATCGCGCAAGTGATCAGATGATTGGACGATTGAACGCGCACGAATGCAATGGGACTTGCGGCGCTCGTGCGATGATGCTTCCCACGGTACAAATGCCAGTGCGAGTCAGAGAGATATGCCGGTGTTTCCAACGTTCTTCAGCAGACATACTTGAATGCGAGAGAAGATGCCGTCTAAGAAGTTGAGCAAAGCAACAACCAAAGCCAAGGTGACGAACTGTAGAAAAAAAGGCCAATGGGAAGCATGGCAAATTGAAGCTGATAAATCGTGCGATGATAGTAATAGCAGGCGCAGCGAGCTCTACCGGCAAGGTGTGAGTGTGAATAGATAATTCGGACTAGCTACACATTGATTCAACGGATTTGTTTGGAGTCAGATACTCAGACCAGTAATGCCCTGTTTTTATCGGACCAGCAGTTCCCTGTAAATATGGTTTCCCATTTCACACTCTCACTAGAACAAGATAAAAGACTATGTACATGCATTGTAAATATACTGCTGACACAACGTAATTCCATTACAGTAATCGTCCTTTCGAGTGACGTCAAAATGGATTTCTTACACATTGATCCCATAGAATTTTTCGGCGTCAGTAAAGTTCGACCCACATTGCAATTCACCAATGGCGATCGATCTCACTAGACTGATTCTTCTCCCCAGTCTCAAAGTAAAACTTATGAGAAACAGATAAATTGTGAAATTTCAAGAACATCATGCTTTTTAAGTAAACAAAACAGTATATTTCGCGTAGTTTTTTTTTCAGGGTGTTTAAAGAGACAAACGACACTTGACTGGCGGGAATTTTGACGTCACAATAAAGGGAAATTACTCTAAATAGTTATTATAAATCTGCTGTAATATAATTACCAAAATCGTCTCAAAATCTTGCAGAACTAACGAAAAGAACCAGTTGTAACTTGCTCTCATTTGGATGAATGCTCACATTTATTTTATTCACTATATTTACGGTAATATTACGGTCTTTATGTTTACTTCCATTGAGTAAATATTCCGGAGGAGGGGGGGGGGAATCCATTTTCCTTATATGATCAGCAATTTTTTTAATCAGTACATGTAAATTAAAAAAAAATATCATTATTTTCAAACGGTGGGGGGGGCTCTTTGATATATATATATATATATATATATATATATATATATATATATATATATATATATATATATATATATATATATTTAAATATATATATATATATATATATATATATATATATATATATATATATATATATATATATATATATATATAAGTTTACGAAAAATGTCTGCTGCAAGAAAAGAGGAAATAAACTGCAATGAAAATTATGTTAAAATATTTCCTATTCAACAACATTGTATCTGAGATAAATTCTATTTATGAATTAAAAAAAGTCTTATAAATTATGAATATTGTAAATTTATTGCAAAAATAGGTATGTTTTATTTTATTTTGCATTCAAATTCATTTACGTTACGTTGCTGCTTTTATTTTTATTGATTTATTATAATTTATTATTTGATCACATGCTGCGCTCGCCCAAACGGTCGCACCGTAAAACATATTATGTTACAAGATTGCAAGAGACACGTCTCATGGTCGCAAATCACACACAAAGAGAGAGCTGTGATTCATCTTACGACATTTAAAAACCGTGCATCCCATCCCTCTTGCGAGTACACAAAACGTTTAAGACGTTCGTATTTATGTTCTTGCGTTGCATTGGGATGATTTGAATTGCATTCAATCTTGTCTGAATAGAGTGCAAGTCCAATATTTTGAGGAGACTTGATACGACCATTAAAACGCACTGTATCGAATGCAAGACATCGTTTAACGTATGTTACAGCTCGTTTGAAGCTTAAACATTCCGATTGCAACGTGTATTGTCCTGAGCTATCTTTTATAAAGTTTTCCTACAAGTAAATGGGTTAATAATAATTGTTTGTATAATATGTTTTCTGAATTTGGTAATGTTTTAATCACTTCAAATAAATAGGGACAATGCACGAAGTAGGATTTCTATTTACTCTGTTTCTACACCTATTTCCTAATGATAGAGAGATGTAGGAAAACGGTGTCCCTTTTTTCTTCAGATTTAATAACCTTATGCACCGCACCTTAATACCTAGGGTTTAATATCTTTTGTTCCTACCTAATCCTACCTTTAATTTCTTCTTTATATATTCTTTCTATTTCTGTCTTTCTTTCTCAAGTCACCTCTTTTGCTGTTCTGTACGATTCTAAGATTCCGCATCACAGCTAACAGCTGTTTATAGTAATCAATTTTAACTCTATTGTCACACATAATGCAGTTTCGTGTACATCTTACCTGTTCAAAACATCATGCTGCATTCCACTCATAGAAAAACTGATGCACTAAAACAGTTAAACAAAGCCACCCTTAAGAGGACATACCTATCTGTTTGCTTAAACAATATATTAAATAAATGATTTTTGAAAACATAATAGTTACTACCAAAAGGTGTTTTGCATATAGTATTGTATGTATAATCATTAACAACATTACAGGAGGAATTCTTTACTAGCTTTTTTACTTACAATATATATATAGTGGAATGTCATTGTTCCCGTTTCTAAAATACTTATCATTTAGTGCTGTGCTACTTTTTTAAATTTTAATATTTCTCAGGTCTGTAAAATACAATATAAGACTTAATCGGCCGCAATATTTGATATAGATATAACAAATCCATAATGATTTCAAAAAATTATTTTATAAACATTTTTAAGGCATATTCAGAATTGCCAAAGTTGATATTTTTATCATTAGTTTAAGCCGTGTTTATGCACTCTTCAGATAAGTTCTATTTTCAAGATGTTCTTCTCTAAATTTGGTCCCTTGGTTTTAAAATCCAAACACTCTGCCGATGAGATTTAAATTCAAATTGTTTCACTGGCTTTAAGATTCAACAAATAAGTGATTAAATGGAGGGTTAACAATTTTGCTATCTAGATCTAATCAACCTGTAGATACCTTGTGCAAAAAATGTTTTCTTACTGAGGAAGATTTGCATGTTATTTCTATTTACCCTTAATTAGATGTAGAGTTTACGCAAAAGTTACTTAATCGTTGATTTACTGTACAACTAAGTTTTAAAAAGGTTGTGTTTTAAGTAGCATAGTTGGGGATCGTTGGAATCAAAATTGATAACTGTTGAATACAAGATTTATCTTTCAGAAAAATATATCTTAAATATCTCAATTGTGACGACATTACTTCAAATTAATTGTGAAATGTTAACAAATATGATTGGATTGTTGAATGTAATGTTTTGCTTTTAATAATGTTTTGCAGGAGCATTTGCATTACAGATATTTAAGAAGAATAAAAGTAAGAAACGGATACACATAAGAATATATTAAGTATGAACAATAACACAGCTACGATACTTATATTGTGTGTTCTGATATTCCTTTTTAAGAGATCTAAGGACAATGCTTTCTTGAATTACATTTACAGGTATGTAACGTGCTTTCTAACGGTAGTCCCTTATAACCCCGATTCTAATCTTTCACCAGCTTCTTTTGGCTGTCTACCAGCCTTTTCTGGATGTAACTGGTGTACTGGGGATGAATGATACCTAATACAGTGATGTAATTCAACAGACGTCGTCAGTACTGTCCACCCATCGATACGCTGTGTAATGTTTTTAAAGTGTCCTGTCTTTCCCATTTAACTTTTTCCTTGTGCTCTAACAATTGAAATTTTTCATTTAACAATAATCACTCTTCAAAAATGTTTTCATAAGTTGCCTCATTCTTTTGATTTGGTTCATGTAAAGAAATCTAACATTAACTAAAAAATGCAGTAGGAAAACCGCTATACACGTACATGCTCATTTACAGCATTTACAAATGCATGAAAAATCATATCTAAGTGTTTTGGTACTTGGCTAATTGATACTCTTTAAAATGAAACGTGCATTATTTGAATAATGAATGATGAATTATTCCGAAACAGTGTTCTCCTGACTCTTTGGAGAGGACAGAACCAAAATTGATGATGGCACACCATATACACCGTCAGACATCTGTGGAGGTCTCTGGTGAAGGTGACTGTATGTGTCGTTGTCAGAATCCTCCTCCTCTCTCTGGTAGCATTGGGGTTCTGAAACACTGTACACGTTCACAGTTTCATCGTCTTGGTCCCTTTGATGTGCTTCGTCATAGATGTTTTCGGTCCGATCGATATTACTTTGTATATTTACCTCTGCATCCTTCAACAAAATATTTATATATTCAGGTATGTGAACATTTGCAGTGATCAGTATAATGCAAAATTTAATTACTTTGCTCACATTTAAGTTTCCAAACATATAATTATCTGCAACGGAGTAGTGGATGCTCCTCATGGGTAAACGTGAAGAACTGCTACAATCTAGTCTGAATGATGAAAGAAGGTATCATGTACGAACACTTATAAGCACCTTTAAATTGATAAGTAATGATATTTTAAACTATTTAAAGACCTTTACTAAAAAATAAATCTACTTTATACAGTACCGATCAATGATGCCAAAGGTTACATGTAACTAAGGTCTTGTACTTAAGATAAAACCATTTGGAGAAAAACTGGATGAACACTCAACACTCTAATTATCATGTTCGTATTAGCAATTGGTCTCTGTAGATAAACATTCTTTCTTTTTACCTTGTTGTTCTTGATTCTTTTCTTCTTCTCATTGCAAACAAAAGTGTTGTGGCTGAACACGATAATAGACCAAACAATGCTCCTCCCACAGCTATAAAAAGTAGTTGATTTTCTTTTTCTAAAAAATACAAATACAAATATATTGATCTGAGTTTAAAAATTAAAAAAAGTGAAACAGATTATTTTCTGATCGATGAGTCTTTTCATATATGTACAAATCTTACCACTGAACCGATGTAAGTGTCTTTTAGCTAAAAAAAAAAATAAAGCCAGGTTTTATGTAAATCTACTTACTAGTATACAAAATGAAACATAAATTCAAATCTTTGATAATAACAATAAACATAATATGCAATACATAATTCTACTACATTGTTTTTAAAAAACAAATACAAATAAAAATACAAAATGATATTTTCTGTTGTTAAAAAAAACAAATAAACAACATATAAAAAATTGACAGCCAATATCGGTCTTCTTTTTGTAAAATCATTTTTCAAAAATGAACCATTAAAAATGCAACTGTGTGTCGAACCACCTTATAATATTTACACTTAATATTCATGCATTATGTCAAAGCTCCCTTAACCCAACTTGATTTACTTAATCAAGTTTTAAGACATTTTAAAATTAAAGCTGTCATACAAAACGATCAAAAAAGATATATGCTTACATTAAAGAAGTTGTCAATGTTCATTATTGCATTTACTTATCTATTGTGAATCTACAATGTACCTGGCAGACAACCCTCTTTAAGTCTGATAAACTCCTTGTCACAAGTACACGTATGGTTTTCCCCACATACACCTGCATGTTCCGTTCCATTGCATTGAATACTAGCTTCACAATCCTCATTAAGGGTTCTATTTCCTAAATAAAATATATCTTGTGTATTTTAAATAGTAAATCAGGTTTAAGGAGAAAAGAAAAGTATGTATGTGTTTAAACTGAAAAATGCCTTTTACTTTTACTGTGAGGCCTATACTTCAATTTCTTTAAACTTTAAACTGGATAATAGATACAATTGAAATTGACGTCTTAATATCTTTGTTATTCATTTCTTTAGACCTAAAATGGTAATGGCAATTAGTAAATGAAAAGAAAATACCTTTGATACATCTTCCTTTGAAATCTAAATATTCATCTTGACAGTAACATAATGTGTTGTTTTCTATTTCTGTACAATTTCCTGCATTGTCTGTCCCACTGCATTGCTTGTTGTTAATACATGGTTCAAATAATTTCAATCTAACTGTAATTTAGAGTGCTGTATCGATATTGCTGTAAGTTTATTTTTCTTTTATTTACGGTACAAGGATCTTCACATATATCAATTTCAAAATTTAAACAAACAAAAGATCCACACATGAAACAAACAAAAAATATTGATGAGATATTTTAAAAAAAGGACTTAACGAGTGAATTTTATATAGTCTATTTATGATTATTATACATCCTACCTTTAATGCATTTTCCATTTATCAAATCATATCGGTTGTTACATGTGCACACTCCTTTTTCATTTTCATCTTTTCCTTCCTTAAAACAGTTATTTGCATTTTCCGTACCAGTGCATTGCTCGTTCATTTTACATTCTTCATGAATTTTCTTTTTAGCTAAAATTAAGTTTGAATGTATTTCAAAAATATATTGAATATTTTGCTGCAAAGAAAACGACTTAATTTCCGAGACATAAAATATGTAAAGACGTTTAGCAAGAAACGTTACCATGGATACATTCCAAATATGTGTTGTCTTCTATGTAATCTGAATTACACATGCAAAGTTTCCTGTGGCCTATCTCTCTGCAAACTAGTGCTTCCTTATTTGAGGTTCCGTTACACTGGGCATCGATCACACATTCCTCATAAAGTGTTTTATTGACTGAAAATTATTGGGAAACATATTTGAATGATCAAAAGTTCAAAAAAAATGTTGCAAACATGTCTCATTAAAGAATTCAAACAATGAGATAAACATAAAACATAGATAATAATCAATTTTTACTTTTCATATTGCCATCGTAGAAATGAATTTTTTGTATAAAATATTTCAAATGCCTTACAATATAATAAGTTTTCAATTCACTATTGCGTGTATTGAATTTCATTTACGCTATTATTGATATCATACATTTACGCATATTTCTTCCCTTATAGTTTAAATTTCCTACAAATCCAAACACAAATTATCCTAATTAAGTCACCTAATTTATAGGGTAATACGATTCTTAATAAAAAAATCACGTAATGATCGGAGTATCCTTAATCTGAAATATTTAACAATTTCGGTTGTTAAAAGCTGTTAAATCGGGTCTTACAAAATTGATTTTGACTTAGAATAAATTCTATACGATTAAATGTACCTTGTAAACATGTGCCATTGTAAGTCATAAATCCAGAATTACACTGACAGCTCGACGTTACGTTATCCTGTGGGTCAGCCATGCAAACGCCAGCATTTGGTGTACCTGTACACTGTTCGTGTATCTGGCACTTGTCACCGAGAACTTGCCAAGGGAAAATATAACCATAGTTCATTATAATAATATTTAACACCTATGATTACAAGAAGCTTTAATGTAAAACAATTATTTTTTGCCACCGAGAAAGCATTCTTATATGATAGATACAATTTGCTTGACCCCCCCCCCCCCCCGAAAAGAATATTGATTTGTAAAAATATGATACACTTTTTCAAAGTGTAGTTTCTCTTAATGTAAGGTGTAAAAATAAATATATTTGTAATTTTCTGCGTAGTCATAATACCATAATGATAATTCATTTAAGTAAATGAAAAAAAAAATATTGGATACCACGTGTCTGTGTTCGAGAGGAAATTATGCATATTATATATCAAAAAAAAACCTTTGTAGCAGACACATTCAAATAATATCTATTTCACTGGAAATAATTTGGTATGACCATCTTGAATAAACAAAAGTGTTTAAAACCACCATACTATGCAAATGACTTTAAAACATGTTTCAGTGTTTCAATCCGAGACATTTTTGTGTACATAAATTAAAAAAAAGTAAGCAGCTTCCCCACATCAACGTTAACGCACAGGAACCGCTTTATACAGTGCCGGTGTAACGTAGAATAATTACCCCCGTAGACCGGAGGTCATTTGTCGACGTAGAATAAGGGGGTCATTATTTTACGGGAGACATTGATCTTCATTACACTGACACCAGGCGCTTAAACCATAGTCAAGGAGAGAGAGAGAGAGAGAGAGAGAGAGAGAGAGAGAGAGAGAGAGAGAGAGAGAGAGAGAGAGAGGCAGGCAGCAAGTCTGCCATGAGAGAAGAACGTAAGCAGCAACGGTGCACGCGTTTTTGCACTCCATATAGATCGCCACAGTCGTGACCTAAGGTGATGCTGATAAGTTATAACAGAATATTTTCTGTATCGATCAAAGTTAAATTGGAATCGAGAGTATGGAAAATTCAGGCACACACTTCCAGTACCAGTAAAACGCTCTATTCAATCCTTGAAAATGAATCATTATCATTTAGAAAGAGAAGCAGGCCTCTCGGAATTCCAAGTGCCTTACGTAGAAAAAAATATCTCTTGATAAGTTTGATATTTTATCCAAAGAAATATTGATAACAGTTTATTTGATCAAAGTTCTAACCATTTTATCCTTTTTAAATCATAAATATTGTATTAATCAATTAACTTGTAGATTAAATGTACACAAATTTCGAGTTTTATAAAAACAACATGCTTCAAAAATGTATTGGTAACCAATACCTTTTTTTCCTTGACAGATCAAAATCAATGTCACATTTTGTAGATAATGATCATAATCAGATGAACACGGAGGTTTTGCTATTCTGATGTTGCTCTCTATACCAAAAGATTCGTATTTTACATTGACATTGTTTATCTGTGACAATGCATATAAACTGTAATCCGGCGTCATGAAAACCATACACAACTCTCCAGTGCTTGAATTTTCTGAAATATATTCTGAAATGAAAAAAAACAAACATTGAATAGCAATTTTTTTAAATTTCATTATTTTATACAGAGAAATGTTTGTCTTCGTTACATCCTCGCCTCTTTGGTTTCAACCAGCGAATTTCGAAATGGGCGAATTCAAGTGTCTTAAATTATCTTAAATTATCTTTACTTTAACATAACTGTGCCGTAATAAATTTGAATTATCTTTACTTTAACATAACTGTGCCGTAAGAAATTTGAATTATCTTTACCTTAACATAACTGTGCCGTAATAAATTTAAAACGGGGCGAAAAAATCTGTATTTAGTATCTCTCAAAGACTTAAATGAAAGTAATGATTTAAATATAACTTGTTGACCTTTTTCAATATTCGATGAAATATTCCAAGGAATAAATCTACATCCGTGTTCTCCCTTCATAAATGACATGATATTTTGATACTGATAGGTCCTGAAAGCGTAAATTAGATTGATAACAATAAGTCATTAGGTAGTTAATTTAACTGAGATATGATAAACAAACATTTCTAATAAGATTAAAAAACAATAACAAAATGCAAATATATTTACCCAATGAGGTAAAATGCGCCTGACTGTTGTACAAAATACACGATGAATATCTTTGCAATATAAGTATCTAGAAAAAATTAAAAGTAAAGCAAAAAAATGTAAGCAAATTACTGAATTAGATTCTTATCACGATTACATTGCATACGTACACATCGTTTGTTGAAATTTTGAACTAGCGAGAGCTTATTGGTTTTTCTGAACTCCTCGATCATAAATGATCAATTATATCTAGTTAACGGTGTTAAACAGTTTACTTCCTTCCATAAACAGCAACATATGGAGTTTCCTTGTGCCCAATTGAAACAAAAATGTTGACAAACGTTTCACACCTCGATCATTTAAGTTTTCCTGATACATAGTAATTTAGGACACAACGAGTCAATGCTTCACTGCTGTTGAATTCATAAAGAGTTAATGTATGTTATTTGGCAATGCATAGTTGGTTATTAACAAATCGTTGTCGCATCTTGGGTAGAACGTAGAATAATCACAGATTTCTCCTTGAATGAATAATCAAAGTACTCACGGGAGTTGATTTTATTGATTGATATTTAAAACAAAATCAACAATATATAATTTTGCATGGCAAGTAGTTTCTAAGCTACATTTGATTAGTTTAGCACTTTTTTCTTAACGAATTTTCGAACTTTTTCGACAAGTATTCCGGGCTAAAACCCAATATAAATCATGTTGTGTAATATCTAAAGATAAAATTAACACCATTACATTAACTCTACGATGCATTATGTATCAGTAGTCGAAATATTTCAGGAAAAGTGTTTTCAAACAAAAGACAAGAAACAAGCTCGTTGAAAGCAACCACAAGGACTTCCGTCGCACCTGTGTCAAACTTCTGACGTAATACAAAATTGATATCTGGTCATGATACAATAATTGATGTATAGACCCTGAGTAAAAAGACAAAATTCTTTTGATATACATAAGAGTTTGTTTCGTGATGATTTCTTTGTTAAATACAATTGCACTCAAGCCATATCCATTAAAGATATCATTTTGATTATTTCTAAAACAGAATCACTTAATTGGATACTAATCACATTTGATATCACGGTATGTCTTTTTTCAATTATACTATAGCATCTGCTTTCTAACTTCTGGACCTCCTCTTCTTTGAACAACATTGTATTAATTTTGTGCATCTTTGCCAATGCAATTGATGAAAAGATCATGTCTACTAAATGTACAATACTATATTAACAATTAAAGATCTTTAAAAGGTGTCTATTGTTTGATTCTCCGCATGTTGTTCTTTGCATTTGCAGTTTTTTTTTAAAGAAATTGATTTAATCATCATAATTGTATAAATATAAAGAGAATCCCATGAACGAGAGTTTTTTTTACACTGTTGGTATGCCCGGTATAAAGATTGAAAGACATACATTTTACGCGCATTTTTTTTAATCAAACATGGCAATGAATCTTTTAAACAATACAGTTATTTGCAGAGTTCCTGAAAATTTTTACCGTGGGTTTGGAGGAATAATTTTGTTCTTCCCTTCGGGAAGGGGGAGGACCGAGGTCTCTTTATTTGGTTGTTTTTATGATTTTCATTTAATTATTCATATTCAAAACTATCGGGATGCCGATATTACCTTTTAATGCAGTTGAAAGTTTAAATACGAACCAGTTAGTCTCGGTGAGTAGTTAGCAAACATGCATACGCGTAAGGAAGAAAATACAATATTCAAGAAATGCGGATGAACGATCTGGGTCACAGGTCGTCCATCCGTTTTTTTTCCAAACTGTGTGTTACAAATCTGTAGCTAGAGACTGTCAAACTTTTATAATAATTTAATTATCATGTAAAAATATTTTGTTTTAAAGAGGCAGTTAAAAAACCCAAGAAATCGGACGCAATTCGTAGTGTTTTACTTTACAAATTTAGGGTCTAATTAAATTTTGTATAATGTTTTGAGATGCAATTCTACATTGCTTTATCCGAAACGTTGCATTAAACGATTAACATCACATTCTTTTTAAAATACAAAAACATATGCACAATGAGCTGAGATATACAGCTAACAGACAACCATCAAGAGAGACTTCTCTTCTTAATTTTTTCTTATTTAAAAGAAATTCAAAATAAAATCAAAAGATATTTTTCCTCTATATAAATGAATAAAATCATTAATTAGTAAGGGGTTTTATGCCGTGCCATCGCCCACTTGACACATTGTAACATGGGTCTTTAAACACAATTTTAAAAGCTCTTTTTGGGGGATATTTAATTTTTCCTATTTAGTATACTCAACGAAGTTTTCGATTTTTTACACAAAGTTATCGATATTATGATATCAAAATAAAAAGGACAGAGCATCTCTCTCTCTCTCTCTCTCTCTCTCTCTCTCTCTCTCTCTCTCTCGATAACTTCAAAATGCTCAAGCACCACATACGACAATTAAGTTGACGAGACAAGACTAAATGTGATTACATGTAAGTCTATGCATGTATTGAAGTTTCAGCATAAATTGAAAAGATCAAACAAATACCTTTCGGATGTTATAATCATATTAATAGTAAAATGGTAACACAGATCGAAAGGCAAAATAATGAATTGCAGGCGAAGATGACTGCGTTGTTTGTTTTGAAGGTTTAAATTTAATGATATTAATTGGGATCAATTTTGTTTGGTGGGTTGTTTTGTATTGAAAACGGTGATAAAAACATAAGTAATTTACCATATGATGTCCAGCTTGATTTTTTATCAGCATATATAATTGCAATTTTTATATAGCGCTTTTATAATGCTGATGCATTTCTGAAAGCGCTTTTACAATTATTACCCCAGTAGACCTTATAGCATTCCAGAGCCTTCTCAGTGCGGCAGCCATTAAGGCGCTCAAACACTCACATTCTGACAATATCTTTCACTGTCTATAGTCATGTACCCATTTTACACTTGGATGGAGTGAGGAAATTCATGTAAAGTGCTTTTCCCAAGGACACAACGTCGCCTGCCGCGGCCAGGATTGGAACCCACAGCCTTTCGGTCATGAGTTCTGCACCTTAACCACTCGGCTACCGACGCCACATATATCAAAAGCATATTGGAAAAAAGAAATATTTTATCGAGCAGTTCTTATGCGAAGATAATGCATAACTCTATCAGATTTTTACAATTATCAGCTCTACTTACTAAAGAAGAGATACATCTCCAAAGAGATTATACAGGTAGCTGATAGTTAACATTGAATTCGAGCTTGTCTTCTGCCACATGCAAGCACGTCTGTTATCCTGATTTTAAAATGATTTTAAAATAGGTACCATGGCCGGAGGGTGATGAGGGGTGTCATTGCAACAAGATTGTGTACTATGATGAAATTACATTGTTGATTAATAATTGATGTTGAATTATACTCGGTAAACACAATCATAAATTTAGATTGACATACAGTATTGGAAGTTAACAGAAAGAACTAAAATGCCTGGGGAGGTTTGTTTCAGAAGCCGTTTTTTTCTATCTGCTGGACGATTCCATTCGTTTTTCATAGGGCGTATGGATGCGTGTCTTGCTAAATGTACACGCTCACACTTCAACCGAACTATTTATATGTACACATTATATTCATGGTGTACACGCGCGATTCAAAATACCCCAAAATGAAGGTAAAGAATGCAGTCTGAGTCTGCATTTTATAGAATTTGTAAAAAACACATTGCAGGTCTGATAGTTTGTTAATGTGTCATTCTATCGATATACGATTTATTAATTAGTTTTGATTGCTGAGGCTACAGCAGCATATTGGATAAACATTGAATAGCTTTTTGTCCATACAAATGTCTTATACGAAGGATAGCGAGTACATTTAAAAATCACATTTTTTTTTATTTTATTACCTTTTACACGTTTGTATGTAAATGATTTATTAATTGCTGATGAAGGCTTTTTAATATTTTCGTTTGTTGATGTTTTCAAATAGTTAAATAACGCAAAACGCAAAGCGGGTCATAATTAGTATTCCTAATAACCATGACTTAGCTACTTTGGATTCAAAACAACATATTGTCAAATATTAAACTCACTTTTTAAAATTACCTCCACAATGATAACAGTATCTTCATCGTAATTCAGTATTTTGTAATGCTTTAAAAGATAATGTCTATATAATGAAGTAGTCAAACAGGTTATTATAGGTGTGAATGGTCAGTGTGAGTGAAAGAATATTATTTATAATGTTTATCACCATGATTTTATAATATAACTTGTAAGACATCGGACAGCTACAATTACAAGACTGGTCTGTTTGCATTGTATTGAAGATTTCAAACTAATATTAAATTCTACCTAGAATGTAGTTAAATTCTGAAAAGTGCTGTTGTATAAAACAGAGGACGTCTTTCATTAGAATTGATTTAAAGAAATCGGCTTAAACAATATATATATATATATATATATATATATATATATATATATATATATATATATATATATATATATATATATATATATATATATATATATATATATATATATATATATATAACTTTGCTTAGTAGTTGACGTCATTTTATATTCATCAAGACAGCAGTACATATTAGTTCCTTAAACATTCCTTAATCTATATCAAAAGGCTGATAATGATTTATTAGTAAACGTTTGGTTTTTTCAATAGATGCAAAGAATCGTCTAGATGTAAGACATGTTGAATTAGTACATAAATTTACATCCTTCCCAATACCTTTTTTATATGTTGAAATTTCATTGTGCGTCTGTATTGCTACATACAAACTATGTACAATCATGTTCTAAAATTTAAATATGATATACTGTGGTTTCATCAATATTCGTTGATTGCCAATTTTCGTTGATTTCGTTGTTAAGTTTATCCTTGAAATTAAATATTCATTGAACTGCAATTTCTACTATTAGTTTGCTTTGATAGGGTCATTGGCCACGAAACTGCGATTTTCACTTTATCCATTAAAATTGATACCCCTGAATATTAATGAAACCACAGTATATTTTGTCTATTAAATGTTCTGCCAAAGTTTTTATTCATGTTAGAAGGTCCTGAGAAGGGGTAAGACAGAGACATTTGAGTTATGTGAACAACCTTTGTGTCAGGTTTTTATAAGCATAGGTTTTACTTATTATTCAGCAACCTAGATAAGTTAGTAACGTTAACCGTGTCCTTTTACATGTATGCAGTTTTATGATGTTAAAGATCACGCAGTGGCTTGCACAAGAGGATACATGTAATTGTAATCGGAACAAATAAACCCATCTAAAGTGAAGAATGCACTTAGGCAAAACTCAATTATATTGAGTATGTTCCGAGAAAAAAAATTAATTTAAAATGGAAAATGTCAAAATGATTGTCATAAATAATTGTAACAAGTCAATTAGGGAAATCCTAACTTAAAGTACTAAAAATAAAGTCTTTTTTTTCATTATCGGCCAAAATTCAAAAAACAACTGCAACAAGTAATTGATAAAATACCGGGAAATGCTTGTTCAATATAGTCTTCATTTTCTGAATTTTTTAATTTGACTGTAGTGTACCTGTCTCCGAATGAGGAGTTTTTATACATAAATTAAAAAGGAAACTTGACGTAATACTTTCAAAAACTATAAAAGTACATAAAAGGAGGAAACACAGTCGTTTATTGCTATACAAACTTATACTTGTTCAGTTTGGCAAAATATTATTACTTTTGTGATGCATTATCAAAGTGACACTAGATGTTTGATAATATCAGACACACCTCTTATTGATAAATGAAGCCAGAGAGGCTATATAATTTATTATGCAAGGTCCATATGTTTTAGTGAGACAATTTTGTGAGGCTAAATTTCAGGATATGAAATCATATACACAGAAAGATGGTTTTATCGAGCTGTCCCTCATTACTATGAAAAACAGGTAGGAGTCGCTTCATTGTGGGAAAACATTTACAACTTGTTTCCCACAGATGAATCATGATGACGTTTTAATATCGGTTATCAATTGACAAACATCTCAGTTTAGGGAGGTTTTGAGATTAATACATAATACCTTACTACTTAAAGCTTAACGCACAACACAAGGTCAAATTATATACAGTGAAAAAAATACATTGGCTCACCGCTTCTCTCGTTTTCAGTTCAAAAATCTCAGCGAACACGCTGATTATGCTTCAACGAGAGCTTACCATTTACAAAACAAGCTGCAGGGTATTTACACAAATTGTTTAAATTGTGTTGATTAACATACAGGGGTGCTTAGGCTACTTTTGCTTCTTCTTAGAAATATTTGGTCAAGCTAGAAGTCGATCATATCGGTGCAAACTTTGTGATTTCCTCTTGTCCATAAGGTTTAGACTATGAACATAAGATGCTATCCACACATACAAAAATTACCATAGTTTTCCTGGTAGATATACATACAATAGGTTTCTACTTCCGCAGATTCACACGCTTTTCCATTACAATTTCAGTATTGCATAAATTGTTAGTAGCTTAGGCAATCAAATCAAATTTATACTATATCGAGTGCTTATTTAAACAATTTTACTTTTTACATTTTAAGCTTTTCCAAATAAGCATCTTGGTGTGAAAATATCCCTTATTCAAAACTAAGCGAAATCAGTTTAACAAGTGTTGAGGGAAAAGTTAAAAAGGGATACGTCAGTTTTAGAAAATGTAACATAAAACTAAAAAAGGATTTATCATTATTAGGTTTACCGACGAGAAGTTTCTATCTCTGAATTACCCACTCAAAGTTAAATAGTAAATTGTTTAAATCATAGACCAACATACCTGTATCATTATTTTGCCATATCAGTTGTAATGTCTAATTTTTACATGGCCTGCACAAATGGAAATATATAAGGTTGTAACCTCAAAATTCCTTGCTTGCATTAGTATATTTCTTATCAATTGAAAACAAAATTTTCTAACAGATACCTTCTTCGGCTGATGCTTGCATAGTAGTTTTTTTTTTAATTTCAAAATTTGTCAAGGTTTGTGGGTTCTATGGTATTAAAAAATGCATTTGCACTCCCCAGTTACTCGTTTCATTTCTATGTAAAATCACGGTATTGGACAAATAGTTTTTTTATCGATATATTTTCCTTTCCTTTAATCAATTTTACACTGTGTGGTTATGCTTCATATTTTTTAACCTGAACATAAACACAGAAATTACAAAGCATTATTTTACAAGTGATAAAATTCAAACAATGTTTGCTTGAACCAACTTCTTGGGTGTTCAGCTTAGCTACTTTGCACATAAAACACTGCACCAATAACTGAATAAATGTACTATACAGTACTTATAACAAATATTCATAATCTGTGTTCTTGCATTTTTGAACACATCGATTCTGACATCGATTTTGGCACGCCATATATGGCGTCAGACATCTGTATTGGTTTTTGGTGAAGATGATTGTATATGTCGTTATCACAATCCTGTGTTCCATAACATTGTGGTTCCGAGCAATTGTACACGTTTTCAGTGCCTTGCTCCTCTCTTTGATAGGCTTCATCGTAGATGTTTTCGGCTAAAGCATTGCAATAGCTTTGTCGGTTTTCCACTGAAGTCTGAAGAAAGAAAACCACATTTTTTATAGTCTCGGGATAAAAATAACACACACACACACACACACACACACACACACACACACACACACACACACACACACACACACACACACACATATATATATATATATATATATATATATATATATATATATATATATATATATATATATATATATATATTCAATAAATCTGCTGAAGAGCCCGGTACGGCGAAAGCGCTATAGATAAAAGTTGTTTGAGCATTGGACTTATTTTTGTGCTTATCTTTTATTTATTTCTATCTTATTAACCTACCTCAGATGTACTTCCACAAGCACTGTTATCTACGATTGAGTAACGGATGTTTCCCACTGGTATATTTGAAGAACTGCGACATTCTAGACTGAAATAATAAAATATGTAATTGTACATGAACAATTCTGCAAATTACATGAAACATGTATTGTTATCACTGAATTCAGTATACCGTTTTGTATTTGGGTTTCTTCTTTTCAGTGCAAATAATATAGTAAGTGAGCATGTCAATATGCCAAAGATTCCTCCTACAGCTATCAGAAGTAACAGCATGTCCTTTTCTAAAACATTTAAAACATTAAACTGGGTTAAAATAGCTTAAGTTTCCGACATCAAGAAACTCGACCTGATGAACAACTTTTTAAAGGTAAACCCCTTATATTATGACTCCTGTGTCACTCCCGATTGACATTTATTTTCTCGCTATAATTTATTGTCACAAAACACTTTAGAAACAAAATGTAGAATATTTTTGTTAACTTTACGATACTCTGTCTCGAATATTTGCTTCCACAATTTTTCACTTAATATTTCGATAATCATGAATACCTTTGTGCTCAAACTACGTTCAACCATTAATATGAACATGTCTAGAATGTCTCTTTTGAAACGCCACTTTACTACTTCAGGTTTCGATACACAACCCAAAATAAAAAGTCTACGGGGATTTTGCATTGCATTAGCCATAAAATAGACAAAATGATAACGTTGAAAAATTGTGCGAGGTTTTTTTTCGAGTGAGTGTCGGATGAAGAAAATATAAAAGCATTTCCCATTATAAATTTCTGTAAGAAATTTGTTTTGACTCCTTTGAGTGAAAATAATTGTTTCGATGAAGATATCTTAGATATTTTCCCTTTTATCAATTCCAATTGCACTTCTTTCACATGTATGTGCATTTTAATTAAAATCATCCAAAAGTGATGTAGCAGTTACTTGGGACAGATTGTTGACAGTGATCATCTTCTACGTATTTACCTGGTAAGCATCCTTCTTTACTTCGTATGAATCCTTCATCACATGTACAGGTCTGGTTTTTTCCACAAACACCAGCATTTTCTGTTCCACTGCACTGAAGGTTAATTTCACACATATCATCTAGGTTTATTTTATCTAAAACAATAACATAGATTATATATATATAATCAAATAGAATTGGACCATACTCATCCTTTAACACCAACGATTGCTTATACCGCAAAATATAAACTTGTATGTGTTATATAGGGGGGTTTATTTTCTGATTCCTCATTTGATTGGAAAAAAAGATTTAGAAGAAAAGAGGAAATGAAGTTTTACCTTCGATACACCTTCCTTTAAAGTTTAAATAGCTATCTTGGCAAAAACATACAGTGTTATTTTCGATATCGGTACAATTTCTTGCATTTTCCGCCCCGTTACATTGCTCATGATAAACACACGACTCGTACAGATTCAATCCCACTACAATTTAAAAAAAATAAAAATGTATTGAATATTATTCATTGTTATTGAAACACGTATATGGTTATATGTTAATAGTTCAAAGTAAACAAAATAGACACATTAAGTTGCACGAAAGTCATTACGAGTACGTTCAGTGTGGCGGAATGTATAAGAATGTACACGTTCTAGCTGTGAGCATAAACAATACCAGAATGGCTTAAGTTTTGTAGCATATTTTAGGTCTACAGGAATGGGGATTTAGGGTCATTTATTTTTGGAAAAAGAGCTTATCTAAACAGCCTTTACATCATTTTGAGAACCTAAAGGTGATAAATGCATCTTTTTAGGCCTTCACAAACATAACGTTTAAAACTAGAGCAGAGCTCGTGGCAAAGCCACGAGTAGGTCTTACGTTGTTGCTGCGAGTTGAAAATATATGTGATATGGTGTCAAACGATTATAATTATTAACTTTCAGTTCTGCTTTTGTTATTAAAACGTGTTGTGATTGAAAGCCTGCATATAAAACGTGTTTTGAAAAAGAAAACTAGAGGTACTGTGAGCAAGCTCACAATTGATACCCCCCGCTAAGAAAAAAATCATTACGCGTGTATTTTTGCTATTATAGAAAATATTGGATGAATCTATTTCACTGTCCATTTTTTATAAATAACAACTGCTTTATTTTTGGAAACTGTTAATTTTTAGCTTCTAATATTTCCATTAATACAAGACATGACACAGACAGAATTTAGCTTTTTTGAAACAATGACCTTGAACTTTCTCAATTGACCTTGGGTCAAGGTCATGACACACCCTTTAATCATAAGCAATCTTTGTGTGAAGTAAGAACTTCCAATGTTTCCCCATAAGAAAGAAATGGACCAGACACGAATTTTGCACTTTTTCTGCCAGTGACCTTGCCCTTGCCCGAATGACCTTGGGTCAAGGCCATGACACACCCTAAGGTCATAAGCAATCTTTGTGTGAAGTAAGAACTTCCAATGTTTCCCTATAAGAAAGATATGGACCGGACACGAATTTTGCACTTTTTCTGCCAATGACCTTGACCTTGCCCTAATGACCTTGGGTCAAGGTCATGACACACCCTTAGGTCAAAAGCAATCTTTGTGTGAAGTAAGAACTTCCAATGTTTCCCCATAAGAAAGATATGGACCGGACACGAATTTTGCACTTTTTCTGCCAGTGACCTTGACCTTGCCCAAATGACCTTGGGTCAAGGTCATGACACACCCTTAGGTCATAAGCAATCTTTGTGTGAAGTAAAACTTCCAATGTATCTTCATAAGAAAGATATAGACCGGACACAATTGCACAGACAAGACGGACAGACAGACAGACAGACAGACAGACGGACGGACGGACGGACGGACGGACGGACAAGGTGATTCCTATATACCCCCCCAAACTTTGTTTACGGGGGGTATAATAAGAAAATGTTTTAGGAAAACTATTTGTCGCACACAGTTTATGTAATCGTAACAAACATTATTTTAAAAAATGAGATATTTAATGGCGAGTTAAATTTTCAGAGGGTAGCAAGCATTGTAATAAACAGTATGTACTCATGTGTCAGGAATTGTGGTGTTTTTTTTTAAACCGAACCCGTTTACAAAACACGTAACCTTTTCTCTAAGATAACTTCTTTATTTAAATATTTGTAAATTTTTGAAGACAATGTGCAATTTAGAATTGTTGCGTGCTGACAAAATTTACAGACCCTGAAACGTACTACTACAACAAAAAAAGCGTGCGACTTACGTGCGAAAAACGTTTCGTATTAACCGTTTAGCGTTTCGTGTGAATCGTGAAGCGTTTCGTGTAAACCGTTTAGCGTTTCGGACAAAGCGTGCAGAATTTCGGACAATGCGTTTAAATCGTTTCGAGCAAAGCGTGCGAGAACCATGTGAAACGTTTATCAGATTTCATTCGGAACTCTCTTACAATTTGTTTCAAAATGGAGCCCGTGTTTTACATTACATGTACTTTAAACTGTTTGTGATTGGCAAAACTCTCTTGTAGGTATTTTCATGAAGAAAAAAAATCTAGAAGAAATGATATACTTATCTTTTTACAAAACTGAATTTATTTCTAACAAACAAAAGAAAGGTATATGTATTAAAAGACGACTAGTTACAGAGTACATGTATATATAACGTTTTTATACGATGTTTCAGTACTGGTACAGTTTTACCGGTAACGAATATTTGCCAGTATCGAATAATTTTTAGAAAAATTATTGGTGGAAGACAAAGTTGAGGTTTTAAAAAATTCTAGCTAGGTGATTATAACACAGAAATAAATATTATATCAGTGCGTGAAGTTGTTTGCCATTTGCACGATTATTTACCGAATTGTTTACAAATTAAAAATGTGCCCCAGATTTGAGCTGCCGGATGTTCAAAGCAGAAAAAACGAAAGCCTAACTATGAAAATAAGTTTGTGATTGATCCCTATTTAGTGAATAATTAGTAAATATAATTCATTTAAAAAGATAATACATCATATCAAATAATAATGGAGCTTTGAATGAAATTACGACTTCAAAAAGAACCACGTGTAGTTTTCCTAGTTACGGTTCATTGCGACAGAAGTATTATTTGGCTGCAAAAATTGATAGATATACGGGAAAAACAAAGGAAAATGGCAACTACTTATCATCAATTACTACTATAAAGTGTTTTTATGAAAATTCAATATTATAAAGTAACGGAAATGAAAAATGTTCAAGTCCAGTTTCAATTTGACCGGAAATCGGTATGATAAAAATAACGATCATATAATTTGTTTAAATGACATATTCCCACAATTGTTTTTCCTTGTTCATTTATAAGTCCATTAACATGTACCTCTAGTATATTTTTGAAATTAATTTGCCTCAAAATATTCGGTCAGAAGAGATAAAGGGCGCTTAATTCGATACTGGGAAACGAATTCAAAACTAGGAAACTGGAGGGGGTGTTGAAATTACTGTCTCCGTAATTCATCCTTTATATTTTCGGAAGTTTGATACAGTTTAGAAGGACAAAGAAACGCGATTTAAACAAAAAATAAAAATATTTGGAATTCCGATAATAATAGTTGCATACACGAGAAACCGCATACTGATTCGTTACCGGTAACTGACTGCACAATATTAAAATTCGCTATACATAAAAAATATTAAATACAGTTAGCAAAACATGATTTCTGTTGGAACAAGCCTTAATCAACTTTAACTTACACGAGCATGTTTTGATAAGCATGTATCTTTTTTAATTTATTTACATCGATAACTCTTATTGAGACCACTCGCGGCACACATAACCTCGGACATCGGGTGAGACCTGCACCTGGCTGAACCTGTCAATCAAACTCTGTGTATTTGTTTTCATTGGATGGTCAAGCGTCTCTTTTTTTGTCAATAGCCAATGGAAAAATTAATGACTTCAAGGTAATTGGAATCAGTATTTGATGAAGCACACAATTTAAATGATAGAAAATTTATTAATTATTTGAACAAAATTAAATGTAAACATAGAAAGAAAACATACTGATCATTTCTATGAATTGCGGTAAGTAAGTTCTTTGGAATCCCGATTATAGATATTTTAAAAAGTAATTATTTTAATTACTTAAACCACTGTTAACGGAAAACAAGACGTAATTAACGCACAGGGATTTGCCTACAATGTACACAGTCATGCAATTAATTATTATGGGAATCTTTACGAATGGAACTTAATTCAAATAGATCATGATAATCTATATACACTGTACGCCGTTATACATGTAAGGAGCGCCGGTAATATATACGAAGATTGAGTCAAAAATTTAAATCATTTTTATTTCTTGTTCTTTCAATACAATGTTAAATTACTTTGAAAAAAATCCGAAATAGTAATTACAACTTTCTTTTTTGTTTAATCATTTGAATTTTTTCTGAGGTACATGGATATGTACAGAACATATTTATTTACGCGAATGATACGACATAGGAAAAAAATTATCGGATGTTTGTATAACATTGTTTTCTAACGAATGTGACTAATTTAATTTTAAATATTTTTCAACATTATCAATGTAAATAATATTAGATTAATTTCCTGTTTGTATTTTTACATCGTATTCTCTGAAACCAATAAAAATACTAATGTTAAAAGAAAAATAAAATCCCGCCGAATACTGAAAAACCGATTTCAGTTTGTAATCATACGGATTTTTATTTTTGGTATTGACTATTGAGTTACGGTAACATTTTTTCTGGATGATTTTTTATTTATATTTTATGTAGTAAAAGCACCATTCCAACTTTTACTCAATTACATAACAATTGATGACCCGGGGCTATATATGTTCTGAGCTGTGTGCGCTGAAGCGACACAAGATTCTCGGTCGCACGTGGCGATTGATTTAACACAGACTGACCGAATAAACAAACGGTTGGGAAAGTGAAACAAGAAGAAGCCACCAAAAATGATTTTCGACAGATCTTGATATCGTTTCGCCAAAAAAAAAAATACAGCGCGAGCTCCTGTCAGCGGGGCGGGAGGAAGGGGTGGGGGGGGGGGGGCAGCAATGAGTTCGCTTCCATAATGAAACGAACATGTAGAAAAACTACAGAAGTGATTAATATGTGACCGATAGAATCTAATCTAAAGTTGTTTAAAATTCATGTGAATATTCTTTAAAATAATCATCGAATGCCTCAACTCAGGACATTCTTTTATCGTGCTAGCACCTACCGCAAACACGTAACATGGAACTTTGATTATAATTTGATTTGATTTTAAACTACCTTGTACGCTATCGTATACACCAATGCTTAATCAACTGTACAAGTAAAATAAATTTATCTTTTCATCTTAAACCAAAATAATAGTTGAAAACATAATAAAATATAGTTGGTTCCGTGCAAAATGCCAAAATATGAAACATGAACGCGTGATAAGGTACAAGATCACGAACCGACCGCGGATCACTTGTCCAATCGTGCCGGATCTCCTCAGCCATGGGCGATGGATGATCATCATTTAAATGTTTAATATTTAGGGGGGGGGGGGTGTTGATTTAAAACATTATTTGTACAGTTTATAAAATATTTTATATAAACAAACCAACCATTAATTTATGTCTGACGATGTTTCCGATTTGGAGTAATATCGTTCATTAATATTCATTTACACTCAAATTTAATTAAATAAATACAAAATGGACAAACTTTTATAACATAAAATTAAAACAGTTCTTGTATTTACGACTATATTAACTCAAACACGTTCTTATGCATGGAAGTGTGCGTCTCGGTGTGCGAATCTTGTGTATAAATAACCGCTATGTAGTGCAGCCGTGGCTGAGATCCTCGGCCGTGGGCGAACGATAGATTACGTAAAGGTACAACGCACAGACCCACACAGCTCAGAACCCAGTAAGCCTTGAAAATTGTAGTATAATGACCTTACTCTATCAAATAGAAGTTATTTATTTTAAACTTAAAACCCACAATTTATCTATATCTATTATTGCTTTAGATTGAGAATGACATTGCTGTTATTAATTAACTGAACGATTTCTTAATTGACACCCAATCGTTTAATCCATAAAAAAACATGTGTAATCAAAACGAAAAAAAATTCTTGGGTTTGCGGATAAATAAACTCATATATGAGAGACGCAACTCTCGTGTATTAGATAACCCCTGACCGCTAGGTAGTCCAGCCGCGACCATGGTGACCGATTTTCTCGGCCGCGGGCGAGGGAGAGCTTACGTAATGGTACACACCAGCTCTGATTCAAGGTAGATTTTAAATGTATGGATTAATAACTAAAATATAATGCATAGATTTTTTTTAATTCCATATTTTGTGGTTTACAAGAAAAGAAAAACAATGATTTGTTTTCCAAATCCCGTTTTTAAGGGTTGAGCATTATAAGAACTTAACAACAATGACTTAAACTCCTAAAAAAGCACGTATTCTAAAAAAAAAAAATTTCTTATGAATTTATGCCGTTTGTATAAACCAGCATACTTTCTGCGGTGACTTTATGCCAGTTGTACGCGCAAAGACTTTCGTTAACTTGTCAAATGAAAACAGGTACATGTTAACATGTAAAGCTTTTTACACTCATACTACACAAATCACATACAAAATAACATTGTAACGACCTTTATGAGATCCCAACAAACAACTTTTCCAGCGACAGTCATATCAAAATCCTAACCGTTTTTGAGTTATTAAGCAAAATTTTTTAGGGGCCATTGGCCCTTAATTTAAGGGTGTTATTTACTCAGGGTTTGAGTTCTCAAATTCCGATTGTTAAAAAGTTCAATGTAAAGAGTAAAATTTGTTCTAAACACAAAAAGTATTTATGAAATAAATCATTATTGACAAAACATTCAATATTTTTACTTTATTATGGAATTATGCTCAAACAAAAATTGACTTTTAGCCAAACAGAGGAAATTCGGACTAAATTTTGCAGATTTTGTTTTCTGCTAAAAGTTTTTTAGCAGTAGTCTAATATTAAAAGTTAGGATTTTATATTTAAGTCTACGTAATTTTGCATATTTTCCGTTGGATTTACCTCACTTATTCATTAAAATAATCTTATGGCACGAATAATAAAAATATTGAAAAATGCTTAAAAACGATAAAAGTCATCATATATCAAAATTTTGATCATTGACCTCATATAAATTTTATGCCAACAGAATAAGGTCAATATAAGTAGTTCAATATCATAAATGTTTTTGTTTTATCATCATTCAATTTTTTGTAAAATAGAATCAAATATGGGTAGGGATTAGAGGAAATTCGGACTGAATTATTTTTTGAAATTGATGCTGAAATCTTCATGTTGTGTACTTATTTAGTGTCACTACCATTCATAAATTGTATCTTAATTTTTTAAAGTGTTTAATTATTTGTAATATTTTTATAATTAAGAAAATATCAATCGTAGTGTAAAATTTTATGGGATTTTTCTTGATTTTTCAATATATATTCAATGGCCATTAACTCAAAAAGTAGGTCATTGACCTAATTTTCTGAAAGTGAAAAATAACAATACAAGCAAAGGTCTATAACACACAATAGATGGTTTTTCATTATCATCAGTGGATTTTTTTTTCATTCTGAGTAAACGTCATCCTTAAGGGGCCAGTACTTTTTTATTGGTGTCAAATGAAAGCCCTCTATATTTTGCACAACTTTTATTCTACATGTCTTAACAAAATATTTTTCGTTTAAAAGATATAAAGAAAAATATGTCTAAATTTTCGCACTTTTTTGAATCCTGTTTTTTGATCCCCTACCTTTTCCTAAATAAAAAACGTAATCTAAAAACAAAAACAGATGTGCACAACTACAATGTCTCTGTTATTCAAATTCGTTGGATTCCCATTCCCTGCTATCATAGTCTCGGAGCCTTTGTCTGGAAACAAAAGGCCCTAAAAATTTTTAAAAGGGGAATAACTCTTTAACGGAAAGGGAATTCTAAATTTTATGAATTGCTTCAGATAGTGTTTTGTAAAGTACATTAGCCCTGAAAATTTGAGCAAAAACCGTTCAGAAATAAGCAAGATATGAAGCCTCAAAGTTCGCGTCTAGGAAGAAAAAAAAAAAGAAAAATAATCCTTCCCGCACAATAATAGAAAGGTCTTCCGTTGGAAACGGAAGACCTTAATAAATGGTAAATTCTGTTAACAACGTTTATTTATATCTACTATCCTTACTAGATAAAAAAAAAACTACATTTCTTATCGCAACGGTTAATCATTTGGGTTTTTAAAAATCTTTAATGTATTTCTTTGACACAATAAATATCTTCTTGAATTTAAGTATACAAGATAGCCGCCACTTTTACAGAATTATCTTTTTTTTCATGTAAAACAAACTTTGAACTCAACAAATTTTCATTATTTTTATTAGATTCAGCAAGTGTGACATTTGACGCATTGTTCACACTTTTAAAATTCTCTGCAAACTTGTGTGCTAAAAGAACTCTTCCCTTTTTAACACTCTTCTTTTTCTTGATATGTTTTGTTTACTTTTAATTGTTCCGACAGGTCTACAACCTCCTTGAACAGTCGTTCCATTTCGCCAAATTCCTCTTCATTTCCGGATCTCTAAAGATATAGTCTTATGTATTTGTTTGTAAAAGTAAGACATCAGGCAAACATGTTTTTAATTTAATAAAAATATAGGAATTTTGAGTGAATTTTGCTTGTTATCTTATTTTTACGATTAATCTTTTTTTTAATCTAGTAATTGCTTAATACATGCCTATGTATCTTTACATGTCCGTTTGTTCTCTGTTTCGTACCTTGAAATGGGAATGAGGACAGTGGCCATTTCTCTATATTGCCCCCCCCCCCCCCTCCTCCATTCATTTACTGAAGTACCTTAGTTCACAATCATAAAACAATCCAAAATGTCGGTTCACTTAATTGCTTCATTGCTTCGTCGAGGGAAAGGGAAATTCCCGATTGTATATCTTTAAAAACTTGATGCTGTCCTTCATTGAAAAGTGAAACACCGTTTTCCTTGTTGCTGATTCATCTCAGTCTAAATACTTTACCTTAAGAGATTAGAATAATCTTAAAATTTTACGGTTGAGAAAATGAATGTTCCTAATTAAAAAAGAATTTGAAAAATTAGAAAGTTGTATCACACTCTAAAATCAGAATCAGGATAATGTTGGACCCCCTTTTCTCTCTCCTCGCGCGCTCTCTCTCTCTCTCTCTCTCTCTCTCTCTCTCTCTCTCTCTCTCTCTCTCTCTCTGTTTAACCTTTTGTTAAGTTTTATGTAATTGGTTGTTCTTTACTAGGTGCAAAACTCAGAAAATACAATAAAATTGGATAGACGTTGTAAAATCTCGAATAAAAATAAAATGTACTACTTACTTGTTTATAATTCTCAAAAATACAAAAAACGAAAAACTACACGTCAAAAGAGCGCTTCATGTCTGCATATCCTGATCTCATCATACGAACACGTTTGTGTTGTTTTCTATCTTGGTACAATTTCCTGTAAATTCTGTTCCGTCACATTGTTTATGGCTGATGCACGATTCATAAAGCTTCAACCCAACTACGTTGAAAACATTGATATAAAGACTGAGAATGTCATACTAAACATATTAAAGCACTATTGAAGACAACGAAAATTCAAAGAGTGTATTAAGTACGTTCAGTCAACTTTTGAGTAAACAGTGTATGAAAGATGATTGAACGAGACAGGGCAGTCATTCATTTACATTTCAACTTCCTTCAGTCCTTATTAACTTATACAATTAGCTAGGTCTTCTCAAGTGATGTATTGATCAATTAACCACCCTTTCGTGTTAATGAAAACACCTTTGATTTTAAAAAGAATTTTTTTACATACACAATTTACAAGCATCTTAAATGTATACATGAAATTCTTACCTTCCAAACATTTTCCATTAATTGCTGTATACTTATTGTTACAACTACACACACCATCTCCAAAATTACAAGTATTTGCATTGTCTGTACCAGTACATTGCTGATGCGTTGTACATGTTTCGTTGAATTTTCGGTTAGCTATAATAGAGCAGAATAAACAAATTTAGGTCGTTGCGCCACAAAACGAATCGATCGTCTAATTTTATTTTTCTTATACAATAAGTATAGAATATAATTAACGAAATTATCTTAAATAGAAAATAATAATTCTAAATTAAATACCACAATGAATTATCTAAAATATATCATGTCTTGTGGTTTTATGTTGTGGAATTTTTTTTATCTTGCATCTGTTTGTAAATATCGACCTAATTTTGTCATGTTCTTGTACCTAATGTAAACCTGTTTACATTTTTTCCTATATACCGTTCATTTCGTTATGTTTGAAAAAAAAATGAAATATTATAAGAATACTGTATACTCCTAATGAATGCAAGATCTTTAAAATCGTGAGAAGAACCTCTCGTAGATTTTAAAATATCGCTGTTATTTTTCAGAGAGTTTGGAACTAAATCATAGCAAAAAATGGAACTCGCTATTTTATTTACTCAATCGATCGTTCGATCAATAGAGAGAGAGAGAGAGAGAGAGAGTACCTGGAATGCATCTTCTTTTATACTCAAAATATCCATCTTGACAGACACAAACTTTGTTGTTATCTTCATTCATATCAGTGCAATTCTGTGCATGTTTTGTTCCGTTGCATTGTTTATAGTTAACACACGATTCGAAAAGTTTTCTTTCAACTATAAATCAACGAAAAAATAATTGTAAGTAACAGTTATGTTATAATGTTATTATATCACGAAACACAATAGAAGTAAATGCGACAGTTATATAAAAAGTTTGTGGACACGTGTAATTTTTTTCTAGATGACGACGCCTAGAAAAGTATTATAATATGTTAATATAGGCTATATTATGTTTTTGTATAAAAATCAGAGCAATGTAGATTCTTTTTACATGTATCGAGTATGATTCCTTCTATTTCTTACGGAAACTTTTAGTTAAATCATAGCTCTATAGAAACAAGCAGACTGAAATCAACACGTGTCGTTCATCGATAAGTCAAAATCTACAGCGGCTAAAACTGACAGGAAACTGACATGACTGAAATCGATACGCCCTGTTAGTAGAGTGGTTGAAACATACAACATATACAAAATAACAATAATGATGTGAGACTCCAATTCCCATTTGGCTGCTTTTTAGCTAACGTACTGATGTACAATAAAGGGGCATGGTCACAATTTTTGTAGAATTCTATTTTTCTTTTTTAATTATATAAATTGCTTTAGAAATGCAATTCTAATGATGAAATGAAATAGTTAGTCAGTTGTGGAATTATAAGCAAAATACAGAGCTCACAATTCTTTGTCATGTAAACAAGACTCTTGCTCTGTTTGTGTTAACATAAGCTCAATTTACTAGTAAAAAATCTGTTTAAGCTGATTTTTGTTCTTGTTATTCATTTTAAGCATAAATAAACAGCTCCTATACCTTCACACATTCAGTTTAGGTCTAAAACTTTAATAATATTTTACTTCAACACTCGAAATGTAAGCAACGGCTTTGTTTATAGAGCAAAGAATTGTAAGCTCTGTAACTCGCTTATAACTCAACAAATGGCACTCAAATTTTGGCTGCCTAAAAAAATGCCTTACCAAAGCATTGTTAAACATTAAAATCAGAAAAAATCATTTTTTATCAAAATTGTGATCACAACCCTTCAAAAGTAATAAAGTCAATTTCATTAACTTTTTACAATCAATTAACTTGTTTACAAAAATGTTAATATAAATATGCTTTTTTGATAATAAATGCGGGTTATGAAGGTAGCGATCATCGCAAAATATATTAACATTACCCGGTAATGCGGGTTGTGTATTTTTTCTGCAATGTCACTTCCTTTATATCCCACATGAACACAAAAGATTGCACTTTATTGATTTAAATATTGGAGTGGTCATTAAATATGCAATGGCAATAGCACACAATCCAATCTGTATTAGGCTATAATAATGTTTTATATCGTCGTAGTCTTTGGTCTACTTGAGAGTAATAGGCAGCATTCACAGTTTGACGATACGTAATTCAAAATCGTTTAAAATGACAAAAAAGCGATTGTCTACCCACTTTTTTGACAGCCCTCGTATATTCAGCTCAGTTAATTCCCTCAAATCAATACAACTTATTTATAATTATTAATGTTTCAAACATACAATATATGTATCTTACTTTTCAAACATTTTCCGTCCATTAAATCAAATTTGTCGTTACAGTTACATATGCTTGACCTTCCAACAAGGCGACATGTATCTGCATTATCTGTACCAGTGCATTGCTGATGTGTCTCACACATTTCATTTAATTTTTTGCCAGCTACAATAAAGCAATTGAGACAAAATCAATGAATGAACTTATCTTACAAGTTTAACAGGCGGATTAAATGCAATTTCCTCATTTAGATCATGTTTTCCAAAACAATAAATACGCACTATATCAGAGGAAGAGGATAATTTACTTCAAAATATAACTGATACAGTAATTATTATAATTATTATACAAAAATTATTCACCTGAAACATACATAATAGTATATTGTATATTTTCCAATGTTAAAAAAATGTCCGAATAGCTAAATTCTAAATATTATCACTTTTAACTGACGGTGTCTGTATGTCTGTATGTTCAAAACACGTATCTGATTTATAGTGATGATGATATTGGTTTACTTCAACTTTTTTGTACAAGAATGCATGATAATGATAGAGAGAACAGAAGTGAGATAATACCTTTAATGCATTGTCCTTTAAAATTCAAATACCCATCTTGGCAGAAGCAAACTTTATTGTTGTCTACATGTGTATCTGTGCAATTCCATGCATTGTCTGTCCCATTGCATTGTTCACGATTACTGCACGTTTCAAATAGTTTCCTTCCAACTATAATTCAAAGAAAAAAAAACTTTCTAGGGAATGCAATCAAACCATAAAGCACAACAAAAGTACACATAGTTAACTTCTCGTTCGTAAAGCAAACTTTTTTAGGGTATAAAACACATTCATCCTCACTTTTCAAACACTTTTCGTGAATCCATGCAAATCCGTCGTTACAGCTACATCTGGTTATGTTCTCTCTATGAAGACACGTATTTGCATTTTCTGTTCCGTTGCATTGCTCATTTATAAGACATCTTTCATTTATTCTTTTGTTAGCTAAAATAAAGAGGAAATCTGAGGTTGCATTTCATATTCTTATTTTAACTTTGTACTCAGTTAACTTGGGAAAAATGCACAAGTCACCTTTGCGGCACTTTAGAGATTTCCTCTCCTCTACGTAACCTGCTTTACACATGCACAATTTTCTCTCATGTAATGCTGTACAAACGGCCTTCCCTGACTTCTGAGTACACTGAGTATTAATCGTACATTCTTCGAAAAGCTTTCTGTTTGCTATAAAACAATGTTTATGATAGGCTCTTTTTAACAATGTAATTAAACATATGTTTTAAATGTTTTAAATTCAGCATAAATACAAGTAAGAAAAAGGTAATTAACAATATATTTACAAAAAACTAATATTGTTCTCAAAATAAGTTACACATCAAAGAAGAAAGGAACAAAGGTATCAAATATCTGAATTTATTTCATACTTTTATGTTTGATTTTTTGAAAAATACACATGCAAAATTACAAAATGTACCTGGCAAACAATTACTGTTATGTCTTATAGATCCGTTCGAACAATGACAAAGCAGTGTTCCATTTTTATCTTGATTACCCATACAAACGCCAGAGTTTGGTGTACCTGTACACTGTCCACCTACCCAGCATGCTTCATCGAGGGTTAATCTACCTGAAATAAAAATAACTTATAAGAAAGAATAAAAGAAATACTATTTGTATACAAATAAAAAAACATCCTTATCATTACTTTTTTAAATATTTTATTCCAGACAAAATAAAAGATTGTCCTTCAAATAGATTTTTATCTAGGATATATATATATATATATATATATATATATATATATATATATATATATATATATATATATATATATATATATATATATATATATATATATATATATATATATATATATATATCATGTATATTGTTTATGAAATTCTACAGCCTGTTATTTATTCAGGAAACAAACTCGAATATCATGCAGTGCATAGCAATACTAAGTTAATTCACAAGGATTAGTTTACTGACTATAAAAATGTTAACATGTTTACATGGGAAAAAATATAAAGGCTAATCCTAGTGTTTTGGATTTTAAAAAGTGATTGTCGCAGTTTTAACTTTCTTAAAATCCCTCAAATACTTGTGTAACATTAAAAAACAAATTTGTTTGGTCGTCCTTACTTTTCAAGCATATTCCGTTGAAAACATCTTTGCCCTCTGGGCATGCGCAGATATTTACTCCGTCTTTATATTTACATTCATTAGCTCCAGTAGACCCAGTACACTGCTCTGACCATTCACAAGACTCATGAAGGCGACGATTACCTTTAAGAGTAGCGATATCAAAATGCTTCCGAAATTTAATTTAATTTGAAAAATATTCTCTAAAATTTAAACTTTCGATACTTTACATGAATTGATTCTCACTTTTGTAACATTTTGATTTTATTTCAATATAATTGTCGTTGCATATACAAGCCGATTGTTTTTTATTTCCATAGGGTGTGCACACATTTGCATTTTCCGTCCCTGTGCATTGTTTGTTTGCTCTACACTGGCCATGCAGAAAAAGTCCATCTAAAACAAAATATAGGACATAACATGATTACTATTGCAAATGATGCAAAGTGTTAGAGAATCACAATGATTTAGACATCAATGAAAGCGGAATGAAAGTGATATTGTACAAATTGAAAAAAATCGCAAAATAGGTGAAAAGTAGAAATAAAATAATGATAGAAAATTGATAAAAAATGGAATGTACCATTCCCATATTTTATTGTCTGTATATATATATATATATATATATATATATATATATATATATATATATATATATATATATATATATATATAATATATATATATATATATATATATATATATATATATATATATATATCTTTATATATATATATATATATATATATATATATATATATATATATATATATATATATATATATATATATATATATATATATTATATTTCAAAATAATATCTATTAATTATCTCTTATACTTATCTATATTTACATATTTCAACAACGGTAAATGTATGGTTTATTTTAACATTAAAATATTTTCTTTAGTGATTTATGCGGTATATTAAATCAGCAATCACTATAAAAATAATGATAATTGATAATAATAATAATAATAATAATAGTAACAATAATAATAACCATTGTTTTTTATTATTTTTTATAAAGATATATTTTAATAATATAATTCAAAACAATGTTTGGTTCATCCACTGTCACTTTCAAGCTTGCATTCATCCAGATTGGCAGCGGTTGCTTAATAATAATAATAATAATAATAATAATAATAATAATAATAATAAAAATGAATGGCCAGTTCATCGTATATGAAAATTTGAGTCTGACATGATTATCTTGTACAGTCCCTGATATTGCGTAGGTGGCCGAAGATTTCGATTAAATAAAATTCTAATAATTTGGTAAGAACTGAAACGTGTAGATTTCAGTCCCGTCAGTTTCAAAAGAGCTTCCGTGAGAGATACAAGGAATCATGCTTTTTGGATGTAAATGTATTCTGCAGGTAAAATTCATAATTTTTATTTACCTGCTATGCATCTTGAACCACTGGCAATATAGCCTTTCACACAGGAACACATTCTTCTGTTCTTAGTTTCATTATACAGACATCGGGAGGCCTTATTGGTAACCGAACACTGATCATCATAGCTGCAATCTTCTCCCAGTGACAACTCAGCTGAAATTGTAAAATGTTAATATATCGTATGTACAAAAACACCAAGATTTGTCTAATACATTGTTAAAGTTATATAGTTAATGATGAATAGAGATCTAAGAATTGTCAAAAATACTGCTTCAGTGCCCTTTATTTCTAGTATGACCTTTGATAGAATATATCATATTTCTCTACTTGTACTTTAATGATTCAAATAGTAAGATTTATTTAGTTCCTTTAAAAAAAGAAAACAAATGTCCTATTGACCCTGATCAAGGTGAGTTGAATCTTGCAAGAAAATAATAGGTTGAGTACAAATATGACCTATCAATGATTATAATTTATCCATGGCAATTCATGTAAATTCAACGAAACACAACAATAAACAATGTTTCTATTGTTTTCGATAACAGTAGAATACTTTTTGGTAAATATAACAATAAAAAAATTATACAGAGTTCAAAACTTGTTGATACTTATTGTAAAATAATGCGCATGTATATTTTTCCGTGTAATATCAAATCTGTCCAAAAACTTGACTTTATTAGTTTAAGTAGAATTATTGCTGGCAAATTCCTTGTTCAGAAATTTATGCTTTGAAAAAGCAACCTGCAGATATTCAGAATATGAAAGAGATTGTAAAACAAATTGTAACTGTTATTGTACGTAGCATATGCAGTAGCTATTATAGTAACTAGGAACTCAATATCTATGACAATTGCAATTTTAAGCAATATCTACGTAGCTGTTTTATATTTGATGTACATGATGTGATTGTCTGTCTGTCTTATTTGTTTTTTTCTCTGTCTTTCTTATATAACTCTTTTACAAAATATTATGTTATATATCTAATATATTTTTTGTACCAATACCATATGTACGTGAGAAAGTTTCAATACATAAATTTAAACAAATCATGTAATTACAAATGCAATTTTAACATCACGAGGGACTTCAAATATTTCAAACTAACTAATAACATGTTTAACAAAACATGAAGCATGTGTAATTTCCCCTTAAAAAATGGATTAAAAACAGGAAAAAGTCATTCAGTAATCTTCGATCCTCAGCCCTGAACAATCATTCTAAATTATTTTGATTTTTTATTCGTACCCTTTTTTTCTAATATTGACATATTCATTTGATCTTATAGTGTTGATATGACGATTACTTCTTCAACAAAAGCTTGGCTTAGTGGATTAAGAGGGATTTACTACATATTGCCATTGGGGTTCAAGCCCCCGATGCACTAGAAAAACCTTTTTTATTTTACTTTAATCTTAACTAATTGAGGCTAAGGGTGAGAGAACCTTAATACAGAAATTTGCATTTTATTTCGCGAGTATGTATATTACACTTCACAAACTTACAGTACAATTTACTGTCAAATACTTACACTTGACACAGTGCCAGTTAATATCAACATAACCATCCATACACTGACATGTTTTTATAGATCCCAACAATCTACATTCACTATTCCTGTCACATTGTGAATATCCATCACATGATTGGTAAAGAAGGCGAGTGGCTAAAACATATTTACACAGTTTCATATTTGCAACAACATGAAAATATGATTATAGATCTTTAAATCTTAAATCATACACTTTCATTAAAAAACCCTCTTTTTTGACGACCTAATCCACCAATAAATACATCATGTTCATCTTATTTCACAGTTTTAACAAGAGTTTATAATAAAAGAATATGAAAACAATGTTAAGATTTGTTAAATCCTGTGACATTGATATGTTAGCTAATCATTTTTTTTTCATGTGGTAGGAATAAAATAATTTTTTTTACAGCTAATGGTTTGATTACTTATGTTACATGATTTTGCGACACATATCGATTAAATATGACATATATATGCATATGACTGTTATAACACACCATTTACCAAAGAAAAGACGAGTGCACTTATGGGCTGCGGTAAATAGTAAAAAATGAAGATTCAAATTAAACATATTTTTCCTTAACATCATCTATTGATATCTATTTCATAAGAATTAAAAAGTTTTAGCGCTGAATGTTATGGTATATAAAAAGCACGATGCTTTAAAACATGGTAGGGGTCAGCAGACATTCGTGATTTTGTATAGTAAATCGAGGACGGGCATTCATTTCAAAGCCTTTGTTTACTGTCAGCCTAACCTAGTACAAACTTGTGGAAAAGACAAAATACGCATTATACATTAAGAAAACTCCTGTGAAAGTAAGAAGTTTGTACTACATTAGGCTGGTACCTAAAAAATGAAAAAACGTATGAAAATTTCAAGGTTTTTACTATAGCAAGCGAAAGCTACAATGTATTACTTGCGAGACCTATGTTTAAACCCACGCATGGAATAAATTATTTCAAACAATCACGTGGGTTCTATCCAGGTAAACGTTTGTCAAATGTTCTTCACTGTAAAACATTGACACGTTTTAAATCGCGTTCCATCATCTTTGTATGGTCAGGAATTTTTGTTTGGTCACTATGGTGATATGCAACTTAAAAACTTTATTCGATTTTTTTTTTCAGACGTAAAATAATGCATAACGTATAATTCAGCAAACGCGCAAATCGATCCACCACCAACAGAGCAATGTTGATTTAAATGTCTCCTCCCTCTGATTTAAATAGACACAATTCAAATAGGTTCGGTTCGATTTTTCCGGATTTAGATTATTTATAGGAATTTAAAAATTCTCAATTTTGTAAATTGTATGCTAATTTTGGTAAATTTAAGCGTGCATATAAATCAGAAGTATCCATCAGTGCTTAACTATTACGAGAAAAAATCAATATGTTGATATTTACTACATTAAAACGGCACTGAAAAAGGGCCCATTCTCTATAGCTTAAGTGCACTTGTTCTTTATATTAAATATACGTAACCTTTAACATCCTTGATATTTTTTCCTCGTTATTACTATATTCTAGTAGTGAACAACTCTGTGAATAAAACAATTACAACATAAAATACAAAAGGTGTGAAAAAAATGCATGCACTTAGAAAGAACCGTTAGACGGTAAACTCATCTTACGAGTACAGAACTGATCATCCATCATCAAGTTTCCTTGACAAACTTCTCCTTTTCTTTTACAAGCTGAATTTTTATCACACCTTGTTCCATTTACTACTTGGATGAAATAATGGTATATTTTTATTAATCTGGAAACTATGTGTTCATAATAATGTATTTAAAAATATATATTCTTTGAACCTCAAGATCTTTTATATGAAAATTAGCAAAATGACTATTTGACTATACAGTATTTTCTTTGATAGTTTCTCTAGTCAACAGTGTTGTTAATGTTTCAAAAAACTCATGCATATATATAAAATAAACCTGTACCTGTTTTTTCCGCGACATATCAACATCATCTCGACATGTTGCAAGTTACCCTTGAACTCACAAGAAGACGGTTTTAGTTCATAATTATATTGAACATCAAATGCAAAGTATTTGACTTCAAAAATCCCAATCTGTGACTCTGCAGACATATTTTTCACCGTCTTCATAAAACCCATACACACGTCATTACTTGTTGACTGGTCTAAGAAATAAGAAGAGAAATAATTATATATATATATATATATATATATATATATATATATATATATATATATATATATATATATATATATATATATATATATATATGAAGTTAAAACAAACACAAAAATAAAGGTCTTATATTTCCAGTTATACCATTTTCCAAATGCGATGAAATGTTCATAGGAATAAATCTACAACGGTTCTCGCTCTTTAGAAATGATATAAAATCTTGATAGTGATATTCCCTGAAAGAAAAAATCTTTTTTTTTACATTATGTTACAACACATAGCGTTTCATAAAATAAAGACAATCAAAAAATTAAAAATATGAGAAAATCAACACGAACAATACGAACAACACGATCAGAGAACTTAAATTCAAAAGTTTACCCAACGAAATTTAAATCTGTGAATGGCGGTTGCATCCCTTGAAAAACCAATGCATTGACCACTGCAACACCTGTACAGAATACACATGATATACAGAATACCTCAATGAAATCTTGAACTAAATTTATCTATAAAAAAGTCATTAAATGGACTTAAAAGTTACCGTACACAATATAAGCTGAAATCGACGCATACTTTCTGCAATGATCATAGTGGTGTGTATATTTCTTTTAAAGCCCTTCATACATATCCGTGATATTTTCCGCTTTCGCCTAATTTAAAATTATCTTAATTTTTAGCAAAAATGTGAAATGAAGTGTTATACTTCCTATTTGTTCCATCAAATTGCATATGTTGAAACTATAGTTTCCTTGTTGAAACATGATAAAAGTCGATATGCATTTCTCTTGAACATTGAAACAATTTTTGACTTCGTAGACATATGAGGAACTGAATATAGCAAAACCAATGAAATAAAAACACGTTTTATTTTCATCACTGAATACAAACTGTGCGTTCCTTTAATAAATGTAAAAAGATTGTTTTTTGTATTCTTCTAATTTTTCATTGGTCTTTTATTATAAATCAATAAACAGGTTTTTTTAAATCGTTTTCATAGGTTTTTTTTGCTGACTGACGTTTTTCATACTAATTGTCAGACAAAAATTAATCGCCTTCTTGTCTACGGACTTTTCCATCTTTTTTTCCCGATTACGACAGAGCACACGGCGTCTATGACCGGTCACAGAGGATGCTAACTCCTCCTAGGCACCTGATTCCACCTCCGATGTATATAGAATATCACACTTCTGTTTTGATCTCGGTCCTGGTATCAGCCCGAGCGGTTGGTATCGGCCCAAGCCCGAAGGGCGCGGGCCGATACCATCCGAGGGCTGATACCAGGGCCGAGATCAAAACAAAAGTGTGATGTTGTTTATATCATATATCTTAAATCAAAGACTTTATTTCAAATTTAAATTCCACATAAGGAATATAATGTATCATGAAGAAGCTATACATTTTTTTCGGATTTACAAAACTTGTTCGTTTTTATTTCTTTTTATATGTGTTAAAATTGTAAGAGTTGTCGGACTTTGTTGACAAACCATCGTCATTTGAAATACAGTAGAAGGGAGTATGTCGTCTGAAATGAAGCACTATCTTCTAGAATTCAAAATCTTCCCTCCTACGCAGCTTCGTTATGAGTCAAATTTTTTCACTGGGATTTCGTAAGTTTCCCGTCAGATTCCATTCATAAAGATCCATACTATTAAAGCAACTAGAAAGTTGTTTGAGAACGTTCATACATGTAAGCGCGTCCATTACTTTAACCCCTTAATTCTTACAGTCTAATCTTGGTTTTCTAAGATTAAGTCTCGTTCCATTCTTCTCTATATCCTCCATAATTTAAACGTTGATTGATATTAAATAAAGCGTGCTATTGTTCTAAATACACAACCGTTGTGTAGGTTACCTCCCCTTACATGGATACACATCACTCTTTGGCGCTATTTTTGAATTATTATTTTTCAATTTTCGGTAATAAATAAAATTATTCAAACGTGTAGGGTGAAAATTTGTATTATATATTCGTAATTCTATCGTTATTTCACAAACTAGTCTTAATTTAAAACAGATATACATGGAAATTATCGATTTCAAATTTGAGGGGAATACACCCCCTTGACGACGGGCTGAGACGGAGAAATATCAGCCCCGATGGCGATACAGCCCTAGCTTTCGGTTGCTGTCTCACCTAGTCCAAAACACGTGTATCAGGGCTGATACACTACTAGGTATATGATATAATGGAGGTCCGTGTTTGCTCATTGTTTGTATTTTGACCATCACAAACAAATCAAATCATCAAAGTTTCGTTTTTCCCTATAATGACACTTTCCTGATTTTGATATTTTCTTCAGCGGATGCGACCGGTCAGCAGAGGATGCTCACTGCTTCTAGGCACTTGATCCTACCACTATCTTTTTAGATGTCCGTGTTGATTTGCTTTTAATTTGTATTTCGTTTTATGGATTTTTGTTATTGTCATTTTTCATTTTATATAGAAAAGACAATGGAAATGATTAACATAATTGTAAACAATTTATAGAATAATTAAATCAAGTTGTGCTGAAACAAAGTGAATATTCAACCAAAGCCGATTAAAATCAGAATTATATTTCTTGAAAATTCTATCGCAATTAACAGATTTGTTGATATGTTATTATTTGTATGAGAAAATACCACATTGTATTCTCTTTTTCGAGGCAAAAGAAAACTGTCAAAATTTTATCTCTTATCGTGTACTAGAAAGGCAATATAAAAATTGCATAATCATATGAAAACTTCGAATTTTTATACAGAACCAAATTCAGCTGTATTTTGCCATTCATTCAACAACAATAATATATGAAGAAACTACTTATATTAATGCTGGTATACAAGAAGAAAAAAAAGGAAAAGTCATATATGTGATAATTCGTATCATCCTGTTTATGATAAGCGTATAATAACCGTCTTATCACTTGCTTATTAGATATTATTGTTTTAACCCAAAATATTAACATTGATAAAGCATGCAGTTGCCTTTCAAAGAACCTAAATATAGGTAATGATTTCCATAATGTAAACTATTTCAAATGTACATGGTTTGAGAAAACACACCATGACTTGATAACAAAAAATTGACATCTTTGTAATTTGAACTTTGATATTATAGATGAATTTACGATATTATGAAACCTTCATTTATTTCCTATTTCTTGTATATATAATTTTGATTGAAAATACCAAGATCATTGAATTGTGAACCATGATTATAAAATCCCCGCTTCATGCGTTTTAATAAATATATACAAATTGAAACATCCTGTTTCAAATGAACATGTGTTGAAATGGTTATCTTCCTCATTGCTATAATTCATAATTAAAATATTAAACTAATAATTATACACAATGTGCCGACACGTGTTAGTATTAATTATTTTCCTTGTACTTTTTAAAGTTAATAAAGACTGGAGGTACCATAGAAAAAAAACAATCACATAGCTAATAGCAATTTTGTGAAAGCAATTAGTGATTTTTATGAGTAAGGCACAGAATTGGTATCAAATTTTGAAATTTATATTTCCTATTACAATCTATCACAATGAACATTTTACACCATCTAGATATATTGATGAACTGATTGTCCTAATTTTCTATTGAACCTTTCTGATTTGTCGGGTGTCTGTCAAACGATTGGCCAATGCTGCTCTGTTTTTAGATTTATGTTCTCCTGAAGTTATTTTTTTTTAGACGCGATGGAGATTACCATTCATATGGGATATCAAGCATGTTAAGAAAGCAGATTTTGTTGTTTTACAAGTGTTTTCAAGAACCAACTTGCAACTTATTTATTCGCTTATCAATTACCCCAAAAAACACAAAAAAACAATGCATTCTTTAGATAATTTCCTGTTAAAAAAAAGAAACTGAGAGAGAGAGAGAGAGAGAGAGAGAGAGAGAGAGAGCGTTGGTCAGAATCATTAAAGAAACTAGACTTTGACCCGTGCGTGCACGGGTTGACATATTGCATATGATATCGGGCATTTACGAAATATATACATCGACACACCGTATTGTTAACATTTTCATAACCAAGCTTTAAGCCTACAGTTAATGCTATTAATAACACTTCACTCTGCTTAGTTAGTATAATCTAACTGTGTCTCGGGACAGGCTTTCACCACGCTTAAAATGCCTCCCATATACCCGCATCGTAGGATACCCACGGGTGATCGCGTCTTTTAAGTAAAAGATGTGATCAGCCATGGGTATCCGACGATGATAAACCCGTAATGTAGCAGAAAAATGCAGAATCGCAAATACTTGAAAAACAATTATTGATAAAAAAAAATGAATAAAAAATGGTCTTGATAAAAACTTTTAAATGATCAAACAGGCTGGAATGATTAAGTTTTATAAACAATACAGAACCATACGGGACAACCATAGGAGTACAAAGTGTAATGAGGAATTTTATCAAAAATCGCCACTCTCTGTAATGTCTTTTCTCTGTCTACAATCGCTTTGCTTTAAATTTTCAAAGAGGTTTATCCCCGTTTAAAACTATACGAGTAAACGCACTAATGATCTGATTTATCCAAAAAAGAAATGTAGTTTCGTTAATGTTTTTAGTTGTTTCTTTCATAACAGGGGTTAAAAGTGAAGTACTATTATGTTCACATCAACATTAGAATGATGTGAATTCATAAGAGGGTGAATATGTTTGCCTACTCCTGTATATGTCATTCCTATTTTAATCAACAGCAAAAGTTGTAAGCCAACTATGTGAATTAATGTGCAGTCACAATTAACATTTTATTTAAAAATATATACAATTTGACTTCAAAACGATGTAACAACTTCTTCAGATATTTGATATACATATTATATACATTTTATATTCTGATATAATAAATGTTCAGTATATTAACACAAAAAAACACCAAAAAATAATTTTAATATTTTATTCGTAACAGACAACCATATTTGGATTATAGTACGTAACATAAGTGATCGATGTTTTTAAATAATAATTAATAATTGCAATTTTTTATCTAGCGCTTTTATAATGCTGATGCATTCTCAAAGTGCTTTTACAATTATTACCCCAGCAGACCTTATAGCATTCCAGAGCCTTCTCAGTGCGGCAGCCGTTAAGGCGCTCAAACACTCACATTCTGACAATATATTTCACTGTCTATAGCCAGGTACCCATTTTACACTTGGGTGGAGTGAGGAAATTCATGTATAGTGCCTTTCCCAAGGACACAACGTCGACCTACCGCGGCCAGGATTCGAATCCACAACCTTTCGGTCATGAGTCCTGCACCTTAACCACTCGGCTACCGAGACCACGACCAAGACCAAGATCTTGTAATATACCGATATAAGCAACATACAATCACATATTAATCGATTTCATCCTGTTTTTTTCCATTAAATTCTGTGATTGTTAATGCCTCTAAATGCAACAACTATTCACTGGGTATTTTTAATTTACATGAATTACATTAGTAGTTCCAAAACAGTGATTTCTATGTTATCGGTTAAAAATATATTTCGTACAGGTGTCAAAACTCTATGTTTTACAAATATTCAACAACAAAAAGTTGATTTTATTGTTATAAGCAAATTTTAAGAGTTGTTTTTTATGGATTATATTTTTATTCTCAACAGTCTATGTGATAATCAGTTCAAACCGGTTTTATAAAACAGCTGTTCTTGCTGTTACTAATATACTCCCTCCGTGATATGCAATTTGTATTGATTTATTTAAGTAAATAATTGATTTCATCAGTGAGGAAATGTAATAATAAGCATAATATAATTCAGTTGGGCAGACAATTGTTTGCTCACCTGACGGCATTTATTGACACGACTATCTCAAAAATAAAAAAAACATCAATGCTATAATAGCCAGCTATGTGAAAATACAATAAAGAGTTTATAAGGAACAAATATTTTGAATAGTTATTTTATGACCAGGTTTGTTATTTATTATTCAATGTAGCTAAAGGTAACACCAGGAAGGATCTAGACATTTTCAGATAATTGCAAGTGAAAGCAATGTCCATTGCACTTGCAAAATCACCGTGTTCTTTCTGCCTCACACTGCGGTATTCAGTTTATTCCAAATATGTATTCATTAGCAACAAAAAATCATGGAAGATACGAACTGTTTCGAATGTATTTGTTCAATTCATATTTAAATTAAGTTATAAGTTTACTTTAAGGCTAACACGTTGCAGGATTTAAAAAAAGTATGGCACTGATTCATTTGGTTTTGAATTAAAAATGGAATCGTTTACCCAAACATACCATATCATAAAGTTCAATTAAAAAGGGGAAAAGGCAATGTTGTTTAGCGTGACAGTCATAATTGGGTTTGCATGAAGCTTCTACTTGAAATGCACCTGGTTGTAGTGATACATTTTGATGAAACTGTTCTACACGCTTCTTTGTTAACTCAATTTTTCAAGCATTCAAATGTTTATTGCGCACTTTAACCAACTGAGTTTGAATACCATAACAAACAATCTTTTATCACAAAATTATATCATGACCTTTGAAATTGTCATATAACTTATACATTTCGTGTTTGTCTCGCATACAATTATCCTATTTATGTACAATGTGCTAATACAAAGGTTACAAAGACAAATCTAACAATTTATTCAAGTAAAGCTAAAACTAAATGCATCAATCCAATTGGAACAAAATGTAAATTAAATTAAACAAATTACGAAATACACTTGATTAAAAATAAGGCGTATTATATTAACTATGTCATATAGAATGCTAAAAAATGATTAACTTATTGTCAATTTTTATTATCATTTAAAATTCAATAGTTTTTTAACCGTAACAGACAAAGAGGTAGGCTATAAGCCTTAATTATTTTTTATTCTATTTAGACGTTCTTAAAACATATTTTACATCATCGTTTGTTTTTTATTAAAATTAATAAACATCGATTGAAACCCAGAATATTTATGATAAATGATATAGTTAAGAAAAAAATATAAGGACATTATTGGTTTAGCATAGTATTAGTTACAACATAGTAATAAGTAAAACATGTTATTATACCAGAACGTAACAATAACCAAAAGGATAACTTTTGCTTCTACATTTACAGTGCTGAAACATAAATTAGAATATATGACGAATAAAACGAATCGGTATGAGCACAACAACATATTTATTGCATTATAAGAGATACTTGTTAGTGATGACAATGTTTCTTTTCTAGAATGGTACCAAATATGATTCGACCATAATTAGTTAAAGGTCATAAACAAAATATCAGCAACCTGTTGAAAACTATTTACAATTATTTTTTTTATAAAAGCTGAGCGTCTTCATTTAGAAAAGAAAAATTAACAATATCGATATACTTTCTAAAAAAAAATTAAATGTAACATATTGGTGTAAAATAAGTATTGGTTTAAATTAATATGCAAGTACAATTCATTTTTCATTTCGGATTGTGTAAAAGAAAATTGGGCTGTAAAAAAAAAAAAATTATCTACTGCGTATTATTGAATTTAAATTCAAATCAATTGTGGATATTTATCATTACCAAAAGAACCGAACAAATAGCCCACACTCGAGGCAATTTCATATTTCTGGTTCATCCTTGTTATATAGAAACTAATATATACCATTTCTTGTTTACCTAAGCGTTTCTATTCATGGGAATTCATATGCAAGGGGTACGTATTTCATAGGGATGTCCTGTTATCAACACAAAATATCCAAGATATAATTATATACATTATATTATGAATTATTTTCACCTTCAAGTCATTAGAATAATGCACCATGCATTATAATAAAAAATGTTTAAAGATCAATATGGTTTTAAAAAAATATAAGAATATCAAGTAAAATTTAAAAACAATGCTATCAACTTGCGACAGATGTGGCAAATTGGACCTCATTTTTAGTGTAGCCATTATATGTGCAATGGTCAAACCATATCACAATTATGTAAGAAATCGAAACAGCCACAACTGAAAACCAAAATCATGATGACAGCGGCAGTACACATATTTTTCAAACTCCCCCCTTAATTTACAGATTTGTCAATTATCCCCTTAAAGTACTTATTAATTCTCATATACATGTATGTAGTATTACAAAACCATTTACAACTTGACAATTGACAAACAAGGCAATTCAATACGCCTGGTCTTGAAAATAGAATTTGAATACACTGTATTATACACAGGTAAAATGGCAACGTTTGTTTAACATATGTTCAACATACGTTGAACATATGTTCAGAGTAACATATGTTAAACATGCTGTGAAAAATTCATATGTTTAACAAATGTTACTTAGAACTTATGTTGAACATATGTTGCAATTTTACCTCTGTACAATACACTCAATTAACATATTGAAGAACACTTTAAATGTTTTCAGGGAATATTCAGATGTTTATACTTTGCATTCGACAAAACGCCACATTTTTAAAGGAAAATGGGACCTAAAAACAAATAATATTATTATAATAATTCAGGAAAAGAGTAAATATCTAAGATATAAATCCTTCCTACATATATGCAACTTACATTTCCTCTTAATATCTTTGATAGTTATAAGAAAGCAGGTAAATCAAAAGAAAAGAAAGATATACCTTCGTGTCATCTCAATATTAACACGGTTTTAAAGTTTCCGAATTTTTTTTTTTTTACAGTTCTATTCACACAATCTTAACTGAAAATATCAACTTGCAAATATATGCAACACTTCAAGCGCTTTCTTCCTCCATTGTTGAAAGTGATGAAACCGACATCGAATTTTGAATACCATATAAGTCGGCAGACAATATGACTGACTTTTTATATAAATGACAGTAAGTACCATCATAGTGGTTTTCGTCGCCGTAAGTCCCTGGTTCTGAGAAATTGTATAAGGGTCCAGTTTCTCTTTCTTGCATTGAGTTTGCTGTGTCGTAATTGTTTTCATTTTGAAGATTTATATGGTTGTTTTCGCTTTGAGCCTAAAACAAAATAATATTTACATTTAATTTTTTTGCGGACAAAATATATGAAATTTAAAATACACCGCTTACCCCAATAGCTCCATTTTACATAGTAAATTACCTTTTCTATGAATCTAATATCGCTATTTTCTGCAATTGAGTAGTGAATGGATTCAGTTGGTATACGAGTAGATTTGTCCCTTTGAAACCTGCTATAATATATAAAACGACGGTTATTTATTTAAAAAGGTAAAACTATTAATATTAGAACACTTTAAATGTTTTAACTGTAATATAAGCGAAACATACCCGCGTCTGTTTCGAATTTTCTCTTTCAATGCGAACAAAATTGTAAAAATTGAACACATCATCATTCCAACAAATCCTCCAACAGCTATCACGAGTAGTTTGTTTTCCTTTTCTACATTGTAAATTTATATCAAATCAAAATCCAGTTAATGTCATGATACATCCAGACGGGACTGTATTTGTTGTGCATCATTTTGAAAATGTTCGTATTTTTAATAACCATTATAAGATATTTAATATACAGTGTATGTGTATGTTACCATCAATCCACGATGTTGCCGCTTTAGCTGAAACAAAATAACAAATAAGAGGCTTAGGGGCCACATCGCTCACCTAAGGAACAATAGCATTACAGTTTCAAAATATCTTGACAACTAAGTACAGTAGATCTTGCTAAAAAAAACCTGAAAATCTGCCAATTTTTATCCACCTCCTTTTTTGGGGTAAATACCAAGCCCCTTTTGTTGTTGTACCTGTAAGAAGATTTTTCTCTATTCCTATATACCCCCCACCCCCATTTCGTGGCCCCACTTTTCTTTATGGAATCATGGTTTAATCAAACTTAAATCTGCATAACATGTGCTTTCACAATAAGTACTGAGTTTAGGACCAAAAACTTTCCCAGAATATTTTTAAAGATTTCCTCTATATATTCCCATGTAAAAATTCATCCCCCATTGTGGCCTCACCCTACCCCTGGAGTATTATTTAAACAAACTTGAATCTATACGATCTGGGGGTGCTTCCACTCAAATTCGGCTTTCCTGGCCTAATAGTTTTGAGAAAAAGATTTTTAAAGATTTTCTCTATATATAAAATTTTTTCCCCCATTGAAGCCCCGCCCTACCCTAGGGACCATGATTTGAACAAACCCTAGGACCATAATTTGAACAAACTTGAATCTACACTACCTGAGGATGCTTCCATTTTAATTTGAGCTTTTCAGGCCTGATAGTTTTTGAGAAGAAGATTTTTAAAGATTGTTTCTATATATTCCTATGTAAAACTTGATCCCCCAATTGTGGCCCATCCCTACCCCCGGGGACCATGATTTGAAAAACTTAAATCTACACAACCTGAGGATGCCTCCACACAAGTTTAAGCTTTTCAGGCCTAATAGTTTTTGAGAAGATTTTTGAAAAATACCCACAAATTTTCAAAAATTCTCAATTATCTCCCCTTTAAAGAGGGCGTGGCCCTTTCTTTGAACAAACTTGAATCCCCTTCACCTAGTGGTGCTTTGTGCCAAATTTGGTTGAAATCTGCCCAGTGTTTCTTGAGAAGAAGATGAAAATGTGAAAAGTTTACAACGACGACGACGACGACAACGCCGACAACGCCGCCGACGACGACAACGACAGACAACGGACAAATTGTGAACAGAAAAGCTCACTTGAGCCTTTGGCTCAGGTGAGCTAAAAAGCAAATTTACCGTTATAATTTATGAATATCTGTTTTGAAAACAAACAATATAGTTATCTGTCACTGAAGTAAGTGCACTGTAGCTTTTGCAATCTATATCCATGTGCATAATTATTACAGTGCTTATGAACTCCTTTTTGATATTCAAGAACTGTGCAATCCAATAAGAATATATATATATATATATATATATATATATATATATATATATATATATATATATATATATATATATATATATATATATATATATATATATTATTCAGCTAGCTATGTCGTGATGTCACTAATACCCCCCCCCCCACCAAAAGCGACCAAAATATCAAATGTCAAATTTTGTATAACAATTGCTTGATTGCAGAATAAGTTTTATATCCCTAAAAATTAATCATTTTCTGTTAGGTTCAAGAGGCATAACTCTCTCAAAAATCATCTGACAGGAAGCAAGTTCAAACTTGATTTATATTTTTAAAAAGATTAACCTAATATGAAATATCAATTTCACAAATGCATCACTTCAAAAGTAAAATAGCGGAAACTAAGAATTTTCCATTTTTTCCTAATTTCAAGAGGCATAACTCTTTTAATATCATCAGACCAAAACTAAATTTAAACTTGATATGTTTTTGTTTTTTTCTGGGTTTTTTTATTTGATGTCTTTCTATGTGTAAATAACATACATATGATATATCACCTTAATGTATGCATCCCTGCAAAATTTGAGAGCGGAAACTAAGAATATCTAAATTTTTTCTCTGTTCGAGAGGCAAAACTCTATCAAAAATCATTGAACCGTAACTAAATTTAAATTCAACCGGTATAATTGTAAGAGAGATCCATATATCAAATTTGTGTTAGATGTGTCAGAGGATGAATCTCTGCCATTCAGTCAAATGAAATATGACTGAATGGTAACAGAGAGGTGACTGAATGGCATAGCTATGCCATTCAGTCACCTTTCCAGACCATTCAGCTACCATTCAGTTGACTGAATGGCAGAGATGTGCAAACGTTTTTGAGATAATGATGTTGATAGGAAAGTACCACCGGAGCCAGAACCCAGGGGCCATGAAATCAGTAATTGTGAAGAGGCACACTTCCTCGTCATAACTATGTCCTTAATTTATCGGATTAATAGCCAGAAGCAGAGAAGATTTTCAAAGAATTACTGCATTCATTTAGAACTCCCCCATAATACCAGAACCCATGACTCAGGGGCCATGAATTTCACAATATTGGAAGGGGAACTCTTCCTCATCATACCAATGAGCTCATATCATCGTCGATAATCTCCGCTGGATTAAAATATTTTAGTTCAGAACCATAAAAAAGATGGACAAGATATATTTATCTTTTGTTTAAAAAAATGAATCTTTAATGAATCGATTTTGATATCATTATAAATTGACTACCTTTGCGACAAGTAAAATCGCTATTGTCCTTTTCGTATCCATTTGCACACAAGCACATTTTTCTATGACCCATTTCTTTGCAGACTCCGCCCTCATAAGTTCCGTTGCATTGAATGTCTGTATCACAATCCTCATACATAGATTTATTCGCTGATAAGATAAAAAATGTATCATTTAGCTTTATTCTAATGCAAAGTTTGTCAACAACATCTATGGAATATTATAAATTGTTGACGATCATTTTTTTGATAACACGATACAACTGTAGCTGGTGTTTTACAACATATACAAATAATTTTCAAATAACACAATTAAATATACATGTACCTTGAAAACAACTTTCATTGTAGCGTATGTATTCCTGGTTGCAGTGACACACTGTTTCGGTGTTTATATTAGCCATACAAACACCAGAGTTTGCTGTACCTGTACATTGTCCGCCAATGTAACAGGGCTCATCAAGTGTCAACCCAACTAGTATAAGAAATGTATATAATTGTTTGAATCTATTATTTAATTAAATGAAAGTCACTGTATATTCAAAGTTATTTACAAATTAATTTCGCTTCTTTCAAAAGTATAATGTTACATGTATATGAAACTAATTTTGGATGTCACGCAGCCTGTATGTAAACATGTTGAATTAATTATTGAGTTCATACACTTTGTTAGTAAGGGTGCGCTGATTCATGCACTATCTTTCAGGACGCCCCATGAGTAAACCCTCTAAATACTGATCCTTTTTTTTTTGTTCAATTTATTTTTAAACCACAACCCCCACCCCCCCCCCCGCCATATTTTTAGTGTTCAGATTAATATTGTTTCCTATTTAATTTGCGTAAATTAGAGAGTATGTACATTATTTGTTTTATATATATATATAGAGAGAGAGAGAGAGAGAGAGAGAGAGAGAGAGAGAGAGAGAGCGTTTTCAGACCATAGGGAATGCATTTATTTGACATTATTACGCATCCAATCTTTGATTTCTGTTTCTCAATACAGCCAATAAACAATATGCGTATTTGTACGATGATATTTTTTACCATTTATTAGTTATTACGTATTATTAAATTCATTCTTACTTACTTACTTCTTACTTTATTTTAATTATATATTACAATTTTTCGGACATATCAAGTTCATAAAAATAGCATGATATTACGTAAGAACTATAATGTAATATTATGTTTAAAAGTAAAACGTAAAGTTTTACATTGTTATGCAACACTAAATGTAGCTATTTTACACGAAAATTAATTCTGGATGATTTTTTTTACAGATCAACACCATATTTAATATAATCTAATCAACCGCAGACACTTATTCAAGATGACATATCATTTTAGCATATGCATATGATAGATTATAAAGGGTAGATCACTCTTACATATATACATGATATGTTTTTAATGGTTAAACAAGTCAATAAAAATGGGAATAAAAAAGACCTTATTTTCTAAATATTTCTGATTTAGTTGTAAAACGAAATTTGTCCGAAAATGGTTTAGGCAGGTAGCTTTTTTCAGTTGACAGAGGTTCCAAAAAGATAAAACGTGTGTCACAAAAGGTGAATCAATTTTCAATAAAATAATGCATTGACTGGTTAAATAATATCTCATTAGGAAGTAAATAAATTGGACACTCGTCACAACTTCGAAACAGTTTTACAGATATTAATATGAAGAAAGAACTTTACAACTAAAATAAAAAGTTAAAAAAATGTATTTCAATTTGTTTATTTTTTTTCTTTTATAAACCATTGTAATTTTTGGATTTAATATATATATATATATATATATATATATATATATATATATATATATATATATATATATATATATATATATATATATATATATATATATATATATATATATATATATATTGCGTTTAGCGCCTGGTTGATGCGTGAGTTAAAAGTTGGTTGTTAAGCGGCAAAGCTATCGTGTTAGGTAATGCATTTAACCTATAAAATCTTGTGAATATTCTAAAAACAAATTTCCGGACATTTTTACCGTTAAGATAAAATTAACAAAATCCATGAGAAATGCATCATGTGTTCTAGAAATTAAGCAACAAAAGAAATTTTTAAATCGCGTATAAGGGATCAAGAAAAAAAAACCACCGACCAATACCAATTGACAAAATCATGTGAAAAAAAGATTTGAGGAAGGCACTAACTAGCCAATAAGTCAAAAACATTATATCTGATGTAAGCATTTCGTTTGACCTAAGTGAGCAAACTCTTTTTTATTTAATTCTACAAATATGTCATTCAAGTACATGATGGGTAAATGTTGAGGAAAATTAATGTTTTCCAGGAACTTTTCATAAATAACACGCAATTGTTTTCTAATACGATAGCAAAGTTTTAACAATGGCGTGCATGTGTACATGGCCAAACAAATTGATATGTTTCTTTAGAGTGACTTAGGCACACATTTCAAATGTTGAGCATCGTTCATCAAAGTGTTCATGAACAAATTACAATTGTCGGACAAAATAATAGCTAAAGCAATGTATGCTGTATATTTTATAACTTTATTTTGCTAGTGTGATAAGTCTGCATGTAACTTAAACTTTTATGATGTTTAAGCTTTAAAAAAAATCATTACTTTTGGCAGAAGATAGATTTTTCTTCTAAGGAATATATATCAGGTCACTTTTATACTTTTTACGCTTTTATCACTGTACACGACGACAATTATTCAATGTTGCTTCAATTAAGGCTTCCACAAACAAATGGCTTACACAATTCAAATACCATAATATTTTTGTCATGTTTTACAAAAAAAAAATCAGCATGAAAATGTAGCTAAAACTTCTGTAAAAATTGATTACCGATCTAGGTCTTTAATATTTTTAAAATATTCTCGAACATAATTATTACTGCTTCATAGTAATTTATTGTACATTTCGTCCGTCCATACCTTTTAAGCAAACTCCTTTGAAGATTGCTTTTCCATCAGGACAGTAGCAAATTCGCTGTCCCTCTACAACTTTACACTCGTTTGCTCCATGAGATCCAATACACTGCTCAGACCAAACACAGGACTCAAAGAGATGAAGATTTACTAAAGTAGTAAACATATGGAGTATTGTATGGGTTTAACGCGTTTTGAACTTTATCTAATAATAGTAAGTCAATCAAAGTACTGAAGTACTGACGGGAGTTGATTTTATCGATTATTATTTATAATAAAATCAACGATATGTTATTTTGCATGGCAAGTTGTTCACTATATGTATTTGAATTACGCACATTTTTTTAAATATGAATTCTCACGCAGGAATTGCGTGAAAATCCAATATGAATCATGTTGAGTAATATTCAAAGATGTATTCCATAAAACTACGCATCAGTAATCGAAATAGTTATGAGAAATTCTATGGACCCAAGCAAAATTGAACTCTAGTCTCGTTCAACCAGATTCTCAGCTGTCTTTGTTAACCTCCGACAAACAAGAGACACTCTCTGCTTGTCGGATATTAACGGACACAGCCCAGCGTCTGGCTGAACGAGACTATATTGAACTCTAGCGTAGGAATACATAAAATGTACGACTTCAAAAAGTATCTGAATTATCCGTACCATTTAAAATCTGAATTTTTACCAGGAGTCTATAAATAAGTTTCCTTGAAAAACAATGTTTAATAACTCATTACATCGAATTTATCGATTAGAACTATATGTTGTCAGCGGTTTATTGATTTGTGCTTAGGTCCAAACACTGTTTCACTTTCGGTTTGCCAAAGTATCTGCATAGGAGAGTTAATTAAATCAACTCCCAAAAATGGTGATGTAGTTTCATGGTATCTTCTGGGATTTCTTACTTCTGTAACACTTGGATTGTTTTTCAATATACCCCTGGTTACATCCACAGATCTGCTCCGATTTACCATTGGTAGAACATGTATTGGCATTTTCCGCCCCAGAACATTGCTGATTAACTTCACAAGTTTCGTTTATTGATAGTCCACCTAAGCAAGACATGTTTCCGAAAAACAAGAAAAGTGTCTCTCATGTAATTTTCTAAATATTGCTGATCACTGCAATTAAGTAACTTTAACTTTCCGTTAGCTAAACATAATGCCACAACATCATCTTGTGGACATAATTTAATTATAAAATTCATATTAGATGTACGTTAACGTTAAATCATCTATATACAAAGACAAGGCGTTTGTAAAGTTATAAAAGTTATAAAGTATATTTCTGTAGACATTGGACTGATCATTTAAAGACGAACTGCATACATGTATCATATTAGTATTTTAAAAGGAAATAGACACATTTATAAAACAATGTATTGAAACATACTGGTGTTGTTCTGGTATTGATTGACATGATAACCTACTTAATTTAAGTGGAAAATATTTTTAAAATAAACAACAGCCATTGCAGCGTAGAGGGAAGTTGTATCATACTCAAATTCCTCCCTGACATTACTACTTCTATTTATGTCTTTAATGTACCTCTGTGTACAAGTCCCTACCTTTGATGCAATTGGAACCACTAGCAATATAACCTTTCATACAGGAACAAACTTGTGTTTCTGCGGTTTGATTTCGAAGACATCTGGATGCATAATTTGTTCCCGAACATTGCTCTTCTTTAAAACAATTTTCTCCAAGGGTTAAACCGACTAAAATGAAAATAAAATTATCTCCAAGGATTAAGTCGACTAAAATGACATATACTTAAATGAAGACAATTATTAGAAACTAAAGAAAAGAAAATGTAATTGTGGATTTTGAAATGTTCAGCCTTTTTAAGAATTTATCGATGTGGATTTATTTTGTCAAGAGAGTTAAAACATATACAGCTGTACTGAGACTCACGTTCATACATATATGTAATCAAAGTACTGAAGTACTGTCGGGAGTTGATTATATTGATTATTATCAATTTTAAAATCAACGATATGGTATTTTGCCTGGCAAGTAGTTTCTAATCCGTATTTGAATTACGCACATTTTTATGATATGAATTGTCAAAGTTTTTCCGACAAGAATTTTGAAAAAAACCCATATGATCATGTTGAGTAATATTTAAAGATAGAATTACATTTGTAATTCCATCAAACTGTGTACCAGTAATCAAAATGTGTCTAAAAATTGTACACGTCTGGATCCAAGCAATATTGAACTTTAGTCTTGTTCAACCAGACGCTCGGCTGTCTCCGTTAATTTCCGACTACCAAGAGAGACTCTCTGCTTGTCGTAGATTTACGGAGACAGCCGAGCGTCTGGTTGAACGAGATATACAACCGTAACTTCTCGGGCCTTTCCGGCAAGCTCGAAAAAAACCCTCAAATGTATTACCTAGGCGTCCATGACAACCCCCCTTTTTGTAAAACTTGAAATAAATAGAACACATTTTACGATCTGTTGAGATGTGAGCTATACTTCATTAAAGTAAACGATATACACTTAAATATTACACAGAAGCGACATACAAGACTGTCTAGCCGATACTTATTTTAATGGGAAGCGACTCCATTTTGTATAAAATTCTAACATCCGGTGATGTTAATACATTCGAGGTGTTTTCCGAGCTTGCCGGAAAGGCCCGAGAAGTTGCGATTGCGAGACTATATAGAACTATTAGAGCTATAGAGACTATTAAGACGTAGGAATACATACAATTACAAAAAAAACTATTAAATTGTTCGTACTATATAAAATCTGACTATTTTCAAGGTATTTATGAATACGTGTCTTTTGAAAAACAATGGTACAGCATACAGTACACCGAATAATCTATTATTTTCAAGATCTACGTCTTGTCAGCGGTGATGATTTGTGCTTAGGTCCAGACACTGTTTCACTTTCGGTTTGTCAGAGTAACTGCATAGGAGAGTTGATTAAAATCAACTCCCAAAAAGTATTACGAGTAATTTCAATCCAGAAAATGATATCATAATAAGGTAATAGTTGAAACGTTAGTATTTTTATGTTGATTGATACCATGCTCAATCCATTGTCATAAACATACTTTTGACACATCTCCCATCAATTTCCCTGTGGTAGCGTAGACATTGACAAGTTCTCGTGTGGGCAGAATATTTACATTCGCTGTTGTTGTCGTAACATGTTGAATATTCGTCACATGATTCATTAATGTGGCGTTTAGCTACAAAACATTAAAATCAAGACGAGTGTGTATAAAGTAACCTTATACTTTTGTTTTATTTAATATGTGCTATATCATTTATTATATTTTGTCTTTAGCTGCTTTTCTTAAGTTTGGTTTTTTGGAAAATTGTCAATGTAGTGTTTACTAAGTTATGATTAATTACATTAGGGTTATTTGTATCTTTAAGAAACAACCAAAGTTTTTAAATTGGTTATTGTTATTAATAACATGTTTGTCCTGAAGTTGTATTTTCATTACACGAAATTAACAAAGGAAATAATGCTCTCCAACTGCTACTAAATGTAAGGAAACAGATATACATATAATACTTAAGTATTAACTTCAAATATCATTGCTTTAAAATCCGCTGTTTTTATTGCATGTTCATTAAAATTAACTCGTTGATTGTTTTATGAGGTATTTTGCCCAATAATTTTAGTAATCCGGATACTTAGTATTATAAAAAAAAAACCCACTAACATTATTAAAGGTTTATAATTCAACTTATTTTAGGATCATCAAGATAGAACGTTATAAAAAATCAAATAAAACTTTTAAAAATATGAAACCACTGAAAAGGAAGATGATGATTGTTTTTTACATTATATAACGGTTCATGTGTTTTAATCATATTCTATATGTAGACACTAAAATATTCTAAAATATATTATGGCATAAGAGCCCGAATTTTATGTTTAAAATATTCTAAATTTACAAACTAAAACATATCATGGCATTGGTGCTAGAGCTTATCTGTTCATCATTTGAAGAGAAAAGAAATCAATCTTACGGATGCAGATTTGTTTGTCAATTACTGGGTATCTACTACAGGTCTCCCTCTCTCTGTCACAGTCAGCGCTACGGTTACAGGTGATTTCGTTTCCGACTTGAATAAAGCAAAGGAAAGTAAATGAAAAGAGAAAAAATCATTGAGAAATATTTCATTCTTAGATATAAGTGCAGAAATATTACTATCTAAGTAAAGATATGTCTGCTGTACAGTTTGAATTAGAGAAGAACGTCAAGAAAGTTAAACGAATAGTGTCAGCAAGAGAGGTTTTAAATGTAACTTTTCCAAGACCTACATGAGTATAACGAGTACCTGTCTTTCCTTCACAAATCAACACCATCTCCACATGTTGTAAGTTAGCTGCTGGTTTACATGGCACAGATTGTTTCAAGTCAAACGTGTATGTCTTCCCAAAAGCAGTGTATTTTACTTTGGCCTTTGTTAATTTAGAATTTGCTGAACTATTGTTGATTTCTTTCATGAAAACCAGGCATTGGTCGTCGGCAGTTGAATGTTCTGAAATGTAAAGATTAACAAGTTTTAACACTTTGTTTAACATACTTTATAAAACTCAAGAAACAAATAATCGTTTAATTTGATCTAGCCTTTAGTAATATATGCTTTTATGTTCCCTGGCAGAAAACTGCATCTACTTCCACTCTTCATAAATGACAAGAAATCGTAATAATGGTAATCCCTGAAAGAATAAATCTAAAGTGACATATAATAAAATATTCACCAATTCATTCATTATAAAATAAGTGAAGGAATGAAAAAAAAAATCTTAAACTAGATAACAAATAACAATTTAAAAACTTACCCAATAAACACGTATGCACATAATGGATGTATCAATGTTGTGAACAATAAGTGGACGACTGCAAGTTTTAGAAATACTTATAAAACGGCGTAGTACGCATATACTTAGTAAATTATTTGTAATTACAAAAAAAACTATTAAAAATATTATTCTCATACTTACACAATACTTTTTTAAAGTATTTTTCTGTCTTTACAATTGGCATGATCAAATTAATTAAAACCACAACTTCCACTTTACATGAAACATCATTTCTCAGTTGATCCTGACTAGAACTGATTGATGTTCTGCAATTAAATCTATCGAAAGTGTCCAGCTTTTCTTCCGCCATTCAATTAAATGAATTTGTGGTAATTAATCAGATTTTTTCGTGAACACGGAATGTAAAGCTAAGTAGCTTCCCTGTTCAAACTAAAATTCTGTTCCGTATGGAAATTCATGCCATTTCCGATTACTGCAGCTTTTAATATACTGTTTGATATACAAAATTACTTGTTAAGGTCTTCCGTTTCCAGCAGAAGACCTTATTGTTTTCGAACTGTTTCTTATTATTATTTTTTCCAAATTTTGTGCACGAGATTTCTCGAAATCTATTCGATCGATCTCAACCATTTTTTCACAGATGGTTGGGCGTGATCTAATCTTCATATATTTTTCTTAATTTTTTCTTAGTCACTTCCGGTACCGAATTGTCGGTCATTTTGTAATTTTTGACGACTCATTTTGTGCAGCTATAAACTCGGAAACCATAAGAGATATGAATATGAAATTTTCAGGATAGGTAGACTATAGTTTGAAGTTGTGTAGCATGTAGTTGTTTAATGCCTGTTGCGCCATTTCTTGGAGCTCGCCTGGGCACGAAAATTGGGTATGAATTTTGATTCAAAATTTTCACACGTTTTGATTTATATCTTTTTATCAGTTGATATTTTGTTAAGACATATATAACAAAAGTGGCAGAGAATCAATAGTTCTTTCCAACAAAATCAAGAAAAAGGGGCTGGCCCCTTTATTTAGGACCCAAGACACTCTTAAACTCTATCACAAATAACTTAAAAACGATAAAGATTTTGTAATGCATTATAGAAGCAAAGTTGTTGATCGTACCAATATCTATTAGAAAAAATCATTGCCACGCCCATTTATTACGTAATTAGGGATTTTTAGGGGCCAAAGTACTTAAACTTTGACGCAATATAACTAGAGAAGTAGACATATTTTGTTAGACATCATAGAAGAGAAAATGTTTGAATTTATGATTTAAATCGATTCCACTTATCAGAACACGAATTTCTGCCCCCATTAAGGAATCTAGAGGGCTGGCCCCTAAAATATTCAAACATTTGTATCTCAAAAATGATCAACAATATTAGATGGGTTTAAGAACAAAAATTTTCAAAGAAATCAAGAAAAAGGAGCTGGACCCTTTTTATTGGGGGGGGGGGGCAAGAAACTCGTAAAGTCTATTACAAATTACATAAAAACGATTAAGATTTCGTAATGCATTATAAAAGCAAAGTTGTTAATTGTAGCAATATCTATCTGCAAAACTCATTGCAACACCCATTTATTATGTAATCATGGATTTGTATACATTATCTGAAAGTGGGTGTGTGTGTGTTGGGGGGGGGGGGGGGTAATTCTAAAATTATATCGATTATTCATGGTATGATTAAAAACAGAAATCGCAAGGAAGACCTACTCGTTACTCGTAACGAGATCGTATCTAGTTGATATTATTTGTTTGAAATAAACTACACTTCAAACTACAATTTCTATTCCTTTTTATCTCATTGATGGATATATCTTTTTTCTCTTTGTATATCGGCCAAAATAGCAATAAAAAATTATTTATCAGTACTGTAAAAGTTTACTTTTGTAGTAATAAAAAAATTAGTAAATTTAAAAAAGGAAATAAATTTTTTTTATGTTCATTATTGCATGTAAAATGGCTGTGTAAGTGGCATAGGAAAAATATAATATACAATAACTTTATATGAGTTTAAAATAGTAAAATATTGTTTGAAACCTACGCTTTTAATAAGGTCGTTGACCTAACATGTAATTTTTCGTTACAAAGTCAAAAACTGTGTTGAACCAAAGAAGTGTGATTTTGAGATTTACTAAGCTTATAATATGTTGAATGTTTCTTAAAAGAATGAATTCAATAATTTTTTGTTACATACGATATTAAATGGTTTGGGGCAGTTTACGATTTATATATTAGGGGTTTCTAAAGGAGCGTAAATTTTCCCGAACCATTTTATATCGAATAAGCTAGTGGATATTAAATTTGTTCTTTATAATTTGAATTTTTGATACATAAAAATGGTCATTTTAACTTTTAAATGACATTTAATAGTAAAAGATTCAAACGTAACGTCAGGTGGATTGATACGTTTTTGACGTTAGTCTTACTATGACGTTGGCCAAATTCGTTATATAACATTTGCCTTCGTCATGGCAAGACTAACGTCAAAAAACGTATCAATACACCTGGCGGTAAGTTTGAATTTTGTACGAAAACATTTCCTTGGTAAATGTAATATTAATTTTTCAGCTCGACTAAAGATCCTGAAAAATGTGAATGACGGTGGTCGTAAATGACTCAGTTTACTGATACCTTTCTACAGATGTAGGAATTGTCTAGTTTATTTGACTCATTATATCTTTGACACTCCAACATTTACACAAGGATCAACAAAAATGGTATTACCATTTATTAAACTTGTTCACTATCTGTTGTAAAAGTAAATATTTCAATATCTGATATTTCATTGAGTATGCCACTAATTTTAAAAACGTCAAACCTGGTGTTTTGAGAATGAAATACCGACGAAAATATCTTTATTATCATACTTTTTAGGTTGATGGGGTTTTAGTGCATGTGGATTTTCTGTAAAGGCAGAATAATTAAAAAAAAAAGAATATTTAGAATACTTTTGAACATTCTTTAACAACGTAAAAAAAAAGTCAAAATAATGATATTTAGTAATGTATGAATTGAGCAATTGTTGAAAAAAAATTTTTTATGCCGGCTAAAAGAATTTTTTTCTCTCGATTTTTGTTAATTGTATTAGATTTAATGTACAAATTTTCTTTCAGAGTAAAACACCGCTGTAATTGACTGTAAGATCCCCGTCTAGGAGTCACGATGCCCGGATACTCGGTTGGCTAGATGTCCTGATACTCTCGAATACTCGTATAACCGGATTGCTTGATTTTTCGCATGAGTTCCAAACCAGCATATATAAATTAAAAGTTATAAGCAAACATAAATTACACATATGCACGCCACACCTTCTTAACACCTTTTATATAGTAAATTCATGATCAGTGTTAGATAAGATATTCTTTTCAGTATATACTCCAATCCTCATATACACAAAAATCAAACTTTATTGCAATAATGCATATTTCTACTCAAAAGACAACCTGTAAAGATAAAAAATTACGTATTCTAATAAACCTATAACACCCAGCATTAAAAACGTGTTTCTTAATAAATAATAAAAATGAAACTTAACATAAATTCATAGAACTAATGAGCATATGTGAGTGCTTTGGGAGAAATAAATGGAATGACGATAAAATCAAGACAAATAAACCTCACCTCAGAAAAAAAATTATTGCCGTGCAAGGTCAGAGTCAGCAGTGTATGAATTTCATCTGGGTTGCAGATACGATTATGTACAAAATAAATGTCGATGATTACATGAAATACAAGAACAATTAAAGGGCTACCTACTCTCAAGACAGCGGTGTGCAAACTGATGCACCGGCTGAATGATTTCTTGTCCAGTAAATTGTAGGTTGTTTACTATGAAACTATAGCTTAGCTACAACTGTGTCGAATGTTGTCGAATGATTATATGATAATGATCCCAAGTTCCAACATAAATGCATGTGGTATAACTGGGATGCTTGTACTAAACTTTTTCGATGGAAAGTATTAATTGATTAATCAATGAATCAATCAAAGTGTATTCCATCTCCTGTGAAATTTAAGTCATTTGTTCTCATAAGATAAACCACAGTTCAACTGTTCCAAGGAATGAGTAATCCTAGTGTTTCTTCGTATATTTTTTGAGGTCTTAATAAAATCATCTTCTTCAGCAATGTTATTAAAACAAAAAATAGCTCTTCCATTTCTTTTTTTACATTTTAAGTTTAAGGCTGATTGATGTTATCGCAGAACGGTGTAATCAATAAATTATCAAACAAAGGCCATGCGAGAAAATGGTTGACACACGGTTCCCCGGGCGCACAAGGTTTGCAGTCGTCAAGCCGTGTAACAACCCTTCCAACACACACACACACACACACACACACACACACACACACACACACACACACACACACACACACACACACACACACACACACACACACACAGATAGAGAGAGAGAGAGAGAGTTTTCATAGTGATTTTTTTATTTGACTAAAGAAATTAGTATTTATTGAAGCACTGTAAATTGGTTTTTTTTCGTTGTGTTGGATGATGACCAACGGTTCTATTCATTGAATAAGTCCTTTTTTCCCTTTACAAGCGCAGTTTATATTTTTGTGTTTAACTACATGCATGACTTATCGACACGATAATAATAAATTTCATTTAATCATGATGTAATGATACTATTCTTAGCATTAATGATGCGTTACCATTCCGACATTTTAAATCGCTATTGTCCTCCATGTATCCGTTTTCACACAAACAGAATTTTCTATGACCTAATTCTTTGCAGACTCCACTAACATTGGTCCTGTTACATTGTATGTCTATATCACATTCTTCATACAGTATTATTATTTCTGTTAAGACGAAAAATAATTTAAACTTATATTCTATTTTACAAGCGAGGCGATGGGTTAGTATTAGATACATTTATTTCATTCAATTGTCGATATCATTATTGTAATGACCAATGTTACTTGAGTTTAAATCAACAAATTGTTTATAACATGAAAAAAAAACCCGAATGTATAGTTACCTTTAAAACAACTCTCATTGTATCTTATGTATCCACGATTACAGTGACAAACTTGTTCGGTGTTTATATTAGCCTTACAAACACTGCTGTACCTGTACATTGTCCGTTAACATAGCAGGGCTCATCAAGAGTCAACCCAACTAGTATAAGATATATATATATATATATATATATATATATATATATATATATATATATATATATATATATATATATATATATATATATTTGTTTTATCAATTTACTAGAATAAAATCAGTGTATATTCAACCTCTTGTTGATTTCATATTAGGCTTATTTTATATTTTTTTGTTATTTAGCAAATCAAATTCATAACTTAGAGTATACATGTATATATAAAACCGTATTGCTTCCCGATGTAATTCTCAAAGTCACTAAATCATGTTTTGCAAAATAGAATTTTTTTATTTTACTTTAAGTACTTTGAAAAAATTGATTTCACTGTTTTGCGGCTCACGTGTTACATACTTTTTAATGTGTATAATCACTATGTAATGAGTGAAATAATTGGTCACATGATGCCGATGTCATTCTTTAATAAATTAATAAATGAAATTAACGCAGGGATTCTAGCGACTCTCTTTGTAAAGACAAACTTGCTGATTTATGCACCTTCTTTCAGGCTGCAGCAGGGTAACACTTTCAAATACTGATTCTTTTCCTTTAGTCCATTTATTTAAAAATCCACCACCTACATGTACCTCCCCTCCACATTTTTAATGTTAAATTTTATATAATTATGTTTTATATTTCCTCTGTGTATTTAACGTATACGTACATTAGTTTTTTTGATATTTGGGGCGTTTTTAGACCACAAAGGTTTTTTCTGACAGTATTACCGAAAAAGACATTAATGATAACCTAACAATAAATTGACTGATAAACGTTAAGACCATAATTTTTTCCATCGTCAACTTTCCTTACATATGTAGTAATATACCTTCTTCACCTGCATGTAGCGTTTTTGTCTCTCAGTTGATACAATGACAAGAGCTTGCTCCACTTATAAACAATTCCTTAAAAGAAGCAAGCTACAGATCAACAGGTTGATAAAACAAGATTATCAACAGTATCGATTAAAGGCATCATTTCGTATGTTCTTTTGTCGATACAACGACATTGTCAGCAAATACAATCTTTTGCTAGGTCGTATGCTGTTTATTATGATATCAAGTAAATAAAAAAAAAGACCGATACAACATGACAAAAACATGCTATAAGACAGATTAGAGGAACGCGCACACTAGACAATAAGTCTTCATGTTGAATTTAATGTAAGCAGAGCGTTTGTTCTTAGAAACGATATATATTGAAGTCTACATATGAATTATGTATGTGCAAGAGGTTTCGATTTTCAAAAAAGTGATGTTGTCGAAGAAGACGTTTTCCGAAAAAAAAAACAAAAAAAAATAAATAAAAAAAAACCAACTAAATAATTTTGGAAAACGTGAAAGTTTTAGCATGGACGTAGATATTTAAATTTTTCGACGTCATACAGTACATCGCCTGACAAATCAAATTCATCTGCTTCTTAATAAACAAGCATTCTGAGAGAATTGCATAAGCAATACACGTCCCCTACTGGTCTGTATTATTTTATGAAAGCTTCGAAGCATTCATCTATTTCAAAACTGTTATAAACGAGATGTTATGCTTTAATCAGAAATAAAACACACGGGAAATTCAAACTACATCGTTGATATGGAAATGAAATAAAAATGGGTAAAATAATCTTTATTTTATCTCATGTAATTTCGGCAAGTCCATTAAGTATTTGCTGGTAGAAATTTGTGAAAACAATGCACTGCAGAATATCATTTCTTACCCTCTTCTGTACCCCAAATAAAGAGACCAACCCGAAAACGAACCCGATTGTAATAATACAAAAACACTGTCGATTGAATTTACAACACAATGTTTGACACTATTTTACAGAGCTTATTTGTTAATTAGAAACAATAAAAGGAATGGTACAAGTAATGCACGATATCATTACTGACTATATACTTTCCCCGTTGATCCAATACACACCGAACCCGATAACGAACCCGAACATTAAAAAATTGGAATATAAAAAATTAATTTTCTCGAAAATATGTCAACCAGTGTAAATTTGATCTGAAGTTTGACGTTTTGAAGCTGTTCAGCAAATTTCATATTATTCCTCAAACGCATAAAGAATAAAAGTGTGGAAAACTGATGTGGGACAGACAGACGGACGGACGGAAGGACGGACGGACGGACGGACAGACTGACTGACGCAGAGGAAAGCTATAGTCCCCTCCGGTGAAACCGGTAGGGGACTAATAAATCAGGAATAAATTTTTGGGGGGCATCGTTAATCATAGGGTCAATAAACAAATCAAAGTTGTCTGACAAAACTGCAGTAAACAACTGATTGCCGATTAAGTTTTTGATATTTTAAAAATATTCTCATAAACAAATTTAATGCTGCTTTATAGAAAGTCATTGTATATTTACATTTCGTCCGTCCTTACCATTGAAGCAAGTTCCTCCGAAAATTGCTTTTCCATCTGGGCAGTAGCAAATTTTCTGTCCCTCTACAACTTTACACTCGTTTGCACCATGAGATCCAGTACACTGCTCAGACCAATCACAGGACGCAAGGAAATGAAGATTCACTAAATTAATGAATATATGGAACACTAAATAGGTGTGTTTTCGTGTCGTTAACTTTATTTATTATTATTTTGTTAGAAGATTATGATGTAGTATAATGGTATCGCGGGTATGATAAGGCAACTCTCAGCGATCAAATTCCTCTAATTGATATGATGTCACAATAAGCAGCATGATGTCATATTTTACACAGAAATATGTCGATTTTAACTTTATCTCTGGTTTAAATTATAAAAACTACAGGCATAAAATATCACTAGAAACTCTTCTAACTGAATATATCTTCGATTTCTCTGTATTACGTATAATTATCATTGATGACGTCACAAGCATGTTTAATAGAGAGGATCATGTCGGGAGACAAATCATCGGAATGCAGTGTAAACAATGCCGAAATAAGACTTATTAAATACAGATACCTAAGATTTAGATGAGTGTCAGTTAGGATATCATCAGGATAATAAAGGCATGGATATTTTGTTTAATCAGCGAGTGTTATAAGGTAAGCAGATCTACATTTATGTGGCTTGACCAGCCTTTCCTCTGTTAGTGTGTACAAAAAAAGGCAAAAGTGTAACACTACCCCGGGTATTATGAAAGATGACTTTGGTAAATATCAACGGTAAATGACCTAAACTACTTGAAAAGTGTTGCTAGAATCCTGTGCTTCGTTGTTTTAAATGAAAAATACATACTGTTTTCAATGAAATTATGGCAGTGGAGAGGGTTTCCGACAAATATTGACAATATTTTTTTTATGCGATTAACAATAGGATTCTAGCATTATTACTAATAAACGTGAACTAATTGCCGAATTATTGTAGCAAACATACAAATGAACTTCGGCGTATTGTTACACTTTTTGATTTTTTGTTAAGGTAAAACAGTGATATATTTTTAACTGTCACGTGATACTATGGCAAGGCAGCTTCAAAGATCGAGTCGATTCCGAAGTAGAACAAAGTACTGAAGAACTGACGGGAGTTGATTTTGTCGATGTTTATTCATTTTTAAAATCAATATGTTATTTTGCATGACAAGTACATGTTTTTTCTAATTTGAATTACGCACATTTTATGATAGGAAATTTTGGACAAGAATGTCGAGATACCCTCATATGAATCATGTGAAATAATACTTAAAGATAAAATTAATTTTATCAAACTATGTATCTGTAATAGAAATATCTCTCGAAAATTGTATAGATCCAAGACTCTAGTCTCGTTCGACCAAACGCTCGGCTGACACCGTAAATCTCCGACAAGGATTTACGGAGACAGCCGAGCGTCGAGTTGAATGAGACTATATTGAACTCTGGCGTAGGAATACAAACGACTACAAAAAATATTTAAATTGTTCGTACCATTTAAAATCTGACTATTTTCAAGGAATTTATAAAAAAGTTTCCTTGAAAAAGAATGCTTTAGAATACATTACATGGAATTTATCAATTATTTTCAAGAACTAAGTCTTGTCAGCAGCAATGATTTGTGCTGAGGTCCAAACACTGTTTCACTTTCGGTTTGTGTGAGTAACTGCATAGGAGAGTTGATTAAAATCAACTCCCAAAAATAACATCTTGGTGAACACATTCACTTGGTATAGATATTCCGCAGTTTTCATAAAAATAAACAGTTTTTAAATTGATCATAATTTTGACGGTCATTAAACTCAAAGTTGCCTTAACCTACTTGCGATCGTTCTGAAATGGCTTACTTCTGTAACACCTGGATTGTTTTTCAATATATCCATGGGTACATCTATAGGTCGGCTGCGATATTCCATAGCTAGAACATGTGTTTGCTTTTTACGTTCCAGAACATTGCTGATCAACTTCACAAGTTTCGTTCAGGGAAAGTCCACCTAAGCAAGTCATGATTTCAAACACAAGAACAAGATAAGTGTTTCTCATTTCTGACAGACTAAATATAACTGATCATTGCGATTCAGTTACTTTATCTTCCTATTGGCTAAATATGATTTCCCAGCATCATTGTGTGGATATAATATGGCAAAAGCATGTATATCAAATGTACGTTAATGTTAAATCATCTTTCTACAAAGACACACGCTTGTAACATTATACGTATACTCATGTAGACATTGGACTATGCATTTACAGACGGGCAACATACATGTATCATTTTAATATTTAACAAAATATATAATTTATAAAACAATGTAAACCTGAAACAAACTGGTTGTTCTTGTGTTGATTGACATGATAATCTACTTAAGCTGCAGTTGACAATTTTGTAAAATGATAAACAGCGATAAATGCGTAGAGGGAAGTTGTACCATGTTTAAATTCCTCCCTGATCTCACTACTTCTATTTATGTCTTAACGAGGCCGGGTCTAATTTTTTCTGCCCTAGATTTTTGTATGAAATTTTTTTTACATGAATTTCAACTGATATAATTATTATTTAAAGATAAAATAATGAAACATTTACCACGCCGTTTGTTTAAGGGCTCATCTCAAAGTTTGTTAATTTTTAACATAGGACCCTATGGGATTTTGCTTGAAATGTATCAGTTTTGCACATTTTTAACATTTTCTTAAACTTCTGCCCTAGGGATTTCTTGTTCTGTTCTACATATTAAAGTTATTGCTAAAAGACATCAAATGGTCAAATAAAAAACCCTTTCACCTCCTGGTTTGTTCCAGGGGTCTTATCAAAGATGTTTTTTCTATGCCCAATATCCCATTTTTTGTTTGACAAAGACGGAAATGGTGATCTTTATAATATTATTAAAACATTCAGACATATTTACATATGTAGGTCATAAATGAATATATAAAATCAAATATTAAGGGTCATTAATATGAAATACATGGTTACTGTCTTGAAATAAATGAATTAATTTATATCTAGGCGGGTTAAGAAAACGAGACAGAGGACTAGGCTTGATGAACCTTCTTCACGATTTCGACCCGAGCCCAAATATAGCTTATACTTCGATACATGTATATTTATTTCACAATAAAATATAAATTTTACGCATCAAACGACCTATTTTCAACAAATTTCGCTGAATATCTGCATTTGAAACTATCACGCCATGGCGTCAACAAAGCAAAAAGAGGACGTCACAATACAAATGAAACGCTGCACGAAAGCGTGCGTACTCGTTCTGTACTCGGCCTCGTTAAATGTATCTCTGTGTACAAGTTCCTACCTTTAATGCAATTGGAACCACTAGTGATATAATCTTTCATACAGGAACAAACGTTTGTTTCGAAGACATCTGGATGCATATTTTGTTCCCGAACATTGATCTTCTTTTAAACAATTTTCCCCAAGGGTTAAGCCAACTAAAATGAGATGTATTAAAATATAGACAATGATTAGAAACTAAAAAAAGAAAAAAAGTATATTTGAGATTTAATTCTGGACTTTGAAATATCCAGCCTTTCGAGAGAATTTATTCATGTGGACTTATTTTGTCAATATAGATAAAACATAAACAGCGTCTCACGTACATTCATATATATAGACAGCTACATGTAACTGTTGAAGCACTACTATGTTTTACATTGATTGATATCATACTAAATTTATAATCATAAACATACTTTTAACACATTGTCCATCAATTTCCTTGTAGTCGTGTAGACACTGACAAGTTCCCGAGTATCCAGAATATCTACACTCACTGTTGTTGTCTTTACATGTTGCATGTACATCACATGGTTCATTAATGTGGCATTTTGCTAAAACATTAGAATCAAGACGAGTACGTTACAATTAACATTAAACAAATATGGTTTTGATGAATTCGTGTTATATACTCGTATGTTGTGGATTTGGATGATTTTTCTTAACTTTTGTTTTTAGATAAAATGTCATTGTAGTATTTACTGCCCTGATTTATTCCCTTAGGGTGATCACAGATATTTGTGATTTCGTCATAAAAATTAACCAAAGTTTTGAATGATAATTGTTATCGATAACATATATGGTATGAAATTATATTTTAATTAAACAAAATTAACAAAGCAAACAACTTTTGTCAACTGCTGATAAAAAGTGTTATGTAACAAGGTGTATGTATAATAAATTAATACCAACTTCAAATATCATTGTTTTAAAATCTGCTGTTTATTTATTGCAAGTAGATAGAAATTATCGTGTTGGATGTTTTTGAAAGCATTTCCCTTAAATGATTTACTAATACTTAGTCTGATGCACATTTGGGGTTTTTTTTAGAACACGAATATTTATAACGGATAATAATTCAACTAATTTAAGGGCCATCAAGTTATAACAAAGTATTGATTGATAGTTGTTTTAAAAAAAAGGAAATATAAACAGACAAAAGGAAGGTGATGATTTTTTACGGTATTTTACAGTCAATGTGCTATAATCATATCATATGAATATCAAAATATACTTATACATGTCATTAAAACCCGAGGTTCAAAATATTCTCAATAAACAAATTGAATCATATGGAATTGGGACCCAAGCTTTTTTGGTCATCGTTTGAAGAGAAGAGAAATCATTCGAACGGATGCAAATTTGTTGATTAATGGCTTGATATCTACTACAGACCTCCATATTTATGTCACAGTGAGCGCTACTTTTACATGTGATTCCATTTCCAACTTAAATAAAGCAAACAAGTGAATGAGCAGAAAAAATCGCATGGAGAAATAATCTTGTTTTTTATAATTACTGTTGAAAAATTAATATCTTTGTAAAGATGTGTCTGCTGTACAATTTTAGTGAGTTTTAAGAAGAACGTCAGAGAAGTCATACGACAAATAGAACCAGCAGAGGATTTAAATGCATTTTTTTTCAAGACCTACTTAAGCACAACGAGTACCTGTCTTGCCTTCGCAAATCAACATCATCTCCACATATTGTGAATTAATTGCTGATTTACATGAAGGTTGTTCCAAATAAAATGTGTACGTCCTTCCAAAAGCAGTGTATTTTACTCGGGCCGTTGTTAATTTCGACTTTGCTGAACTATTGATCGTTTCTTTCATGAAAATCAAGCATCGGTCTTCGGCAGTTGAATGTTCTGAAATGTAATGATTAACAAATTTTAACACTCTATTTAACAAGTTTAAAAGACTGACGAAAAATAATTGTTTAATTCGATTTAACCTTTAGTAATATATGCTGCTATGCTTCCTGGAAGAAAACCACATTTACTTCCGCTCTTAATGAATGTCAAGAAATCGACATAATGGTAATCCCTAAAAGAATAAATCCAAAATGACATAGATTAAGTTTTTCAATTATTCGTCTATTATGAAATAAGTGAAAAAATGAAAAAAGAAAAAAAAATCTAGAACCGATAGCCATTCACAATATAAAAACTTACCCAAGAAACATGTCCGCGCATAATGGATGTATCAATGTTGTGAACAATATTTGGACGACTGCAAGTTTTAAAAATATTTATAAAACAGCGTACTACGCAGAAACTCATTCTATTTTTGTAATTAGAAAAAAGATTTAGCATTCTTATACTTACACATTCCCTTTTGAAAGTATTTTTCTGTCTTGACGATTGGCATAATTAAGATTGATAAAAAATATCACTTCCACCATACATGAAATATCATTTCTCAGTAAACCTGACTAGAACTGCTGTCCTGCCATACAATCATTCCAAAGTTTCCGAATTTCTTCCGCCATTTAATTTAATGAACGTGTGGTAATTAATCAAATGATTTTTTCGTAAACACGGAATGTAAAGCTAAGTAGTTTTCCTGTTTAAACCGAAAACTTATTCTGCATCGAAACTCGTGCCATTTCCGATTACTGTAGCTTTTTAATATACTTTTTGATATACAAAATAACTCTTTAATATTATTTGATTGATGTAAACTATACTTCAAACTACAATTTCTTTTTATTTCATTTATGGAAGATATGCACTTTCTTTGTATATCAGCAAAAATATACATTTTAATAACATATTGACCAGTACTGAATTAGTTTAACTTTTTGGTAGCAATCAAGCAATTAGTATATAAAACAGAAAATGAAAAAAATAAATCTATCATTACGTGTAGTACTAATTAATAATCATTATTGCAAGAAATATGGTCATGAATATGACGTTGAAATAAACGTTCATGCTCATATGATTAAATACCCTAAATATTCTCTTCACATGAGCTCAACTTGGTTAAACATTGTTTAAACCTACCCCCATGATCAACTCGTTGACCTAGCATGTAATTTCTGGTTACAATGTAAAAAACTGTGTTGAATCAATAAGGTGTGATTATGAGATTTAAATAACATATAATATGTAAGATAATGTTACCCTTGTCAAAATCATATCTTTAATACAGTACAGTGACATAGGACTGGGTGTATTACATAGAGAATAATACCTGGCAAAGTATTTATCACATCCCATAGCAAACCGAAATTTCAAAATCAGTCCGAGGGCTGAAGGCCAGGGAACTGAAATTAGTCGATGGTTGATAGATAACGTGATACAAATTCTGACATGTATTTTTTTATTATATATTTGAATTTAAAACGCTAGTTTTTAATTTCATCTGAAATTCCTTGTTCGAAACCGTGTATTTTCGACGTAAAAAATTATTGTGCCATCATTTATACTGGGTTTTTTTCAGATCCTAACGTCAAGCTTTCGACTGCAGATATGCACAGAATTAAAATATTAAATACATTATTGTTAACACTTTATTGTCTATTTGTATACATACCTTTTCTATTTACAGTTCAGAGAAAAAACGTCATTGATGATTTCAATATTCAATGTACCACACTGAAGTCATTTTTGTTCCAATCTAATTTGTAACAATATATACGTAGGTTTCATTTTGGCTACCTTTAGGTTAATTTTCCTTCTTTATATTTTGGTAATGCTGTCTGTGTGAATTAATGTTACCAACCAATGTTTACGGCAAGTGAGCTGACTACTCATTTCAACCAAATAAAACAGGACCATCTTCACACGCATAACGACACTGAATGAGCTATCAACACTAACATTTACATAACATGTAACTCGAATTTCAAAAAAGTTCTCTCTCTCTCTTTCTCTCTCTCTCTCTCTCTCTCTCTCTCTCTCTCTGGCAAATACATTTAATATTTATATTAATCAATTTTCAAGCGAACGATTTTTTGGCACCGGCATGTCATCAGTATAAGGGTGTATAGTGTATATTCCATTTAGTGCTTATTAAACTGTACATCATCATCGTCATCATCACCATCTCTCTCTCTCTCTCTCTCTCTCTCTCTCTCTCTCTCTCTCTCTCTCTCTCTCTCTCTTCACTGTTTAGATTAGCCATACAAACACTAGACACGCTAAACTACGATGGTCTGCAGTTTTGCACTTTTGACGTTCAATCAATCCTAACAGCCTAGTTCTTAATTATCTCTTTTTCTTAATTCCCGATTCATTTACGTTTGCAGTTAGTACTAGCACAATTGAACAAATCATTAGATAAGATAAATTAAATGTTAACGTAATATTTTGATTTATGCAGTATCTCCTTGTGTTGTAAAGCAAGTTCTAATTGGAAGAGATTTTTGAGATAATATGTTTCTGCTGAAATGATTTATTTTCAACACTAATATTTCGAGGCAAAGTTTCCAATCTTGAGAACATTCTATTAACATAATACTTGATAAGTTACAACAAGTACTTCTCTCCTCAAAAGAAAAATACTATAAATGAACCAAATAAGAGGCATATACAGAAGTTCAAACATATATCTATGATCAAAATTTCGAAGAATAGTTTTTAACATCTTTATTTTTGTTGAAATTTTATTCCATTAATATATTTCATGTTACAAAATGCAATTGAATACAACGTGAATACAATCCGTGGATGTCCGTAGTATACATATTCAGACATAACTTCGAATATTTTTTCATAAAATTGTGAAGTAACCTTTCAATCTCTTCACACAGCATTCCTTTTCTAAAATACTTTTTTGTTGTGGCGTTGTCTCACACAAGAATAACATTATGGTGTCTTGCACTGTTAGAGAAAGAATATTCCATGTACGGAAAGAAATTACAGTTTTAGGCTTATCAAAATAATATCTGGAGATTGAGTGAGAGTAAGACCACGAATCCAGGGAAGTAGCACCATATTCCATTATCTTTGCCAAGAAATGCTAATGAAAAAAACCCTTTTGAGAGAAAGAGAGAATATAGAGTAAAAATAAGCCCCAGTCACCCCTCTCCCTCCCATCTCCAGGAAAACAAAATTATCCCTTGGACCACCACATTTCTTTTTTATTTTTTGTATTTCACTAGACCAAGATAAAGTTACTTGAACGTATTAAAAGGGAAGAAAAATTAGCACTATCAGTGTAACAGTAGATTGGTTACACTTTTCTCAGTGTTTGATATACATATACACACCGTATCATATATAGATAGTTATTTGTTTTTAAATGTCAGTGCAGTTTGAGAAAAGGATAAAGTGAAAGACGGACGGTCGGACAGACGGACGGAGGGTCGGACGGCTCAGGATAACAATAATGAACCGGAGTTCTCTTTAGAAAGGGCGGGCATAATATGTGTACCGTGTTAAAAATCGAACATATGACTGATGGCATTTTATTTAAATTTAAAATTCAAATTTATAAGGTAAAAACAACTAAAGAAACAACTATGTTTAACATAGTTTTCCTTTTTAAATTGTTGTTAATTTCATTTCTAGTAGACAGCAACTAAACTGAAGTGGTATTTGGCTCATTATAGACTAATGACATCGGGAATGGTCTTTGGTGAAGATGGTTGTACGAGTATGTATAGTGATCAGAGTGTTGCTCTGTGAAGGAAGACTGAGTCTCGATATGATTGTAGAGGTTTTCATCTTTTTGTTCTTCTCTCTGATGTGTGGCATTGTAAATGTCATCTGTATGATCATAAACAGAATTATGATCATATGCTTGTGAAACCTAAAATAAAACGAAATACGTGTTTAACCTATCCTTAAACTTTTTAGATTCGATTTCTGAATTTTCATTTTATTTTTCTTTGTATATAGAAATTAAAATCGTATAGATTAAACAATTCACTAACATCTTCATCGTATATGTTCCCTGTATCATCGTTTGGGGAATTGTGGATATGTCCAATTTCTATATGTGTAGAATCTTGATATTCAAACCTACAAAGCAAACACATAATACTTGAATAACCAGTACAGAAGTATTTGAAAATATAATTGTTTGGTGATTTTTTTTAATATGTGTTTATATCACGTATAAATTGATTACATGTACCTCTGATTGTCCGACTTTCTTTTCTTCAGTGCAAACAGGACAGTGGTAAATAAACACACCAAACATGTGATAATAACGAATCCTCCTACAGCTATGACAAGAAATTGGATTCGCTTATCTACAATTTAGGAATATTGAGAAAAAATCGTCCTTATTACATTTTTCACATACAAAACAATCAGTTAGATTATAACTATTTGAATAACAAACATCTTGATTAGCTCACCAGCAATCCAGGCCTGTTCCTCCACTATTGTAGCTATTAAACCAAAATATTTATTACAGTACTAAACGATAAATATTAAACTCAGTAGTTTCAACCAGAATGAACAAATGATACAATTATGTGTATATGTACTTTCTTTGAACTGGTCAGATAGTATATATTGTATATAACAAAATTAAATGATTTTGAGAAAATAAAATTGAAAGTAGTTTGTGCACATGGCTCTATATTTTTAGATATAATATTTCTTTCAAAAAAATTTTGCAATCTTTATTTCATACGTACACACATGTACATGAATAAAGATATCCATACAATATAAACTGCAACCACCAACGCTTTACTTAGAGTGGGAGCAAACTTTAAAGGTGGATTTGCTTCAGCGTTAAAATTAAAAAGTTATTAGAACTAGCAATTGTGTCTAAACATACCCTATGTTTTATAATAATACATTATGTTCGAATCCAAGATTTCGCAGAAAAGAGTAAATTCATACACTGAACAAAATTATAACACCAAGCCTAACTCTTAAAGAAAAAATAAATTTTAAAGTTTTATTTAATCAAATTTCCGAAATAATCTTTTTCCGAAATCTGATTTCTTTAAACTGAAGAATGTAATTACTGTACAAAATTTTACTCTTCCTTAACATGTTAGTTTGTCGGATCCAAATCATTAACAAACATTCGGAATAACTGTATGAAATGGACATTGATGCTAACCTAACAGCAAAATGTTATGATAAACGCTATAACTTCTATTCTTCTATAATCAACTTTCCTTACTTATGTAGCAATACACCTTCATCACCTGCATATGGTGTTTTTGTCTCAGTTGATTCGATACGCAAGGGCATGCTCTTAGTATGAAAAGCATACTGACGAACAAGTTGATAAAAAAGGATTATCAACAGTCTCGTTTGGAGTCATCTTTTCGTAAGTTCTATTGTCGATTCAACGACCTTGTCATCAAATACAATCTTCCACTGGGTCGCATGCTGACTGACGTTTTTCATGCTAACTGTTAGATCATAATTCATAACCTAATTGCCTACGGACTTTTCCGTATTCACTTCTCCTAGACACTTAATCCTACCTCTATCTATTTGGAGTTCCGTGTTGCGCTGCTTTGATTTGGTATTTCGTTTTATAGACTATGAGATGGTTAACGGTTTGCTATTGTCCTTTCTTCATGATACCGTATATCCGGTATTTTTTGCGATTATCAAACTTTTGTTTTTTCATGATCGCTGTCAAATAGCAATATATTCATTACGCAGAAATTATATCTTGTACCAGTTTTATAAGAAACTTTTAAAATCGTAAAAATTGACTGACGCAAATTAAAAATGCTACACATTTCCCCCATTTTTGCAAATTTTGTGACAGGCGAAAAAAAACTCCGCATATACGGTATATTTTAATTTATATTATTTCTCACTCACTTCTATGACCAAGCATACACCTAAGATCATAGACTATAGCATCAGTTCAGATTTATTTGAATAGTTACAGATTTCATATTATTTAAAATGGATAAGACTGTAGTGCATATAAGCGTTTAAAATATCAATTGCTAAACTTGTTCACAAAACGCATGAAGAATCCTGAAAAGACTTCCTCTTTTTCCTCTCCATATTCACGGTACCCGCACGCAACATTTTCATTTTTTAGAAATAAAATCAATATTTTCTCTAATTAGAACAGCTCGTACAAACTATATATTTTACTTTTTAAGGTCTTCCGTTTCCAACGGAAGACCTTGTACTGATTCTGTTGGAAATTCTTCATTATTATTTGTCTTCTTCTTTTTCTTCTAGACGTTCTTTTAAACTGTAATATCTCGCTTGTTTGTCATTAGATTTTATTCAAATTTTCAGGGTTTATTGGAAATGATAATAGCTTACTATAGCACAAAAAATTGTGAAATTGCTGCTTCCGGTTTTGAGTTATTCCCCTTTGAATATTTTTTTAGTGGGTCTCGTGTACCTGCAAAGGCTCCGAGTCGATCCGTAGCAAGTAGTTTTAATTTACAAATCTTTATTGTAGACATCTTGAACGTTTTCCTCCTAGTTTTATATGTTTGATTTACCCACGTATACTACTTAAAAAATTACATCGAAATTTATGTTTCAAAAAATGTTAAATTTTGCTTATATCTTTGCTCAATAACTTTTTAGTTGTAAATTTTTTCTAGACATATATAGAACAATAGTTGTGCAGAATATTAAGAGCTTTCTTTTGATACCATAAAAAAGGGGCTAGCCCCTAAAATGAGGGGTCTACAGCCCTTAAAAGTCTTTGCTTCATAACTCTAAAACAGTAAAATTTTCGATATGGGCGTCGCTGCAAAAAATGTTGTTTGTGACTTTATTGATCTCATTAAACTGTTTTTGAGTTTGGGTATTGCATAATGTGAGGGAAAAAGTAATACGTGTAGACCAGTACTCGCGGCAATTTGGCCAAGTTAACGAAACTCTCTATCACCCGCGGCCGAGAAAATCGGTCACCATGGTCCCGGCTGGGCTACCTAGCGGTCAGCAGTTATCTAATACACGAGAGTTGCGTCTCTCATATACGAGTTTATTTAGCCGCTAACTCAAGAATTGTTTTAGTTTTGATTACACGTAAAAGTTTATGGACTTAACGATTCGGTGTCAATTAAGAAATTGTTCAGTTAATTAATAAAAGTAATGTCATTCTCATCTAAAGCAATATCAGACATAGATCAATTGTGGGGTTTAAGTTTAAAATAAAGAACTTTTATTTGATAGAATAAGGTCGTTATACTGCAAACTGCAAACTGTGTTCCGAACTGTGCGTGTCTGCGCGTTGTGCCTTTACGTAATCTACCCTTCGTCCACGGCTGAGGAGATCTGCCACGGCTGCACTACCTAGCGGTAAGCGGTTATCTCATACACAAGATTCGCACACCGCGACGCACACTTAGATGAATATGAACATGTTTGAGTTTATATAGTCGTAAATACAAGAACTGTTTTAATTTCATGTTATAAAAGTTTGTCCATCTTGTATTCGTTTAATTAAACATTTGATTGAAAATAAATATTAATGAACGATATTACTCCAAATCGGAAACATCATCAGAAATAAATTAATGGTTGGTTTGTATATCTAAAAATTTATAACCCCCCCCCCCCCCCCCGAAATATCAAATGATGATCATCCCTCGCACATGGCCGAGGATATATAGCGCGAGTGGACGAGTGATCTGCGGTCGGCTCGTGTTCTTCTACATGTACCTTATCACGCATTCATGTTTCATATTTTGCACGGACAGAACTATATTTATTATGTTTTGACTATTATATAAGGTTTAAGATGAAAAGATAAATTTATTTTACTTGTACAGCTGATTAAGCATTGATTTAATTATACGATAAAATACAAGGTACTCAAATTATAATCAAAGTTCCATGTTACATGTTTGCGGTAGGTGAGCAAGATAGAAGAATGTCCTGAATTGTCCTAAATTAAGGCATTTGATGATTATTTGAAAGAATATTCAATTGAATTTTAAACAACTTAAGATTAGATTCTATCGGTCACATATTAATAACTCTGTAGTTTTTCTAATACATGGTTGTTCGTTTGAGTGTGGAAGCGAACCCATTGCTGCGTCCCCCCTCCTCCCGCCCCGCTGACAAGTGCTCGCGCTGTATTTTTTTTTAAATTGGCGAAAAGATATCCAGATATTTCGAAAATCATTTTTGGCGACTTCTTATGTGTAACATTTTCTCCTCAACGTGTTTCACTTTCCCACGCGTTTGTTTATTCGGTCAGTCTGTGTTAATTCAATCGCCACGTACCGAAAATCTTGTGTCGCTTTAGCGCACACAACTCAGAACATATGTAATTGAGTAACAGTTGGACGGTGCTTTTATTAACAATAAGACTATTATTCGAAGTCAATCATCTTCACACTAAAGATGTGAAATTCTTACCTGAGAATATGCCTAATAAATCAACCTGTTGACCACGCTAAACTTCTGTATGAACAGAATAATTCATAATATATTATAATTGAAAGTTGGAAGTCAAACTTTGACACAATGAGGAGAAAATGTTACAACCTTTTAATGTTGTGTATTATGAGGTTGTAATGCAACTTAATTTACTTACAAGGTTAGCTACAGCCAGCTAGTGGAATACTAATTTTAGATGAACAATGAATACCCAATATATTAAAATACAAGATAAATAGTTTCCAAAACTATAATACTATGCATGTGTATATGAAGGTTGCACCCTCATTTGTATAGCTGTAGGTGAGGAGGTAAAGGTGTATCGATGTACATACAATGTATGACAGCACATACGGATTCCGGACCGTGGCTACAGACGATACACATGATAGTATTTTAATACATCAATGCAAAGTTTGATCTAGAAACTGACCAGTTTCATAACTTCTTCGAATTTCTCTAACACGGACTGTCTAATTCCTTCCCAGAATTCCAATTTACGCAAGCGCAATTGAAATTTTTTTTTTAATTTTATAAATCAACCCAGTGACATAAAAATAAGGATTTTGTATATTATTACATCGTTTAGAGATGTGATATTCATTTCTGTAAATAAGGTTATTTAATTCACGTTACATAGCGGTGTCTCTGTGAAACAGCACCATATGGTGTAAAATTTAGATGCTCGCTTTTGCATAAATTCTCCCGCTGATCATTTTTTTAGCTGATTATATATTTTTTTTAATGTCCAAGTCTACTCGTTTCATTAAATAATATCAAACGACACACATTTCCCTATAGAAAAGTTCAGAGATGCCATCAATTTTGACTAATTACTAAATTTTGTCAGCATGTAACAATTCTAAACTTGCACATAGTCTTCAAAAATTTCAAAAGATTTAAATAAAGAAGTTATCTTAGAGAAAAGGTTACGTGTTTTGTAGGCGTGTTCGGTTAAAAAAAAATACAATTCCTGACATGAATCATGAGTACATACTGTTTATAACAATGCTTGCTACCCTTTAAAAATTTTAACTCGCCATTTAACATCTCATTTTTTAAAGAATTTTTGAAACGATTATTCAAACTGTGTTCGACAAATAGTTTTCCTAAAATATTTTCTTCCTTTCTTTTTTCAAAACATGTTTTATATACAGGCTTTCAATCACAACACGTTTTTATAACAAAAGCAGAACTGCAAGTTTAGTCATTATGATCGTTTGACACCATATCACATATATTTTCAACCCGCAGCAACAACGGAAGACCTACTCGTGGCTTTGCCACGAGCTCTGCTCTAGTTACTTCTGTATTTTGGGTGGGTGGGTGATACCATGTACTTCGATATCTTACCTTGAAGACATTTCAGAGCTGTATTGTCTTCAATAAACCCTACTTCACACAAACATAACTTCCTGTCTCGTATTTCTCTACAGACCTCCTTCCCCGATGTCCCATTGCACTGAGCATCTATTTCACATTCCTCGTACAGTTGTTTGTCGACTGAGAAATATAAAGTATCCCTTTTTTACCTATTCTTCAAACAGTTCATATATTTCATACGTTATACAAGATATATGTCCTTCTGAGGTATATATAATAAAAAAATAATGACATTCTTCATTCGCAGCACAGTTAAGGCTGTCAATAAACTCCGTTCAGACAAAAAGTACGGGAAATATGCATTATGACATCACATTATATTACAAACCTCGAAAGTACTTAAAAATCTATTTATTAGTAAAATTAACTTATACTAATCTTTTAATTAAAAACATCAAATGCTATTACTTACAATTTTGATGTCCGTTATATTGTAAACACTGAAAAATAAGCGAGATGTCGTTCTCGCTGTACTACAAAATATGACGTCATATGCTTCAAAATGACGCATTAAGTTAAATCATTGAAGGCTATCGTGCAGTTTTACAGCGAAGAAAAATAAATGTCATACATTAACGGAAAAGTATAAATGAATATTTTGTTTGAAATTATTATTAGTAGAATGATACCTATATAGTCTTATTTTCATTTTGTTAAAAGTATGCATCGTATAAAGAAGCCACGTCGGTTTTGTATAAAATATCGTATATCTAAAATCTGAGTACCTAAATAAATCACTTAATATGCAAGGGCATACACTTACCTGACCCCGACAAACTTTTACATGTGAATTTGAAATATGCTATGTAACTTAAAAACTTCTACGATCCTTGTAAAATCTTACAAATTAATTATTTTTTATGAAATTAACCCTGTAACCTTCAAAATTATTCAACATATGCATTATAAATTACGGTTTCTACTAATAAATATTCTTATCTTTAAAAGTTCGCACCGTTTTTCAAAATCTACGATATAACATCAAGTTATTTCATAATTCAGATGTGAATTTTGACATGATTATGCCCTTGCAATATTAAATTTTTTAAATGACCTCAAAACCACAAATACGTCTGCTTGTACCATGCGACTGCCATATCACGTGACCACTATGAACATAAAATATTGTACTGTTATATATATATTTTAGAAATATATTGCATTTGAGTGACTGTTATTGATTTTAAAAAGGACATGCCAGTTTAACTAAAGTATACGTGTTTTCATCACAAAAATTTGCCCATATTTTTTATTGACCGCCTTAACTGTACTGCGTTATAAAATACATATACCTTGGAGACATGTCTCATTATATCTCATATATCCTCTAGTGCTGTTGCATTGACAAGTTAAAACACCTGCATCATTTTCCTTAGATACACAAATGAAAGTGGGTGGTGTGCCAGTGCATTGCTCGTGTATGCAGCAAGGTTCACCAAGAGACAATCCAACTACACGAGAGTGTTAAAACATTTCTTAAGCTAAATAAAACGTATCACAAATTAATACAAATAAATAAAAAAAATCAAGCCCCTATGAAAAAAAGGAAAGTGATTTTGTGTTCTTACTTATCTGAAAACATTAAATTGCAAAAATGAACTTTGGAATTAGTCTACCTTTCATACATTTCCAAGTGCCGTTTACTTCCAAATACTTGTATCCTGTATTACACATACATATTTTCCGCTGATATTTTTCTTTGCAGACAACCTCTTCAGAAGTTCTATTGCATTGATCATCAATTTCACACTCATCATAAAGCTGTTTGTATTCTAACAAAGTGCAACATTTACTATTAAAAATGCTAGGTGAAAAGTCATACTTGAAATTTCATATCTTGAAAATAATTTAAATCAAAATTTGGCAAGCCCCAATGAACAAGAAAATGTTTTAGTTTTCAAACTTATCTGTTAAACATTCTATTCCGAAATATTTGCATTTTTTGTGTGTATTTGCCTGTGCTAACTCTCTATATCGTTTTATATCTAAACGATCCAAAACATTCATATGACATATAATTGTGGTGCAAGAGAGGTTTGCTTATTTATATTCACATATTTAATCGTACAATTGCTGAAAATTAAATATAACTATGTAAATAAAAGTAAAAAGGAATCATCTCTAAATATTAAGAAGTTATCATTTCAGTGTCGGAGTGATCAAATCTATCATTAAGCCCTTGGGGCTTTTTTACATTTGACCACACCCCAACAAAAATTATCACCTTATAAAACTATTTCCCAACAAAAGTCAACTTTGGAATTAGTCTACCTTTCATACATTTCCAAGTGCCGTTTACTTCCAAATACTTGTATCCTGTATTGCACATACACATTTTCCGCTGATATTTTTCTTTGCAGACAACGTCTTCAGATGTCCTATTGCACTGAGCATCGATTTCACACTCTTCATAAAGCCGTTTGAATTCTAACAAAGTAAAAATGGCTTTAATAGGTGCAACACTTACTATTATAATGGCTAGGCGAAAGATCTGTATTATTTGTACCTTTCAAACATCGTTCATATTAACTAATATATTCTAAAAATTGCATCGGTTAGGTGTGCTGTCTTTTCAGGAAACAGGTGGTATTATGTACAGTTGATAGTGTATGTATGTAAAAGAGTGACAGCACCAAATATAAAAGGTTGATTTACCTTTTAAACAACTTCCATTGTGTCTCATAAACCCGTTAGAACACTGACAGGTTAAACTTCCAGTCTGATCCTGATCGGCCTTACAAACAGAGTTTGATGTACCAGTGCATTGTCCGTCTACATAGCAGTGTTGACCAAGAGTTAATCCAACTGAATTTTAAATAAACTAAAAACAATCATTAGGAACAATAAAAGAAAATCAAAGTATTTTATTTTATTTGGTTCTTTAAAGGTCTTAAACACTCTATGTAAGGATGAAAACGGGGGTACGAGATATTACCTCGAATGATAGAATCCCGACTGACAATGCCGAGTAAAATGGTGAATGTTAAAATGACATTGTATATTTACTGAGTTAAAGATACAACTTTTTCGTTATTTTATTTTATATACTTAAATTTGAAAGCAGGAATATAAATTTGATAACCCTACCACGATAAATAAAGGAATGTTGACATATCAATACCTTACGTGCACACATAAACTATTAGCTTGTTAATAATGGATGAATATATCAATTATTTAAGTTATCGTGTGAAACATGTACACAATATTTTTGTAACTTGTTTTGTAACTTTCAGCATTGGAAATAAATTAAAATCAAACCTTGCTCGGTGCCAAATCCAATGGTGCTTTGAAGAGCTAACTTATAAACAATCTATACTAATACATTAAGGCATTTTGCATATTAACTACAAAATGCCTGCACGAGAGTACTTGCTTACACCTTTGGTATTTCAACACATGTGTGATGATGTCCGTTAGGTACAATTGAATTTTAACTGAAAAGTTATCATTGTGAAATTAATCAAAAACCTTTTTCCATTTTCGACAAAGAAGCCCGAAATAGCAAAAATGAGAGTAAAGTGGTAAACACGCTTTAGCGGATCAAAGTCAGGGATAATCTCGATCAAAGTATATACTTGCAATGAAATAATATCAAATGATTACGTTAAGGTGATTATATTTACTCTGGGCCTATTTAGAGAAAACATATACATTGTATAAAAGTTAAGATTTGATGTTGAATAAATAAAATAAGTCAATTCGTTTCTTTTGCTGGCGATTTAAGTTTTGATACTCATTCGCTTGCAAAGTACGACCTCTGGTGAGAGAATGGGATAGAACTTTCCAGAACTTGGTAACAAAAAACACGGATTGACTAATTAGCGAAAAGTGTAGGACAGCTATTCATGCATCGCGGGCAGATACCTTAGATCGGAATTCGATTAATACAAAAAGTTATTAAATAAATTGGAACAATTATAGCGATTAAGTAATAATGGAAAGAACTTTCTAGAACAGGGTGTCCAGAAACGGTTTAACTATTTGACATCATGGCGGAAAGTGTAGGGCAAGTTACCATCGGGCAGATACTTTAATTGAATTTGACAACTTTGGTTTAAAATATGCATGCAAATGGATAATAATGCATAACCTAGCTTGTTTTAATTTCAAACATTTTTATACCGCGATAGATACGATTGGTTGTAAATACCCATTCATTGGTTTAAAGTAAATACATTAAAAAAATTATTTTTTCCATTCACCTGCAACAACCAGGATTAATGCCACCTACATGTATATATAATTCATTTTAGTTTAAATTGTTCATCCCTGCCCTCTCCTCTAAATATCCAACAATGCAGTTTTTTTATTTCGATTTTAAAGAATAAGATAAGGAAAAATTAAATAATATATAAATATGAACATTAAAATGGTCAACATATTAAGCATTATATCTTGCGCGGGTTATTATCTAGTGATACTTAAATATAAAATTGATTCAAATTGGACGACAAATGAATTATTTTTTATCCGTCATTACCTTTCAAGCATGCCCCTTCAAATATTCCTCTATCCTCTGAACAGTAGCACATCTTTATTCCATCTATAGCTTTACATTCATTTGCTTCAGTAGATCCGGTACATTGCTCAGACCAATCGCAGTATTCATAAAGACGACGATTTGCTAATATATAGCATAAGAAATATATTTTAAATAATCAAATAGTGGGAGAGTGCTTTTAAACCCCATAAATAGATATAATGATACATTATCAAGGTAATTTAAGAAACACTAACAAGTGTGAGAAAATATATTACTACATATCTCTAGAATAAAATATTGCTAAAAACAACACGTTAACAATGTTAACCAAATTGTCAATTAAAACATAAGTCGTGGAAAGTAGATTAAAATAATAATTCATTACAATTCAAAAGGTAATATTTATTACCACTTGTCATTCCGTTGCATTCGTTGCCAATTTTGGTTTCAGATCAATTGTATATTATCTAGCAGTTATAATTTTATTATACTCATTTCAAATATTTTTTTAAATTAAAAAGTTAAATTGCTAATCTCGTTGTTGGTATTTAAACTTTAATGCCAACATTATTACAAATGTTCATGATAAATGTATATTGCAATAAATGCCTTTTAAATTGCATCTTAATATCAAGCACAGCAAAACAGTCCTACCATTATTTTACAGAATGTTTCATACTTGAAACTAATTTGTCATATTTAGTTTCTTTTGAGTGTAACATATATTTCGATTTTTACTTACTTATAAAGCATGATGAATTTTTTTCGATGTAACCTTTGTCGCACTGACAAATGGATTTATTTCTAACATCATTATGCAAACATGTATGTCCATTGACTGTTTCTGTACATTGTAGGTCCTCTTTACATTCTGCATTGAGCGCAAGTCCGCCTTACATAAAAAACGACCAACAATTAGGTACCTCAGTATTCATATTTTTTGGAGTTAAGAATGTAAAGTTAACAATATAGACATTTAGAATATGAATATAATTATTTGTTGCATCGTCCAGCTTTTTTTAATTTCAGCACACACACACACACACACACACATAAATATATATATATATATATATATATATATATATATATATATATATATATATATATATATATATATATATATATATATATATGCATTATTTTGCAGTACAAGTTATATATTCAATACATTCATACTTTCATTAACTAATGCATTATTTAACTTAAAAAAAATCCCAGTTTAGCTTGATAATGTGTAAACCTAAACGTACTTAATATGCAGTTGGAATCATCAGCAACATAACCGTTCTCACATGAACACACTTTCTTGTTTCGGATCCTATCATGTAAACAAAGTGAAGCGTTGATAGTCCCAGAACATTGACTATTATAGTCACAGGTATCTCCCAAGGTAAGCCCGACTAAAATAGTAAATACAATGTATTAAAAGATAAATTTAAAATAAACTATATCAATTTTAGAAACAAAATTTGAAAACTAAAGTTACTGTCATGTAAAACAAACGTAACTTGGATGAAATATGAATAGTAAAATATTTTATCCATTTAGGCAAACTGTTTCTACTAAGCATCTTAAATAATCATATTTACATTACCATTCACTATTTTATCAAACTGAAAATTTGTTTTAGACCTGTACAAGACAATGTGATGATTTTAAGTCACTGTTCAATTCATTCCAAACTTACTTTTTAACATGTGTAAGCAATATATAGGTAAGATATACCCATGTTGATAGGAAAAGTCATGTAAACAGCAGATCCGTTATATTTCAGAGCACACTTGTATATAATCTATAAGGATGAACTGTGAGCCAACTTTAATTTTTATATTTTCATTAAAAAGGCTAAATGCTCAACAAATCAACCTTCAGCTTTTTCGTAATATTTCAAAAAATGATTTTTTTTACCACGAGCTATCAATCAATGACATTTTTTTGTAATTACTTGTTATTTAGATATAGAGCCTGTGCCTGCCATTTTTTTTAAATTTTCTTCCGGTTTTTGTTTTAGAACTTAATCTAAAATCTAATTTACATTTATTGATTTTTTTTAATTAAGCATTGTATTTTTCTTGCGGCTTTGTGTTTCCCAACGTATGAAGCATGAATTATTGTAATAATAAAAAAAAAATTAAACACTTAGAGTGGAAATTTAATTAATTGACGATTATGACCATCATTCGATTGACGATTTTTGAATTATACAATGGTCTGACATCAAACACATGCTTACCTTTTCTACATATTCCATCTAAAGCTTCAAAACCTTCCGAACATTGACAACTTGTGAAATTGTTAACCATCTTGCATTCACTATTTCTTGGACAAGGTAAATTGTTATCGCAGAAATCGTCAATTTTGCGTTCAGCTGCAATATTAAAAAGTTTATAAAACAAGCTGAGTTACTCGATAGCATATTTATTGGATTTGAAACAAGATGCGATAAAATGTTGATATGAGGCAATGTATGTTCTTATTTAAGCAATGAAAATGATACGTCTTATCTGAAATAAACATTTAAAAATGATCGGTATTAACTATTACAAAAAATGCACAATAACTTACTTGTTGTGACTGAATTGTAACTAAAAGAATTAGTATGAAAAACAAAATGCACTTTAATTCTACTTAACAACATAAAAAGGGCCAAACAATTTGTGTTCCCTCCCTCTCAATGTTTATATAACTCAAGACATCAACTAGGTAAACAATAAGTTTGAGAAATTATTGTATTTTCATCATGAAAACATTATACTTGAAGAACTTATTTCGTAATTTTTTTTAGTTTGTGAAATCAACTATTTAGTATGTCGTGTTAGACTCTTACGAATACAAAGTTCTTCGTTGACATCTGACGATTGTCGACAAACCTCTGACAGCCTGTTACAGCCCTGATTACATGTTAATCCGCTAAAAACTGTAAATATTATACAATTTTAGTTTATATTAAACTGTGAAAAAATTGTGAACAAAATTGAGGGAACTCGTTTATTAAAATTGAGTTAGAGAAAACATGGAATAAAAATAACTTTCATATGTATTTGTATGTGGTGCCATTAAAAGCAAAAATGTTTTAACATATCTACAACGGATCTTGACTCATTTTTCTTTATATTAAATTATCTTTGATCCTTGTTATTTTGTTTAATTCAGGTGCATTATTTGAGCAGCGACTGTCGATTTCCTTTACTTTTAATTACCTGTCGGCCCTTCACAAAAAAGGACCATTTCCACATCTTGTAATTGGTTTGTACAAGGAGATGCTTTTAAAGGAAAACTGTACTTAGCACCAAAAGCGAAGTAGTTGGTTTCTGCTTTGGCAACGTCGGATATTGCAGAAAAATTTATCACTGATTTCATAAAAATCAGACAAGACTCTTTTTCAATTGAATGATCTAGAAAGTGAAAAAGTAATTATTATTCAAACAATACCTGTTTTCTGTCAATTACTAGAATGCATAATTTACGCTATTCGGTTTTAATGTAATTGTACCTCTTCTTATAAAACTTGATACGTTTTCTGGATAAAATCCACATCGTTTTTCACTTCTTACAAATGCCATGAAATCTTGATAATGGTATGTCCTTTAAGTACACAATACTCAAATTACAATTGGAAATTAAATGTCATTAGCAATATAATCATTACATGCGGGACAATAGTAAAACTGTCAAACGTTAGATTATTTTCTCATTTGGATTGATTCTTAGCATAAAAAATTGAAAGAAGTATATAAGTTAAATATGCATAATCATTTACCCAACATAGAATATGGCGTCCAGACATGGTACTCTTACCAAATATACGATCCAAAATCTGATAACCCAGGTAGCTATGATATTAAGAAAGCAAAAAAAAATGTATCACAATATAACGATTATGCTTTGTAAATTAGGAACAAACTTCATTAAAAGATATGTTTAAATCTTACATATTAAGAATAAACGTTGCTTAAAACAATCATTCCTTCTTGATAGCATGATACTCTCGTCTGTAAAAAAAATTCACGATTTTATCTTTTTTAAACTATATTTTGCATTAAAAGGAAACTTTTGAATGCGTTCTGGTTTCCTCAATTAGCAATAAAACACCAGTTTATGTCTGGCACGTGAATAGCAACATTTCCGAAACTGAAAACAAAAAGTCCTTGTACATCCGAGTACATCATTATCTACATGTGTATATATAAAATGGCATCTCAAAATATTAGGTATTGAGACTTCAGTTTTTTAAAAAAAAAAACTTTTTAAATGGTTTTCCGATTTTTTTAAAACAATGTCATTTGTATATGCAAACAAAATAAAGAAAATAGTTGAAATTATTTCAGTATCATGATTTGTGTGAAATTCATTTCAGTAAGCCAAAAAAGAGTTGTTTGTGAATTGATCAGCATTATAATATTCAAATAAATATTGATTGTTACATGTTAGTTTTTGATCAAGTTAAGAACCAAGTAATTTGAAAGATTATTTGCGTAATATCAGATAACATTTCTTTTTTTTAAAGAAACTCATATGCGAGCACAGCTTGACATTTTCAAAAGAAAAAAAAGAACAATTTTGTGTGCTTTCCGGCCGACTTTTTCTTACATTTTAGTTGTTCGGAAAATATTAAGACTTCACATATATGTACCTTTCTAAACGACAAATGTTGGTGTAAATCTATTATATTATTATAGTGTAAAAAATTGAAAAAACTAATCAAATCATTGAGCAACATGTTATTATAAAACAATAATTTGTTTACGACGGTACACAAACCTGACAAAGGTCCAAAGTTGGAGTTTTAAAAATCTAAGCATCTACATTTTAAGTGTCGATAGACCTACAATTGATGATAAAATAAATAAAATTATTTATGTTCATTTACCTATTTCTTGTTTTAACTTTTGTGCAAGTTTTACTAGTTGAGGTGAGTTTGTGGCTGTACCGGGTCAATGGATGGAGGCAAGTTTGTTAGCTTAAAAGGAATAAACAAATGATGTCATTAACTTCAAAATTGCCACGTTGATGAAAGGTATCTTGGTTTACTTTCTGGTGAACTTTTAATGATTTAGCTTTTTTCCAAGGGATTTCGAGTGAATGTCTCCATAATTTTCGAACATCTCTCTTTGCATTGAGAAAATACAATATGCATGTAGGTACCTGATTTACCCTCTTATTTGATTAAAAAACAAAATACATAATTTTTCAAGTTTCGAGTTATCCTATGTAAGAATTTATCTTGTGTTACAATATTTATCCGTAATTATCATTGATTTCCGTACAAAGGGACTACTACTTATGTAATTTGCCTAACGTATGATCAGTGTAAATGTGGTACTTTGACAAGAGCATGACTTTAATTGTTGCATAACATTGTTACACAATACGCAGAATTATAGGAAGTAATGTCACAAAATACTTCAAATATTATTGTAATTCAGTTTACTTAAATTCTGTCACAATTATGAGTTTGATATCAATATGATGTAAAATGTTTCAATAGAAATAGAAAAAATATACAAATATGAATGTTATCAAATGACTTTATTGAGAAATTTAAAATTGGTAACTATGACCCAATAAATCGAATTTATTGTGGTTTGAAAACAAGTTCACATATAAAATTTATCTACATGTAATTACACATTAAAATACTCAAATGCTTGAATTAGAATAAAGGGAAAAAGAAAATAATATGCGATAAACACTGAAAAGGAACAAAAGAGGTGGTGGATTTAAAAAAAAAAAATGAACGGATGGAAAAGATTTGGCATTAAAAAATTTTACCCGTGCGCAGGAAGAAGTAAACCAGCACGTCTTTCTTAAAGAGTCGGTAGAATTATTGCGTTTAATTTCATTGGTCAAATCATGACAACAACATTAGGTGACCAAAAAAAAACAACCCCTACGTCTTAATAATATCCATAAAAAGTGCAATTACTTTTTCTTTATCGAAAAAATACTGAACGTGTTATTTCAATCCACACTTTTTTTTTAACCATACTTCAAAATATTTTCCAACCATTCTGATTTTCATATATTCAAGTACCAGAAATCCGTCCAATTTTTTCTGGAGTTCATTGTGTTAAAAGTACAATATTTAACAATTATAATTTTCAAGTGGATATCCGTAATTATTACAAAAATACATGACTTTAGTATCTATGTAAATAATAAATGAGTTTCTTTTTTTGTATTTTTACATGAACTTTTCTAACATAAATTTGTTACATGATTAATAAGTAGAGTAACATATAACAAACAAAACACCGTAATTCTGATAGGAACACACATGAAAAGGAATGTAACTGCATAAACTTCAGGCACGTAGCATCCGGGGGGGGGGGGGGGGCAGGGCCCCAACTCGCAGCAACTAATTTTTTTAAATTTACATATATAAAAAATTGAAATATCATGGAGTTGCCCCCCCCCCCCACTGCTTTGTGAGCATGTAAAAATTAATATGAAAATAAGGATTGAAATTGAAGTTATATACTACGCCAACCAAGATTTTTTGGATGAGTCTGCCCCCCCCCCCCCCCCCACACACTTTCAGAAACGATGCTACGTGCCTGAACTTATTAAGTTATGACACAGGTTTTATTATATTTTCTTTACTTTTCAAAGAGAAAAGCGATGACCGCGCATGCAAGATAAAATCATCGATTTTATGTATTCATATGAGATAGAACAGATTTATTACTTTATCCTCTAATAAAACTGAGGTGGGGTTTATGTCATGATCATTCGTATTAATAGAATTTCCATGGTGATGTATTCATGGTTTGTATGTGTTTGTAAATTATTTTTACATTTTCATGATGAACTATTGTATAATTCATTCTGCTCTGAATTGTTTTAATGTGATTTTATGATGCTCACTTTTATAACTATTGTAAACTTACTGAATAAAACAAAACAAAAGAAGTAAGGAATATTGACGGGTTTTAACAAAAAATGTAATTTATGTGGCCAGTAAATGTTAACTTTCATCTGGAATTTTTTTTATCATAATTGACCATTAAATCTTATAATAATATATCAAAACATGTCTCCCTATTGTGAAAATGTTTAATCTGGTAGTCTACACGTACATGTATGTCTTTATAGCGATGGCTAACAGCCAGAAGGTCATAACTTCACATAAAACAGGGAGTTTGGTTTTGATAAATGTTGAGAGATTGTTATAGACATACTTTTTGTTTTGTCATTTTCAACCCAAACGCATACTAAAATGATATATATAAAAACAATTGGAAATTTGCGCGTAACAAACAGACTCACAAACATGCAATATACAATGACATTAAATGTATCAAACAGGCACACATATCCCTCGATGAAAAATATGTACAAAACAGAAACACATATTTTGGAACTAAATTTTATGTACATATACCAAACAAACAAGTCAATAGCAATGAAAAGCACGATGAACGTTAACTACATGTATCAAATAGCCACACATAAACATGAAAGAAATGACATTTAGTGTACCAAACAGAAAAAAATAACATGGCAATTTAAAAAATGTAACAAAAAGAAAAAGAAATTTACATGAAAAAAAATGTTTACTGTGCATGTTACAATCAGACATGCATAAAACACACTTGTGCTTTACATGTAAATGTACAATAATAGACGTACATAAATTAAACATGTAGCAGTTTTTTTCTTTAAGAGTAAAACACAGCTGTATTTGACTGTAGTGCACAATAAGCTCCTAATTTAAAAACATTATATTTCCTAAGTGACGACAACAACTTATTGTATGAATAGTCTAACGTTCAAAATTGCCAAATTGAATAGTAATGTCGAATCAAGTGTATTACATATTTTCAAGGGTATACTTAGGCGTTTTAGAAATAAACAGTGTGCAGAGAGTTTTGATAATATTTATACATGTTAATAAATTACGCAATTTACAATAAACAGTATTTCTTCTTAGTCCCTGTCCTGATGAAGTCGTATCTTACATGAAATGTGTGAGGGTTATATCTCCGTTTTTTAGTCACTATGCCCGGCTACTCGGATAGCCCTATGTTCTAATACTCCAGATCATATAGCTGGGTACTCAAATACTCGTATGGGCGGATTGCTTGAATATCCGAACTAGCATATACAAAAAAAGATTTATAATCAAATATAATTTACACATGTGCACGTCATACTTTCTCAACACCTTTTATAAAGTAAATTCATGATCAATGATATATAAGACATTCTTTTAAGCATATAATCAAACCCTTTATATACACACAATTCATACTTTATCGCAATGATGCATGACAACCTGTAAAGACCAAAGAGTACGTATTCTAATAAATTTATAACACCCAACATTCAAACAGTTGTTTTTTTTTTTTTATAAATGATAAACATGAAAAACATAAATTCAATCAACTAATGAGCATATGTGAGTGCTTTGAAAAAAATAAATGGAATGACGATAAAATCAAGACAAATAAACCTCACCTCAGAAAAGGATGGCCGTTCAACGTCAGGGTCAGCAGTGTATGAATTTCATCTGGGTTTCAGATATGATTATGTACAAATAGTGTAGTCTCATTTAGTAGAAAAAAAAACAAAAAACTTTTAACGGCAAATAGATATTATTTGGTCCAGCATGGTTTATAAACAGAATTAAAGTGTGCTGATTCCAAAAAAAAATATGCTGGCGTTAAGTAGCTCAAAATGGCGATTCAAAATGGCGGACAACCAAATTTTAATTTTTTTTCTTAAAGTCTTTTAGTTATTGACAAACAATAATGAAATTATCCAAGTCTGCTTAGTATTTTATCATATCTAAAGTGTGCTAACTTTGAAAAAAAAAATAGCTGGCCTTCCCAAAAAAACGTTAATTAGGTCAACATGGCGATTCGAAATGGCAGATACCCAGATTTTATATTTTTTTTCCTAAAAAAAAACCTAACATAGGGAAAACGCAAAAAAACAATTATAATTCAGTCCAGCAAAGTTGCTGGACCATATTAAACTTGCTGGTCTCATGCTTTTTTCCGTTTTAAGAAACTTTAAAGAAAAAAAATGAAATCTGGCTGTTCGCCATTTTGACATAAAAAGCATCGCTTTAGTGGAAACCAGCTTGATTCCTCAAACTTAGCAAGTCTTATTTATGATTTGATAATTTATTTAAAAAATCATAATTGTTTGTTTCTCGCTTTTTCGCCATTTAAGAAACTAAAGGGAAAAGAATAAGAATACGCCCTTCTGGAGGTCCACCGTTATGAATCGCCATTTTTTTAAAAATTAATTTACGACATTTCCTTAAAAATGGCATATTATTCCTGACTTATGATTAAAAACTTAACTGGACTGAATATTCATTGTTTGTCTCTTGCTTTATGTCCATTTCAGAAATATAAGACGAATTAACAAAATTTTGTTATGCGCCATTTGAAATCGCCACTTTGACCTCATTAACCACATTTTTGGAAAGCAAGCATAATTTGTAAGACTCAGCACCCAATGTATATGATGAAATACTATTTTGGATCAATCCATTAGTGTTTGTCATTATTTTTTTCCCATTGGAGAGACTTTACGAGACAAATTTGAAGATTGGCTGTCCGCCATTTTGAATCACCATTTTGACCTACTTAACGCCATTTTTATGAAGGCCAGCATATTTTTTCAGACTTAGCATACTTTAATTAGGATTAAAAAAAACCCATGCTGGACCAGATCATAATAAATTGCCGTTAAAACGTATTTCTAGAGCTCTTTTTAGAAATTGTGACTTGACTAAAAATAAATATCGATGATTACAAAAAATACAAGAACAATGATAGGGCTACCTACTTTTTCGACAGCGGTGTGCAAACTCATGATGCAGGGACTGAATGATTTCTTGTCCAGTAAATTGTAGGTTGTTTACTATGAAACTATAACTGAACTATAACTGCGTGATAATTTGGATGACGAAAATATTTGTCGAATAATTCTATTATAATGATCCCAAGTTTCAACATAAATGCATATTGTTTAACTCAGATGCTTGTACTGTTGTTTTTTTTTTTACGAAAAGTATTAATTGATTTATCATTGAATCAATCAAAGTATAATACACGTCCCGTGAACTTTAAGTCATTCGTTCTCATAAGATAAACCACAGATCCACTTTTCCAAGGAATCAGTAATTCCAGTGTTTTCTCGAATAGTTTTAGAATTCTTAGTGAAATCATCTTCTTCAGCAATGTCATTAAAACAAAAAAATGGCTTTACAATTTTGTTTGTTACTTTTAAGTTTTAGGCTGATTGATTTTATCTCAGACCAGGTAATCAATAAAGTATAAAACAGAGAGAGAGACAGACAGACAGACAGACAGACAGACAGAGACAGAGAGAAAAAGACAGAGAGATACAGACAGACAGACAGACAGAGAAACAGACAGACAAAGAGAGAAAAGACATACAGAGTTTTGATAGTGATTTTTTTTAATTTGACTAAAGAAAATAGAAGTATTTATTAAAGCACTGTAAATTTGGTTCTCTTCGTTGTGTTGGATGATGACCAACAGTTCTATTCATTGAATATGTCCTTTATTTCCTATACATGCAGAGTATATATTGTGTTTATCTACATGCATTACTTATCGACACTCAATCCTTCGATGATATATTGTTGCATTTTTAGCCGATGTCACACAGTACATCCTACATACCCCCATGTCGTTATACCTCCATATCATGGAAACACCTTTAACACTTCCTATTGAATATTTATACTTTGTTGTATACAGTAAAACTCGTTTAGAAAGAACACGGGTATAGCGAATTCTCGCATATTTCGAGGTTTTTTTCAGTCCCCGGTTGTGTTCTTAACAGATCTTTGCCCAAAAAAATAAATGCAAATTTTTACGGTTAAAACGAAATCAGATATTATTAATTTCCGGATCCAAATTTGTCGGATCAAAATCATTAACCAACATTCGGAATGACTGTATGAAATGGACATTGATGGTAATCTAACAATAAAACTTTATGACAAACGCGATGACTTTAATTATGTAGCAAAATACTTTTATCACCTGCTTATGGTGTTTTTGTCTCTCAGTTATTTCGATACACAAGGACATGCTCTTCGTTTGAAAAGTGTCTAAGGCGAAGCAAGCTACTGACAAACAAGTTGATAAAACAGGACTATCAACAATCTCGTTTAAAGTCATCTTTTCGAACGTTTTATGGTCGATACAACGACATTGTCAGCAAATACAATCTTTCACTAGGTCGCATGCTGACTGACGTTTTTCATACTAATTGTTAGACCATTTTTAATCACCTAATTGTCTACGGACTTTCCGGGTTTTTTCCCAATTACGACAAAGAGCACACGGCGGTGTGACCGGTCAGCAGAGGATGCTCACTCCTCCTAGGCATCTGATCCTATTTCTATCTATTTGGAGCTCCGTGTTGCTCTGCTTTGAATTTCATTTATATAAGAAACTTTCAAAATCGCATAAATTGGCTGACGCAGATTAAAAATGCTAGGTATTTCCCCCATTTTCGGAAATTGTGTGGCACACAAAAAAAAGGCCCGGATATACGGTATATTTTAATTTATATCATTTCTCCATTCACTTCTTTGAGCAATCAAACTCCTAGGATCATAGACTATAGCATCAGTACAGATTTTTTTGAATAGTGGCAGATTTTATATAATTTAAAATGGATTAGACTGTGGTGCATATAACCTTTTAAAAGGTGAATTGCTAAACTTGTATGCCTGTTCACAAAAATCATGAAAAATCCTGAAAAGAATTCCATACTTATTTTTCCTCTTCACATTTACGGTACCCGCACGCTACATTTTTAATTTATAGAAATATAATTAATTTCTTCTCTTTTAGAACAGCTCGTACAAACCATATATTCTACTTCTTTTTCTGGTTTTTTTTTTGGGGGGGAAGGAGAGGTTATATATTAATAATTCACAATTTAACACGATCTTTTAATTAATTACTAATACCGTGTACTTCGATATCTTACCTTGAAGACATTTTAGAGCTGTAGTGTCCTCAATAAACCCTACTTCACACAAACATAACTTCCTGCCTCGTATTTCTCTACAGACCTCCTTCCCCGATGTCGCATTGCACTGATCATCTTTTTCACATTCCTCGTACAATTGTTTGTCGACTGAGAAAATATAAATTATCACCTTTCTTTGCCTATTTCTCAAACAGTTGATATATTTCTTACGATATACAAGATATATTTTATGCATAAAATGTCCTTCTGAAGAACTTGTAAAAAAAATCCCACTATTCATTATGAATTATATGTTTTAAATAGAGCATTTGAGGATGTGAACTCACGTATTTTTTAAGTATACCTTGCAGTCTCTTAGACGTCAACCATGGGCCTCTCGGACATACTTCAATGATGTCATGACTGTGAACAAGCAGCTCAAGTCAGAGACTGAAAAGCTTCATGGAATTCATTTTTGGTCTCATCGTGGTTTCTGGGCGGACCTGGCCTACCGGGGGAGAGATGGGGTCAACATTGAATCTGGTTCTCGCCACATGAAGAAATACCTTCACAACATTAGAATAGCTGTCCTTCAACATTCAAGATAAGCAGTCTGACATATTTTTATTATTCTTTGAGCTTGCATTCATAGTGTTCAATATATTCACAGGCATATGCATAAAATTCACAATTAGCTGGTAGGTGTATAAAGAATGTTCATATGTACTATTTTTTCCTGTTCACATGCAGAGTCCTGTGGTTTATTTTTCTGGTTCACATGCAGAGTCGTGTGTACTATTTGTCTGGTTCATATGCAGAGTCATGTGTACTACAGTATATTTCTGGTTCACATGCAGAGTCGTGTGTAATAATTTTGATTCACATGCAGAGTCGTGTGTACTAATTTTGATTCACATGCAGAGTCGTGTGTTCTAATTTTGATTCACATGCAGAGTCGTGTGTACTAATTTTGATTCACATGCAGAGTCGTGTGTTCTAATTTTGATTCACATGCAGAGTCGTGTGTACTAATTTTGATTCACATGCAGAGTCGTGTGTACTAATTTTGATTCACATGCAGAGTCGCGTGTTCTAATTTTGATTCCCATGCACAGCCGTGTGCAATATTTTTTCTGGTTCACGTGCAGAGTCATGTGCACTTTTTTCTGGTCAGCATGCAGAGTCGTGTGGACTATTTTTTCTGTTTCTCACTCATTGTCATGTGGACTATTACTATGATGCACATGCAGAGATTCCATTTTTATATGTTCATGCAGATTCATGCACACATGCTCTATGTGTATTGTTACATGTATGTAAGTTTACATGTGAATCCAAAGATATACACTGTTTTGACGCAAGTCTTGATAATTGCATTTTCCTATTTAATGTTTGTGTGTCAAAAATTGCAATTAATCAAATAATAATTAGCTTGTGTGCACCTATATCCGCATGATTTGAGTGCAAATTTGTACACTCAAAAGTTGCATTAATTGTATATTGGGTACATTTAGAAAATTGATTTTAACAGTTTTAAAATATCTTGTAGGCGTTACCATGCCAAAACGCTAACATCCTGTGGAGGCAAGTGAAGGTACTAGAGCAAAACATAAACCTCAGGCTGAATCAATCGATTACCAAAGACTTGTGCAAGAAATTGTTAAATTGCAAAAATCCAACTCTGATGCATCAAGCAGCACAGTGGTACCCCTAGAAAATGCTGCATCTGCTACATATGCAAACACCGTCAATGAGTTACCTGCACCAACGACTGCTTCTTCGTCTATGCAAGATAACCCTATATTGTAAGTAGTATCTCAACTTTTAAAAAACACAGGTGAGCCAGTAGGCACAAACAAAGGTTTCTTCAATTCTGATAATCTTATCTCTGTAACAGAAGGTAGTCCTCTTGGTGCGACAATACCACAAAAGATAAAGACAAAAATTTGGTCAAATGAATTTTTTGATGTAAAAGTATTATTGTTCCACCAAGATGAAGAACCTCTTAGGTTGTGCATTACTCCAGGGGTCATTAATGTACAGCAAAGTTTAAAATCAAAAACCACCATGTTCATCAGTCAGTGGACTGATGCCTTTCTTATCTTTATTAACATCAGAATTCAGAAACACCCATCAGAAACTCCCCACTTATTACAATACATGAGCTTTATTAGAGAAATGCAAAGACTGCATGGGGATGTTGCTTGGAGAACATATGACGAATCTTTCAGAAAGCTAAGGGAGTCTTTGGCTGTAGATTGGCAAAAACCTATTGAAGAATTAAGAGGTAAATGTATTGCTATGTCCAACTTTGCAGTGAAAAATCTTACTAGTATTATTGACTTTGTTGGTTTGAACCCTGCACTATACAAGGGTCACAGCTTCAGGATAGGGGCAGACACTCATGCAGCACATTTGGGTTAATATTCTGAAACTACATTCAATAAATGGGAAGATGAAAATCCGATGCTATTTGCAGATACATACCTTCGTCAAGCTTTACATTTTAAATATGTATAGCAAATGCTATGTATATATACTTTTCTTGGAAGATTTTCACAGTTCAGAAGTTAACTGCTGTGTATTATAATTGTAACTGATATGCATTGTTTGTGTTTTTAATTCAATGTATAGATTAGTTGTATGTCAAAATTCAGTTCTCATCACAATTCCCTATCATTTGTCTTATATTGGACATTATTCAAAGTGTGATTCATGTATATCATTTATCTATACTATGTGCATGATGTGGTTACACATAACATATAACACAGGTCAGAAGTAAACTGATGTGTTAATGTGCTGTATAGTTTTTTAACCATTGTTTCTGTTGTTTGATTTTGTCATTTGAGTAACATGTGCCTACTGGTTCATCTGAAAATGTTTGATTACATGTATATCTGTCTTTAAAACTTGTTGGATAGTAAAACAAACTTTTGACATGTATATTAGGCAGCTGTTATATTAACACAGGGCAGAAGTCAACTGATGTGTTTATACTTGCAAGGTTAAAAATAAGATGTTCCTAGTGGTATTCAAATTTTTAACTGGTTTGGTTATAGATAATCTGTGCCTTCATGATATATTAATATTTATATCTCCATAAAAGGCAGGGGTTGGCCATCGCCATATGTGTTGTATGTACTGCCATCTTTCATATTGTTGACAACCATGATCTGGCTAGTCCACTTTGTGTGGGGTCGTTTTGTGCAAACCTGCTGTTTGCTTTTGGTGGCTGTTTTTGTTCAACAATATTTTTGTTGCATGTATATTTGGTACAAGTTGATAATGTATACATCTTTGTTTAATATGGGGGAGGTCATTTGCTCACCTTTTATAACTTACATTCAATGTCTGGTAATTGTTATTATGACTGTTTGAAGACCTCCCCTTATTGCCTAATTTTTCTTATTAGCAAAAATAAATGGCAGTACATGCACACAACCATGTTTTATATTTTTCTATCAATCCTAGACAGATCAACAATATTACATAATACAGCATTATTGTAAATAATAGCATTTATGTAAATTGTGATATGTTATTTTTATGCTAGTTCCAATAATAGTAGTCTAGTCATAATACATTTGTAATTCTAATCTTTGAGTACTTTTGAGTATTTAGCTGATCTTCCTTTTTGTCTACATTAGCCAATCAGAGTGCGGCATTTAGTCGCGCGATGATTTGACTACGTCACTTTAACTGTCAGCTGTCAACAAGTTTGTAAATACCGCAGTCAACCCACCCTCCTTCCCCTTCATCACCTTTGTAGTTGGGGATTTATTCTGCAATGTATTACACATGTATGTTGCTGTTGATGTGTGAAATGCTGTTTTTGTTCAACAATATTTTTGTTGCATGTATATTTGGTACATGTTGATAATGTATACATCTTTGTTTAATATGGGGGAGGTCATTTGCTCACCTTTTATAACTTACATTCAATGTCTGGTAATTGGTATTATGACTGTTTGAAGACCTCCCCTTATTGCCTAATTTTTCTTATTAGCAAAAATAAATGGCAGTACATACACACAACCATGTTTTATATTTTTCTATCAATCCTAGACAGATCAACAATATTACATAAATTATTTTGCAGTATATGTTATATATTCAATACATTTATCAATTAATGCCTAATTTAACTTAAAAAAAATATCCCAGTTTAGTTTCATAATGTGTAAACCTAAACCTACCTAATATGCAGTTGGAAGCACCCGCAACATAACCGTTCACACATGAACACACTTTCTTGTTTCGGATCCTATCATGTAAACAAAGTGAAGCGTTGATAGTCCCTGAACATTGACTATTATTGTCACAGGTATCTCCCAAGGTTAGCCCGACTAAAATAGTAAATACAGTGTATTAAAAGATAAATTACAAACAAACTTTATTAATTTTAGAAACAACATTGGAAAACTAAAATCAGGTAAAAAAAAACGTAACTTGGATGAAATATAAATAGTAAAACCGTTTATCCATTTAGGCAAACTGTTTCTATTAAGCATCTAAAATAATCACATTTACATTACCATTTACATTTAAAGCTAACATGATTCAAGAATAAAAGAGTTTACAGCACTTTAAAGATTTGAGATGGAAACAACGAATGAGCAAAAAGGCGTAACGCTTTGGACTATTTTAGCAAACAGATAATTTGTTTGAGACCTGTACAAGACAGTGTGATGATTTTAAGTCGCTGTTCAATTCATTTCTAGCTTACTTTTTGGGAGTTGATTTTAATCAACTCTCCTATGCACCTACTCGGGTAAAGCGAAAATGAAACAGTGTTTGGACCTAAGCACAAATCAATATCGCTGACAACACTTAGTTCTTGAAAATAATCAATAAATTCGATGCTATGTATTCTGAAGCATAGTTTTTCAAGAAAATTTATTTATTAATACCATGAAAATAATAAGATTTTAAATTGTACAAACAGTTTAGATATTTTTCGAAGTTGTATGTATTCCTACGCTTGTGTTCAATGTAGTCTCGTTCAACCAGACGCTTGGCTGTCTCCGTTAACATCCGACAAAACAGAGTCTCTCTTGCTTGTCGGAGATAAACGGAGACAGCCGAGCGTTTAATTGAACAAGACAAGAGTTTAATCTTCCATACAATTTCTCAGAAATATTTCGATTACTGATACTACTTGCCCTGCCAAATCACAAATAGTTGATTTTGAATAAATTATAATCGATAAAATCAACTCCCGTCAGTACTTCAGTACTTTGATTAAAATGTGTATGCAACATATAGGCAAGATATACCCTTGTTGATAAGAAAAGTCATGTAAAAAGCAGATCCATTATATTTCAGAGCACAAAATTTTGTGTTTAAAATCTGTAAGCATGGACTGTGAACTAACTTTAGATTTTATATTTTCATTAAAGAGGCTGAATGCTTAACAAATCACCCTTAAGTTTTTTCTTAATATTTTAAAAATGATCTTTTTTTTACCACGAGCTATTAACCAATGACGATTTTTTGTAATTGCAAGTAATTACAAAAAATCGATTTAGATTTAGAATCTGTGCTTGCCATTGTTTTTTCATTTTCTTCCGGTTTTTGTTTTAGAAAATCCTCTGATCATATTCTATTCTAAATCATGCTTATTAAGAGAAGTTCGGTTTTTTTTCTCCCAATGCTAACACTTCAGAACTTAATCTAAAATCTAATTTACATTTATTGATTTTTTTAAATTAAGCATTGCATTTTTCTAGCGGCTTTGTGTTTCCCAATGTATGAAGCATGAATTATTTTTTTAAAATGATAAATTAAACACACAGAATTAAAAGTTAATTAATTGACGATTATGGCCATCATCCGATTGACAATTTTTTAATTATACAATGGTTTGATATCAAACACATGCTTACCTTTTTTACATCTCCCATCTAAAGCTTCATAATCTTCTAAACATTGACAACTTGTGAAATTGTTAACCATTCTGCATTCACTATTTCTTGGACAGAGTAAATTGTTATCGCAGAAATCGTCAATTTTGCGTTCAGCTGCAATTTTAAAGAGTTTATAAAACAAGCTGAGTTACTCGAGTTTATATTTATTGGATTTGAAACAGGATGCGATAACATGTTGATATGAGGCAATGTATGTTCTTATTTAAGCAATGAAAATGATACGTCTTATCTAAAATAATATAAATTAAATTTAAAAATGATCTGTATTAACTATTACAAAAATGCAGAATAACTTAACTTGTTGTGACTGAATTGTAACTAAAATAATGATTATGAAAACCAAATGCACATTTATTCTCTAACAACATGAAAAGGGCCAAACAAACTGTGTTCTCTCCCTTTCAATGTTTATATAACTCAATACCGTAGCTAGGTACACAATAAGTTTTAGAAATTATTTTATTTCCATCATTGAAAAGTTATACTTTAAGAACTTTGATTTCGTAAAATGTTTCTTTAGTTTGTAAAATCAACTATTTAGTATGTCGTGTAGATTCTTACAAATCCAAAATTCTTCGTTGACATCTGACGATCGTCGACAAACCTCTGACAGCCTGTTACAGCCCTGATTACATCTTGATCCGCTAAGAACTGTAAATATTATAATATGTTAGTTTATATTACACTGTGCAAAAATTGTTAACAATAGTGTGGGGACTGACTTATCAAGATTAAGTTACGGAAAACATATTAAAAAAAACCAAACTTTTATATGTATTTGTATGTGTTGCCATTATCATGCTTTAAAAACAAAAATAAAATGTTTTAACACATCTACAACAGATTTTGACTAATTTTTCTTTAAATCAAATTATCATTGATCTTTGATATTTTGTTTTATTCCTTGCAAAGGATCAAATGCATTATTTGAGCAGCGACTGTCGATTTCCTTTATGTTTAATTACCTGTCGGCCCTTCACAAAAAAGGACCATTTCCACATCTTGTAATCGGTTTGTACAAGGATTTGCTTCTATAGTAAAACTGTACTTAGCACCAAAAGCGAAGTACAGCCTACTCCGGATATATTGAAATTCCGGGGACCATGCAAATTATTTCAATATATCCGTATTTCAATATAAGCGAAATTGACTGACGTGAAGCCGCCATTTTTGAAAGTTCAATCCCGATGTAAGCATAGAAAACCAAATCCGAAAAAATTATTAGATCATCATTTATCTATTACAATAAACGGATTACATGGAACATTAGTCCTTCAAAGTTTGATTAAAATTATATCCGAAAGTTTTGTAAGTTCCGTTTTGTTACTATATTAAACCTCATCATAATCTCGAATCGCATTCTTTTACGTTTTAGAAAAACGTTAAAGAAAAATCACCCACTCAAACGCTTCAAATATTGCTGAACGCTGCTTGTATATCATCGTAAGTGTACACGCGATAATCTTATAATCCTTAGCTATTTCGAATTTAGGCTTTGTTCTTTCATCAATAGCCATAACTAGTTTTATTTAGCGTCCGGAGATAAGGTATTTCTTTTCCGTGGGGTTTCAATATTACGTCTAGCCTCAATACATCCGTATTCGTAAAAACAAAAAAATAAACATTGAATAAATTTTACTTTTTAATAAAAGTATAAAAACACACATGAAGAGAACTTATCAATTCACACCTTTGTATATCAACCGGTCAGTCTGGCATAATTACTGTCACCAACCGTGACGACAACCGCCAGGGAGAACTTCAATATAACCGTTATAAAAACAACTAATTATCACCTTTGGGGACCGATCAGTGGCTTCAATATTAGCGATATTTCAAAATAACCGATTTCATTATATCCGTCAAATCAATGCAAAGAATATGAAAGGTAAAAACTGGGGATTTATTTCCATTTCAAAATAAGCGGAATTTCAAAATAAGCGAGTTCAATATAAGTGGAGTAAGCTGTAGTTTGTTTCTGATTTGGCAACGCTGGATATTGCAGAAAAAATGTTCACTGATTTAATTTAAAAGTAATTATTATTCAAACAATACTTGTTTTCTGTCAATAACTAGAATGTATAATTTACGCTATTCGGTTTTAATGTAATTGTACCTCTTCTTATAAAACTTGATACGTTTTCTGGATAAAAGCCACATCGTTCTTCACTTCTTACAAATGCCGTGAAATCTTGATAATGGTATGTCCTTTAAGTGCACAATTCTCAAATTACAACAGAGAATTAAATGTCATTATCAATAGAATCAGTACACGCCGGACAATAGTATAACTGTCATGGGTTATATTATTTTCTTATTACGATATAATCTAAGTATAACAAACTGCAAAAAGAAGTAAAATATGCATAACCATTTACCCACCATAGAATAAGGCGTCCAGAAATGGTGCTCTTACCAAATTTACGATCCAAAATCTGATAACCCAGGTAACTATGATGTTAAGAAAACATAAAAATGTATCACAATATAACGATTATGCTTTGCGAATTAGGAACAAACTTCACTAAAAGATATGTTTAAATCTTACATAATAAGAATAAACGTTGCTTAAAAACATCAATTCTTATTGATAGCATGATACTCTCATCTGTAAAAAAGAAAAATCACTTATCTTTTTTAAACTATATTTTTCATTAAAAGGAAACTCTTGAATGAATTCCGGTTTCTGCAATTAGCAATAAAACACCAGTCTATGTCTGGCACGTGAATTGCAACATTTCCGAAACTGAAAACAAAAATTTCTTGTACATCCGAGTACATCATCATCTATATATAAAAATGGCATCTGAAAACATTAGGTATTGAGATTTAAGTTATTAAAACAACTTTCTGAATCGTTTTCCGATTTTTTTTAAAACAATGTCATTTGTATATGTAAAAAAAATAAAGAAAACAGTGGAAATGTTTTTCAGTATCATGATTTGTGTGAAATTTATTTAGTTAGGCCAAAATAAGGTTGTTTATTGATTGATCAGCATTATATGATTCAAATAAATATTGATTGTTACATGTTAGTTTAGGCATCCACACTTTAAGTGTCAGTTGACCTACTACTGATGATAAAAGAAATCAAAGTATATATGTTCATTTACCTCTTTTTTGTTTTACTTTTGTGCAAGTTTTACTAGTGTTCGATTTGAAATACGGAGATAGTTCAAAAATATGTACCGAGCATTATTGAATTTTGATGTCAAGGGGGTGCATGCAGCGAAAATGCATCAAATTGGTGGGAATCTCGGAAGAAGACCTTTTCTTGCCAATAAATTGCTTTCAAAAAACCTATACGGAGGAAAAGGGATATAGGAGCAAGGATAAACGTTAAAATGACGTTGAGGTGAGTTTGTGGATGTACCGGGTCAATGGATATAGGCAAGTTTGATAGCTTAAAAAGAATAAACAAATGATGTCATTACCTTCAAAATTGACACGTTAATGAAAGGTATCCTGGTTTACTTTCTGGTGAACTTTCAATGATTTAGCTTTTTTCCAAGGGATTAGTCAATGCCTCAATAATTTTCGAACAACCCGCTAAGCATTGAAAAATTACAAGATGCATGTAGGTACATGTACCTGCTTTACCTTCTTATTTGATTAAAACAAAATACATAATTTTTCAAGTTTCAAGTTATCCTTTGTAAGAATTTATCTTTTGTTACAATATTTATCAATAACTATCATTGATTTCCGTACCAAGGGAAAACTACTTATGAAATTTGCATAACGCATGATCACCACCTTTATCTTTTAATAGATAATAAAAAAACAAACAAGACAGTATACATGTTGCTCTTTGACAAAAGCGTGACTTTAATTGTTACATACATGGTTTGAAAACACGCTCATATATAAGATTTATCTACATGAATATACACATTAAAATTCACAAAAGCATGAGTTAGAAGAAAGGGGAAAAGAAAATAATATGCAATAAACACTTAAAACGAAGAAGGGAAGTGGTGGATTTTTAATAAATGATTGGAAGGAACAGAATTGGTATTCAAAAATATTACCCGTGCGCAGTCGGGAAGAAAGTAAATCAGCACGTCTTCCTTAACAAAGAGAGTCGGTAGAATTCCTGCGTTTAATTTAATTGGTCAAATGATGACATCAACATTTAGTAACCAAATCAAACAACCCCTACATCTTAATAAAAGTGCAATCTAACGTTTAACTTCAAAATATTTTCCAACCATTCCGATTTTCATATATTCAAGTACCAGAAGTCTGGAATTAATTCTGTTTAAAGTACAGTAATTTTCAAGTGGATATCCGTAATTATTACAAAAATACATAACTTTAATATTTATCTAAATATGAACTCGGGTTTTTTGTTTTGTATTTTTACATTAACTTTTTAAACATGAAATTGTTACATGATTAATAAGTAGAGTAACATATAACAAATGAAACACCATAATTCTTAAAACTTTAGATAAGTAAACACATACAAAAGGAATTAACGTGAAAAATAATTGAGTTATGGCACAGGTGTTTTTCAAATTGTGTTTACTTCTCAAAGCAGTTTTACAGATAAAAGCGATGACCGCGTATGCTAGATATTAATTATCGCTGTGTGTATTTATCTGTGGTAGAACCGATTTATTACTTTATCATCTAATAAAACTAGGGTGTGGGGTGTTATGTCATGATTATTCGTATTGATTGAATTTCCAGAGTGATATAGCCAGAGGGTCATAACTTCAAATAAAACAGGGAGTTTGGTTTTGATAAATGTTGAGAGATTGTTATAGACATACTTTTTGTTTTGTCATTTTCAACCCAAACGCATACTTAAACAATATATAAAAAATGGAGGTTTGGGCCTATCAAACAGACTCACAAACATGCAACATACAATGACATTAAATGTATCAAACAGACACACATATCACACGATGAGATATCTTTACAAAACAGAAACACATATTTCAGACCTACATTTTAAGTACATGTACCAAACAAACAAGTTAATAGCAACGAAAAGCACAATGACATTTAACTACATCAAGCTAAATTGGTCTTAAACTTTCTACAAATTATACATTTTAATTCAAATGCAAATAAAAATATGGGACAAAATATCAGAAAATATTTTTTTTATATCCCAGTACAGACTCTGCTTTGCATAGCTTGAATAATTCATTATCACGTGCTACCGCAAGTTCTTTCTCTATGTAAACAAAAGGTTGACGCTAAATCGCGACTAGCAGATTGGTAGTGGACCAGAATACTTACAAACAAACTAAGTAAAAGACAGATACGAACAGAACGCTTTAAGTCATGGGGCTCAGAAAGGAGTAAAAATGACATTCTATTTTGTTTATTATCTGATCAGTAGTAAGACAAAATGATGGTCTATATGATATATATATATATATATATATATATATATATATATATATATATATATATATATATATATATATATATATATATGTGTGTGTGTGTGTGTTAAGAAAGTTGTAAAGAAATTGCTTTTCTGCCTCTTCCCCATACTGTTTTTTCTCGATTACTTTTCGTGTGCACATATGCAAGTCCATTCATATGTTACTTTTGATATATAAGCTTAAGAAAATATTACTTCTCATTTTAATTATTAATCTTAGTGCTCCAAGAAATACCAATTAATTATCGTTCATATTTGTCACAATGTTACTTTTATACAACCCACTATACAGTCAAACTTAAGTTGGATATTTATAGCCTTAACATTCAAGACTTAAGTCTAGATCTTATTTTAGTTTTATTTCTGTCACCTAAGTATTTATCTTATAGTGTGAACAAGGTTAAAAAAGTGTTTATGTTAAAAAATCCTATTGACAATTGACTCTTAAATTTGCTGTTTGATAACGTAATGCACATAGAACAAGAAACCTATTAAACGTTCATAAGTACCAACATTACATGGATTGGTCTATCTAATATCGGCAGCTTAAACAAATGGTTAAAAATGGTTAATTAGGCTAAAATAAACGCCCATCTTCATTACTTTAAAAGATGTGTTCATCGCTAGTTGTGGAGGAGTCCAAAATTGGCCTTTGAAAATCGTATTCGTTTTCACACATATGTAATGGATTTCCAAAAAGATGGTTGTACATGACATTTTTATCATAGTTTTGTTTTTTGTTGCAACGGTGGTGATTTGAGATATTGTAAACGTGTTGGGAATCACTTTCTTCTACCGGATCGGCCTCGTTATATACGTCTTCAGTAGGTTCGAAAATCTTAAAATTCTTTTTCTTTGTCTCCTGAAAATCAAAATTTGGTAAACGAAAAGAACCTTCAGGATTTTGAAATCAAGTGCATGTTTGTTTTTAATCAATAAATAACAAAACTCAAAACAGCTTTAACTGATAAGATATGTAAGTTAAAGTATGTAGAAACAATTCAAGACAGTGGTTTTCATTTAATAAAAAGATAAACCCAGACAGTTTTTTTTTCATACAAGACAATTAACTTGTATTGGCAAAAAAATTTGAACCCTTCTTTACGCAATTGCCTACATTCATTTATAAAAATGATATCTATTATTCCCAGTTAAAAAGCGTAATATATAACAGACCTGATCAACATTTTTAGTGCTGTTTTCTGCCGGGGAGTTGTGAATTTCTATAGAGGATGAATCAGAAGTTTTTTGATTCTCATCAATTCTGAAATATTGCGATATATCTTATTACATATAAAACATTTTAGTATCGATGATACAGTTTGTGTGTTGTTTCTATCTTTCAATGATCAAAATCATCGACGATTTTATTATTCAATGTACCTCTTTGTTGCTTGTTCTCGTCTCCTCAATACAAAACGAAAAACCACTGAGCAAGCTATTATACAAACGAATCCTAACACACCACAAACAGCTGTCAAGACAGACCGATAGTTATGTCCTATAAACAAATGTCATATATACTGTCATATGTTATTATTATTGTTATCATTTTCATTATTTACTTGGATTTTGACTCGACAAAATGTATTTCAAAAATTACTAAACGAAATCATTTCAGTAATAAATGTAGAAATATAGTTATTTTTAAATAATATGATGCCACTTTCAGTACTTACAAAGTAGTTAGATGATATGAAAAGTTAAAATCATTATTTCTTACCACGTGCGCCGGTTCTCAAAGCTATTGCAAAAAAAAAACACATCGAAATTGATATTCCAGTTGTTGAACATGAAATTGCAGATTGTAACGGAACGAATTGACCTTTTTTAAACATTTACTTTGGATATAATAGATTCATTTGATGTAATATATTATATACCATAAACATTTTATTTTCAATATCAAAGTAGTTTGTTATAGGCATAGTTACTCACGGGCTAGTTTTATTTTCCTCTTTAAAAATTAGAGAAAATATCGTAAGTTGCATCATTCCAATTTTCGATAAATGCATCACTAATAAGGCAGTTTTTATTTTGGATTAAATTTTGGGGATAAATACTGGTTACACGACACAGACTAAAATGATTTTAGGGGTGTGCACTTATATTTGTTAAATCATGAACAATGTTGCCCTATTTAAACAGTGATTTAATTTTTTTTAACAACCAGTTGTTCATTTCTAATGAAAATAATGTTCACCTTTGAAACATTCCATATGTTCAACGTCTGCTTTGAACCCTTCTTTACACAAACACAATTTTCTGTCACGTATTTCCCTGCAGACCAATGATGTCCCATTGCACTGATCATCTATTTCACATTCCTCAAAAAGATGTTTATTCTCTGAAAACATATCTTTTTATTTAAAGCAATACAATAGAGTGACTATAAGGTACAATTATCAAGCAGTATGTTTAGTAAATAAAATTACTCTATTGAACATTTTATCAGCCTACCAATTTCTATTTAGCTGCATATACGTGCTAAGACATCGTTTTAACGTATTAACCAACAAGTAGCGAACCTGATCTAAATGACTATCATTTTTAATGTGTCTTATTAAGTTCAGTTTCAGTGCAAGAAGATTTTTTTTATTTAAAAAGTTAGTAAATATAAATGATACATTTTATTTTTATGAAAATACCATCGGCTTTTTAACTGTTTAAGTTGTATGTATATATCATGTTTTAAAAACCTAAACCATACCTTGTAAGCAACTATTTCTGTATCTCAGAAAACCAGTATCGCATTGACAGGTTAAACCAGTAGATCCGTTATGTTTTTCTCCACATACGGTAGCAATTCTTGCCCCTAAACACTGTCCGTCTATATAGCACGGTTCGTCAAGAGACAATTCCACTGAAATAAAGAAAGAAAAAATCGATTCGATTGATTTCATAATAATTTGAAGAAAACTCAACATGATCGCGTTCTTTAAAAAAACCAAACGTTTTTGTAATTGCATATGCAGCACAAAAACAACAGACTGAACTAGTCTAACATCAAAGATTGCTTTAAAAATCTAAACTCAGGATTATTATTATTATTATTAAGTTTTCATTGCATCATTTTTGTCGATAATTAAGTCCATGAGTGTGATAAAGTTCTGTCTCAGTGTAAAAGAATGCGATATATAATGTAAAACAACGATCAATCTTGAAATTACGTCCTAACTTCCTTCATACATTTTAAGCATAATCCGTTGAAGACTCTACTATCTTCTCTGCAATGGCAAAGTTTTACTCCGTCTATATCTTTACACTCACTAGCTCCACCATATCCAGTACACTGCTCAGACCTTTCACAGGATTCATAAAGACGACGATTTTCTAAAGTCAGTACAAGTATTATATTTCAAAACAGTGGGGTTTATGCTCGAATTGTGATTTACAGTCATATTCAATGATTCCTTTCTAAGAACTAATGAAGAATATAGTTCTGAAACTAATAATGTCAATTGTATGTATCTTACTTTTGTAACACTTTGAACCGATTTCGATGTAATCATCGTTACATATACACGTTTCTTGTGTATGATGTTCAACAGTATTGCATCTATCTGCATTTTCGGTCCCAGTACACTGTAAATCACCTCGACAATTTTCATGAAGGACAAGTCCACCTACCATAAATTCTCATTAATTAACTAACAGAAATTGTGTCATATTTTAAATTGTAATAATAAATTCTGTTTCTCTGAACTCTGAAATTTATTTCCTTTATTGAATTATGCCTACGGTAAAACATAAGTAATTTGTGATTTTTTTGGGCAAAAATATTCATCGATGTCAGTTTCATCATGTTTTTGACAAGTTCTAAAGATTTAAATAAACGTCTCTTGCGTTTAAAGTACATACCTTTGTAACATTGGTTTCCGATAGCAATATAACCCTTCAAACAGGAACACACTCTTCTCCCTTTCAACTCATCCTGTAAACATTGTGAAAGATTTCCCATACACTGGCTATCATATTCACAGATTTCCCCCAGAGGCAGTCGACCTGTAAAAGAAAAACCCATAAGATTATGAATAAAATTCATTTTAAAAGAGCCATGGTTTAAAAACAACACACTACTATTATTTCAGAGTGTTACATTTTGCAACATTGTAAAAATTCCTAAGAAACATACTATTACAACTAGATAATGTAACTTTAAAATAAAATAACATAAGGTTATATAGGCTTAATTTCCTCCTAATTTCATTAAAGGATTGCAAATTCAAACTATAAATTCATGCCAAAACAAAGAAACCACTGATTTTTATACAAAATCAATAAAAAGATAAATACATGTATAGTGGGTTTTTTCTCATTTAAAAAATGAATTTAATACTTGGTTCTTTGATATGACGATCAAAAGACAATTTATTAAATTCATTTCTTATCATTAAGCAAAAGAATTTAAGCCACAAAAAGTAGAATGGCATTTTTAAAAAAGTGTGAGTAATGTTAGCGATATTCTTTATAAGCTCTAATTGGAATATAGTGTCACTGAGTTGAGGCAACGGGACCGGATCCAACCGTATACGAAAATAATTTATCTGTCGATAAAATTAGTATGTTTGTGCAATTTTTGTGAGTTTCACTTAATTACTCTTAATTAAAGGGTACCTGCAGCCCAGCCGATGTGAAACATATGTTACAGAGTTTATTTACCAAAATTTAATGCAAAAAACCGCATCGAAATCGGTGCAAAAATGAGCATGTAGCGACGTTATAAGCATTGTGAATTCTGATGGCCGATAATCTAAAATTCCTCATTGTAAAGAATTTGAACAGCAGTGTTACCGCGGTAGTAATCATCAGAGGCATCAGAGAAATTTTACAGTCCATCAGATATCTTTTCAAAGCTTTTGCCATTGACACAGCCCATAAGTGTACTAAATGTAATTCTATTTTAGACAATTTTGAAACCTTATCAGAGCTTGCGAAACGAAAACAGACGTGAAATTTCTATTTTATGATTTCAAATGTTGTACTACGTATTATTCTAATGAAAAATCAAATAGTTTTAAAAGTATTCACAACTTCTATGATTCATAAACGTTATTTAAATGAAAAATAAAAGTTTAATTTTAAAATCAAATTTGCAATAAAAAGTATGTGCTTTTGAATATGCAATAATTGTAAAGATATTAAAAAATCTAGCTGAACGGACCAGATAAGTCAAGGAAGTTGATAGGTTATATCATTCTTTGTTATGGCGCTATTGGTAAGACTAAGCTAGGCGGAAGGCTTACACAATGCTATCGCACAGATCATTTTTTACAACACGAGAGGAAAATAATTTCCTTGTTGTTCAACAATCAAAATGATATGACACAATGATTAAGTGAAAAACATAGTGCACGTAAAAGAAAGGAATTTTTTTATGTTAAATGCATATACAAAATATGCATGGAAGATGAATGTACACAACGTGGTCAATAAATTTAAGTATTTTCAATATTAATGTAAATCTATGCATTAGTAATGACATAAGCCTACCTTTAAAACACCGTCCTTCAATGGCGTCATAGTCTTGTTTACACTGACATGTTCTCTTATCGCCGGATGCTATACATTCCAAATTTCTTGAACACGGTAAATTGTCGTCACATGATTCCTTATAGGTCCGTTCCGCTGAAATTTAAAAAAAACCCACACATTTGGAATTGGATGTAACATAGTAATACTTAAGGGCTGCATATTTTTTTTTTTAAAGTATCAATACATTTCAAGCAAACCTTTAACTTGAATAATATTTTTAATACTATGTTCAAGTTTTAAAGAAATTTTAAAGAAGATTACTACTTAAGCAAAGACAATTCATCAAAACAATTGATTTCTTTTGACTTTCACTTTCTTCTCAAACTTAGAAATAAAACAAAAATGCACTTTCCATTCGTTTTATACAGAGTATTAAACAAAATGTTGATTTTGTTCCTAAATTTCAAGCTTATGCTCTATAATTTTATAATTAGCAATATTCAATGTTTTATCACAGTTCAGATTGGTGAATTATGTAATCATTCAGGAATAAATGTAAAATTGCTTTAAAAATATCCGGATGATCTTACCGTATATCCGGTATATTTCGCGATGATCTATTTTTTTTTTTTTTGCGATGTCTTTTAAATCGAAAATTATTGAATACGCAGATATTATATTCAGTACTATATTCTATAAGAAACTTTTTAAATCGTAAAAAAATGACTGGCGCAAATTAAAAATGCTACACATTTTCCACATTTTCGCAAATTGTTATTGTGAAATTGCATAATAATCCTTAAAGAAATATGCAATATACCTCAACCTTTGTTTAGCATATGGCATTTAGCATATTTTTTTCTGACAAATAATAACATTTGTTCAAGTACTTCAACTCTGTTTTTCATGCTCTGTCAGGTCTACATGTACATTATGCATCTATTCTTACAAATACAGAATTCCTGGTTATCACCCATTGCAGATCTACAAACTTCGGTTCCTCTGTTGCAGCCCTGGTCACATGTTGTTCCGTTTACGTCTGAAAACATTTATTTAGTAATTAAAAGCAAGAAAACTGTAGTTATATTAAACATAATTGATCATTTATCGTCAAACATGTTTACCGAGTTTTTAGAGTCACCATCTTCCATTTATATTCACAATGATTCACAAGTTTATACCCATCCCTCAACATATTTTTTTTTATATATATTTAGCCAGTAGTTAAAAAATCATGTTATGCTTTGTACAGAATTGTCAGGTATCCTGGTAAAATTACTCTGATCAAATAGATACCATATCCTTTTAATTCAATACAAACTAACATTGCAACTCAACTACAAACATTACATTAGTATTGTTCCAAAGAAAAAACGTTATTTCGATTTCTGTTCTGTTAATTGCTTTTTGTATTAAAGATAATGTACCAACTTCTAGATCCCCCCATATTTATGCCCGTTATAAAATTATTAACAAACACTACGTTTGTAAAATACTTTTGATATTTACCTGATGGTCCTTCACAAATTAAGAGACTTTCAACTTTTTGTAAAGATGTCTCATAACATCTTCTGATTTTAATATCAAAACTGTATTTGGCACCAAAAGCGAAGTACTTAGTGTCAATTTCTATGAACATTGATCTTGAAGATTTATTAGTTACGTTCGTAAAGAAAACTAGACATGACTCTTTTTCGACTGAGTGATCTGGAATGTAAAAAAAAAAATAACTATTAAATCCGAAAAGAAGAGAGCGAAACTGCTCTGTGTAATAATATCTAAAAGATGTTAAATCTTACGTTGTGGAATAATGTGTTGTAAATTTGACGGAAGAAAGCCACAACTTTGCCCACTTCTTACAAACGACACAAAATCTTCGTAATGATATTTTCTGAAAATTATGGTAAAATTATAATCATTCATATTATTAAGTAAAACATACTTTTTACAATACAAATTTGATTACACTTTTTTTTATCATCAAACTTAAAATATCGCAATCGTTCCTCAGTCAGTATTATATATAACCGATTACCCAACAAAATATAAGGACTCAGTAAATGGTGTCTGTATCAGATATAGAATGAGAAATCTGACAGCGACAGGCACTATAATAGAACAAAAATTGAAAAATATACCAAAAAAATACAAACTAAAGATAAACAATTGAATAATTAAAATGAATATATAATTCATTCTTACGCAAACAATTGGCCTTACCTTTGAGAATCATAGCTCGTGTTGTTCCCATTGTTTAAAAATGAATTAAATATTGTATGTATCTATCTTTTTTTTATTGTTAGAAATTATGTCAAATATGAATACTTCCTTGATCCACTTTTAAGTGTTATTTGGTGCCTGGTACTTATTTTAAAATGCTCAATCCTAAAAAAACGATGAAACGCGGAAACATTTTTTCTTTGAATCTTTTGCGTCAATTGAATATGAGAAATACATTTTAACTTAAATAACTTTACCATATGACATAATTGTTCTTTCTTCAAGATCTTCTATCTTTCAAGATAAAGGCTATGTTACTTATACTTGTAGATTTGTCATAAACATAACAAAGAATTTAATTATTCGAGATAATGTAGCTTTCATATTTTTAAGTAATTGCAACAAGGAAGAGACTCTCTAAATAAATATCAAGTCTCACTTGTACATATTTCAAAGTCAGCAATGACGTGTTAAAATGAAAGCATATACATGTAATCTGTTCCGGGAGAAAAGAGCAGCGACCCCCCCCCCCCCCAACCCGCCCCATGTATGAGTGAAATTACTTGTATAGTAATACGATATTTACTACATAGGATTCTGCACTTGAATCGTTAAACATAGAATGACTCCGTGAGTTTAGGATAGGTGAGACATGTTGAACTCTTCGTCATTTTCATCACTCTTGCAAATTAATAGTTTATTTCTTTGCAGATTAGGTTATTACTTTAACCACAAATTACCGATTGCAATTGGCTGGTTACTATGAAATCATCAAATTTAGTGGGGGCATATTTTCGTGGATGAATTTTACAGGTTCGTAGGGAAGTATTTTCGTGTATTCTTATATTTCTACAAATCTACAAAAGGAAATATGACTTTATTACCCTAATTTATGAATTCGTGGAGGATGTTATTTCGTGGATGAAAGTTATTGGATGGTAGTTATTCCCAGGAAGTGTAAGCATCAAAGGATGTTGCCTACCCCCCCCTCCCCACCCCTTTCCGAAATTCTCTTTTTTTTTTAACAAAAGCACGGAATACAGGAAGATTATTAGTATCCGCAGTGGTGGAAATTTTACAATGTTAAAAGGCCAAACACGCTTAAAAAGTAACATAGATCATTGAATTATTTCAGAATTATAAGCTCACCTACGGCGATAACTTCAAGAGACAGTACGGCGCATCTTATCAATAAACCGACAAAATTGTCCGATCGGGTTCGGTATTTTTATACTACTCATGAATGTATAAACTTTCAGAAAACTACAAATTTCTCCTTGAAATATATCTAATTACTTCTTTAAAATTACTAATTACCTATCACATATTCACATTGCAAAGTGTTACGGGGTTCAGCCTTATATAATACTACGCATGCGTATTTACTGTAAACAAAATACACGCAGGGCTCGCGGGGGTGTTAAGGAAGCATATGGGCAATTTAGCGTCTTATTTTGACTGTTATATTCAAAATCGTAAAATTTAATAATTATTTTGAATAAGATCAAACACTTAGTATTATCCTTTAAAATAGATGTCAGTGCAATAAAATCGGGTTGTACATAACTGCCACATTGGTGCATTATCACGTGACAACTATAAATAGCTTACGTATATTCCTTAACATAAAATGAGATAGAACAACACTACCCCGCGGTTTCAAAAATAAAATAAACGTAACAAGTGAAAGCAAAACATTTTAGTTTAATCAAAACCCCTGCTAGAATTCTATGTTCTTCCTTATTAAAAAGTTGTTTATCCGGTTCTCGAAAAACCTTCCCAACTTTTTATAGTTTGCACGGAAAACGGCAAATTGCATCAAAACAACACACAACATGGGATTCTAGCAGCTATTTTCAATTTAAGCATTGATCAAACTAACGATACGTATAAAATTTTAAGTTCAATATATACGGGGTAGTGTTGTTCTAGTCGGATTTTTATATCGTAAACAACAACAGAGGAAAGCCTGGCCGAGAAATAAAAGCAAATTTACATACCTTTTAGCGAATGATTGATAAAACTAACATCTCCCCAAGTATTCTTATGTTCAATTCTTAATAAATCACACCACAATACTTTATTAGAGTTCTTAGATTAGTTATATTTTGAATATGTTTACAATGTTTTCCGATCAAATTCACACGACATTCAACTTTTAGTCATGACGTCATCAATGTGTAAATCTATGTAATACAAACTAATTTCTGGAAAAAAATTGTCTTCAGTATTTTTTATTTGTTTTTGATCTCCGTTTCGTTGCTTAGATATTTGAATTTGTACATAATAACTAAGATTTGTGATTTCACGGAATTACATGTAACTCAGATTCCATATGCTTCCTTAACACCCCTGCGCTCGCAAAGATTCTCCTGGACATGTTTGTTGATATGTACATGAATGTCTTTTCTACTTCTCAAAGGTAATAACTGGTTAAAGTTTTTAAAATAACCACAATTATTATTTTGTAAACATGTATTTTTCGTGTTTATCATAGGAGTTGCTACAATATAAATTAATTTTTGTAAATGAGGTCCCTTGAGGGGTTATTTGACATATTTATGTCTGTTCATTTTAAAATAAACCGAAATTGGTAAACCAGTTTTGAAATATCGAGGAAGTGAGGATGTGTTCCATTTAGAGAGTCCCTTTAACCTCGTATAACCGTATGAACGTAGTCGGACGAAGATCTTGTAGTTTTCAGCACATGTCAATTACTGTCAATCAAAGTCCACGTGGTACAAATAAACGATATAAGATTTTCCCTATTTGTTCGACCCTTAAATTTCCAGAAGCTCCTACTTACGTTAATTAAGTATGTGAAAGGTCTTTTTATGTATTTCAACTCTTACAATCAACGTTATTTCCTAACGTTAGAATGGTAATTCTGAAGTTATTCACACATATGTTTTCAGCTGTACTTTCTCTCTAAGTGAGCTTTAAATGTATCCGTTGTCTTTTGTCGTCTTCGTTGTTGTCATTTTAAATTTTTCACATTTCATTTTCTCCATAAGCAGTGGGCCAATTTCAATCAATTTGGTACAAAGCATTTATAGGGGCTTTTAAGTTTGTTTAACTAAAGGTCCGGGTCCCCTTTAACAGGAGACAATAATTAATTATTGAAAATATGTTAGTGTTTTTCAAAACGTTTTTTTTCTCAAAAACCAATTGGGCAGAAAATCTGTAACTTGTGAGGAAGTGTACATTCAAGCTTGTTTAAATCATGATCCATGGGGGTAGAGTTGGCAATAAAAAGGGCTTAGGCGTGAAATTTTTACTTTGGAATAAATTGAGAAACTTTATAAAATCTTATTCCTGAAACATTAAAAAGAACTCAATAAAGTTTTCAAGATATTATACATTTGATACCATATGTATCAAGAAAGTCTTGAGCTTATCTTATCAGTTATGACTATAATCACTCAGTGAGCGATGTGGCCCCTTGTTAATTACGGTACTAAGGGTGGGTGTATTCAAAATTTAAAGGGAAAAGACTCTATCTAAAACAAAATCCAAAACATTTATAAATGATAACGATAATAACCTAAGCAGAGTCTACTAAATAAGCACTTATTTTTTATTCTTCATATATTACAATGAAATGCTTATCATTTCAAAAAAAGAGAGAGAGTAATTGAATGAATAAGTATTATACTATTTGCTTTTATTGTTCTCTAACAGTGGTATACCGGGTAGGAGATACTAGGAATGAAAATATGGGCTGAAAGTCGAGTACAGACTAGAACATACATTACAGTGTATGATCATTATCCTGGTGTAAGTACAAGGGAAGAAAGGCTTTACTAGGGATTTGTGAAGAAGATGACGGAAATCCCTAATAGAGATATGGTAAAAACACATACTAGGTTTATATTAGAAAAATGGGGATATTCCTACGGACAGGAGTTTTGTTTTTATTGCTGGAGTTTTTTATGACATTTTCTCAAATCTGCCCTTATATGTAGTAAGATCTATTACAGGGCTTTTTTCAGATGATTGACTATCACCAAGTGTCATGAATCTATCCATTACACCCTGATAAAGAAAATCAAGCTAAATTTTTCAAAATATAATTGATAAAATGGATATGCATTCATTCTATATTGATATTTAAAACCCTAACTCTCATTCTGATACCGTTTGTGTCATCTCAGACATACTAGTTGTTTGGGTAGTGTTGTTATATCTCATTTTATGTTACGGAATATACGTTAGGTATTTATAGGTGTCACGTGATAATGGGGCAGTAATGTACTACCTTTTAAAGTAGATCCAGTGTTCTGTGATGTCATACTTTTTTGTAAAACATTGAACTCTTTAAAATTTGTGCAAGATAGTTTTATTTATTTTATGTGAATATAATCACATGGATGTAATTAGAAATACTGTTAAATTCAAGATAGTTTCACATCTTAATTTTATCCTAAATTTCCAATTGTTTATACATTTTATCGATGCTAAGGGGAAACGACTCTTTTTCTGACCTTTCTTTCAGTTGTATGTCTAAATGCTATAGTTTTTCTTATCCCAACTATTAATTTCAAAATATTTTTGTAGTTTTAGTTTTCTGATGAAGTTGACAATAAAATTAAACAAGATAAACAAATTTCTGCCTACAAATAGTTTACTTTTAACCAAAAAACACGGTTTTATGATGCTAGAATATGCTTTAGTTTATGTTTATCTGGTATCTCAAAAAGTGTGATGACATATACATTTTTTCTAACAATTCATGAAATTTAACTCTATAACGGTGAAATCAGTTTGGTTTTTCAACTTTCATCAGATAATTTTTCGAGTATGGAGTTACCTTAATCGTATTCGAAATAGTTATTTAATTTCACGATTTTGAATATAACAGTCAAAATGTCAAAATAAGACGCTAAATTGCCCATATGCTTCCTTAACAGCCCCGTGTGAAAGTTCAAAGTCAGTAAAGATCATTTAATTACTGTTAAAGTAAATCAGTACTTTAGCCAAAAAAAAAAACAAACCCAAATCGTCTCCTATAGAAATTTGAGTCTGATAACATCATGATCATCATGATTATTTCGTGCACTCCGCTAATTTTTAGGTCGCTGTAGGTTTCGAGCAATTGATAAACGGGGCGTGTCAGTTTCTATAAGGTTTATGAATAAGCTAAAGTTTCAGTAAGAAATGGGGAGAACCATACTCGGTATATATAAATATATATTTATAATGTTCATTGTCATAGAGACCAGAACTGTCCAAATTCCAACAGAAGCTGTGATCAAAATTTATCTTTTGTCCAAAGCGGAAAAATCAAATCCCCCGTTCGCTAAAGGCGCATCTCCCATACCTATGGTGACTTCTTCGAATTCGGGGTTGTATACGGTGAGAAATGTGTTTTAAGAATTAAGAAATGAAGAAAATCATTTTTTTATTGATCGACGTATCAAAGAAAAAATTGAACGGAAAACTTTTTCATCAATGCGCTACGCGCATTGATGAAGTTTTCCGGTCAATTTTTTCTTTGATACGTCGATCAATAAAAAAATGATTTTCTTCATTTCTTATCATTTAATAAAACATTTTCAAATAAAAAAAAATGTGAAGTGTCATTGATCAAAAATGTAAATAATGTAAATGAAGCGGCGTGTATGAATACAAAACAACAACAGCAACAATATTCAAAATGGATTCGCCTTCAGCTAATGCAGAGCTACTGGGCTGAATTAAATGGATTAAACACAAATAGTGAGTTAAAATCTGAACCGGCTGAATTGAAAACGAAAGGAAAATACATGCGATAGCTTGTGATATCATTCACTGTGCAGAAAAACTCGTATTAAAACTAGTTTTCATGTGAGATCGCTGGAATATGCAACTGGACATAACCATTCAAGGAAAAGCGATCGTAGACGAAAATAGCTGATATGTCGACAAAGAATAGTATGTATACGCGACTTTTGTAAACTTTTTGGTAACTAGATAGCCAGTGATGTACTTAAATGGTATATATCTGCCGCTTAGAATTCACCGAAGGAGTTGATGCATTACTCATAGCTTTTCTTTACGACGCTTATTTTGATGACCGATCATCTACGTGTGTAAATTTCAAAATTTTCGTTACCAAATTTGAACAGCAGTGTTACGTGAAAGTTTATATGCCTATATGTTCGTTATAATATTGAAATCCTTAAAAGGAACAGCCAGCCTCGCTGTAAATGTTGATTGATCTCAAGCAGACGAAATCACGAGAAGACGCTTAATTTTTTATTTTGTGAATCAAACAAAGTGTTTTGTTTATTTTTTAAGGTTAAACTTTCAAGTTTTTATATTCACAAGTTTGCATTTTGTTTGCTGACAATAAAACAGACACAACTTTACATTTTGTTCACAGTGTTTATCTTGGAAATTCCCGTTCTATAAATAGTGTTAGATCAGAGCAGTTGAGAAAAGTAGATCCGGCGAAAATTTTATTGATGCAGGTATCAAAGAAATTTTTCAACCAATCAGAAGCGCCGATATCTCATCAAACGAATAAATATTAAATAATTGCGAAATCAATTTGTTTTCATAATAAGCAACAGCAATTATTCTTCATGGACTGATTTTACTTTAGACTATCCGAGGAATTATAAAATTTACCATATCGATTAAATGAATGTATTTATTATTTATAAAAAAAAACAAAAAACGAAAATGGTAGAAAGGCTGTAACAGGTTGTGCTGACAAGAGCCTCTATGGACAATTTCTTTTCAAGTACAATCACAGGGATCAAGCCTGTTTTAACATTAATTTCAATGTGACCATAAATAAAGAAGGGGTCAAACTCTGACCCAGATAAAAAACTACCAGCTCGCTTCAGAAGCCTAATGAATCAATTATTTTTTACAACACTTGCAATATGCATGCATTTTTCAGAAAAACTAATGTATAAGATACACTCATGCCGAATTTCAAGTTGATGGGTCTTAAAATAGCGGAGATATACGTCATTATTCTCTCGAAGTCGCCAGTTTATATTTACTCAGACATTTACCGGTCCAGAGCTCACGATGAGATATTGCCACCGACAACAGCAGTATTGCAACAAGTCGAGAAACATTCGCACTAATCTTTTAAAATCTCACATCAAACGCACACTACTTACATCCTTAAATTCCGATAAAATTCCTTAAATACTCTCCAAACTGAACTTTTATTCTGCAGCCACATCAACCTCTGACCACTCCGGCCATTGCGATAGAAAATGATAAACTCAGTTCCATTGGTTAATATTTCTGATTGTCCAATCAGAATCAGTCTTTCTCGAAGACGTCAAAATGGCTGGCCCTGTCAAAAGTCAATCTATATATTAAGGTAAATTTGAATTACCTTAGAAAAGCATTCAATATCCAAAAGAAAATTTGGCATTAAATTTTATGGCATTTGGTGTAAGAAAAAAGTGGCAACATTGAATCTTTCATGCATAGTATATTATAGGCAGTATTGGCGTTTATAAAATACTGAAATCTAATGATATATTATGGAATTTTTTTTAATTGAGCTGTATTTGTTTCATATTAAATCTATTCTTTATATATTCACTAGTAAGATAAAACGTTAATATTCCTTATCATATTTTTGATGAATTTAAAAAAAATATCATTACTTCACAATCCATGTTTTTTTTTTTACCAGCATGATTTGCAAATGTTCTTTGGAGTTACATGTACAGTAACTTCTCCAAACGACTTATTCATGTCAATTGCAAAGTATTTGAATTCAATTCTAGCGCTTTTGGATTTAGCTAAATCATCACCCACCCGGTTTGTATGAATCTAAAACGAAACTGTGATTGAAATTCTTGGAGAATCATATGCTCTATATCAAAATGACTAATTACTCGAAATAAGAAAAGAATTGTAAACAGCTTTGGAAGATTGTTTTAATAATTCACGCTTACTTTTATTTATGATAAAAGATAGGTTTTAAATAGGAAAATTGCGAATATCAACACTTGATAAGAATGAAACAACATCTTGATAATTGGATGTCCTAAAGTCTAACAAAACATGAAACATACTCAAAATACTAAACAAGTATAAAAGAAACACTTCAAAACGTACAGAACATTGCATACACCTTCTAAGAAAACAAATTTAGCCTATATTTATGTACGTGTAATTTAAGCTGTTCTGTATAAGACCTGCATCATGTACATATCTAATATCTTTACAGGATTTGAATTTGTAACGAAAATACAAATCCTTTAAAAATACAGTTAAAACTATAATTCAATATCTGCTTTAAACATATACACAAAAGTAATTTACTAGTAGTATTCAATTTTTGTGGTGTACATATTAATATTTTGGCAGTCTTCAAAACAACGCTTCATTAAATGAAGTATTGATGTAAATGGGTTTTAAGGTTCAATATTCATTCGTAATATTATCACAGACAAAGACAGCTGAAAATGTAAATATTATACTTTAATGTCGGGATTGTTATCAATAATAAACAGGTTGTGTATCTGTACTTTTTCTCATGGGAACTTTTCAAATAAGCATACGTACATCATTATTTTTTTTTTTTTTTTGAGAAAATTCAGTACAAGTAAATAGATGTTTATAATAGATTTATATTATCATGAATTCTCATAAAACAATGCGAACGTTTTAAAACCAGGAATATTTTTTCCGGGACTTAATCTGTTAATTTATAAAACAGAAAGTAATTGCATTTTAAATTTAATAATAAAGCACGTGGACTATCGGCTCAGTTGATCTGGGAACTCATATAAGGTTGATGTTTTTGTCATTATCCTTCTAAATGCATTTATCTCCATTAAACATTTGAAATATTATTCCTTATTAAAAACCAATTTTAAAGCAAAGTTAGCATAATGTGTTTACACTTTAAAAAATCTAGGTCTACACCTAAAATGAGTGTTACAAAAGCTACGCGGCTTTGTTAAGACTGCCCGAAGCTAAATATATAACGGAAAATGATACTTTTTTAATTATCGAAAAATACTTTAACTGAGCGAGTTTCTTTACACTTTTATTACATAAATTAATAGTGACATCTAACACTATATTTGATGTATTTTTGTGACGTCATATATTTTTCTTAAGCACGTGACGGGTGTATTCTAACACGGTAAATAATCTATAACAATCGCATCGGCGCAAGTGAATAATGACATTAAATCAAAAATATTTTTATGAAAAATCCTTCGATAAGTAATTTATTTTCCAGTTCTTGCTGGGGGTTCAATTAAATATTTCGTTTATTTGAAATATTGTCAAAACATTTCGCACCGCCATCGAAATTAGGCACATTTTTTACCTTTTAGGTTCGATTTACACAAAATCGGGTCAATCGGTAGGTTTCCCCCAGCAATTGCAAGATTCACATTGGTACTTATTTTCTCTTCCGATTTCACGTAAAATAAACTAAGATTGTTTTTATCTTTCACTTGCGCCAAGCCGTTTTTTATATGCATATACATAGTACCATTCATTAGATTACACGTAGCAGGGGGACTCTGAAAACCATTAGTTTATGAATAGTTATTTACCTATTACGAAGCTTAAAAACTGTTTATTTTTTTTATACTCCATATCGGTGATATTGAATTTAGTATCACTAGTATTTACAACAGTGTCTATGTAAAGGAATGAGGCGGTTTTATTATGCACAATGAATATCACTTATTACGTTACGATACGTTCCCTAAGAACGATCGAAAGGAATGCAGATCGTGACGTCAAAGTTAACTATGACGTCATATCTTATGAAGAACAGACAAGTAACTTTCGACAGATCACTGTGAAATTAATAGGGCAGGAAAGCGGAAACGCGTCATAACACGAGCTTTAACGAGAATTCAGCCGTTGGAGATAAACAAATACACGTGGTTTTGTAAATGGCATTTTCGATTCTATATTGGCTGAACTATGTGTCCGGCACAAAAAAAACTTCAACAAAAATCAGAGCTGGCGGTCAAAGCAGATCATGTTTTGAAGTTTTGTTTTGACCCCGAACTAAATCACGTCCAGGGTAGAGTCCAGGCGAGTATGAGAGATCGGAGTTACCATGTCAATGTAAGTTCACGACTTTCTGAATCATTCCCACTCTAATAAAATCAGTAGTAATATTGTAGTAAGATGTTGACTGAAAGTATTTAATTAATCAATGTAGATCACGCTGGGAGAAAATAACACAGTTGTTGACGGTATATGTGACTGTGTGAACGGCCAAGACAAGTGCCACCACAAGGCGTCTATTCTTTTATATGGTTATAGTGTTTTTAATTAAAGAAAATATATATGCACATCTAGTCTAGTTTATCTTTTCAGTTGAATAATATATGTAATAATCTTGATTGTATTTTACTTAGATATAAGAATGTCAGCAAAACAGACGTGAGAGCTTCTTGGATTCAGCATCCAAAGCGAGCTCCATCAAAACAGACACTACAATGGAGGAACTATTTCCACCCCCACCAAATATAGCCAAATACAGGTATGTATCAAGTCATGTTAAATTTAAAATAAATGAATTAACAGGAATTATGAGTTTTCACAAAATTTGTTTCACATGGCATTACATGCAGTTGTATATCATAATACATGTACAATGTACATGTATACTGTGTACAGTACGTGTAGCCATTGATAAATCTGGTTATTGTATCCTAACATCCTCAAATGTCCAGCCGTAAATAATATCTTTATAAATCTACGACTGACTCTAACATTTTTGTTGATTATGAAAAATGCAATAAAACTTAATTTAAATAGTGACCATGAACCTAGAAAGTTTTAAAAGCATGACTGTTTAATCGATAAAACTCCTTCTTAACTCAAAGAGATTATTTGGTTTTTGACCGGTCATAAGAATATTAAAAAGATTTTCGTGTGAAATGGGAATTGAATATGACATATAAATTGCCATATACCATGATGATAATATACATCAATTCTACCTTTGATTATTTTATCTAATTTCTTTTGAAACTGAATTGCGCTCTAAGACTTCCTATATTATTTTTTTTTTCTAATTAACATTTTTTGCAATTTTAAATCATTGTTCATGAGTATTACAATTTCTTGTAATTCATTTTCTTTTGCTTGATTTTTATAAGTCCCCTACCAGTTTCACCAGAAGGGACCATAGCTTTCCTCTGCGTCCGTCAGTCCGTCCGTCCGTCTGTCTGTCCCACTGAAGTTTTCCAATTTTTTTTCTTTATGCGTTTGAGGAATAACATGAAATTCGCTTAACAGATTCAAAATGTTGAACTACAGATCAAGTTTACACTTTTGGAGCGTCTCGTTGACATGTTTTCGAGAAAATTAAATTTTAATATCCCAATTGTTTAATGTTCGGGTTCGTTATCGGGTTCGGTGTGTATTGAATAAACGAGGAAAGTATGTAGTCAGTAATACTATCGTGCATTACTTGTACCATTCCTTTAATTGTTTCTAACAAACAAATAAGTTCTGTAAAATAGTGTCAAGCATTGCGTTGTAAATTTAATCAACAGGGTTTTTTGTATTATTACAATCGGGTTCGATATCGGGTTGGTCTGTTGATTCGGGGTTAAGAAGACGGGGGAAGAAATGATATTCTGCATAACGGTGCATTGTTTTCACAAATTTCTACCAGCAAATACTAAATTGACTTGGCGAAATCACAGGAGATAAAATATAGAGTATAATTTTACTCATTGTTTATTTAATTTCCATATCAACTATGTGGTTTGAATTTCCTCTGTTCATTTATCTCTGATTCAAGCATAACATCTCGTTTATAATAGTTTTCAAAATAAATGTATGCTTTGAAGATTTCATAGAATAATAAAACCGGTAGGGGACGTGTATTGCTCATGCAATACTCTCAGAATGCTTGTTTTTAATTGGAAATTACATATCTAGTTGGAATATAAGAGGTTTAAACCTAATATAGTCAGCCTTTTATTCGGCAATCATTATCTGGTATTCTAAATATATAGCTAAATATTATATAAAATGACCTGTATTTCTAGATTTGAACTTCACATCCCAAATATAAATGCATTTGATCACTTTTTTTAATCGCTAAAAAATACCATCTTTGGGGAACCAGGTGATCTCTGCAGATGAATAAACAATTATCGTTTATCTTTTTATACTTTGTTTTAGAAAAAATTCAAAAATAATGTTGCGTTAATCATACTTTTTATTGTTTAAATGACTATTATTCTTTTGTTATGAATGTTAGTAAATCAATATAATAAGGAAACAGATACAAAAACATTAATACGTATTATGACTAAATAAATTAAAACATCACAATTTGTTCTCAATATCTGATTTGTCTTGCTGATTCAATGCTGATAACGAAACATTGGACAAACCATAGACGTTTTCAGACAGAATGATTTGTTCTTGGTGTAGATGATCGTACGTATCATTATTATCAACCTGTTGATCTCTATATGGACATTGACGGACTGAGTTGTCGTAAAGGTTTCTAGTATCATCATTGCCCTCTTCGTGATACAGTTCATCATATATATCTTCAAGTTCTTTTGTGGAAGAAGACGAAATTGACATTGAAAGTGCCACACTATAGATGTCGTCATACATTTGCAGTTGTTTTTGTCTAATCTGACCTAATGAGCATGCAGCTTTGTTTGGTTGCTTTCTGACACTCTGCAATTCTGACGAATTGTTGACATTTTCTGAATTTTCACAATTATTTTCTGCTCGAACATCCAAAGAGTTGTGTGAATATGCCTGTGTGAAGAGCTAGATAATTGTACGATTAGTTAATATAATTTGGTGTCCTTATAAAATATTTTATCTTGACATTCACAAACCTCAATTCTGATTCTATCACAGTTTGTGTCTTCTGAGTCGTCTGCAAATGAGTAGGTGGTGGTATTCCTTGTAGGCATTTGAGAAGAATTTGGACAGTCTAACCTGACATGAATTTAAAGATACCTATCAATAACTCAGAAATTAATAATGGTATCACTAAATTATTCCTACTCCGGCTTATCAAAATGCTTACATTGCGGAAAATATAAGAACAAGAGCCCATGGGGCCACATCGCTCACCTGAGCAACAATGGGCGTTTTAAAGATATTGTGCCATATGGCCCTTCGGTAGAATAACAAAGAATAAATATTGTAAAGTATTCCAATTTTACACTTATTTTTGCATACACGTAATCTTTGACATTGTACCTTCATGAAATACTATTTTTTACCAGAATAAGAAAATCCTAGGCAAGATATAAAACAATTGGTAAGGGTACACTGTTAAGTTGTTAACTTCCAATTCCCTTTAATTTGTTCTCGCCCCTCCCTCCCCCACTTTATAAAGCGATCAAATTATATGCGAGAAAATAGGTACATTTTCTTCCTCAACTACTTACGATATTTTTTATTAAATATTGTATTATTCACACTCGTGTGACTTTTATAGATTTACTCACACTTGATTGATGAATACACTGGAATGAAAAATGTTGTCACTTGACAAAATAAAGAGCTATAAAAATCACTGTTATAATTTTGACAGGGACATCACTCTATTTTACAAGGGCCCACCCATTATGTTCATCTTTATTCAAAAATAACAAATGGCTACACACCAGGATAATTTTCTGCTGTAATATTTTCTTAGGAATAGCGTTAATTTCTCTTTCACAAGAGCACAATTTATTTTTCAAAATGAATCATATACATGTGTATGGCTAAATATTTCCGTCAGCGATATTAAACTCTATTTAAACTGAATAAACTCGTGATAATGCTTATGAGCATCTCAACAAAACACATTGCATTGATCTACCATTGCGCAAAAGATCATATAGAATTACCGATGAAGAATGAATTGTATAATAGTACTTTGTTAATACATCAGATTTTGCTTAATCTGCGCAGGTAAACAGTTTTCTGTCTGATTTGCCGAGGTCTGTTTGATTTGATACTTAAATATTACAAAATACAGGTGATAGTTCCAAGGTTACAAAGCATAAATAATGAAAACGAAACGAAAATCAAAACAAGCTTATACCACCGTCATATGTGAAAACTGTCAAGTTGAACGCATTGAAATATTTAACCTCAATTTACTTCACAAAATCAGCACCAATGTATTTTGCATGTTTCAAAGATTCCCTTAGTACGCGAACTGTTGCACAACAAGCAAATTTTTTTTTTCAGATCGACCCGTTTATGATATGTCGTGGCTGCTTTAAACAAAGAACCTTGTTTTCGAAGTATGGAAGACAAGTCTTGGTAAAATAGGCTTACTCGGGTCGGGGCAAAATTAAAGCCGGGGCAAATTGGCATTCGACAATAAATTCCAAAATACGTATTATTTTTACAGTAATATTTACAGCGAATACAAATATACTGGGCTGTAACGATAATTTTAACGAGATTGGCAGACTATTAACTGCCAGTCTTTTGTTTTGCCCCGGCACGGCTTTGCCTACCCATTTTACCAAGAATCATGAAAAGCCGAACCTGAAGCTTTAAACTGATTGAAACACGCCTTTCCTTTCTTATTATTTTCGTATTAACTCAGATTTGAAACAGAATTGGCCCATCATCTTTGCAATTTATATTTTCCTTTCCATAGGGATTATTTATGCTAAATTATATTGAATTCGACTCAGTAGTTCTTGAGAAGAAGATTTTTAATAATACATCCCCCTTTTTCTAAAGTTTTGAGCTTTGAATGAAGATCGTTCTTTCATTTTTGGAATTTATTTTGCCTTCCTATATGAATACTTTGTGCCAAATTTGTTTGATATTGGCCAAGCAGTTTTACAGAAGAAGTTCAAAATGTAAAAGTTTACAGTCGGACAGACGGACGAACGGACAGACAGACGACGGACAAACTGTGATTAGAATAGCTCACTTGTGCTTTCAGCTCTGGTGAGCTTGTTTGTGTTTTTTGAATATAAATGCTTATATAAACAGATGAAAACATTTTTTTGAATAAGATCATTACCAGCCATTTTTTGCGTTATATGGGAAACAAAATGTAAAAGGACCTTGCAAATCAGCAATTTCGCATTTCCTGCTAACTAACAAAACCAAACTATAACTTAACATAGTTAAAACCAACTACATCTTTTTTATAGTAATATGATTTACTATTATTTTTTGAAACGTAAATTTAATATCCAGATGCCTTACAGGTAGGGCAAGAACAAAGGGGATGTAAATGTATTATTTAGATCTATATTGTTATCATTGTTATCTGGTAACAAACACAAATCAAAATTATGTTTTAATGCAAAAGGTATATAAAATAGGGAAACACATTTACCATAATAATAGTTCTAAACGCTCAGCGAAGCTGATAGTCAAATTTGCAAAGTCCCCCCCCCCCTCTCGCTCTGTTTTGTCCAACAAATAACACAATTATTACGATTTAATGCAACTATATCTGATGCGACCAAAGTTCGGTTGTGTGCTAACACTTTTCTTTTGATGAAAAGCAGGTTTGGAAAATAATTTTTAAAAAACGGCTTATAATCTTTCAGAGGTACACTAATTTGTTAGATTTAAAATAGAAAAAAGTCACATAACTCTACAACATATTTGAATGAAAACAATAACATCTATATATTATACCTGTATGAATTAGGTTTTCTTCTTTTCAATCCCACAATAAAACCAAATAATGAACATGCAACAACACAAAACACCATCCCCACGGCTGTAAAAAGGTATGAATTCTTTTGTTCTAAGCAAAATGGAAAAATGAAAGATGAAAGGAAATGCCAATAAAATCTATATCATTACAACTAACAATTTACTTAAATCAATAATCACAAAGAATAAACTTTCATGTATTCAGAAAATAAGATATATTTACTGCAATTCATCAGAGCTGTTTTTAAAGAATAAGACTGAACTTACTATTGCATATGCATCCTTTATCCTTTTTGCTTCCAGAGATTCAATCAAATTTGACCAAAATTATTTTTTAATTCACCAAATGAAAATAAATGTTATTTTATGTTCTTAACTGATGTAATGGATTGAACTTAAACTATAAGATTATTTTTTTCATGCTAGGGGACGAATTTTTTTTATTCACCAATATTATTTGCATTCATACAAAACGTGTCTATTTTGGAACAAACTGAAACAAAAGGTTGGTTTTTAAAAATAGGGAATACTACATTACAGCATCTGTGTTGAGGGCCAAGGGCCGGTATTAGTCGAGAGGTGAGTTGGATGTTATACATATTTTGACATTATTATATGAATAACTCGGTTTTTATGTTTGAAAAAAAACACTTTATCTAGGTTTATCCTTAGCTTCCAATGGCATAATTAACGAGTAAACTGAATTAAATAGATAATTTATTATAAAATATGTATCATATACAATACACACTTATAAATCGTGAATTGGTGTAACGTTAAGTGTGATACAGATTTTGATATAAATTGTTGTTTTCAACATTGATTTGAATCAATAACCTTTCTGTTTAGCTCAGATGTATTGTGAGTCTATAAATATTTTTGTTTTTGTTGTACACGTTTCTCAACATTACTGTTAAATGAACTATTATATTCTTTTTTTAGATCCCACAGTAAAACAGTTTTGCTCATAAACATTTTGAAAAAGGATATTTCTTCCACTTCATTATTAAACTAAAGATGTTAAGGCGTCCAATTGGGTAGCAATGCACTTATATAACTCTATCTAAGAAATTATGCTTAATAATACGTTATGTTTTGCTGGCAAATGTGTTCCTAAAAAAAGACTGTTCCAATCACCCGTTTACCTTTATTACATCTGCAATCTTTTTTCTCCTTTACATCTTGATATTCACTTTCCGTAACAATAACAATCGTATCGTGACAACGTACTTTTTAAATTGATATTGTTTCACTAAAAGTTTACATTGCTATTTAATTATCATTTTATGATGATATATGGTAGCAAACAATCGTATCTATTATTGATTTACTTTTGTAGAGTGTTGTTGATAAATGGTATTTGGTGTTACATCTACAGAAAGATTTTAGCTGGTTTGGTTTGGAAGTGCAATTCTGTGCATCGTCTCTTCCGGAACACATCTGCTCCTCTAAACAAGACTCATTAAGTAGAAGTTCGGCTTTCATGAAGAGTAATGAAGACATGTTACAAAATAGTATGCGTGTAACATATATGTTTGATTTCAAAAAATAAAAGACAAATCGCAAGTACGAGACATTTTACATTTCTTTATCTTCCTTGTGTACATATTAATTACTTTTAAGAGACTGTTTGCTGTAAAAATGCTGTAATTAGCCAATGTATTAATTCAAATCATAGTCCCAATCAACTGAATGTAAACACATATTAGGATTAGCATTATTTTATTTATAACATTGGCAGTTATTCGCCATAGACGACATTATTTGATGTTCACTAACTTAAATCATAAGATGACAATTGCTTAAATGTTTGAAATTGTTTCATATGCCCTACTGATAATGATGAGTTATGACGAAATAAATGTTGATATTTGGTCATTACAACCCGAGGAAGTAATTTCCATTTAAAACGTCGGATCAAAGAAGTGTGATCAAAGTAAATTTTATGTTTATTAATTAAAAGTATATGCAACTGAATTCATTTTTTGCCTCGATTTTCTTAAATATAATGGTCATTTCACTTTTTACGTCGAATTTGTCTGCTACATAATATGTATTGTATGAAATGCGGATGTTCTGTTACTATAAATTGACAAAATAAGACATGAAGTTTCTGAATATTAGTAGTTTTAGATAAATTAAAAGCAATTACCTATTAGTCCTTCGCAAATTATGTTTAACTCCATTGATTGCAAATGTTCATTTGAGTGACATTGAGTAAAACTCTGTTCGAACGATTTGTTAACGTCAGAGGCAAAATAATTTAAATTGCACTTTTGTGATCTGGGCTTCAGCCAAAACATCTTGCACCAAGCTTGTGTAAATAGAGCAAAAATCTCCAGACTTTGTTGGACCTGAAAATTCATTTTCTTAACATAAAAATATTATGTGCAAAAGCATTATAGCTAGACATTATTACTAAAAAATGTTTGTTTTACAATTTTACCTTTCCCAATGATAAACTGTAAATTCCAAGGGTAAAAGCTGCATGCATTTTCACTTGAAATGAATGACACGACATCTTGATACTTGTATTTTCTGGTGGCACATAAAACATAAAACATAAAATAATAATTAAACATACAAAACACATATACGTCTAAAGTTCTATAAAAAAGTTAATCATATGTACATCAAATTGCTGATTTTAGTAAAACACTTACCCAGCGTAATGTAAAGCTGTCGTTTCTAATGCCTGAATAAAATATATAACCAACATCTTTGCAAGCATTAAATCTGCAGCAAAAACAAGATCACATTTTTGAATAAATATATAAAACGGTTAACTCTTTATCTTAAAAAAAAACATCCATATACGCAATCCAAATCTACCATAATTACGCACTCGAAAGTAATTAACAACAGCATCTAATTCTTGCAAACTGCATCTGTTTTTTTATAAGCTATCTCCCTTAATTAGTATTTCTATAATAAACAGGTGTTAAATAGTCATCTTCGTAAAGGATACTTTTCTTATTGAGCACCTATCACATCGAGTTTTGTTAGATGCCAAAAATTAAATACAGACACGTAATCCCAAGTCACATAGTATAACATGATTAAAAAATAAAGCATTATCAAAGATACATTTCTATCATAATCCTTTTCACCGAGTAATATGACTCAAGGTGAACCATTAGACTTGGGCGTGTCAATTCATCGGGCACAGATGCATTGGACTTTGGAATTCAAATCCAATTGCACTTTAGGGTCCTACATATTTGATAATATATCTGCAGAAAAAGTTCATGTTTCAGCATGATATTTTTTAGTCACAAAATAAAAATATTTGCGGAAATTAACACTTCTAATTTAATAAATTGATAATAGACATCGACGCCATTAGCTTTGAAGACGGAAGAGATACATAAAACGTAGATTATGTTTATCGTTTCCTGGATGGAGATCAATTTTCCCACACACTTATTTTGCTTATAAAAAGGATTCTACACATCATGGTAAAAAGTGTTCAAAACTGGTTTTTTTACAGTTACTTAATTCTTTTAAGTTTTGTCTAGTATCAATGTTTAATTACAACAAGAAGGTTATGTTGGCTATTACAAACTGAAGAACGCATATAAACCTGGACTGCATTTTGCAGTAAAACTGATGACAAAGTTATAAATGTTCCTGTAATGATCTCTGACTGGCAGAATTTATATAAAACGATTTGTTTACGTTTCGATTTCAGTTAATAAATTTTTAGCCAATATAATAAAACGTTGATTAGTTTGTGATTAATAAGCATTTAATACGTTGTTCCTTATTTCTATTGTTAAAAACAGTCCAGGAAAACATTAAATTAAAAAAAAATAATATCCTGCCCTGCCTCTAATATTCACTCTGATCCTCTCAATAGTACTTGACATGAAACATTTTGAAAGGACAGTATCCTGTTCAAATCCTATGCCTGGTGCCTATGCAATTTTAGCAATTCTATGTATTTTAGGTTAAACTTTTTGAGTGTTTAATTACGGTTTTTAACGTTAAAGTTCAGTTGCAATTTAATTAAACTGCGTCTAATTATGGATTTTTAGATTTATATGACGTATGATAATAAAATTCTTACAGTTTTTAGTAATTTATAATGTACAAATATGAATATTATCAAATCAAAACCATGTTACATGTGTGTAATATAGTCACACAAATTTGTTGTTGTTTGAAAACGCCATGGACTTGTAAACACGCATTTAGCAAGTTCATTTCCGGATAAAAATAAATTAAAAAGGGAAAAAACTACTTATGGAAAAGAGCCGGATCATATCCAATCGGAATAAACATATACATTTGTTGATTCTGCTCACAGCAGTAATCATCAAAGTTGATCATCAATCATTATACATGTAATTGAAAATTTGATTAATCCGTTGCCCTAACTCATAACTGGATAGATTTAGGATGTACTTCGAAATCTAAATTACTATTCTATGAATGAAATGTAAAACTTCGCGTCGGTTGACAATGGTTTTCTCAGGGTGTCAATTTTGACTGTTATCCTTCAAAACAGGCACATTTTTTTAACTGAATGTCTTAACTTAAAAGAATGTTTCAATGCTATCTATGACTTGAATTCCCCTTATGTTTGAAAAACAGGAATAAACAATACAATTTATTTATTTTCTAAAATTGTCTACAGATATATGTTCACTTTACTTATGAATGTCTTAAACCTACGAATCATATGATTCTTTGTAATAAACAATACAATAGAGACTAAGACCAAACGCAGCACATGGACTAAATTTTGTATATATCTAAACATATAAGTCATAAAATACTGATAATGGATATGTTACTTAGACTTGTAGATTCGTCTTAAAGACAACAAGTCTTTTAATTATTCTACTTGAAGTAGTTTTCCTTTTTTTAAGCAATTGCAAAAAGAAATAGATTGTCAGTTGTTATTTTCTTACTATTTGATAACAATTTGCCTTTTCTTAACTAATAATTATCTAAATTACTAATTATCAAGTCTCATTTATACATATTTTAAAGGTAGCAGTGGCATGTTTAAATGTACGCATAAACTGTAAGGTAACCTGTTCGGGGAGAACAGAGCAGCGACCCACTTACCCGCCCCCGCCCGGTGTATGAATGAAATAATATTTACAGTTATACGATATTTACATTTGACACCGCACTTGAATCCTTAAACATAGAAAGACTCCGTGAGTTTAGGATAAGTGACACAGGTGGAACTTATCGTTATTTTCATAACTTTTGAAATTTAGTACTTTTCTTCTATGCAAAGTCAGTTATTACTTTAACTTCAAATCAACACTTTCGATTATAAACTTCTAAACACTGTGCTGAAAATAATTATTATGCATGCATTTCTAAGCAAATATCTCAAAAGTTAAAATTGAGCGGTAATTTTCTGACATAATTAACGTATCAAAACATGTACATTTTTTTTTCATTGAGATTATGTATACTAGTAAATCTCAATACATGGAAATAACCATTTTGAGAAAAAAGCGTTTCACAGTGTGTTTGACATAACCTGATTTTATGCGTCAGTATTTCACATGGTGGTTATTCCTAGGTAGTGTACACAGCAACGTATGTTGCCTACCCCACCTCCCACCCCATTTCCGAAAATGTTTTGTTTTTGTTTTTTTTAAAAGCACGGAATATAGAAAGATTATCAGTTGCCTAGTTGTCGTGATTGTACTTTTCATAGTTCATCTTCTCCATAAGCAGTTGGCCAATTTCAATCAAAATTGGCACAACGCATTCATGGAAGGAAGTGCTTTCTAGTTTGTTCAACTAAATGTCCGGGTCGCCTTTAAACAGGAAATTATTAATAATTATGGAAAATGTGTTAGTATTTTTCAAAACTTTTTTTTCTCAAAAACCAATTGGCTTGAAAATCTGTAACTTGTGAGGAAGTGTATATTCAACCTTGTTTAAATCATGATCCAAGGGGGTAGAGTTGGCAACAAAATGGGCATAAGTGTGAATTTTTTACTTTGAAATAAATAGAGAACAAATTTTTAAAATGTTATTCCTGAAACACTAAAACGGGCCCAATAAAGAAATTGCGGAGAACATTTTGAAAATCTTTGCAAAAAAGATATACGCTTAAAAATTGTCAAGATATTTTATATTTAATATTACATGTATCAAGAAGGCTAATCTTATCAATTATGACTATAGTTGCTCAGTGAGTGATGTGGTCCCTTGTTAATTACGGTAATTAGGGTGTAATCAAAATTTAAAGGGAAAATGGTCTATTTGAAACAAAATACAAATCAATTAATTTTGATAACGATAATTACCTAAGCAGAGTCTACTAAATAAACATTTATTTTTATTTTACATAGATTACAATGAAAAGCCTATCATTTAAAAAAACCCGAAAGTAATTGAATGAATAAGAGTTTGTTTTGAATATTCTTTAACAGTCTTAGACCGGGTAGGAGATAAAAGGAATACACATATGGGCTTAACGTCGAGTACAGAGCAGTACATACATTATGATCATTATCAATGGAAGACAGTTTATACTAGGGATTTGTAACAGCGATGACAGAGAAGAAACAGAGGGAGATAGTAAAAACACATACTAGGTTGACATTAGAATAATAGGGGATATTCTTACGGACAGTTTTGTTTTTATTGGTAGGGTTTTTTATGACATTTTCTCGAATCTGCCCTTATATTATATGTAGTAAGATCTATTACAGGTTTTTTTTTCAGATTAACTATCACCAAGTATCATGAATCTATCCATGCACCCTGAAAAAGAAAATCAAACCAATTTCTTTTAATCTGAATGATAAAATGGATTTGCATTCATTTTATATTGATATTTGAAACCCTTACTCTTAGTCTGCTATCGTTTGCGTCCTCTAAGGCACACTAGTTGTTTCCTTTATTACAATTTGAAAGCAATAAGGAAAATCTATAGTTACATTATAATAACAATTGGTTGTGCTTTCTATATCAAATGCATAACTGATAAGATATGATTTAAATTAAGCAAGTTTAAAAATAAAGTATATGAAATTCACGCTTACTTGTTTAAGATAAATCATTTTACGTCAATAAGTGTACATGTACGCTCTAAAAAGAATACGTTAACATAATAAGCCTTACTAACATTAAAAAAGGTGAGACGTGATATCACAGGCTGCCTGTGATTCCTGCTCCTTGTAAATTACGAAGTAGGTAGAAGTATGATAAGATAAAATACAGGTCTGCTGCACACTTCAGTGCGTACAGTTGACTCCAAAAGCAATGCTCGAGTAAACCAAAAGTAAACCCCGACTAAGCCTAAAGTAAACCCAGAGTGGACCCAAATTTTCAAAAAGTAAACCCAGAAAGTAACCCAGCAAGCACTGCTCGAGTAAACCAAAAGTAAACCCCGACTAAACCTAAAGTAAACCCAGAGTGGATCCAAATTTTCAAAAAGTAAACCCAGAAAGTAACCCAGGGTTTAGTTGGGGTTTACTGTGGTGTTAGATTGGGTCTGATCGGTACTGTAAATCAAAGCATGTCTATTTATTGTAATAATGTTTAATCCGGTAATCTAGATGTCTCTTTTTATAGCGATGGCTAAGAGCCAGAAGGTCATTACTTCAAATAAAACAAGGAGTTGTTTGGTTTTGATAAATGTTGATAGGTTGTTATAAATATCATTTTTGTTTCGTCATTTTCAACCCAAATGCATACTAAAACGATATATTAAAAAAAGTTGGAAGTTTGGGCCTATCAAACAGACTCACGAACATGCAATATACAATGACATTAAATGTATCAAACAGACACACATATCACCCAATGAGAAATATGTACAAAACCGAAACACATTTATGAACTAAATCTTATGTACATGTCCCAAACAAACGAGTCAATAGCGACGAGAAGCACGATGACATTTAACTACATGTATCAAACAGCCACACATAAACATGAAAAAAAAATGACATTAATTGTCCCTAACAGAAAAAAAAACATTACATGGCAATTTAAAAATATGTAACAAACAGAAAAAAAAATTTACACAAAAAAAAAACAGCATTTAACGTGCATGTAACAATCAGACATGCATAAAACACACTTGTATTCTTACATGTAAATATACAAAAATAGACGTACATAAATTAAACATGTAGCAGTTATAAAGCATAAATGGAAAACCAGTCATTATATAATTATATTATAGTCAATCACTTTTAAAGTACATATCATTAATGAAATATATTTTATATTTTTTTGTATTTAAAACAAACGGGAACATTACATCTGATTATTTTTAAAACATTGTGAAGTATTGGCTTGATGTCATTTATACCTTATATATACCTTATCTAATGGTTTATTTACTGAAAAAAATGTTTGTACAATTGATCAAGCTTCATTGGTCTTAAACTTTCTACAAACTATACATTTTAATTCCAACGCAAATAAAAGTATGGGATGAATTTTCAGAAAATATCTTTATATCCCGGTTTTCAGAGTCTCAAAGATGGGCTGTTTTGGAAGCTAAAACATTGAATTTTTGCGAGATATATTTTATTTATTATTTAAATGCAAATAAAAGGGGTGGTATAGATGTTGAAACAAAGGTAAGAAAAAAAATCAAAAAAATTCGCGTATTTTCAGTGTTAGTTTTCTACTTGATAAAAATTTGTTATAACATGTATTTTAAAAGTTCTTGGTCTTACCCACACCTTTCATTCGGTATACCGAAAAAGAGGCTGGCCCTTATAATTAGGGAGTTAGAGGCGTCCAAAGTTTCATGTCAATAACTTAAAAAGGAATAAACATTTCTAATGCATTATTGAAGCAAAGTTGTAAAGAAATTAATTTTGAATCCTTCTATAGTATTCAATTTAATGTTTTCGTAATTTATAGTCAGTATTTGCAGAAACAATTGTTGTCAGTTTGGTTCATTTTTTTAGGGGGTGCGCACGTTTATGAGGTTATGAAAGGTCTTCTTGTAATGCACTAACTGATACATGTAGCGCGCAAAAATAATTCCACATAAAATTCCCAAATGTTTTTATACATATGTACATTTTCATTTCGTAAAGATAAACCTCTTTGACCTTATATTTGTTGTTTGTTTCATAACTGTCCCCTGTCTATATTTAAATGCATTACGAGACTCAGGTAACCGATCGATAGGAGAATCGCTAGCTGTATTCAGGCCGTCGCCTAGACGACAGTGCATGTGCTTGTAGAGCTGGACGTACACGATTAACGCCCCACTGTGTTACTGTAACAGAGACATTTTGAATTGTTTCAGTACTGGGAGTTGTGTTAATAAAATGGTTCCAATGCATGGTAATTGAACTCAACTTTTCTACAATACGTATACACGGCCGTCATATAAAGCACACTGTGTATTACTGACATGACAAATGTACGCTGGCAATTTAAACGAACGCGGGATTGCTCCCGATAGAACAATTCTTTTAAGGCAAAAAAAAAAAAAAATACTGATTTGCGATGGATATAATATAATTATCATCGTGGAGATGATTTTAAAAAGTGAACTTAATATTCGTATACGATAATATTTGAATCTAAAGCCGCTAGTTTTAAGTTACGGTTATTAGGGATATTAATTATGACTTGCCCCGCGTTTCAGGTTTTTTACTTGCAAAACCTCTACAAACGAAAATACCAAACAACCTTCAGCAGCAACTTATAAATTATTTATTCCATACACAATTCTAAGGTAATTAAATAAATTTTATAAATGCTTTATACTTGTATTCGCTATCTTCCATGGAAAAAGGTGGCTTGGAAAAAATGTTGTTCAATGCTCATCTAATACGCTGTAGCCTTAGCAATCAAAAATGATTAACAAACTGTTTATTGATAAATTGACATATCAACAAAAATTCAGACCCGCAATGTGTTTTCTTACAAGTTCTATCAAACGTAGACGCAATGACTGAATTCTTTACCGTTTTCCGTCTGGGTTATTTTGAATTACGTGTGTACGTTATGTGTAGCCATATAGATGAACACTTTAAGTGTTTAATTTTTAAAAGAAATTGTGTACATGCAGAGCAATGCAATCCTAGGACAATTAAATTCCAACAATGTATATGGTGAGGCCGGTCAGACTGATACTGGTTCTGCTTGTTCTACAAACAGCAAATGTAAGACGAAGTATTTGGGTGTTATATTTTAAACAAATATAAGTATTGCTTTCTTAAAAGCTTGCATTACTCAACAAAGTATTTTATTGGAATCATTCTTAGTTACCTTAGCTGCATATATGTACCGCTCGCTCTGTATCCCGGAAAAATTGACTACCATCCGAAATTTTTCATACAAGATCTACAGACTTGCAGCTAACATTAGCTGTTTATAATTATAAATTCATTAAAAAGACGCGCAGAATCAAGTGGTAATATGTCGTTTGATATGGGATTTATGACGTCTATTTATATTGTTTTCATTAAAATTATTTCATTATTTCAAGCTTGTGGGTGGAATGAAATCAGTTTCACATGTTATATGACATACAGATGTCCTCTTCCCACTTTTTCTCGAAGCAACTATTTTTATAAAATTTACATAAACAAATTGAATAATCATGGAGATGCCCCCCCCCCCCCCCCCCCCAATTTTGGTAGATGTAAAAAACATGGTATGAAAATCATGAAATTATGAGTGAAATTTTGAAAATTTTGGAAAATTCAAAAAAAAAAATCTTTTTTTGCTTGTCAAGATTTGTTGGATGAGTTTGCCCCCCCCCCTACTTTCAAAAACGATGCTACGTGCTTGGAAATTACTCATTTCTTTATTCCCCTCTTTAATAAACAAAACAAACTAACTAACATAACCGATCTAGATAAATATAATTACATGTATCAAAAATAAACTTAAAAAACAAACTACACATTCATCCTTTACCCACAATATTGCCTTTTCGATATTTGTCATCGTTGTAGACCCGTGTAACAATCTGTTAAGTAGGTGCTTGCACGAAAAAGAACCCCTTGCTGATCTACATTTTCATTAACGCATACAAAGAAAAAATATATTTTGATTTATTTTGATTTTCTTTTGATGTAAAAAAAAAAAGAGAAGAAATTGGTTCTTAGTCTCTCTTTATGCCTGTTTGTTAAAGGTTAATCCAAGTTCATTTTGAATATCCTTTTGAAATTTAAAGAATGCAATGTAAATTTTTTTCATGCAATATTTCGGATAAAGCAATGAAGAGTTGTTTCTTGAAATTTTATTAGACCATAAAATTGAAAAATGCTAACATTGAAAATTGTGCCCGATTTCTTTCTTTTTTTAAGGTAAAACTTTATTGATTTAAAAAATGATTCTTTGAGACAAACAAATTGACATAATCAATAAGAGTTTGACAATCTCTAACTGCAGGTCTGTAGCTTTTAGTCAAAAAAAGAATCGGATGGACGACCTAGGACACAGATCGTCCATCCGAATTTCTTGAAAATTGCCATTATTTTCGTACGCGGACGCAACACCCATCGAAACTAAATGGTTCGTATCTAAAGTTTTAAGTTTTAACTGCTTTGAAAGGTAATATTGGTTTTCTGATACATGTAATTATGAACATGAATAATTAAATAAAAATGGTTAAAGTTACAGTAAAATTACCGGCATCGATCTTCTCCGTGCGCGGATCTAGAAGGGGAAGGGCTCCAGTCCCCCCCCCCCCCCAGCGAAATTTCTTTCAATTACGTGTACATTATAAACTTACCAAATGTGCCTCGGACATCCCTTGGCAAACTCAAATAACCGTCTGACTTTTCAACCCCCACCCCGGAAAAATTGTCTGATCCGCGCATGTTCCCCCTCCTCGAAATACAAAATTATTCTTCAAAACCCCTTGTAAAATTTCCAGGATCTCCGCATATATACTAAGCGATTCATTGGCGCTTGCGTTCGATAAAAATGCGTGTAAAACGTTTGCCAATGGTCCTTTTACCTTCGTACCGGGCATAACCACAGTCCCACTCTGTGAATAAAATGCGGCGAATCAAACTAGAGACAACGTGTTAAGATCTGTATTTGCTTATAAACATGTAGTATCATCGTTCAAAACGTACTGTTCAATTATTATTTTTTTTTACTTTACTTGTAAAATTCAACATCTGTTTCGCAGTTTTTTCTCACAGTTTATTTCTTACATAGTTACTTTCTTTATTTAGTGATTGACACTTTTCAGACTTTATATGTGATTTCACAGAGACAGAGTGTCATGTCTCAAGGACTGTTGATCTCTTAAAACAACATTATGCAATTTTCAGATTTTCATTTCTTGGACATCAAAGACTCATTGAGATTATTTAATTATTTTATATCTGTGAACCTTTCACTCAGCTTACTTATATCATTACCTGTCAATTGCAATTTATACTCATTGTAAAGATTCTTATAAATAGTTATGTACAATTGTCAATGCGCAGTCTGGAATACGGCGGCCAGCCTCGCCCGCGTCCGACTCTCCCAGAGTCTTGAGTCCGGAGGCCACTTCTGGCCATATCCGACTTGTTTGTAACATGTCTGTCTGTTAAATTGTTATAATGTTGCCATCGTTGAGTCTCGTCCAATAATGTGGAATCCTGCATCAATTGCCTGTTTATTTCTCTGGAACTGTATACTGGTTGACCGGACCTTCGGGAATACGGCAAACCTACCCTTCATTTTAGCTTACGGCCCACAGCGCGCCCCAACCTTTTACCTTATACACTTTACGCCAACATTCCCTCACCCGGTTCGTACTGCACACGACCGATGCAGATCCAGACGAATTCTCTATCACCGTAAAATCTACGCGGTCACAGAAATATAATACTTTGTTTCTCAGTGTTTACACATCTAATATTGTACTATGGTCAGCTATCAGTTTTTTGTAATACGTCACAAGTATGACGCAGCTACGACGGAAAACCTAATCGTTGCTTGCAACGAGCTCGTCTCTAGTTGTTATTATTATTATTATTTACTTGGATTTTGACTCGACAAAATGTATTTTAAATATTACTAAACGAAATCATTTCAGTAATAAATGTAGAAATTAATAGTTATTTTTAAATAATATGATGCGACTTTCAGTACTTACAAAGTAGTCAGATGATATGAAAAGTTAAACTTATTATTTCTTACCACTTCCGCCGGTTCTCAAAGCTGTTGCAAAAACAAAACACATCGAAATTGATATTCCAGTTGTTGAAAATGAAATTGCAGATTATAACGGAATAAATTGACCTTTTTTTAACATTCTCTTTGAATATAATAGATTGATGTAATATGTTATAGACAATAACAAATTTGATTTTCAATATCAAAGTAGATTGTTATACGCATAGTTACTCACGGGCTAGTTTTATTTTCCTCTTTAGAAATAAGAGCAAATAGCGTAAGTTGCATCATTCCAATTTTCAATAAATGCATCACTAATAAGGCAGTTTTTATTTTGGGATAAATTTTGGGGATAAATACTGGTTACACGACACAGACGAAAATGATTTTAGGGGTGTACATTTATATAATGAACAATATTGCTCTATACTGAATATATGATATTATTTTTTAAAAACAGTGCTTTAATTTTTTTTAACAATCGGTTGTTCTTTTCTTATGCAAATAACGTTCACCTTTGAAACATTTCAGATGTTCAACGTCTGCTTTGAACCCTTCTTTACACAAACACAATTTTCTGTTACGTATTTCCCTGCAGACAAATGATGTCCCATTGCACTGATCATCTATTTCACATTCCTCAAAAAGATGTTTATTCTCTGAAAACATATCTTTTTATTAAAAGCAATAAAATAGAATGACTATATGGTGCAAATATCAAGCAGTATGTTTAGTAAATAAAATTACTCTATTGAACATTTTATCAGCTTAACAATTTCTATTTAGGTGCATATACGTGCTACGACATCGTTTTAACGAATTAACCAACAAGTAGCAAACCTTAGCTTAAAGACTTACATTTGATATGTGTCTTATTAAGTTCAGTTTCAGTGCATGAAGAGTTTTTAATGTAAAAAGTTAGAGAATATAAATGATACGTTTTTTTAAATGAAAATATCATCGTCTTTTTAACTGTTTAAGTTGTATGTATATATCATATTTCAATAACATACACCATACCTTGTAAACAACTTTTTCTGTATCTCAGAAATCCTGTATTGCATTGGCAGGTTAAACTAGTAGATCCGTTATGTTTTGCTCCACAAACGGTAGCATTCCTTGCGCCTATGCATTGTCCGTGTATATAGCACGGTTCGTCAAGAGACAATTCCGCTGAAATAAAGAAAGAAAAAATGGTCTGATTGTAATGATTATAATATATAAGAATCAACATGAAGGCGTTCATTAAAAAAACGTTATTGTAATTGCATATGCAACACAAAAACAACCGACTGAACTAGTTTAATATCAAAGAGTGCTTTAAAAATCTTAATTCAAGTTTATTATTACTATTATTATTATTATCAAGTTTTTCATTGCATCATTTTTGTCGATAATTAAGTCAATGAGTGTGATATAATAATGTAAAAGAATGCGATATATAATGTAAAAAAAGATCAATCTTGAAATTATGTCTTAACTTCCTTCATACATTTTAAGCATAATCCGTTGAAAACTCTATTATCTTCTCTGCAATGGCAGATTTTTACTCCGTCTATATATTTACACTCATTGGCTCCACCATATTCAGTACACTGCTCAGACTTTTCACAGGACTCATAAAGACGACGATTTTCTAAAGTCAGAACAAGTTTTTTTTTCAAAACAGTGAATTGAAACAACTGCAATAATTCCTTTGTAAGTACTAATGAAATATATATTTCTGGAGTTTATTCTCGTCTTATGATTTACACCAATAAAACAAACTGTAATGATTTTTTGTAAGTACTAAATAAATAAAATATATAGTTCTGAGACATATAATTTCAATTGTATGTATCTTACTTTTGTAACACTTTAAACCAATTTCGATGTAATCATCGCTACATATACACGTTCCTTGTGTATGATGTTCAACAGCATTGCATCTCTCTGCATTTTCGGTCCCAGTACATTGTAAATCACCTCGACAATTTTCATGAAGGACAAGTCCACCTACCATAAATTCTCATTAATTAATTAACGCAGAACCTTGGTCATATTTTAAATTGTAATAATAAATTTTGTTTCGCAATTGAATACAATAGATAAGATGACTCTGAAATGTATTTCCTTTATTGAATTATGCCTACAGTAAAACATTAGTAATTTGTGATTTTAATTTGTTGACAAAAATATTCATCGATGTCAGTTACATTGTGTTTTTGACAAGTACTACAGATTTAAATAAACGTCTCTTGCGTTTATAGTACATACTTTTGTAACATTGGTTTCCGATAGCAATATAACCCTTCAAACAGGAACACACTCTTTTCCCTTTCAACTCATCCTGTAAACATTGTGAAAGATTTCCCATACACTGGCTATCATATTCACAGATTTCCTCCAGAGGCAGTCGACCTGTAAAAGGAAAACCCATAAGATGATGAATAAAATACATTTTAAAAGAACCATGGTTTAAAAACAACAGGCTACTATTATTTCAGAGTGTTACATTTTGCAACATTGTAAAAATTCATAAGAAACTTACTATTCGATTCGATAATGTAAGTTTAAAATAAAATAATATAAGGTTATATAGACTTAATTTCCTCCTAATTCTATTAAAGGATTTCAAATTCAAACTATAAATTCATGCCAAAACAAAGAAACCACTGATTTTAATACAAAATCAATAAAAAGATAAATACATATATAGTGGGATGTTTTTCATTTAAGAAATGAATTTAATACTTGGTTCTTTGATATGACGATCAAAAGACAATTCATTAAATTCATTTCTTATTATTAAGCAAAAGATTTAAAGCCACAAAAAGTAGAATGGCATTTTAATAAAAGTATTATTAATATAAGCGATATTCTTTATAAGCCCTAATTGGATATAGTGTCACTGAGTTGAGGCAAAGGGACCGGATCCAACCGTATATGAAAATAATTTATCTGTCGATAAAATTAGTATGTTTTTGCAATTTTTGTGAGTTTCACTTAATTACTCTTAATTAAGGAATGAGCATGTGCACAAGCTATAGTGACGCTATAAGCATTGTAAAATACAATGGCCGATAATCTAAAACTCCTCATATTTAAGAATTGGAACAGCAGTGTTACCGCGGTAGTAATCAACAGAGGCATCAGAGAAAATTTACAATCCATCAGATATCTTTTCAAAGCTTTTTCCATTGACAGAGCCCATAAGTGTACTAAATGTAATTCTATTTTAGACAATTTTGAAACCTTATCAGAGCTTGCGAAACGAAACAGACGTGAAGTTTCTATTTTATGATTTAGAATAAGACACTTGTTGAATAAGCATGTTTTACTACGTATTAATTTAATGAAAAATCAAATAGTTTTAAAAGCATTCACAGCTATTATGATTCTTGAACGTTATTTAAATGAAGAAAAAAAGTTTAATGTTAAAATTAAATTTACGATAAAAAGTCTGTGCTTTTGAATATGCAATAATTGTATAAGTATTAAAAAATATATTTGAACGGACCATATGAGCCAAGGAAGTTGATATGTTTTTTTTTAGTTGTTTAATTCCTTGTTATAGCGCCATTGGTAAGACTAAGTTAGGCGGAAGGCTTACACAATGCTCTCGCACAGATTATTTTTTACAACACAAGAGGAAAATAATTTCTTGTTGTTCAACAATCAAAATGATATATTTACATCTCCCAAGTATTATTTCCTCTATTTCTTACGAAAACTTATAGTTAATTCATAGCTCTAGAGAAACAGCCAGACTGAAATCTACACGCCCCATTTATCGATTGGTCGAAATCTACAGCGGCTGAAACTGACAAGAAAATGACAGGACAGATATCTACACGCCCTGTTTATCGATTTGTCCAAACCTATAGCGACCTTGGAAAAATCACGAACTGCACGAAATAATCATGACGATGTCAGACTCAAAGTCTCACAGGAGACGATTTGGCTGTTTCTTTTAGCTAACTTACTTACGTACATCAACAGTAATTTAATGAATTTTACTGACTTTTCCTAATCAATTTATCGATTAGCTTAAAGAAAGATGTTAATATAAACAATAAAATGCTTTCTTTGATGATTCATGCGGGTTATGAAGGTACCGGTAGCGATCATTGCAGAAAAAAATTACATAACCCGCTAATGCGGGTTATGTATTTTTTTCTGCAATGTCACTACCTTCATATCCCGAATGAATCACCAAAGAAAGCAATTTATTGTTTAAATGACACAATGATTACGTGAAAAACATAGTGCACATAAAAGAAAAAAAATTGTATATTAAATGCATATACAAAATATGCATGCAAGATGAATGTGCACAACGTGGTCAATAGATTTAAGATTTTCAATATCAATGTAAATATATGCATAAGTAATGACATAAGCATACCTTTCAAACACCGTCCTTCAATGGCTTCATAGTCTTGTTTACATTGACATGTTTTCTTATCGCCGGATGCTTTACATTCCAAATTTTTTGAACACGGTAAATTGTCGTCACATGATTCCTTATAGGTTCGTTCCGCTAAAATTTAAAGAAAAAAACCACACATTTAGAATTGGATGTAACATAGATATACTAGAGGGCTGCAAAATTTTCTTAAAAAAGTATCAGTACATTTCAAGAAAACCTGTTACTTGAATAATATTTTTAATACTATGTTCAAGTTTTAAAGAAATTTTAATGAAGATGACTACATAAGCAAAGACAATTCATCAAGAAAATTGCGTGGTTTCTTTTGACTTTCACTTTCCTCTGAAGCTTAGAAATAAAACAGAAATGCATTTTCATTCGTTTTATAGAGAGTATTAAGCAAAATGATGTTTTTTTTTATTTTAAGGTTATGCTATATAATTTTATAATTACCAATTTTCAATGATTTATCACAGTTTAGATTAGTGAATTATGTAATCAAGAATAAATGTAAAATTGCTTATAATATCCGATTGATCTTACCGTTATTATCCGGTATTTTTCGCGATGATCTAATTTTCGCAGAAATTATATTCAGTACTTTATTCTATAAGAAACTTTTAAAATCGCAAAAAATGACTGGTGCAAATTAAAAATGCTACACATTTTCCCCATTTTCGCAAATTGTTATTGTGAAAATGCATAATAATCCTTAAAGTAATATGCAGTATACCTCAACCTTTGTTTTAGCATGTTGCGAAACTTTTTTTTCTGACAAATAATAACATATGGTCAAGTACTTCAACTCTGTTATTCATGCTGTTTCAGGTCTACATGTACATTATGCATCTATTCTTACAAACACAGAATTCCTGGTTATCACCCATTGCAGATCTACAAACTTCGTTTCCTCTGATGCAGCCCTGGTCACATGTTGTTCCATTCACGTCTGAAAACATTTATTTAGTAATTTAAAGCAAAAAAACTGTAGTTATATCAAACATTATTGATTATTTATCGTCAAGCATTCTTTATGTTTACCGAGTATTTAGAGTCACCATCTTCCATTTCTATTCACAATGATTCACAAGTTCATACCCATTACTCAACATTTTTTTTTATTTAGCCAGTAGCTAAAAATCATGTTATGCTTTGTACACAATGGTCAGGTATCCTGATAAAATTACTCTGACCATGTCCTTTTAATTCAATACAAACTAACATTGCAACTCAACTACAAACATTACATTTGTATTGTTCCAAAGAAATAAGTTATTTCGATTTCTGTTCTGTTAATCGCTTTTTGTATTAAAGATAATGTACCAACTTCTAGATCCGCGCATATTTATCACGTTATCAAATTATCAATAAACACTACATTTGTAAATACTTAAGATAATTACCTGTTGGTCCTTCACAAATTAAGAGACCTTCAACTTTTTGTAAAGAAGATTCATAACATGGACCGATTTTAGTTTCAAAACTGTATTTGGCACCAAAAGCGAAGTACTTAGTGTCAAATTCTATGAACATTGATCTTGAAGATTTATCAGTTACGTTTGTAAGGAAAACTAGACATGACTCTTTTTCGACTGAGTGATCTGGAATATAAAAAAAAATAACTATTAAAATCAAAAAGAAGAGAGCGAAACTGTTCTGTGTAATAATATCTCATATATGTTAAATCTTACGTTTTTTAATGATGTGTGGTAAATTTGATGGAAGAAAGCCGCAACTTTGATCACTTCTTACAAACGACACAACATCTTTGTAATGAAATTTTCTGAAAGTACATACAAAGCACATATTAAAAACTTATGATAAAAATGATCACCATTTATATTATAAAGTAAAACATACATTTGACGATACAAATTTGATTATACTTATCGTCTTATTAAACTTAAGATGTTACAATCGTTCCTCAAACAGTATCATATACAATCGATTACCCAACAAAAGATAGGGACTCAGTACAAGATGTCTGTATCAAATTTAGAATGAGAATTCTGACAGCGACAGGAACTATAATAAAACAAATGATGACAGATATATACAAAAACCAAACTATAGAAAAACGATTAAATCATATGCATTGAAATGCATATTCACTTCATTCTTACTCAAACAGATAGCCCTACCTTTGAGAACTATAGCTCGTGTTGGTCCCATTGTTTAAAAATGAATTAAAATCTGCTTGTATCTATATTTTTTCATTGTTAATAATTATGTCAAAAATACACACTTCCTTGACCCACTTTCAAGTGGTATTTGGTGTCTGGTACTTATTTTTAAATGCTAAATCCTAAAAAAAAGATGAAACGCGGAAACATTTTTTCTTTGATTCTTTTGTGTCAATTGTATTAGAGAAATACATTTTAACTATCAATTTTTAAAATATTTTCTCTGAGTCAACATTTTTTTTTTACATGTAAAAAATTACCATTTGACATAATTGTCTCTTTCTGCAAGATCTTTTGTCTTTAAAGATAAAAGATATGTTTTTCAAAATTCGTGGCCACATAAATTTTGTTCTCACGAATTTTATGTATTCAAATTAAACGTCCATTTGAGGAGTTTGCGGAATGATACGTCTAATATTTCATCATCACATAGCCAATATTGCCTCAAGTTAAAATCTCGCAAAATGTATCACGTAATTTTCACTTCAAAAAAACTTAACGTAAAAACTTATGTAAAAGTTCACATGATTTTCATACAATTTTAATGTGAAAAGCCTTTCATTTAAATTCATGTGAATTGATTCGTGTGATTTTCACATGAAATGAAAACAATTCTTTAAATCAACACTGTTTTGTATTTTTTTCATTTGAGAATTTAACTTCAGTACTGGCTGTGAGTTGCTGAAGTTAATTTATAATACTTTTGAGATTAAATCAAAGTGGCATCACAGGTTAAAGCAGAAGACGGACTACACTGTGTATGTTATGCTGTAGACTGGTGTTATCTGGGTGTCAATCTTTTAAGATTAGTTGTATATTTCTAAGAGAAAAAGAGTAGTGGCCATGTTGATCCTGTTGCAGCTCTTCATTTATTCTATCCGTGAGATTTCAGTTTCACTTTCAACATTGACTGTCTGAAAAAAAATGGTCGGTACTTGATATGACTTCCATATTATTATAAATACATATAGCGTGATGTTGATGCGTATATTTGAATGAACTACGCAAATAAAATAAGATAATAATAGAGAGCGCAGCGAGCTTTATAGACAACGTGTACGAACGGAGGAAATTCCAGTTGAAATCTGCAGATTGTTCTAAAAAAGTTGTGTAGATCCGCGTGAGAAAGTTCTACATTTCCCAATAATCCTTTGCTGTGCATAGCAATATGGTGGAACATGAAGCTTGTCTATCTCTTATCTCTTAATCGTATACATCCATTTCATTTAACAATAAAATAAACCTTTAAAAACACTAAAGTAAACAACACATATGCTTACGTAAATAAAAGTGTACCTATCTGAACTTTGGCTGACATATGACGTCATTTCCTTCACCGAATTTATCCGACTATTTACGAGAACTGTCGAGCGCAAAAGAAAGTATGACGTCATATTGACTTCGCGCTATAATAAGTGCGTTCAGAGTTGTACCATTAGTGAAATTGAGATCTACTGCTGGCAGCATTTGGTTGTCATTGGTGAACTTTGATAGTCATTGGTCACCATGTGCTGCCATTTGTAGCAATTTTAATAGGTTGATCCATAAACGATTTTTTGTCAAATTAAAACAAATGGTAGCCTTAAGTTACACTCAATTACCAAATGGAACCATCTGAACATATATCCGAACATAAAAAACAGTGGGGAAAATTATCCTCCAATAACTTTACTGTAGTAACTGTTTTTCCCAAAACATGTATCAAACAAGCTTCCTTTAATGGTAAATTCTACTACAATAAATCGATGTCGTCAAAATACAACTATTTAACAATCCTACATGTACTAATGTTAAGACGACATCGAATGCTACAATATAACTATCAATTTATCATTTATGCAAATATCGTAAACATTGTAAAATTTGGATTGAACTGAACATATTTTATTGATTAAATCAAATGAAATAGATACAAGCCCTAAATAATTTAGGTAGTCCTATAAAAGAATATTATAAAAATTGCCAATAGTATATATGACTAAATATGAATATGCATAGAGTCTACAATATATATTTGTTTTTATTTTTTCGCAATCAAGCTTCGCTAATTATTTTCAATGCAGCTTCATTATTTTTCCCCAAAATCGTTTCCGAGCGATTCTGCAATTCTTTGATACATAACGGGTGTGAAGAAGGCCTGTCTCGAAACACAGATTATTCTAACTAAGCAGAGTGTAGTGAAATTAAAGCATTATTTAGGCTTAAAACTTGGTTATGTTAATGTCAACAATACGGTGTATCGATGATATTGTATCTATTTCGTAAATTTTCGATATCATATGCAACGTCAACCCGTGCATGCACGGGTCAAAGTCTAGTAGTCTTGTAAAATTCCTATTCATATTTAACGCCAGCAAAAGTATATGATCACCAACTTTCTTATAATGTTTCTAGGTACATAGGTAGGCTTTAGAGGCCAACATTTGTCTTCGGTTGTATTCATTATATTCATGCAACAAGATATTTACATATTTTATTCAAACAAATCGTTATTTACATTGGTTTCTATAGATTTCTTACAACACACCATGATGAATTAGCATAATGACGTCATCTACCAAACTTGCCTAAACTAATGACTGCTGGTAGATTTGAAATTGAAAGTATACCAATGGTTAACATTGGTAACCAATTGCTACCTTTGTAGATATAGGTGACCGAACTTGCCGTTGGTAACAATCTGGGGAACACTGAACGCACCTAATTTCCAGCGATTAATTTAGAGGTGGATCAAGCATCTGTACTGGGTGTAACGTGCAGTAATTACTCATGCAGTATCAGTGTAACGGTGACTTCTCAGCTGACTAGTTTTGTTTAGATATAAGTTCCATGCTTAATTTATTGTCGTATTGATCCAACTGTGGTATGCATATGTTAGATAGGTAACCAAAAATTATTTTTAAAAATGTCTACAACGCATATTTAGCATACAAAAATTAACAACATTCAAAACAAAATTGATGATACAGAGGAAAATAACAACAAGTTGGTAAAATATTTCGAGACAAAGCCAATTAAAGTTTTTAGATTGGGTCAAGTCCATGGGTTGTTCTTTCTGCTTCGCCACAACGGTCACTCCTTTTAACATATTAGTTAATTAAAGGTTTATATGAAATTATATTGAGGATCAAATTGAGATCGGTAGTCCTTCAAACCGAGTTTGCTCGTATTTTCTGTACAGATTACTAAAGTTGTTCGGGTTTGATAAAAAACACAATAAAATCCAATGAGTAGTAAAAGCATTGTATTTCATGCATATGTTTTAATTGAAGGTGCGCTTAGGTAAGACGTAACTATGCCAGCAACGAAATATGAAAACAGGACCGATCATATCTTTCTTACGAATGAACATGTCCTTGTTTTTGTGAGTGCCTTTTTTATTTATACTTAATAGTTATAGGATTTTTAAACCCATTTAATTCTCATTTTGTTACAGCAAATAAATTTGTTATAACAAAATACATTTCGTGGTTCGACTATTATTTCGTGGGACAAAAATTTATTTCGTGGTCACAATTTTTATTTCGTGGCCACAGTTTTTATTTCGTAGCCACTAATTTTGTTTCGTAGGAACGACTTAAAGTTCGTGGCCATGACTTTTTTTGTGTCCACGACTTTTATTTCCTGACCAAAAATTGTTATTTCGTGGGAACAACTTTTATTTTATTTCGTGGCCAGAGTTAAGAAATAATATCCAAAGCATATGTCCTATGGCAGCCACCGTAAAAATCTTCTAGACACTGTTGTTAAAATAATTATGTATGTTCTACTATAGTCTTTCCCAAGATATTTGGCATATTTGGACTATATTTATTAAAAATATAGTTACCTGTAAAAATAGTGCAATTAAAATCGATGAAAGGGAACATTTTCAAGATATATTCATTGATTCATTATCATTTTTCACTCTAAAAATTTACAGGAACGAAAACATTTCTTAGGGAGTTTTATAATGGGGACTGTTTACATCTTTTCTCTATTTGAAAGTCACTCGGAATACCTCGCGTAATTTTTCAACGTTATCACCCAGGCTTACTGCAGAACAAAATCCCCGTAGACATTACATTTTTAGCATTGTATTGAAACCTGATAAGCTAGAGGGGGCGTTTCAAAAAAGAAATCTTGGAAATGTTTCATACTTTTGAATGAACATGTTTTGAACTATGAGGTATCTATAAATATTGACTAATTAAGCAAAATTTGAATCGAGGATATCTTGGGACAGAGTATATTAGCAAACAATCTAGAAAAATAAAAAATATATAAATTAAAGTACAAAAAAAAATAATAAAAATGATACAAATACTAAAAAGACATAAATAACCAATTAAAACATATACATATTTTTTTTTTAATTTCATTGAAATGATGTGTATAAGTAAATCTCAATACATATAGAAAAATGACCATTTTGAGTAAAGCAATTTAAGCGTGTGTTTGACATTACCTGATTTTCTGTGTCGATATGTCATACGGTGGTTATCATAATTCTCATGTAATGTACACACCAAGGTAAGTTGCATACACCCCTCTTCCGAAAATGATTTTTTTAAAAGCACATAATATGGAAAGATTATTGGTATCAGCACTGGCGTTAACATTATTATGTTCAAAGGTCAAACACATTTGAAAAGCATCAAATATCATTGACTTAATGACAGAAATATTAGCACACCTACATGTAAGCAAATGGCTTAAGTGAGCTTTTAGTGAGATTTAGTGCTTTACTGATCAAAATTTGGTCTGTCGTCGTCTTTGTCGTTGCCTCTAACCATACACGTTTAATTTTCTTCTCCATAACTACTGGGCAAATTTCAACCATAATTGACACAAAGCATTCTTGAAGGAAGTGCTTAGAAATTTGTTCAAATAATTTTAAGGGTCAGGTTCCCTTTAAAGGGGGGATTAAAATTTATTGAACATTTGTTAGTATTATTAAAAACCAGAAAATCTGCAATTTGAGAGGTAGTGCAGATTCAAACTTTTTTTAATCATGATTAATGGTGGTAGAGTTGGCAACAAAAGTAGGTTGGTGTGGAATTTCTACTATAGAATAAATAGGGAAAAAAATCTTACGGAACAAATATAATTTTCAAAAACTGAAACACCAAAAGGAGCTCAATGTTTACATGTAGCTTAAGAAATTGCGGAGAATATTTTGAAAATCTTTATACAGTGTAAACAATATATTTGCAAATAAATTGTCAAGATATTTTGTATTTGATACTACATGTATAAAGAAGGTCTAAAGCTTTTCTGATCAATTATGGCTTATGGCTTAAGTTGCTTTTTTTCATTACGGCAGTTAAGAAGATATCAAAATGTACACAGAAAATGGGTCTATAGAAAACAATATTAAAAAAAAAAGTTATAAAGAGGATAACAATTATAACCCAAAATAAGCAAGCAGAGTCTATTACAGAGATATTTATATAATTGTTTCATAGATTACAAAGAGGTATGTATCATTAAAAAAATCAACGTGAGTAACTGAATAAAACATTTTTGCTTTTGATTTTCATGAGCAGTCTGAGACCCTGTAGGAGGTAATATACATACAAATCGATGAAGGTCGAATATGGTCGAATACAGAGCGTCACACAAATCGTACAAGGGCAGGCATGGGATGTGTACAGGGAAAGACAGGTTGTTCTGGGGGTTTGTAATGGAGGTGACAGAGAATAAACGGAAGAAGATAGTAAAACACATAGGTCAACATTAAAAAATATATAAAGGGGATGTTTCTACGTACAGGATTTTAAAACTTATTGATAGAGTTTATGTACAACATTATTTAAATGGGCCCTTTTATGTAGTAGGACCGATTCCAGGTGTTTTCAGATGGGCCATCACCAAGTTTCATGAATATGTCCATGTACCCTGAAAAGAATTTCAAAATCTGAATTATTACATGGATTTGCATTCATTCTAAATTGATTTGCAAAACTCTTACTCTTATTCTGATATAGTTTTTGTCATTTAAGACATACTTGTTTTTAGTTTGTTAGTTTGTTTTTTTGTTTTGGTTTTTTTTTTTGGTTTTTTTTTTTTTTGGTTTTTTTTTTTGGTTTTCTTTTTTTGTTTGTCTGGGGTTTTTTTTTGGATACCATTTGAGAATGAGTTATATTTGTTTGTGCTTTCACTTTAGCCTTCTTTGGCAAAAAAACACTTCCGATCAATTAAATACCAAATACATAGCTAATCAAGTATATATTAGAGATAAGAAAGTATAGAATTAAAGTTATTAAAATTCACTCACAAAAATGCTTGAAAAAAGATAATTTTCCGCCAAATATTGTACGCACTAAATACAATACGTTTACATAAGTAGCCTAACAAACATTAAAAAGGGTGAGACATGTTTTTCATATATTGAAAATTATTAGCACAAATATAGTAAATCTGGCACTGTTTAAACTGTACGATTGGAACCTTGGTTTGAAGAAATAACTAATCTGAATATTTAAAAAAAACTGTCATATTTAAAATTGTGCACCAAAATATATTTCATATTAACCATCAATTATAGATTTTGCTTTCGTGTTTTTTTTTTTCACAATTAAAGTGTCGTTTACTAGTTCTGCGAAGTTTTTTTTAATCAATCTTTTTATTTACCTATTTGTCATTGACCTCTCTGTGTATAGTTGTCTTCATTTCAATGTAAAAATTAAAACAAATATTGTGCACATCACAATACAGAAAATCAACACCATCGCTGCCACAGATGTTTGATTCTGTCTTTCTAAAATTTAACAAATGTTATAAAATTAATACCTTGTTAGCTTAAAGAAACTAAAACAAATTCCATCGACTATCAATTAGTATGTTAGCGTATGATTTGCACATCTTTTATTTACAGATACATAATCATTATTTATAATTACATGTATTTTGATGATAAAGATGAGAAAATAACCTTAATGTAACTGATAATTTATTTATTAAAGGATTGTAAGATTTATTCATCAAAAAAGTACATTTACACCATATACAATTTACCGTGGGAGAATCGCCAGAAATATTGGGAATTCAACTTCGCATTTCGAAGGACTAGAATATTGATTGTCTCCGCTTTCAAATAATATAAACTGCATGATAAAGGTGAAATAGATCATAAAGTCAAAGTTTGTGTTGGTCATTGATCCGATTTATCTATGTATCTACGCAGTAGTCTAAAACACTCAAAACACTAAAACAATTATATTTCATTTAGATTTCAAATCCCTGGCTGTCGAGTGGTCAAATTGTTTGGAGACATTATCATATACCAGTATGACTTTAATGTTTGTCTTTGCTTATCCGGATCGTGCTACCGGCAATTACAACAAGCGAAAAAAAAATTAATAAACATCTTAGGTTCAACAAGGAAATCTTAACAAATTTAAGGAAAAGTCAATTTGGGTATTTTTCCACATAAAATATTGTTAACGTACGAACGTTGGAAGAGTTACATGTATGTTATGTTTTTGTTTTTGTTTGTGTTTTTTTTTTGTGGGGGGGAGGGGGTGGGGCGGAGAGAAGGTTATAGGTTTATTAAAGGAAAAACATGGATATTGAAATTCATTTATTGAATTTGCCAACAAAACTAAGTAAAAACCTTGTAGTTTAAGAAGTAGAAAAGCAAAATATTGACATGTAGATGGTTTAATGTTTCTTAAGAGAATTATGTGTCTGATATTGATTACAATTACCGTTAATTATTCAAATGTACTGATATATGTATATCAAATTAAAAGACTGTGTGTTTACCAAATATATCATATCAAATTTAAATGTTTTAAAATCCTAAACTGTGTTCATTGCATTGTCACAATTAGTAAAATTACTATAATTAGGAGAGTAAGCTCTCTCGATTATCAGTAACAACTATCTTTTATCCATTCAATATACCGATAATTTTCATCTGTTGTAGATTTTGTACATATTGCAGTTAAATATTTTCTCTACACAGTTAATTCGGTTTTAATTTTATTTTAATAAATGCCATTGTCATAGAAACAAAACTGTCAAAATACCAACAGAAGCTGTGACCAGAATTTATCCCGTCTCCGAAGCGTAGAAAAAATCAACTCCTTTGTACGCTTGAGGCACATCATTTACACCATTCACGCCATTAACACTTTGTCAGCGGAACTTTCATTGCAGCAAACATTTAGTACGTAAATGTTTATAGTTACATGTTCTTAAGACATAATGTGTTGATGTGCATTTTACCAGGAAATTTTGACAACATCGTGAATATAGCCACTAACACCATTGACGCCATTAGCACTTTATCAGCGGAAATTATCTTTCATTGCAGCATACATTTACGTAAATCTTTATAGTTAAATGTTTTTAAGACACAATGTGTAGATGTGAATTTTACCAAGAATTTTAATTCTACCATTTTCCTGCAAATTTTGGTACTTTTGAATTTAAAAATTTGTTGTTTAAATCAAAGTAAAGAGGTCATATGCAGGAAGTTTTGCGTTAACAATTTTAAGAGTTATGTCCCTTTATACTAAATCATTGATTAGATGTTTTTTATATATTTTCTCTTATTTTTTTTCATCCTGACATTGTGAATTATACACCAACCGAAAGATTGATATATTGAACAAGGTAAACAATTTGGTTCATTCATTAATTGATGTTTACTAATGCTATATTTCATTTCACAAAGATGTGAGTGGACCGATATTGCAAATGCCTTCTTGCTCAGCATATTGTTCATGTACGGACTGTTACGAAATAAATGTAGGTTCTATTGTTTGTTTCTTTATTGATACTGATTTCCTTTCTTTGTTTACTTATACTTCTAAACCTTAGGATTAATGTCAACTAATCTCATCAGAATCCCGAGCTATGTGTATAAAAAAATATTTACTTTTACTTCAAGTAAAATATTTTGTGTCTGTCCCATAATGTCCCGTAATGTTTCGGACATAAATGACACAGTCTTAGTTTCGTTTATGTGGGCTTCTGTATATTTTTTTTTTACTTTTTTTCTATTTGAGAAATTTTACAATTTGACTCTATTGGATTATTTCTTGGCTGTACGTACCTTTTACACAGCTGCAAGCCTTTGTCTCCGTTATTACTTCTCGGTGGTGTGCTGTAATAACAATCGATAAAATCCGTTTAATATATACTTCTAGAGAAAATGCGGGCTGTATTTTAGAACACTTGTCCATTTCTAATTATACACACAATAAATAATTTTCAAATCAAAACATGGATTTTAATTACTTTCATTATCCTATTTTTTTTGTTAATATGAAATTGATTTCATAATACAATTTTCTTATGATGGCTTGATTACTAGTGATAAATGACAAAATGCTTTTACTTTACTGTGTTTCACACTACAATGTAGAAACATAAGCTGTAGTTACATGTTGATAACTCAACATCTTGGCATATACAGAGAGAACATGCTGTGCTTGCAAAGGCACCTTTGGATATTTTCTTTTCCAGTACATTTCTGATCTTTTATGCAAGGTTCGTTTAATATAAGCTCAGCTGAAATATTGATGAAAGATTAATTTATTAATTAAGAATAATATTTTTATTCATATACTTATTAATAATCAAACGTTATTATATAACTATACAGTAATTAACATCTTCAAGCAAATTTAAATACCATAGAGACGTATTCAACACTGAAAGGAAAACTTGATATTAAGATATACGGTATTTGGTTTAAGAAAAAAAGTGGTATCATAGGAGCTTTCATGTTCAGCATATCATCTGCAAGTTTGACGTCTATAACATTTCAAAATCAAAAGAAATATTTGATGCAATTATTTTTTTTCTACGTCAATGTTATATGTATATGTTACATCTAAAATGTGTGCTTTCAATATTTTCATTTGTTTAAAAATAAACTTACAATTCTTTATAAATCTAATAAATTACCGATCATTCCGTTGCAATGCAGGCTTATCACCACCATTTGCAAATGTTCTTTGGAATAACATGTAGTGAAACTTTGTTCAAACGTCTTATTTATGTCAATAGCAAAGTATTTGAATTCCACTTCAGTGATTTTGGATTCAGCTGAACCATCACCCACCAGATTTGTATGAATCTGACAGAAGTCAGATTTAGAATGGCCACTGTCTGAAAATCATTTACTTGTTATGAAAAAAAGATAAATCACTCGAAAAAAAACCCCATAAATATTGTTTGTCACTTGTTAAGAATGAAACGACGTCTTGATAACTGTATGTCCTAAAGTCAAATGAATTTTAGAAATATACTTAACATAATAAGCAAGTCTAAAAGAATCTGTTTTTGCTAAAACATACAGAACATTGCTTATTAAAAAAAACATACCCACCCTACATAGTTGAAAGCTGTTGTGTATGAGATCTGCATCATGCACATGACCAATATCTTCAAACGAATTGAATCTGCAGCGTATTAAAACATTTTTCTTTTAAACATATATAAATTATTCAATTTTCATTTAATTTAATCAGCAATGACATGTTCAAAATCTACTTTCAGTACTTACCAAAAAGTAATTTGAAGCAATACCCAAATCTTATGATATACATATTTACTATTCTGGTATTCTTGAGAACAACACAATGATACGTGCATCGTTTAAATATATACGAATATACCAAAATTGTTATCATCTTTCTTAATATATAAAAAAAATAAACAGGTGGTTTGGTATACATTTTCTCATGGGAATTTTTCGAATAAGCATATCATTTATCTAAATAAACTTGAAAATTAAGCACAACTTATCTATACATGTAACATCGCTGTATGTAGCAATAATATAGTTTAATAGAACCCATCTGTGTATCAATATTAGTTTTTTCAAGCAATGTTAATGTTATAAAACTAGTGAGAGTTTTATTTAGTGACATTTTCTGCAAATTTGATTCAAACGATGAACATTCAATGGTATGAAAAAATCCTAAGATTTCCCTTTTGAAACGCCCTCTCTAGCTTGTCAGGTTTCAATACCCGGCTAAAAATAGAAACTCAATGGGGATTTTGCATTACATCAGCCATAATTAAGCCCGAATTATAACGTTGAAAAATTGGGCAAGGTATCTCGAGTACTTCCGAATGGAGACATGTTTTTTTTGGTTATTAATTAAAGAAAACTACTTGCGTATACTATTGGGTTTCGGAACTAAAATAAAGTAAACTGCTATCAACTAATCGTTTTAACTGTTTGCTTGCAAAAAAAGTTAATTATTTTTTCTTATTGATTCACATATTACACAATTGATTGAAACATTTTTTTTTTCTGGGGGAGATTGTTTGAACAACTAAATATCATTGACGGATTTATACTTGTTTAAAAAAAACTTGTGACTTTTAATTAACAAAAATATTACTTTAACATTCTGAATACCAAAGACTAAAAAGAGGTGCATTGATTTCTTGTTTGTCGAATAAACATCACATAAAATCTTCCTGCAATACTTCGGAGAGTAAACATCGTAAATATTACCAATTATATGAAGCATATTTTTTATTCTTCAATTTTATGAGCTTTCTGCTTAATTTTGATAAGTCGCTAAATGCATTAATAGAAATTTCCCTTAAAATATGTGTAAAGAAAACATCTTCTTTAACACGTTTTATGAATTTATCGATTTTTTTCTATTTTTCAAAGATAAGATTTTTTCTAAAGTAATACTTTATACTTTAAACAACTTGCATGATGAATGACAATGCATGGCTAAATGCATTAATCCATTGTCTACGAAATAATAATACAATAAAACTAATGTCATAAGAGCATGTCTACGAGAAAACCATGCAAAAGGTGGTTGGAGCAAGGTTCTCTGATCAACTTCATATTTTATGTGTAACAGTGTGCATCTATATGAATTAATTTGCCACATGTCGAACTCATTTTTACTCCAATTTTCACCATGCAGTCTTCTGAGAAAAAAATAAAAATCTGAATATTTACAATTAATCTGGTTGCAAGGTATCTGTGTAATCTTAACTGGACATGTCTAAACTTGAAAGGAGTTAAGACTTGAAAAATCCTCGTTACATTTTAACCTAGTCCAAATACCAATCGCTGTGGATTCACTGTTAGTTATAGTTATAACAGGCACAATGATTTTCATAAATAGAAAGAGAGTATAATTCATGATTGACAATATTAAGGGACTTTCACACCCCTGAAAAAGTTTGTAATACAAGTCCTATTTCTATATTCATTCAAGATATGAAATTTAAGCATGCATTTTTTGACTTCAAAATGATGGGGGGTGATTAATTGGAAAAATCAACTTTTCATAAAAACAAAAGCCAACGCTATATTGATCTTGGGACCTGTGGGAGATCAAAGTCATACCCTCTGCACTATAGAGATAGGCACCCGAGTTTGGTAACAAAAAAAGTTTCACAATGGGTTAGGTTCGCCATGTTGTGACATACGGTCATAAAAAGTAAAAGTAACATCTTGAATGTCAAGGATCCTCAAACATCAGTGAAAAATATTGGGCATTTCACATAGCAAGTCCATCTGCTTTTATTATGAACATAAAAGTGTGACCTTGAAAATAATAAAAATAACTCATCAGATTTTTTTTTATTTCAGGGTATTGATTCACTAAAAGAATTCATACCAAATATGACTTCAAAATAAGGACTCTTATTCCAAGAACAGGGTTCTCCTTATCCAGGGTACAAGTTCCTCTCAACCACAAATGTTTAATTTTGCAGTCATCTTTTCAAGACCTTCAGGAAAATTATAAATGCATTTAAAGTATTTCTATAGCTGTTTGATACAAGTGTAGAAGGGGTGCACATTATTAAAAATATAAATTCTAAAGAAATATGTATATATCAAAGTATCCAAATGATATTGACTACCCAACTTCCAGTTCTTCTAAAGTCAATGTGTTAGTTGAAACCAAATTGTGTTCTTCCTGTTCTAGCAAGGTGACCCCACACAACATTCAGCACGGCGAAAAACGTTTTAACAGCTGGTTTTCGCGGGTAATTTGTGACTGCTGGTGTACCAGTGTTTGTCAGAGCTTTGCAAATCGTTAGACATCAATTGTCATAGCGGGACTGTACCTCCAGCGATTCATTTGTCGCAAGTCCTGTAAAACACATGTTCTTCTGTTTGTTGTTATTTTCTGTGCATGCAATCCCAGGGACATTAACAAAAATATTACGTATATATTTTTTTTAAACTGCATTTATGAATTAAATTTTGCTTTTAAAATCTTTCAATTGTCTTACATTGTGAGATCCTTAAAAATGTTCGGCTTATTTACCGATAATTACTGAATACTGACAAAAATATATAAATGGCAATAACGGGCACTTGACTTCTTGTTTAACGAAGGTCATCGACGGGGTTTGATTTTAATCAAAAGTAAATCATTTTATATGGTTTTGATATAAAAAAAAAAACTTCATTCAAGTTATATAAATGAAAAAATGCAGAAATATGAATAAAAACTTTCACATGGCAGTTTATACTAAAAGAGAAACATATAAAAAATGTTTATCCTTCGGCAATAATTGGTACTCGTGTGTTAGAATTTACAGCATAAATAACGTAAACTGTTATTTTTAGTGAAACGACATAATTGTACACAAAAAGAAGTAGGACAAATGATAATGCATAGAGAATAAGGTTAATTTGATTAAAAATATATTAAATTCTGACGCTAGCGCGAATTATGGAATATGCCAGCAGAGCTGTTGCATTTCCTAACGCCATGTTCACTAAATAACGTTGTTTATTTCTTAAATGAACGTTAAAGAAGGAAGAAGGAAAAAATACATTAACGTGGATAATAACCACGAATAACGTTTCCTGTTCAAAGTTCAATTTTCATACAAGGTTTTAGTCCTAAATATAACTTTTACGATGGATGATAAATTGAGTTTAAAACAATTAATACTTTTTAAAAACAATTCACTAATTTGCATGTTTCATTAAATCAAAGTATGTCATGTCGGAAATTACCAAAGACAACGACAAAGCATATAAATCAACATTTACTTTGATTCATATCTTTGAACTTGACATACCGCGTTAAACAACACATCATCAAGTTTAAACAGTCCTCAAAATGGCTTCTAAGGCAGTGTTTGCAATTCTTTGTATCTTAGGTACGTTGCATTTGCCTAATGTATAGCTTATTTACGTTACAGTATGTCATATTTGATAAAAGGGCACACTGTTAACATTGGCTGGCTGTCAATTTATTCAGGATAAATGAATTTCATTCAAAAAGCAAACAAATACTTGTAATTAAAAGATTAAGAGTTTATATAAATACCTATTTATTGAACTGATAAAGGAAATTTTTGGAAATTTAAGAGGTAAGAATATTTTATTAAAGCGTGACACATATACTATATCATATCGTCATACTGTCATAGTACGTACATTAGTACATTGTAGCACTGACTAGAAAGCCTGACAAATAACATGCATTTTTTAATTAAGCTGAGTATACCAAATTTTAAATATAACACTAAGCATTCTTCAAACAATAGATTCAACCACTGTTACTCATACATATATCAGGGTTTTCTAGGTGAAGTTTTGTATAGAAATGTGCAGGGATCATCATGTTATAATCCTCTAGAAAACCCACTCAAGAAACAGAAAACACTGTAAGCATAGCTATCATTTTACAACTGTTCCTCTCACTATTCTCATTACATTAATTTCAAAGCGCTCTTTTACATCAATCAACTGTAGATCTGTTTTCTAGATATATTTGAAAAGTCTTAATTAAATTACAGGAGTATTCAGAACCTGATGAAAATATTAAACGTGCCGCATTTGGACGTATGTTGAAGTTGAAATATAGTGGTGCCCTATTCAAAATAGCATTTTATACGTATTAACATAAAACTAATTTAATAAACGTACATGATCCTGTCAATTCCTAATGTATATACCTGGTGTATAATGTTTAATAATTCAGTTCGTAATTTAATTTCAGCAAAGAACATCAGTCAGAATACACAGCGCGGAACAGATCAGACACCTCCACGGAAAAGGACATTGGAAATGTGTTTTCTGAGAACGTGTTTCGATGTTAACTGTACGTGTGTTGATGCAAAGAAAGCTACCTACTTGAGCTCCACTACAGATAAAATAACCCGATTGAGGACCGTTGACTAGTCTCTCCATTGCATGATTCTTAATACAAGAATAAACAGGGCAAAGAACGAGCTAGAGAAACAAAATACCACTCCAAAAAGAGGTAATGCTATGTCGTCTGTATAAAAGGGTGATTTGTAACAGAATGGTTGTGAGTAAACATGAAAGTTTGTATAAAGTAAGTGGATAAATAATTAACAATATTTAAATATTTATATGTATTGGTTCATTAACATTTCATTTAGTTTCCAACTTGTTGTTTTGATACATTGTTGAACTTCATTAAGAATAGATCACACTATTCCAATTTGAATTCATGAAACAAGACTAACAACAGCATCTAATAAACATTTAATGGGTTAAAATACTACCTAGGAGTAGGTTAAACATTTTATTATGATGAAAGATGTTTTAAGTTATTAAAAATGATTACCCACATTAAGATCTACAAACGAATCATATTTTGAATGCAGAACATCGAGAGTGTAAAGGCATTACATGTACTTAACTATCTCCGTTCCTCAGCCGTGTTCGATCATTTAAAACTATTCGGAGGCGTTTTCTTTCATACCATAAAACTCTCCTTTATATAGACACATTTACATGTAATTAGTCTTCTAGTGTTTATATCACGATCACTTATTCTATGTAATAATTCGTTAAGTGGCTGCACGGAAGTCTACGGAAGTCTACTACGTAGTGGTAATGGAGTTCGAGCCACTGATGCACCGCTGCAACCATTTTTTTTAAATCTCAATTTGTATATTTATTCCTTTATATCCATCATGGACAACTTTGCAGTAACTTTATAAAATGCACGGATGCTATTAATAAATGTCTTTTTATTTCACTTTATTTATAAAGTTGTAAGGACATATAACATCCTTACGATGATAAAACCTTTGAGACTGAGGGCCATGGAACCTGAATATGTCATTTTTAATTGAATGAATATGACTGTATACATGCGCAAGTCTTTTAAAAATCCAGTGTAGATACAGGAACTTAAGAATTTAAAACATATCAAATATGTTAAATACATTTGATATTCAATAAAGATGGAAAATTCAATGTTCTAACAAGTAAAGTGTATAAAAAGTCAAAATATTGAAATTGTGTAAATCATTGACTGGATGCTTAATTGATTGATGTTCATATTAACACTATGAACGTTAAAGAAGGAAGATATATATGAATGTGAATTATTTACATGCGTACCATATCCTGTCCAAAGTTCAATTTTCATTCAAGGTTATTATAGTTATAAAATTAACTTATACAATTTCTAACCAATAGAGTTCAAAACAGCGCTACTTATCATGCAATTTATTCGTTTTATTTCAGCATTTACTAGTTTTCATGTTTCATTTAAACGAAATACTTCATATCGGCAATTATAAAAAACATGTTACTAGAACAGTTCTGAAACGTGTTTCCTATTTTTCCTGTCCTGTTTTATGTCTCTTTAATTATTAATGTGCTGTGCTAATGAATAAATTTCCACTTTGACTCTCATGGTTGTACTTGGTACAAAACATTTAACAGGACGCCCTCAAGTTTAGACAGCTGAAAATATATACAGTCATGAGTGATCATCATCAAATGTCTCCTCAGTGTGGTTCCTAATGCAGTTTTTGCAATTTTATGTATTATATGTAAGTTGCTTTTTACTTATGCGTAGCTCTTTACGTTACATTAGGACATAAATACTGTAAATATACTGTACATTGTCAATGGTTACCCATCAATTTGTTTTTTTTTTAAGATACCAATGGTACCAGTTGGGTTTGATTCTATAGATTGATTGGCTCTCAATTTATTTACAAGACAAATAATAAACAAAATAAATACAAACAAAAGGAAATTTTTTAGGTTGAGTGAGGAGCGGTTTGCAGTGTTCGAAAACTCATTTGTCATTAAGAGTCATTTTAATCTGGTATAGAGATAAAATGTAATTTAAAAACCTGTAATAAAAGAATAAGAAGTTATCTAAACATTTACTTAATTTAATCATTGATATAAGAAAAAATATTGAAATTTATGAGAGGTAAGAATAGAAATAACTAACTAATAATATGTGTGTCTCATACACTATGTCAAATTTGTCTAATTATGTATATGTGTAGCTATAATTAACGATAATTGACGATATTTGACGGATATGTTTATGAACCAATATCCACTTTGATTTTAATGATTATATTTTGAACTTCGCATTTAAAAAGGACATTCCCAAGTCTAAACAACTGGAAATTGTATACAAATACAAGTAGCCATTATCAAATGTTCCCTAGCACTGTCCTCAATATGGCGCCTAATGCAGCAATAACAATTTTGTTTATTTTAGGTAAGTTGCTTTTTCTAATATATAGCTCTTTAGACTATATTAGGGCATTTTTGATAACACAATACATTGTCAATCTTTATCCATAAGAGAAATCGAAAGGTCTTTTTTCCATGTAAAGAGTAGCGGTTAATGTGTAACACTGGCTGGTTGTTAATTCATTTACAAGACAAAGTAATTTAAGATTGAATAAACACTAACCTAGTGGTTAATACCTTTTTTTAAAAAATAAAGTGTCAGAATACATAAAACGGCACAACATAATAAAAAAATATGTTTATGAGCAACATCTTGCAAAGAACATTCACTTATTTTAACGTATTTTCAACGTTATATCGACACATTTTCAACCAGGATTTCATCACCATTTCTACGTTGAATCAACGTTGAATTTGTCGTTCAAACGACGTTATATTTTCAACGTTGCATCAGCTTCCATATGTAACATTTTTATCAACGTTGATTCAACGACGATGCCTGACGTTGAAACAACGTTGTTTCAACGTTGAAATGACCACCGGGAACAAGAGAGGATATTTTGTTCCTTTGCAGAAAACAAAAACTTAAGCTTGTTTGTAAATGAGAGCAATTCTAATTTGGTATAGACATGAATGAACATATATATTTCAACAAGCAATCTGTAATAAAAAAAAAGTTTTGAGGCAGAGCTTAATAAAAAAAAAAACTATATATTTTATTAAGCTCTGCCTCAAAACAACAATCATAATTCCAATGTCTTGATATTAGTTTAATGAATCTATTTTATGAAACAAAGTAATTTGATATCAAATTTTACACATAAGAACATTAACCTTGGTTCCAAATAGTTTAAACCACTGCTACTTATACATATAGAATGGTGTTTTGTAGGTGAAATGTTGCATAAAAATGTGTTTGGAAGTGAATGTTTTAATCCTCCTGAAAACCTACACAAAAATAAAACACTGTAAGTAAAGCAACTATATCTCTCATTACTCTCATTACATCAATTTCAAAGCGCTCTTTAACGTCAATCAACTGTAGATTTGTTATCTAGATCTATTTAAAATCTTTTTCAAATTACAGAGAAATTCAGAACCTGTTGAAAATATTAAACGTGTCCCAATGGACATATTTTGAAGGTAACAAAAAAAAATTGTGCTTTATTAAAAGTCATTGTATAAACAAAAACAATAATTCTAAAAAGTGTACATGATCCTAAAGATACGAAATTTTTCCATCGGATGTAAACTTTTTTTCAATTTTAATTTTAGCAAATACCTCAAATCAGAATACACAGCGTGGAATAGATCAGACACCTCAACGGAAAAGGACATTGGAACTGTGTTTTCTGACAACGTGTTTCAATGTTAAATGTTCGTGTGATGATGCAAAAAAAGCTACCTCCTTGAGCTCCACTTCAGATAAAGACATCGGCTTGAGGACCGGTGACACGTCTCTCATCTGCACGATTTTTAATACAAGAATAAACGGGGCAAACAATAAACTAGAGAAACAAAATACCACTCAAAAACAGGTATGCTATGTCGTCTTTATAAAAGGATGATTTGTAATAGGGTGGTTGGGAGTAAACATGTACTTAATGAAAGCGTGAATAAAGTAAGTGGACAAATATTTAACAATATTTATTAATAAGTATAAATGGTATTGTTGTATTAACATTGTATTTAGTTACCAGCTTCTTGTTTTGATACATTATTTAATCTCATTAAAGAATGGATCAAACTAATGTAGTTTGAATTCATTTGACTAATATTCTAACAATACCATCTAATATACATATAAAGGGTTAGAATACTACCTAGGAGAAGGTTGAACATTTTATTATAATGAAAGCTTTTGGATTGTTTTAAGTTATTGAAAATGATTACCAAAATAAAGTTCTACAAACAAATCATATTTTGAATGCAAACATCAAGATTTAAGAGCATTACATGTACTTAACTACATGTATATCCGTTGATTAGCCGTGTTCGATAATTTTAAACTATCGGGAGTCGTTTTTCTTTCATACCATAAAACTCTCCTTTATATAGACACATTTACATGTAATTAGTCTTCTAGTGTTTATATCACGATCACTTATTCTACAAAATACTTCGTTTAATGGCTGCACGGAAATCCACTACGTAGAGGTAATCGGGTTCTACCGACTTGTACACCGGTGCAAATGTTTTTTTTTAATTTAATCTCAACTTGTATATTTATTCCTTTATATCCATCGTGGAGAAATTTGCAATAACTTTATAAAATGCACGGATGCCATCAATAAAAGTCCTTTTATTTCACTATGTTTATAAAGTTTGAAGGACATATAACCTGTTTACGATGATAAAACCTTTGAGGCTGAGGGCCATGAAACCTGAAAATGTAAGTTTTAATTGAATGAATATGACCGTACACATGAGCAATTACAATATATCAAATATGTTTAATACATTTGATATTCAATAAAGATGGAAAATGAATTCAATGTTTTAAAAAGTAAAGAGTATAGAAAGTCAAAATATTGAAATTGTGTAAAATTTAAAATTCTAAATTATTGACCTCATGCTTAAAAGATTGATTTATATATCGACACTATGAACGTTAAAGAAGGAAGAGATACATGAATGTAAATTATTAACATGCGGAACATTTCCTGTTCAAAGTTCAATTTTCACTCAAGGTTATTATAGTCATAAGATATCTTTTACAATTTATAACCAAGAGAGTTCAAAACAACTCTACTTATTATGTAATTTATTTGGTTTTTTTTTTATCATATACTAGTTTTCATGTTTCATTAAAACAAAATACGTCATATCGGCAGTTACAAATATCACGTTATTAGAACAGTTCTAAAACGTAAGTTTCCTTTTTCTGTCCTGTTGTATGTCTCTTTTATCATTAGTGTGCTGTGCTAATGAATAAATTTCCACTTTGATTTCCATGATTGTACTTGGTATAAAGTATTTTAACAGAACGCCCTCAAGTTTAGACAGTCCCCTACTACTGTCCTCAATATGGCCCTAATGCAGCTATTGCAATTTATTTTAATTTTATTATATGCACTTTTTTAAACTTTTTACTAATGTATAGCTCAATGCGTTACATTAGGACATAAATACTGTAAATATACTGTGCATTGTCAATGGTTACCCATCAATTTGCTTTTGTTTTTGTTGTTGTTTTTTTTTCAGATACCAATGGTACCGGTTCAGTGGTTTGATTTTATATATTGATTGGCTGTCAATTTATTTACAAGACAAATTACAAACTAAATGAATAGTAACAAGAGGGATTTTTTAGGTTGGGGGAGCGGTTTGCAGTGTTTGAAAACTTGTTTGTCATTGAGAGTCATTTTAATCTGGTATAGAGATTAAAAAACGTAATTTAAGGACCTGTAATTAAAGAATCAGAGGTTATCTAAACATTTGCTTAACTTAATCATTGATATAGGAAAAATGTTGAAACTGATGATGAGTAAGAATAGTAATAACTAACTAATAATAAGTGTGTCACATACTTTGTCATATTTGTCTATTTATGTATATGTGTACCTTTGACTGGTAAGCGTAAAAGATAACATACATTTGTTATTAAGCTTTGCCAAAAATCTACAATTACAATTCCAGCGTCTTGATATAAAATAACTGATTTTAATTTTTTAACACAAATGATTTGATATAAAATGTTGCAAATTAGATCATAATTGTGTCTCAAAGACATAGTTTTAACCACTGTTAGATGGAAAGTGTAGCATTATCACATGTACATCCCCTACCCTCAGCCTTGTTTGACAAGTCTAAACTATACGGATTCTTTATTCGTACCAAAAATCTGACAAATTTAATTGGTCTTCTAGTGTTTATATAATAATCAGTTATTCAACGAAATGATTGGCTTACTGATCCACGGAGATCTTCTACATTTAGAGTAATGGAGTCCAACACAACGATGCACCGATGGAGATTTTTTTTTAATTTGATCTCAGTTTGCATATTTTTCCATTATCCATCGTGTACAAGCAAAACTTTGTAAAACGCATGGATAACATAAAGACGTTATTTCTTATCATTCATAAAGTATGAAGGACATATAATATTTTAATGATGAAAACAATGCGTTAGGGCTTAGGACCAAAGATCCTTTAAATTTTATTTTTAATCGAATGAAAATGACTGTACACAAAAGCAAGTATTAGACAAGTAAATTTTGTAGAAAACAAGACTACAAAAATTTAAGACATATTTAATAGGTTTATCCCATTTAATATACAACAAGGATGAAAATTAATTCAATGTTTTCACAGGTAAAATGTCTAGAAGACAAACAATGAAAATGTTTTTGTGAAATTACATCGACACAATGAAAGTAAAAGAATCAAGAGTTTCATAAATGTGGATTATTAGCATGCGTTACATATCCTGTCCAAAGTTCAATTTCCATACCATGTTATTATAGTCATAAAAATAATTTCACGGTTTCTAACTAACAGAGTTCAACACATTGCCTCTTATCATGCAATTTGTACGTTTTAGTTAACAATTGACCAGTTTCCATGTTTCATTAAAACGAAATATGTCATATCGGCAATAAAATAAATTTTGTTTTTAATCGAATGAAAATGTACACATAAGCAAGTATTGGAAAAGTTCTTCAATTCTGTAGAAAACAAGGTCTTAAAAATTTAAAACATATCAAATATGTTTATTGCATTCAATATACAACAAGGATGGAAAATGAATTCAATGTTTTAACAGGTAAAAAGACAAAAAATGAAAATGAAGTGTGAAATTATATTTTATATAAAGGTTGATTTAGACATAGACTTGGAACGTTAAAGAAGGAAAATATACGTAAATGTGAATTATTATCATGTTTAACATTTCCTTCCCGAAGTTTAATTTTCTTACAATGTTATTATATTTAAAAAAAATGTTGACGATACATGACGGATATGTTTATGAATCAATATCCACTTAGATTTTGATGATTATATTTTAAATTTCGCATTTAAAAAGGACATTCCCAAGTCTAAACAACTGGAAATTGTATACAAATACAAGTGATCATTATAAAATGTTCCCTAGATCTGTCCTCAATATGGCGCCTAATGCAGCTATAACAACTTTAATTATTTTAGGTAAGTTGCTTTCTCTAATATATAGCTCTTTAAAATATATTAGGGCATTTTTAATAACACAATACATTGTCATTATTTTATCCATTAGAGAAATCGAAAGGTCTTTTTTCCATGTAAAGAGTAGCGGTTAATGTGTAACACTGGCTGGTTGTTAATTCATTTACAAGACAAAGTAATTTAAGATTGAATAAACACTAACCTAGTGGTTAATACCTTTTTTTTAAATAAAGTGTCAGAATACATAAAACGGCACAACATAATAAAAAAATATGTTTATGAGCAACATCTTACAAAGAACATTCACTTATTTTAACGTTTTTTCAACGTTATATCGACACATTTTCAACCAGGATTTCATCACCATTTGTACGTTGAATCAACGTTGAATTTGTCGTTCAAACAACGTTATATTTTCAACGTTGCATCAGCTTCCATATGTAACATTTTTATCAACGTTGATTCAACGACGATGCCTGACGTTGAAACAACGTTGTTTCAACGTTGAAATGACCACCGGGAACAAGAGAGGATATTTTGTTCCGTTGCAGAAAACAAAAACTTAAGCTTGTTTGTAAATGAGAGCAAATCTAATTTGGTATAGACATGAATGAACATATATATTTCAAAAAGCAATCTGTAATTAAAAAAAAATTATAAACATTTACTTATTTAAATCATTGATTTAAGAAAAATGTTGAAAATAATTCGAAGCAAGAATATAAATAAATAACTTATACTCAGTCTGGTAAAAGGCGTGTCACATACACTATGCCACATTTGTCTTAAGTTGTATTAGTAACCGTGACAGATAATATATTATCTGTCACGGTTGCAGTTTTAAGGCAGAGCTTAATAAAAAGAAACTATATTTTTATTAAGCTCTGCGTCAAATAACAACCATAATTCCAATGTCTTGATATAGAATAACTGAATCTATTTTATGAAACAAAGTAATTTGATATCAAATTTTGCACATAAGGACATTAACCTTGGTTCCAAATAGTTTAAACCACTGTTACTTATACATATAAACTGGTGTTTTGTGGGTGAAATGTTGCATAAAAATGTTCTCGGAAGTGAATGTTTTAATCCTCCTGAAAACCTACACAAAAATAAAACACTGTTAGTAAAGCAACTATACCTCTCATTACTCTCATTACATCAATTTCAAAGCGCTCTTTTACGTCAATCAACCGTAGATTTGTTATCTAGATCTATATAAAATGGTCTTTTTTCAAATTACAGAGATACTCAGAACCTGTTAAAAATATTAAACATGTCCCATTGGACATATTTTGAATGTAAAAAAATAGTTGTGCTTTATAAAAAGTCATTGTATAAACATAAAATAATTCTAAAAAGTGTACATGATCCTAAAGATACCAAATTTTTCAAAATTTTAATTTTAGCAAATACCTCAAGTCAGAATACACAGCATGGAATAAATCAGAAATAATATTTATATTTGTGCTTCCCAGGTGAAATTTTGTATAAAAATGTGCAGGGACCACAATGTGATAATCCTTTAGATAACCTAGACAAAAATAAAACACTGTAAGTATTCCTATCATTTTACAACTGTAGCTTTCATAACTTCATCTACTTTAAATCGCTCTTTTACATCGACCAACTCTAAAACTGTTATCTAGATCTATCTAAAATGGTTTTGTTTAAATTACAGGGATATTTGGGACCTGTTGGAAATATTAAATTCGTCGCATAGGACATATTTTAAAGGTAAAAAATGTAGTGGTGCTTTATTCAAAGTAGCATTCCATATTACTATAAACATTAAAATAATTTTCAATAAAAAGTTTACATGATCCTAAAGATATGTAACGTATCTATCGGGTGGGTCATTTTCAAAAATTAAGCTCGTTGTTTAATTTCAGCAAACAACTTAAGTGAAAATACACAGCATGGAATAGAAAAGTCACGGAAAAAGACATTTGAACTTTGTTTTCTGACAATGTGCTTCGATATTACCTGTTCAGGTGTTGATGCGGGAAAAGATACTTGTACCTCGTTGAACACCTCTACAGATAAAAGTACCCGCTTGAGGACTAGTGATGCGTGTCCTTACTGCATGATTCTTAATCCAAGAATCAACGTGGAAAAGAATAAACTAGAGAAACAAAATGTCACTCAAAAAAGAGGTATGTTATGTTGTCTGTATAAGAGGGTGATTTGTAACAGAATGGTTGTGAGTAAACATGTTATTAATGGAAGTTTGAATGGAATAGGTGGACAAATAATGAACACTATTTAAGTATTAATGTATTGATACATTATTTAACTTCATTAAGAATAGATCCAACTATTCCAATTTGAATTCATAAGACAAGACTAACAATAGCATCTAATATACGTATAAAAGGGTAAAAATACTACCTAGGAGTAGGTTGAACATTTTATTATGGTTAAAGATTTTTTATGTTATTAAAAATGATTACCAACATTAAGATCTACAAACAAATTACATTTTGAATGCAAAACATCGAGAGTGTAAAGGCATTATATGTACTTAACTATCTCCGTTCCCCAGCCGTGTTCGATAATTTTAAACTATTCGGAGGCATTTTTCTTTCGTACCATAAATCTTTTTTTTATATAGACACATTTACATGCAATTAGTATTCTATTGTTTTTATCACTATCATTTATTCTACGACTTACTTCGTTTAGTGGCTGCACGGAAATCTACTACGTAGAGGTAATAGGGTTCCAGTCACCGATGCAACGGGGCAACTTTTTTAAAAATTAATCTCAACTTGTATACTTATATCTTTAAATTCAACGTGGACAACTCTGCAATAACTTTATAAAATGCATAGATACAATCAATAAATGTCTTTGTATTCGCTTTATTTATAAAGTTTTAAGGACATATAACATCTTTACGATGAAAAAACCTTTGAAGCTGAGAGATATGGAACCTGAAAATGTTATTTTTAATTGATTGAATATAACTATACACAAATGCAAGTATTTTAAAAACTCATTTCTAGAAACAAGAACTTAAAAATTTAAAAGTATTGGAATTGTGTAAAATTTCAACTTCTAAATTATTGACTGGATACTTAAATGCTTGTTTATATATCAACACTATGAACGTTAGAGAAGGAAGAGATATATGAATGTGAATTATTAACATGCGGAACATTTCCTTTTCAAAGTTCAAATTTTAATCAAGGTTATTATAGTCATAACAAATCTTTTACAATTTCTAACCAAAAGAGTTGAAAACAATGCTACCTTTCATACAATTTATTCGTTTTATTTCTCCAATTTCTTGTCTAGTTTTCAAGTTTCATTAAACTAAAATACGTCATATCGGCAATTACAAAGATCACGTTACCAAAACAATTCTGAATGGTATGTTCCCCTTTTCCTGTCTTGTTTTATGTCCCTTTTATTATTACTGTGCTATGCTAATGAATAAATTTCCACTTTGATACTCATATTTGTACTTGGTATAAAGCATTTTAGCAGGACACCCTCAAGGTTAAACTTTTGGGTTGGGTAGGGACGGTTGCAGTGAACAAAAACGTGTTTGTCATTAAGAGTCATTTTGATCTGATATAAGCAAAAAAGAAAACATACATTTTTATTAAGCTCCGCTTAATATCAACAACCACAATTTAAGTGCTTTGATATAAAATAAAACGATAACTGGTTGAAGTTTATTTTTAAAAAAATATACAGGCAGCAATATCTTTTAATCCTCTAGATAAACTATACAAAAATAAAACAAAACACTGTAAGTATAGCTATCATATCATAGATGAAGCTTTCATTACTTGATTAACTTTAAAGCGATCTTTTAACATTAAACAATTGTTTTCTAGATCTCTTTGGAATGATCTTGTTTAAATTACAGAATTATTCAGAACCTGTTATTAATATATAACGAGTCGCATTCGGCATATTTTGGAAGTAGAAAAATAATTGTGTTTTAGTCAAAGTCATTGTATATGGAAAAAATTAAACTAATTTTTTTTAAAAAAAATGTAAATAGTGTAAAGATACGTACATTGTGAGGTATCTATTATGTGGTTTTATTCTAAAAATTCAGTTCGTTGTTTAATCTCAGCAAATATTTTAAGTGAAAATACACAGCGTGTAATAGATCAGGCATCTCCACTGAAGAAGATATTTGAACTTTGTTTTCTGATAATGTTATTCGATGTTAACTGTTTGTGTGTCTCTCCAATGCATTAATCTTCATCCAAGAACCAACGGAGCAAAGAATAAAAAAGAAACAAAATACCACTCAATGAAAACAAGCAGAGAATATCTAGGATGATGACGTTTCCCTCCAAATGGAAATGATGCAAATATAATGTATGGTAAGTCATTTTTATAATTTGATGAGTTATGACAGAATTGTTTTGTGTAAAAATGTACTAACAAAAGTTGAAACAAAAAATTTGACCAAGATTTTGCAATGTTTAATTAGTAATATGTGTTGTTTCATTTACATTAAATTAAGCTTCTAGCTTGTTGTTTTGATACTTTATTTAACTCATTTAGAATACATCAAATTAACTAATCCAAGATAAATCAATATGATCAATACTATAACAATAGAATCTAAAATACAAATAACGTTGTTTGTAAATTAAGTGCAGCTGAAAAGAGTATCTGTTAAAATCCCACATATGAATAAGTTCAACATTGTATTATGATATGTTTTTTAAAACTTTAATCAAAATTAAGATTAACGAAACAAATGTTATCTTGAATGCACAAGATGGAAAGTGTAACTGAATTACAGGTACATAACGATCTCCTATCATCGGCCTCGTTCGATAACTCTAAAATATCCGGATGTTTTATTCATACTATAAATCTGTCCTTTTTAGACAGTTCAATTAGTCTTCTAGTGTTTATATTACAATCAGTAAATCAACGAAGTGATTGGCTTACTGATCCACGGAGATCTACTACATTTAGGTAATAGGGTTCGACCCAACGATGCACCGCTGCAACCTTCTTTTTTTTTTTTAAATTTTTTATTATCCATCGTGGGCAAAGCAAATAACTTTGTAAAATATGTGGATACCATAAAACCATCAAAATGTCTTTTTTTTATTCATAAAGTTTGACAAACATATCATATTTTTACGATAAAAGTCAATGCTTTGATGCCGACGATTGGATATCCTTCAAATGTTATTTTAATCGAATGAAAATGACTGCACAGATCAGGTGTATTTGAAAAATTCCTTAATTTTGTAGAAAACAAGGCCTTAAAATTGTTAAACATATCAAATAACTTTAATACATTTAATATACAACAAAGATGGAAAGTGAATGCAATGTTTAAACAGGTAAAATGTTTAGAAAGTAAAAAATGAAAATGTTATGTGAAATCTAAACGTCTTCATTAATGACTGAATGTTGATGAAGTTGATTTAGACATCGACACAATGAACGTAAAAGAAGGAAGAGTTTCATAAATGTAGACTATTAACATGCGTGCCATTTCCTGTCCAAAGTTCAATTTTCATACCAGGTTAATATAGTCATAAAAATAACTTTTACGATTTGTATCTAATAGAGTTGAACACAATGCTTCTTATCATGCAATTTGTACGTTTTATTTAACAACTGGCTAGTTTACATGTTTCATTAAAACGAAATATGTCATATCGGATATTACCAAGGACACGTAAAATCGAGTTTCCTTTTTTTCCTGTCCTGCTTTTTGTCTTTTATATAAGTGTGCTACGCTTGTGAATACATATCCGCTTTGAATCTCGTGATTGTACTTGGCATAACGCATTTTAACAGGACATCCTCAAATGAAAACAGCTGGAAATTATATACAAATACGAGTTGTCCTAATCACATGTTTGTTAGCACTCTCCTCAGTATGGCGCCTAATGTACCTTTTGCAATTTTATATATATTAGGTAAGTGGTTTTTTTCTCTAATATGTAGCCTTTTACGTTACATTATGGCATATAGATAAAATGATGAACTCTACATTTTAAACAATTATTTTTTTATCATTACATGTAAATTTGTATGGTTCATTTCTTAAAAATTGGCTGGTGTTTTTAATTTGAGACTGAATAAATACTAACAATGGGACTTTTTTGTTCTTTTGCAGCAAGCCAAAACTTGTTTGTAATTGAGAGAGAGAGAGAGAGAGAGAGAGAGAGAGAGAGTGTGTGTGTGTGTGTGTGTGTGTGTGTGTGTGTGTGTGTGTGTGTGTGTGTGTGTGTGTGTGTGTGTGTGTGTGTGTGTGTGTGTGTGTGTTAGAAATGTTAAGGTTGAGAATATGAAATAGATATTAGCTAGTAATTGTGACATTACAATATGCCATATTTGTCTTAATACATACATGTATATTTGTACCTTGGACTAGTAATCGTGACATGAAATAAACATTTTTATCAAGCTCTGTCATAAAACTACAACCCCAATTTGAATATCAATATGTCCTGTTTAATAATAGTTGATTTGATATTTTAAAACAAAGTAATTTGATATCAAATTTTACTTAAAATAATAATAAGCTTGTCTCCAAAATAGTTTAAACCACTGTTACTAATATTTATATTCGTGTTTCCCAGGTGAGATTTGGTATAAAAATACACACGGATCACAATGTGTTATTCCTGTTGAAAACCAATACAAAAATAGAACAGTGTAAGTATTGAATCATTTTACAAGCACTCTGTTAAATCAAACAACTCTACGCTTGTTATGTAGATCTATTTGAAAGTATCTTGTTTCAATTATAGGGACATTCAGAACCTGTCGAAAATATTAAACGTGTCACAATGGACATATTGTGAAGGTAAAATATAGTGATGCTTTAAACAAAGTATCATTGTTTTTGTATTAGAATAATACTAATTATAAAAAGTGTAAATGATCCTAAAGATACTTAGTGTATGTATAACGTGTATTATTTTTAATAATTTAGTTAGTTGTTTAATTTCAGCAAACAACTTAAGTCAGAATACACAGTGTGGAATAGATCAGACATCTCTACTGACGAAGACATTTGAACTATGTTTTCTGACAATGTGCTTCGATGTTAAATGTTCATGTGTTAATGCAATAAAGGATACCTGTACCTTGAACACCACTGCAGATGGAAACACCAGGTTGAGGACCGGTGACACGACCCTCAACTGCATGATTTTTAATACAAGAATAATCGAGACAAAGAATGGACGAGAGAAACAAAATGACGTTCAAAAAAGAGGTATGCTTTGTCGTCTTTATAATAAGATGAAATTTAACAGAATTGTTGTATGTACACATATATTCAATGAAAGTTTAAATAAATTGATTGAACAAAGACTTTACAATTCTTAATTATTGATACGTATTGTTTCATTCGCATTATATTTAGTGTCGATGATGTTGTTTCTATACATTGATTAAACTTATTAGGAATGCATCAAACTAGCTAATCCAATATGAATCCGTATGAGCAACACTCTCAAAACTATCTTGAATACATGTAAGAGTGGATTGAACAGCATATTATGGTGAAGTTTTTAAATAAATGATAACCACATTATTCAAAACAAGTAATATTTTGAATGCATAAGATATAAAGAGCAACAGCATTATAAGTAATAAAAATATAATTTTAATCGAATGACTATGTTTGTACACACAAGCAAGTATGATAAAAGTTCGTGTGTAGAAAACAGGGTCGTAAATTTTATAATTTAAATAAAATTGTCAAGATATCAAAAATGTTTAATACATTTAATATACAACAAATGGTAATTTTTTAACAAGTAAAATGTTTAGAAAGTCACAAAATGAAAATGTGAAGTGATATCAAACTTCTACATTAATAATTGGGCGTTCATAAGGTTGATTTTGACAACGACATTAATGAACATAAAAGAAGGAAGAGGTGTATAGATTTGTAAATTTAAAATTATTAATATGCGTACCATTTCCCGTCCAGAGTTAAATTTTCATACCGGGTTATTGTAGTCATAAAATTAACTTTGAAGATCCATGGCGAATAGTTTTCAAATCAATGCTTCTTATTATGCAGTTTATACCTTTTTTTAAACAATTTATTACTTCATTTAAACGAGATGTGTCATATAGGCAATTACAAAGAACATGTTTACTAGGACAATTCTCAACACATACATCAAACAATAATCATATTTTGAATTCTACCTTTAACCTTTTGAATTCAAAACATATCTTATAGATTTTTTTTTACCGAACATGTTTCTATTATTGAAGAATGTTTTGGTTTTTTTATCAGAATACAGATGTCCACTATATCCATTGGCAGTAGCATTTATACTGGGAACAGTTTTCGGTTGTGTGATTATTATATTTCCGATTCTCTTCTGCAGAAATAGGTACTTAGATACCTATGTATACATGTCAATGAAAATGAGAAAAGTGAACGACAGTCTGAATGTTCCATGTTAAAAATACTTTAATTGCATCAAAACTATATATATTTCCTTATTTATAAAATATAAAAAACTTACAAATATATAATTGATCAGATAGAAAGGCAGCAAGCATTTCAAAAGCTTTTATCATAACAAACTCTCATCTCTATTTTTATTTATTGTCAAACATTTATTATAAAAATGTCAAACGTTTCTGTTTTAAAACGATATGAATCTTATGATTTGTTTTTTTTTATTCAAAGACAGTCAAAGAAAAAGACTGACTCATTAGAAAACATACAGTTGTATAGCAAATTTGTTGGTGAAACGTCGGCTTACTCGGAAATTTCAGAGAGCAATCAAAACGGCCAAGTAAGAACCTAATGGTTTTTTTTTTTGTTAACAATTAATAAAATACTTACATGCTTAAATTGCAATTCGTTTAAAGACTGTTTTAAATCTGTACAATTTTGCTAATGCGCTTGTATTTGTCATTTTGGAGGGGTTTGTTTTCTTCATGTTCACACTTAACCAGATAACGCATACGTACGTTATATGTATGACAACAAGATGGTAAAACTCTTTCTGTTTATTGTCCGTTGAACAAAAAGGTACAAGCTTCGGTTTTAAATTATCGAGTGAATAAACAATAAAAAAACGAACAAATAACAATATATTTCCATACAAGCATTTGTAAATGACGAAGTCCAACCTACCTTTTATAGTAACAAACAAGTATAAGCTTAAACAAATTATAAATAAGTTCAAAAAACTGCTGTGTTCTAGTCAGGTCAAAATCAACCCGTTTTAGCCTTTCGAACTCGAGGTAATTATATTGTGACTAGTGTCAAACAGAAACATCAAATGAGAATTAAAGCAGATCGATTAATTTAGGGGTAAATCTGCAGGATTTCCTTACAAAAAGCAATCAAACAAAAAATACTCTAAACAAACCCATTAGTTTGTTTTATTCGTTTAATTATGAACATTCTAGAATTTCTCTTTAAAAAATGTAAGACACATGTTTGAATAATTTTTCTCTACGTTCTTGTCATCAAAATGTATGTCGTTGGTATTACTATGTGCCTTCTATATCAACTAGGAATTGGCTGATAATGTAGGTGCAAAAACTGGTGAATACATGGAGCCTATTTCAAAGAATACCATTCTTCAAAAAGCATTAACATCCCTAGCAGACCAAGAGGAAAATCGTGAAAACAATGCGTACTTTACATTAACATTAGACAGAAGACAAGCTGACGGCGATGGGTATAACCATCTCAAACCAAATACTGGGGGACTTCCAACCTCTCCAGTTAATCAAGAACACGATTCACTGTATCACACAATGGCTGGCGCTGAATCTGAGATAGCCCAAGTTGATAATGAACCTGCAGAAAACCCTGTTATTCTTGAGAAAGACACAGACGATGGCTGTATCACTCAGAGTCCTGATGTAGAATCAAAGAGTGTTCAAGGAGAAAGTTTACAAGATGAAAGGCCGTATTCTGTGTGTATTCATGTGAGGGACATAACTGGGAATGATGACCCTGACAGCGAAATGCAGGAAAGAAATGAAAACACTAACACTGACGATGCTTACTTTGTATTAGAAAAACAGATTGTCTAACTTTTATTAACGACATGATGTGAGACAGATGCGTTTGATAAAATTTCTATGTTTTTATTGTGATAAGTATTTGACCTCCATCCCATTTGTAAAGAGTATATATTTAGAAAAAACTATTTCAATAGTTTCAAAAGCAGTTTAAAAAACCTTTTTTGTGTGATTCAATTTCAATTATAATCAAATAATTTCAAATGCAATTTTAAAAAAAAAATTGTTTGACTCTTAGTTTTGTTTTATTGAATAAGCCATATGTCAATTGTTACAGTATTTTATTTTAAGGACATGTCACATATATGCATATATACATTATTATAAACCAAAAATAAATTGTTATAACAATAATCATGGGTTATATGTTTGTAAATTTTTTATGCAATGATCAAGCTTAGTTTTGTTTTCTGTTTTAAAAAAGTTAATTTCAAATTCTTGTAAATCGTTCATCTAATCCGTTAACAGTATTTACAGTTTGCAACGTTATAATTAGTTGATAACCTTAAAAACTTAAAAGAAAAATAACGATAAAGGGTTTTTGGTATAGGATGTTTCTTTATCAAATATGTCTAAAGCATATGAGTAATGAAAAACCCAATACAAACATTATCTCTTAAGCAGTTTACACAACCATTATCTTATTGCCGATATACCTATATCGCCAATAAAATAATGGTTGTGTAAAACATTCGAAAGGTAAAGGAGTCTGAGGACACTGATAATGTCAGTGGTGTCAAGCCCATTTGATACTTTTGACCTGACTTGTGGTTTATTGGCCTTTTAATAAATAGAGAATAATACATGGCGACATTTGTATCACATCCGATATCAACCCGAGACTCCAATGTAATACCGCGGGCCGAAGGCCAGATGTCGATATTAGTCGAGGGTTGATATTGGATATGATACAGATTTTGCAATGCAGTGTTAATTAAATTACGTAAATATTTGAATTTTTAAAAAAGTATGTCCATTTTCAATTTTTACAAGTATCCTGGCGTCAGGGGTTTCCGATAGTTTGATACTAAACATTGCCTCTAATTGTTGTCTCTATAGTCAACAATTCTGAAACTATATCATTTTTAACCTCAGACATAGAATCAAGAACTGCCGATACTAAATCAAAGAACCGTCATATTATGCAGGTCCTATGTATAAATAAACTAAATGCTGCATTTGAACAACAAAAACGAGCGTCATATGTTTCCGACAGTATGATACATCAGCAAATGCCTAATCAATAATACTTGAAATAAAAGCAACATAACCTTATGAATATATTTGTTAATATCCTTAATTGTTTTTAAAGCATTAACTTTAACCTAGATAGTTCGAATATTTCATTTACCCCATAACTACATTTCATGACTTTAACTTAATACAATGTCATTATTATACCCGCACTTTCTAAAGAAAGTTCGGGTATATTGTTGTTACCCTGTTCCGTCCGTCCGTCTGTCACGTTTTACTTTCTAAAACTGCTCTTACATCTTATAAACCAGCAAACTAAACTCTAGGAGTTTGATTGGGGGTGTCATGTTATTTTGTAAAAAGGTTTCAAAAATTCTCTGGTAGTCCTGGGGGTCAAAATTACGCTTTCTATGACATGAAATCTTAAGATTATTGATTAATTTAAAATTCACATGCAAACAGTTCAACCCAAAATTGCACATAAAGTGCTTCTCATGTGTATTATCACATGGAAATGGATCTCATCCTTCAGTTATGAAAATTATAATTTTTAAATGTATTACCGGAACTTGCATGTGGCCTTCATTTTTAATTAAACTGGTACAAAACAGTGTTATTTAAGGGCAAACACTTGATGCGGGTATTACTGTCTAATGACAGCATCTAGTTATTATTATATAATTTTATTCTGATTGTAACGCCCCATTTGATTGGCTAAACAAATTCATTTATATTGTATAACATAACTTGCCTACGTCACAATAAGACGCGCGTGCAAAACATATTAATCCGCTTGGCGTTACGTTTAAATTTTGTACAAATCAACATATTTTAACTCATTAATTTGCCTTATTATCTAATTTAAATAGTAGAAAATTAAATTATAAAGAAAAAATTTAATTTCTACCTATGTAATACGAGTATAACATAACTTAGAACAGTTTAAGCTTTTTTATTTTATAAACCGCTTCACGTAAACTGCCCCAAGTTATGTTATATCGTATAACATAGGTAGAAATTAAATTCATTTCTTAAATAAATTACATGGTAACTGTCTAAAATTATAAGATATATATATAATCCACTGAATATCCGATCAGGCGAAAGCGCTCTGGAAATGGATTATTGTGTTATCGTCTACTGAAAACCTTTTTCTATATCGTTACCTATATATATATATATATATATATATATATATATATATATATATATATATATATATATATATATATATATATATATATATATATATATATATATATATATATGTGAAATGATAATGGCGAGCGCTTTTCTACATATCATAGTTGCAAAACCCCGTATTTTAAACCAAGTGTATAATAAACTTATTTAATCTAAATGGTTAAATCCCATAATTTTTTTTCGAAAAGAAATACGAAGTTCAACTTGTTTATGACGTCACATATTGTTTATTATACCGAATAACATGTGATAATTTAGAATACATTAATTTCTAATCGTTTTTCAATTCATATTCAGCAATAACGTACTCAATTTTCTGATATAAACTGTATTTAAAACAATTTTTAAAAGAATAAATCATTTAGTTCCATCGTATGCTTATCCTCGGGATTGTTCATAAGCATGGAAAATTTTAAGGAGTGGGATATGATTAAGAAATGACGATGACAGAATAATATGAAGTTTTATTGCCTATGCACGTGATTATCCAGAATCAATCAGATGTCGTGTCATAAGATTAATCATATTGAGGTAATATGACACCTTAACTCGATTTAGTATTGATTTCAATTCAACTACACTGTTTAAATCGTAAACTCTGCATCAAATTGCTACTTAAAAAAGTAAGTTCAATGACCTTGTTTTTTTTAGTGAAACAATAACACTACAGCATATATAAAAGGCATTTTTTTAAACCGTAAGAAAAAGTGATTATTTAATTTTCAACAAATAATGATGTTTAAACGATGCTCAAGCATAAAAATGAGTATTTTTAAATCCTTTTGATGCATTTGTTTAAAAAGGTTTTACATACATTCAAGTTTCCTTTTTCCTGCAATATCAATTAGGGAATATTAAGTCGAGGCGCTGTGCATGACTCTTTTCGATCTTATTACGTGGTGGATAATGGAATGATTTGGCACAGACTAAGCTCACTTGAAATACAGTCATTTTAACGACATTGATTTTCCATGCGTTAGTCTGTCTGAAATATGGAACTGAATTTATTGATTGCAGTTGTATGTTTATCAGGTATTTTACTTATTTTTTACTTATACTTAGTAGGCAACTTTTTTTTCATATCCCGTCTTTTGAAGGAGGCTGATGTGGTCCGCAAATCAGCCATTGGATCTACTTAAACGTTTTAAACCAACATCTCTTATTTACATGTATTGAAGAAGATCCCTAATATTTAAGCTTTAAAATCTGAATATTTTCCTATATCCTTCTACAAATTAAAGCTATCCGTTGAGGGATATTGATAAGAATTAATTTAAAATTGTCATGACCGTCCAGCCCCATAAATTCTGCTTATATCTATAAACTGTTGAACTGCATATATATATATATATATATATATATATATATATATATATATATATATATATATATATATATATATAGTGCCTGTTCGGGAGGGTAAGAGTTGAAATTGACACCCAGAGAAAACCATTGTCAATCCTCCGAAGCATTATTTTTTTTATTATACTGAATGTCTTTATTATAAAGAAAACTGTACTGCTTTGATATAGGAATGACAATTTACGCGCATGTAACAATTCGTTGTGTTACCCGTTGCCAAGTTTGTTGCTAACGCTGAGGGTAATAGAACGGATTATTAACTGCGTCTAACGCAAACAGAATTCAGTATATAACATAAATGTATAATTAAAATGGAATGGTTGCTAATTTTCTAAACAGAATTATCCTGAGACATAAATATTTGTGCCTTCTAACTACAGCTCTACTGAAACACGCAGAGGGTTCAACATGTGACAGTTTTTTGCACGATCTTAATGACCATGGAACATTGTAGGTACATTGTTAATGTATTTGACGCAACTGTATATTTACTATTACAAATTTACAAAGCATATGTGGCGTTTGGAAATTTTGCATGTTTAGCGTCCATTCATATACGTTTACTCTCTTTATAAAAGCAATGCAATAATAATGAATTGGATGTCTTGAAGAGCTTTCTTATTTAATTTATTTATTTTTCATGTACAGCATAAAAAAATTTTAATTGTTGTTTGGTTTTTTACAATAATTATGTCACTATTTAAGGAATTTGGCACAGCTGTGGAAAAGCATCGTTAATGTGTCACATACGACACATTTGCAAGGTAATTTCGTACGACTCTTAATAATGGTCTAATGATATTCAGTAAAAAATATCTGTAATGTACATGTTTCTAAGATTTATTAATGTTTGCTTTTTGTCGTATTGTACTTTCAGCACTTAATTGTCGTAGACATTCGCCTTGTAAAATAGAACTCTCATATTTACGCAAGACGACGTTGAGTATCTGTGTTACTGCTGACAAGAAAGCGTGTTTCCAACTGAGTTGCTCGTGTGTTGATAAACCACGTGGGCACAATACTCTAAGAACTAGTGACACGTCTCTAAAATGCATGATCCTTAAGCTTGATACTGCAAGAATGTACGACACATCTGATGAAGAGGAGAGTCAAAACAGCTTACCATGTAAAAACACAGAACTCAAAGACGATAGACCCATTCAAAATGCGACAGTAGATCCAGTCAGACAAAAGAGAGGTTAATATGTTGTCTTGAATTTGAATCAAAATCTTTAAGACGAATACAAATATAACAATCTTGAGTTGTTCTTTAAAAAAGCTTTTTTCAGTTTCACGAAGTTTCTCATTTGCGTAATACCTAATTTTAGTCTTATTAGCTATTAGTCTAGTTAATTGTGACGTAACTACTATGTTTATTTAGCAGATACGTTTAGCTATAAGATAAGATTATCTAGTAAAGAAATAAAACTTACAGTGTATCGGTATTTTTAATCGAAAATTTACCTTAATGTTTAAATATCTTACTATAAATGACTTTTATTCTTAGAAGACATTTCAAAGTTTCGAAAACTTAGTCAAGTTGTGACAGCAATTGATTGATTAAGATTTTATTGCATTTGAAACAATACAATCGTTTACAGTATGGGTAACTGCTTTTTTCTATAGATGTCAATATTAAACATGTTGAAGTTATTCAAAAAGATAATCCATTTAATTATGTTCTAAACTATTTTAGATTCAGAAAGTTTCCAGCTACTTCCACTGACAGTAGCATTTATACTGGGAACGATGTTTGGCTCAGGGTTTTCCGTATTCACAATTCTCTTGTGCAAAACCAGGTACTTGGCCAATATTACCATAATGGAATAGAAATAATGTTATATTATTAATAATTAATTCCAGGTAAATTGAATTTACTTTATCATGCAAGTCAATGAAGTTAAAATTAATATAGCATAGTTACGGTGGACACATGTATACGCTTGTAAAAGAATTTGATTACGAGATATTATTATGAATGTATAAATAAACAATTATTCAATAAACATTAGGAACGACCATGAGCAACTGTAAATGTGAATACAGTTACAATTATTTAAATGCATGAGTTATATTATAGTAATATTCTCTTCTTTTTTGCAGAAAATCAGGGCAAAATCCAACAATTCAAAAAACTGATTTAGTCTGTAATATTTTCAGCGACCAAACAGAATGGACACTTTGGTTTGCAATCAAATGGGTTTAACAAGTTCTGAGAGGTCTGGAAAAAGTTTAATTGATAAGGCTATGCCTATAAGTAAACTTTAAATGAATACGCAGCATTCTTTCTGATATTGAATGGCAGACGTTCGCCCTATGAAATTCTCATTTGGAGAATACCGATACTGATAATTACATTTATCCTGTGGAAGTCACCTTTGGAGAATGATAAACCTGTTATATTCTTCCTATGGAATTCAATTTTAAACAATTGAACCTATTAGGCAGAATAACTACAACACAAAAGCATTCAAACACAAAACATTGGTTAGTTGACATAAGGACAACATCTTCATCTGCATATTAAGGTCGTCCATCCATAACTATCATATTTCATATCTAATTGATTGCAAGCTTGATCATTAAAATCTTAGTGTGATTTAAGGAGTTTATTAAATAATAAAGTTTCACCTTTGAAATCTTTAAAAAAAATAAATTTAATAAAATCATATGTTGAAGTTAACATTAAAGTCTATTGGGAAAATGCATTTTTAAATATATTTCTTTAGTTCAAGTAATTTTCTCACATTTCTCTTGGTTAAAAGTTGTAAAAGCTTTCTACGTCTTCGAATATGCTAAAATAATTCATAGTTTACCAAACATATTTCAGAAAATAATTTTTTTAAAAATTTCCTAAAGGGCAGACAACTCTTAAAAAAGTTTAAAGTGCAAAAAGTTCACTTAATTGACTACATACATACACCCAAGTTTGGTTTATGTCAGTCTCATAATAGCTTTAAAATATGTATTTGATGTTGTATAGATCTATCAAAATTGTTAAATTCACCTTAGTTATGGATGAACTACCTTAAAAGCAGTCGGAATGTTCTAAAAGATAGGGAGATGTTTTGTCTATTAATTATTTTCGGCTTGTGGTTTTAGCTTTTAAAAGTAATGTTTGTGAGACCAAAGCTGAGTATCCTGCATCGTCTCAAGCCCTGGTCCGGAGGGAGAGGATCGTACATAGTGCCCGTGGTTTACGACGATGAGTATTGTGATGTTATCAGTGTCAGGGGTGGTGAAAAGTCAGGTCTCAACCCGGACTCAAACCAAGGGCCTCTGGCGTAAAGTAACAGAGCTCTATCCACTGAGCTATTGAGACCAGATATATTGACTGACTCCCACACATGTATGCATCTGTTAACCCGGTGACATCAGATTATAATCGATCTTTGTTAAAATAAACAGTATCTGATGTCAAAGTTTGCCGAACGGAATAAAGAGACTTATAACAACTTTGTTCTATCGATTATGAATATCAAATCAATAAAATTCATAAAATTTACATGTATTGTGAAAATCGTTAATGTATTGTAGTTTGAACTTAATTTTACTTGTCCATTTTAACACTTTTATTCCATGACAATTATACATCCTTCAACAAATAAATAGACTAAAACCCATTTCCGTGACTTGTTCATTTATGATCTATTTAAGTAACATTGTTAATTTGTGAAACAATTATTTCCTTGACCAAATCTATTTGGGTTTTTATTTTCAAAAAAACCCTTTAACATCAAAAGGTTACTCATAATCATCAAGAGTAATATGCCTAAAAAAAGCTGTTTACAAGGAAATTGATCGGTAATTGGATGATCTAATCAACTGCTATAATCTTAATTCTCTCACTATCATCCTAAAATATTTTAGTTCATAAATCTGACATGATCTTTATTATTTGTATTGTTTCGCTTTTGGGTAGATGATCCTCTGGAAAGCTAAATCTGCAGGACGGTGTACGATTTCACATACGAAAAAAAAAACCCTTCAAAAAACGGTTCTATTTGCAACTCTTTAATTTAATGCATATAACTGGCAAATGTATTTAATTGTACATATTAATATCTTCCTTGTCTATAATGTTTATCTAGTTTTCCAATCAAGTTATAAAGTGGCCATTAATGCTCTTATTTTATAAAATTTTCATTATCATTCATTTTCGTTATTTTTCAAATAACAGACAACATCGTCTAAAACCCATGTTTGAAACAACAAATTAAATATAAAGCAATCAACAGAAAGATGCATTTCCTTTCGACACGATTGTTCAGGAAATTAATGAAGACTTTGCATGGGTGACTCATTCTCATTAGTTGCAGTTTATTTTGGTTCACTAAAAAGTTCCTGGTATTTATCAATTTCCTCTTTTACAAGAATCAGACACACTGCGTAACATTTGGTCCCTTTAATTCATTCTCAGAATGGGATGCCTTTTCTTTCTTTTCTTATTTACATGTAAACGAGTTGAGGATTTCTAAGAAAAAATTAATTATTTTACAATGAGGAAGCTAGGCGGTCAACAAATTAATCATCAGCCCTAAAATAAAAAAAAATTAACATTTATTTTTGCGTATGTCAAACCTTTCAAAATCCAGTTAAAGGCACAGCGTTGTTGGTGATTTTATCTATAATAACATTATGCAATTTCTCAACGTGTCCTTTCAACAAATGAGAAGTTATCTCAAATGCAGCGGTATTAACTACAAAGTAAAAACTTATGTAAACGTTGGAAATTGTGTGATAATACATGACTATCCATAATAAAACTATCCAATTTTTTTAAGATTGCATGGATAGAAATTAGCAAATAAACATTTCAGTCTGAAACTCATTTTATGATGTCAGCCCCTTAAAATACTGCAGACGTTGTCATACCATTAGCAAAATATACTTCCTGTATAAATCATCAATGAATTTCATTGCAATAAAACATTACCAATAACAAAAGGAACATGTTTGAAATGATAAAAAAAATGCACAATCCATTCAAACATGCATGAGCATCTTGGTACAGAAAATTCATAGAATATCTGTCCCAATATATTTTCTCAACAACAATTTTAACATCCTGAAAGTACTCTGATATAATGTATCTCTTCTTCAATATTCCTTTCACATACAAACAGAATGGAAAACTTGTAACAAAACAAGAATTACTAATTCATCCCAATGGATGTTTCCCAGAACATGTAAATGTAGAAATTAAAAACGTTAAACTTCAGATTTTTCATTTTTCTTTTAATTTTGAATTTCATTCTACACCATGCCTGAAGAGTGAAGAATTCAAGATAGCCATGTGGCAATTTAGAATAATCTAGTTCTCACACTAAACAACACAAAGGGATCCAGGCATGACAACAAGCAAAAATAAAGGGAGTTGTCTCTCTTTTACTTCAGTTACTGGTATTCTTGTAGGTCAATTCCTTTGCAAACCAATTGCTGTCAAATGTTAAAGAACTTCTTTTCTTTGCTGGAGAGAAATAGCTAATATTTTCACTTAATGCTGTTGAATACACATCCCATTTCCTTCCTACTATTTTTCTGAAGTGAGACTTCATATCAAAATTTTTAAAATCATCTGTTAGTTCATCAACCTTTATTCCTTCACAAAACATTCGATAGTGTAGCACCATCCACAAAATCATAACCGACTCAATTCTTAGGGACTCTGTCTCAACATCAAATAACAGAAGAGGATAGCTACCAAGTAAAATATCATTCACTGCATCATACATGAAAATTTGAAAATCTGTAGGAGATATCACAATATTTGGGACCAAATGGTGTTGATATTCTGGATGCTTTTGTCTTTGGAGCAATGAAAACACAATGATCTGGGCAATAGCCTGATCTTCAGTTCTTTCTGCTGGTAAAATACTTGCTTCAGATATGATGTCCTCCTCAAATTCATCATCATCTACAAATCCAGAAAAAAAATGTCATGAACATTTAGTGTTACATTCTAACTTACACTGATCAAAAGGCTGTGCCTAGGTATTTTTCAGTTATATAATGTCAGTGTTACATGAATTGAACAGGATATTAACATGTACAGAGGAAAAATTGTGGGTTTTTTCTTTGTTACATGTACATACATGCTTTGAAGATAATGACAGACATGTTGATTTGTCAACTGTTTCAATATGAACTTGACGGCATGAAGCAATTCTAACTATTGCACAGAAAAAATTTTAATTCTGTTCACAAAAAGCCCAAGGCTCATATGCCTTTACCTCTCCCCTCCCACCTACATACTGATATTTTTTTATGGACATGGACACATTATTAGCTAAACGTTTCTGGATTTCGTTTTTCCACTTTTGTCTAGAATGGTTAATGGTGGATTTAAAGTTCTTGACTAAAAATAGGTTTAGAACTTTTGTAAACATCAGACATTTTCAAAATCATACAACAATCATTTAGAAAAGATATATATTTTAAAAAAGGCAAATTGCATGATAACCCAGTCAAAAAATTCTTAGAAATCTTACACATCATTATATTCTCCAGGTTTTGTTAGAGAAGGATATATAAAAAATTAGTAAGTATGCAATATCTAAGTCTTTGATCTACTATTAATCAAAAAAATCAGACCAAGAATTTTGTTCTTTAGTACATGTTTACATTAGGTAAATTAATTTCGGTGAAACAGGGTTTTCATGCTTAAAATTACACAAATATTTCAATTAGCATTACTTGCAATAAGATGCAATTGTAACTTTATTTCTATCTCACTATTATGCTTCTTATACAGTATACTTAGAGGATCAAAATATTTACACATTTGCATCTTAGTGTATTCATTGATTTAACTGAACTCTAGGCAATACTTAGTGTCGAGCGAAGTGCAAAAGTGGGTAAGTGCGGGATGCTGGTACACCCCTCCTCCCCCATAGTCCAAAAATAGCCATTATTTTGGGCACCATAAGTTGCAGTTTTTTATGTAAAACCGCTCCTTTACAATATGCTTTACAAATATAGTCTATCATGCATATTAATGACTTTTTGAAAACATTCCTATAGATAGCCACAAACACTCAACAAAACACGGGACCTTGACCTTTGCTAAATATCACCAACACTTCCGGTTTGGTTGAATTTCGCTCAGAGTTTTTGGATTGTTTGAAGTTACTGATGGAAATGACAATCACTTATGGAATAGAATAAAGATATTCAAATGACTTTTCCTGCCAATTGCTTAATATTCAAAACAATGTTGAGTACATATTAAACAGCAAATTTAAAGTGAGTAAAATGTGTCGTGGAAACAATGCAGACACCAATATTCCAATGGCTATGGCTGTTTTGTCAATGATCATCTTGGTCATGTTAAGTGTTTTTTCTTTGTAAGCTATCACCAAACACTAATACCAATCACAAAATATTGTCAATCACATCATGCATGCGCAGAAAAAAAACACTTTACTGTTTTGACGTTTCGTCAAGGGTAATTGATTTCAATTGTTGTCGTCTTATTTTATCTGTGCTATTAATGAAAAGACATATCAGTTATGAACTGTTGAAAATTTCGTATTATTTCATTTAGTAATTTTAAAATAATTCTATTTAACAGGGTGAACACTTATAAGTTTTGTTGAGTGTATACTGAAAAGACATTCTATATATGTTGTATGTATGGCCATGTGGGTACACATAGGTATCTTTTTTGTGGTTGCTGGATTGATTCCCCCAAATAGTAATTCTTTTCTTTTCCCTTAAAGTCTGACAATAGAGAGGTTAAGCATTTCAACGTGTACGTGTACGAGTACGTGTAATTAGGGGAATCCCCTAATTTTATGTGTATTACGTCACATTTTCCATATACCGCATAATTCTACAAGTTGTACAAAACGTGTAGAACCAAAAGAACACGTAGATGAAAACTTCTAGCATTTTTTTATAAGAATATAGACTAAGTGTACATAAGATGTTGTGTAATGTAAAGCAGACAATAAATTTAGGACAACTATGCTTTTGGTTTCACCAAAGTCATAGAATTATTTCATTAACAATGAGAGTTAACTGAACATGTTCAAAACATTAAATCTAATTATTTTACACGTACGCGTACACCTACATATAACCAAATTTTAGTACTTGTACGTGTAAACAGACTTGTGGCTTCACACGTAACTGTAGGCGTACACGCTTAAATGCTTAACCTCTCTAATAATGTATATAATCTGCTGGATAATTGTTTTCAAATTCTCATGTACACTGTATAGTTTTAAATATGAGCACATGTACATCCAACATGAGCAGATCTCTTTTTACACATAAACACATTGCATTTTGCTGGAAGTAAAAAATCTACTGACTTTATACACTAGAGTTCATTTTATTTATATATACATTTCTCAATGCAGGTGTCCTGAATTTATGACAAAGCAGTAGTCACAAACACCGTTATCAAATAAGTAACTATATTTCGAAAATCACATTGCGAAAGATTCCTGTTAGTATTTGTTTTTTAGTAAAAGATACCTTCTGTTTGAACAAGGGCAAAATTATGGTAAAAAGGCACTATACCTCTTTTAATGTCAAAAGTCAAGTACTAGAAACTGAGCAATAGTTCTCTGTTATGTAAATAAGATTGTGCCATATTTTTGCTTAAAGGCCGAACATTTTTACCGGGTGGTAAATCTCAGGTGAGGGCGGGGCTTAATTATTAGAGGTGTGAAAGCCTCCGGGGCTTGCAGTCTACCGTGGTCGTAAACGCTGCTAATCGCTATACACAGGAAGCAAATTAATACACAGGAAATACAGAATTAGTCAGAATTGGTCTTAGTTTAAATATCTTATTGTTCTAATGACCATACGAAGCGATTTTATACGGAAATGGTATGTGATGTCCGAATTTTCTCTAAGCACACGTGTGTAATGCACAATTGAAAAAATGCAGTAAATTAATTCTGCTATAAAAGCATAACTCAGTACATTGTGTTTAGCGCTTCACATTGTTTAAAAACTTAATTTTAACAATTATAATAGTATAAGAAAACCATACGATCAGTATTAAAGAATGTGGAAAATAAAGACAGCCATTATACGATCGACAATTAATGGAGTTCGTTTTCCATGGAGTGACGTTTACATGCACCAACTTCCAACTGAGTGAATTACCAGTAAATATAGCTTTAGTAGCACTAGCACAGTGTACGTTTGTTTTAAAAAGAAAATTTTATGTTTTGGAGCTGTCCATGCATTTTCGTGGAATTTATTAGGTCACACACATTCATTGACAACATAATTCAAATATAACTTGTGCGTATTTTCAATCACTGAATAATTATTTTTCATAATCAATTTTAATACTGGTAATGTTTAAAAATCAATTTTCAATTCCCCCTTTTTAATACATGACGGAAGATATCAAAGATAACGTTGTTAATTGCTAGTCAACAGAAATCAGCGGACCTGGCAAGATCACGCTCGGACGATCACGTCAATCAAACTGGGTGCTATTGTTTCAAACTTGATTGACAAGCGGCATCATTTTGAAGTTTGTACAGGTAAAAAAGGGGGCGTTTGTAAAATGTTCGGCCTTTAAAGATACTGTACTTTGAAGAAATTTCCAAATTTTACACAAAATGACTTGTAACAAACAAAATAAGTAGTTTCAATATGTTTACAAATAACTTTTTATATTTAAAAAAATGTACTATTTCAGAATATAACACTTCTTAAAAACAAGGCTTTATCTTCGTTAACAGAACAAAGAATTCTGATCTATGTATCTTGCTTCATCTTTTTAAAATGATATGTAAACAAATACTTAAAAACTATCAAATGTTAAACTTACTATAGTAGAACTTCTCTAGATAATATCTGAGGCAGAATGGGAGGGGGACACAGGACACACATTGCATTGGTCATTTCAGCCTTAACCTTGCTCATGGGAGCTAAAAATCTACTCTCTCAATGAATTTTAAGAATCTGAGGGGAATAAAAATATGTGCAGTTCTGCTTTACCTTCAATTCTTGGTCTTTTTGCTGGTGAACTTTGATCTAAAATAGCACAGGATGATGAGAGTGAAGAGACTTGAGTTGTTGCAATGCAAACTGGTATACCATCATGTGATTCGAACACAATGTCAGTGTATCCATGCCAGACATCTTGATGACCTACATGTAGAAATGACATTTTGATTTAAAAAAAAAAAAATTGACATAACTATAATTTTAGTTAAAAGCTGAACATGACTCATAAAATAGGCACCAGCCCACTGGTATATAAATCCTTCAATTTTGTTTCACCCCATTGCATATCTGAAACTCATTGCCATGATTACCCATGTGTACTATTCCTTATTTTTTAAATGTATGTGCATTTTCTGCTTGTATATTATTGCCCACCTTAAGGATTAGTATTCAGCTTTAGATTTAGCTCAAAGTTGTACTTCCAACCCACTGTTCAATAAAACTCTAAAAGGACTTGGTAGCAGTCTAATCTCTGCCAGATTCGTCGAGACTCAAAATTTTTGACGGACGTCTCTTCCATCACAGTCTACAGTCTGCACATGTATAAGTCTAAATTCAACTCAAATTTATTTGCAGTTCAACACAATCCTATTATATATATATTTATCCTGTTATAGTTTGTCATATTTTATTTGATTATTGTTGATATCTTGTCTGAATACATGCATTATATTCTACAGTCTGTCTTGTATTTATAATATTTCTGGAGATTCTAGAATTCAGTAAATTTTAAACCATTGGCTGGTCCCCTGTTTTTCGGTTTACGAGTAAGTTCCCATTATCTTATACTGTGGTTTCGACATTATTGATAAACAACCATTCTCATGGATTTTATTGTTGTCATGAGCAGATCCACAAAATCAGATAATATTCAATAAGAGAAATATGATATCAATGAGGCAATGTCCATGGATGAATTAATTTATGTGCTTTCAAAATTGTTTTCTTTTACAACCCTCACCAAACTTGTCCATGAAAAGGAAGTGTCCAGTCCCTCAATCACCAGAGAGAGAGAGAGAGAGAGAGAGAGAGATGATTACCCTGATAATTAAAAACTAAAATATATTTTTACTAAATTCTGTAACTAAAGTCCAGACAAATCCTCATTCCAGTATACCTAATTTGAACAATTATAGATACAGATTATTTCATTTTCACACCTTTCAAATTATCAAGACTATGTATGGTTTATTTAATGACTGTGATCATGAAACTACACAATACCTATCCCTGTATAACTGTAGACTGGCCTTTCATTGCAACCACACTGACAACACACCAATTCTCTCCCGTTCTCATTGATGATACAAGATCCACCAGGTGCTAGTTTCCCCAACAAATGTTCTGTGACTGCCACTGTCACTGTTTCTTTCTCTAAAGGCTGCTGTCTTATTAGGACCTTCTTCAGACATTTTTCATGTTGTTCTAAAAAAAGATCAACAGTTACACATAAGGATATACATGTACATAATTGTCTTAATATATTTTGTTACAATCTAAAGAATTATATAGGTCAGGTTTACCGATGTTGAAGAGGGTATGGCAAAGCTGAGACCTTTTAAGGATTTTGATAACTGGCTACTGTGGTTTCATCAATATTCGTTGAATACCAATTTTCGTGGATTTCATTGTTAAGTTGATCCATGAAATTAAATGTTCATTGAAACGCAATTTCTATTAACATTTTGTATTGAAAGGGTCACGAATTTACGTATCCTTGAATCTGTAATTTTCACTTTATCCACGAAAAATTGATACCCTTGAATATTAATGAAACCACAGTATTTCTATTTCTGGTGATAGTCAGAAACAAACTTTGTATAGTTTTGCCAATTAAGATCAATTTTAAGCGACACATTTTTGTATGTTGATGAAAATATAAAGACAAAGCCATTGCAGACATTTTGTTGGCTAAAATCAGGCACATAAATAACATGCTCTAGATTTGCTGTCTGTGAAAATTAATATGGCTCTCAGTCAGTCTCTGATGAAGTTTTTCTCATCCAATGACAATCATTGACAATGTGTCATTTTAGTACAGGGCAAAAGAATTACTATTTTTTCCCTTGGACTGAAATGTCACACTTTCATTGGTTTAAACATGGAACATGACTGCCAGATATATATTTCTCTGATAGGCTGGTGAGAATTTATCATTAATATATATTTGACATTATGGCCGACGCTTTTGCTTTCCTATCCCTGCAATTCAGATTATTTAGTACATAAACCACATTCGTATAAGTTCTTATGAATTGGAGTAGTTGCCCTTTGGAATGACTATTCATTTGTACTAGTTGTCTTTAAAAGAAAGTCTTTTTGTTGTATCTGGAGCAAAATAAAACAGTAGCATCAAGATTTGCTCAAACCTCTGCAAAGGAAAGAGAGAAAACTCTTAAGAAATAAAATTTAATAGCAACATTACATTGAAAGTGATCAAAGGTACAGCAAAGATTTTCAAAAACTATTCTAAGGTAAAAAAGTGTCAGAATGAGAATTTTGAAGAATTTGATTGTGTAAAATTGGATGAGATGTAAGGCCACTAGTACCTAGATTTGCATAGATAATCCCTACGTGCAAATCAATGTCTCACTAGATATCATATTCCTTGGGAAAACAAAAATTCTACATTAAAAAGTTTTGTTACTGACTGACTACAGAAACATATCAAGTTGATTAATCTCATAGATAGATAGACTTTACCGACTGACCACGGAAATATATAAAATTGATAAATTTTATAGATCTGGATATTCCGGTTGGTGACGTGCATCATGGCACGAAGTTTTTAAAGAGGGGACCCAACTTTGCTCCTTTTCTTCTTGAAAATTTCCCCCATACGTTGGATTCCATTTCTATTTAGAATGCCCATAGGATACTGCGAAACCCAGATAATGTGTATCTGAGGCTATCATTGTGCATTTTTATAAAATGGAAGATAGTTATTACATTCTTTCTAAGTGCTGGCAGACAACTATGCCCAAAGGAAAAGCCATAAGAAGTAACCTACCAGGACGAAGAAGAAGAAGAAGAAGAGAAGAGAACTGGCACATACAGCATACGAACTTAGAAAGCGGAAACTTTGGAAAACACAAATAGTTGAATCTAGAAATGATGTTCACTTAGAGGTAAGGTAAAAAAAGGACACTTCTCATTTTGAAACTTTGACACACTTATTCTGGGAATATAACTTATATCTATGTTGATGAATTATTGAATAAACTTGTAGAATGCTCTGAATAGATAAATAGTACAAATACAAAAAGAGATTTTGTAATCAAATACCATTTTTTGAAGATGCTAAAAATGAAGTCTTGTATTATACTCTGTCCCAAGATATTATGGATTCACATTTGGCTTAATTGCTTGATATTTATAAATACCTCAGGATTCAAACGATGTTCATTCAAAACTACGAAAAATTTCCAAGATTTCTCAGTCAAAACCCCACTCTTAGCTTATCAGGTTTCAATACAATGCTAAAAAATGTGATGTCTACCGAGATTTTGTATTGCAGCAAGCCCGGATGATAACGTTGAAATATTGCGCGATGTATTCCGAGTGTATTCCGAACAGGGTTTGAAATTAATAGTCGCCCACTCGCCATTTGCGACTAAGTTTTCGTGTGGGCGACTTGAAAATGCAATTCCAGGAGCCCACATGGCGATTAAACAATTCCTGATGCCAACCCATTCTTTTTTCCAAATTTGTCCGAATGTTTCTTATTTTCATCTAGGTTGATCACTCAGACGCTTATCTTTACCTATCTTCACTGTGAAACATAAACGTCTTGATGATCTTTACTGAAGGTCATCATCAGTCAAGCGTTTCATACTGTATCAAGAAACATTACATTCAAAGCGTCTAACTGATTTTGGCATTGTTATAATATTACGATTTATGGCAATGGTTGTATCAGCCAGCCAAAAGAAAAGGATTTTATCTGTAATGGGAGATGGAGTATCCAATACAGATGTAAAGGAACAACAAGACATGTGGTTGATTCAGGAGACTTGAGTTATGAATTTTATAAAATGAAGTGTTTGAAAATTTTAACAAAAATTGAAATTCCATATGAATAAATATACATGTATGTGTACAATGGCATGTTATTAAATGAGATTAAAAAACCCCTCTTTTTTAATCTTTTTTAAATTAAAAGTGTGGGCAACTAAATTTTGATGTGGGCCCCTGAAATGACGAAGTTTAGTAGTCCACATGGCTAGCAAAAAATTCAAGTTAGTTTAAAACCCTGCCGAATGGAGAAAGGTGTAAACATTCCCCATTATAAATCTCCGTAAGGAATCTGTTTTCGTTCCTGTGAATTTTTCCGAGTGAAAGATGAAAAAGTGTCAATAAAATTATCTTGGAAAATATCCCTTTCAACTATTTCAATTGCACTTCTTTCACAGGTAAGTGTATTTTTATTAAAAATTGTCCAAATGTGCTGCATAAATATCTTGGGAAAGACTATACAAAAAAGTTGAAAATATAAACATGTATGACAAGGATGGTAATAGCTCTAACTTTGCCAAAAGATGGGTGATTTTTGCTCATTGTTCCATTGTTACTTCCATTATTATAGCATTTAATATTGAAGAACACACTACACATGTATTGAATGGATGTATTTTAGTGTGAGTGTTTATATGTATACTTGTTTAAAAATGTCTCTTCAATATGTAATAGGAAGACAATTTGTAAAATTAGATTAATGATACCAGGGCTCCCCTACCTGTAAGTCTGAAGCTCCCGGTCTGAAAAATGGATGGACGACCTGGGAGCTACAGACTGCCTCCGATAGTAAAAAACTGCAATTTACAGCGCTAGTTTTGGACTGATTAACCTTATTCTCACACAAATTCTGGGAAAACAGTTCGTACCATTAAAATTTTCAGTCAATTTACTACTGATATCGTCACTTTACTTGCCTCAGACATGCTATCCGACCTCGGAAATGAAGTATATCAATTCATGTCGAGATCGAGAGTTGCCATTTTTACATGTAAACAAACTGCACCACTTCACTTTATGGGGCTGGTGATCTGGTGTTTAAAAGAATATCAGAGGCAAATGAAGTGAAGATATCTGTAGTAAAATCTCCGAGGAATTTTTTGGAATCAAACATTTGTACAGAATGTGTTCGGAAATGAGATTAATCAGTCAAAAACTACCGCAATTTTTTTGTGCGCCGTAAATTGCACTTTTTAACTATGGAAGGCACTGTAGCTCCCAGGTCGTCCATCCAAATTTTTTCAGACCGGGAGCTACAGTCCTGCAGCTAGGGCTCCCCAACCTTGCCATTAAACTTAGAATGATACTGATGGAGGCATGGGACAATAAAAAATTTGCCAAAAATTACAATTTATCAAAATTAACAGATACATACGAATTGTCTAAAAACGATAGACCACAAAAAGATAGAATGATTAGACTTCTTAAATCATATTATTAACAGGAGCCGAGTTAACCAGGTGCCGATTTTCCTAGTTACCGACTTAATTCAGGATTTGAAATTCTACACGACGTTACGGACGTATCCTCAATAAAAATGAATAAAAGTACCTGATACTTTCAAGTATTCATCCAGTTTTCGAATTGCGGATTTCTCGTGATTCGGTAAGGTTTTCTTCTTACCATCTCTTATATCCTTCAATAGTGAAAGTCCAGGTTGGAATATGAGCGAGAAGTTCACAGCGATCGGTGTTTCCCCGTCCTTTACACGTCCAGTATCGCACTCAGCCTCGCTGAATAAACGGCTTTTAGTGGCATTGCACAAAGTTCCAAGTTTTAACAACACAAACTGGACTTTGCTAAAACTTTCCAAGTTTCGAAAAATACGCTCATCTGCATCCATCATATTGTTTTTCTAGTGACCGGTGTCTCTTTTTTTTTCGGACCCAGGCATTTTGACCCCTTGTTTAATGATGAATGGTAAAATCAATCTTATATAATATATATATATATATATATATATATATATATATATATATATATATATATATATATATATATATATATATATATATATATATATATATATATATATATACACACACACACTGAGTAAACGTGTGGAAAATTAAAAAAAAATACATAAACCTGAGAGTATCGCAAAAAACGCTAGTCAATGGATTTCTGTCCACTTTGCTCCCCATAAGCCAAGGGTTTTCGGACCACTTTGCAACCCATAAATTGGGAGCAAAATGGACCGAAAACCATTGGCTAGCGAAAATGAGATTTATAACAGGGCTCGACATTAACGCTTGTCCGCTTGTCCGGTACCAGTTAAAAAAATATGCGGACAAGTGAATATTGCTGGCCACTTGTCCGACTGGACAAGTGCATTTTTTATAGTAAGAAGTCTCCAACATTTAAAAAAGAAAAGAAAGTTTTGTGATAAGTTTATCTGTAGTCTCGTTATAAGTTTATCGATTAGTTATTTTGAATTTCGATCCCGACATCAAATTGCAATGCAATTGAGTTACTCTTGATCGGGATTGAAGTTCACTAATTTCAAACAACTTTCAAGGTGTGGATCTTAGTTCTTACAAAGTACCAAACACATATGTTAAGAAAAAGAAAGGAAGAAAAGGTAGCAAAGATAAAGGATTATGGAAAGAAATGTAACTTATTTTAGGTTTCATTCATCATTGATAGACTATGATGACATTCCATGTTTAGTTTAAAAAACAGCTGAGAAATCAATATAACAGTTACATGTATTTTTAAACCTGATGCTAAATTTAAGATGTCTTGTAATTTGCCATGACAAAGCTACAGCTGACAAATCATGTTTAATGTTATATAGAACAAATACATATACATAATTATAGGAAAGACACTTTAAGTTTCCATTTAAAAAGTCAGGTTATTAATTATAGCTAGAGTATTAATCAATAAATGATTTTATTTTAGTAATAGAGTACTGTAGTTCTCAAGTTGACAATATTTGATCTTTAATATTGAAAATTTTTCGGACAAGTGAAGTTGAAGTTCGGACAAGTAAATGTTTTGGTCACTTGTCCGAATGGACAAGTAGGAAAAAAAGTTAATGTAGAGCCCTGTATAATAACATCTACAATGTATATTCTACTATATTTCTTTTTTTTTAAAAAGATTATAGTTCATACAGTTTTGAACTGACAAGCCATCAGTAAAATTACTTTCAAGTACGAGTACCCGCATTCGCTTTACTTTTAAAACCGCTTTGAATTGTATTATTTAATTAATTAACTCAAGTAATTATAATAGATAAGTTTTACTTCGTTTCATACGAAAAATACAAGGAAAGTTACATTGCATTATTATGCTATTTTTCTGGAATGCTGGCTACCTTCATACCCACATAAAACACAAAAGAAAGCCTTTTTTTTGTTTCCAAGAACCGGACATTCTGTTACAACAAGAATAGAATTCCTGGGTCCCCCGCCGGTCAAGCAGTATACTAGTATCGAGTTTATCGGCCAAGGCTGGTTTTCGAACTTGACCAAGGTATTAGTGGTATAAACATTTTGTATAAATTTAATGAAAATCCGTCAAAATTTGTAGGCATGAAAGCGCTTACAAGGTCAATTTTTGGATAAAACGGAGTCATTATTGTGGTCAAAGTTCGATAACTCCAACAAAAAGTATCGACCAATGCTGATTTTCGAACTTGACCAAGATAATAGTGGTATAAACATTTGGTAGAAATTTAATGAAAATCGGTCAAAATTTGTAGGCATGAGAGCGCTTACAAGGTCAATTTTTGGATAAAACGGAGTCATTATTGTGGTCAAAGTTCGATAACTCCAACAAAAAGTATCGACCAATGCTGATTTTCGAACTTGACCAAGATAATAGTGGTATAAACATTTGGTAGAAATTTAATGAAAATCCGTCAAAATTTGTAGGCATGAGAGCGCTTACAAAAAAGTGTGACGGACGGACGCACGGACACACGGACGCACGGACCCACGGACGCACAGACCAACGGACACACGGACGAACGGACACACGGACCCACGGACACACGGACGGACGCCCGGCATTTCTATGTCCCCGCACCGCGTTGCGGCGGGGGACAAAAATACCGTGTAAAGGGTTAATATGTAAACCATTATGATAATGCACAACTATTCAAAACTTTCCTAAATATGATCACATCTGTACTAGTACCGGATGGTGTAGCACACCCATTACAGAGGTCAGATCAAGTTCCCTGGGACTACAATTGCTTGTAAACCTATTACACATATACAGGTCTTCGATTCAGCAGATAAATTATCCCCATTCTTTTGTCATATTCTATCGTTTAGACTTTAATTTAAGAATGCAATTAATCGATAGAAATCAAAATCGATAAATAGTTCAGAATGTATAAATAAACATCAAAGACATAAAAAAAGATACCAAAAAATCCATTTTTTATAATTATACATGTAGCTTTTATTGTCGTTTCTTAGTGTTTCTTTTCTATTAAGCATAGACTCTGATGCACGTTCTTATTGCTGCAGGAGACTTGGGTTTTTAAAGGCTAAAAATTACGCAAATCGACCTTACTTAAACCAAAGCGCTCAATAATGCAGTGCACTCTGATGTTGAAATAGATATAAAATAGATATGAACGAGATAAATGTTTATTAAATTTATGCAGGGAAAACCTTGTTTACTGACATATAATGAATTTTGCACGTATTGATTTTTATCAATTGGACCCCCTCCCACTCCTTTTGAAAATTGCTGGATCCGCCTCTGCGATGTATCTATTTTGTAAATGTCCGATAACATATGCAATATCAGCCCGTGCTAAATTTACACTTTATTTATTTAATTTATTTCATTTGTCATTTTGTTTACTTGTCTGTTATTTCTGGGGGGGGGGGGTGTATTTAATTAAAGGCAATAAGTTAAACAAAATATAAATATAGTAAGCACTGAATGCTTATTCCTGGATATCGTCGTGCCAGAAAAATTTTCAAACCTCGCTAAGTCGCTGTATCGCCCTCGGGGCTGATATTTCTGTCCCAGCCCGTCGTCAAGGGGGTGTATTGCCCTCAATTAAATCGCTAATTCCCAAATATCTCTGCTTTGATTAAAACTAGTTTGTGAAATAACGATCAAATAACAAATAAATTATATAAAGTATCACCTTACACTTCTGAATATTTTTATTCATTGCTGAAAATTGAAAAATAATAATTCAAAAATAGCGCCAAAGAGTGATATGTATCTAAGTAAGGGGGGGTAACCTACATTACGGTGTATTTTATAGCATTGAATGATTTATTTTTGACGTCGTCGTGTCAATAAATGCCGTCAGGTGAGCAGACAAATTGAATAACGCGCGTTAGCGCGTTATGATAATTTGTCTGCTCATCTGACGGCAGTTATTGACACGACGACGTCAAAAATAAATCATTTAATGCTTATATTTACATTCCCCTACTGAAGAAACCAATTGTTTACTTAAATAAATCGATATAAAGTGCAGATCACGGAAGGAGTAAATTAGTAACAGCAAGAACAGCTGATTTGTAAAACCGGTTTAAACTGGTTATAACAGAGACATTTGAGATGAGATCGACGAGCCTGAAAATATAATCCATGAAAAGTAACTATTGAAATTTTGGTTTTAACAATAAAGTCAACTGTTTTGTTGAATAATTATAAAACATGGTGTTTTGACAACATTTATGAAATACATTTTTTAACCGATAACATAGAAATCACTGTTTGAGAACTACTTATGTAAATTACTTGTAAATTCATACGCAGTGAATAGGTGTTGCATTTAGAGGCATTTAAACATCACGGAATTTAATGGGAAAACACAGTAGAATGTAAATATAGAACAGTAACACTCTTTGTTTAATATCAAACAACATTTAAATTGTGGAGGATATAGAGAAGGCTGGAACGAAACCAAATAGTAGAAAAACGTCATGACGTCAGGCATATCTAAGGTTTGAAAGTTGCATTCTTCGAAACCGTGCAGGCATTTGTATGGAGGGTAATCGTGTTCAAAAATCCAGTCATGTAAACTTGTAAATCCGAATATGCAGTCGTGTTGGTGTGTGAGTCTGAGTATGAATGTGTGTAATTTAGTTTGTGTAATCTATAAACACTGGGACATAAACACTCTAAAGTTGACTCCGCAGACCTTCAATGTAATTCTTCCTACAGATGCACATTTGCAACTTTAAAATATTGTTTGTTATTTACATGTAATCTGTCACTATAAAAACATTTTCCATCAGTAGTCTCTTCATTGACATCTTCGTATTCTGAAATAGCACAGTTGACATGTTACAAATCGACAAATGTAAAGTTTACAATTTTGTCGAATTTTGACATGACGATATATGGGAAAAGTGTCGCCACAGATAGCTGCAGGAACAGGCCTGCCGTAATCGCCTGAATGGGCAGAGAATTAACAAAAAAATATAATTACATATCAGCATATCTCTGCATAACAACATTTTTTTTTTCAGGAAGTACGATTTTTCAAACGAGAAATTATGAGGTCGATGTCCATTATATCAAGAGAATCCGGAAAAGATGCGAGTGAAGAATTCAATCGGCATCAGATGTCATAGATCTTGGAAATTTTGCATAACATGCTTTGTTTAAATGTATACTCGCATTTCTACAAAATTCGTTTAAGTATACTTAGAGCTCGGCTGAATAAAGAAAATATCACCAAAAGCATCCTTATCAATAAGAAAAACTAATCTGCCAGAAAACAGTAGGTTTAAGATTTTGAGTTAGATGACACATGAGTAGCCCCCCCCCCCCCCCCCCCCCCCGCGCATAAGTTTAACTGTCGTGACAACAAATGCAACTCAAGTCTGTATTTATTTTAATTCGATAGATTTCTTCTAAAAAATGAGTTGATACCTTCCAATGCTGCGTGAATGGTAAAGCAGGGCTTCGTGCCATATTAATTTCTATGTTCTGCGTCAAATAAAATGACTTTGTGTGTGCATTTACTATATTTTCATGTGAAATGTGGTAGAAAAATATCTTGAAATGAGAGTTATGTCCAAGACACGATGTAGTATCGATATCGATGATATCGACGATATTGTATCGATATCGATTCACTGATTTCAATATAATAGAACTTAAATGCATATGTACAAAACTACAACTGTCCAGATTTAACATCCATATTCAACATCGATATCGTCGATATCGACGATATCGTATCGATTTTCTTTGTCTTCAACTGATGATATCGTATCGTATCGACAATATCGTATCGATATCGAGTTGCATATGTACACAACTACAGCTGTCCATATTTAACGTTGATATCGTCGATATTGACAATATTGTATCGATATCGATTTGTTTAGGTACAGAACTCAATCTGTCCATTTTTAACGTCGATATCGACGATACCGTATCAAAAAAATGTTTGCTTTGTTTACAACTTAAGTTGTCCATATTTTAAGTCGATATCGTCGATATCGTATCGAGATCGATTTTCATTTAAACACAACTGCAACTCACCATATTTTAACGTCGATGCCGATGTCAATTGACATATGTACACAACAATACCTGTATCGGTATTAATTTGCTTTTGTGTAGAATGTAATCAAGTACTTTGGAAAACTGTACCATGATTATCTTTAGATTTGACTATCTAGACGATCACAATTATATCATTTTACAATCCCTAAAATCCATCATTAAGACGTTCTTCTCATTGTTATTGATTAATTTTTAATACCGATGATTTAAAAAGATTGCATTTGAGTCAATATTGAGGTTGATATTGTCATTTGAAATAATATTATTATATTTGTTTAAATGCAATTATAAAGATTGCTATTAGGATATCGTCATTCTGTGTACGATATCGCCTATAAATAGTTAGCCTTTAAATTTATTAGTGTCGATATCGATGTCGATATCGTCATTTTATGTACGATACCGTCGATATCGACAATAAAATTGATTTTGCAACTTCATCAGTGTATGTCGATATCGATGTCGATATCGTCAAGTTGTTTACGATATCGTCGATATCGACATCATAATTGGATTAGCATTTTTCAAAATTCGATATCGATGTCGATATCGTCATTTTGTTGTCGATATCGTCGATATCAACAACAAAGTTGGTCTTTGACATGTATAATGAAATGACGTCCATATCAATTATTTACCCAAAAATATGAAAGACCTTAAACTTTGAATTGACCTGAAAATTTGCGTTGTCCTGATTTTTAATACTTTTGAGAACCTCATACAATTAAATAACCATGATTATATTCTTAAACTGAAGTGTAGATAACATTATAACATTCCGTATAGGAAAATAATTATCCGGCTTATTTTTTACCTTTAAAATTGTGCAGTGTTTACCGGATGAGCATCTTACATGTACCTTTGAAATAATCCATGTCAATTTTATTATGCCGTCCCTTGATATCATATAAAAGAGTGTATTAAGTTTTAATTCAATACAATGCAACAAAAAGTAAAAATGGTTTGAAATACATAATCTCCAAGAGAATAATGATCAGTTGAACTTTGTATTAGAATAATGTACAAATCAATGTGTTCTCCATTATTTCACGCTATGCCAATGGTCATACAATTGCCGTAAGAAATGCTAACAATCTATAACGAACTCGATTCTTAATAATGATAGTAAAATGTTAACCTCAGAGCGTGTTGCTGAAAATATATTAAAATTTATCATAAGAATTAGTACAACCAACTCGTTAGTTTCTTTGTGGTGTGTTTTTAAATGAAAAAATCAATGGCGATTCATACGACAATTATATTTTTGCGGCCCGTTTGACGCTTGCGTCAATATGTTCTATTGTAGGAGAATGATGTGTACGCACTTGCGTATCTGCCTAAGGAGATGATGATGTATAAGCGGGTCACACACACACACACACACACACACACACACACACACACACACACACACACACACACACACACACACACATATATATATATATATATATATATATATATATATATATATATAATTTTTTTTTTTTTTTTTTTTTTTACCAATCGGACGTCAACTTCCTGTTAAATAACTTTGGTTATTTTTAGCCCAAATTTTCAACCAAATTTCCCCCAAAGATTTTTTTTTTTGGGGGGGGGGGTATTTTTGAGCACGCAAATGGATCGCAAATTGCTTTTAATGCTAGTACAGGTTGGTGAGGTCGTAATTTTGTGTGTTATTTTATACCTACCAAAAAATGAATGACTTTATAACCCTAATTTATAAATTCGTGGAGGATGTTAATTCGTTGATAAGAGGTACCCCCGAATTCCACGAATATTGAGCCACCACGAAATCTAATGATTCCACAGTTTATCACTGGTAAGCATTGACCCACAAATATCTTGTTACATCTTGATAAAATAGACCTGAAATATTTCTTTATTAGTAATTAGTTACATCGTTTCTAATAAATCCCCCCCCCCCTTTCAAACCTGATTCTCTACACCTGTAAAACACGCGCCTTCAAAAAACTTATGGATAATAACACGATGCAACGTACATATCTTTATTTTAACTCAGTAAAGACCACGAACTGGGATACTATTCCTTAAATACAAGGTTACATTATTAACATTTTGTTATCCAAGTACAAATGATTGATAAAACAAAAGATCAAATGAACAAAGTCACATCAAGTTGGTACTAAAACCAGTGGCATTCAAGGGCTTCCATACAAATGCAAAAGTATCAGCAAAGATACTGGTATGTTGGCGTAAGGGTTATTTTAAGTTTATTGTTGACTTCCATGTTTAAACAACATATTTGCGATACAGATTTTCTTAACTTATTTTCTTTTTGAATGGTCCATAAAAAAATGATTTTGTTCACAACATGATAATACACTGTGATTTTATGTGTGTGTAAAATTAAATAGGCCTTAAAACCTATTTGCAAGAAAACGTGTACAATGTCACTTCTGAACTGTAAAGTTTCCTTCCTCCTTTCTTAGTATCTTCTTTTTATAGAACGTCTCAATTGAAGGCACTGTGCGATTGGCCATGTTTAGGGAAGTTTGTGTGCATCCTCTTCAAACCTAAAATGAACACTACAAGTGGTACATGTATGCTGTAAGCGTGTAAACAGGATATTTAAATATATATCTCGAACGTTAAAAAAGCTGAAAAATTTTGACACGAAGCGATTGTAAAAATATTTTCCGAGCCGTGTTCTAGCAATTTAATGGCATTTTATATAACTGCTGCATTTTTATCCATTATCGGTATGTAATCATTTTATACTTGTTTTTAGTTCTTTTAATTCCCGTATTCATACCTAAAAGTAACTTGTTTTAAATTCATCTCCTCTATCGGAAGAATTTAACTGTCTGTTTGGTTTAAATGCGATGACTAATGATCCAAATGATGGACTTAAAAACCTTAGTGTGTTTTATTCTTCTAGGTGTGGTGTCATTGAGGTATATTGATGGATCCCAATGTAACAATCCCTTTGACAGGCTGTTCAATGATAGGTGAGTATATATAACGATACATGCAATAATATTGAAGTGTAAACTTGGTTGTTTCACATTCACGCAGTAATAAACTGAAATTGCTGAAATAATACTATTATACATGTAATAAAAGTTCTATGTATGGAAAGAAATGTCGGTTAAAACAGTAGTCGATCAGGAATTTTACTTTTCAGTATCATTTTTTTATAAGTGATTCAAATCAACCAAACGTTTTTGAATTACAGAGATGTTATAAAGCTATTGGAAGAGGTAATCGGTCATTCATCTTGGTTAGACGAAATGTTCTCTGCAGGTAACACATGAAATGCTTCATTAGAACGTAATACAGTAGGGAGTAAGGAATCATTCTTTACGTATTATGAGGTGATAATTTTGGTCGGGGTGTGGTCATATCCAAGAAACTTCGAAGGACTTTGATAGATTTAATCACACCCCGACTGAAATTATATCCTCATTTAATATTTAAAGAGTGGTTTCTTATCACTTATATTCAAATATAATGTTCAGCACTTGTACTATTTGTAGTGTTATCACCTCCAAGGACACTGAAAATGAAAATATCAGAGAAGTATCAGGATCATAAGAATGTTTTATAGGTGCAACTGCTTTAATAAAATATTGTATGTAATTAATGTTTTATTTTCTAATTAGATAGTTTTACAACAGCAGAAGCTGACTGCAAAGGAAATACCAGTTGTAGAGTAGAACTTATATTCCAAAATAGAAATAAGATGGAATTGTGCATTTTGTTGGAAAAGAGAGAATGTTTTTCACTGAACTGTACATGTGCGGAATATCAAAATAGAGGACCCAATCTAAATCGCGGTGACAGTGAGTTAAAATGCAACCATAAGAAAAAAGAAGTAATGTCGAACGCGTGTGACAAAGAGGGGGAACAATTTAACACCACTGATGAGACAGCTAAAGATGACAATAAAACAAATCATGTAATGGTGATAGAATCAAATAAACAAAATAACATCCGCAATAACACAAGAGGAAATGGATCAAACCTAAGAAATAAAGGTTCATTTGTTTTGTTGTGTTCATATTTTTTTTACTCAATACATGTATATTATAAACTGACAAAAAGGTGATCGAGCTTTTAACATTGATTTCATCAATTTCCAAACAAACTCTATTTTAAATTAAAATTAACTACTATAAATTAAAAATATGGGTTCAGTAATTTTTGTTAAAACTATTAGTATTTGATGTGAAATGAATAGACTCTTTTTATTTTAGATAAAAACAAATTTAAACTATTACCAATGGCAATAGCATTCATATTGGGAACAATTGTTGGTTCGGCGGTGTCCATTATTGCAATCAACTTATGCAATTCAAGGTACGTTAGGTCTTGTATGTGAAACTAAGACTATAAAATGCTAAAAAGGCATTTACACAACATTAGCGTAGATTTCCATAACAAGAGAAACTACATATACATGTTTCCTCTCAAATATACCGGGGTATCGATATCATTTTGAATCATTTTGTAAGGTTGTTAACGTGCATGTATGCTATCCAACATTTACTTCCCTTATTTGCAAAATCGATTATGTTGATTACACAAGTGTATGTTTTTATTTTTGGGTTTAAAGATGAGATTAAAATTGTATTTTTAGAACGATAAGGCAAATTCAAAACCATCAGCAAACAGATTTATGTGAGGAAACGGCATTACATAGCAAATTCTCGTGTGAAACCTCAGAGTACTCTGAAATTCCAGAATACAATAGGAACAAGGTACCAGTATAGTTTTACATTCACATGATGTAGTGAATTAGAAGTACCAGTCTTTTAGCTAATTTTTTTAAATATGCTATTGTATTATAAATATGCTTATGGCTAGTGTCGACAGTGAGTCTCTATTACTAGTTTATAAAGATTATCCTAACGGTTTAAAGTACTACATGTTATTATTGTAAAAAATGTTTCAACTATAAGCTTTATATAAAAAAAACGTGTATTTTCTATAGCTTGGTGCAGGTTTTCGCGAATATTTGGAACCTTTGCCAAAGAATAACACTGTGTCGAGAGAAACAATTCCTCTTGAAAACCTTTACGAGAAGGATGAAAGCAGCCAATACCAAGAAGTATCATTAGACAGAGGAAACGCCAACCATAATATTTATCACCATCTCCAACCAAACAATGCAACCAATCAACAAGTGCCAATAAGAAAAGAAGAAAGTAGTGTCAACCCGCTTTACCACACTTTGGCTTTAGTTGATAGAGAAAATAAAGTTGATATCAATTCTGATGAAAATTCCTATGATGCTGCGCCGAGTTTGTTGAATGATAAATCTTCTCGCAATTCTGATGCGAAAACAGGACACATTCAGAAAGATGAAATATCAAGTGGAAGTCCTTACTTGATGTGTGAAAATAAAGAACAAATAACAGAGAAAGTAGAGACTGATGAAGGATCAGATGAACTTAAAGTAAATTCTAACATCGATAATACTTACTTTGTACTGCAGAAAAAGGAATAGTTATGATAGTTGTTTATAAACGTTTCAACAACTGAACAAGTAGACTTTGTATATTCCTTTGACTGAAGAACAATTTATTGATTTACAAAACTCCGTGTATCATGAAAATATTTTGCAGAGGATTTGATTTTTTTGGTTGAGTTTTACTTCGCCTGATCATACGACTCGCATGAACCTTCTGATTTTTAAGTTGTCTATTGTACACATATTTTTTTCGTTGGTATAAACTTTATATGTATCCTTTTTCATCTCTCTTCCCCAAAATTACTTCGTCTATTTGAACCAAGGTATATATATATTATAATGTAAAGCATTGTAAGTAAATAATAATGTAATTAATGAAGGTGATAGAGGCCAAAATACTACACTTTTTAATTATTCTACATAATTCAAAATCTTTTCAAAAAAGGAGCAATATCCTAATAAAAAGAATATTCTTCTATGTTCTGACTTAATTCAAACTTTCAGCATATTTATCACAGTGTAGTAACACCATGTTATATGGGTCTGAAACCCCCACTCCTGAAAAATTCCATTTCATTAGTTTTTTACGGTAAAATTACCGAAAATTGGCCTCACCCCCCCCCCCCCCTGCAAACAAATATATCCCTCGGACCCCCCCCCCCCCCTTTCAATTTTTTTTTTCTGAATCCGTGCACCCGTAGTTTTATTTATAAATGTATAAAAGCGTGTTACGTTATGTGATGATATTTTTCAGGGTATTCAAATAGCCTTAATAGATATGCAGTGTTGAATATTAGGAGAGTAAATGTAGGTGAGGAACAGGTTTACGTACGAAAGCCGAGAAGGATCATTCGAGATTCGAGATTCGAAATACGAGATTCGAAATACGAGATTCGAGATTCGAAATTCGAGATTCAATATCTAAATTAACCAATCAAATCATGGATCTGAAACCTGTATCCTAGCAACATCAAACTGTTCTAAATAAAGATCATTCGTACATGCTCTTTCCTACAAATAAATGTCTTAATAGCTCTTATATAGTGGTTATAAAATGATTAAATTAACCTTGATGAATTAACCCCACACATTATAAACAATTAAATTAGAAATAACACTGTTGGCTTTGCGAATCTAAGTGGTTTTGTTTGCCCTGTATGTATCCCCCCCCCCCCGAACAATTTTAACCCGAAGTGTATTCGCCCCAACTGTGTAAAAATCGGCTCGCGAAGAAAGATCTGTTTAATCTAAATGTTTTAGCTATGAAACCAAACTCAATGAAATAATCGACATGTCAAAATATAGGTTATGATAAAGTTTTAAACCATAGAAGTTATAATGATTTACAACCTCAAAGACAAAAATCCAGATAAGAATAGTGTATTGTAGGGTATGGCAATGCCATTGTCGATATGAGAGAGAGAGAGAGAGAGAGAGAGAGAGAGAGAGAGAGAGAGAGAGAGAGAGGGAGAGACAGACAGACAGACAGACAGACAGACATAGAGAGAGTTTTGTAGTGTCAAATTCAGTATGATTTAGAATTTGAAATTGATTTGATTTGTTACAAGCATATATAGACAATAATTAAGCCTCTAAAACGAGAAAAGAGAGGAGGTAGCTAGGGTAGGGCAGACCAACTAGCAAGCTTTAATTTTAACGGTGTTAGCGCACCTGTGATTTACATCGAGACTCTCTCTCTCTCTCTCTCTCTCTCTCTCTCTCTCTCTCTCTCTCTCTCTCTCTCTCTCTCTCTCATCACCTAGCATTTCCTTTTCCGTGAGGGGGTTTGGGGTATTTGTGATGTCTTACATTAGCTAGCGAAAATGATAAAAAAAAACATGAAATTTTCTTTAAATTGTGTGCGGATGTTGTACGCCAATAATCTGTTTTCAGTATATACAATTCAAGAGGAGGGGGGGGGGGGGGGGGGCTATATAGTCCTAATTAATTTGTCAGTTATTCTGTCCCCACTTTGTTTTCTCTTCGTTTTCCAGGTTTTTTTTTATTTGGCTCGGCAAATTAATATAAAACTTTCTGTGTAGCTCCATAACGATGTCTTTAGAAAAATCTTGAACCACACACATTCTAGCAAATAAAACGGCAATTGTTTCATATTTTTAAGGGGAGGGAGGTGGTGCCGGTAAAGGACACGTATTGCTTGTGGCAGTTGTGCTATACTCTCATTTGTTATAATAGGTAATACTACATATTGATATAAAATGAAAGTTTCTAATTACACTGTACATAGCTTCTATCACGCATTTTGACCCGTGCGATAGTTTAAAACAAAATGAAATTTAATTTTCTGGATCCCCGCCTGATACGTCCGCCTTCTTGTATATTAGAATTACATGTACGTTGACCATATGTACACATTAACTTAATCGGCTATGTTATTGGACGATAACATTTTTATCAATGTTTTTGCAGGATATGTAACAAATAACAGCCTATTTGTGGGTTTTTGCACTGATTATTTGAGATAATTTGCCACCATCTTTTATGCATTCCACACACCACTCACAGTTTCTTTATTTGGTGTTCTGTGTGTATGGCGACAAATTGGTAAATTTGCACCACTCACCCCTTGTAGCTTCATCCTGATTACATTTTATCTGGCTAAGTGTAATGTAGTAGTGTATTAAATACACACATCTTTGTTTGCAGTGCTTATTTACATCTTTAGATATTTACTTACAAAAAAAGTAAACATTTGTATGACTTATATGTAATTATTGTTAATTTTGGTGCGGTGTAGGGGGGTAGGAAACTACAGAGAAACTTAACTTGGCTGTGAAACATATGCTTTTATTCTTTCTTGTTGATATATCAATGAATGAATTATAACAAAATATATGTACAACAATTAATTTTGAAATATTCATGCACAATCAAATAAAAGGTTTTACTGTTCTCTGCACAAGAAATCCGCAATGTGAACAAATTGGCACCCTATCATCCCTACCTTTAATTGTAGAGAGTAGGTATCCTTCTATATTGAAAACAATTCCAAAAGTAAGGCTCATAATAAGTTGTTTACTGAGGAAAAGGAAAAAAAATTGTATTCATTAATAATTCCGTATGATGTGATAATATCTCAGACAATGATTTGTTTATAATCATAGTACTAGTGTATCACTGTATGCATACATAAAAACGATAAGTAATGCTTATATTTATTGGTGAAACAGGACAGATTATTTATATTTAGATTATTTAAATACATGTACTAATCTTCATGCGGGGATCTAGAAAGGAGGGGGTCAGGGGATCTGGACCCCCTCCTCGGGAAAATTGGAGCTTATTAAATTTACATAGTAAAATATTTTAAAATTGGCCTAGGACCCCCTACAGAAAAAATTAGCAACGCTTATGAAGTTCTCTACCATAACCGCATTTTTACACAAAAGGGGTGTTACTGGTGGTGAAATACCTTAGGGTTCAAACGCATCAGGTGGAAATGCACCAGGGCAAACAAAATCATTTAGATCCGCGAAGCACACTGCATTATTACTAGTCTACTTAGATATTCTGTGTAAAAGTAAATACAAATGATTATTTAGTTAGGTAGGGAGAAGTGAACATAGCATTTATTTGTATATAAGAGCATGTACGTATGATTTTTATTTAGAACAGTTTGATGTCGCTAGGATACATATTTTCAGATCCTTGATTTGATTGGTTAATTTAGATATTGAATCTCGAATTTCGAATCTCGAATCTCGTATTTCGAATCTCGTATTTCGAATCTCGAATCTCGAATGATCCTTCTCGGCTTTCGTATTTACGTATAACAAATGATTACATTTTTTTTTCGTAAATTCAGTAGCATAAAATACAATGGGGATTTTACAATATAAGATAAATGTTTATAATTTTCATAATTTACATCGTGTCATTCAATGTAGCTAAACTGTTTATACATACGCTTTCTGTACACTTTCAATTCATATTTTATCTTAATTAGCATTTTAAGAGACTAAAAATGCGTTCTGTTAATTTCCTCTACAGTGGGTAGTACATGGAATTATGACATTTAAAACAATAAGAAACACTGAGAATCTGGAATAAAATGGATGCAAAAATTTTTCCAAAATGACACACATATTTCAATTTTTGATGTTCGTATAATATTTTTTTGGATAGAATTTCGTCAGTACATCCTGGATGACTATATCAGAACTTCCTGTTTAGTTCAGGAACGTTCTTTCAGTACGAAATACTCGTTCTCAATTGGTTGTTCTTTTCCTTCCTGATATGTTGACTCATCTGTAAACATAATATTTTCTTGAAAATGAATCAATGCCATTTTCTACCAAAAATAAAATGCATTCCTGGTTAGAGTAATGCTTTGAAGTTTCTGTAATTTTTATATTTTTATAAACCTGCTGATTTTTATAGATGATAATAATCTTTATTTTGTCAACATAACCAATATAATCGGTGATTTCAAACACTAATAAATATTCCTAACCTGTATTTTTATGGTTGACGTCTTCTGATGTTATAGGTAAAGTTTTACTGTTGGCAGGCTCTCCTTGGTTTTTATCATGGTGTGCACATCCAGTGAAATCAGGTTGTGAGTCCTGAAATTAAAAAAAATGCAGTTAATATCCAAAATTAAGGTTTTTATTGAAATGATATATTTTTAGGAATGTGAAACTAATTTCATTGCTGTAACAGTATTTAATACTAGATATTAGCTTTAGGTTATTGCTAACCTTTGTATCCCTGGTTGTACTCAACAGGAAGTAAGGTTCAGTGGGTGTCTCGTACAAAACCACTGTTACACCATTCTGACCTTTGGGTTTTTTGTCGTCTGTGTCAATGTCCGGGTTATTAGAGAATGTATCCAAAGGATGCTCCATGTACTCATTTATTTTTCCCTTTGCGTGTTCCTTCACATCAATATGTTTCCTTTCAAAGTCTGACTCACATTTATTATCTTTATTGAACATTGGAATACATTCGTGATATTCCACATTCGTCATGTTGGGTTGATCTGTACGAAGGTCTGGTTCATCTAATAATTTTTCTTTTTCCTGTAAATTTGAAAATCTGAACTAACCTGACGCGAGTTATTTTTTATATTAAAATGCATACAGAATTGATTAAAAGTCACTTCCTCTTACCAACAATTAGCCCAGAGCAGCCATGTTTAAAAATTTAAATAGAAATTTTTTCTTAAAAAAAGGTTTACCTCTAAATCAACTCTTTTCGTATACTCTGGTATTTCTGAGTATTCGGTGATTTCATTAAAACATATATCGTCATTTAAAGCTTTATCCACGTTTTCCTTTTTATTTGAGCCAAAACATGAATATTTTCTGAAATTAGAAATTGGACTCTTATTCAAATTACTAATATCACGTATTAAAATAAACTGTATACAGGAAATGTACGCCCCCGTTTTATTTTCGCCAACTTTTGCCCTCGTAGTCAGCTTGCGAATTTAAGAAGGGGCAAATTGAAAGTCTTAAATGATTTCTCTTATATATCTGTGTCTGGGCAAATTCAACACGGGCCGAAACCGTTTGCAAGCATATAATGGCGAAAAAAACATAGGACGAAAATAATTCTGCATACAGTATATGTTGTTGGCTGTTATTTAAACTGAAGTCGTTTTGAGACCAAGAAAAAGAACATACATTTTGAAAAATTACCATTTTTACAATGTTTTTTTATTATTGTGATCTTCTTATACGCTTTAGCACTTGGCCTTGCTAAAATGTTTGCACTATGCACTACAACAATACTTTATCTTCAATCTTACATTTGCGCTGGCCTATTTTCCCCGGCTATCTACGCGGTGTTTTTGAAGGATGTTTTTAATCGGGATTTGAATTGTCCATTTTCGATGTTTTTTAAGTTCAATTTCATGAGTTAATGTTTTAATGATACGTATATGTAGAATCTATAAAATGAAATGATATAGATATAACCTTATTGATATTTTTACCATTTCCATTACAAAGGATTTAAACAAAGTAGAATTGTTGCAAAATAAACCAAATTTTTATTTATTTTTTTTTGACTGTGCAAAATTTTGACAGCACTATAATAATAAATACACATTTTTTTCTTTTAATTATCAAATTATTGCAAAGTTAATATTGGTTTTATCTGAAAAATTTGGTTATTGATCTCACATAATTTTTTTTTTCTAGCAGAATATGGTAAATATAAGTAGTTTAAGATTTACATTATTCTTCAAAGAGATTTTGTATTAAAGTGATACTTTACAAACTAGAAACTCTCAATCATAGTGTTAAACTTTAAGTTTTTTTTAATGTTAAATTTAAAATGAACAAAAATTAATGGCTGATCATGATTTACAATGACGGTGATTGGCTACGTTTTAGTGGGAAAAAAACACAACAATCAAAGTTCTTAAAAAAACCAATATGTTGGTTTTCATTATCATTTGTTATATCATAAATTTTTTCGCCCACAAAACCCAAAAGCTGACATTAATTCAGAGAAGCATTTGGTCGACATATTGATTGCAATCACTCTTCAACGTCTGCTTGGGTATAAATACCGGTCGAAAAAGTTACCAACGTTTGCTTTACGAATGAGGCAGTCAGGTTGCATGAACTTTTAAATGAATGAGCTACACTTTTTACACGTAGCAATACGTAAAAAAGAAATAAAAGAAGCTAAACCTTAAAAAATGATTATTAAAGAGGGCATATACTTTTAAAAAAATACTATTTTGAGGTATCCGTATTATATAATTATATCTTGCACGGACTGCGTTATTTCGCGTGCACATCGAACACGCGTATCATTTGTACAGAATGCACAACGTCGGCATCGAATTGTATTCCTCGGCTCTCCGGCCGAACCGCATTCAATGGTACGTAAACCCAAGAAAGTAACAAAGTATTGTCGTGTTTGTCCCTCTACCAAAAAAAAAACACAGATTAATCTACCTATACTACAGTGTATGATTTGCATGTGCGATGATATGATATCACAGCTTATGGAAATGTTCTGAAATGATCGAAGAAATTCGATACATGTATGCATAGATTTCAGTCTGTTTTTTATCTTTCTTTCGATATTCCTTTAGCAGTGAAGTGATTGTCGTATTTTCTTATATGAATTCGCGTTTCTGCAAATCTTTCCTTCCGATACAATTATATTTGTGCAACGTGTTCGGGTGAATAACATATCAATATGCAGTAGAGTTTGTATAGCGTCCTCGGTCTCATTAAGGGATGTGTTGTAGAAACGTTAACGGTTGTAAAACACAAAATGGAAATGATATGTAATTTATAAGTTTATGTCAGCTTTTAGGTCCATAATCTCTTTACCAGAATAAAGACAATGAAATTACTTTATAAATAATTTAAAAGATAGATAGATAGATAGATAGATAGATAGATAGATAGATAGATAGATAGATAGATAGATAGATAGATATCTTACTTATATCATAATTTTCAAAGAATTAAATGAAATATAACTGTATTTGAACTTATATATGACAAATATAATTCAATTATTTAATGCTTTTCGATCGGCAAAACTGTAATAGATAATAAATACAATTTTTTTTTATATAGGTTTTCAATTACGAATTTCACGGTATTTGTTATATTTACAAAGAAGAGGCAAATATATTTTGTTTTTGCACTGGGTCAAAAGTACTACCAACCTTCTAAATGCAATAAAAGATAAAAAGCCTCCAAATAAAGTGCCAACACCAACTCCAATGAAAAATGGCATTGCATTTAGCCAAATGGACACACCTGAAAGTATATAATATTGTAGTCTTTTTTGGAATACATTTAGGGATCTCCAGAGAATTATATAGAAATGCACAATCTAATAAGTAAATGAAATAAACCTCTCAAAGGAACATCTCCAATGAATATGTTTTGCTCATCTGTTGTTAGCATACTTGCATTTATACATTTTGTCAGATTTTCTGTTCTTGAATCTGTTCTAAAATGATGAGTAGACAAAACATGGCTACTACTGCTAGGCATGATTGTACACACAAAATCCTTTCTTGGGCCTGGCTTGTCCTTATTTGTCGTGTTATGCACTCGGCTCGATACAGCACGGATTTTTCGATCGTTCTTTTGGCAAGTGCAGTTGGATTTATAGCAGGTTTCTGATCCATTCACCACAATACAGAAAGTCAATGATTTTTCAAGCTTTTTATCCAGTAGTGTATATATCTTGCAGTTTGAGCTCATTACGCATGTCTTTATCTCTTTCTCTATGATGTCATTAAATTTCCCTTCAGTAAAATCGTGGATATAAATCTACTTTGAATTTGTCTGTGAATTAGGTGCATGTTTATGATTTTATTTCAAAGAAACTTCTTTTTAAAAACGGTTTGTGTTCTCACCTGAAGTTGTTATCGTCAAAAACCCTTCTAAGATGTTAGATAAACTGTTAAAGGATTCTCTGTAAGAGATAAGCTTATGATATGGCTTCCATTGTGTAAAATAATTATTTTATTAAGATACAAATACGAAGTGTAATCATTGGATCTACAGTTATTGAATAAAAGAAATGGTCATGGGCTATTAAAACTTTTTTTTCTGATACATGTATATTTTGCATACAATAAGACAGTTAACCTTGTTACCATCTTATCTTCTTTTTAGTAATTCATATCAATATACATGTATAATCTAAGTACCAACCTCTGTAGTGTAAGAGTTCCTAATTTCGCAATCTTATGACAAACCACTGAACATTTATTGGTTAGATGATAATATTAAAAGTGTTGATAACCGCGCTTGCTCAGGGTATCATTTAGTTTGAATTAATTGTTTGGTATATCATACTGTAAAAAAACCCACTGCCGGCTAAATATTCAACTAATATTATATATTTAAAGGGCCCTAACATGTTATTTACATTTCTATCTTATAATGTAATCTCTCTTATCAGTAAAAGTGTTAACATCTATTATTTATAGTTAATAAATTATATATATATATATATATATATATATATATATATATATATATATATATATATATATATATATATATATATATATATATATATATATAATAAAAAATAACAGAAAGCCGATTCAAAACTCTACCGGTTTTGAATCGGCTTTCTGTTATTTTTTATTATTTAATACTTGTGTGGATTAACTTTACTCATTTTGGATTATATATATATATATATATATATATATATATATATATATATATATATATATATATATATATATAAATATATATATATATATATATATATATATATATATATATATATATATATATATATATATATATATATATATATAATTTTTAGCAATTCCACGTTCCTCTGTTCAAAACTTGGAAGTTCACAAAGTTTGATAACAGTTAATTGTAGTCTAAATAAGAGTACCTGTAGGTGTCCGAAAACGTTTCCTACACGTTTCCTGTAAATTGTTCATATCTAGTTTCATTTGAACATGTTTTTGATTGCTAATCTGAACGTGTAATTAAAGTTTCATTCTAAATGCATTGATATTTTTAAGAGAGTGAAAAGCGCAAGGTATAAAACCTTTCGACCAAAGTTATTCATTTGATTACAAAAAACATACTCTGTTGAGTCATTAATATGAAGACCAAAATCTTGTTTCCATGGATGGTTGCAATGTTCAGTCCCATTGCCCGATTTAAGCAATGTAACACCAAGAACCAAACCTAGATGAAAAATTAAAAAACTATTTGTAAATTTTTTGTATTCTACAAACAAAGATCATAAATACATGCATATATTAGTCTTACAATTAAACAATTTATTACAAGGTTTAAAAAAAAATATGTGTTGATATACAACTACATAATAAAATACAAATATTTAACTTTTAATAGGCAAAGGTATTTTAACGTTCATTTTAGATTTTTAGGTAACGTTTCTTGCATTCTTAAAAGTATGAAAAATTCGCCGTATTTTATACTCAGACTGCAATTATCTGTATCTATCCACAAAATGGGAAAATGAATACCTACAATGTTTTCGCAAAACGTGACATTTAAAAAAACGCTTATTCATTAACTTCTCAGCAAGAGTTTTGGCACAAATGGGATTTCAAAAATGTATACAATTTTTTTTCTTAAAACCATATCAATTAACTTCAAATATGTACACTTTCAAAGAGTCGAAAGCTTATAAACGTGAGAATAACACTACAGTATTGTCTGGTATATATTGACACGACTTTTATTGTGTTTGAAATAGGACAAGAGCTTTATTCTAAATACCATATTAATTTGATTAATAGAATGTAAAATTTAGTCGTAAAAAGAGCTTAAAACTTCAATGTTTACAGAGGTATTTATACTTTGCCTCATTTTTACTGAACTGAAATTATAATTATTTACAGCTTTACACATTTCAACAGGTAAAATATGCTTCATAAAATCAAAACGTATTTAAAAACCAAACGTGACTTTTAAAATGTTACTAGATTGAGAACAATATGCACTGACATTATATAAATTTTTGACTCATGAAATTGACACTCTTCAAAAACCATTGTCAACCTCCGCTTTGCGTCGGTTGACAATAGTTTACTGGGTGTCAATTTAAACTGTCACCCTCCTGAACAGGCACTGCTAATTTTATTCTCCCGAATGTCTTAATTTTACTTTACTGCTTTTTACTTTACTGCTTAACTTTACTGCTTTTCTATCGGATTGATTTGAAATCTACCACGATCCGTACGCGCATAATTTATGCGCATGTAACATCTACATGTTGTTACATTCTCTATTTTAAATTAATGGCTTGTAAGTTAAAAAATGGTCAAAATATATACGAACTAATTCATTCTTTATATAGGCATGGGAAAAGGGACTCGGAAAGTAAAGTATAAATATTAATAGTTTTGCTCACGTTGGCTTTTGGAAAAGCATTGCAGAGAAAATTCTGTAAATTTTATAAATTGTTCTTGCAATGCTAGCTGTCTTAATGAAGGCCTTAAATTGAAATTCTAATGTGATTTGATAAAACCATCATTATTAGTCAAAAACTGTCTATATTTTAAAAAGCTTTCAGTGCGAACTTCAACTGATAAGAAGTAAAGAGAAAATAACCGCTAATCCACATTCTTAGTGTTAAAGATCAGCAAAGTGTGAAATTCATCATGAAGTTGTTTTTAGGAATAAACAAAAATCATAAAATCACCTTACCAAATACTTTGATAAATTCCCTGGTATACACCATCTTCAAAAAGACATTAAACACAGTATCGATTATCACAAACTATTTCCTTGAACTAAAAATGGCGGTTATGTTTTCACTAACACAGTATCACTATACATTTAACCTAATCTATAAATGGGAGAAATAAAAAAAGCATACATGTCCACTGTGTGTTAGTGAGCGTAATAGTGATATCTCCATTCAAGTGCTTTTCATTGAAAATGGGCGAGTTTCGTTTTACTGTACACAATTTGTAACTTGATTTGTGTTCCTTGTTTCCATTCAAAAAGTGAGTCACCAGTACAAGTACATGGGAAAAACATCTAATTGTTTAAGAGCGTACATATTTGTTTTCAAAACTCGTAAAATAACATACACTTGTTTAGTATACACACTGTTTATTCTTAAAAAGATGTATTTGGATTCAAATATATTTACATCTTAAGTGTATGAACAATGTTAGGCATGTTTTTACAATATGTATGCTATAATTAAACCGTTAAGATTTTCTGTTATAAGAATTAGATATAACTGAACCTTTTTAATGAAATTATTTGTTGTATAGTAAGCTTAACGTAAACATTTCAACACATACATGAGACTAATCAATAAAGCTCTGATTATGTATTAAAATATGTAAGCTGAGTGTGGAAATTATATGTATTGAAAATAATATATCATCGTTCACATTGTAGTATTTTTTGTGAACAATGAGCTAACGTTTAATTAGTCTGTGTTAATCAGTTTGCGTTTGTTGATAATGTGAAAAGTGATATGTAACATGCACTCGAATATGCTTAAACAAATGATAATACATTGATAAAGATCGTTTATATTCATATATTGCTTAATATCTTGTTTTATTATTTACATGGTATTATATATTTGTGTCATTATGTTATAAACTTATTCTGCATCTGAACCGTAATAGTGAGTCATACAATGACTTTTGGCATTGTATTAGATAAATTCTACTTGCATCAAACTACCACAGGGTAAAACAATAAAATACAAGTCATATATTTGGAAAATCCAGTTGATTTTTTTAACAAAAATGTTTAATTATGATTTATGATTATGATCTTATGATGTATTTGGTTGACTTAATAAACATTTTTAATTATTGACAGTGTATAATATACCACCATATAGACATTCGCATATGATGAAAAAAGGCCATTCAGTCAACTGAAAGGCGAGTGAGGGCAGCTTTATCTCTATCACTGAATGGCATAACTATGCAAATTAGTCATGTTTCCATACTTTTAATAAATGTCACTCTAAAAATACATGTATCTATATTTTGTTATAGTGTCAATTGTTTAATTAGATTTAAAAGTTTGGTTAAACGATGTTTCAGTACAGTGTATTGATTAGTTTTCATATTGAACGACCTTTCTATGTTAAATTAAACTCAAATAATAGAATCGTGTAATATATCCTGAAATTTATTTATGCTTTCAATTATTCAATCTTTACAACTTTCTCTGCCTTAAGTTAACTTTGGTTAATGACTTTCAATGTTAAACTTCTAGCTGTCTCGTATTTTTCTCTTTTTAAATGGATACTCATGAAGATTGTTTGTTTTATTGGGTTTTTTAAAAACTCTGATTTTGAATTTGCATCTGATGTCCATATCCCAAGATTTGATTTAGAGTTTTTTAACCTCTGTTGTAAGCTCGTCGTTCACTTAAGCTAGTTTGTTAATTCGAACAGGTGAACGAAAAGCACATATTTGCCCATTTGCAACAACACCCATTTTTAAGAACTTTCCCCTTTTTTTTGTTTAACAGTCAATATTGTATGCAGAATCCTTGATTTGTTGGAAAACTTCTAGAAAAGTGTCTGCAACTGAATATGTCATTGAAAAACGCATGCTTGGAAATTTGGTGTATTGATAAATTTTAAAGATGTCAGTTTTACAGAGTAATTGACTGAGAAAATGTTAGTCGATCATCGGTGTGACCGAGCGATAGTCGAGTACTCGAGTACTTGTTAACATCCCAAATAAATTTTCTTGAACTATTTGCACATTTATTCAAATGGAGCACAAACTATCAATGTGTAAATCAAATTGTTTATTTTTAAGACTGAAATAAATCTATTTTCAATGGCATTCAGCGCGTTTGCTGAAAATAAAATATTCTAGGCCATTTCCTGAAATTAATGGGAAGAATTTTTTAAGTCTGCTTTCCGCTCGAGGTAAATATTACTGAAAAATATATTTTTGACATACTTCCTGTTGACCAAGTTTCACAATGATCCATATATGTTTTTTCCTATTATGTTTATTAGAAAAAAATAAAAACTAATACCCACCAATTAATTTAAATGCACAAGAAAAATGTTTGAAAATCAAATTAAAATTTCTTTATACTGTTGGAAGGCAGGAAGAAATCAACCAAAAAGGATTAATATAAAAAATATTAAAACTGTTGAAGTTAGGTTCTCGATAGTTTAACTGGTCAAATATCTGTCAGACAGATCGCTTAAGAGAACAAATGGAACGGACAGTACGACTTTGATTTTTATGTTTACAGCGTACGTGCAACGTTTGTGACGTGCTATTCTGCTTAATATTTCGATAATTATAAATAATTCAGAGTTTAAAGAGGCATGATCACGATTTTGGTCAAAATGTTTTGATTTTAATATCTAAAATACTTCAAAAAGGTCTTTTAATTAGGCAGCCAAAATTTGAGTGGCATTTGTTGAGTAGTGGGCGAATTACAGAGCTTACAATTCTTTGCTATGTAAACAAAGCTTTTGTTTACATTTTGAATGTTGAAGTGAAAATTTCAGTTTCAGACCTTAATGAATGTGTTAAACGTTATGAACTGTTAAATTTATGCTCAGAATGAACAAGAATAGCTTGAAAAAGATTTTTTTACTGGTATATTTGACCTATTAGTATGTAATCAAAAACAGGACACGAGTCTTGTTAATATGACAAAGAATCGTAAGTGCGCGCTGTATTTTGCAAATAATTCTACGACTGATTCTCAAAATTTTTAATTTCCTTTGTTCATAAGCAATGCATTCTTTAAGCATTGTTAAATAATAAAAACAGAAAAATAGAATTACACCAAACTCTTGACCATGCCCTTTTAAACCATGTTCATCAATGATATGAAAAAATCAAAGCTTTCCCCTTTGAAACGCCGCCATTAACCTGTTAGCTTTAAATACACAGCCAGTACTAAAATTCTGTGATTTTAGATTGCAAATGCCATGAACGTATCTGGATGATAACGTAGAAAAAATGTGCAAGGTGTCTCGAGTATTTCCGAATAGGGAAAAGACGACAACATGTCGAATTATAAATCTTCGCAAATAATATGCTTTCGTTCTCAATTTCTTATTAGCGCCATGGAGGTGTAAGTAGGGGGTAACAATATACATGTATTTGTAAACATTTTAGCAGACACCAATTTCCCACATTGCAATACGTGACACTTTTTTGCGAAAGTAAATAATTTTCTTCGAATTAAATTGTTGCATTAAAACTTACTCAATAAAAATAATACTTTTTTTTAATTTTGGGCAATTTTTGGGTATTAAAAGGTATATACGGCATGACGGCAGCCCAGTCGTGTCACATTTTGAAAAAAATGTGTACAATTTAAGAGGGCTGGATGGTCGTGTTCATTTTTAAACTGTATTGGTCTCTTTTCGAAAAAGAGCTTTGTATAAAGATATAGCTAGGGAAATATTAAATTTGAAAAGCTAAAATTCATTCAAGTTTCCTTGACTAAGTAACAATTTCCAGCTTAAAAAATAATATCTTAACATTTAGGGCAGGTCTTATTTTATTTCTTTTATCGATTTTACTCATACGTACATGTAATTAACAGTTATGTGCTTTTTCATTAACGTTCGTCAAAATTTGAATAAAACAGTAGTCTGCTAGGACACACCGAAGTTTGCTTATTGTACCCATGTTCGTCTTTTAAAACACATATTACAAATTTAGGAGCTTATCAAAGACTTCACCTGTAAAAGGGAACAAACATTTACATGGAATTATATACCAAATAAATATAATAATAGAGGAGATCAAATACTGTTTGCATCCAAAGCTAATGTTGCAGAATTTATGCGTCTATCATGTTTATTCTAAAAAGAAAAAAAAGAAAACAATAACTGTTTGCCCAACTCCTATCATTCCGTCTTCATCTCTATTTACCCTTTTCCTATTAGCTCTCATTAAGGTTTTCCGCTCTCAGCGGAAAACCTTACTATTATTCTGAAAATTTTTCAAATTTCTTATTATTTTTTTTTCTTCTAGACGCCAACTTTGATCCTTTATATCTCGCTCGTTTGTTCACCGACTGTTTTGAAATTTTCAGGACTGAGAACATGGCGCGTGATGTTGTCGTTGCATATTTTAGTTGTGAAAAATCCCTATCCGGTTTTGAGTTATTTCCCTTTTAGTAAAATTTAACGACTTCTTTTGTCCAGGGGGTTTAGCTTTAACGATGACTGGCAGAGTCTCAAAGATGGGCTGGTTTGGAAGCTAATACATTGCATTTGTGCGAGATATATTTTATTTATGATTTAAATGCAAATAAAAGGGGTGGTATAGATGTTGAAACAAAGGTAAGAAAAAAATTCAAAAAAATTCGCGTATTTTCCGTGTAAGTTTTCTACCTGATAAAAATTTGTTATAACATGTATTTTAAAAGTTCTTGGTCTTACCCAGACCTTTCATTCGGTATACCGAAAAAGGGGCTGGCCCTTATAATTAGGGAGTTAGAGGCGTCCAAAGTTTCTTGTCAATAACTTAAAAAGGAATAAACATTTCTAATGCATTATTGAAGCAAAGTTGTAAAGAAATTAATCTTTAATCCTTCTATAGTATTCAATTTAATGTTTTCGTAATTTATAGTCAGTATTTGCAGAAACAATTGTTGTCAGTTCGGTCCATTTTTGTGGGGGTGCGCACGTTTATGAGGTTATGAAAGGGCTTCTTGTAATGCATTAACTGATACATGTAGCGCGCAAAAATAATTCCACATAAAATTCCCAAATGCTTTTGTACATATGAACATTTTCATTTCATATAGATAAACCTCTTTGACCTTATTTTTGTTGTTTGTTTCATAACTGTGCCCCTGTCTATATTTAGATGCATTACGAGACTCAGGTAACCGATCAATAGGAGAGTCGCTAGCTGTATTCAGGCCGTCGCCTAGACGACAGTGCATGTGCTTGTAGAGCTGGACGTACACAATTAACGCCCCACTGTGTTACTGTAACAGAGACATTTTGAATTGTTTCAGTACTGGGAGATGTGTTAATAAAATGGTTCCAATGCATGGTAATTAAACTCAACTTTTCTACAATACGTATACACGCCCGTCATATAAAGCACAATGTGTGTTACTGACATGACAAATGTACGCTGGCAATTTAAACGAACGCGGGATTGCTCCCGATAGAACAATTCTTTTACAGCAAAAAAAAAAAAATACTAATTTGCGATGGATATAATATAATTATCATCGTGGAGATGATTTTAAAAAGTGAACTTAATATTCGTATACGATAATATTTGAATCCAAAGCCGCTAGTTTTAAGTTACGGTTATTAGGGATATTGATTATGACTTGCCCCGCGTTTCAGGTTTTTTACTTGCAAAACATCTACAAACGAAAATACCAAACAACCTTCAGCAGCAACTTATAAATTATTTATTCCATACACAATTCTAAAGAGGTAATTAAATAAATTTTATAAATGCTTTATACTTGTATTTGCTATCTTCCATGGAAAAAAGTGGCATGGAAAAAATGTTGTTGAATGTTCATCAAATACGCTGTAGCCTTAGCAATCGAAAATAATTAACAAACTGTATATTGATAGATTGACATATCAACAAACATTCAGACCCGCAATGTGTTTTCTTATAAGTTCTATAAAACGTAGACTCAATGACTGAATTCTTTACCGTTTTCCGTCTGGGTTATTTTGAATCACGTGTGTACGTTATGTGTAGCCATATAGATGAACACTTTAAGTGTTTGATTTTTAAAAGAAATTGTGTACATGCAGAGCAATGCAATGCTAGGACAATAAAATTCCAACAATGTATATGGTGAGGCCGGTCAGACTGATACTGGTTCTGCTTGTTCTACAAATAGCGAATGTAAGACGAAGTATTTGGGTGTTATATTTTAAACAAATATAAGTATTGCTTTCTTAAAAGCTTGCATTACTCAACAAAGTATTTTATTGGAATCATTCTTAGTTACCTTAGCTGCATATATGTACCGCTCGGTCTGTATCCCGGAAAAATTGACTAGCATCCGAAATTTTTCATACAAGGTCTACAGACTTGCAGCTAACATTACCTTTAAAAATACATTTTAGAATTTGCCGCTGTTTATAAATTCATTAAAATGACGCGCAGAATCAAGTGGTAATATGTCGTTTGATATGGGACTTATGACGTCTATTGTTTTCATTATTTCAAGCTTGTGGGTGGAATGAAATCAGTTTCACATGTTATAATACATAAAGATGTCCTCTCCCCACTTTTTCTCGAAGCAACTATTTTTATAAAATTTACATAAAAAAATTGAATTATCATGGAGTTGCTCCCCCCCCCCCCCCCCATTTTGGAAGCATGTTAAAAAAATTGTATGAAAATCATGAAATTATGAGTGAAATTTTGAAAATTGTGGAAAATTAAAAAAAAAAATCTTTATTTGCTTTATTTGGATGAGTTCCCCCCCCACACACACACACTTTCAAAAACGATGCTACGTGCTAGCTAGCTTGGAAATTACTCATTTCTTTATTCCCCTCTTTAATAAACAAAACAAACTAACAAACATAACCAATCCAGATAGATATAATTACATGTATCAAAAATAAACTTAAAAAACAAACTACATATTCATCCTTCACCCACAATATTGCCTTTTCGATATTTGTCATCGTTGTAGACCCGTGTAACAATCTGTTAAATAGGTGCTTGCACGAAAAAGAACCCCTTGCTGATCTACATTTTCATTAACGCATGCAAAGAAAAAATATATTTGATTTATTTTTGAATTTTTTTTTATGTAAAAAAAAAGAGAAGAAATTGGTTCTTAGTCTCTCTTTATGCCTGTTTGTTAGCGGTTAATCCAAGTTCATTTTGAATATCCTTTTGTAATTTAAAAAATGCGATGTAGATTTTATTCATGCAATATTTCGGATAAAACAAGAGTTGTTTCTTGAAATTTTATTAGACCATACAATTGTAAAATGCTAACATTGAAAATTGTGCCCGATTTCTTTCCTTTTTTTAAGGTAAAACTTTATTGATTTAAAAAATGATTCTTTGAGACAAACAAATTGACATAATCAATAAGAGTTTGACAATCTCTAACTGCAGGTCTGTAGCTTTTAGTCGGAAAAAGAATCGGATGGACGACCTAGCACACAGATCGTCCATCCGAATTTCTTGAAAATTGCCATTATTTTCGTACGCGGACGCAATGCTCACCGAGACTAAATGGTTCGTATCTTAAGTTTTAAGTTTTAACTGCTTTGAAAGGAAATATTGGTTTTCTGATAATTATGAACATGAATCATTTAATAAAAATAGTTAAAATTACAGTAAAATTACCGGCATCGGTCTTCTCCGTGCGCGGATTTAGAAGGGGAAGGGTTTCAGACCACTACCCCCCCCCCCCCCCCCAGCGAAATTTTTTTCAATTACGTGTACATTATAAACTTACCAAATATGCCTCGGACATCCCTTGGCAAACTCAAATAACCGTCTGACTTTTCAACCCCCACCCCGGAAAAATTTTATGATCCGCGCATGTTCCCCCTCCTCGAAATACAAAATTATTCTTCAAAACCCCTTGTAAAATTACCAGGATCTCCGCATATATACTAAGAGATTCATTGGCGCTTGCGTTCGATAAAAATGCGTGTAAAACGTTTGCCAATGGTCTTTTTACCTTCGTACCGGGCATAACCACAGTCCCACTCTGTGAATAAAATGCGGCGAATCAAACTAAAGACAACGTGTTAAGATCTGTATTTGCTTATAAACATGTAGTATCATCATGCAAAATGCACTGTTCAAATATAATTTTTTTTCACTTTACTTGTAAAATTCAACATCTGTCTCGTAATTTTTTCTAACAGTTTATTTCTTACATAGTTACTTTTTTTTATTTAGTGATTGACACTTATCAGACTTTATATGTGATTTCAAAGAGACAGAGTGTCATGTCTCAAGGACTGTTAATCTCTTAAAACAACATTGTGCAATTATCAGAGTTTCATTTCTTGGACATCAAAGACTCATTGAGTTAATTTAATTATTTTATATCTGTGAACCTTTCACTCAGCTTACTTATGTCATTACCTGTCAATTGCAATTTATACTCATTGTTAAGATTCTTATAAATAGTTATGTACAATTGTCAATGCGCAGTCTGGAATACGGCGGCCAGCCCCGGCCACGTCCGACTCTCCCAGAGTCTTGAGTCCAGAAGCCACTTCTGGCAATATCCGACTTGTTTGTAACATGTATGTCTGTTAAATTGTTATAATGTTGCCATCGTTGAGTCTCGTCCAATAATGTGGAATCCTGCATCAATTGCCTGTTTATTTCTCTGGAACTGTATACTGGTGGACCTTCGGGAATACGGCAAACCAGGGACGTATATACTAACGTTAGTATATACGTCCCTGGGCAAACCTACCCTTCGTTTTAGCTTACGGCCCACAGCGCGCCCTAACCTTTTACCATATAAACTTTACGCCAACATTCCCTCACCCGGTTCGTACTGCACACGACCGATGCAGATCCAGACGAATTCTCTATCACCGTAAAATCTACGCGGTCACAGAAATATAATACTTTGTTTCTCAGTGTTTACACATCTAATATTGTACTATGGTCAGCTCTCAATTTTTTGTAATACGTCAAAAGTATGACGCAGCTACGACGGAAAACCTAATCGTTGCTTGCAACGAGCTCGTCTCTAGTTGTATTTCTCTTTCAATATTTTTCTTATTTTTGATCTCTTTTAACGTCTAATGTTGTGCATTGTATGCATCTTTAAACATTTATTTGTTAATAATAACGTAATATTTAATATCTCAACACCATCAAGTTAAATAATTACAACTGTTCTATATGCACTACATAATATTGCTGTTGTACGCAAAGTAATAAAGCGATTTTCACATACATTTTTTCTTATTTCTTTAAAAGACAAAACACATTTGGTTCACCTTAAGTAAATCAAAAAGAGGAAATTGCATTACAATATACATTTTATTGCAAAACAAACGACAAAATCAAAAATGTATTACAGAGCAAACATTAATCTGAACAATTTTTACGCATACTTTCTCGTTTATTCATAAACATTTGAAAATTTTATAATAAAATATTGTGTTTTTATATATACAGTGCCTTAATAAGATCCTCCTTGTAAATGAACAGGGTTAAACAACTTCCATCCTTGTACGATATTTTAAAGTTGTGTCAATGTTATCAAATTAGAACCGCTTCTTGATAGAAAAGGTTCCGCATACATGTATTTCATATTCACGTTGTTTTTGTTTTCATGATGATAAACAATCATCAGTTTTACTCAATTCAAAATACACATTCTCAGTAGGCTGATCGTCTCCCTTCTCGCATTCTGATGCAGCTGAAACAATGACATTGCTTTATTCTTGTTGTCACATGAAATGCGATTGAATTGGAGTTTTTAATGATTTATGTGAAACAAACTTTTGTTTAGACAATTCTTTTTTTACAATACTTGTACATTTTACAAATAACATAATAAAAGTTGAAAAAAATTTATACCTTTTCCCTCTTGGTTAACATGTTTTGCTTCCAACCCGTCGGCCTTTTTATCCTGGTTTTCACAATGGTAATTGGTACACTCCGGAACCAAGAGCTTCAAAATATTTTTTATCAGAAAAAAAAAATTGGAATATCATACAATCACTGCTCACGTGGGAACATTTTTAACTGAATCAAAAGATCTAAAGCACTGTATAATAGAAAAAGCAAACAAATGAAACACAACATAAAACTTTGTTATATTTTTGCTCACTATGTCAAGTCTTGATAATGTACGGTAGTTAACGAATAGGGAATCATTCTTTGAGTAATTCAAGAAGATCAAATACGATCAACTCAAATTATAAAAGCAAATAGTTAGCAGTAAGTTTTATTTTATTTTATCTGGTTGTATTTTATACTGAATACCTTTTCATTCTCAGAAGCAGCACTCAATTCAAAATGAACTGATTTACTATGTACTTCCTGAGCAGTATGCGTCATTATTTCGCATTCTTCTTTAGGCGAATGGTTCATTGCACCAACAACACATGGATATTCCATCGTATTTTCCTGGATTTTTTCTATATTTGTGTTTTGTAAGGAAACCATGTAATCATCCTCAGCACGGAAATTAGCACAATCATTATAACCTTCTTCTTCCTGTCGATCACCAGAATTAACTTCACTGTTGGCAATAGCAATACCATCCGTCTTTTTTGAATTACCCGAAAATAATAATTTTAACTTTTTCTTTTGCTCCATGTGCTGCACCTGTTCCTCTTTCGTTTGGTCTTCACTCTTAAAGCTATGTTCACACATATCAACATGAGTGACTAAAGAAGAAGAAGCGCAGAATTTCGAATGAGTTGCATTTCTTAAACTTTCTTGGTGGTGGTGGTGTTGAAAATCTTCTATTGGCTGTAAAATGCAAACTTGAAGTCAAAATTGTTTTGGTGCAATTCAATCGTAAATTTTCATATTATTACAACAAAATAAGCAAATCATACGAATTCAATGATACGTTGTCGCTATGAATAGATTACAAGTAAATCCTTATTTTATCCTGCATCCATCATATCTAACTGTAATATTAATTCTACGAACGTATGTACTTCAAAGCTTTCTTTTCCGTTATATTCGATGAAATTTAAAATGAGGAATTAAAAAAATCGAAACACTTCTGCGTAAAAAGTGGTTTTTATTACAATTTGTGAATCGATAAACTTTGTTTTGCAGCTTTCAAAGTACTAGTAAATCAGTTTTGTTATTAACAGTCAAGTTTGTGTAATCTAATATATATTATTTTTGTATTTCTGTTTATGTGTGCATGACAGGATAGTATGTATTATCATTCTTTCATTTTAAATACTGAAACCTGATTGGTTTAGACGCAGTTGGTAATCCGTTCTATTACCCTCAGCGTTAGCAACACACTTGGCAAAGGGTAACACAACGAATTGTTACTTGCGCGTAACTTATGCACGTACGGTTCGCCGTAGAATTCACTTTATATCTATATAAAAGCAGTAAAAAAAATTTAAAAATAAGACATTCAGTACAATAAGATAAATAGTGCCTGTTTGGGAGGGTAACTGTTGAAATTAACACCCCTCGAAAACCACTGTCAACCTCCGCCTCGCGTCGGTTCAACAGTTACCATCCCAAACAGGCACTATTTATATAATGTTAGATTAATACCGGTAACTTCTTTCTAGGTACTTTTTTACCATTTATGACAATATCCTATCTTATGTTATCCAAAGTAAAGTTCAAGGATAGCGGCACTATGACCATCAATTATGATGTTTGTCCTAAAGTGCAATATTTCGTTCTGACTGAATTTTTTTACAGTGCAATTTTTTTTTTTGGGGGGGGGGTTTACATATGTTTAACCTCCACCTATTACATTTCATTTGACATCAATTTAAAATATGAGCACTTCTGGGTTTATTTTCTACTGATAAATAATAAAAATGTTTATCCTCGCGGCCGACCGCTTATAAATTTTGAAAACCTCACATCTTTTTTAGTAACAAAAATTAAATACACTGAACGATCCAACGTTAGGTACTCTCTCTGCTCTTGCTAAAATAACCTTAGCGTCGTTTTTCAACGGTAAGTACATGCGCTATTATTGATATTTCATGCTAAAAAAAACATGGGTTGCGACTAAAAACACAATTAAAATATGTGACATTTGCGTTTTCTAAATAAATCCTGCATTATAGGTAAAAACGTTATAAAACTTTGGTGTTCCGTACTTCTACTTAGTTGTGAACGTTTCCAATTAAATGTTTACACATTTTACTGGAATGCATCAACAATATCCATCAAAAACATCCTCTGACAACATAGAGGAAAATTAAAGACTCTAATCCATTAATCAGTAACAAGACTGAAAACTTGATGTGTTAAAGCCATCGGATTACGTTAATAGCTCCTCTCTATCTGAACACAAGATAATGATAATTAGTTCATTTATATTCTTGTGTCATCATGATCAATATTACATTTTTAGCTAAAACAAGAAATACGATTGTTAAATAGGAAAGAGGCATTGTTTTGCCATTACACCTAACAATAAGCATAAATATTGATTAAGATGTCTACCTCATAATAGATTGTTTTACTGTCCTCTGGAATTTCTGAGTATTCTGTGACATCATGTATAACCGTTGTAATGTTTTCCTTGTTGTATGTTCCATTTACCTCTGATGAGGTTTTAGGCAGCAAATATTTCCTTTAGTTAAAAAAAATATGTTCATAGATGTATAAATATTTTGTTTTATTATAATGTTATTATTTGCTGTGATCATCATGTTTGATACATCTAACACCATATACAAGACCATAACACAGAGTCATAAAAACATCTTTCATATACGTTCTAGAATAGATGAGTTCTACTTTAACTAAACCACCGTCAAATAAAAACAATCATGTTGTTTTTTATTAACAAAAATGTAAATTCATTTTTCATTAATTAGGTCTTATAAATAAACGTTTTCAATTAAATTCAATCAACGTTTTTTTACCCATAACCAGTAATTCGCACAGGAGCTTTCAGTCAAATTAATGGTGACTGAATGTCATTGCTCTGTCATTCAGCCAAATTTCCAGATATGTTTGAAAACATTTAGTGGACAGAATATAAAATATTTATTTTGTGTCAACCGTTGAATTTGATTGAAAATGTGAATAATTAATGTATTAATAAATGTTAACGTAGGACAACTTGTGTCAACTTAATGATTTAACCACACTTTCTCCATTTTATCAAACAATAACTTTTAGTCATAAATATTAGGCTATTCTGCATATACCTTTGAAACCAAATAAATGTTGTCAGGCTTCCAACTACAGTCCCTACTCCGACTCCGATTGCAAAAATCAGAAAATATAACCAAGTAGTATTTCCTGAAAGAAAATAACAAGACAATTGCTGTGACTTTATCTTTACAAAATTGTTTTTTAAATCACAGTAATACATATAATTTGAAACTTCCAAACTTTGAATTATCACCTTCTTTCAGTTTGATGTTATCTTCCTTTAAAAGCTTATCCATGGCAGTGGTGTATTTCACCGGATTATCAAAACTGTTATTTTCTGTGAATGTGACATCTGTTTGTGCTGTATCGCAGATTCTTTCATCGTAAATGAACTTGAATTTGCATATGAGATTCGTGATCTTAAATATTGAATCAGAATTTGTTCTGTCCTGTCCATGGAATGTGTCGATAGATCGTCGATTACGTGTGTCAGGACACGTGCAAGTAATCGCAGAGCATTTTTTCACTTTCTTTGTAACAATACAAAAGGTTAATGAATTGGTATTATTTTTATCCAACACTGTGTATAATCTACAGTCCACACTGCTGATGCAAATGTTGATAGGATCTTCTAAGCCTGTTTTTAAAGTATCTTCTATGAAAAGATAAGGCAAACAATATGATTCAAATACATGTTAAAACGATAATTCTGATTTAAAAACCAACCTCTTTCTAAAGCCAAAGCATTTTGCAATTAGAAGAGGCTACATTCAAAAAAGTACTTTACAAACCTTGATTTTCTATATCTAGAAATTCATTTAGAATGTTTGGTAGTTTCTTTAATGATGCTCTGTAATAGAATATTATGATAGCTATTTTGATTTTATAGGTAATACATAATTATTTAAAATAGGTTTGTGTGTATTTTAACATGACATTGTGATTGTTCGCCAGTTGTTTAAGTGGATTACACGCCGATAAAACTAATTAAGTTGTTATCACTTCCTCATAATAATGATCATGTATATCATACTTAACAGATTCATTTCTTTTAAAACCAAAATCTTTTTTCCATGGATGGGTACAAGTAGGTCCAGATGACACGATTTTGGTTGATGTCGGCAGCAAATCACTTAGGACTAAAACTAAAACCACATTTAGTTTTTGGCACTTTTATCAGACAAGCTACGTGTATAAATAAATGACATTATATGATTATGAATTTGCATTAATTAACTAAACCATGTATACGGCTATGCTGGAGTATCACAAAGAAAAATGCGTTACCGACCCTTGACAGCATCATTTGATTAGCAATAACTTAAAAAAGAACAACACTTATCAGTTTTGTTAAAGACATTATTGTTCAATTCAGGTCATCGCTATCATATAAAATGTAACAAAAAAAGGTAGTCAGTGAATAGGAATTGTCTTACATATGTACATGTATTACATGTCATTGTTTTAATAGCAGGTTTTCGTCTTATCAAAAAATAGACCCAGTAATCTGCATTTTGTTAATCAGAACTATTTACAGTTAAGTTTCTTATCATTAAAATTGCAGAAAATGCAAAGTCCGTATCTACTATAAATTATGATAAACTGAATAACATTACGAGTTTTTCATAAATGTTCTTTCTTATTCAGTGTCATAGAGGCAGCGTGTATGGTGGCTTTCAATTTCAAACCCTTTTTAATTACGTGTTAAACATACCACAAGTAACTTAATATTGATATTGAAATTTTAAAATGTGTAATAACCAAAGTCCATATTTCTTTAAAAACAAATACTATATAAATTGATATAAAAAAAACCAACATTACCAGTTATGAAAATAGATTTTTTGGCGACACACATCTTGTAAACAAGCGTCATTTAATTCCTTATACCAGAACTACACAATAATTATTCAACTAATATGATGCATATACGTATCACAAGTGTATAACAAATATAATTGCAAGGACAACAGATGTACGTAAAACGTGGGAAATCCCTCCTACGGAGGAAATGAAAGAAACGGTTATTCATTCGATCATTCATACTTTGTTTCCCTCATATAAGGATTATTTCAGAATATACAATTATGCATACATGCAACACATATAATTATAATGCAAAGCATACGTTTTTACATATATACAAAAACAAAAAAGGGGGGAGGTCCTACACGGAGGAGGAGGGCAAACACATACACAGATTATGCTGCTAACATTTGGTTAGGTTGAGCTTGAAGGTCCGATTGTAGCGCGCAGCAGTGTCTCGGATGTAACGAAAGTTAAATATACGAACTGCACGTAGGTATTTTCTGCCAACTATGCGAAATATTGTCCACCTAGAAGGAAGAAGAATATATCATCCTTACACATGACACAGAGATTCCGCGGAGAGGTTATATCGAAGGAGTTGGTGATCTGATCCCACATTATGTACGTTAGTCATAAATAGAGGGGCAACAACAAGCAATATGTTAAAAATGTCTACGAAAACGGTGTCGCATAGTCTGCAGATAAAAGAAGTCTGTTCCAGAGCTTGCAGAGAGATTGCGTATGCGTTGGACGAAATATACCAGATGAAATTTAGGGTTTGGTTTTTGATAATGGATTTGAAACGGTAAAAATCATTGTCATTTATCATTCTAATGCTACAGTTTGTTCGGTGTAGCTTAGATACAGCAGATCTCACTATCTTTTTCCAAGTCTGCGTTGATGAAAATGAGCAATCATGAAGCCACGTTTGTAGGTATTCAGTAAGACTGTAAGTGGACAAAATATTGATGACATCCGGAATATATCTTCGATGTTTATTGGAAATATTCTCCTGGAATGAAAATAAGCATGTTGAGAATATGTTCTTTGAAAGAGAATGGTGAGACAGAGTCGGCTAAGAAAAAAGATTTTGCGGATATCTTTTTACGATGTTTTACGGTGTTATTGCAATACACGCGATATCATCAGCAAGAGATGGACAGTTGCTGTTTATACTAAAAATACCAGCATTTGTACAGAACTTTTCCAGGTCAACAACAAGTTCATTAATATAAACAAGATATAAGTCGGTTGACAGAACTCCACCTTGTCGTACACCCTGTGACACGGGAAACCAGTCTGGCTGGGTATGATTGACAAAAATTGCACTGGTTGTGGTTGTATGACAGTCATTAATGATTGACCAAAGTTTTCCAGATATACAAATTTCGCGTAATTTGACTGTATCGAAAGCTTTTGAGATATCTAAAAAGGGTAAGAATGGTATATAGTTTCTTGCATATCGAAGGAAGCGGTTAAATACCCAAGATGCTTTTGAATACTTTGCTGTTGTCTGCAGGGGAAATGTCTGTCAATAGCAAATTCTGATATTCTTGAATTGATAACATTTTCAAAAACTTTAAGGAAACACGACAACAGGGCAATTGGTCTGTAGCTATTGCAAGACGTCTTAGGTTTGTCTCCTTTCTTGTATAATGGTAATGGTACGATGAATCCATGTTTCTAGAATTTTTGGATTTTCCCGATATATACAATTGAATTAAAGAGTTTAACGGACACATATTCAAAAGGTCACTGCCAAAAATTAGATGTTCATAAGTAACAGGATCCGGTCCCGGAGCTTTGCGGCATTTCAGTTTGTTGAACACTGCTAATATGTTATTGGTTGATATTTGCCCACCAGGTAGTTCTTCATGCGATTAAATACATTCGGTTTCGGGATTCTGATTGATCGTTAAATGTTGCATTAAATGACAGACATATAAATGGGGGCGCACATAGTCCTTTATATACATATATAACACCAAGAATTTTAGTTTAGAACTGATACTTATAGTTAATCATACATTAATGTGTTAAATAACTGTTAACAAAAAATGAATAAACCCTTTTGTCAAATGCATATTCAGTGTCTTATTCAAAAGTTTATAATATAGTATGTGTATTTGTAAATAAAACGTACTTTGCAAAGTCAAACAGTAATAAAATCATTGTACCACATATATGATTGGGCACGGTAAGGTATATATTATTTCTGATTGCATTCAACAAACTTTACAAAATACATTTTTTTATTATTCAAGGATAGTAAATGAAAAAAACGTCTTTATTTAATATTGCTTGTTATGATGTAATGTATGATAAAAGTTATTTACTTTTTAAAATATTGCATGCGATTTAAAATTGAATGTTCTTTCTTTTTACTTAGAAAAAATGAAACTAAACTTATTTACAGAAACAAATAGGCCGTGCATTATAGAGTGTGTTAATGCGTTTAAAATAAAAGATAAATGAAAATTTTTTTATTTTTTTTTACCAAGTTTGAATATGACCAAATATTCAAAGATTAGATGTCAATTAATTTGTGTAACGAAGTGAATCACAATGATAAGGACATTTCACTTAAGTTCAAAATATTCTTAAAGCAATGTGAGCTGCAATTTTTATGATGAATTATTTTTTAACGAAAATATTATTTTCTACTTAAATGACAAAAATATAATTGTTTTTGAATTTCTTTTCGCCAAACTTTTGTGAAAAGGGCCGTGAAGGAGCCTTAATTAGAGCAAAATTGAATTATTGTCGCCCTGTACAAAAATTGATTTGCTATATGTTCCTTAGAAGAAATATCTTTCCTCTGACAAAAATTAATGATTTTTCCCAACCTTATATCTCATATAATTTTAAGTTACATGCATACTTAGCATACTAGCAGGTTTTTAGAACAAAATAAAATTCTAAGAAGTACAGCTGATATTGCTTTAACTTAATTGTGTTCTAAGCTTGGTCTTCCTGAATTTAAAAGGGTTCGAAGGTCGTGGCCATTTTTAGACTTTTTTGATATCCTGTTTAATAAGGCTTCTATATAAATATATCAGGAAACACCCAAATTTAAAAGTTACAATTTATTGATTTTTTTTAGTAAATATAAGTTTGGGAAAGAAATCATATCTTAAAATCTTAGGTAGATCTGATGGTTGACCACCGAGCTCGTTGACTCTTTTACACACTCAAGAGCATACCGCTTTAAATAACAGCAGTGACTTAGAGTTAAACATTTTTCAAGTGTTATTTTTGAATGAATTAAAAAACAACTGCAGAGACACCTAAGAAATCTGTTTTAAAGCTAATATTTATAAAATTTGCGAAAAAATGACTTGATTAGGTTACTTTTTTTGTCTGTTGTATTAATTGTAACTGTATTTGCATTGCGATTTGAGCCATTAATATTTGATGAAGTTGTTTTGAGATGCAGTTTCCTTCAATGCGTACTTATGGTGTAGGTGTCACCGTCATCTGCGAGCTGAAAGAGGAAACAGTATCCTGTATATGTACTTCCTTTTTACAACCATCACATTATTCAAGTGAAGATTATTGAAACGATTTGGTAGGACTGTCTCGATGTCCTATGTAGTGCATATTTCACTTACAAGAACTCATTAAATAATATTTGCGGTTTGCTTGAAAAGAAAAAAAACACTATTTTAATTTCATTTTTTTTAATTACTACATGTAGGAATGGGATAGTTAATAAAAGTATTTCTGGTTGAAAAAAAAGTACATCCAATTCACGGATGCTGTCATAATGATAAGTTTACAAATGATTTACTGTGTTAACATATAAGGAAAACATTCAAATATTCTTGTTATAAATACTTTTCCTTGTGTTCCAAACTACATGTACGTCTTTTGACTATTTTGATAATTATTTAAGAGTAAATATTAAAGTAGTAAACATATTTTTGAATGGGTGAAATGATTTTCTATGCAACTTTAATGCAACTAATTGATGAATTGCCTTCATGACCTTTTTATACCGTTGAAAGTGTAATTGGCGCAAAGGTAAGTCTGGTTATTACTAAACAAAATATGTCAATCTAAATGATTAAAGGTTGCTTTATAGCTTTTAAAAACGAAGGTCCTTTGAGCAGTGGCCAAGAATGCTCCAGTACACAGTCAACATGGTTTCCATTAAATCATCGATTTATACTGGTAAGTTCACAGGATGAAGCTCTGCCATTAAAGCAACTAAAATGTAACCAACAGATCTTGACCGGACGGCATAAATATGCTATTCGGTCAACTTTTGGTTATTTTTCAGTCACATTGTTGTTAACTGAATGTAAAAGCATTATATTGTGGTTATTCATGCTGAAAAATGCTACATCCAGTTGTACACTATTTTTTGGCTTCATAATATTGATATTTTCAAAAACATATGCATTTACTGATTTGTATATCAAATACAATGTATCTCATTATACCTATGTTGAGCAATAGTTTACAGGTATTCCTCGTTTAGGACCCATGCTTCAAACAAAATATCAAATGCAAAACATATACATGGAGTCATATATTTTCTGGCTGACTGAAATAAAACATGTTATGAATTCCATGTTACCAAAGATATAAAAAGAATTTGCATATAGCTATAAGTGTTATGTTTTGAAATATGATTTTGATACGGTCTGTTTGTAAATCTTCAATGTTATTTACTAATATCTAATAGCAAATCGAAAAAAATAATACCCCCTCTTGAACATCTTAATTTTTAAATACAGTGTATCAAAATTGTTCACACCAAGTGCATTAGCCCTTAAAACAGGTATATGAATCAAATATGTTTATTCTACAGAGAGTTATCTCTCTTATCAGAGAATTTTACTGTTTTTGTGGCTTCAATGTGAATATAATCGACAGATAATATCAGTAAAAACTTATCATGACGAAGAACAATGCATAGCAATTGTCAAAATATGAAGGTCTTTTCCATTTTATTCTTTTTATTACAGATGTCAAATCCGTCTGTATTTTGTAACGAGTGAGTTACTCTCTTGCTTTTAATTTTATCATGATATAAATAAATGTGATATTAAATGAAACAGTACAGTAAATGCTTCTTTGTAATACATTAAGAGTGGTCGCCTGATTTAATAGTCACGTGATATGTGTTGATGATTCTCCCGAATAGAAGTCTAAACAAATTTCAATATTACAAGGGCGTGCCCTTAATTGAATTAAAATTTTAAATGATAATTAAATTCTACGTTTTTAATAGATCCTGAAAAGTGCTTCTGCTTTGTATAGAGTTCATTTTTATTAGAATAAATATCAAAGAAATGAGCTCCAGTTGGAATTTATATGACCTTAGCTTATATCAATTCATTCTATAGATTTCATTGAAGCAGCAGCACTTTTTAATAAATTTAACATTACCTAAATTTATATCCAAAAGATCGACACGATATATGCCCTTGTAAAAAGCGGATTTTGATAGGCTTCCCGATCTAAAAAAACATCAAACGTGTACATTAAACACTCAAGAAAAGAAATAATACACGCTCTCAAAAAAATACATGCCAAATCAAAACAAGCATAGAAGATAAGGTTTAATGGTATAATAATTGTTTTATGATGATGCTCCGTTCATTTATAAAACGGATTTTCTAAATTTAAAAAAATTGATTGATCCGCCTCTTTCTACACATAATATGCGTCAAAATTTACAATGAATATGACGTCACATCAACAAGTACACCTCGATCAGTTTGTTGTTTATATTTATCGTTGTTAGACTTATTTGACTACAAAGTTGCAAACATCGGTAATTTTTAATGTGGTTTAATGTTTTCGTACATATAACAACCTGAAACTACTGTTTCTATTAGCATTTTGTGACTTTTTGTTTTGTATGATGTCCCAATTAACTTTCCCATACTTTCTGGTCGGCGCAACCACAAAGTAAATTTTGACAGTGCTGCGTGATGGACGACTCACCCAAATCATTCTCAACCCTAAAACTTACTCAATAAAAAAATACTTTTTTTTAATTATTGGGCAATTTTAGGGTATTAACAGGTATATACGGCATGACTCTGTTCTAAATTAAAAAGGACGGCAGCCCAGTAGTGTCACATTTTGAAAAAAAAAATGTGTACATTTTAAGAGGGCTGGATGGTCGTGTTCATTTCAGGACTGTATTGGTCTCTTTTTGAAGAAGAGCTTTGTATAAAGATACAGGAAAAAATCAAATTTGAAAAGCTAAAACTCATTGAAGTTTTAGGGCAGGTCTTATTTGTCTTGTTGTATCGATTTTACTCATACGTACATGTAATTAACAGTTATGTGCTTTTTCATGAACGTTCGTCAAAATTTGAATAAAACCATAGTCTGCTTGGACACACCGAAGTTTGTTTGATGTTTACCCATGTTTGCCTTTTAATACACATACTACAAGTTTATGAGCTTACCGAAGCCTTCACCTGTAAAAGGAAAAAACATATACATGGAAGTGTATACCAAATAGATAATAATAGTAGAGGAGATTAAATACTGTTTGCATACAAAGTTAATGTTGCAGAATATATGCGTCTAAAAGGTTTATTCTTAAAAGAAAAAAAAGAAAATTAAAAAAACTAAATGTTTACCTCACTCCTATCATTCCGTCTTCATCTCAATCTCTCCTTTTCCTATTAGCTCTCTTTGTATTTCTCTTTCAATATTTCTAATAATGGCGTAATATGTAATATCTCACCACCATCAAGCTAGATAATTACAATCGTCCAACATGCACTACATAACACTGCTGTTGTAAACAACATAATAAAGTGATATTCACATTTGTTTCTCTTATTTCTTGAACTTAAATTAAAATATATACAATATACATTTTATGGCGATACAAACAACAAAACGAAAAAAAAGTATTACAGAGCAATCGTTGATCTTAACTATTTTTACGAACACTTTCTCGTTTATTCAGAAAACATTTGAAAATTTGATAATAAAATACTGTTTTCTTATATATACAGTGCCTTAATAAAATCCCCATTGTAAATGAACAGAGTTAATCAAACTTCGATCTTTGTACAACATTTTCAAATTGTGCCAATATTATTAAACTAGAACAGCTTCTTGATAGAAAAGGTTCCGCAGATTTCATATTCACGTCGTTTTTGTTTTCATTATCGATGATAAACAATCATCTGTTTTACCCAATTCAAAATATACATTCTCAGTGGGCTGATCGTCTCCCTTCTCGCATTTTGATGCAGCTGTAACAATGACATCGCTTTCTTCTTATTGTCACATGAAATACGATTGAATTGGGGTTTTAGATGAATTATGTGAAGCAAACTTTTGTTAAAACAATTCGTTTTTCAGAGTACTTGTACATTTAACAGATAAAATAATAAAAGTCGAAAAATAATTGTACCATTTTCCTCTTTGTTAACATGTTTTGTCTCCATCCTGTCGGCCTTTTTATCCTGGTATTCACTATGGTAATTGGTACACTCCGGAACCAAGAGCTTCAAAATATTTTTATCAGAACAAAAATTGGAATATCATACAATCACTGTTTACGTGGGAACATTTTTAACTGAATCAAAAGATCTACAGCACAGTATAATAGAAAAAGCAAACAAATTAAACACAACATAAAACTTTGCGCTATTTGTGCTCACTATGTTAAGTCTTGGTAACGTACTGTAATTAAAGAATAAGGAATCATTCTTTGAGTATTTTAAGAAGATCAAATGGGGTCAACTTAAATTATAAAAGCTAAAAGTTAGCAGTAAGTTTTATTTTATTTTGTCTGGTTATATATTATACTGAATACCTTTTCATTCTCAGAAGCTGCACTCAATTCAAAATAAACTGATTTACTATTGATATTATCTTCCTGAGCAGTATGCGTCATTATTTCGCATTCTTCTTTAGGCGAGTGGTTTATAGCACCAACAACACATAGACATTCCATCGTATTTTCCCGATTTTTTTCTATATTTCTGTTTTGTAAAGGAACCACGTGCTGCACTTGTTCCTCTTTCTTTTGGTCTTCACTCTTAAAGCTATATTCACACATTTCGACATGAGTGACTAAAGAAGGAGAAGCGCAGAATTCCGAATGAGTTGCATTTCTTAAACTTTCTTGGTGGTGGTGTTGAAAATCTTCTATTGGCTGTAAAATGGCAAGTAAAACTTGTGGTGGCGCAATTCAATCGTAAATTTTCATATTGTTTCAACAAAATAAGCAAGTCAAACTAATTCAATGATACAGTGTCGCTATTAATACTTTACAGGTAAATCCCTGTTCTATCCTTATCTATCATATCTAACTGTATTATTAATTCTGCGATTATTATTTGACATTATATTCGATGAAATTTAAAGTGAGGAATTAAAAATATCGAAACACTTCTGTGTAAAAAAAGTTTTTTTTTATTACAGTTTAATGTGTGCATCATTAAAATTGTTTTGGAGATTTTAAAGTAATTTATAAATTGTTATATTATTAACAGTCAAATTTGTGTAATCTAATGTATATTATTTTTGTATTTTGGTTGATGTGGGCATGAAAGGATGGATAGTATATAATGTTAGATTGATAACTTTTTTCTAGGTACTATTAACCGTTTATGACAATATCCTATCTTATGTTATCTAATGTAAGGTTCAAAGATAGAGGCACTGTGACCATCAATAATGATGTTTATCCCAAAGTGCAATATTTTTTCTTGATTGAAATTTTTTTGCAGTGCAATAATTTAACACTGTGCCGGATAATTATGCCAGTGTCAAGGTGGCATTTTTGCACCCATCTAAGCTGCATATATCGAAAAATTCAATTATGCCACATGATAGATTATTGCTTAAAGAGTTTACAATTACCTTTATTATCATCGTAGCTCACCTGTCAGGTGAGATACTTACCTTATGATATATTACCTTATATGTATGAATTTTTCCAAAACTGCCTCTTAAGCGGATGCAAAAATGCCACCCTGGCACTGGCATAATTATCCGGCACAGTGTTATTATTTTGGGATTTTTTTACATATGTTGAACCTCCACATATTTCGTTTCATTTGACGTCAATTCGAAATATTTGGGGGGGGGGGGTTGTACTGATAAATAATGTTTAAAATTTAATCCTCGCGGCTGACCGCTTATAAATTTAGAAATCCTCACATCGTCTTTAGTAACAAAAATTAAACACCCTTAACGATCCAACGTTAAATATTCTTTCTGCTCTCGCAAAAATAACTTTTGCGTTATTTTCCAACGGTAAGTACATGCGCTATTATTGATTGTTTATGCTCAAAGAACATTGGTTACGACTAAAACACAATCAAATTATGTGATACTGCGTTTTCTAAATAAATCCTGCATTAAAGTTAAAAACGTTGTAAAGTTTTAGTGTTCCCTACTTTTACTTAGTTGTGAACGTTTTGAATTAAAGTTTACACATTTCACTGGAATGCCTCAACAATATCCATCGAAAACATATTCTGACAACATAGAGGAAAATTAAAGACTCTAATCCAGTTATCAGTAATGAGACTGACATTAAGACACAAACTAGCTCCTTCTATCCGGATACAAGATAATGATAAATATAATTCATTTATATAATTGTGTACATTACATTTTAAGCTAAAAAATACGTTTGATTAAATTGGAAAGTTGCTTTATTTTGCCATTACACCTAACAATAAGCATCAATCATATTGATTAAAACGTCTACCTCATAACAGGTTGTTTTACTGTCCTCTGGAATTTCTGAGTATTCTGTGACATCATGTATAACCGTTGTAATGTTTTCCTTGTTGTATGTTCCATTTACCTCTGATGAGGTTTTAGGCAGCAAATATTTCCTTTAGTTAAGAAAAATATGTTCATAGATGTATAAATATTTTGTTTTATTATAATGTTATTATTATCTGTCATCTTCATGTTTGATACATCTAACACCATATACAAGACCATAACACAGAGTCATAAAAACGTCCCTCATATATGATCTAGAATAGAAGAGTTCTACTTTAACTAAACCACCACCAATCATGTTATTCTTTATTAATAAAAATGTAAATTCATTTTTCATTAATTGGGTCTAATAAAGTATCTACCAAACACTAACAACGTTTTCATTTAAAGTCAATCAACGTTTTTTTACCCATAACCCATTTTTATCAAATTTTAACTTTTAGTCATAAATATTTGGCTATTCTTTATTTTACCTTTTAAACCAAATAAATGTTGCCAGGCTTCCAATTACAGTCCCTACTCCGACTCCGATTGCAAAAATCAGAAAATATAACCAAGTAGTATTTCCTGAAAGTAAATAATTTGCACAATTTCCGTGACTTCTTTACAAAATTGTCTTTCAAATCACAGTTATACATGTAACTTGAAATGTCAATGACTTTAAATTATCACCTTCTTCTACTTTGATATGATCTTCTTTTAAAAAATTATCCATGGTAGTGGTATATTTCACCTGATTGTCAAAACTGTTATTTTCTGTGAATGTGACATCTGTTTGTGCTGTATCGCAGATTCTTTCATCGTAAATGAACTTGAATTTGCATATGGGATTCGTGAGCTTAAATATTGAATCAGAATTTGTTCTGTCCTGGCCATTGGGTGTGTCGATAGATCGTCGATTACGTGTGTCAGGACACGTGCACGTAAATGCAGAGCATTTTTTCACTTTCTTTGTAACAACACAAAAGGTTAATGAATTGGTATTATTTTTATCCAACACTGTGTATAATCTACAGTCCACACTGCTGATGCAAATGTTTATGGGAACTTTTAAGTCTGTTTCTAAATCATCTTCAATGAAAAGATTAGTATACGGCAAGCAGTATGATACAAATACATGTTAAGACGATAATTCTGATTTGAAACCAACCTCTTTCCAAAGCCAAAGCATTTTGCAATTAGAAGAGGCTACATTCAAACAGGTTCTTTACAAACCTTGATTTTCTACATCTAGAAATCCTTTTAGAATGTCTGGTAGTTTCTTTAATGATGCTCTGTAATAGAATATTATGATAGCTATTTTGATTTTATAGTTAATTAATAATTATTTTAATAGGTTTCTGTGTATTTTAAAATGACATTGTGACTGTTCGCCAGTTGTTTTAGTGGATTACACACCGATAAAACTAATTAAGTTGTTATCACTTTCTCATAATTTTGATCATGTATATCATACCCAACAGATTCATTTATTTTAAAACCAAAATCTTTTTTCCAGTGATGGGTACAAATAGGTCCAGCTGACACGGTTTTGGTTGATGTCGGCAGCAGATCACTTAGAACTAAAACTAAAACCACATTTTGTTTTGTTTTTGCATTAATTAACTAAACAATGCATACTGCTATGCTAGTGTATCACAAAGATAAATGCGTTACTGGCCCTTGACATCATTATTTGATTAGCAATAACGTAAAAAGAACAATCCTTATCAGTTATGTTAAAAACAGTATTGTTCTATTCAGGTAATTGCTATTATATAAAATGTAAAAAAAAAAATATGTAAAGTCAGTGAATAGGAATTGTCTTACATATGTATTACAAGTCATTGTTTTTAATAAAAGGTTGGTTTTCATCTTATCAAAAAGTTGACTCAATAATCTGCATTTTGTTAATCAGAATTGTTTACAGTTAAGTTTCTTATCATTAAAATTGCAGATACATGTAGTGCAAAGTTCGTATCTACTATAAATTATAATAAACTGAATAAAAATCACGATTTTTTCATAAATTTTCTTTCATATTCAGTGCCATAGTGACAGCGTGTACGCTGACTTTAAATTCCAAACCCTTTTAAATCACGTGTTAAACATACCACAAGCATTTTAATGTTGATATTGAAATTTTAAAACGTGTAATGACTAAATTCCAGATTTCTTTACAAAAACAGATACTATATAAATTGATATAAAAAAAAACCAACATTACCAGTTATGAAAATAAATTTTTTGGCGGCACACATTTTGTAAACAAGCGTCATTTAATTCCTTGTACCAGAGGTACACAATAATCATTCAACTAATATGATGTATATACGTATCACAAGTGACTGTATCACAAGGACAAAAGCTGTACGTAAACACGTGGGAAATCCCTCCTACGGCGGAAGAAACACTCATTAATTAATTCAAACTTTATTTCCCTTATATAAGGATTATTTCAGAACGTACAATTATACATACATGCAACACATATACCGGTATTTACAAGACAAGTATTTACATAAGACATAAGTATTTACATATATACAAAAACAAACAAAACAAAAAAAAGGTGGGGAGGTCCTACAGGGGGATGTGCACAAACACAGGTTATGCTGCTAACATTTCGTTAGGTTTAGCTTTGAGGGTCCGATTGTAGCGTTCAGCAGTGCCTCGGATGTAACGAAAGTTAAATATACGAACTGCACGTAGGTCTTTTCTGACAACCATGTGAAATTTTTCCCACCTAGAAGAAAGAAGAATATATCATCCTTAGTCATGGCACACAGGTCCGCGGAGAGGTGAATATCGAAGGAGTTGGTTATCTGATCCCACCAGTATGTACGTAAGTCATACGTAGAAGGGCAACAACAAGCAAAATTTTGAAACATGTCTACAATCACGGTGTCGCATAGTCTGCAGATAAAGGGAGTCTGTTCCGGAGGGCAAGCTATAAGCTTGCAGATAAATTTCGTATGAGTTGGACGGAATGGACCAGATGAAACTTGGGTTTTGGTTTTGGATGATTGATTTGAAACGGTAAAAATCATTGTCATTTATCATTCTAATATTACGGTTTGTTTAGTGTAGCTTAAATACAGCAGATTTCACTTTCTTTTTCCAAGTCTGCTTCGGTGGAAATGAGCAATCATGGGGCCACGTTTGTTGGTATTCAGTACTGTAAGTTGACAAATTATTGATGACATCAGGAATAATTCCTCGTTGTTTATTAGAAATGTTCTCCAGGAATGAAAATAAACGTGTTGAGAATATCTTCTTTGAAAGAGAATGGTGATCCATCAGACAGAGTCGGCCTAGAAATAAGAGTTTGCGGATATCTATCTCCGATTTGATAGGTAGAACGTTGAAACACTTTCACAGATATCGGATCTTGTTTTGGTCGGAAAGTGTTGTGCATTTTTGCAAACAAAATGATGTTGAATATCGTGATAATTCATAACCGTAGAGGCCTGTGGGAAAACGATCGTCTTATAGAGGTGTGGCAAAGTAAGCGGTTAAGATAGTTGAAGCCTATATTGTTGAGAGCATAATATGATTTTTGTCCTTTTCTACAAGCTGTTATTATCCTATCTGAGAGTGTAAGTTTGTTGTTGATAATAATGCCTAGGTGATTATAGCTGTCAGCACATGGAATTATTGTATCACCAAGTTTCCATATATAATCAAAATCCAGTATGGAGCGTTTGGAGCGGACTTGTAAAAAGCACGATTTTTTGGGCATTAAAGGAAAAACGCCACTTTCTGGAATATTTGTAAGAGACATTAAGCATGCGTTGTAACGCCGTTGGTGTTCTTGCAATGCACGCGATATCATCAGCAAGCGATGGGCAGTTGCCGGTTATACTTAAAATACCAGTATTTGTACAGCACTTTTCTAAGTTAACAACAAGTTCATTAATATACACAAGACATACGTAGGTTGACAGAACTCCACCTTATCGTACACCTTGTGACACGGGAAACCAGTCTGATTGGGTTTGATTGGTTGTGTTTGTATGAGAGTCATTGATGATTGACCAAAGTTTTCCAGATATACTCTTTTCGCGTAATTTGATAAGGAGGTCATGCCTCCAGACCGTATCGAAACCTTTTGAGATATCTAAAAAGCATAAGTAAATATTGCTGCCCTGTTCAACGTTATGGTATATAGTTTTTTGCATATTGAAGAAAGCGGTTAAACACCCAAGATGCTTTTGAAAACCTTGCTGTTGTCCGCAGGGGAAATGTCTGTCAATAACGATTTAAAATTTTATAGGATTCCCGAATTATTGGTATGCAAATAACTGAACTAATGTGGCAGAACAGATTCATTTCTTTTTATTTCAAATGTATATATTCGGACGGATGTATGGATTTTTTTCTATTTTCGTTTTGTGTAGTATATTCTTCTATATTATTTATCTGAATGTCTGTTGTGCACTTATGGTTACCTTTAGTCATTCCCTAATTTATTATCCATTAAATTTGATTCCAACCGTTCAAACTAAGTAAATTGAGCAGTGCTACACTTTCAACACTCAGCTACATATTGTGGTATGTTAATATTATATTTACTAAAGAATTTCTTTACTGTCGTGATAGTGACTGGGGTATTTGTTTTAATTGCAAAGTTTATAGTTATATTATAAATTGTTACAAAACACGTTTTTATCCTATAAATGAAAACTACAGTAACGGTTGCTTATTGTCAAAATATTAAAGAAACTAAACATACGAAACTTACATGTAAATTGTATTACATTGTATTTAATGTCTATTGTTCTTTTTTTGTGTATAGGTCAATAAATTAAAACGTTTAATAAATCTGTAGAATGAAGCAGTTGCCTTTGAATTTCCTTTCTGCTTGGTTACACTAATATTAAGCAAATTTATATACAACATGTATGTAACACCAAGAATGTTAGTTTAGGTACAAATTAAGTATGTAATTCTATATTTCAAGCGATTTATAATCCAAAAATAATTTATTTGAAAAATGATGCTTATAGTGTATCATACATTAATGTGTTAAATAACTGTTAACAAAGAAAGAATACACCCTATTGTCAAATGCATATTCAGTGTCTTATACAAAAGTTTGTATTAGCATGTGTATTTGTAAGTTAAACGTACCTTACAAAGTCAAACAGTTATAAAACCATTGTACCATATATATGATAGAACAGGGTAAGGTATATATTATTTCTGATCGCATACAACAAACTTTACAAAATACGCTTTTTAATTATTCAAGGATAGTAAATGAATAAAAAGTCTTTATTTGATAATGCTTGTAATGATGTAATGTATGATATAAATGATTCACTTCTTTAAATATTATATTTGTTACAATTTGAACATTACATGCGCTTTGAAATTGAATGTTCTTTCTTTTTATTTAGAAAAAGTGAAACTAAACACATTTTCAGAAAGAAAAAATAGGCTGTGCATTTTAGAGTGTGTTAACCTGTTTGAAATAAAAGATAAATGAAAATTATCTTTTACAATATTTCTTTTTGACCAAGTTTGAAAATGAATCATAACGTTTTTTAATAAGAAAGATATTCCGGAAAAAGCCACAAATTAATAACTAACAACATCTTCAATTTACCAAATATTCAAAGATTAGATAGCAATTAATTTGTTTAATGAAGTGAATCACAATGATAAGGACATTTCACTTAAGTTCAATTAGAGCGAAATAGAATTATTGTCGCACTGTACAAAAATTGATTTGCTATATGTTCCTTAGAAGAAATATCTTTCCTCTGACAAAATTTAATGATTTTTCTCAACCTTATTTGTCCTTAAAGTTTAAGTTACATACAGACTTAGCAAACTAGCAGGTTTTTACAACAAAATTAAATTAAAAATAACCCAGCTCATATTGCTTTAACTTAATTGTCTTCTAAGCTTGGTGTTCCTGAATATAAGAGGACTCGATGGTCGTGGCCATGTTTAGACTGTATTGATATCCTGTTTAATAAGTGCTCTACATAAATATATCAGGAAACACCCAAATTTAAAAGTTACAATTGATTGGGGTTTTTTTTTGTTTATATAAGTTTAGTTAAGGTAAGAAATCGTATCTTAAAATCTTAGGTAGATCTGAGCTCCTTAACTCTCTCTTACACACTCTAGGGCATACCGCTTTAAATAACAACAGAGACTAAGAGTACTAGTAAAACATTTTTAAAGTATTATTTTGGAATGACCTAAAAAGCATCTGCAGAGACACCTAAGATATCTATTTTAAAGCTAATCTTTTCTTAATTTGACTATTAGGCTATGACTATTAGGTTGCTTTTTGTCTGGTGTAATAATTGTAACTGTAATTGCATTGCGATTTGAGCCATAAATATTTGATGAAGTTGTTTTGAGATGCAATTTCCTTAAATGCAGTACTTATTGGTGTGGCTGTCACCGTCATCTTCGAACTGAAAAGGAAACAGTATCTTGTATATTTACTTCCTATTTTCAACCATCACATTATTCAAGTGAAGATTATTGGAACAATTTGGTAGGACTGTCTCGATGTCCTATGTAGTGCATATTTCACTTACAAGGACTCATTAAATAATATTTGCGGTTTGCTTTAAAAGAAAAAAAACACTATTTTAAATTCATTTTTTTAATTACTAGGAATGGGATAGTCAATGAGAGTATTTCTGGTTGAAATAAAAAAGTACATCCAATTCACGGATGCTGTCATAATGATAAGTTTACAAATGATTTATTGTGTTAACATATAAGGAAAACATTCAAATATTCTTGTTATAAATACTTTTCCTTGTCTCCCAAACTACGTCTTTTGACTATTTTGATAATTATTTAAGGGTAAATATTCAAGAAATAAAAATATTTTTGAATGGGTGAAATGATTTTCTATGCAACTTTTATGCAACTAATTAATGAATTACCTTCATTACTTTTTTACCGTTGAAAGTGTAATTCGCACAAAGGTAAGTCATGTTATTACTAAACAAAATATGTCAATGTAAATGTGAAAAGGTTGCTTCATTGCTTTTATAAACAATGTCCTTTGAGTAGTGGCCAAGAACGATCCAGTACACAGTCAACATAGTTTCCATTAAATCATCGATTTTTACTGGTAATTCACAGGATGAAGTTCTGCCATTAAGGCAACTGAAATGTAACCAACAGATCTTGACAGGACAGCATAGCTTTGCCATTCAGTCAACTATTACTTATGTCTCAGTCACACTGTTGTTAACCGAATAGAAAAGCATTATATTGTGGTTATGCATGCTGAAAAGTGCTATATCCAGCTGTACAGTCACTATTTCTTTGCTTCATAATATTGATATTTCATAATCATTTAGTAATACTGATTTGTATATCAAATACAATGTATCTCATCATACTTATGTAGAGCAATATGTTTCGAAATATAATTTTGATATGTTTTGTTTGTAAATCTTTAATGTTATTTACAAATATTTAATAGGAAATCGAAAAAATTACCATCACCTCTTGAACATCTTAATTTATAAATACAGGGTATCAAAATTGTTCACATCAAGTACATTAACCCTTTAAACAGGTATATGATTGAAATATGTTTATTCTACAGAGAGTTATCTCTCTTATCAGAGAATATCGCTGTCTTTGTGGCTTCGAAGTGAATAAAATGGACAGATAATATTTGATATCAGTGAAAACCTATCATGACGAACAATGCTTAGTAATTGTCAACATATGAAGGTCTTTTCTATTTTATACTTTTTTATTACGGATGTCAGATTCGTCTGTAATTTGTAACGAGTAAGTTACTCTCTTGCTTTTTGAATGCTGGACAACTCACCCAAAAACTTTTCAACCCTAAGACAATTTGGCAGCAGTATAAAGCAGCCCGCCCCAAATATAATAATTTACATGTATATAACATATATATTGCACATTAGACTTGCATATTGTGATCCCTTTTCGATTGTTTTAAATAATAATAATAATGTAATTTAAGTTTTCAGACTCCTAATATTTTTGTTAACAAAAGCAAAAATGGAATTAATTTTCCCTTCAGTTTTTTGTAGCACTTTTCATATGCGTGTACTTTATATAAATCATATCATATGAACATTTATTTATACATCCAGATGATCCTTTTCTTTTTTTCATTTTAGTAAATTTCCTGACTTTGAATAGTAAAACATTCTCTTATTATCATCGCTTTGAAGCAGATTGCAGATTGGATACGCCAATAAATCATCAACATAATTCATGAAAGCCAAGGAGGTTACATACGCTTATTAGTCACTACCTTGATTCAAAATTGTCCATAAATATGTCCTTCTGATTAATTACAGCTTAGATTTCATTATAATAATGATTTTATTTTAGTAATTAACAATATCACAAGAGTATCATAACGAGACAATTTGGTCGTTTATTCAATAGTTACATCGTTAAACTCTTAATAACTGTAGGGCAATTTATAACTAAAAACAATTCAGGTGATTTACTAAGAGTCCTGTCCCTAAATCATCAGTATTTTTTAAAGGTTAATTTGCCTTAATCACATATTTCACGAAAAAAGATCCAGTCATTTCAATAAAGGCAAAGATAAATATATATATATATTAAATCTGTTATGGATAGTTTTGTGAATTTAAGAAATATTAAATAAAAACATCAAAATAAGAATATAAACATTTTTTAAGAACAATCATAAAACATTGTGGAAATAAAGGCTATGGGGGCGAGTTGACTTTAGTGGGATCAAGTAGTCATGAAGTGGGGGCGAATTGTCTATGGTTGTACTTGCGGCAATTTTCCTTGTTCTTCTTCCGGGGGGGGGGGGGGGGGGGATTTGCCCTAATCTTTTCCATTTTGTTCGAGAACTTAGTCAAAATGTAATAATTTTCTTAAAGGGACTTGGACACGATTGGAGATCAAAAATTTTATTTTTATTCTTATGTATATGGTTTACTGGTGCATTTTAAATGATTGACCAAATTATTGAATGTTAAAGTCAATTACAAGCGAGATAGAGAGGTAAGAATTGATTGTTATGTAAACAAAGATTCAGTCTTATAGTTGTTTACAAGAAATGTAATGTAGAGAATTATCATTACTTAGACAAAATGACATGTAAAAACAATTGAAACTAATTCAATATCTTTATAAATACTATTATCAACAAAAGAAAGATACATTTGATTGAAACTTACACCAATACAACACATATTCAAAAAATGACAATATTCGAGCCTTGTTAACAAAACAAAGAATTATGAACGGGAAAATAAAATTTAAAAATTTTAGGTAAAATCGTGTCCAAGTCCCTTTAAGCTTTTGCTTAAAATTTGTATTTGTTGTCCTGTACACAATTTATGACACTTTCGAGAGCTTACACTCACGCACGTGTTGCTTTGAAATAAATATCATAAAATCTGGATTGGGGTTGGTCATAAACATAGTGTTTCATAATATATTTTGCTTATTTTTCTTTAAGTATTTAATTCACCTGTACTCACTGCTTAATTTTTGTTCGTCCGGTCCCTTTTTTGTTTTCGAAATTTTGCTCTTTATGTTTTAAATTGCTGTGCTTTTAATGAATAACCAATGTTGACAGTTTTTATTAAATTTCCCTGTTGGAATATTTTTTTCTGCAGCTGCAAATAGGGGTTTCAAAACACAGAATTATTCTTATATGATATATTAATAAGTACATCAACAATACACAAGTTATTCATAGTTTTATAGTTCATCGGTTGACATTACTTCAATAAATGATACAAAGCCATTAAAATCATACCGTATTTATCATGTCAAAGATGCGTGTTTAAATGTTATGGTACATTTTTATCACAGATCTAGAAGGCATACCAAAAAAATTCAACAAAACAGGAATAGAAGAAAATCTTAAATGGGTTGAAACATAAAAGTGAAAGTTTGTAATTTTTTTACCATCTTGTAGTAACAACAATACATTTATTTTGTAAGTATGCCACGACAGCCTCCAAGTCTGTTCAGTCAAGCACAATAAGATGTTTCAATTCACAATGTCCAATGTCTCTTTAAAATAAAACACAGTATACAATTTATTCACTAGTTAAACAGAAATGTGAAAATGGTTTTTTTTTTCAAATATCTTAGATAATATACATATACAGATACTATATTACGTTGACACGGACATAACAATGTCTATAAATGGTAAAGACGTTACGATATCACGGAACTAGCAGTTGACGGAATTAAAAAAGATTGATTGATCGGACCAGGAACAATTTATACCACATATTTCAACATATTCACAAAATGAAGAAAAGCTTAGTCTTTGTAACGAAAATCACAACATGGCAATTACAGCTCGTAATACAAAAAAATAACCCCTTTGTGTATATAAACAATAATTTCATGGAGTTGAAGGAATTACATTTTTCAACAAAGGTGTTACTTCAACATCAACATTCGAAAAAATAAATTTTCAACGAAGCAAAAATGCCATAATGCATCATGTGTATTAACCCTTAGTTACAGCACACACCTAAAATGTGGGAACAAATATAAATTAAAATATTAGCATTATTATAATTGTTACGGTAAGTAGCATCTAATGAAACCCGTTCTTTTATTCAGTACACTTGTCATTTCCCTTATTTCTTGATTCCTTATATTTTTAAGTTGTTATTCTCTACATTTTAAAAGTAAATGAAAAATCACGAAATGAACCGTCAGCCAAGGTTCTCTTAGATCATACACAAAGCAAAAAAGAGCATACTTATGTTATGCTATACCGATATAAGAGCAGTACATGCAAGTTCCGATAGTGTTTTTGTTCGAGGGTAGTTTTTAGGGTTTTTTTGAAAAACATTTGGCCCTTTAGACATTGGTGAAAAAAAAGTAAAGGCTCTGCTAGATGTAGTTTTGTAACATTCAGTTATAGTTCAGAGCACTGCATTATAACTGCAGTAATTGTAGAAAATTTGTGTTCCGCAATGGAAAAATGGTTTAGGTTTTCGATTTATTAACAATCTGGCCTTAATTTGTTGACAAGTAAACCTTTTAAATTTTATATTGTTTCACTTGAACATTGGAACGTGCCATTGGTTGGCTATTAGCATCAATAAACTTAAATACTGACATTAATTAAAACGACGCAATTATAAAAAAAAAGTCAAATCACGAGAGGATTTTATAAATTATCTCCTCGTTCCTTATAATAATCTAATAAGTGGATTACAAAGATTATTTAATCATTACGATGTAATCGAATGTGATTTCAATATTTATTATCATTGTGTCTTAAATTGATGATTTACTGCAGACATACATTTCCCAAGAGTTAAACTGAAAAAATATAAACAAAATATATAACAAACATCTATGTCCAGCAGTGCTAGTATAATGTGTTTTTGTTATGACGTCATTTTTTACGGGTTTTGTTTTTATTTCCGTATTGTTTCAAAAGATTAGCTTATTGGTATTGTTCAATAAATAGTCACATTTAAGGGGCGACCCAAACATCCCCGACTATTTTAAACGAATTGTGTACTTGCAAACTATAGACACATTGGAATGATATTGCCAAGAATGTAGAATTTATAACATAAGGTCAACGGGTTTTAGGGAATGATTTAAAATGTACGTTAATGTGGGCGCCAAATGTGACAGAGACACTTACTGCCTCTGCTGGGGGTTTGAACCAGGATCCTTTGGCACACCAGTCCAGCACTCTACAGATCGAGCTAAAGGGTTAACCCACTAGGCAGGGTTAGTAGGAATGTAATATACCTGACTCTACTACATGTACAAAAGATAAGGTTTTTTTTTAGCGTAAATGCATGCCTTATGCAATGAACAAAAACTTTACTATGCATCTACAGACTTTAAACAAGCAATTAACGTGGTAAGAGAATCTTGTTAGGGGTTAATAAGGTTAACCAATGATGAGAATAGTTGATGTTTTCAATGCATTATAAGTATGTTCAATACATTATATACATTAGGTATATATTCAATGGTAAATATAGGTTACATATAAAACGCACAACATGTTATAAATGTATTATGCAAGTTAAACAAGATGAAATCTTTCTACTTTATTGTTCATTAATGGCTTAGAAATCAACTTTATACTAATTATTATTACATGGGTGAAGAATTTGAGCAAAAAATTGGAAACTAAAATAGTGATCATGTACGATTATTTTAATCTCTTTCAATCTGTTGAAATAAAAGTAATAATAACAAGGATATTTTTATCGCTTAAAAGTCGGGTCGATCTTATATACTTTTTCATTGAAAATAGTTTTAAATTAGAAATACGAAAACCAACAAATTGAGCATATCTAAAAAAAAAAAAAAAAAAACTATGAAAAATACGGGGTATTTAGAAACATGAGAAATTTGATTTTCCCATGCGGCTGTTTAATGGATTTTAATTTAAATAAAAGCATGAGTCGAATCTACCTCTACCTCTATCGATCGTCACGAAAATACCGATATCTTATAAAAGGATTTTGTTCATTTTTTTAAGTAGTTTTATAACTGAATTTATATAACTTCGTATATGCACTCATAGCTTAAAATACAAACAAAGTATGCTGGATGGAATTTTTAAAGAAAGAAATTATTCAAATATTTACTATTATCTGTTGGCTAAAATGTATTGTTACAGAAATATATTTAAATCAGTTTGTAAAAGATTGGTTAATTAGAATAAAGGATACTTCTTGATGCCTGCATAAGTCTTAAAATGAATTTATCTAAACAGAGTTCCAAACAATTTGTTTAATATTTCCACAAAATTACCACAAACTTTCAATTGACATAAGAAGATCGAATAACGAAGAAAATGTTTTAAATATTTCTATGTGATAAATATTCATTGGGCGATAAATCACAATTCAAAAGGAATGTCAAACGTTAAGTCCATATTGTACATATAAATTGGTATGAAATGTTTTAACCATATAATGATTATACTTATAAATTCAAGAGTCTCATGTGCATCACAGATAATCATTACACAGCTTGTCAATGCTTCTAAAATCATTATCATTCTAAAAAGTGTTTGATTATTCTTCCTTACATGACCTTTATTTTGTCATTTGTGAATATTGTTTTGTACCTCATGTATCATTCACATGGTTTAAGACAAAAATATTTTACTAAACAGTACCTTAGTAAACAAAGTAATATGCACGAACATAAACTTATTTTACATAAGAAAAAACCCAGTTTATCGACATACATACATTGATTTTAACACAAATGTCCAGATAACGAAATTCGTATTTTGCACAAGTTAAAGAAAAAACCGCTTAATTAGCATTGACGTTTAACTTGAAAAGATATTATATGTACATGTAACCATAATTGGAATAGATGAATCTAGCATTGTTAGCTCTTTGCAAAAGGAAGTGTCTATATCCGGGAAGTACTTGCAATTATCCAATGAACAACTGAACAACTCTCCATATGTTTGAGTACCATCACTTAGTCAATTTTGATATATAGTCGGAATATTCTACGTCCAAGTTTGTGTCTCTGTTCTGTATGATTCGTTAGTTAAAGCTGATGAGCTGTAAACCAAATAAAAAACTTTTCTATTTATAACGACCTGTTGAGTCCCGGTTATTTGACATCAGGAAAATTTAGTCAGCTCAAAATACACCCTCTCATTATCTTGTCCGTCCACTTTCTTGCATTCTGTCTCCTCTGTCGATATAAATCAGTTTTCAATCAAAAGACAAAAATGAAATTCATAACAGAAGATGATGAGAATTCAATTTTTATATAAAACAACTTCGTTTTATAAAAAAAAATTTTCAGATGTCGAGAAAAATATTTTTAAAAACGAAAAATGAAGTGATACCGTTCTTTTCCGTGTTTTGAAGTTTGCTGTTTTCGGACTCATCTTTACAACTGGTAAATTCGGGAATAGACTGAAAATGGTGAATTTTTTATATTAAAAAGTTATTAAACAATATATGTTATACCTGCTACATTTTTTTGGTGATAATGACATCTTATTTGTTTTTTTTAATTCTATAAAACTAAACTAACAAATTTGATTTTTGTATCTTCTAAGATAATTAGTTTTAAGATGATCACCCATTGTTTGAAGATGCGAATATTTTTTTATCTTTTAAAGACCGCTTTCACATAGATTCTTTAACTTATCTAATATTAATCTAATTTCAAATACATATCATAAATTTCAGAAACTTTTCAGGCTAACTATGTGTTGATTATGCCGAGGTCTTTTTAATTCTAGCCACATATATATGTAGAGCGCAAACTCGATAAAATGCACGGAGCAACGTCAGACACAACCGTTATTTGAGGAAAATATTCAAGGCCCTACTATTTAACGTGCTGATCTGATCGACAATTGAACAATTCATATACTTCTGCTTTTAATCAACAGTTCAACAAAGTTCCCAATGAAGATTTGAATAACACACAGACGAAGGTCAAGACATTTTCCTTAATTACTATATTTTCTTGATACCCGCATAAAATATCACAGAAACTAATAACATACCTTTTTATTCCTATCTGCACTCAAAACGAAGTACGTAGAATTGCTGTTGAGATTTTCCAGCTCTTCAGTGTGTGTTTCCGTTATTTTGTTTTCTTTGGTTTTAGTAGTTATGTCCACGTCAGCTATGTCTATTGAAAAATCTTTACATACGTCATGACTTTTTGTGACATCAATCATATTGGAAGAAAGTAAATAAGTATCCTGTTTAATTCCACTGTTGACATGACATTCTTTTTCTTGTTGAATATCAGACTCATTTGAGCTCCTCAAAGGAGCTAAACCTGGATTTTCAACTAGTCCCCTACCGTGTGTATGTACCTTATTATCTTTGTCATCCTTCTGAAAGTTGTGTTCACACGTATCGGCAGGAACGACAAGAGATGGAGATGCGTGGAATTTCGCACGAGTTACATGTTTAGGACTGTCTAAATATTGGTGGAATTCATTCTTTTGCTTCAAAATCATTAAAGTGAAATTTATCTTTGTACGGGTTCAAAAGTAAAAAGCATCTGTAAAATTTTAATTAACAACTTTGATTGATTTTTAAAACTTTATATTTCTTGGAAATAATCAGGCAATGAAAATTAAACAAAATTGAGAAGACCAGTGACTGTAATAGAGCGCTGTTTATAAAATAATAAAACCACAAGAAAGTAACTTATTCTGTATACTTTATAATACAATTTATGAGAAAAGCGTACCTCTAAATCTGGTATTTCTGAGTATTCAGTGACTTCATGGAGATACAGCTCATCATCCTTAGGTTTTCCGCTTTTGTATATCCCATTAACCACTGACATTATTTTTGGCATAGTCGATTTTCTATAATATGAAAACATACAGACAGATAGCATGCTATTTTGTTCTATCAAAAACAAAAGTGTTCTCTTCTGTTACACACAAAAAATGCAACATTGTGTCTTTAAACAAACCCTTTCCATATCCCTTGTAAATAGAACAATATCATTTTTGGAAGTTGATTTTAATCAACTCTCCTATGCAGTTCCTCAGACAAACCGAAAGTGAAACAGGGTCTGGACCTCAGCACAAATCAATGCTGCTGACAGGACTTAGTTCTTTATGACAATAATTTACACCTTAGTGTATAGGTTAGTCATTGGAACGACCATTTCTTTTGCTAAAATTCTGCTTCAACTGATATTGCATGAAAGTCCTAATGAAAATTGAGGACATGTTTGATTATTCAGATTCATTTATTCTGTAGTACCATATTACAGGTAAGAGTATATTTTAGTTTAGTTATAGTTAAGTTACCATAGAAACACTCTTAAACTATACATCTGCCGATGAAATAATTTTAATAACTTAAAAATTTACAATATGTTGTATGCGATTATCGTAAACTGTAAGCTGAAATTGCTACATTTCTTACAATTTGTACAACTTAGCTAAAATTCACCGTTTTCTTTCTCTTGGTTTTTTTAGCTTTTGTTTCCATGGCAACTGGTCCTTATAGATACCGTGTCAGGTTGTATTGAACCTAAATTTACCGAAGGCTATCAAAATTCGAAATATGAAGAAAACCGGGGACAATGTGCGCCCACCAAATTTTGAAACTTTCTTTATGTACACTATCTGGGGATATTTGCTTACTAATATCCCAATTTGTTTTATTGCAGATTTTCAAAAGGGACCGGTTTACTAGTAATTCTGCTTACCTCTTGAACCAAAGAACAGTTGCAAAACCTCCCAATACAGCCCCTATGCCGAGTCCGATGAAAAATCCATGTATCAACTTGATATCACCTGAAAGTAAGAATTGCATTTATCATGAACGTCTTTAATAAACAAAATTTATAAATCAAAATAAATAAAATTGTGTATACCTGAAACATCTCGTTTATTTTCCTCCTCATAACTTCTCGGGTTTTTTTCCTTTGATCCGGATCCGATGGTAGTATTTTCTTTGAGAATTACAAACATGTCATCTTTTGGATTTGTACAATTTCTTCGATTTTTGTCAGATATAGTATTTGTGGAATTAATTTTGAAACTACAAATGGGTTTTTTGATGTTTGGTCCTTTGGGATTTTCCGTAATCAGAGGGGATGGGATTTCTCGTCGATTACGGTTTGCAGAACACGTACATGTGGAGATAAAACAAATTGTCTCTTCACTCACAATTACACAAAGGGTCATTGAGTTTGTATTTTTCTTGTCCAATGCGATTCGAAGTCGACAATCTGGACTTTGTTTACATTTGTCAAGATACTGCTTGATGATTTTTTCTTCATCTAAAAAATAATTGCAGTTATTAGTTTAAAATCGCAAGGATATTAATCGATGAGAAATAAAGTATACATATGTATTAATCCAATAAAGTTTACAGAGAGAGAGAGAGAGAGAGAGAGAGAGAGAGAGAGAGAGAGATGGAATAGTTTGAATAAAAAGGCATGTCTTTTGAACTAACCTGAAGGATATTTTGATATTGATAAAAAGCCTTTTATTATTTTTGGTAAGCTTTCTAGGGATCCTCTGCAAATAGACATATAAATCATTATACATATTGTTATGGAAATAGATCGTTTACATCACAGGAAGATGTTCCACTATTCTATTAGAATATATATTTTTTTTTCATCTTCACTGCATTACTAACAAATTTGTTTCATCAAATATAAGAATATTTGAATTCAAATTGTTTTTTCATGCAGCTATGTTTTGAAACCACACCTAACAGAGCCGTTAATTTGAAGACCGAAATCCGTTTCCTTCTGGTAGTCACAAATTTGTACATCTTGTATGATCTTACTTGAAACTGGCAAGAACTCGTTTTTGGTTAGGACTGAAAAGAAATATACTTAATTAGGCATGATATAAAACGAATCCAATGATCCATAAGTATTCTGTATGTCAAAGGATAGCAAAGGAGTTCAATATTCCACAAAACATTTTGTATGTTGAAAAAGAATCCTTTTATATATTATGTTAGTGTTCAAACTAAAAACAACAGCGACCGAATGGTAGCAATCTTATGAACTAGTGTTGGTTTTTTTCATGAGGAATGGATAGAAGAAAGTTTATTCTAGACGTAAGAACAAATGCATAACCTTAGTAATGGTATACATATACAGAATTGAATTCAGAACAAGTATTCGATCATTTAAAAGAAAAAAAAAGAAAAATGTATCGGAGGTAAAGAAATTAAGTCATTAAGAGGACAAAGAACTATTTCCCTTCAGACCGATATGTGATGCGTGTGTCTTTATTAAATGCCCTAAATGCCAGACGAATGATTTTAATGATTATTGAAATCTTAATAATTTTTAAACCAACCTGTTCGCAAAACACTGAACATTTCATTTATTTGATATGTTTTTTATCTATGAAATATACAGTTATAATCTTTTCTAGTATCATATTTTCCCATTTACACTTTTCAAGAAATCATAATGACAAACTCTAAAAAAAAACATGGCCCACGTCTCAAAAAAAAAAAAAAAAAACATATCACATTACCAATCATGTAGATCAATGTTTTAACGGAAAACATCTTCGATACTTTCTCATACCAATCTTCAGAGCTTCACAATGCTTCATGAACTTGGAACATTTATGTTAACAAGCGTGATGAATCACAAACACAACAACTGCGGTGCTTACATAGCATAACACGGAAATTATACACCTACATTTTAGAACACATTTGGAATATCGTTTTAATATTACATTTGTTTGATACATTAACTAGGTTCATAGCAATAAAGTTTTAGCAAACCTTGATCGAGGACGTATAATTATTAACATAATGGGAAGTTCTTTTTTATGTTTGAGAGCTGTTTCCCTTTATTTAGATTTTGTTTCAAAATGCGAAAATATAAACAAAGTATTTCCTGTTGACCAAGTTTTAATAAAAATAATTATATCTTTTATATCAAACGTGATGATACAAAGAAAAAAAACAAATCAGCTAAGCAAAATAGGATTGAAATATAGACATATTTTGACGATGAATGTGTAAACTATGTAAACATTGTTTTAAAAAAAAGAAGTAAACCTAAGTAAACGTTGATAGCATTTATGAAGGGTTAAAAAGATTAAGATGATGCTTGTCAAGCTAACATTATGGAGTTCTTAATGTAACGCCCAGACACCCACTTACACTTAAAACTACACGTGAACGAAGATTGCCATGAAGAATGATAATTATATGGCAGTAATAAATAATTAATCTGAATGACTTACTATTGCATATATTGGTATTTTCCTATTCTTGGCTAAACATACTTCGTAGAGTTCAGGAGGGTGTATGTAAGCTTACATTATGCGAGTTCCTAGTGTAACGCTCACCCACTTACACACATAACTCCAGATAAATGCAGATTGCCATGAAGAATGAATAATAAAATAACATAAAATAATAAATCTTAATAAGTTTATTTTGCATATATTGTAAAATTACAATTCTTAGGTAAACATTACTTCGTAGAGTTCAAGAAGGTGTATGTGAGAGGGGATGAAAATTGGCAGCATTACGTGACACACGGAATCGTTGTTAGAGAGAAAAGTGTCAGTATCTAACTTGTAACTTGTAATAGATGTAATTGTATTTGGATTGCAACCTCTAGAGTTATATCATTATGAAGTGGTTGTTACAGCTGACAACACAGCTGACAACACGTTAGAGTGAGACCGGAATATCATTAAATTATTCTTTCCTTTTCACTAATGATGGCTATTTTTAAAAGAGGTGAATATGAAAGTTAATTCACTAGCGTTTTGGTCATGGCTTATTTATTAAATCTGACCATGCATTGTTAATTTATAATAGATTTTCCGTAAACAGATAGGATTGGATTTCTCGACGATAAGGGTTTGGTGGACACATACATGTAAAGAAAAAGCAGACTTCCACTTCATTCACAACTATAGACAAAGGGTCGTCCATATTTCTTGTCCAACACAATTTAAGTCAACAGTCTGTCATACATTAAAGATTCGTTTGAGATATAGGTAGAATACAGTTAAATGACAATTTGAGAGGATCAGGACGATACACTTTGCATAGAAATAAACATTTAATAAGCACAAACATTGTAATAACTCTCAAACTGACATATATCTGCCAATATTCAATAATAGATATATACATAAAGCACAGAGAAATTGACCACATTAGAGTTCCACCTCCGTCCTGGCCGGGTCTGGAACTCATAACCTCTGGAACCCATTCTCCTAGCAGTAAGCAGCTACCGCGCTTACATTTGTACCACGCGGGGATGTTAAGGAAGCATACGGAATCTGAGTTACACATAATTCCGTGAAATCGCATATCGTAGTTATTATGTAGATATGCAAATATCAAAGCAACAAATCGAAAACCAAAACAAATAAAAAATACTGAAGACAATTTTTTTCAGAAATTAGTTTGTATTACGTAGATTTAAACATTGATGAAGTCATGATTAAAAGTTGAATGTCGTGTGAATTTGATCGAAAAGCATTGTAAACATATTCAAAATATAACTAATCTAAGAATTCTAATAAAGTATAGTGGTGTGATTTATTGAGAATTAAAAATAAGAATACTGGAAGAGATGTTGGTTTATCAATCACTCGCTAAAAGGTATGTAAACTTGCTTTTTTTTCGCGGCCAGGCTTTCCTCTGCCGTTGTTTACGATATAAAAATCCGACTGAGCAACACTACCCGCATATATATTGAACTTGAAATTGTATACGTATCGTTAGTTTGATCGATGCTTATATTGAAATATGCGGCTAAAATCGCATGTTGTGTGTTGTTTTGGTGCAACATATCGTTTTCCGTGCAAACTTTATAAAAGTTGGGAGGGTTTTACGAGAGCCGGGTGAATAACTCTTTAATTATTAAGAAGAACATAGAATTCTAGCAGCGGTTTTGACATTCAACTGAGATGTTTTGCCATCGCTTAGTATGTTTATTTATGTTGGAAACCGTGGGGAAGTGTTGTTCTATCTCATTTTATATTGAGGAATATACGTAAGCTATAGTTGTCACGAAATAATGCACCAATTATTGTGGCAGTATTGTACTACCCGCTTTTAATGCACTGCCGTCTATTTTCAAAGGATCATACTAAGTTTTGATCTTATTCAAATTAGTTATTTAATTTCACGATTATGAATAAAACAGTTAAAATAAGACGCTAAATTGCCCATATGCTTCCTTCTCACCCCTGCGCACTCGGCCATCTAAGCAAGACAAAAAATCTTGCTTTTGATAGCAAACGGATAGCGCTGGTCGCTTATTACACGGTCGTTTGAGATACAGGTGGAATACAGTTAACCCACAAGTTGAGAGGATCGGGACGAAACACATTGCATAGATAATTACAAATAATAAGCACAAACATTGCAATAACTCTCAAACCGGCATATTCCTGCCCATAATGAATGATAGAGATAAACATAGAGCACAGCAGAGAAATTCACTATATTGAAGCTCCACCTCCGCCCCGGCCAGGGCTTAAACTCACGACCTCTTAAACCCATTTCCTAGCAGATATATACGATATATATATATATATATATATATATATATATATATATATATATATATATATATATATATATATATATAGCGGGGTGGCCGCTCACTGCTAGGAGAATGGGTTTCAGAGGTCGTGAGTTCAAGCCTCGGTCGGGGCGGAGGTGAAGCTCCAGAAAAGATAATTCTCCTGTGTTTTAAATATATATTCATACCATTCACTATGGGCAGGTTTATGTCAGTGAGAGTTATTGCAATGTTTTGCTTATTATATAAGCCGACAATATATAAATATATACTGAGATTGTCGAGTATGTGACAGATCTAGAAATAACACAATTAATCTGAATGAAGTGAAGATGCATAGTAATGAAATTCACCCTTCTAAGCTAAAAATGACAATCTATTCTTCAAAGAAATGAATCTATTAACTGGACTTTTTTCAGGGGTGCTACTTTTTGCGACATTTTCCGTGAAGTCACAATCGCAAAAACATATTATGGATTAAGTAACTCACTTGTCCACTTGTCACATGACATCGCTCTCTATCATTGTTCTTAAGAGTTCAAATAATTGAATGCTCTTTATCCCTCGAATGAAACCATTTCTCTTTAAAACAATTGGTATTGTACTTTATAAGGCCTATCATGACACTGTTTTACAACTTTATATTATTTTTATTTATATATTTAATGATGTTATTGAAAATGATAAGTTTCATGAATGGTGAATCTAGCATTTTTTCAGCTAATGGCATTTACATTGATCACTGATAATTAAGTTTTGAAGTTCTAACTATTCAGCAGGGTCCATTTGAATCAAGAATTCAGTGTGAAATTGTAAAAATTTAAAATCGCAAAAAATACATGTCCCTTTTTAAATAAAAAATGATAATAACAAACTGTCAACCATCTCAAAAATCCATTAATCGAAATACAAATTCAAAGCAGAGCAACACGGACCTCTAAAACGATAGAGTTAGAATCAGGTGGCTAGGGGAGTGAGCAACCTCTGCTGACTGGTCACACCCACCCGTACGCTCTTTTTCGTAATCGGGAAAAAAACGGAAAAAATCGTAGATAATTGACAGGTGATTAATTATGGGCTAACAACTAGTATAAAAAAAACGTCAGTCCGCATGCGACCCAGTGGAAGCTTGTATTTGCTGACAAAGTCGTTGTGCCGACCATAGAACTTACGAAAAGATGACGACAGTAGCTTGCCTCCTCATAGAAACTGTTCATAGGAAGAGCTTGACCTTACGTATCGAATTAATTGAGAGACAAAAACACCATTTGCAGGTAATGAAGATATTTTGCTACATAAGTAAGGAACCATAGAAAAATTGAAGTCATCACGTTTATCATAAAGTTTTGTTGTTGGGTTACCATGGTATCTTTTATCTAAAGTTCACTGGGATATATCGAGTGGACGTAAGTATGGAAAAAAATTGTTAATTGATAATACGGAAACAGTGTTTATATCTATTTGTATTTAGATTGCATTGATTGATACAGCCGGACACAGCGTTATATTACATTGATATATTTTTCATATTGTATCCTCTTTCAATAACGATTGTTAATTGCTGATATATTAATAACAGTTTTGTCTTAAAATTTAAAATGTATTCGCGTGAGAACTTGAAAAAAAACGGTATTAAAATCAATGCAACGCCCTTTTGATTTTATCCCTGTACAGGAAGTAGATGCGCCAATATCACCTATCAAGTAAATATATGTCTTGTAATTTTGACCCTCTTAATATATTTTTCACACAACTTTTTATATTGTCAATGATCTCTAATGACAACATCTCTTACACATGCATTAGAAAGGCAAAATAAACAAATATTAAATCTAAGAGTAATCATGACTTCATTCAAAATGCAGATTACTTTAAAAGATTCAAATTTTGACTGACGTTTAGCGAAATCTACATCAGCCGTGATAATATCTTTTCAAATCGTTAATATGATTCAAAGCCATTAACTGTCTTATAATTGCATCAATGCACGTTCATGAAAAAGGTGAAAAAATGTACACTTTGAAAGATATATTCAACACTAATTTTAGAATCGTGAGTTATCAAGGTATTGACCTCGATGGTCGTGATTTGAAAATGTAAAATCTACACAAATTTATATTATTCTTGCAGAGTAATTTTAAAATTGTAGTTTTGTATTTCTTAAAGAAAATGTTTAAGATATTTTCCCCCATATATTTCTTTGTTGAACTTTAAACCGTTCTTTTGGCCTCAGTATTGGTCCGGGGACTATGGAATGAACAATCATTAAATTCTCTATCTGAGGATCCTTGCATACTTATAATTATATAACAATTTGTAACAATGTAGCTTTTTAGAAATTATATTTTTTTATATTTTCCCTGTGTAATTATAAGTTTACTTTTGAAACCTCTTAGAGAACCAGCAGTGGTCTGAGGGTCACGGTTGGAATAATTAAGAATTACACTACCTAAGGATACTTGAATCCTAATAGCGAGTGCAGCAAGCATGGGAAAGACAAATACGCACTGTGTGCAATGTTCTTTCATCGATTTTGACAAATGGCGGACTTCAACTAGATAATGAGTCCTTTAGGACTTTCATGTGCGAAACCATGGCAATTGTCAGTAGTCGTCCACTCACAGTTGACAATATCCAGATTCAGAATCTCTAGAACCTTTGACGCCAAAACATCTCTTAACAATGAAATCAAGGGTGATATTACCACCACCAGGTAATTTCCAAAGGACAGATCTGCTGAAAAGCGATGGAGAAGAGTTTAACACTTAGCAAACAAGTTCTGGACCCGTTGAAAAAAGGAATTTCTTCAGACATTGCAAGTACGCTCAAAATGGATGTCACCTCGAAGAAATATATGCGTTGGAGATGTTGTCCTCATCAAGGATGATAACCTACCTAGAAATGAATGGCGTCTAGCTCGTGTTGTTGGGACGTCAGCAGGAAATGATGGACATTGTAGGACTTCAAAGGTCATCATTGGATCCCAGAATTTAGACAGTCGAGGCAAATGAACCGGAGACTTATCGACATTGGAGAGGCCAGTCCATGAGCTCGTGCTGCTGAAGGAGACTGAGGACGTCCCCACCAAGGATTAATATGTATTTAACTGTACTTTTGCGAACTCGTGTTCTGTTGTATATATAGTCAAGTGATAAACTAGTCCCTTGTACTGTAAAATTAGATCCCTAATTCTAAGGGAGCCATGTAATCGTAGTACGACTTGTTTAATTCTGCATTAGGAACTCTTTTGTGTTTTTAGGTATTATATGTAGACTTTGCGCGGTTTCTGCGTTATTCAAGAGGTTCTGAAGATACAGTACATGTATTTAGCGATAACAAGGTGCTATGGAGGTAAAAGCTCATATATTGTAGATGCAATCTGTATAGAACAAACTGTATTTTTGATAATCGAATAACACTTTGTACATCGTTATTGTTTGTTTACAGTTTCACGTTAAAGTTTAGGTCAATTTACCCTGCGAAACTTACTTCCGAACATGATGTGACAAACTTCATCAGTAAAACCCATAAACCTTGTTTCAACTTCGTTAGTTTCTATCACCGTAGGACATACTGCCGTAACACATGGAAAATTGTTTCCATTTAATCTGTGTTATGTAACTTATATTGGAATTAGCTTTTATATCATAAGTAAAATACTGGTATTGATGAGAATTGTAAGGTGAATGACTGTGTGACAGTTTGTATTTTATATATTCATTCTACAAAAAGCAAGTACATGTACATGTAGTAATACTTCACATATATAAACAATGTACATTTTACTTGGATTTAAAAATATTAATGTAGGTAAAGTAGTGAAATGTAGGAAGGTTAACCGTGTGTAAAGAACAATATTCATCAGGAATGAAGTGTGTTTCATAATTAATTAAATGTGTAAATCATACTTTTGCACATGATTTGACAGACCGTTCCATTGTTAGCTTTTAATATCTCCCTCTGGGTCATCTTTTAAATACTGATAGGCTTATGACATTCAAATCTGATCAGTTGGTACATCATGGGTGGAAATTCATGTTCACTCTGGACTTTATGGATTATCAAATAAATTTTGTCAAATCCTGTTCTAATGTAAAACATTAGATTATATAACTAACAAAGAAAAGGTTTATCCCAACTCGAAAGTTGGTCATTTTGACATTTATGAATTATGGACATACATATTCAAATCAAATCTGGATCATACCTCTATAGTCAATTACTATCTTGTAGTGCATGTTTTGTTTGGGTGTTTTTTGTTATTTTTTTTTAAAGATGGACACTCTAGCCTTTTCAACAATTTTTATGGTGTACACATCCATTGTAGTTCCAAACAAATTGAGACAAGTGTATCATGTTTATGTAACAGTGTTTTGGGGTTTTTTTTATTCATGTACATGCAGTTATTTTGTAAATTGCATTCATATTTTTAAAAAAGTAAGATCTTTTTTGCATTTTTAAAGGGAGATTTGATAGGCATTTAATCGAGAAGAAAACAAGTACAAATGTAAAGATTTTTATGGGAGGTTTTTTTCTTGTGCTATTTATCATTTTTTAAATAAAAATCTCTGATAAGGGAATTGCCATATGGATGTTTCTCCATTATTGTATCTTGGCTGTATTTAATTTATTATTGGAACAATTTGAGAACAAAATACATTTGGAAATGTTTCAAATTGTGTTGTTTTTACATAGAGTAGAAACCTTGATGAGCTTTTGTGAAAGCAAAAAAATTAAAAGTTTCAGTAAGTTTAAGTCGCGAAAACCCTTTGTAAACAATATGTATCCCAATCGTATATGGAGGTTGAAACTATGCAGAAACTTCAAGTTTCAGCGTGTTTCCGTCGCAGAAACCATTTGAAAACAATATGTATCCCATAGGTATATAGAGATTGAAACTATGCAGAAGTTTCAAGTATCAGTAAGTTTCCGTTGCGGAAACTACTTGGATTCGTGAACAGCCTAAGTTTCAGCACTGCGGAAACTTAATGAAACTTAAAGTTTCCGTGCTGAAACCTGTTGGAAACTTAAAGCAACCTTAAGTTTCCGCAAACTTAATGAAACTTAAAGTTTCCATGCTGAAACCTGTTGGAAACTTAAAGCAACCTTAAGTTTCCGCAGAGTATCCAAAAATAATCAGGATTATTTGTTTTTATATCAAATAGTCTGTATTAATTTTGAGACACTCTGTATATTCCGAAAAAACTCTGTACGAGCTAACCATTGGCTTATCCGGAAGCCCCTGCAAAAACCCCACAGTTTTCATCGAATTTTAGCAAGGAGCACGTGTTGCCTTTTCACAGAAGTATACACAAGTTTATATTTCATTATTTGCCATCAACTCCCAGCAAGTGTTGGAAAGCATTCACCGTCCGCTATGCCCCCAAAACGTAAAGCAGTGCCAGCAAAGCGTAAAGCACCCACAGGGACTCCAGCCCGAGCGCCAGGGAGAAAAGTTCCCCGCCATTCCAGAACAGGTACAGGCCCCGCTGCAGACCCGCCACAGGCCCCAGTGGAGGTTTTACCACCACCCCAGGCACGGGCTCAGGACCAGTTCCCCCCAGTGGTTCAGCCCGAAGTCAACAACAACTCGGGTGACTGCGAATTTGTTCAACAGTTAGTAGGCTTGCCATATCAACAGACATCTGCCTCAGACGGCATTGCATCTCATGTACCAATAAAGTTAAAATTAAAAATCTGGGAGGGGGAATTTATTGATATGTCTCTGTTGCTAAAGTCGGCCACCGAATTGGAAGATTTTGACTCTCAAGGCGAAGTACAGTTTAAAAATGGCCGCCTCTGTATAGTTAAACGTAAACAAAACTCACAGTTGAGTATTGAAAAGTGGACATCCGCTTTCATGATATATATGAGCATTATGTTTGAACACAACCCTGCTTTATTTAGCGCAACAAATGCTTAAATATCTGCGCGATATCAGAATAGCTGCCAGTCGCTCACATCATTGGTACAAATATGATGAACAATTCCGTCTGCGCAAGGTGTCCAACCCAGCTATGTCTTGGGGTGATATACATAATGAATTCTGGCTTCTGTATGTCACAAATCAATCTACCAATTTCATGTCACAGCAAGGTTCCGATTCTCAATTTCAACAATACAACAAACCTATAACACATGGGTCTTCTCCAATCCCAAAACAAGCTGAGTTTAAACAAACTTGCAATACTTACAATAGGGGTAAATTCTGCACTTTCTTCCCTAGATGCCGCTTCAACCATGCTTGCAGCCATTGCGGAGGAAAACACCCCAGAGTTACTTGTGCACGAAAATAAACATTTGTATACATTAGGACACACTCCCATAAAAATTCAGGCACTACAAAAACACTTACAGGGTTATGATCATGCAAAATTCTTGCTCAATGGTTTCTGTTTTGGTTTCAGGCTTCAATATCTGGGTCGTAGGAAAGCTCGAATAAGTAAAAATTTACCAAGTTTGTATAAACATTTGCCCATAGCACTTGAAAAAATCAACAAAGAGCTACAACTCAATAGAGTAGCTGGTCCCTTTCCACAACCCCCTTTTGTAAATCTTCCAGTTTCGCCCCTTGGGCTAGTACCAAAGAAAGATGGGGATATGCGCCTCATACATCATTTGTCATATCCTAACGAGGATTCCATAAATTCTTTCATTGACCCCACTGCATGCTCTGTCAAATATTCTAGTATCGATGAAGCAGCAGACATTATTTCAAAGTTAGGGGAGGGCTCTCTTATGGCCAAGTCAGATATTAAGTCCGCATTTAGACTCTTACCTATCGCTCCAGGTGATTTCGACTTGTTGGGTTTTCAGTTAGAAGGTTATTTTTATTTTGACAAAATGGTCCCATTTGGTTCGTCGATCAGTTGTGCACTGTGGGAAAAATTTGCTCATTTTTTGCATTGGCTCACTCAACAACACACAGGCAACAACCATATTTTACATTACCTAGATGATTTTCTCTTCTGCGGACCCAGACAAGATGTGTTCTGTCAACACACACTTGACAAGTTCAAGTCACTCTGCCACGAACTGGGGGTTCCTATTGCTTTAGAAAAAACTGTAGAACCAACTACAAATCTTATTTTTCTTGGCATTACTTTTGACACCAATGACATGACCATGTCTCTGCCCTCAGACAAATTAGACAAGTTAAAGTCAGTTATCAATTCCTTTCTATCAGCAAAAAAAGTTACTCTTCAAGAACTCCAGTCACTCATTGGATTACTCAATTTTGCTTGTAAGGTGGTAGCTCCTGGGCGGGCCTTCTGCAGACGCCTCATAAATGCAACTATTGGAATTTCAAAACCCCATCACAGAATCAGGCTTAACAACAATATCAAGCAAGACTTGCGCATTTGGCAAATTTTCCTTCAATCTTATAATGGTGTTTCTGTTATAAGAACCCAATTTTTGGATAGTCAACCCATACAGCTCTTCACAGACAGTGCAGGTGGTAAGAATGGGGGTTTTGGTATCTATTTCGGTGGTAGGTGAGCACATGGAACATGGCCTCACTCTTGGTTTTTACACGGTCTTACCAGGGATATGACTCTTCTCGAAATTTTTCCAGTCCTAGTAACAATTACTATATGGCATCAGAGTCTACAAAACACTAGAATCCTTTTTCACATTGACAACACTGCAGTAGTCCAGGTGCTCAATACACTAACTTCCAAGTCCGATAAGGTCATGTATGTTGTTAGAAAACTTGTTCTTCTGTTACTAAGACACAATATTCAAATCAAAGCAACCTATATACACACAAAAGCAAATTGCATTGCAGATGCCTTATCTGGTTCACAGTGGGCCAGATTCCGAAGTCTTGCACCGGAGGCGGACCATTGGCCCACACCTCTACCACCTCACATTTGGAACATTTGGAGCAGGAAGCATCAAGACTTCTGTACAGATCTTTGGCCCCAAATACCCACCAGTCTTACAACACCGCTTTAGCAAAGTTCCATCAGTTTAGGGCCCAGTATGACTTGGCCCAAATCTGGCCTGTACCTACAAACCAACTCATACATTTCATTGCTTATTTATCCATCAACAATTTATCATACAGAACTATATGTCTATATATAAGTGCAATGTCCTACCATCACAAAATTTTGGGTGCTTTAGATACCACTAGGCATTTCATAGTTACCAAGTCTCTTGAGGGTGTCCGGCGGTCAGTTGGTGTCAACAAGGACATTCGACTCCCCATTTCAATCCAATTATTTACAAAAATTATCCATTCCCTCAAGTCAGTATGCCGCTCACCCTATGAGTCATTACTTTTTGCGGCAACATACACTGTTACCTTTTTTGGCTTATTACGAGTAAGTGAAGTTCTGGCCTTTCAAGCAAATCACATTTCTCAAAATCAGTTGGGTCAGTTTTTCATTACTATCAGCTCATCAAAGACCGACCAAACAGGCAGGAGCTCGGTTGTGCAAATTCAACAGCTACCTCAAACTCATTTCTGTCCATCATCAACAATCATTCCATTCCTCCAAGCTAGACCACCGAGAAAACCCACCTTATTTGTTCACATTGATGGCTCACCAGTTACACGTTCCCAATTTCAGGCAGTTTTGGACAAGTCACTTTCTTTTTTACAGATCAAAGGTCACTACAAGTCTCACAATTTTTTGCATAGGCATGGCTACTGAATTGGCAAATCAGGGTTTTTCTAATGAAAAAATTCAAGAACTGGGGAGATGGAGATCTAATTCCTTTCTTATTTACATCCGCCCACATAACTCGCATTAGGTTTTCCAGTTACTTTCCCAATTTATCTAGCACCACTGTATTTTTGACAACACTACATACACACACTCAACACATACACCAGTAGGACTCGACGCTAATTTTAACAAAGCCTTTTTAGATTTGTCAGCCTGGATTGTGGGGTCCTCAATCCCCTATTGGGCTGAAATTGCAGCAGCGGATAGACCGGGGGGGGGGGAAACCCTTAACCTGCAACCACCTGTAACCATTCAGTGGAAAGGTATTCGTGGACTACAATGGGAGGATTTCGACAAGACGGTAACATCAATGTCAAAATACCAGACTCCACCAGATTTCTTCATCATTCACCTCGGTTCAAATGACCTAACCAAAGATCAAATGACCTCTAAAGTTTTTTCTGAAAATGCACAATGTTCATTGTATAGATTGCATGCTTTATGGCCAAAAACAACCCTCATCTGGTCTGCCATCCTACCTAGAAGATATTGGCATTTTGCCCCTTTGGGTATGGGAAACAAAATCAATAAAAAGCGGGTCAGAATTAACAAGTGCATGAAAAATTTCATGGCAGATGAGGTGGGGGGTTGTTACATCGGCCATGACCACAACATCAAGGCAACCGAGCTTGAGTTGTTTCGCTCAGATGGTACACACCTGTCGAACACTGGTAACAACATATATCTCAACAATATTCAATGCGCTCTACAATATTTCATTGATGGACAAGGGAACCAGTATCCAGTGATTAACTAAAAAGCAACTGTTCACAATCCCATGCATTCACATATGTACAGTTCTTATGTTAGTATTCAGAAAGTTCTGATGCTTGTCTTGCGCCCATGATAGGACCAATGCTTTGGCCCAAAATTTTTTAGTTAACTTCAAAGCATAATGTGCTGCCATACTTGGTATTGTCCATTGTTTCCTGCTTTTTCAATTTCATGTACAACCTAAGGCAAATATAAATATTAACCAGTCTCCAACAAATTTTGCTTCTTTTATTTTACCAGCATCTACACAAATTATTACATGTATATGTATTAGTTTTACATATATAATATTAATGTTATCAAGGGTTTTGTGGGGGACATTGTCCCAATGTCTGTGGCGGGACTGGGGAGTCCGCAGTGGTATGTGTTGACACTTTCTGCTCCAAAACCTGGGTGTCTCCCCCCACTTGCTTTCAAAGCTAGGGGATAGTATATAAATTAAATCATTCAATATGGTTTATAAAAGGCAAAGTTATTACAGTTAACTGTGCCATGTGGTTACAATGTAAAATTGGGATTTTTTGTATAGTGGGGCCTACACTGGGTATAGGTGGGGCCACATCCACCTCACTCCAGTGAGGGGATGCTACAGGCTGGTGCATGTAATAATTGGTTGATAAAGTAGCCTTTGTCATGCAAAGTTCAAAACCAGGTAGCACTGCAGAAGACAGGGTGAGAAGGGCAGGTCTCACTACCCTCCTTAGAACGCTGGGGATCGTTCAGGTTCGGGCACTGATGTTTCATACTCGGGCCCTCAGTGTGTCCCTACATGGGTAGTTAAACTGGCACACTGGTCGGTTCCCCAGTTACCCCACAAAAAATCATTATGCGGCCAACATCCACCAATTGTTTGTTATAGCGGAGTAATAAATATTTCTCATACTATTTATTGTTAAGTTCTATTTCATAATTCCTGAATGTTGCCAGGCTCTGTGTCTTTCAAGCAATATAATGTATAGTGCTGGGTTAGCTTGGTGAATTCAATAATTAATCAGGATTATTTGTTTTTATATCAAATAGTCTGTATTAATTTTGAGACACTCTGTATATTCCGAAAAAACTCTGTACGAGCTAACCATTGGCTTATCCGGAAGCCCCTGCAAAAACCCCACAGTTTTCATCGAATTTTAGCACCCACCCACCCAGCCCCCATTTTTATTAATTACTTTATACTTAGATATTTATTAACATATATTTGTGCTTTTGGTTTCTTTCTCGTTTTTCTTTTCTTTATTTTGACAGGTCATTGAATAACAAAGTCGGATGCAGACTGAAAATCTGCTAGAAAACCAGAAAAAACAGCCAGACAGGATGACAAGCAGCTCGGTGTCATCTGGACTTGTGTTCAACAGTTTATCTTTTTTCAATAGACTTTCATATTTTGGACTTGTACATGTAACTTTTTCTTGTCGCATCACATTTTTAGGGGGGATGGGGACTGGGGAGTCCGCAGTGGTATGTGTTGACACTTTCTGCTCCAAAACCTGGGTGTCTCCCCCCACTTGCTTTCAAAGCTAGGGGATAGTATATAAATTAAATCATTCAATATGGTTTATAAAAGGCAAAGTTATTACAGTTAACTGTGCCATGTGGTTACAATGTAAAATTGGGATTTTTTGTATAGTGGGGCCTACACTGGGTATAGGTGGGGCCACATCTACCTCACTCCAGTGAGGGGATGCTACAGGCTGGTGCATGTAATAATTGGTTGATAAAGTAGCCTTTGTCATGCAAAGTTCTAAACCAGGTAGCACTGCAGGAGACAGGGTGAGAAGGGCAGGTCTCACTACCCTCCTTAGAACGCTGGGGATCGTTCAGGTTCGGGCACTGATGTTTCATACTCGGGCCCTCAGTGTGTCCCTACATGGGTAGTTAAACTGGCACACTGGTCGGCTCCCCAGTTACCCCACAAAAAATCATTATGCGGCCAACATCCACCAATTGTTTGTTATAGCGGAATAATAAATATTTCTCATACTATTTATTGTTAAGTTCTATTTCATAATTCCTGAATGTTGCCAGGCTCTGTGTCTTTCAAGCAATATAATGTATAGTGCTGGGTTAGCTTGGTGAATTCAATAATTAATCAATATTTGGTAGCACTTTGACAGTGTCAGTCTCCGACTGTTGTCGGGTTCTTTTTTGCCTTTTTTTCCCCTTATGTACTTCAGTTGGTGGTGTTGGTGGTGGTACTCCTCCCGTTGCCACATCATCTCTCCTGGCTCTCTATTTGGGTGGCATAATGGCTAAATATATAATAAGAATAATAAGTATGAATCCTATCCTTTCACATATATGATTAGCCTAACCCATAATCATTTTTTCATAATAACTTTTGCATTTACAGATGATTTCAACCATGTACTTGGTATTTTGACCTGATCAGTTAAGCGAATACCAACACAGATTTTGATATACATGTACATGTTAACATAAAATTCATAATAATAGGAACATGTCCCACTGAACATATTGGTAATACAGACCCAATGTTCCTTCATCATTATAAGTACATGTAGATTCAAACATTCATGTAACTAAATAGTCCCAACATGACTTTAATTACATAACATTATTAACATTAAATTCATAATTGTAAGGAACATGTCCCACTGACCATATGGATAACACAGACCCAATGTTCCTTCATCATTATTAGTACATGTAGATTCAAACATTCATGTAACTAAATAGTCCCAACATGACTTTAATAACAGAACATTATTAATACTAAATTCATAATAATAGGAACATGTCCCACTGACCATATGGGTAACACAGACCCGATGTTCCTTCATCATTATTTGTACATGTAGATTCAAACATTCATGTAACTAAATAGTCCCAACATGACTTTACTTACATAACATTATTAACATTAAATTCATGATTGTAAGGAACATGTCCAACTGACCATATGGGTAACACAGACCCGATGTTCCTTCATCATTATTAGTACATGTAGATTCAAACATTCATGTAACTTAATAGTCCCAACATGACTTTAATTACATAACATTATTAGCATTAAATTCATAATTGTAAGGAACATGTCCCACTGACCATATGGGTAACACAGACCCAATGTTCCTTCATCATTATTAGTACATGTAGATCCAAACATTCATGTAACTAAATAGTCCCAACATGACTTTAATAACATAACATTATTAATACTAAATTCATAATAATAGGAACATGTCCCACTGACCATATGGGTAACACAGACCCGATGTTCCTTCATCATTATTAGTACATGTAGATTCAAACATTCATGTAACTTAATAGTCCCAACATGACTTTAATTACATAACATTATTAACATTAAATTCATAATTGTAAGGAACATGTCCCACTGACCATATGGGTAACACAGACCCAATGTTCCTTCATCATTATTAGTACATGTAGATTCAAACTTTCATGTAACAGAATAGTCCCAACATGACTTTAATTACATAACATTATTAACATTAAATTCATAATTGTAAGGAACATGTCCCACTGACCATATGGGTAACACAGACCCGATGTTCCTTCATCATTATTAGTACATGTAGATTAAAACATTCATGTAACTTAATAGTCCAAACATGACTTTAATTACATAACATTATTAACATTAAATTCATAATTGTAAGGAACATGTCCCACTGACCATCTGGGTAACACAGACCCAATGTTCCTTCATCATTATTAGTACATGTAGATCCAAACAGTCATGTAACTAAATAGTCTCAACATGATTTTTAATAACATGTTAACATTAAATTCATAATTGTAAGGAACATGTCCCACTGACCATCTGGGTAACACAGACCCAATATTTCTTCATCATTCTTTAGTATGCAAACTCAACAAACACAAAATTTATTAGTTCCAGCCAAAACGCTTAATTAAAATGAAAGGTAGAACTTGAACTGATACCCATCAACATGACAAAATCACGCATTTAAATTTCAGGGAGTTAAGACATAAACTGCCCATACACTGTCTTAATTAAAACAAATAAAATGTAAATATATATACCGGTAAATATGGATATATATATTCACATATTATTAAGGTTTTCCGCTCTCAGCGGAAAACCTTACTATTATTCTGAAAAATTTTCAAATTTCTTATTATTTTTTTTTTCTTCTAGACGCCAACTTTGATCCTTAATATCTCGCTCGTTTGTTCACCGATTGTTTTGAAATTTTCAGGACTGATAACATGCCGCGTGATGTTGTCGTTGCATATTTTAGTTGAGGAAAATCCCTATCCGGTTTTGAGTTATTCCCCTTTTAGTAAAATTTAACGACTTCTTTTGTCCAGGGGGTTTAGCTTTAACGATGACTGGCAGAGTCTCAAAGATGTGCTGGTTTGGAAGCTAATACATTGAATTTGTGCAAGATATATTTTATTTATTATTTAAATGCAAATAAAAGGGGTGGTATAGATGTTGAAATAAAGGTAAGAAAAAAAATCAAAAAAGTTCGCGTATTTTCCGTGTTAGTTTTCTACCTGATAAAAATTTGTTATAATATGTATTTTAAAAGTTCTTGGTCTTACTCAGACCTTTCATTCGGTATGCCGAAAAAAGGGCTGGCCCTTATAATTAGGGAGTTAGAGGCGTCCAAAGTTTCTTGTCAATAACTTAAAAAGGAATAAAAAATTCTAATGCATTATTGAAGCAAAGTTGTAAAGAAATTAGTTTTGAATCCTTCTATGGTATTCAATTTAATGTTTTTGTAATTTATAGTCAGTATTTGAAGAAACAATTGTTGTCAGTTTGGTCCATTTTTGTGGGGGTGCGCACGTTTATGAGGTTATGAAAGGGCTTCTTGTAATGCACTAACTGATACATGTAGTGCGCAAAAATAATTCCACATAAAATTCCTAAATGTTTTTATTCATATGTACATTTTCATTTCATATAGATGAACCTCTTTGACCTTATTTTTGTTGTTTGTTTCATAACTATGCCCCTGTCTATATTTAGATGCATTACGAGACTCAGGTAACCGATCGATAGGAGAGTCGCTAGCTGTATTCAGGCCGTCGCCTAGACGACAGTGCATTTGCTTGTAGAGCTGGGCGCACGCATGTTTAACGCCCCACTGTTTTACTGTAGCGGAGACATTATGAATTGTTTCAGTACTGGGAGATGTGTTAATAAAATGGTTCCAATGCATGGTAATTAAACTCAACTTTTCTACAATACGTACACACGGCCGTCTTATAAAGCACAATGTGTATTACTGACATGACAAATGTACGCTGGCAATTTAAACAAATGCGGGATTGCTCTCGATAGAACAATTCTTTTAAAGCAAAAAAAAAAATATACTGATTTGCGATGGATTTAATATAATTATCATCGTGGAGATGATTTTAAAAAGTGAACTTAATATTCGTATACGATAATATTTGAATCCAAAGCCGCTCGTTTGAAGTTACGGTTATTAGGGATATTAATTATGACTTGCCCCGCGTTTCAGGTTTTTTACTTGCAAAACATCTACAAACGAAAATACCAAACAACCTTCAGCAGCAACTTATAAATTATTTATTCCATACACAATTCTGAAGAAGTAATTAAATAAATTTTATAAATGCTTTATACATTCGCTATCTTCCATGGAAAAAAGTGGCATGGAAAAGATGTTGTTCAATGTTCATGAAATACGCTGTAGCCTTAGCAATCGAAAAAAAATAACAAACTGTATATTGATAGATTGATATATCAACAAACATTCAGACCCGCAATGTGTTTATTTTTACAAGTTCTATAAAATGTAGACTCAAGGACTTAATTCTTTACCGTTTTCCGTGTTGGTTATTTTGAATCACGTGTGTACGTTATGTGTAGCCATATAGATGAACACTTTAAGTGTTTAATTTTTAAAAGAAATTGTGTACATGAAGAGCAATGCAATGCTAGGACAATTAAATTCCAACAATGTATATGGTGAGGCCGGTCAGACTGATACTGGTTCTGCTTGTTCTACAAAAAGCGAATGTAAGACGAAGTATTTGGGTGTTATATTTTAAACAAATATAAGTATTGCTTTCTTAAAAGCTTGCATTACTCAACAAAGTATTTTATTGGAATCATTCTTAGTTACCTTAACTGCATATATGTACCGCTCGGTCTGTATCCCGGAAAAATTGACTACCATCCGAAATTTTTCATACAAGGTCTACAGACTTGCAGCTAACATTACCTTTAAAAATACATTTTAGAATTTGCCGCTGTTTATAAATTCATTCATATGACGCGCAGAATTAAGTGGTTATATGTCGTTTGATATGGGATTTATGACGTCTATTTATATTGTTTTCATTAAAATTATTTCATTATTTCATTATTTCAAGCTTGTGGGTGGAATGAAATCAGTTTCACATGTTATATGACATAAAGATGTCCTCTCCCCACTTTTTCTCGCAGCAAATATTTTTTTAAAATTTACATAAAAAAATGAATTATCATGGAGTTGCCCCCCCCCCCCCCCCCCCCACACACACACATTTTTGTAGCATGTAAATAAAATGGTAAGAAAATCATGAAATTATGATTGAAATTTTGAAAATTTTTCTTTTTTTTCTTGTCAAGATTTGTTGGATGAGTTGCCCCCCCCCCCCCCCCACTTTCAAAAACAATGCTACGTGCTTGGAAATTACTCATTTCTTTACTTACCTCTTTAATAAACAAAACAAACTAACAAACATAACCGATCCAGATAAATATAATAACATGTATCAAAAATAAACTTCAAAAACAAACTACACATTCATCCTTCACCCACAATATTGCCTTTTCGATATTTGTCATCGTTGTAGACCCGTGTAACAATCTGTTACATTATATATGTAAGTAGGAGCTTGCACGACAAAGAACTCCTTGCTGATCTACATTTTAATTAACGCATACATAGAAAAAATATATTTTGATTTATTTTTTAATTTCTTTTAATGTAAAAAAAAGAGAGAAGAAATTGGTTCTCAGTCTCTCTTTATGCCTGTTTGTAAGCGGTTTATCCAAGTTCATTTTGAATATCCTTTTGTAATTTAAAGAACGCGGTGTAAATTTTTTTCATGCAATATTTCGGATAAAGCAATGAAGAGTTGTTTCTTGAAATTTTATGAGACCATAAAATTGTAAAATGGTAACATTGAAAATTGTGCCCGATTTCTTTCTTTTTTTTAAGGTAAAACTTTATTGATTTAAAAAATGATTCTCTGAGACAAACAAATTGACATAATCAATAAGAGTTTGACAATCTCTAACTGCAGGTCTGTAGCTTTTAGTCAGAAAAAGAATCGGATTGACGACCTAGGACACAGATCGTCCATCCGAATTTCTTGAAAATTGCCATTATTTTCGTACGCGGACGCAATACTCACCGAGACTTAATGATTCGTATCTTAAGTTTTAACTGATTTGAAAGGTAATATTTGTTTTCTGATAATTATGAACATGAATAATTAAAAATGGTTAAAATTATAATAAAATTACCGGCATCGGTCTTCTCCGTGCGCGGATCTAGAAGGGGAAGGGTTCCAGACCCCCCCCCCCCCCCCCCCAGCGAAATTTCTTTCAATTACGTGTACATTATAAACTTACCAAATATGCCTCGGACATCCCTTGGCAAACTCAAATAACCGTCTGACTTTTCAACCCCCACCCCGGAAAAATTTTCTGATCCGCGCATGTTCCCCCTCCTCGAAATACAAAATTATTCTTCAAAACCCCTTGTAAAATTTCCAAAATCTCCGCATATATACTAAGAGATTCATTGGCGCTTGCGTTCGATAAAAATGCGTGTAAAACGTTTGCCAATGGTCTTTTTACCTTCGTACCGGGCATAACCACAGTCCCACTCTGTGAATAAAATGCGGCGAATCAAACTAGACACAATGTGTTAAGATCTGTATTTGCTTATAAACATGTAGTATCATCGTGCAAAATGCAGTGTTCAATTATAATTTTTTTTGACTTTACTTGTAAAATTCTTAATTTTTTCTCACAGTTTATTTCTTACAAAGTTACTTTTTTATTTAGTGATTGACACTTTTCAGACTTTATATGTGATTTCAAAGAGACAGAGTGTCATGTCTCAAGGACTGTTAATCTCTTAAAACAACATTGTGCAATTATCAGATTATCATTTCTTGAACATCAAAGACTCATTGAGTTTATTTAATTATTTTATATCTGTGAACCTTTCACTTAGCTTACTTATATCATTACCTGTCAATTTATACTCATTGTTAAGATTCTTATAAATAGTTATGTACAATTGTCAATGCGCAGTCTGGAATACGGCGGCCAGCCCCGGCCACGTCCGACTCTCTCAGAGTCTTGAGTCCGGAGGCCACTACTGGCCATATCCGAATTGTTTGTAACATGTCTGTCTGTTAAATTGTTACATGTAATAGCTTTCCAAAAAGCTTGCCTGACTAAACAAAATTATTCAGTGGAAGCATGCATGTACAATGTATTAATTGGGCTATCTAATCAGAAATGAATTTTAATATTCGCTGCTGATCATAAATTTAAAAACAGAACGTGCAAATTTAAGACGAAACGTCAGTCTTTTCTTCAATCTAGAACATGTACATATGTATTACTGGAAATTCATTTATTTAATTTATTCATTGTTTAGGAATGTACACATATCATATACATGTAAGTGCATGTAAGCTTGAAAGCTGGAGAGTAAATAGTGGGTTTTTTTTCAAAATTGTATTTGTTATATTAAGCTGCGAAATCAACTGAAAGGTCCAACCATAAGAATTATGAAAGGGTATAAAAACACGTATTGTTTTTGAATGTGTGTGGAAAGCTTCATCAAAATCATCTTGATAAGCAATTAAAACAGGGTGAGTTCTAAAATTCATGAAAAAAACCCTATTCAATTAGAATTCCTTATTTGCAGTTTCATTTTTTGCATGCTCCTACAAATGTGGAGGGGGATCCATGATATTTCCATTTATCCTATGAAATTAGGAAAAGTGCAAGCTGCAAAAAAAGTGTGGAGGGGGCACAGCCACCCTCACTCCAACCCCCGATGCTACGCGCCTGTGATGTAAACACATGGTGTGCTCTGCACTCGTCAACTAATCGGCGCGCAAAAACTATGAATGAGACATTATGGCGCGAAATCCTGCAATTACTGTTCACGCAACGAATGAACTCATCCATTGGCAGAGATCCATGGGGGGGGGGAGGGGGGGGGAGTCAAATGAATTTTTTGATATTTGTTTTGTAACAGCTAAATACATGTATATTATACTTTTGATCGGATGTTTTGGAAGATATCTATCAAATTAAGAAACACACTTGATAAGTAATTGTTAAATGTAGTAATGTACATTTACTAGGACACGCGAGTTATGACCCATTTTCAAAATTAATAAAATCGCTCAACTGAACGAAAATCGGGTCACGCCCCGCTTTGGCGATTTAGTTTCTCCAGTAAACATTCCAGCTGAATAATAGATGTATCTATTTGTTTTAATCCAAACTGATGACTCTCTTGTAATAATGATAATTCAACACCAATTATTACTTACATTGTACCGTAATAGACAATATGTTACAACTTGTTGCGATGACCCCCTCCCCCTTTTCACCGTTCATATATGGTGGAATGCTGATCTATTTTTAAATCAGGATTACACTTTTACTTGAAAACTCTTGCTCGCTGTTGTTATTACATGCCATATAATATTTTCATCAATTGTGAATGTAAATGCTGACATCTTCAACATGCATCGGTTTTTTTGTGAAATATCATGATATTGCTTGTCCCATTGTATGCACTGTTTCGGAGATTGCAACTTTTAAACCTTAGATATGCCTGACGTCATGACGTCAGGCAATAATGTTGCTATCGTTGAGTCTCGTCCAATAATGTGGAATCCTGCATCAATTGCCTGTTTATTTCTCTGGAACTGTATACTGGTGGACCTTCGGGAATACGGCAAACCTATCCTTCGTTTTAGCTTACGGCCCACAGCGCGCCACAACCTTATACCTTATACACTTTACGCCAACATTCCCTCACCCCGTTCGTACTGCACACGACGGATGCAGATCCAGACGAATTCTCTATCACCGTAAAATCTACGCGGTCACAGAAATATAATACTTTGTTTCTCAGTGTTTACACATCTAATATTGTACTATGGTCAGCTATAAATTTTTTGTAATACGTCACAAGTATGATGCAGCTACGACGGAAAACCTAATCGTTGCTTGCAACGAGCTCGTCTCTAGTTGAATATCATTATTCTATAGTGGTAGCACATAAGATCTAAAATCATACTGGCCTCAAAACTTTTGAGTGCAGGATCACCGCATTCCTAATGCTGCGGCGAAACTTCCTCATGGGCTGGTCCTCGGCAGGGGTACACAGCAGATGGACACCATCCGGGCCTAAATAATGAAAGTCCTTCTAAAACCCCCGATGTCCCCAGAAATAAATTCCACCAAGGGGCTCAGCAAAACGTTTCAAATGTCCATTAGTCTTAACCACAAAGACGTTAAAATTTTGGCATGATGCAAACTGCATTCGGCGAATTAACTGGCCTATTATCACTACCTTTACTCCAACACCATCTCTTAAATACTGTCCAACAGATATAATATCCCTAGCTAATTTCTCACTGTTTGTACTTTCACAGATATCATTTTTACCAATCTGTAAAAAACTCCACATCAGGAATTGAGTCAAAATGCAGAACCTCCGCCCTGAAGACACGCTTGCTTAATCTCAAACCGCCTTTTCCTCTAAATGATACTTTAAACACTTTAGGGTCCAAATCCAGATTGTCTGTTTCTGTCTGCATACAATAATCTCTTAATCTTCTGATGTAAGAATGTCCAATCACGCACACATTTAAAATACTCAGTTATTGTTTACATATTGTACCCCAACCGGAACCAGCAGAAATAATCATGCGATATCGCATACAACAAAAAACTAGAAACTGCGTTTCAAAACTTACTGTATCAAAACATTACTCGTGCTAACACTCTCATAGATGAAGACAGAATGACCCTACTCTCACTGGTCAGATACTGACCGCATCAAACCACGTGACCGTATCGCTAAATTTGATTGGCTATTTGGGGAGAATTACACCATGGAATTTTTAACAATTACATAATAGGTCACTGGGAGGTTTTTAGACTAGGAATTTGGGCTAAAAATAAACATGGACAGTGAACACTGCAGGGAAATGACATAATATGGCCAACGACCTCTACGAGGCCTGGGAAAGAAATGCAACTTATCTAATCAAGCATAAACATGAAAAATACAATAAATCAGCAAATAAAATTATAGCATTCAACACATAAATACAATTATTAACTTAATTGTTGTTTAATACTACAGACCTTCTATACCTTGAATTATTAATTAGTTGTTCAAGGAAACTGATTCCTTTATACTTTAAATATAGAAAGATTGAAATAGTTCGAACAATTTAGATAAGTTCTGTAGTCGTATGTGTTCCTATGCCAGAGTTCAATATACTCTTGTTCAACCAGACGCTCGGCTATCTCCGTAAATCTCCGACAATTAAGCAGAGATTGTGGAAGATTAACGGAGACAACCGGGCGTCTGCAGGTTAAACGAGACTAGAGTTAAATATTGCTTAAATCCATACGGTTTTCCTAAAATATTTCCAATACTAATACATAGTTTAATGAAATTTATTCAATCTTTAAATATTACACAACATGATTCATATAATGTGTTCCCGGATTTCTTAAAATGGTCGGAAAAGTCATAACATTCATACTTATTCATAAAAATGTGCGCGCGGCTATGTTAAGGCTGCCTGATTAATTTCACAGCGATATTTAGAAAGTCACTTGTCTGTACTTCATAAGATATGACGTCATAGTTAACTTTGACGTCACGATCTGCATTCCTTTCTATCGTTCTTAGGGAATATATCGTAACGTAATAAGTGATATTCATTGTGCATAATAAAACCGCTTCATTCCTTTACATAGACACTGTTGTAAATACTAGGGATACTAAATTCAATATCACCAATATGGAGTATAAAAAAATCAACAGTTTTAAAGCTTCGTAATAGGTAAATAACTATTCATAAACTAATGGTTTTGAGACTCCCCCTGCTACGTGTAATCTAATGAATGGTGATATGTATGTGCATATAAAAAACGGCTTTGCACAAATGAAAGATAATAACAATCTTAGTATATTTTACGTGAAATCGGGAGAGAAAATAAGTACCACTGTGAATCTTGCTGGGGGAAACCTACCGATTGACCCGATTTTGAGTAAATCGAGCCTAAAAGGTAAAAATGTGCCTAATTTCGATGGCGGTGCGAAATGTTTTGACAATATTTCAAATAAACGAAATATTTATATGAACCCCCAGCAAGAAGTGCAAAATACATTACTTATCAAAGGATTTTTCATAAAAATATTTTTGATTTAATGTCATTATTCACTTGTGCCGATGCGATTTTTATAGATTATTTACCGTGTTAGAATACACCCGTCACGTGCTTAAGAAAAATATATGACGTCACAAAAATACATCAAATATAGTGTTGGATGCCACTGTTAACTTATGTAATAAAAGTTTAAAGAAACTCACTCGGTTAAAGCATTTTTCGATAATTAAAATAGTATCATTTTTCGATATATATTTAGCTTCGGACAGCCTTAACATAGCCGCGCGTAATTCAAATACGGATAAGAAACTACTTGTCATGCGAAATTACATATCGTTGATGTTTAGATAAATCAAAATCGATAAAATCAAACCCCGTCAATACTTCAATACTTTGATTATCAATCTCCTCCAAAATGATACCTAAGTCTATTAGTACTTTCATTAGGTTTTCTATTCTTTTTTTCTTCTTTTTTTATATCTTCAGTCCTTTAACACACCAGGCCATGCAAATAAAATATCATGCATCGCTTGCGACATTCAATATTGTCTGTACAGCCTGATGTGTTATAGGAGAATGATGTGTATGCATTTGCGTACTTGCGTGTAGAGATGGTATAATAATCGGGTCACATAATTTATGTACGTATTTTTTTACCAATCAGACGTCAACTTCCTGTTAAAAGATGAAATATTTGGTTATTTTTAGCCTAAATTTTCAAACCACAAATTGAGATACTATTCCTTAAAGACGGGATACTGTTCCCTCAACACCTGGTTACATTAATAATTTGTTATTCAGATACAAAAAATTAATAAAACATAAGATCAAATCAACAGTCACATCAAGTTGGTACTACACCAGTGGCATTCCAAGGCTTCCGTACAATTGCAAAAGTATCATCAAAGATGTTAGTGTAAGGGATATTTCATGTTTAATATTAATTTTCATTTTTGAACATGATTGCGATACAGATTTCTGTAACTTATATTTTTTAAATGATTTTAAAAAAATATGCTTTTGTTCACATAATAATAACACTGAGATCTAATTTGTATGTAAATTTATATAATTACATTTTCAATTGTCTTTGTCTGTGATAACATTACGAATCAATTTTGAAGCCTATAGTGTACAGCACGAAAATTTCGTAAAAGATGAGCTATACAAAATGGGTGTGTCTAATAGCATACTTGAACCGAGAAACGGTATTGGCTGCATGGCGTAGTTATACATACCATGTGCTATAAGAAAAAAATAGTTTTAAAGTTTTAAAATGTTGTTTTAAAGTTTTAAAATGTTGTTTTAAAGTGTACAAATTGGAAATAATATAAATAAAAGTAATAAGGAATCATTCTTTAAATAATATGAGATGATACGTTCGGTCGGAGCGTTGTCAAATTTATCATTACGCCCTTCGGGCTTTATTGGTTTGACAACGCCCTGACCGAAATTATCACCTCATAATACTCAAAGTAAAACCTATTCGCAAGAAAACATGTACAATGTCACTTGTGTATTAATATTGCAACGTGTCCGTCCTGTCTAAGTACATGTATCTTCTATCAATAGAACATCTTTATGGGTTCAAAAAGCGAGACACTGTGCGATTAGCCGTGCTCAGGGACATTAAATTTGTATACATCCTCTTCAAACCTACAATAACACTGCAAGTATTATGCTGTGAGCGTGTAAACAGGATATCGCTAAAAAATGAAAATATTTGACTTTGACAGAAAGCGATTGTAAAAAGTGTACTTTTCGATCCCTGCTCTAGCGATATAATGGCATTTGATATATTTGCTGTATTTTTATTCATTTTCGGTATGTATTAATCACTTTATTCTATTCTTTTCTATTCTTAGTATTCTATTCATTTAATTATTTTCATTGTTCTAATTCCCGTATCCACACATAAAAGTAACTTGCCTAAATTCATCTCTTCTATCGGAAGAATATAACTGTCAATTTACAAATATTCAAAAGCTATCATTATGATGCACTTCAATACTTATATAATGTGTTCTATTTTTCTAGGTGTGGTGTTATTTAGGGATATGGATGGATCCCAATGTAACAATCCCTTTGACAAGCTGTTAAAAAAAATGCAATGTGAGTATATTTTACGATACGTGCAAAACGTTGAGGGTGTGAATTTCTTTAAATGTTGAATTTAAATTCATGAATAAATTTAAGGTGGCTCACTACATCGTGAAATATTTTCTCAAATCATCATGAAATTACTTGATTATGATAGATAGATATCATAATAAATAAGAAGTATTTAAGTCTAATAGGCAAAAATGTGCAATTTTGGATGAAAAATTACATTTTCAGAAATTTAATTCAGTGAACATGAACAAAAGCTCAAAGCGGATTCGAACTCATGATCTGCAGTTCAGAAGCCCAATACTTTAACCACTAAGCTACGACGATATATAACACAAATGAACGATATAAACTGTTTAACAAAACATTAAAAAAGTATAAGTGTAGGTGTAGTGATGTACCTTAAAGTTCATATGTAGATTGCCGAAACAATAGTAATGAAACAGTAGTAATATATATGTAATTAAATTTCTCTGTGTGGTAAAAAGTGACAGTTGAAAGAGTAGTATATTGGGGATTTTACTTGTAAATATCATTTTTGTTATATGTACTTCAAAACGACCAAACGATTTTCAATTACAGAAATGTTAAACAACTGTTGAAAATGGTACTCAATAAACCCATTGGTCAATCTTGGTCAAAAACAATATTCTCTGCAGATAACGTATAAAACGGTTCATTGAAACGTAAAAAATGTTATTATTATAAAAGTATCAGAATCAAAAGAAAGTTTAATAGACAGGCTTCTTTGATAAAACATTGTGTTTATTCTAGGGTTATAGTTTGTTGGTTTATGTTTTGTTGTTTGGTTTTTTTTTTATTTTTCTGGGGGGTGTCTTTTTTTCGGGGGGGGGGGGGGGCTGTTCTTATTTGTGTTTTTTTTTTATTGTGTGTGTGGTTTTTGTTTTTTTGTTTGTTTGTTTTTTTTGGTCTGTGTGGTTTTTTGGTTTTTTTTCTTTTGCAGACGACTTTATAACTGCGGAAAACAATTGTGAAAGGAATGCCAATTGTAGAATAGAACTTGTATTGCAGTATAATAATCAATTGGAGTTGTGTTTTGGGCCAGACCAGAAAACATGTTTCTTACTGACTTGTATGTGCACTAAAGATAACAGAACAGAACAGAAACTAAATATTAGCTCTGGTGATTTTAAATGCACCCATCAGAAAAAAACAATGTTGCCAGAAGTGGAACACATAAACACCACTGATGAAAGATCTAGAGTTACAATTGACCATGAAAGAAATTATATAACGGCGATCGACAATTGTAATAATACAATAGACAACATTTATACAACGATTTCGGAATTAATCCTACAAAATAAAGGTTCATTAGCTTTGTTGTGTTCATATGACTTTTTTCTTCACTATTATATAAACCGACATAAAAAAAATTATAGGTGATCGAGAACAGAAACGTTTACATTCATAAACTTTCAGACAACAAATATATATTATAATGTTTTTGTTTTCTTTTGTTTAAACTGTAAGCATTTGAAGTTGTATAAATTGACACGTTTAATTTCAGATAGAAAAAGATATCTATTACCAGTGACATTAACATTCATAGTGGGAACAGTATTCGGTTCGGCGGTATCCATCATCACAATCTACTTATGCAGATCAAGGTACTCTAGGACTTGTTTGTTAAACTTGGATTATAAAATACTAAAAAGGCATTTACAACTATATTATATGATTACACAACATAAGCGTAGATTTTCATAACAAGAGAAGCTACATGTATATGTTTTCTCTCCAATATACCGGGGTATCATTTTATATAATTTCAAAAGGTTGTTTATAAGTATGTATGCTATTTAACATCTACTTCCCTTATTTCCAAAATCAATTTTGTTGATTACACAAGTGTTTTCATTTTTGGGTTTGAAGATGAGATGAAAATTGTATTTTTAGAACGTCAAGGCAAATTCAAAACCATCACCAAACGGATTTATGTGAGGTTACGCCATTACATATGAAATTCTCGGGTGAAACTTCAGAGTACTCTGAAATTCAAGAATACAGCAGGAACAAGGTACCAGTATGGTTTCACATTCACATCGTGTAGTAAATTAGAAGTACCAATCTTTGAGGCAATTATTCTTGAATATGCTATTGTTTTATAAATATGCTTATGGCTAGTTTCGACGGAATATTGAGTCTCTATTACAAGTGTATAAAGATTATCCTAACGGTTCAAAGTATTACATATTATTGTTTTTTAAATGGTTTAACTATAAGTTTAATACTAAAACGTGTATTTTCTATAGCTTGGTGCAGGTTTTCGCGAAAATATGGAACCTCTACCAAAGAATAACACTGTGTCGAGAGAAATGATTCTTCTTGAAAACCTTTACGAGAGGGATGAAGTATCATTAGACAGAGGAAACGCCGACCATAATATTTATCACCATCTCCAACCAAATAATGGAACCAATCAACAAGTGTCAATAAAAAAAGAAGAAAGTAGTGTCAACCCGCTTTACCACACCTTGGCTTTAGCTGATATAGAAAATAAAATTGATGTCAATTCTGATGAAAATTCCTGTGATGCTGCGCCGAATTTGTTGAATGATAATTCTCCTAGCAATTTCGATGCAAGAACAAAACAAATTCAAAAAGATGAAATATCAAGTGGAAGGCCTTCTTTGATGTGTGAAAATAAAGAACAATTAATAGAGAAAGTAGAGACTGATGAAGGATCAGATGAACTTAAAGGAAATTCTAACATCGATAATACTTACTTTGTACTACAGAAAAAGGAATAGTTAAAATAATTGTTTATAAATATTTTCAACAACGAAACAAGCAGACTTTCTATATTCCTTTGATTGGAGAACAATTTATTGATTTACAAAACTCCGTGTATCATGAAAATATTTTGCAAAGGATTTGATTTTTTGGTTGAGTTTTACCCCGCCTGATCATACGATTCGCATGAACCTTCTGATTTTTAAGTTGTCTATTGTACATATATTGTTTTCGTTGGTATAAACTTTACATGTATCCTTTTTCATCTTTCTTCCCCAGAATTACTTCGTCCATTTTAACCAAAGTATATATATTGTAAAGAGTTGTATGTAAATGATATCGATATTGTTTTTAATAAAGGTTATACAAGCCAATATACTACACTATTTAATTATTCTACATAATTCAAAATCTGTTCAAACAAAAATGTGCAATACCCTAATAAAAAGAATTTTCTTTTAAGTTCTGGGTTAATTCAAACTAGCATATTTATCGCAGTGAAGACACATCACATGTTTTATGGGTCTGAAACCCCAATCCCTAGAAAATTCTGTTTTATTAGTCTTACACGGAAAAATAACCAAAAATTGGCTTTGGACCCCCCCCCCCCCCTGCAAATAAAGATATCCCTCGGACCCCCCCCCCCCCCTCAATTTTTGTCTGATAATTTCCTTGATAGTTGAATCCGTGTACCCATTGTTTTATTTGTAAACGTATAAAAGCGTGTTACGTTATGTGATGATATTTTTCAGGGAATATATTCAAATAGCTTTAATAGATATGAGTGTTGAATATTAAGAGAGTAAAGGTTGGTGCAGAACAGGTTTACTTATAACAAATGATTAATAATTTTTTTGTATATTCCGTAGCATTAAATTCAATGGGGATTATACAATATAAGATAAGTTTTTTATATTTTTCATAATTTACATCGTATCATTCAATGCAACTAAGCTGTTTATTCATACGCTTTCCGTACACTTTCAATCTATATTTTATCTTTATTAGCATTTTAAGAGACTACTAATGCGTTCTGTAAATTTCCTCTACAGTTGGTAGTAATCATGATATTTAAAAACATAAGAACCACTGAGAAATTTGGATTTTCGTCAGTACATCCTGGTTGATCATATCAGAACTTCCTGTTTAGTTCAGGAACATTCTTTCAGTATGAAATACTTGTTCTCAGTGGGTTGTTCTTTTCCTTCCTGATATGTTGACTCATCTGTAAACATAATATTTTCTTAAGTATGAATCAATGCCATTTTCTACCAAAAACAAAAAAGCATTTCTAGTGAGAATCATGCTTCGAAGTTCCTGTAATTTTTATAAACCTGCTGATTTTTATACGCAGCAATGTTCAGGCCGTCCGATGCTAAAATACGGTTGAAAAACGATATTATTTGAATCATCGCAAAAATACTTTGATCGGGAGCATATCTTCAGATCTCTAATACATTTATTGACACCGATGTTAAACATTATATTTGATGCATTTTTGTGACGTCATATGTATTTTGTAATCACGTGACGGGCGAATCCTGATATTGCAAACTATCTATTTAAATCGCATCGGCGCAGGTGATTAAACCTGACATGAAGTCATAAAAGCATTTGGTCGCCATATTAGTTTCGATTGCTCCTCTACTGCCACTGGGGTATATATACCGGTTGAGAAAGTTACGGTCGGTTGCTTTCTGATCGAGGCATTCACGTTGCACGGACTTCTAAATGCATCAACTACACATTGTAGTAAAATGTGGTAATAAAGGATAAAGAAAACAACAATCAATGAAATACAAAATATATGTATTCTTTGAAAGGATGTCCAAGGTATCCGTATTGTTTTGCACAGACAGTGCTGCCTTACTTCGCATGCACATCGAACACGTGTGTCGTTCATACAGAGTGCATAACGTCTGCATCTTCTTAAAAAACCCGGGTACACTACATCCAACACAGTAGCTAAATGATAGTAAATCCAAGAAAGTAACAACGTTTCCATCCGTTCCTACAAAAACGTACCGTTTCTAAAATCCATGGGATAATTGACATTGTTCGATCTGCCACAGTGTGTGGTTTGCGCATGTGCGATGTTAATACAAACGCAGGAAAACGGTCTACAATTATCGAGGAATTTTTGAAGTATCTGCGCCTGGATTTCAGTCTATCTTGATTCGTCGTTTATTTGATATATCTTGCCAGTGAAGTGATTGTCAAATTATTATTGTTCAAAACGCGTTTTTACCAAGTCTTTTCGTCCAAGGTAACGTGTTCGGGTGTATGAAATTCCTGAATGCGGTGAAGCATGACGAGGGCTCTCAGCCTTATATAGAGGGTGTGTAGCGATGAGCAGAACAATAGAAATCGACAACTAATATGGCGATAGTCGGAGATAGAAGGGAAATAACGCGTATTTATGAATTCATGTCAGCTTTAATGACATTAAATCATACATATCTTTAAGAAAAATCCTTTGTTAAGTCATATACTTTGAAGTTCTTGCTTCTTGGGAAAGAAATAGATATTTCGTTTATGGAAGATATTGTTGAAACAATCCACAAATCATCAAAATAATGCACATTTTTACTAATCAAAAGCGATTTACAAAACATGGGGTAAATCCGAAGGTTTCCCAAGCACGATTCACATTGGTACTTATATTCTCTACCAAATTAACGTAAAATGTTCTAAAAAAGTGTTCATCTTTCACCTGCGCCAAGCTGGTTTTACATGTATTAAAATTTCTTCGTTCAGTTGTTTACACGTAGCAGGGAGAGTCTCCAAACCACTAGTTTTATGAATAGTATTTTACTTAAAACGAAGCTTTAAAACTGCCGATTATTTGATACTGGTTTTTAATATAAATGAATTCTGTACGTCTAGCATTAACGGCAGCATCTACGTAAAGGAAACATGCGGTATTATACTGGTTTGATATAATTCACTTTTAGCGTTAAGATACATTCCCTGAGAACTATCGACAGGAATGCAGATCGTGACGTCAAAGTCAATTATGACGTCATATCGTATGAAGTACAGACAAATGACTTTCTACATATCGCTGTAAAAATCATCGGGAACCCTTAACATGCCCGCGTAGTTGATAATAATCTTAATTTTGTCAACATTACCAATATAATTGGTGATTTCAAATATTAATAAATATGCCTAACCTGTATTTTTATAGTTAACGTCTTCTGGTGTTATAGGTAAAGTTTTACTGTTGGCACGTTGGTTTTTATCATGGTGCGCACATCCAATGGAATCAGGTTGTGAGTCCTGAAATTAAAAAAAATGCAGTTAATATCCAAAATTAAGTGTTTTTTTACTGAAATGATATATTTTAAGAATGTGAAACTAACTTTAATGCTGTAACAGTATGTAACACTAGATATTAGCTTTAGGTTATTGCTAACCTTTGTATCCCTGGTTGTACTAAACAGGAAGTAAGGTTCAGTGGGTGTTTGGTACAAAACCACTGTTACAACAGTCTGACCTTTGGGTTTTTTGTCGTCTGTGTCAATGTTCGGGTTTTTAGAGAATGTATCCAAAGGATGCTCCATGCGCTTTACGCTCCCTTTTGCATGTTCCTTCACATCCATATGTTTCCTTTCAAAGTCAGACTCATTTTTACTATCTTTATTGAACATTGGAATACATTTGTGATATTTCACATTCGTCATGTTGTTTTGATCTTCATGAAGGTCTGGATCATCTAATAATTTTTCTTTTTCCTGTAAATAAAGTTACAGTAAAACACAGTTATAGCAAACACGCTTATAATGAATTGACGCTTACAGCGAAGTGAATTTGATTCCCCAAGTCTCTATTTTATTTTGTAAACTTGACGGATATAACGAATTACGCTTATAACGAAGTTAAATTGGCCGTCCCTGGGACTTCGTTATAAGCGTGTTTTACTGTATTTTTTTTTATATTAAAATGCATACAGAATTGATTAAAAGTCACTAACTCTTACCACAAATATGGCTAAGAGCAGCCATGTTAAAAAATTTAAATAGAATTGTTTTTATTAAAAACAGGTGTACCTCTAAATCAACTCTTTTCGTATACTCTGGTATTTCTGAGTATTCGGTGATTTCATTAAAATATATATCGTCATTTAAAGTTTTATCCACGTTTTCCTTTTTATTTGAGCCAAAACATGAATATTTTCTGAAATTAGAAATTTGACTCTTATTTAAATTATTACTAATATCATGTATAAAAATAAACTGTATACAGGAAAATGTACGCCCCCGTTTTATTTTCGCCATTTTTGCCGTCGTAGTCAGTTTCCGAACTTTAGACGGGGCGAATTGAATGTCTCAAATTATCGCTTTTATATATCTGTGTCTGGGCAAATTCAGCACGGGCCGAAACCGTTTGCAAGCATATAATGGCGAAAAAAAAACATGGGACGAAAATAATCCTGCATACAGTATATGTTGTTTGCTGTAATTTAAACTGAAGTCGTTTTGAGACCAAGAAAAAGAACATACATTTTGAAAAATTACCATTTTTAAATATGTTTTTTATATCTTGATCTTTTTATACGCTTCTACACTTGGCCTTGCTAAAATGTTTGCACTTTGCACACAACAATACTTTATCTTCAATTTTACATTTGCGCTAGCCTATTATTTCCCCCGCTATCTACGCGGTGTTTTTTTAAGGATGTTGTTAAATCGGGATTTGAATTGTCCAATTGTCCGATGTTTTTTATGTTCAATTTCATGAGTAAATGTTTTAATGATACGTATATGTAGAATCTATAAAATGAAATGATATAGATACAGTCGGTTCAAGCATATCTTTTACAACATACACCATAGCATAGCATAACATAGAAATATCATAGCATAGCAAGGAAATGTCATAGCATAGCATAAGAATCTCATACCATAACATACAATCTCATAGAATCGCATTCGTCATATCATACCATAGCATACCATACAACATTATTTTAACTCAGTTTTAAATGTTTTTATTTGAAAAAAATAAATGTTTACATGATAGATTTGTGGTAAACTTTGGCTTATTATTTTACTTCGAAATGTGTGGAACTCTAATGTGTATGGGGGCCTTCTTGTTCAAATCTCATAGAATACCATAGCATAGCCTAGCATACTATATCATCAAACCCTTCATTTTAATTTCTCATAGCATAGCATACGAATCTCATAGCATATCATACAAATCTCATAGCATATTATAAAAATCGCATACCATAGCATGGCATTAAATTGTAAAAGATATGCATGAAATGACTGTATAACCTTATTGATATTTTTCGACTGTGCAAAATTTTGACAGCACTATAATAATAAAAACACATTTTTTTTCTGTTAATTATCACATTATTGCTAAGTTAATATTGATTTTATCTGAAAAATTTGGTTATTGATCTCACATAAATTTTTTTCTAGCAGAATATGGTGAATATAAGTAGTTTAAGATTTATTTTGTTCTTCAAAGAGATTTTATATTAAAGTGATATTTTACAAACTAGAAACTCTCAATCATAGTGTTAAACTTTAAGGTTTTTTTAATGTTAAATTTAGAATGAACAAAAATTAATGGCTTATCATGATTTACAATGACAGTGATTGACCTACGTTTTAGTGAAAAAAACACAACAATCAAAGTTCTTAAAAAAAACAATATGTTGGTTTTCATTATTATTTGTTATATCATAATTTTTTTCGCTCACTTAACCCTAAAACTGACATTAACTCATAAAAGCATTTGGTCGCCATATTGATTGCAACCGCTCTTCAACGTCTGCTTGGGTATAAATACCGGTCGAGACAGTTACCAACGTTTGCTTTACGGTTGAGGCAGTCAGGTTGCATGAACTTTTAAATGAATGAGCTACACGTTTTTCATGTAGCAATACGTAAAAAAGAAATAAAAGAAGCTAAACCTTAAAACATGATTATTAAAGAGGGTAAATACTTTTTTAAAAAATACCATTTTGAGGTATCCGTATTATATAATCATATCTTGCACGGACTGCTTTACTTCGCGTGCACATTGAACACGCGTATCGTTTGTACAGAATGCACAACGTCGGCATCGAATTGTATTCCTCGGCTCTCCGGCCGAACCGCATCCAATGGTACGTAAACCCAAGAAAGTAACAAAGTATTGTCGTTTTTGTCCCTCTACCAAAAAAAACACAGATTTTCTAAACTTCAGCTTACTGCATAATCTACCTATACTACAGTGTATGATTTGTTTTTGCGATGATATGATATCACAGCTTTTGGACACGTTCTGAAATGATCGAATAATTTCGATACATGTGTGCATATATTTCAGTCTGTTTTTCTTCTTTCTTCCGATATTTCTTTAGCAGTGAAGTGATTTTCATATTTTCTTACATGAATTCGCGTTTCTGCAAATCTTTCCTTCCGATACAATTATATTTGTGAAACGTGCTCGGGTGAATAACAAATCAATATGCAGTAACGTTTAAATAGCGTCCTCGGTCTCATTAAGGGGAGTGTTGTAAAACCGTTAACAGTTGTAAATCACAAAAGGGAAATGATAGGACATTTTTAAGTTTATGTCAGCTTTTAGGTCTATAATCTCTTCATCAGAATAAAGACAATGAAATTACTTTATAAACTATTTAAAATCTGATATATATATATATATATATATATATATATATATATATATATATATATATATATATATATATATATATATATATATATATAAAAGCACTAAAAATAACCAACGACACGAACAATAAAGTAAAATATTGTCAAATTTTCGGGACAACCCGTCCCTTCTTCAGGACAACAAAATAAAAACTACATAAGAAAGAAGAAAAACATCTACAAAACTAGCACTAAACTAAACTAAATAATATATAAAAACTAGATAATGTTTAAACACCGGATCAAAACGTGCCAGCTACATCTTTATATTTAAGAATTCTAGCCCGAGAAAGAAAAATCCCGTCCGACGCAGCGGACGGTCTGTGAAGAAGTGCTGAAAGATAACGCGAACGAATTAACTTGCTAATTGGGGGTTGCTGTTAATTAAGTTGTACTAGTAAAATAATTCGTAGTGAAAGTTTGTAGGGAAGATTGGCCCTGTAAAAGACCACATAAATAATCATGAATTTAAGAACTAATGGAAGTGACATAAAGCAAAAGAACAAAACCATCAGATGCGGAGAGAAAAAACAAAGAAAAATTTTGGATGCATAGACTGAAGTCATTCCGCCCTGACGGCATTAACAAATTAAGTGACTTCACCAAAATGAACATCAACTAAGTACTGATTTGTTTTCGTAGCAATATCACCATCTTCATCTTTTTCGGTCCATGTACAAACTATTAATCATGTTATTTATTCAAATTATTAGCTATTTCCTTAATCGGTTTTGTTCTTTTGCTTTATGTCACTTCCATTAGTTCTTAAATTCATGATTATTTATGTGGTCTTTTACAGGGCCAATCTTCCCTACAAACTTTCACTACGAATTATTTTACTAGTACAACTTAATTAACAGCAACCCCCAATTAGCAAGTTAATTCGTTCGCGTTATCTTTCAGCACTTCTTCACAGACCGTCCGCTGCGTCGGACGGGATTTTTCTTTCTCGGGCTAGAATTCTTAAATATAAAGATGTAGCTGGCACGTTTTGATCCGGTGTTTAAACATTATCTAGTTTTTATATATTATTTAGTTTAGTTTAGTGCTAGTTTTGTAGATGTTTTTCTTCTTTCTTATGTAGTTTTTATTTTGTTGTCCTGAAGAAGGGACGGGTTGTCCCGAAAATTTGACAATATTTTACTTTATTGTTCGTGTCGTTGGTTATTTTTAGTGCTTTTTTATATCTCATCTTATAACCTTGTATCTTTTGATCCGACACTTTAGATAACGAGTGTTGTTGGTTTGCTAGTGCTTCTTATATATATATATATATATATATATATATATATATATATATATATATATATATATATATATATATATATATATATATATATATATAAAACTTTCATCATAATTTTCAAAGAATTAAATGAAACATTACTGTATTTAAACTATGATATGACAAATATTTTTCAATTGTAAAATGCTTTCGATTGGCACAACTGTAATAGATAATAAATATTATCTGTATTTATATATAGGTTTCCATTGACTAATTTCACGGTATTCGTTATATTTACAAAGAAGAGGCAAATCTATTTATTGTTTTTGAACTAGGTCAAAAGTACTACCAACCCTCTAAATGCAATAAAAGAAAAAAAAAAAAAAAAAAAACCCTCCAAATAAAGTGCCAACACCAACTCCAATGAAATATGTCATTGCATTTAGCCAAGTGGGCACAACTAAAAGTATATAATATTGTAGTCTTTTTTGGAATACATTTGAGAAACTCCAGAGAATTATATAGAAACGCACAACCTCTCAACGGAACATCTCCAATGAATATGTTTTTCTCATCTGTTGTCAGCATACTAGCATTTACCCTTTTTGGCAGATTTTCTGTTTCTGAATCTGTTCTAAAATGATGGGTAAATAAGAACTTGATACTCCTGCTAGGCATGATTGTACACTCAAAATCCTTTCTTGAGCCTAACTTGTCCTTATTTTTCGTGTCATGCACTCGGCTCGATACAGCTCGGCTTTGTCGATCCATCTTTTGGCAGGTGCAGTTGGAGACATAGCAGGTTTCTGATCCATTCACCACAATACAGAAAGTCAATGATTTTTCAATCTTTTTGTCCAGTTGTGTATATATCTTGCAATTTGAGCTCATCACGCATGCCTTTATATCTTTCTCTATGATGTCATTATCTTGCTTTTCAGTGAAATCGTGGATATAAATCTACTTTGAATTTATCTGTAAATTAGGTGCATGTTCATGATTTAATTTCAAAGAGAATTCTTTTTAAAAACGGTTTGTGTTCTCACCTGAAGTTGTTATCGTCAAAAACCTTTCTAAGATGTTAGAAAAACTGTTAAAGGATTCTCTGTAAGAGATAAACTTATGATATAGCTTCCATTGTGTAAAATAATTATTTTATTAAGATACAAATACGAAGTGTAATCATTGGATCTACAGTTATTGAATAAAAGAAATGGCCATGGACTATTGAAACTTTTTTCCAATACATGTATGTTCTGCATACAATAAGACAGTTAACTTTGTTACCATCTTATCTTCTTTTTAGTAATTCATATCAATATACTTGTACAATCTAAGTACCAACCGCTGTAGTGTAAGAGTTCCTAATTTCGCAAATTTATTACAAACCACTGAACATTTGTTGGTTAGATGATAATAGTTCAAGTGTTGATTCCCGCGCTTGCGCAGGGTATCATCTAGTTTGAATTAAGTGTTTGGTATATCATACTGTAAAAAAAACCTCTGTCGGCTAAATATTCAACTAACATTATATTTTTATTGTTATTTACATTTTAATCTTATAATGTAATCTCTCTTATCGGTAAAAAATGTAACATCTATAATTCATAGCTCATAGATAATATATATATATATGGATTTATAAATATATATATGGATTTATATATATATATATATATATATATATATATATATATATATATATATATATATATATATATATATATATATATATATCTTACTAGTAAATATTTTGATAATTTTTAGCAATTCCACGTTCCTCTATTCAAAACTGGAAAGTTCACAAAGTTTGATAACAGTTAATTGTAGTCTGAATAAGAGTACATTTATGTGTCTTAAAACGTTTCCTACACGTTTTCTGTAAATGGTACAAAGCCGGTTTTATTTGAACATGCTTTTGATTGCAAATCTGAACGTGTAATTAAAGTTTCATACTAGATGCATTGATATTTTTTAAGAGAGTGAAAAGCGCAAGGTCTAAAACCTTTTGACCAAAGTTAGTCATTTGATTAAAACTCTGTTGAGTCATTGATATGAAGACTGAAATTCTGTTTCCAAGGATGGTCGTAATGTTCAGTCCCATTGCCCGATTTAAGCAACGTAACACCAAGAACCAATGAAACCTAGATGAAAAATCAAAAAACTATTTGTAAGTTTAGTGTGTTCTAAAAACAAAGATCATACATACATGCATATATTAGTCTTACAATTAAACAATTTATGACAAAGTTTAAAAAATAAATATATGTTGATATACAACTACATAATAAAATACAAATATTTAACTGTTAGTAGGCAAAGGTATTTTAACGTTTATTTTAGATATTTAGGTAACGTTTCTTGCTTTCTTAAAAGTATGAAAAATTCGCCGTATTTTATACTCAGACTGCAATTATCTGTATCTATCCACAAGAGAAAATGAATACATGCAATGTTTTCGCAAAACGTGACATTTTCAAAAAAAAAAACGCTTGTGCATTAACTTCTCAGCAAAAGTTTTGGCACAAATGGGATCTCAAAAATGTATACAATTTTTTTTCTTAAAACAATATCAATCAACTTCAAATATCAACACTTTCAAAGAGCTTATAAATGTGAGAATAACACTACAGTATTGTCTGGTATATATTGAACTGACTTTTGTTGTGTTTGAAATAGGACAAGAGCTTCATTCTAAATACCATAATAATTTGATTAATGGAATGTAAAATTTAGTCGAAAAAAGAGCGTAACATTTCACTGTTTACAGAGGTATTAATATTTTGCCTCATTTTTACTGAACTGAAATTATAATGTAATAAGTTTTTTGTATTTGGAAGGAAATCCATGTTTGATCTTATAGGCATGGAAAACACTATTAAACGCATTGCATTGTAACTGAAAATACCGCTTACCTTTTAAGTCAAAATGCTTCCAATTAAATCCAATGAACCTGCTGTCATTAAAAGATAGCATTAATTAAAACGAATGATAGCATCTAAAATATAAACAAAAATTTAACATTTGAAAAATAAAAAAAAATAAAACAGATTAAATTATTAAAATAAAATGTCTTCTACCTATCAACTGAAGATCTGCCTTTAAAATGATTTCCTTGAGATGCATAAAATGACCGATGTTCGCGTCAGAATTTAATTATCAGTTCTCGAGTCTGTTCTTACCGTTATGAGATAAGGCAATCGATGATTTATTGTATGCAGATAATAATTGAATTTATTTAAAAGTTGATAAATTTATACGTCAATGTTCTACACAGTTCTCGAATGTTCTAATAACACGAGACACCAAGAAGGGAATAACCATTATTACGTACTATTATGACGTCAATATCGTTCTCAACTTCAAAAAATGACGCAAATTAACCGCTAATGAATAATTAAACTTAAAGAAAGATGGTTATATAAACTGCAGACTCTAACATATACGAGGGTTGTTGGAAAAGTTCGCGAACAAGTTCGATTGTGAGCGAACTATTTGCATGATACCAGCTAAACTTTTCATCTTTAATATTGACGTAATGTCTAAAAAATATGTAAAGAATTAATTATTTTAAATGCACCAGAAAAAATATACAGATTAATTATTTTGATAAGATTTGCTTAACGGCGGAGTAATTCAGAATTTAATTGATTAATATTTTGTACGCATGTTTCCTTATTAAGAAAATGTACAGTTTAAGCACATAAAAATAAACGATATTTCGTAAGTGATCACAATAAGTAATGAAGGTCATTTGTGAAAATTTCAATTAAATTGAAGAATTTCTGACCGTTTTATCGCCTAATATGGACGACCAACGCTAACAAAAGGAGTCAAAAACGTTAACGTAAATGGACACCTTAGAGCACGGGGTCGTCATTGAATTTTGTGTGCACGCAAAAAAACCCAAACAATGGCAGTTTTCAAGCGTCCAAGAAACCTTATGGACATGGAGCAAAAGCCAAACTAAAGAATCATCTACCTAATGGTGGTTTTAAGACTTGTTCCGACACCAGATGTCTGTCGTGCAAACAAAGCTGACGACTTTTCTAGCCCCATTACTGGCCGGGCTAACAAAATTTTTGCAAATAGTTCTTGTATTGAGAACTGTTTTACCTCATTAATTGTAACTATTGTCAGAAACAATACGTAGGGAACGGGAGACTCCCACAGGCACATGAATATTGATCGTTCTAAACTAAGAAAATTAAAGAACCCGTCTGGGAACATCTTAAGGGCACCAAAATGGCTCCATCTAATGCTACTATATTCATGGGTAATATAATGCACAACCTACAAAAATGGTTACCTTTCAAACTTTAGTTTGTTGCAGTTCATGAGACGACATCGAAATGAAGTGGGTTGAGAACAGAAACAACCTTGATGATTTTATTACCTTTGTCAATTTTTTCATCATTCTATCAAATTTACAACTGAAATTTCCTCATTCAACAACACGTTTCTTGACACTTCTTTAGTTGATGGTAAACTCGATTTCAATCTTTATACGAAACCTACAGATTTCCACCTATATGTAATTACGTCTAGCTGCCACAAATCTCATACGTTTAGAGGTATACCAAAAAGCCTAGCCACCAGAGTCAAACGTATTTGTTTAACACAAGAACTATACACGAAGCAAAGTAAACTCCTAAAATCCAACTTATGTGCAATTGGATACAGGTTGCACTTTGTACAAAATGCAATTGATGATTTAGCTAAAGAGGATCGATTATACCTTTTGAAATACCAACCTGAAAACGAAGACAACAAAGTCCAATTTGTCACTACCTACCATCCTGTCCTTAGGGGTCTAAATGCAGTTCTAAAAAAGAACCTGCCAATCCTTTACAGCAATGATAAAATGGTTGAGATTTTCCCCAAAAAAAACAATGGCAGATTTCAAGCATCCAAGAAACTTTATAGACATGGTTACAAGAGCCAAACTAAAGAATCATCTACCTAATGGTGGTTTTAAGACTTGTTCCGACACAGATGTCTGTCGTGCAAACAAAGCTGACGACTTTTCTAACCCCATTACTGGCCGGGCTAACAAATTTTTTGCAAATATTTCTTGTATTGAGAACTGTATATACCTCATCAATTGTAACTATTGTCAGAAACAATACGTAGGAAACGGGACACCTCCACAGGCACATGAATAATGATCGTTCTAAACTAAGAAAATTAAAGAACCCGTCGGGGAACATTTAACTTTCTGGTCACTAATGGGAGGAGAGAAAAAACAATGAAAAGTTAAAGATGCATAGACTGAAGTCATTCCGCCATGACGGCATGGACATATTACATGACTTCACCAAAATGACCATCAACTAAAGCATCCTGATTTTTTTTCTTAGTAAAATCATCACCATCATCATCGTTTTGCTCCATGTACAAACTATCATTCACATTAGTTAAATTAACTAGCTCGTTCCTTAATCGGTTTAACTTTTAAGGGGTTCGTTTTGTTTTCTCTTTATTATGATATTTTTATTTGTTTTTTATCTATTTTTTTTTATTTAACTCGTATTAGTGTTTAAATTTTAGTGTATATTTATTTGATCATTTACACAGACTTTCTCCCCTACAAACCTTCACTACGGATTATCCTACAAGTACAATTTAAATGACAGCAACTTTAAATCAGCAACTTTCTTCGTTCTCGTTATGTTTCAGCAATCCTACACAGACCGTCCGTGTCCGACGGGATTTTCTTTCTCGGGCTTATGATTTTTAATACCAAGATGTAGTTACCACGTTCAAATCCAGTGTTTTATATATCGTTTAGATTTTAGTTTAATGCTGGGTTTTGTTGATGTTTTTCTCCTTTCATATGTAGTTTTGATTTTGTTGTCCTGAAGAAGGGACGGGTTTGACAATATTTTACTTTATTGTTTGCGTTGTTTGTTATTTAATTGCTTTTCATACCTCATCTTATTACCATGTATCTGTTGATCCGAAACTTATCGATAACACGAGTGGTGCTTGTTTTTAGTGCTATATATATATATATATATATATATATATATATATATATATATATATATATATATATATATATATATATATATATATAAAGAGAGAGAGAGAGATCATGTTTGCGTGATGTCATTAGATTGTATACTAGCATTTATACATTTTGTCAGATTTTCTGTTTTTGAATCTGTTCTAAGATGTTGAGTAGATAAAATGTGGCTACTCCTGCTAGGCATGATTGTACACTTTCTTAAGCGTTGCTTGTCCTTATTCTTTGTGTTATGCACTATGCTCGATACAACACGGCTTTGTCAATCATTCTTTTGGCAAGTGCAGTTGGAGATATAGCAGGTTTCTAATCCATTCACCACAATACAGAAGGTCAATGATTTTTCAATCTTTTTATCCAGCAGTGTATATATCTTGCAGTTTGAGCTCATCACGCATGTCTTTATATCATTCTCAATGATGTCATTAACTTGCCCTTAAGAGAAATCGTGGATATAAATCTACTTTGAATTTATCTGTGATTTAGGTGCATGTTCATGATTTAATTTCAAAGAGAATTTTGTTAAAACGGTTTGTGTTCTCACCTGAAGTTGTTATCGTCAAAAACCCTTCTAAAATGTTTGATAAACTGTTAAAGGATTCTCTGTAAGAAATAAACTTATGATATAGCTTCCATTGTGTAAAATAATTATTTTATTAAGATACAAATACGAAGTGTAATTATTGGATGTACAGTTATTGGACCAGTTATTGAATAAAAGAAATGGCCATGGGCTATTGAAACTTTGTTCCTATACATGTATATTTTGCATACAATAAGACAGTTAACCTTGTTATCATCTTATCTTCTTTTTAGTAAATCATATCAATATACGTCATATATATATATAATCTATTAACTATGAATTATAGATGTTAACACTTTTACCGATAAGAGAGTTTTGAATAGAGGAACGTGGAATTGCTAAAAATTATCAAAAAATTTACTAGTAAGATATATATATATATATATATATATATATATATATATATATATATATATATATATATATATATATATATATATATATATATATATATATCTTACTAGTAAATTTTTTGATAATTTTTAGCAATTCCACGTTCCTCTATTCAAAACTGGAAAGTTCACAAAGTTTGATAACAGTTAATTGCAATTGTAGTCTGAATAAGAGTACATTTATGTGTCTTAAAACGTTTCCTACACGTTTCCTGTAAATGGTACAAAGCCGGTTTTATTTGAACATGCTTTTGATTGCAATTCTGAACGTGTAATTAAAGTTTCATACTAGATGCATTGATATTTTTTAAGAGAGTGAAAAGCGCAAGGTCTAAAACATTTTGACCAAAGTTATTCATTTGATTGCAAAATACATACTCAGCTGAGTCATTGACATGAAGACTGAAATCTTGTTTCCATGGATGGTTGCAATGGTCAGTCCCATTGCTCGATTTAAGCAATGTAACACCAAGAACCAAACCTAGATGAAAAATTAAAAAACTATTTGTAAATTTTTTGTGTTCTAAAAACAAAGATCATACATACATGCATATATTAGTCTTACAATTAAACAATTTATTACAAGGTTTAAAAAAAATAAATATATGTTGATATACAACTACATAATAAAATACAAATATTTAACTGTTAGTAGGCAAAGGTATATTAACGTTCATTTTAGATTTTTAGGTAACGTTTCTTGCTTTCTTAAAAGTATGAAAAATTCGCCGTATTTTATACTCAGACTGCAATTATCTGTATCTATCCACAAGAGAAAATGAATACATACAATGTTTTCGCAAAACGTGACATTTTCAAAAAAAGCTTGTGCATAAACTTCTCAGCAACAGTTTTGGCACAAATGGGACCTCAAAAATGTATACATTATTTTTCCTAAAACGATATCAATCAACTTCAAATATCTACACTTTCAAAGAGTCGAAAGCTTATAAACGTGAGAATAACACTACAGTATTGTCTGGTATATATTGACACGACTTTTTTTATTGTGTTTGAAATAGAACAAGAGCTTCATTCTAAATACCATAATACTTTGATTAATAGAATGTAAAATTTAGTCGAAAAAAGAGCTTAACATTTCAATGTTTACAGAACTGAAATATTATTTAGAGCTTTACACATTTGCAACAGGTAAAACATGCTTTATAAAATCAAAACGTATCTAAAAACCAAACGTGATTTTTAAAATGTTACTAGACGCTTTGCGTCGGTTGACAATAGTTTACTGGTTGTCAATTTAAACTGTCACCCTCCTAAACAGGCACTACTAATTTTATTCTCCCGAATGTCTTAATTTTACTATACTGCTTTTTACTTTACTGCTTACAGTCAGTTAAAGCATATCTTTTACAACATACACCATAGCATAGCATAGCATTGAAATCTCATAGCATAGCATTGAAATCTCATAGCATAGCATTGGAATCTCATACCATAGCATACAATCTCATATAATCGCATTCGTCATATCATACGATAGCATACCATAGCATAGCATACAACATTATTTTAACTCGGTTTTAAATGTTTTTATTTGCAAAAAATAAATGATTACATGACAGATTTTTGGTAAACTTTGGCTTCTTATTATTTTATTCGAAATGGGTGGAACTCTTCTGTGTATGGAGGCGATTTTGTTAAAATCTCATAGCATACCATAGCATAGCATAGCATACCATATCATTAAGCCCTTTATTTCAATTTCTCATAGCATAGCATACAAATCTCACAGCATAGCATACACATCTCAAAGCATATCATTAAAATCGCCTACCATAGCATAGCATTAAATTGTAAAAGATATACATGAAATGACTGTAACTTTACTGCTTTTCTTTCGGAATGATTTGAATTCTACCACGAACCGTACACGGATAATTTATGCGCTTGTAACATCTACATGTTGTTACATTCTCTATTTTAAATTAATGGCTTGTAAGTTAAAAACTGGTCAAAATATATACGAACTAATTCATTCTTTATATTGGCATGGGAAAAGGGACTCGGAAAGTAAAGTGTAAATATTAATAGTTATACGGTTTTTTTTGGCCACGTTGGCTTTTGGAAAAGCATTGCAGAGAAATTTCTGTAAATTTTATAAATTGTTCTTGCAATGCTAGCTGTCTTAATGCAGGCCTTGAATTGAAATTATAATGTGATTTGATAAAACCATCATTATTAGTCAAAAACTGTCTATATTTCAAAAAGCTTTCAGTGCTAACTTCAGCTGATTAGAAGTAAAGAAAATATAACCGCTAATCCACATTCTTAGTGTTAAAGATCAGCAAAGTGTGAAATTCATCATGAAGTTGTTTTAGGAATAAACAAAAATCATAAAATCACCTTACCAAATACTTTGATAAATTCCCTGGTATACACCATCTTCAAAAAGACATTAAACACAGTATCGATTATCACAAACTATTTCCTTGAACTAAAAATAGCGGTTATGTTCTCACTAACACGTATTTTTTTCTTTTTAAATGGATACTCATGAAGATTGTTTGTTTTATCGGGTTTTTTAAAACTCTAAATGATTTTGAATTTCCATCTGATGTCCATATCCCAAGATTTGATTTAGAGTTTTTTAACCTGTGTTGTAAGCTCGTCGTTCACTTTAGCTAGTTTGTTAATTCGAACAGGTGAACGAAAAGCACATATTTGCCCATTTGCAACAACACCCAATTTAAAGAACTTTCCCTTTTTTTTTGTTTAACAGTCAATATTGTATGCAGAATCCTTGATTTGTTGGAAAACTTCTAGAAAAGTGTCTGCAAATGAATATGTCATTGCAAAACGCATGCTTGGAAATTTGGTGTATTGATAAATTTTAAAGATGTCAGTTTTACAGAGTAATTGACTGAGAAAATGTTAGTCGATCATCGGTGTGACCGAGCGATAGTCGAGTACTCGAGTACTTGTTAACATCTCTAATAAATTTTCTTGAACTATTTGCGCATTTATTCAAATGGAGCACAAAATATCAATGTGTAAATCAAATTGTTTATTTTTAAGACTGAAATAAATCTATTTTCAATGGCATTCAGCGCGTTTGCAGAAAATAAAATATTCTAGGCCATTTCCTGAAATTAATGGGAAGAATTTTTGAAGTCTGCTTTCCGCTCGAGGTAAATGTTACTGAAAAATATATTTTTGACATTCTTCCTGTTGACCAAGTTTCACAATGATCGATATATGTTTTTTCCTATTATGTTTATTAGAAAAAAATAAAAAATAAAACCCACCAATTAATTTGAATGCACAAGAAAAATGTTTGAAAATCAATTAAAATTTCTTTATACTGTTGGAAGGCAGGAAGAAATCAACCAAAAAGGATTAATTTTAAAAATATTAAAACTGTTGTTTGAAGCTAGGTTCTCGATGGTTTAACTGGTCAAATATCTGTCAGACAGATCGCTTAAGAGAACAAATGGAACGGACAGTACGACTTTGATTTTTATGTTTACAGCGTACGTGCAACGTTTGTGACGTGCTATTCTGCTTAATATTTCGATAATTATAAATAATTTAAAAAGGCATGATCACGATTTTGGTCAAAATTTTTTGATTTTGATATTCAAAATACTTCAATAAGATCTTTTAATTAGGCAGCCAAAATTTGAGTGTCATTTGTTGAGTAGTGGGCAAATTACAGATCTTACAATTCTTTGCTATGTAAACAAAGCTTTTGTTTACATTTTGAATGTTGAAGTGAAAATTTCAGTTTCAGACCTTAATGAATGTGTTAAACGTTATGAACTGTTAAATTTATGCTCAGAATGAACAAGAATAGCTTGAAAAAGATTTTTTTACTGGTATATTTGACCCATTAGTATGTAATCAAAAACAGGACACGAGCCTTGTAAATATGACAAAGAATTGTAAGTGCACGCTGTATTTTGCAAATAATTCTACGACTGATTCTCAAAATTTTTAATTTCCTTTGTTCATAAGCAATGCATTCTTTAAGCATTGTTAAATGATAAAAACAGAAAAATAGAATTACACCAAACTCTTGACCATGCCCTTTTAAACCATGTTCATCAATGATATGAAAAAATCAAAGCTTTCCCCTTTGAAACGCCGCCATTAAAACCCGTTAGCTTTAAATACACAGCCAATACTAAAATTCTGTGATTTTAGATTGCAAATGCCATGAACGTATCTGGATGATAACGTTGAAAAAATGTGCAAGGTGTCTCGAGTATTTCCGAATAGGGAAAAGACGACAACATGTCGAATTATAAATCTTCGTAAATAATATGCTTTCGTTCTCAATTTCTTATTAGCGCCATGGAGGTGTAAGTTGGGGGTAACAATATACATGTATTTGTAAACATTTTAGCAGACACCAATTTCCCACTTTGCAATACGTGACACTTTTTTTGCGAAAGTAAATAATTTACTTCGAATTAAATTGTTGCATTAAAACTTACTCAATAAAAATAATACTTGTTTTTAATTTTGGGCAATTTTTGGGCAATTTTTGGGTATTAACAGGTATATACGAAATGACTCTGTTCTAAATTAAAAGGACGGCAGCCCAGTCGTGTCACATTTTGAAAAAAATGTTTACAATTTAAGAGGGCTGGATGGTCGTGTTCATTTCTAGACTGTATTGGTCTCTATTCGAAGAAGAACTTTGTATAAAGATATAGGAAAATATTAAATTTGAAAAGCTAAAACTCATACAAGTTTTCATGACTAAGTAACAATTATTAGCTTAAAAAATAATATCTTAACATTTAGGGCAGGTCTTATTTTACTTCTTATATCGATTTTACTCGTACGTATTTAACAGTTATGTGTTTTTTCATTTACTTTTGTAAAATTTGAATAAAACCGTAGTCTGCTAGGACACACCGAAGTTTGTTTAGTGTACCCATGTTCGTCTTTTAAAATACATATTACAAATTTAGGAGCTTATAAAAGCCTTCACCTGTAAAAGGGAACAAACATTTACATGGAATTATATACCAAATAAATATAATAATAGAGGAGATTAAATACTGTTTGCATCCAAAGCTAATGTTGCAGCATTTATGCGTCCAACATGTTTATTCTAAAAAGATACCAAAAAACAATTAACTGTTTACCCAACTCGTATCATTCCGTCTTCATCTCTATTTACCCTTTTCCTATTAGCTCTCTTTGTATTTCTCTTTCAATATTTTTCTTATTTTTTATCACTTTTAACGTCTAATGTTGTGCATTATATGCATCTTTAAACATTTATTTGTTAATAATAACGTAATATTTAATATCTTAACACCATCAAGTTAAATAATTACAATCGTTCTATATGCACTACATAATACTGCTGTTATACGCAAAGTAATAAAGCGATGTTCACATACATTTTTTTTATTTCATTATAAGACAAAGCACATTTGGTCCACCTTAAGTTAATCAGAAAGAGAAAATTACATTACAATATACATTTTATTGCAAAACAAACGACAAAATCAAAAATATATTACAGAGCAAACATTAATCTGAACAATTTTTACGCATACTTTCTCGTTAATTCAGGAAACAATTGAAAATTTGATAATAAAATATTGTTTTCTTATATATACAGTGCCTTAATAAAATCCCCCTTGTAAATGAACAGGGTTAAACAACTTCCATTCTTGTACGACATTTTAAAGTTGTGTCAATGTTATTAAATTAGAACCGCTTCTTGATAGAAAGGTTCCGCATACATGTATTTCAGATTCACGTCGTTTTTGTTTTCATGATGATAAACAATCATCAGTTTTACTCAATTCAAAATACACATTCTCAGTAGGCTGATCGTCTCCCTTCTCGCATTCTGATGCAGCTGTAACAATGATATTGCTTTATTCTTGTTGTCACATGAAATGCGATTGAATTGGGGTTTTTAATGATTTATGTGAAACAAACTCATATTTTATAATACTTGTACATTTTACAAATAAAATAATAAAAGTTGAAAAAAATTATACCATTTCCCTCTTGGATAACATGTTTTGCTTCCAACGGCCTTTTTATCCTGGTTTTCACAATGGTAATTGGTAAATTCCGGAACCAAGAGCTTCAACATATTTTTATCAGAACAAAAAATTGGAATATCATACAATCACTGCTCACGTGGGAACATTTTTAACTGAATCAAAAGATCTAAAGCACTGTATAATAGAAAAAGCAAACAAATGAAACACAACATAAAACTTTGTTATATTTTTGCTCACTATGTCAAGTCTTGATAATGTACGGTAGTTAACGAATAGGGAATCATTCTTTGAGTAATTCAAGAAGATCAAATACGATCAACTCAAATTATAAAAACAAATAGTTAGCAGTAAGTTTTATTTTATTTTATCTGGTTGTATTTTATACTGAATACCTTTTCATTCTCAGAAGCAGCACTCAATTCAAAATGAACTGATTTACTATTGATATAATCTTCCTGAGCAGTATGCGTCATTATTTTGCATTCTTCTTTAGGCGAGTGGTACGTTGCACCAACAACACATGGATATTCCATCGTATTTTCCTGGATTGTTTCTATATTTGTGTTTTGTAAAGGAACCATGTAATCATCCTGAGCACGGAAATTGGCGACATCTTTATAACATTCTTTTTCCTGTCGATCACAAGAATTAACTTTATTGTTGGCAATAGCAATACCATCCGTCTTTTTTGAATTACCCGAAAATAATAATTTTAACTTTTTCTTTTGCTCCATGTGCTGCACCTGTTCCTCTTTCGTTTGGTCTTCACTCTTAAAGCTATGTTCACACATATCAACATGAGTGACTAAAGAAGGAGAAGCGCAGAATTTCGAATGAGTTGCATTTCTTAAACTTTCTTGGTGGTGGTGGTGTTGAAAATCTTCTATTGGCTGTAAAATGCAAACTTGAAGTCAAAATTGTTTTGGTGCAATTCAATCGTAAATTTTCATATTATTACAACAAAATAAGCAAATCATACGAATTCAATGATACGTTGTCGCTATGAATAGATTACAAGTAAATCCTTATTTTATCCTGCATCCATCATATCTAACTGTAATATTATTTCTACGAACGTATGTACTTTAAAGCTTTCTTTTCCGTTATATTCGATGAAATTTAAAATGAGGAATTAAAAAAATCGAAACACTTCTGCGTAAAAAGTGGTTTTTATTACAATTTGTGAATCGATAAAATTTGTTTTGCAGCTTTCAAAGTACTAGTAAATCAGTTTTGTTATTAACAGTCAAGTTTGTGTAATCTAATATATATTATTTTTGTATTTCTGTTTATGTGTGCATGACAGGATAGTATGTATTATCATTCTTTCATGTTAAATACTGAAACCTGATTGGTTTAGACTCAGTTGGTAATCCGTTCTATTACCCTCAGCGTTAGCAACACACTTGGCAAAGGGTAACACAACGAATTGTTACTTGCGCGTAACTAATGCACGTACGGTTCGCCGTAGAATTCACTTTATATCTATATAAAAGCAGTAAAAAAAAATTTAAAAATAAAACATTCAGTACAATAAGATAAATAGTGCCTGTTTGGGAGGGTAACTGTTGAAATTAACACCCCTCGAAAACCACTGTCAACCTCCGCCTCGCGTCGGTTCAACAGTTACCATCCCAAACAGGCACTATTTATATAATGTTAGATTAATACCGGTAACTTCTTTCTAGGTACTTTTTTTACCATTTATGACAATATCCTATCTTATGTTATCCAAAGTAAAGTTCAAGGATAGCGGCACTATGACCATCAATTATGATGTTTGTCCTAAAGTGCAATATTTCGTTCTGACTGAATTTTTTTACAGTGCAATTTTTTTTTGGGGGGGGGGGGGGTACATATGTTTAACCTCCACCTATTACATTTCATTTGACATCAATTTAAAATATGAGCACTTCTGGGTTTATTTTCTACTGATAAATAATAAAAATGTTTATCCTCGCGGCCGACCACTAATAAATTTTGAAAACCTCACATCTTTTTTAGTAACAAAAATTAAATACACTGAACCATCCAACTTTAGGTACTCTCTCTGCTCTTGCTAAAATAACCTTAGCGTCATTTTTCAACGGAAAGTACATGCGCTATTATTGATATTTCATGCTCAAAAAACATGGGTTGCGACTAAAAACACAATTAAAATATGTGACATTTGCGTTTTCTAAATAAATCCTGCATTATAGGTAAAAACGTCATAAAACTTTGGTGTTCCGTACTTCTACTTAGTTGTGAACGTTTCCAATTAAATTTTTACACATTTTACTGGAATGCATCAACAATATCCATCAAAAACATCCTCTGACAACATAGAGGAAAATTAAAGACTTTAATCCATTTATCAGTAACAAGACTGAAAACTTGATGTGTTAAAGCCATCGGATTACGTTAATAGCTCCTCTCTATCTGAACACAAGATAATGATAATTAGTTCATTTATATTCTTGTGTCATCATGATCAATATTACATTTTAAGCTAAAACAAGAAATACGATTGTTAAATAGGAAAGAGGCATTGTTTTGCCATTACACCTAACAATAAGCATAAATATTGATTAAGATGTCTACCTCATAATAGATTGTTTTACTGTCCTCTGGAATTTCTGAGTATTCTGTGACATCATGTATAACCGTTGTAATGGTTTCCTTGTTGTATGTTCCATTTACCTCTGATGAGGTTTTAGGCAGCAAATATTTCCTTTAGTTAAGAAAAATATGTTCATAGATGTATAAATATTTTGTTTTATTATAATGTTATTATTTGCTGTGATCATCATGTTTGATACATCTAACACCATATACAAGACCATAACACAGAGTCATGAAAACATCTTTCATATACGTTCTAGAATAGATGAGTTCTACTTTAACTAAACCACCGTCAAATAAAAACAATCATGTTGTTTTTTATTAACAAAAATGTAAATTCATTTTTCATTAATTAGGTCTTATAAATAAACGTTTTCAATTAAATTCAATCAACTTTTTTTTTTACCCATAACCAGTTTTTCGCACAGGAGCTTTCAGTCAAATTAATGGTGACTGAATGTCATTGCTCTGTCATTCAGCCAAATTTCCAGATATGTTTGAAAACATTTAGTGGACAGAATACAAAATATTTATTTTGTGTCAACCGTTGAATTTGATTGAAAATGTGAATAATTAATGTATTAATAAATGTTAACGTAGGACAACTTGTGTCAACTTAATGATTTAACCACACTTTCTCCATTTTATCAAACAATAACTTTTAGTCATAAATATTAGGCTATTCTGCATATACCATTTAAACCAAATAAATGTTGTCAGGCTTCCAACTACAGTCCCTACTCCGACTCCGATTGCAAAAATCTGAAAATATAACCAAGTAGTATTTCCTGAAAGAAAATAACAAGACAATTGCTGTGACTTTATCTTTACAAAATTGTTTTTTAAATCACAGTAATACTTATAATTTGAAACTTCCAAACTTTGAATTATCACCTTCTTTCAGTTTGATGTTATATTCCTTTAAAAGCTTATCCATGGCAGTGGTGTATTTCACCGGATTATCAAAACTGTTATTTTCTGTGAATGTGACATCTGTTTGTGCTGTATCGCAGATTCTTTCATCGTAAATGAACTTGAATTTGCATATGGGATTCGTGATCTTAAATATTGAATCAGAATTTGTTCTGTCCTGGCCATGGAATGTGTCGATAGATCGTCGATTACGTGTGTCAGGACACGTGCAAGTAATCGCAGAGCATTTTGTCACTTTCTTTGTAACAACACAAAAGGTTAATGAATTGGTATTATTTTTATCCAACACTGTGTATAATCTACAGTCCACACTGCTAATGCAAATGTTGATAGGATCTTCTAAGCCTGTTTTTAAATTATCTTCTATGAAAAGATAAGGCAAACAATATGATTCAAATACATGTTAAGACGATAATTCTGATTTATAAACCAACCTCTTTCTAAAGCCAAAGCATTTTGCAATTAGAAGAGGCTACATTCAAAAAAGTACTTTACAAACCTTGATTTTCTATATCTAGAAATTCATTTAGAATGTTTGGTAAGTTCTTTAATGATGCTCTGTAATAGAATATTATGATATCTATTTTGATTTTATAGGTAATAAATAATTATTTAAAATAGGTTTGTGTGTATTTTAACGTGACATTGTGATTGTTCGCCAGTTGTTTAAGTGGATTACACGCCGATAAAACTAATTAAGTTGTTATCACTTCTTCATAATTATGATCATGTATATCATACTTAACAGATTCATTTCTTTTAAAACCAAAATCTTTTTTCCATGGATGGGTACAAGTAGGTCCAGATGACACGATTTTGGTTGATGTCGGCAGCAAATCACTTAGGACTAAAACTAAAACCACATTTAGTTTTTGGCACTTTTATCAGACAAGCTACATGTATAAATAAATGACATTATATGATTATGAATTTGCATTAATTAACTAAACCATGTATACGGCTATGCTAGAGTATCACAAAGAAAAATGCGTTACCGACCCTTGACAGCATCATTTGATTAGCAATAACTTAAAAAAGAACAACACTTATCAGTTTTGTTAAAGACATTATTGTTCAATTCAGGTAATCGCTATCATATAAAATGTAAAAAAAAAATGTAGTCAGTGAATAGGAATTGTCTTACATATGTATTACATGTCATTGTTTTAATAGCAGGTTTTCGTCTTATCAAAAAATAGACCCAGTAATCTGCATTTTGTTAATCAGAACTATTTACAGTTAAGTTTCTTATCATTAAAATTGCAGAAAATGCAAAGTCTGTATCTACTATAAATTATAATAAACTGAATAACATTACGAGTTTTTCATAAATGTTCTTTCATATTCAGTGTCATAGAGACAGCGTGTATGGTGGCTTTCAATTTCAAACCCTTTTTAATTACGTGTTAAACATACCACAAGTAACTTAATATTGATATTGAAATTTTAAAATGTGTAATAACCAAAGTCCATATTTCTTTAAAAACAAATACTATATAAATTGATATAAAAAAAAACCAACATTACCAGTTATGAAAATAGATTTTTTGGCGACACACATCTTGTAAACAAGCGTCATTTAATTCCTTATACCAGAACTATACAATAATTATTCAACTAATATGATGCATATACGTATCACAAGTGTATAACAAATATAATTGCTAGGACAACAGATGTACGTAAAACGTGGGAAATCCCTCCTACGGAGGAAATGAAAGAAACGGTTATTCATTCGATCATTCATACTTTGTTTCCCTCATATAAGGATTATTTCAGAACATACAATTATGCATACATGCAACACATATAATTATAATACAAAGCATACGTTTTTACATATATACAAAAACAAAAAAGGGGGGAGGTCCTACACGGAGGAGGAGGGCAAACACATACACAGATTATGCTGCTAACATTTGGTTAGGTTGAGCTTGAAGGTCCGATTGTAGCGTGCAGCAGTGTCTCGGATGTAACGAAAGTTAAATATACGAACTGCACGTAGGTATTTTCTGCCAACTATGCGAAATATTGTCCACCTAGAAGGAAGAAGAATATATCGTCCTTAGACATGACACAGAGATTCCACGGAGAGGTTATATCGAAGGAGTTGGTGATCTGATCCCACGTTATGTACGTTAGTCATAAATAGAGGGGCAACAACAAGCAATATGTTAAAAATGTCTACGAAAACGGTGTCGCATAGTCTGCAGATAAAAGAAGTCTGTTCCGGAGCTTGCAGATAAATTTATAACGAGAGATTGCGTATGCGTTGGACGAAATATACCAGATGAAATTTAGGGTTTGGTTTTTGATAATGGATTTGAAACGGTAAAAATCATTGTCATTTATCATTCTAATGCTACAGTTTGTTTGGTGTAGCTTAGATACAGCAGATCTCTTCATCTTTTTCCAAGTCTGCGTTGATGAAAATGAGCAATCATGAAGCCACGTTTGTAGGTATTCAGTAAGACTGTAAGTGGACAAAATATTGATGACATCCGGAATATATCTTCGGTGTTTATTGGAAATATTCTCCTGGAATGAAAATAAGCATGTTGAGAATATGTTCTTTGAAAGAGAATGGTGAGACAGAGTCGGCTAAGAAAAAAGATTTTGCGGATATCTTTTTACGATTTGATAGGTAAAACGTTGAAAACACTTTCACAGATATCGGATCTTGTTTTGGTCGGAAGATTTTGTGCATTTTTGCAAACAAAATGTTGAAAAACATTTAGGCGTTGAAGATCTTTAGTAGATAGATTGCTCCGTAATTCACAGCTGTAGAGGACTGTGGGAAGAACGATCGTCTTTTAGAGGTGTGACAAAGTAAGCGGGTTAAGATAGTTGTAGCCTATATCGTTCAGAGCATGATATGATTTTTGTCCTTTTTTACAAGCTGTTATAATCCTATTTGAGAGTGTAAATTTGCTGTTGATAATAATGCCTAGGTGATTATAGTTGTCAGCACATAGAATTATTGTATCACCAAGTTTCCATACATAATCAAAATCCAGTTTGGAGTCTTTGGAGCGGACTTGTAAAGTGCACGATTTTTGGGCATTGAAAGAAAAACGTCACTTCCTGGAATATTCGTAAGAGACATCAAGCATGCGTTGTAACGCCGTCGGTGTTATTGCAATACACGCGATATCATCAGCAAGAGATGGACAGTTGCTGGTTATACTAAAAATACCAGCATTTGTACAGAACTTTTCCAGGTCAACAACAAGTTCATTAATATAAACAAGATATAAGTCGGTTGACAGAACTCCACCTTGTCGTACACCCTGTGACACGGGAAACCAGTCTGGCTGGGTATGATTGACAAAAATTGCACTGGTTGTGGTTGTATGACAGTCATTAATGATTGACCAAAGTTTTCCAGATATACAAATTTCGCGTAATTTGACTGTATCGAAAGCTTTTGAGATATCTAAAAAGGGTAAGAATGGTATATAGTTTCTTGCATATTGAAGGAAGCGGTTAAATACCCAAGATGCTTTTGAATACTTTGCTGTTGTCTGCAGGGGAAATGTCTGTCAATAGCAAATTCTGATATTCTTGAATTGATAACATTTTCAAAAACTTTAAGGAAACACGACAACAGGGCAATTGGTCTGTAGCTATTGCAAGACGTCTTAGGTTTTTTCCTTTCTTGTATAATGGTAATGGTACGATGAATCCATGTTTCTAGAATTTTTGGATTTTCCCGATATATACAATTGAATTAAAGAGTTTAACGGACACATATTCAAAAGGTCACTGCCAAAAATTAGATGTTCATAAGTAACAAGATCCGGTCCCGGAGCTTTGCGGCATTTCAGTTTGTTGAACACTGCTAATATGTTATTGGTTGATATTTGCCCACCAGGTAGTTCTTCATGCGATTAAATACATTCGGTTTCGGGATTCTGATTGATCGTTAAATGTTGCATTAAATGACAGACATATAAATGGGGGCGCACATAGTCCTTTATATACATATATAACACCAAGAATTTTAGTTTAGGTACAAATTAAGTATGTAATTTTATATTTCAATCGATTTATTCATCCAAAAATAATTTGTTTGAAAACTGATACTTATAGTTAATCATACATTAATGTGTTAAATAACTGTTAACAAAAAATGAATAAACCCTTTTGTCAAATGCATATTCAGTGTCTTATTCAAAAGTTTATAATATAGTATGTGTATTTGTAAATAAAACGTACTTTGCAAAGTCAAACAGTAATAAAATCATTGTACCACATATATGATTGGGCACGGTAAGGTATATATTATTTCTGATTGCATTCAACAAACTTTACAAAATACATTTTTTTATTATTCAAGGATAGTAAATGAATAAAACGTCTTTATTTAATATTGCTTGTTATGATGTAATGTATGATAAAAGTTATTTACTTTTTAAAATATTGCATGCGATTTAAAATTGAATGTTTTTTCTTTTTACTTAGAAAAAATGAAACTAAACTTATTTACAGAAACAAATAGGCCGTGCATTATAGAGTGTGTTAATGCGTTTAAAATAAAAGATAAATGAAAATTTTTATTTTTTTTTTACCAAGTTTGAATATGACTCATAACTTTTTTAAATGATTTACCAAATATTCAAAGATTAGATGTCAATTAATTTGTGTAACGAAGAGAATCACAATGATAAGGACATTTCACTTAAGTTCAAAATATTCTTAAAGCAATGTGAGCTGCAATTTTTATGATGAATTATTTTTTAACGAAAATATTATTTTCTACTTAAATGACAAAAATATAATTGTTTTTGAATTTCTTTTCGCCAAATTTTTGTGAAAAGGGCCGTGAAGGAGCCTTAATTAGAGCAAAATTGAATTATTGTCGCCCTGTACAAAAATTGATTTGCTATATGTTCCTTAGAAGAAATATCTTTCCTCTGACAAAAATTAATGATTTTTCCCAACCTTATATCTCATATAATTTTAAGTTACATGCAGACTTAGCATACTAGCAGGTTTTTAGAACAAAATAAAATTCTAAAAAGTACAGCTAATATTGCTTTAACTTAATTGTGTTCTAAGCTTGGTCTTCCTGAATTTAAAAGGGTTCGAAGGTCGTGGCCATTTTTAGACTTTTTTGATATCCTGTTTAATAAGGCCTCTATATAAATATATCAGAAAATACCCAAATTTAAAAGTTACAATTTATTGATTTTTTTTCTTTAGTAAATATAAGTTTAGTTAGGGTAAGAAATCATATCTTAAAATCTTAGGTAGATTTAATGGTTGACCACCGAGCTCCTTGACTCTCTTACACACTCAAGAGCATACATGTACCACTTTAAATAACAACAGAGACTTAGAGTAAAACATTTTAAAGTATTTCTTTTGAATGACCTAAAAAGCATCTGCAGAGACACCTACATGTAAGACATCTATTGTGAAGCTAATTTTTTCATAATTTGCGAAAAAAATGACTTGATTAGGTTGCTTGTTGTCTGGTGTAATAATTGTAACTGTAATTGCATTGCGATTTGAGCCATAAATATTTGATGAAGTTGTTTTGAGATGCAATTTCCTTAAATGCAGTACTTTATGGTGTGGCTGTCACCGTCATCTTCGAACTGAAAAGGAAACAGTATCTTGTATATTTACTTCCTTTTTACAACCATCACATTATTCAAGTGAAGATTATTGAAACGATTTGGTAGGACTGTCTCGATGTCCTATGTAGTGCATAATTCACTTACAAGAACTCATTAAATGATATTTGCGGTTTGCTTTAAAAGAAAAAAAACACTATTTTAATTTCATTTTTTTTAATTACTAGGAATGGGATAGTTAATAAAAGTATTTCTGGTTGAAAAAAAAGTACATCCAATTCACGGATGCTGTCATAATGATAAGTTTACAAATGATTTACTGTGTTAACATATAAGGAAAACAGATATTCTTGTTATAAATACTTTTCCTTGTCTCCCAAACTACAGGTACGTCTTTTGATAATTTTGATAATTATTTAAGAGTAAATATTAAAGAACTAAAAATATTTTTGAATGGGTGAAATGATTTTCTATGCAACTTTAATGCAACTAATTAATGAATTGCCTTCATTACCTTTTTATACCGTTGAAAGTGTAATTGGCGCAAAGGTAAGTCTGGTTATTACTAAACAAAATATGTCAATCTAAATGATTAAAGGTTGCTTTATAGCTTTTAAAAACGAAGGTCCTTTGAGCAGTGGCCAAGAATGCTCCAGTACACAGTCAACATGGTTTCCATTAAATCATCGATTTATACTGGTAAGTTCACGAACGAAGCTCTGCCATTAAAGCAACTAAAATGTAACCAACAGATCTTGACCGGACGGCATAAATATGCTATTCAGTCAACTTTTGGTTATTTTTCAGTCACATTGTTGTTAACTGAATGTAAAAGCATTATATTGTGGTTATTCATGCTGAAAAATGCTACATCCAGCTGTACACTATTTATTTGCTTCATAATATTGATATTTTCAAAATCATATGCATTTACTGATTTGTATATCAAATACAATGTATCTCATTATACCTATGTTGAGCAATAGTTTACAGGTATTCCTCGTTTAGGACCCATGCTTCAAACAAAATATCAAATGCAAAACATAAACATGGAGTCATATATTTTCTGGCTGACTGAAATAAAACATGTTATGAATTCCATGTTACCAAAGATATAAAAAGAATTTGCATATAGCTATAAGTGTTATGTTTTGAAATATGATTTTGATACGTTCTGTTTGTAAATCTTCAATGTTATTTACTAATATCTAATAGCAAATCGAAAAAAATAATACCCCCTCTTGAACATCTTAATTTTTAAATACAGTGTATCAAAATTGTTCACACCAAGTGCATTAACCCTCAAAACAGGTATATGAATCAGATATGTTTATTCTACAGAGAGTTATCTCTCTTATCAGAGAATTTTACTGTTTTTGTGGCTTCAATGTGAATAGAATCGACAGATAATATCAGTGAAAACTTATCATGACGAAGAACAATGCATAGCAATTGTCAAAATATGAAGGTCTTTTCCATTTTATTCTTTTTATTACGGATGTCAAATCCGTCTGTATTTTGTAACGAGTGAGTTACTCTCTTGCTTTTAATTTTATCATGATATAAATTAATGTGATATTACATGAAACAGTACAGTAAATGCTTCTTTGTAATACATTAAGAGTGGTCGCCTGATTTAATAGTCACGTGATATGTGTTGATGATTCTCCCGAATGGAAGTCTAAACAAATTTCAATATTACAAGGGCGTGCCCTTAATTGAATTAAAATTTTAAATGATAATTAATTTCTACGTTTTAATAGATCCTGAAAAGTGCTTCTGCTTTGTATAGAGTTCATCTTTATTAGAATAAATATCAAAGAAATGAGCTCAAGTTGCAATTTATATGACCTTAGCTTATATCAATTCATTCTATAGATTTCATTGAAGCAGCATCACTTTTTAATAAATTTAACATTACCTAAATTTATATCCAAAAGATCGAAACGATATATGCCCTTGTAAAAAGCGGATTTTGATAGGCTTCCCGATCTAAAAAAAAAAAAACATCAAACTTGTACATTAAACACTCAAGAAAAGAAATAATACACGCTCTCAAAAAAATTACATGCCAAATCAAAACAAGCATAGAAGATAAGGTTTAATGGTATAATAATAGTTTTATGACGATGCTCCGTTCATTTATAAAATGGATTTTCTAAATTTAAAAAAAATGATTGATCCGCCTCTTTCTACACATAATATGCGTCAAAATTTACAATGAATATGACGTCACATCAACAAGTACACCTCGATCAGTTTGTTGTTTATATTTATCGTTGTTAGACTTATTTGACTACAAAGTTGAAAACATAGGTAATTTTTAATGTGGTTTAATGTTTTCGTACATATAACAACCTGAAACTACTGTTTCTATTAGCATTTTGTGACTTGTTGTTTTGCATGATGTCCCAATTAACTTTCCCATACTTTCTGGTCGGCGCAACCACAAAGTAAATTTTGACAGTGCTGCGTGATGGACGACTCACCCAAATCATTCTCAACCCTAAAACTTACTCAATAAAAAATACTTTTTTTTAGTTTTTGGGCAATTTTAGGGTATTAACAGGTATATACGGCATGACTCTGTTCTAAATTAAAAAGGACGGCAGCCCAGTAGTGTCACATTTTGAAGAAAAAAAATGTGTACATTTTAAGAGGGCTGGATGGTCGTGTTCATTTCTAGACTGTATTGGTCTCTTTTTGAAGAAAAGCTTTGTATAAAGATATAGGAAAATATCAAATTTGAAAAGCTAAAACTCATTGAAGTTTTCTTAACTAAGTAACAATTTACAGCTTAAAAAATAATATCTTAACATTTAGGGCAGGTCTTATTTGTCTTGTTGTATTGATTTTACTCGTACGTACATGTAATTAACAGTTATGTGCTTTTTCATGAACGTTCGTCAAAATTTGAATAAAACCATAGTCTGCTTGGACACACCGAAGTTTGTTTGATGTTTACCCATATTTGCCTTTTAATACACATACTACAAGTTTATGAGCTTACCGAAGCCTTCACCTGTAAAAGGAAAAAACATATACATGGAAGTGTATACCAAATAGATAATAATAGTAGAGGAGATTAAACACTGTTTGCATACAAAGTTAATGTTGCAGAATATATGCGTCTAAAAGGTTTATTCTTAAAAGAAAAAAAAAGAAAATTAAAAAAACTAAATTTTACCTCACTCCTATCATTCCGTCTTCATCTCAATCTCTCCTTTTCCTATTAGCTCTCTTTGTGTTTCTCTTTCAATATTTTTAATAATGGCGTAATATGTAATATCTCACCACCATCAAGCTAGATAATTACAATCGTCCAACATGCACTACATAACACCGCTGTTGTAAACAACATAATAAAGTGATATTCACATTTGTTTCTCTTATTTCTTGAACTTAAATTAAAATATATACAATATACATTTTATGGCGATACAAACGACAAAATGAAAAAAAAGTATTACAGAGCAATCGTTGATCTTAACTATTTTTACGCATACTTTCTCGTTTATTCAGAAAACATTTGAAAATTTGATAATAAAATATTGTTTTCTTATATATACAGTGCCTTAATAAAATCCCCATTGTAAATGAACAGAGTTAATCAAACTTCGATCTTTGTACAACATTTTCAAATTGTGCCAATATTATTAAACTAGAACAGCTTCTTGATAGAAAAGGTTCCGCAGATTTCATATTCACGTCGTTTTTGTTTTCATTGTCGATGATAAACAATCATCTGTTTTACCCAATTCAAAATACACATTCTCAGTAGGCTGATCGTCTCCCTTCTCGCATTTTGATGCAGCTGTAACAATGACATCGCTTTCTTCTTATGGTCACATGAAATACGATTGAATTGGGGTTTTAAATGATTTATGTGAAGCAAACTTTTGTTAAAACAATTCGTTTTTCAGAGTACTTGTAAATTTAACAGATAAAATAATAAAAGTCGAAAAATAATTGTACCATTTTCCTCTTTGTTAACATGTTTTGTCTCCATCCTGTCGGCCTTTTTATCCTGGTATTCGCTATGGTAATTGGTACACTCCGGAACCAAGAGCTTCAAAATATTTTTATCAGAACAAAAATTGGAATATCATACAATCACTGTTTACGTGGGAAAATATTAAACAGAATCAAAAGATCTACAGCACAGTATAATAGAAAAAGCAAACAAATTAAACACAACATAAAACTTTGCGCTATTTGTGCTCACTATGTTAAGTCTTGGTAACGTACTGTAATTAAAGAGTAAGGAATCATTCTTTGAGTATTTTAAGAAGATCAAATGGGGTCAACTTAAATTATAAAAGCTAAAAGTTAGCAGTAAGTTTTATTTTATTTTGTCTGGTTATATATTATACTGAATACCTTTTCATTCTCAGAAGCTGCACTCAATTCAAAATAAACTGATTTACTATTGATATTATCTTCCTGAGCAGTATGCGTCATTATTTCGCATTCTTCTTTAGGTGAGTGGTTTATAGCACCAACAACACATAGACATTCCATCGTATTTTCCCGATTTTTTTCTATATTTCTGTTTTGTAAAGGACCCATGTATTCAACCTGAGCAGGGAAATTGGCGCCATCACTGTAACATTCTTTTTCCTGTCGATCACCTGAATTAACTTCCTTGTTGGCAATAGCAATACCATCCGTCTTTTTTGAATTACCCGAAAATAATAATTTTAACTACATTTTGTTCCACGTGCTGCACTTGTTCCTCTTTCTTTTGGTCTTCACTCTTAAAGCTATATTCACACATATCGACATGAGTGACTAAAGAAGGAGAAGCGCAGAATTCCGAATGAGTTGCATTTCTTAAACTTTCTTGGTGGTGGTGTTGAAAATCTTCTATTGGCTGTAAAATGGCAAGTAAAACTTGTGTTGGCGCAATTCAATCGTAAATTTTCATATTGTTTCAACAAAATAAGCAAGTCAAACTAATTCAATGATACAGTGTCGCTATTAATACTTTACAAGTAAATCCCTGTTCTATCCTTATCTATCCTTATCTATCATATCTAACTGTATTATTAATTCTGCGATTATTATTTGACATTATATTCGATGAAATTTAAAGTGAGGAATTAAAAATATCGAAACACTTCTGTGTAAAAAAAGGGGTTTTTTTTATTACAGTTTAATGTGTGCACCATTAAAATTGTTTTGGAGATTTTAAAGTAATTTATAAATTGGTATATTATTAACAGTCAAATTTGTGTAATCTAATATATATTATTTTTGTATTTTGGTTGATGTGGGCATGAAAGGATGGATAGTATATAATGTTAGATTAATAACTTTTTTCTAGGTACTATTAACCGTTTATGACAATATCCTATCTTATGTTATCTAATGTAAGGTTCAAAGATAGAGGCACTGTGACCATCAATAATGATGTTTATCCCAAAGTGCAATATTTTTTCTTGATTGAAATTTTTTTGCAGTGCAATGATTTAACACTGTGCCGGATAATTATGCCAGTGTCAAGGTGGCATTTTTGCACCCATCTAAGCTGCATATATCGAAAGATTCAATTATGCCACATGATAGATTATTGCTTAAATAGTTTACAATTACCTTTGTTATCATCGTAGCTCACCTGTCAGGTGAGATACTTACCTTATGATATATTACCTTATATGTATGAATTTTTCCAAAACTGCCTCTTAAGCGGATGCAAAAATGCCACCCTGGCACTGGCATAATTATCCGGCACAGTGTTATTATTTTGGGATTTTTTTTTACATATGTTGAACCTCCACATATTTCGTTTCATTTGACGTCAATTCGAAATATTTGGGGGGGGGGGGGGGGTTGTACTGATAAATAATGTTTAAAATCTAATCCTTGCGGCTGACCGCTTATAAATTTAGAAATCCTCATATCGTCTTTAGTAACAAAAATTAAACACCCTTAACGATCCAACGTTAAATATTCTTTCTGCTCTCGCAAAAATAACTTTTGCGTTATTTTCCAACGGTAAGTACATGCGCTATTATTGATTGTTCATGCTCAAAGAACATTGGTTACGACTAAAAACACAATCAAATTATGTGATACTGCGTTTTCTAAATAAATCCTGCATTAAAGTTAAAAACGTTGTAAAGTTTTAGTGTTCCCTACTTTTACTTAGTTGTGAACGTTTTGAATTAAAGTTTACACATTTCACTGGAATGCCTCAACAATATCCATCGAAAACATATTCTGACAACATAGAGGAAAATTAAAGACTCTTATCCAGTTATCAGTAATGAGACTGACATTAAGACACAAACTAGCTCCTTCTATCCGGATACAAGATAATAAATATAATTCATTTATATAATTGTGTACATTACATTTTAAGCTAAAAAATACGTTTGATTAAATTGGAAAGTTGCTTTATTTTGCCATTACACCTAACAATAAGCATCAATCATATTGATTAAAACGTCTACCTCATAACAGGTTGTTTTACTGTCCTCTGGAATTTCTGAGTATTCTGTGACATCACGTATAACCGTTGTAATGCTTTCCCTGTTGTATGTTCCACTTACCACTGATGAGGTTTTAGGCAGCAAATATTTCCTTTAATTGAGACAATTATGTGGATAGATGTATAAATATCCTGTTTTATCATAATGTTATTATTATCTGTCATCATCATGTTTGATACATCTAACACCATATACAAGACCATAACACAGAGTCATAAAAACGTCCCTCATATATGATCTAGAATAGAAGAGTTCTACTTTAACTAAACCACCACCAATCATGTTATTCTTTATTAATAAAAATGTAACTTCATTTTTCATTAATTGGGTCTAATAAAGTATCTACCAAACACTAACAACGTTTTCATTTAAAGTCAATCAACGTTTTTTTTACCCATAACCCATTTTTATCAAATTTTAACTTTTAGTCATAAATATTTGGCTATTCTTTATTTTACCTTTTAAACCAAATAAATGTTGCCAGGCTTCCAATTACAGTCCCTACTCCGACTCCGATTGCAAAAATCAGAAAATATAACCAAGTAGTATTTCCTGAAAGTAAATAATTTGCACAATTTCCGTGACTTCTTTACAAAATTGTCTTTCAAATCACAGTTATACATGTAACTTGAAATGTCAATGACTTTAAATTATCACCTTCTTCTAGTTTGATATGATCTTCCTTTAAAAAATTATCCATGGTAGTGGTATATTTCACCTGATTGTCAAAACTGTTATTTTCTGTGAATGTGACATCTGTTTGTGCTGTATCGCAGATTCTTTCATCGTAAATGAACTTGAATTTGCATATGGGATTCGTGAGCTTAAAAAATGAATCAGAATTTGTTCTGTCCTGGCCATGGGGTGTGTCGATAGATCGTCGATTACGTGTGTCAGGACACGTGCACGTAAATGCAGAGCATTTTTTCACTTTCTTTGTAACAACACAAAATGTTAATGAATTGGTATTATTTTTATCCAACACTGTGTATAATCTACAGTCCACACTGCTGATGCAAATGTTCATGGGATCTTTTAATCCTGTTTCTAAATCATCTTCAATGAAAAGATTAGTATACGGCAAGCAATATGATACAAATACATGTTAAGTACCAGTCCATATTAAATTCAGACAAAAGGTGATACATGTAGGTTCTCAGATTATGATGATATTTCACCTACTGGTTTTTTATGGTCCAAATATAGTGTATGTAAAATAAAAATTAAATTCATGAAACGTTACTATGGAAATCAGTTAAAGATAGTTCCCTTAGCAACGGAGCTGAATTTGCTCTATGGTTTTGGTATACTATCACCATTTCAGATGTTAAAATTTAATCTTTAAGAATCAATTTGATTAAACAAAATCTGATATCTTAAAGACATTATATTATATACTATAATCATCACCAAAATAGATTAAAAAGATAAAGGAATTTATTTCTACCGATCCTCAAAAGATAGGTCATTTTCAAATTTTGCTGAATCAGCGTTTTAAGCAGTTTTTAGTCAATTTTAATTTAGTAAAGCAAAAAAAGTCAGATAAATATGCATGGTAAGTATATTCAAAATGAATATATAGGAGATGAAATAATTATATCTACTTTTATTTCCATGGGCTCTTTCTTTTAAATGCCCGTTGCTAGGCAACAAAAAATGGTTGTTTTTATACTGAAAATACAAACAAATCCCTCTAAGAACACAATTTTTAGAAGTGTTACTGCATAAATCAGATAAATGTTATGAAAAGATTTTTTTTCTCCACCAATTATAATATTTGTAGGAAACAAGGTTGTGTTGTGTCCTTGACCCAAGGTCATGTGGACAAGTTCAAGGTCACTTAAATAAAAAGTGTCTGATCCATATATTTCTTTTGGAGTAACATGATGATTAGGAATTTCTATATCACACAAAAACTGTTGATGGCCCGAGATGTGACAAGACCTTGACTCAAGGTCATTTAGATAAGTTCAAGGTCACTTGAAGAAAAAGTGCATTATTTGTGTCCAGTGAATAGAAACTGGGGGAGTTTTCACTTCATACAATTTGTCAAAGATTGCAAAAGATCTGAATGTGTGTCATCATCTTGACCCAGGGTCATTTAGGCAAGTTCAAGGTCATTTGTTTTAAACTATGCATAATATTTTCTTAGGGAAATGTATCAATACTATGTCACAATACCTCTAATATCATGATATAATAGAATCGCGAAAATGTGAATTTTGCTAAATTGCCCTTTTTTCATTTTCTTTAACTACCAGTGGTTTGTCAGACTATTTACTGTCTGTTTTTTGACATTTGAACAATTTGTTTAACTTAGCACACCTGAGTAGACCAATAGGTAATTGATGTGCAGGTGATGGTAAGAATGTGATATCTGTTCAATACCTTACATTTGGGCGCTTTCAATCATGAGCCAAATATTAAAATTTTGAACACATCGATCACTAAATCATGCAGAGCAATTGTCTTACAAGATTTTCAGTTCATTTTTATATATTTCTTGAAATAATTTGCAATTAATGAGAAAAACTTATCTAATCCATTAGGCACAGTATTTTTTTTAATAACCTATGTACATTTTTTGTTTGACATGAATTTAATTATATTATTATACCTGTGATTGAGCTATTTAATCCTATTAAAGAAAATATGAAAAACAAATTAAATTGAGCTTCCATATTTAATTGTTCTTCAGGAGAATTTCAGCAAGTAGGAACTATGAGGATGATATTCATATGAAAATACATGGGGTTCAACATATCAGCATGGTTTTTGGTCAAAGTATGAATTATGTATTAATTTTACATGTACATTGTATTTAAATTACTACCCAGTGGTGTATTGCTCAACCGATGCAATTATTATCAGACAATAATTGTACTTATTATCGTACATAATATCTGAAGAGACTGTTCATGTAGATTATTCGTTGAAAATGGAGTTTTGCTCACCCCTCATCCCATTACACACAATCTTGTACATCAATTCAATTGAAATGATACCATGTTATCATAAAACAAGAATGAATTAACAGGGCTGGACGGTTGAGGTCATTGTAAGATAGTATTCACTGGTATTCTTAAAGGGCAGAGCTCTTTATAAAGCTATAAAAAAAATACTGACGTTCACCAGCTGAAATTTAATGATTTTCTTTAGCTTAGCACGTCATATCTAAAAATTAAAGGTTACTAAGAGCTGATGAGTAATGTGTTAACCACCCAGCTTTCTTTTAAAATCTACAGATATTGTCACAATAAAAACACTTTGCATAAGTTATATACATGTATGTATCAAACAATTTCAGTCCTTGTCACAAAATGAGTAATGTTTCTATCTCAGTCAATTATGTCCATCCTACTGAAATTCTGCAGCTGTTTCGGCCTTAGCAATGTTCAAAAGAACTGCATCCAAATCATCATCACTGATATCTGTGGAGGATGTTTTTTTCAATGCAGAAAGTCTTGAAAAAAAAGATGAGATTTGACCAACAGCCAGATATTGGTTTGCACTGAATCTTTTTTCTCCATTTTCATTTTTAGCAACTCTCATGTTTTTAGCGACAACTGATGGATGTACCTTTGCTCCACTACTTTCTCCTTGCAAGAATATATCACTAAGATATGATTTCAAGTCATCTGAGAATCTAGCACTTTTTCTCTCTTTTTTCAAAGCCCAACCCATATCAGACTGCACACACACTTGCTCAGTGACCCCTTCTCCGGTTTTAGAGTATTTCAGAGTATCTTCTGATAGTGTACAACATGCATCCATCCATCTCATTTTTATATCATCATAAGATGACCTTGCTTGGAGCTTGTAAGTGTGATTGCCAATTAAGCAATGGTTTTGCATGTCGCTGTATCTTGTGAAGATCTGGGTACATCCTGCTTCAGGACAATTAAAAGCATGATCATCTGAAGAATCAACAACATCATTGCTCTCTTTGGGGTTTTGAATGTGCCCAACTGATCCAGATTTCAAAACAAAATCAGATATAATTTCTAATTCTGCCAGGTCCTATAATTAAAACATGCAGTGGTTAGTCATGTATTTGAAAGATTTCCTTAATGTTTGAATTGCATTAATTAAAACTGTAAGAGTAGTTGAACTGGTTTGACTTCTAAAGCTTGATGTCATTATAAACATTTCAGTGTACTGTAATAAAACAATCTGTGTGCTTAGTGCTGCACATACATTGTTACACTTACATTGTTTTCATGTTCAATAGGCAACTGCTTGCCTATGCCAATATTGAAGGCCCTCCAAGTTGTTAGATGCTTTGGTTCAAACTTGACATTTGAAATCTTGGTTATGCCCTTTATTGGGCACTTAGCTGTAGAAGGAGGAAATCCCTGGAGCTTAACATGTGCTGCTTGACATCCAGTTGTTCCTTCATACAGGTCTATGGCAGACTTCATGTTGGCTGCTGTAAGGATGTTATATCCTGATGCGACAACTTTGCTAAACTTCCCTCTCATGTGGGCTATTTTAGCATCACAATAGGACTTCCCACTTTGGGCCTCACTGTAATCGTAGCGGTCTATGAACACTCCTGAAATGAATTATATATATATATAAATATATATATATAGTATTCATGGTAAAGAACGTAAACTTTTGACTGCATGATGCCTTGCTTCAATAAAGGTATCTCTCTCTCTCTCTCTCTCTCTCTCTCTTTCTGCCTGACTTACTCATAAAATTAATTCATCTACAAAGCATTTACTATACTTAATCCATTTGCTGTGTCAGTTATTAGGTTACCAATGCATATATATTTTTAATATATGACTTGGAGGATAAATAAAAATTATTTACCAGTGCGCCTACTGATGCCTGGTATGGCAAGCCATAGATTGCCGCAATGGTAGCACCCGGCATTATCACTCCGAATAAATGCCCTTGTTGTACTGGGAAGTTGCAGTTTCACATGATGAAGTGTGTCTTCCAAAAGACAGGCAACCGCTAACCAGTCTTGACGCACTCCATCCAACATGTGAGCGAATGTTCTATGCTAAAAAACAAAAAAACTTAACATGAGTTTGTAATGCATTAAAAGATTAAGTAGACCTAAAATTCTTTATATAACAATGTGTATTTTTATGCTGCATGCATGATTTCATAATGCATCACTACATTGTAAGTCATTTTATATTGATTTGCAAATGTACATTGTACATGACTTTTATTCAGATTGAACTGATTGTGTGTGCATGCTTATTAACCCATTGGCAAGGCTGCTTGGAAAGTAAAAATACAACTTATTGTCAAACAATATCATTTAATCCATCAAAAATTATGAGAGATCCTATAGCCATAGAATTACCACATTAAATTGTTCTCACTAATCTCACCTTTAAATTTGAGTTTTCATTCTTGTAAATGCACACAGACACGTGCCAATTTAAGCCCTTCTGGCCATACCAGTCGCTCTGTTTTTCTCTAAATGTAATTGGTAAGAATTTCATGGCCCAGTCCATAATAATAAGAATATCACCAGGCTGGAGATCTTTCAGTGTGTGTGTCCTAGCAGTATCCTGATTGATAGTTCTAATTATGTGGCTTTTCCATTGAAGAATCTTTGTTACCGCTGCATCAATATCCATAAACAATTCTTCTCTGGTGTTGGGGGAAAGATCTGTCAAATTAATCATTATTTTAAAATCAAACTTAATCGAAAAAAAATCAATATTTTTAGTATACACTCAGTGCCATGTTTCACTTTCAAATCTTATCAAATTGATAAGAATTATTCATTAATAGCAAATTACCTGCGAGATTGCTCAGGATTTCCTTCAAATTTAAAACTGCTTTTGGAAGTAATTGGCAGCGGTCGCAACCAACATTATGTTGGTGGTCAGTACATGCTTGCTGGAACTGAATGTCAAGCGGATCACTTAGAGCATGGTTAATGCAATGATCACTGCAGTGGTCAGTCTGCATTGAAAGAGAAAAAATAATTGATTTAATTAAATTACCTCAGTAAAGCAAGTCCATTATGAATAACAAAAATGGATCAAATCTGATATTATATTTTATTTAAAAAAGTCCCATTTAAACTTGCCACTTAATTTTACATTGATAAAGTGTAACAGTCATATTGAATATGACAGCAATAAAACATTTATTTTAATACATTGCAATTAAATACCTGTTTCAAATGCATTTTAAAATCTGTTTTCATATAAATTCTACTGGATGCCAAGGATTCTTTGCATTCCTTCAGTTCCATTAGCAATAATCCATCTGTTATGTACTTTTCCACATCTACAATACAGTACATAATGAAGTCATAATACATGTTGTAATGTAATTATATTACCGATAATCACCGTAAGAGTAGAGGATATGAATGTCTTTACTGTTTGAAACACGCTTTTGGTTATGAGAATTTGGTACAGATACATGTGCATTAATTTAGCATTCCCTTGATTGGTGACATTTCCATCACATACCGTAAGTGTAAAAAGTCAATATCAAAGAACTATGGTATAAATTCTACAGGGAGCTGAGGAGAATTTAGCAATTTAATCTATATACACGTATTGTCTTTCATGAAAAATAAACTTTACAAACCTGCAACTACTGATAGAAGCACATCATATGAGCTCTCTCCATCTGCTGTTATATTGTCCAGACCCTTCAGATTTGTGCGCCTTGAAGCAGGACAAACTTGAAGAATATGGAACAATGTAGACCTAGACAGAGGAATAAACTCTGTCTCCTCACAATATGCCAGATAGAGTTTGATCAAAGTTGAGTGCCAGACTGTTCTGACCACCTCTGGAATGGACACAATGCTGCCATCCTCTAGTCTCATCTCTTTAGTACCAACAGAGGAAACCTGTTTAATATAAGTTATATATACTAGTTAGGTCTTGCACTTTTTTGCTCTGCTACACATGTAATATCAATATTTAATTACACAATTTAAAGTATTATGAGTTCATGCATAAATGAAGTTGCAAAAATTACAATTGCACATGTGTTATTGTTTAATTACTGTAAACCAATTATTATCCCCATCATTTTTTTGGGAGGGGGGGAATGACCTCTTTAATCCCCGCAAACAAGTAGTCACATTTTTTTCACAGGCATGTTTGGCCGGTAACTGTATTCTAATAAGTATATATTAATAAAAGTTTAAACTTGTTTAAATGGTAACATACCACTTTATGCAATCATTGGAACTCAGGAATATTTATCACACAAGGATATAATACTTGGTTTATAGTACATTTATTTGATCATCGTTCATGATCTGAATTATTATAATTGAAATACATGAAATACATGTTATAATTATATTTTCATATTTTATTGAATAGCACTTAAGGAGTTCAATTAAAATGAATATATTAATTAATCATTTTGCCAATGGTTTTGGTTAGAGAGAATCATGGTTATTTTCGCAGACACAGAGAGCTGCCATACACAAAGTGAAATCATGAGTGAAACCTTAATTTGCATGACCTGATACAGATTTATCATTACATTGAGGTACATAATTGCAAAGAACTGCATGATACATACAAAACAATTAATAGATACCTGATGAAATGCTGGATTGAAGATAAAATCCAGTGCATGGTCCAATTTCATGAGATCAATTTTCTTATGAAATACTGGTTTCTGTTTAGGAACCTCAGCACCTGTAATAAATGGATTAAATGTAATTAACAAAGCTAATTCTCAACATGTTTTTACTCACAAGTTATTTGGGCACAAAATGAAGCAATCAAATTAAGGAATTAAAAAATCTAGAAATATTTATCATTATTCTAGCTAATAATGAATTACACTTATAATGTTCTTAAAGCACACATTGGCATGAATATAACACACACATTCAATACATGTGCAAGTCATAAAGTGATGAAAGTGAATTACTATACCTTCAGAATGTTCAACAGCATGTTTCCTTGCCTCATTTATAGCATGCATGGTGACTGAGGGAATGATCTGCTGAAGCTGTTTTTTTGTATGAGAGCAAGCAATCATGGACAACAGTCGTTTCTTAACAGCCTTGTCTGTGCTTTCACAGTACAGTTTAACAACAAGTTGATCAAGTTTGCTAGAGCTTGTTTCTTGCTGCTGCTCTGGCTCGTGAATGAGCTTTAACAATTCATTTCCCTGTCCTGGAGCTATACCTAAAATAAAAAAAAACTGTAAATATGGAGCACAAATATAATATATGAGAGACAAAGAGAAACAGTGAGACAAATATCGAGTCATTGTAAAATATAGATATACATGTACTACTACTAGTATGGATTTTATATATAAATGAATAAAATTTTTGGGAGAAAGAAAAAGAGACAAAGAAAGACAGATCTAAAGTCACCATAAGATAGAGAGATACTACTACTATTTCAGAGAGAGGTAAAGAGGTAGAGAGAGAGAGAGAGAGAGAGAGAGAGAGAGAGAGAGAGAATGAATGAATCTTGATTCACAGAGAGATAGGATATTATATGAATCAGTTAAAATAAATATGAGAAAGAGAATCTTGATTCACAGAGAGATAGGATATTATATAAATCAGTTCAAAGTTAAAATATATGAGAGAGAGAGAGAGAGAGAGAGAGAGAGAGAGTCTGAGCCAATAAGAGAAAGACAAACAGTCTGAGTCAGTGAGAGAGAGAGAGAGATAGTCCTATTAGAGAGTCTGCGAGAGAGAGAGAGATAGAGAGAGAGAGGGGGGAGAGAGAGAGTCTTAATAGAGCATTATATAACTAACTGTGTTACAAAAAAGAAATAAAACATACTCTCAAGAACTAAATTGACTGCTTCTGTGGCTTTTCTCTTAAGCAATCTTGTAGTGGAGGGCTTAAGGCTGTCCAGCCTCTGATGTACTTTGAATTTAAGTGGGCTCATCTTCCCATGTCCAAGCAAAGTTACAGCCTTATTGAAAATATCTAGAGTGTTGTTATTTTCTTCACTCCAAGATGAGGATTGTGATGATGGTTGAGAACCAAGAAGCTGTCAAAATTAAGAAAATCAGTTTTACAACCAAAAATCTATAACTAGAGCTATATTTTTACTACAACTACTGAATAAGTGTAATTTAGTCAACATTGTTAACAAATTTTAAACAGTTACATACATATATATTAACTTGATTTAAACTAACATCCATTTACCTGGTAGGTTTTATCATAAATATGTTGTTAGTACATGTCAAGTGAATATTGCCCAATAAAAATTAAACAAGTAATTTATGTAGTACATTTTATTCATATAATAAATTATCAGTGTTTTGATAGTAAAAGTTAATTAAATGATGAGTTGATTTTGCAATGCTTTATAAGTACACCACGACCAAAGTTGTAATCAGTTCAAGTATAGTCATCACAGATACTTACACCCACTGAATCTTCATCAGAAAATATCTCCAGGTGATCATCAGTTTTCCAAATTTCATCTTTTTCTTCCTGTATAAAAATAAAACTTTCAATTAAAATGCACAATTATTTTATCAATCAGGTTCTAATTAAAATCATGAAATACATAATCAAAAATAAGGAAAGCTGATTATCTTTATATGCATATTCTTGATTGTCATTGATTTAACCAAATTACACATACAGTGATATAGGATAAAATAAATCATCATTGATGATTTTAAAATAAAAATATCCATGTGTACCATATCTACATTAACTTCCTTAGTGTCCTCAATCTTTATTGGTGTCAATACATCTGGATGTGTACACTTTGGTGGTAACTGTAAAATATAATAATTTACAACTACATGGAGAACTTAATGTATCCAAACCAATTTAATCTTATTTAACCACATTCAAACTATAAATGAAATAATTGCATATATATATATATATATATATATATATATATATATATATATATATATATATATATATATATATATATATATATATATATATCCATTCCTCTTATATTACTGTGTCAACTTTTCATATCTTACTTCATTCTCAATCTTGTTCGAATTTTCCATCTCCTTGTACAATTCAAATCTACATCTCCGACAAATGCCTGGACAGTAAAAGAAGACTTTGAAGTTAATTTAATGGCAAGATTTGCTTATTAAATTAAAGGTTAAAAAAAATTTAAAAAGATATAAGTAAATATATTGAGAGCATATTACAGCATTTTCTGAAATAACAACAATATTTACATAACACTATACATCTGTAATTAATCTTAACACAATCTGCACAAATTAATCTTGAAAGCCCTTCATTTAATTTAGTGAAAACAATTTTTAAAATTAATATTTTATCTTGAACAGTGTTGAGAGTTTAAAAAAATAGACCCCCCTGGGGGATTTGATCCTGGTAATATTAAAAGACCATCACTTTTTTTTTAAAAATTGAGAGTGAGTTATCCTGAAACTAACCTGATCCAACAGGCACCAACTCTCCTTTGTGCTCAAGGATGAATCTAGACATTTGTGGTGTCACTGGCCGTTCCATCTTTCCATTGTGAGAATGGTCTGGATATGAACACTTCACACTGTGTCTTTTCCATTTTACACCGAGTTTTGCACGATGATTAGGGCATATATTAAAATTATTCAGAACAGGCGAAAATAATCCAATTCTGAGCAGAAGTAAATGTCCCTCAGATGGAATGCTGTCCTGTCCAAGTTTTAAAGACCTAAGATGCCCGCTTACATCTTTTGCACAGTCAGAAATTTGAACAAATTCCCTTTCAGATGGGAAAAACGCTGATAATCCGCATGTGATGTTCGAAAATGCAGAAAAACTGCATTTGTTTTTAAATGCATAATTTGGATGACAGTCGTCTGCCATTTTTAATGGACGGAATCTTGTTTCTAATTCAGAAGAGTTCCACAAAGGGAGATAGTCTTAAGGATTAAACTCCTATTGTTTAGACAGTTGTAAAAATCTTTTAGTAATAGAGCCCACGGAATTTTAATATGAAATCGATAGTTTATCATTTAAATGAATATATTACACACATATCTTGTTAGCATGTATCTGGTCTTTGTAAAAAATTAAACCCAAAGCTACTATGTATGCTATAGAAATAATAGGCATTGCAGAAAAAAGTCAGCATACTTTAAAATGCTCTCTTTACTAAACCACTTAAGCAAATTCCTTGAAATTTTAAACATATCATTTTTTTAATAAAGTCCAACCCAAATTACACTGTAAAAGTTTATTTCATGATATACCATGTATCACATTTTTTAAAGTTTGTCTGGTTTTTATATGGACTGGTACTTAAGATGATAATTCTGATTTGAAACCAACCTCTTTCCAAAGCCAAAGCATTTTGCAATTAGAAGAGGCTACATTCAAACAGGTTCTTTACAAACCTTGATTTTCTACATCTAGAAATCCTTTTAGAATGTCTGGTAGTTTCTTTAATGATGCTCTGTAATAGAATATTATGATAGCTATTTTGATTTTATAGTTAATAAATAATTATTTTAATAGGTTTCTGTGTATTTTAACATGACATTGTGACTGTTCGCCAGTTGTTTTAGTGGATTACACACCGATAAAACTAATTAAGTTGTTATCACTTTCTCATAATTATGATTATGTATATCATACCCAACAGATTCATTTATTTTAAAACCAAAATCTTTTTTCCAGTGATGGGTACAAATAGGTCCAGCTGACACGGTTTTGGTTGATGTCGGCAGCAGATCACTTAGAACTAAAACTAAAACCACATTTTGTTTTGTTTTTGCATTAATTAACTAAACAATGCATACTGCTATGCTAGTGTATCCAGTTATCAGTAATGAGACTGACATTAAGACACAAACTAGCTCCTTCTATCCGGATACAAGATAATAAATATAATTCATTTATATAATTGTGTACATTACATTTTAAGCTAAAAAATACGTTTGATTAAATTGGAAAGTTGCTTTATTTTGCCATTACACCTAACAATAAGCATCAATCATATTGATTAAAACGTCTACCTCATAACAGGTTGTTTTACTGTCCTCTGGAATTTCTGAGTATTCTGTGACATCACGTATAACCGTTGTAATGTTTTCCCTGTTGTATGTTCCACTTACCACTGATGAGGTTTTAGGCAGCAAATATTTCCTTTAATTGAGACAATTATGTGGATAGATGTATAAATATCCTGTTTTATCATAATGTTATTATTATCTGTCATCATCATGTTTGATACATCTAACACCATATACAAGACCATAACACAGAGTCATAAAAACGTCCCTCATATATGATCTAGAATAGAAGAGTTCTACTTTAACTAAACCACCACCAATCATGTTATTCTTTATTAATAAAAATGTAACTTCATTTTTCATTAATTGGGTCTAATAAAGTATCTACCAAACACTAACAACGTTTTCATTTAAAGTCAATCAACGTTTTTTTTACCCATAACCCATTTTTATCAAATTTTAACTTTTAGTCATAAATATTTGGCTATTCTTTATTTTACCTTTTAAACCAAATAAATGTTGCCAGGCTTCCAATTACAGTCCCTACTCCGACTCCGATTGCAAAAATCAGAAAATATAACCAAGTAGTATTTCCTGAAAGTAAATAATTTGCACAATTTCCGTGACTTCTTTACAAAATTGTCTTTCAAATCACAGTTATACATGTAACTTGAAATGTCAATGACTTTAAATTATCACCTTCTTATAGTTTGATATGATCTTCCTTTAAAAAATTATCCATGGTAGTGGTATATTTCACCTGATTGTCAAAACTGTTATTTTCTGTGAATGTGACATCTGTTTGTGCTGTATCGCAGATTCTTTCATCGTAAATGAACTTGAATTTGCATATGGGATTCGTGAGCTTAAAAAATGAATCAGAATTTGTTCTGTCCTGGCCATGGGGTGTGTCGATAGATCGTCGATTACGTGTGTCAGGACACGTGCACGTAAATGCAGAGCATTTTTTCACTTTCTTTGTAACAACACAAAAGGTTAATGAATTGGTATTATTTTTATCCAACACTGTGTATAATCTACAGTCCACACTGCTGATGCAAATGTTCATGGGATCTTTTAATCCTGTTTCTAAATCATCTTCAATGAAAAGATTAGTATACGGCAAGCAGTATGATACAAATACATGATAAGATGATAATTCTGATTTGAAACCAACCCTCTCCAAAGCCAAAGCATTTTGCAATTAGAAGAGGCTACATTCAAACAGGTTCTTTACAAACCTTGATTTTCTACATCTAGAAATCCTTTTAGAATGTCTGGTAGTTTCTTTAATGATGCTCTGTAATAGAATATTATGATAGCTATTTTGATTTTATAGTTAATAAATAATTATTTTAATAGGTTTCTGTGTATTTTAACATGACATTGTGACTGTTCGCCAGTTGTTTTAGTGGATTACACACCGATAAAACTAATTAAGTTGTTATCACTTTCTCATAATTATGATTATGTATATCATACCCAACAGATTCATTTATTTTAAAACCAAAATCTTTTTTCCAGTGATGGGTACAAATAGGTCCAGCTGACACGGTTTTGGTTGATGTCGGCAGCAGATCACTTAGAACTAAAACTAAAACCACATTTTGTTTTGTTTTTGCATTAATTAACTAAACAATGCATACTGCTATGCTAGTGTATCCAGTTATCAGTAATGAGACTGACATTAAGACACAAACTAGCTCCTTCTATCCGGATACAAGATAATAAATATAATTCATTTATATAATTGTGTACATTACATTTTAAGCTAAAAAATACGTTTGATTAAATTGGAAAGTTGCTTTATTTTGCCATTACACCTAACAATAAGCATCAATCATATTGATTAAAACGTCTACCTCATAACAGGTTGTTTTACTGTCCTCTGGAATTTCTGAGTATTCTGTGACATCACGTATAACCGTTGTAATGTTTTCCCTGTTGTATGTTCCACTTACCACTGATGAGGTTTTAGGCAGCAAATATTTCCTTTAATTGAGACAATTATGTGGATAGATGTATAAATATCCTGTTTTATCATAATGTTATTATTATCTGTCATCATCATGTTTGATACATCTAACACCATATACAAGACCATAACACAGAGTCATAAAAACGTCCCTCATATATGATCTAGAATAGAAGAGTTCTACTTTAACTAAACCACCACCAATCATGTTATTCTTTATTAATAAAAATGTAACTTCATTTTTCATTAATTGGGTCTAATAAAGTATCTACCAAACACTAACAACGTTTTCATTTAAAGTCAATCAACGTTTTTTTTACCCATAACCCATTTTTATCAAATTTTAACTTTTAGTCATAAATATTTGGCTATTCTTTATTTTACCTTTTAAACCAAATAAATGTTGCCAGGCTTCCAATTACAGTCCCTACTCCGACTCCGATTGCAAAAATCAGAAAATATAACCAAGTAGTATTTCCTGAAAGTAAATAATTTGCACAATTTCCGTGACTTCTTTACAAAATTGTCTTTCAAATCACAGTTATACATGTAACTTGAAATGTCAATGACTTTAAATTATCACCTTCTTATAGTTTGATATGATCTTCCTTTAAAAAATTATCCATGGTAGTGGTATATTTCACCTGATTGTCAAAACTGTTATTTTCTGTGAATGTGACATCTGTTTGTGCTGTATCGCAGATTCTTTCATCGTAAATGAACTTGAATTTGCATATGGGATTCGTGAGCTTAAAAAATGAATCAGAATTTGTTCTGTCCTGGCCATGGGGTGTGTCGATAGATCGTCGATTACGTGTGTCAGGACACGTGCACGTAAATGCAGAGCATTTTTTCACTTTCTTTGTAACAACACAAAAGGTTAATGAATTGGTATTATTTTTATCCAACACTGTGTATAATCTACAGTCCACACTGCTGATGCAAATGTTTATGGGAACTTTTAAGTCTGTTTCTAAATCATCTTCAATGAAAAGATTAGTATACGACAAGCAGTATGATACAAATACATGTTAAGACGATAATTCTGATTTGAAACCAACCTCTTTCCAAAGCCAAAGCATTTTGCAATTAGAAGAGGCTACATTCAAACAGGTTCTTTACAAACCTTGATTTTCTACATCTAGAAATCCTTTTAGAATGTCTGGTAGTTTCTTTAATGATGCTCTGTAATAGAATATTATGATAGCTATTTTGATTTTATAGTTAATAAATAATTATTTTAATAGGTTTCTGTGTATTTTAACATGACATTGTGACTGTTCGCCAGTTGTTTTAGTGGATTACACACCGATAAAACTAATTAAGTTGTTATCACTTTCTCATAATTATGATCATGTATATCATACCCAACAGATTCATTTATTTTAAAACCAAAATCTTTTTTCCAGTGATGGGTACAAATAGGTCCAGCTGACACGGTTTTGGTTGATGTTGGCAGCAGATCACTTAGAACTAAAACTAAAACCACATTTTGTTTTGTTTTTGCATTAATTAACTAAACAATGCATACTGCTATGCTAGTGTATCACAAAGATAAATGCGTTACTGGCCCTTGACATCATTATTTGATTAGCAATAACGTAAAAAGAACAGTCCTTATCAGTTATGTTAAAAACAGTATTGTTCTATTCAGGTAATTGCTATTATATAAAATGTAAAAAAAAAATATGTAAAGTCAGTGAATAGGAATTGTCTTACATATGTATTACAAGTCATTGTTTTTAATAAAAGGTTGGTTTTCATCTTATCAAAAAGTTGACTCCATAATCTGCATTTTGTTAATCAGAATTGTTTACAGTTAAGTTTCTTATCATTAAAATTGCAGATACATGTAGTGCAAAGTTCGTATCTACTATAAATTATAATAAACTGAATAAAAATCACGAGTTTTTCATAAATTTTCTTTCATATTCAGTGCCATAGTGACAGCGTGTACGCTGACTTTCAATTTCAAACCCTTTTAAATCACGTGTTAAACATACCACAAGCATCTTAATATTGATATTGAAATTTTAAAACGTGTAATGACTAAATTCCAGATTTCTTTACAAAAACAGATACTATATAAATTGATATAAAAAAAAACCAACATTACCAGTTATGAAAATAAATTTTTTGGCGGCACACATTTTGTAAACAAGCGTCATTTAATTCCTTGTACCAGAGGTACACAAAAATCATTCAACTAATATGATGTATATACGTATCACAAGTGACTGTATCACAAGGACAAAAGCTGTACGTAAACACGTGGGAAATCCCTCCTACGGCGGAAGAAACACTCATTAATTAATTCAAACTTTATTTCCCTTATATAAGGATTATTTCAGAACGTACAATTATACATACATGCAACACATATACCGGTATTTACAAGACAAGTATTTACATAAGACATAAGTATTTACATATATACAAAAACAAACAAAACAAAAAAAAGGTGGGGAGGTCCTACAGGGGGATGTGCACAAACACAGGTTATGCTGCTAACATTTCGTTAGGTTTAGCTTTGAGGGTCCGATTGTAGCGTTCAGCAGTGCCTCGGATGTAACGAAAGTTAAATATACGAACTGCACGTAGGTCTTTTCTGACAACCATGTGAAATATTTCCCACCTAGAAGAAAGAAGAATATATCATCCTTAGTCATGGCACACAGGTCCGCGGAGAGGTGAATATCGAAGGAGTTGCTTATCTGATCCCACCAGTATGTACGTAAGTCATACGTAGAAGGACAACAACAAGCAAAATTTTGAAACATGTCTACAATCACGGTGTCGCATAGTCTGCAGATAAAGGGAGTCTGTTCCGGAGGGCAAGCTATAAGCTTGCAGATAAATTTCGTATGAGTTGGACGGAATGGACCAGATGAAACTTGGGTTTTGGTTTTGGATGATTGATTTGAAACGGTAAAAATCATTGTCATTTATCATTCTAATATTACGGTTTGTTTAGTGTAGCTTAAATACAGCAGATTTCACTTTCTTTTTCCAAGTCTGCTTCGGTGGAAATGACCAATCATGGGGCCACGTTTGTTGGTATTCAGTACTGTAAGTTGACAAATTATTGATGACATCAGGAATAATTCCTCGTTGTTTATTAGAAATGTTCTCCAGGAATGAAAATAAACGTGTTGAGAATATCTTCTTTGAAAGAGAATGGTGATCCATCAGACAGAGTCGGCCTAGAAATAAGAGTTTGCGGATATCTATTTCCGATTTGATAGGTAGAACGTTGAAACACTTTCACAGATATCGGATCTTGTTTTGGTCGGAAAGTGTTGTGCATTTTTGCAAACAAAATGATGTTGAATATCGTGATAATTCATAACCGTAGAGGCCTGTGGGAAAACGATCGTCTTATAGAGGTGTGGCAAAGTAAGCGGTTAAGATAGTTGAAGCCTATATTGTTGAGAACATAATATGATTTTTGTCCTTTTCTACAAGCTGTTATTATCCTATCTGAGAGTGTAAGTTTGTTGTTGATAATAATGCTTAGGTGATTATAGCTGTCAGCACATGGAATTATTGTATCACCAAGTTTCCATATATAATCAAAATCCAGTATGGAGCGTTTGGAGCGGACTTGTAAAAAGCACGATTTTTTGGGCATTAAAGGAAAAACGCCACTTTCTGGAATATTTGTAAGAGACATTAAGCATGCGTTGTAACGCCGTTGGTGTTCTTGCAATGCACGCGATATCATCAGCAAGCGATGGGCAGTTGCCGGTTATACTAAAAATACCAGTATTTGTACAGCACTTTTCCAAGTTAACAACAAGTTCATTAATATACACAAGACATACGTAGGTTGACAGAACTCCACCTTATCGTACACCTTGTGACACGGGAAACCAGTCTGATTGGGTTTGATTGGTTGTGTTTGTATGAGAGTCATTGATGATTGACCAAAGTTTTCCAGATATACTCATTTCGCGTAATTTGATAAGGAGGTCATGCCTCCAGACTGTATCGAAACCTTTTGAGATATCTAAAAAGCATAAGTAAATATTGCTGCCCTGTTCAACGTTATGGTATATAGTTTTTTGCATATTGAAGAAGGCGGTTAAACACCCAAGATGCTTTTGAAAACCTTGCTGTTGTCCGCAGGGGAAATGTCTGTCAATAACGATTTAAAATTTTATAGGATTCCTTAATTATTGGTATGCAAATAACTGAACTAATGTGGCAGAACAGATTCATTTCTTTTTATTTCAAATGTATATATTCGGACGGATGTATGGATTTTTTTCTATTTTCGTTTTGTGTAGTATATTCTTCTATATTATTTATCTGAATGTCTGTTGTGCACTTATGGTTACCTTTAGTCATTCCCTAATTTATTATCCATTAAATTTGATTCCAACCGTTCAAACTAAGTAAATTGAGCAGTGCTACACTTTCAACACTGATGGTCAAACCAAGCTTTATTCAGATAAGCTACATATTGTGGTATGTTAATATTATATTTACTAAAGAATTTCTTTACTGTCGTGATAGTGACAGGGGTATTTGTTTTAATTGCAAAGTTTATACTTATATTATAAATTGTTACAAAACACGTTTTTATCCTATAAATGAAAACTACAGTAACGGTTGCTTATTGTCAAAATATTAAAGAAACTAAACATACGAAACTTACATGTAAATTGTATTACATTGTATTTAATGTCTATTGTTCTTTTTTTGTGTATATGTCAATAAATTAAAACGTTTAATAAATCTGTAGAATGAAGCAGTTGCCTTTGAATTTCCTTTCTGCTTGGTTACACCAATATTAAGCAAATTTATATACAACATGTATGTAACACCAAGAATGTTAGTTTAGGTACAAATTAAGTATGTAATTCTATATTTTAATCGATTTATAATCCAAAAATAATTTATTTGAAAAATGATGCTTATAGTGTATCATACATTAATGTGTTAAATAACTGTTAACAAAGAATGAATACACCCTATTGTCAAATGCATATTCAGTGTCTTATACAAAAGTTTGTATTAGTATGTGTATTTGTAAGTTAAACGTACCTTACAAATTCAAACAGTTATAAAACCATTGTACCATATATATGATAGGACAGGGTAAGGTATATATTATTTCTGATCGCATACAACAAACTTTACAAAATACGCTTTTTAATTATTCAAGGATAGTAAATGAATAAAAAGTCTTTATTTGATAATGCTTGTAATGATGTAATGTATGATAAAAATGATTTACTTCTTTAAATATTATATTTGTTACAATTTGAACATTACATGCGCTTTGAAATTCAATGTTCTTTCTTTTTATTTAGAAAAAGTGAAACTAAACACATTTTCAGAAAGAAAAATAAAGGCCGTGCATTTTAGAGTGTGTTAACCTGTTTGAAATAAAAGATAAATGAAAATTATCTTTTACAATATTTGTTTTTGAACAAGTTTGAAAATGAATCATAACGTTTTTTAATAAGAAAGATATTCCGGAAAAAGCAACAAATTAATAACTAACAACATCTTCAATTTACCAAATATTCAAAGATTAGATAGCAATTAATTTGTTTAATGAAGTGAATCACAATGATAAGGACATTTCACTTAAGTTCAATTAGAGCGAAATTATTGTCGCCCTGTACAAAAATTGATTTGCTATATGTTCCTTAGAAGAAATATCTTTCCTCTGACAAAATTTAATGACTTTTCTCAACCTTATTTGTCCTTAAAGTTTAAGTTACATACAGACTTAGCATACTAGCAGGTTTTTAAAACAAAATTAAATTTAAAAAAACAGCTCATATTGCTTTAACTTAATTGTCTTCTAAGCTTGGTGTTCCTGAATTTAAGAAGACTCGATGGTCGTGCCCATGTTTAAACTGTATTGATATCCTGTTTAATAAGGGCTCTACATAAATATATCATGAAACACCCAAATTTAAAAGTTACAATTGATTGATTTTTTTTTAGTTTATATAAGTTTAGTTAAGGTAAGAAATCGTATCTTAAAATCTTAGGTAGATCTGATGGTTGACCACCGATTTCCTTAACTCTCTCTTACACACTCAAGGGCATACCGCTTTAAATAACAACAGAGACTAAGAGTACTAGTAAAACATTTTTAAAGTATTATTTTGGAATGACCTAAAAAGCTAATCTTTTCTTAATTTGACTATTAGGCTATGACTATTAGGTTGCTTTTTGTCTGGTGTAATAATTGTAACTGTAATTGCATTGCGATTTGAGCCATAAATATCTGATGAAGTTGTTTTGAGATGCAGTTTCCTTAAATGCAGTACTTTATGGTGTGGCTGTCACCGTCATCTTAGAGCTGAAAAGGAAACAGTATCTTGTATATTTACTTCCTTTTTACAACCATCACATTATTCAAGTGAAGATTATTTGAACGATTTGGTAGGACTGTCTCGATGTCCTATGTAGTGAATATTTCACTTACAAGAACTCATTGAATAATATTTGCGGTTTGCTTTAAAAGAAAAAAAAACACTATTTTAAATTCATTTTTTTAATTACTAGGAATGGGATAGTCAATGAAAGTATTTCTGGTTGAAAAAAAATACATCCAATTCACGGATGCTGTCATAATGATAAGTTTACAAATGATTTACTGTGTTAACAAATAAGGAAAACATTCAAATATTCTTGTTATAAATACGTTTCCTTGTCTCCCAAACTGCGTCTTTTGACTGTTTTGATAATTATTAAAGGGTAAATATTCAAGAAATAAAAATATTTTTGAATGGGTGAAATGATTTTCTATGCAACTTTTATGCAACTAATTAATGAGTTACCTTCATTCCTTTTTTACCGTTGAAAGTGTAATTCGCACAAAGGTAAGTCATGTTATTACTAAACAAAATATGTCAATGTAAATGTGAAAAGGTTGCTTCATTGCTTTTATAAACAATGTCCTTTGAGTAGTGGCCAAGAACGATCCAGTACACAGTCAACATAGTTTCCATTCAATCATCGATTTTTACTGGTAATTCACAGGATGAAGTTCTGCCATTAAGGCAACTGAAATGTAACCAACAGATCTTGACAGGACAGCAAAGCTTTGCCATTCAGTCAGATATTAGTTATGTCCCAGTCACACTGTTGTTAACCGAATAGAAAAGCATTATATTGTGGTTATGCATGCTGAAAAGTGTTACATCGAGCTGTACAGTCACTATTTCTTTGCTTCATAATATTGATATTTCAAAATCATTTAGTAATACTGATTTGTATATCAAATACAATGTATCTCATCATACTTATGTAGAGCAATATGTTTCGAAATATGATTTTGATACGTTTTGTTTGTAAATCTTTAATGTTATTTACAAATATTTAATAGGAAATCGAAAAAATTACCATCACCTCTTGAACATTTAAATTTATAAATACAGGGTATCAAAATTGTTCACATCAAGTACATTAACCCTTTAAACAGGTATATGATTGAAATATGTTTATTCTACAGAGAGTTATCTTTCTTATCAGAGAATATCACTGTCTTTGTGGCTTCGAAGTGAATAAAATGGACAGATAATATTTGATATCAGTGAAAACCTATCATAACGAACAATGATTAGTAATTGTCAACATATGAAGGTCTTTTCTATTTTATACTTTTTATTACGGATGTCAGATTCGTCTGTAATTTGTAACGAGTAAGTTACTCTCTTGCTTTTTGAATGCTGGACAACTCACCCAAAAACTTTTCAACCCTAAGACAACTTGGCAGCAGTATAAAGCAGCCCGCCCCAAATATCATAATTTACATGTATATAACATATATATTGCACATTAGACTTGCATATTTTGATACCTTTTCGATTGTTTTAAATAATAATAATAATGTATTTAAGTATTTAGACTCCTAATATTTTTGTTAACAAAAGCAAAAATGGAATTAATTTTCCCTTCAGTTGTTTGTAGCACTTTTCATATGCGTGTACTTTATATAAATCATATCATATGTACATTTATTAATACATCCGGATGATCCTTTTCTTTTTTTCATTTTAGTAAATTTCCTGACTTTGAATAGTAAAACATTCTCTTATTATCATCGCTTTGAAGCAGATTGCAGATTGGATACGCCAATAAATCATCAGCTTAATTCATGAAAGCCAAGGAGGTTACATACGCTTATTAGTCACTACCTTGATTCAAAATTGTCCATAAATATGTCCTTCTGATTAATTTCAGCTTAGATTTCATTATAATAATGATTTTATTTTAGTAATTAACAATATCACAAGAGTATCATAACGTGACAATTTGGTCGTTGATTCAATAGTTACATCGTTAAACTCTTAATAACTGTAGGGCAATTTATAAGTAAAAACAATTCAGGTGATTTACTAAGAGTCCTGTCCCTAAATCATCAGTATTTTTTTAAAGGTTAATTTGCCTTAATCACATATTTCACGAAAAAAGATCCAGTCATTTCAATAAAGGCAAAGATAAATATATAAATTAAATCTGTTATGGATAGTTTTGTGAATCTAAGAAATATTAAATAAAAACATCAAAATAAGAATATAAACCTTTTTTAAGAACAATCATAAAACATTGTGGAAAAAAAGATTATTTGGGGCGAATTGACTTTAGTGGGATCAAGTAGTCATGAAGTGGGGGCGAGTTGTCTATGGTTGTACTTGGGGCAATTTTCCTTGTTCTTCGTTCCGGGGGGGGGGGGATTTGTCCTAATCTTTTCCATTTTGATCGAGAACTTAGTCAAAATGTAATAATTTTCTTAAAGGGACTTGGACACGATTTGAGATCAAAAATTTTATTTTTATTTTTATGTATATGGTTTGCTGGTGCATTTTAAATGATTGACCAAATTATTGAATGTTAAAGTCAATTACAAGCGAGATAGAGAGGTAAAAATTGATTGTTATGTAAACAAAGATTGAGTGTTACATGTATAGTTGCTTACAAAAAATGTAATGTAGAGAATTATCATTACCTAGACAAAATGACATGTAAAAAACAATTGAAACTAATTCAATATCTTTATAAATACTAATATCAACAAAAGAAAAATAAATTTGATTGAAACTTACACCAATACAATACATATTCAAAAAATGACAATATTCGAGCCTTTTTAACAAAACAAAGAATTATGAACTCTGTATCATGCTTATATCTTGATATTTGATTTTTCAAATTTTGACATAGCATTATAAACTTCTATATTTATCAGTATAAACATTAAAAATGGGGAAAATGGGAAAATAAAATTTGAAAATTTTAGGTGAAATCGTGTCCAAGTCCCTATAGAGCTTTTGCTTAAAATTTGTATTTGTTGTCCTGTACACATTTTATGACACTTTCGAGAGTTTACACTCACGCACGTGTTGCTTTGAAATAAATATCATAAAATCTGGATTGGGGTTGGTCATAAACATAGTGTTTCATAATATATTTTGCTTATTTTTCTTTAAGTATTTAATTCACCTGCACTCAATGCTTAATTTTTGTTCGTTTGGTCCCTTTTTTGTTTCCGAAATTTTGCTCTTTATGTTTTAAATTGCTGTGCTTTTAATGAATAACCAATGTTGACAGTTTTTATAAAATTACCCTGTTGGAATATTTTTTCTGCAGCTGCAAATAGGGGTTTCAAAACACAGAATTATTCTTATATGATATATTAATAAGTACATCAACAATACACAAGCTATTCATAGTTTTATAGTTCATCGGTTGACTTTACTACAATAAATGATACAAAGCCTTTCAAATCATACCGTATTTATCATGTCAAAGATGCGTGTTTAAATGTTATGGTACATTTTTATCACAGATCTAAAAGGCATACCAAAAAAATCAACAAAAGAGGAATAGAAAAAAATCTGAAATTGGTTGAAACATAAAAGTGAAAGTTTGTAATTTTTTTACCATCATGTAGTAACAACAATACATTTATTTTGTAAGTATGCCACGACAGCCTTCAAGTCTGTTCAGTCAAGCACAATAAGATGTTTCTATTCACAATGTCTCTTTAAAATAAAACACAGTATACAATTTATTCAATAGTTAAACAGAAATGTGAAAATGGTTTTTTTTTTCAAATATCTTAGATAATATACATATACAGATACTATATTACGTTGACACGGACATAACAATGTCTATAAATGGTAAAGAAATTACGATATCACGGAACTAGCAGTTGACGGAATTAAAAAAGATTGATTGATCGGACCAGGAACAATTTATACCACATATTTCAACATATATATTCACAAAATGAAGAAAAGCTTAGTCTTTGTAACGAAAATCACAACATGGCAATTACAGCTCGTAATACAAAAAAAAATAACCCCTTTCTGTATATAAACAATAATTTCATGGAGTTGAAGGAATTACATTTTTCAACAAAGGTGTTACGAAGCAAAAATGCCATAATGCATCATGTGTATTAACCCTTAGTTACAGCACACACCTAAAATGTGGGAACAAATATAAATTAAAATATTAGCATTATTATAATTATTACGGTAAGTAGCATCTTATGAAGCCCGTTCTTTTATTCAGTACACTTGTCATTTCCCTTATTTCTTGATTCCTTATATTTTCAAGTTGTTATTCTCAACATTTTAAAAGTAAATGAAAAATCAGGAAATGAACCGTCAGCCAAGGTTTTCTTAGATCATACACAAAGCAAAAAAGAGTATACTTATGTTATGCTATACCGATATAAGAGCAGTACATGCACGTTCCGATAGTGTTTTTGTTCGAGGGTAGTTTTTTGGGGTTTTTTGAAAAAACAATTGCCCCTTTAGACATTAGTGAAAAAAAAGTAAAGGCTCTGCTAGATGTAGTTTTGTAACATTCAGTTATAGTTCAGAGCACTGCATTATAACTGCAGTAATTGTAGAAAATTTGTGTTCCGCAATGGAAAAATGGTTTAGGTTTTCGATTTATTAACAATCTGGCCTTAATTTGTTGAAAAGTAAACCTTTTAAATTTTATATTGTTTCACTTGAACATTGGAACGTGCCAACGGTTGGCTATTAGCATCAATAAACTTAAATCCAACATTAATTAAAACGACGCAATTAAAAAAAAAAAGTCAAATCACGAGAGGATTTTATAAATTATCTCCTCGTTCCTTATAATAATCTAATAAGTGGATTATAAAGCTTATTTAATCATTACGATGTAATCGAATGTGATTTCAATATTTATTATCATTGTGTCTTAAATTGATGATTTACTGCAAACATACATTTCCCAAGAGTTAAACTGAAAAATAATAAACATGATATTTAGCAAACATCTATGTCCAGCACTGTTAGCATAATGTGTTTTTGTTATGACGTCATTTTTTACGGGTTTTGTTTTTATTTCCGTATTGTTTCAAAAGATTAGCTTATTGGTATTGTTCAATAAATAGTCACATTTAAGGGGCGACCAAAACATCCCCGACTATTTTAAACGAATTGTGTACTTGCAAACTATAGACACATTGGAATGATATTGCCAAGAATGTAGAATTTATAACATAAGGTCAATGGGTTTTAGGGAATGATTTAAAATGTACGCGACTGTGGGCGACAAATGTGACAGAGACACTTACTGCCTCTGCTGGGGGTTTGAACCAGGATCCTTTGGCACACCAGTCCAGCACTCTACAGATCGAGCTAAAGGGTTAACCCACTAGGCAGAGTTAGTAGGAATGTAATATACCTGACTCTACTACATGTATATAAGATAAGTTTTTTTCAGCGTAAATGCATGCCTTATGCAATGAACAAAAACTTTACTTTAAACAAGCAATTAACGTGGTAAGAGAATCTTGTTAGGGGTTAATAAGGTTAATCAATGATGAGAATAGTTGATGTTTTCAATGCATTATAAGTATGTTCAATACATTATTTACATTAGGTATACATTCAATGGTAAATATAGGTTACATATAAAACGCATAACATGTTATAAATGTATTATGCAAGTTAAACAAGATGAAATCTTTCTACTTTATTGTTCATTAATGGCTTAGAAATCAACTTTACACTAATTATTATTACATGGTGAAGAATTTGAGCAAAAAATTGGAAACTAAAATTGTGATCATGTATGATTATTTTAATCTCTTTCAATCTGTTGAAAAAAAAAGTAATAATAACAAGGATATTTTGATCGCTTAAAAGTTGGGTCGATCTTATATACTTTTTCATTGAAAATAGTTTTAAATTAGAAAAATGAAAACTAACAAATTGAGCTTATCTAAAAAAAAAAACTATGGAAAAATACGGGGTATTTAGAAACGAGAAATTTGATTTTCCCATGCGGATGTTTAATGGATTTTAATTTAAATAAAAGCATGAGTCGAATCTTCCTCTACCTCTATCAATCGTCACGAAAATACCGATATCTTATAAAAGGATTTTGTTCATTTTTTTAAGTAGTTTTATAACAGAATTTATATTACTTCGTTTATGCACTCATAGCTTAAAAATACAAAAAAAAGTATGCTGGATGGAATTTTTAAAGAAAGGAATTATTCAAATATTTACTATTATCTGTTGGCTAAAATATATTGTTACAGAAATATATTTAAATCAGTTTGTACAAGATTGGTTAAATAGAATAAAGGATTCTTCGTGATGCCTGCATAAGTCTTAAAATGAATATATCTAAACAGAATTCCAAACAATTTGTTAAATATTTCTACAAAATTACCACAAACTTTCAATTGACATAAGAAGTTCGAATAACTAAAAAAATGTTTTAAATATTTCTATGTGATAAATATTCATTGGGCGATAAATCCCAATTCAAAAGGAATGTCAAACGTGATGTTACTATTGTATAAATAATTTGGTATGAAATGTTTAATCCATCCAATGATTATACTTATAAATTCAAGAGTCCCATGTGCATCACAGATAATCATCGCACAGCTTGTCAATACTTCTAAAATCATTATCATTCTAAAGAGTTGTTTGATTACTCTTCCTTACGTGACCTTTATTTTGTCATTTGTGAATATTGTTTTGTACCTCATGTATCATTCACATGGTTTTAGATAAACACATTTTACTAAACAGTACCTTAGTAAACAAAGTAATATGCACGAACATAAACTTATTTTATAGGACATAAATTACATAAGAAAAAATCCAGTTTATCGACATACATGTACATACATTGATTTTAACACAAATGTCCAAATAACGAAATTTGTATTTTGCACAAGTTAAAGAGAAACCGCTTAATTAGCATTGGCGATTAACTTGAAAAAATATTATGTGAACATGTAACCATAATTGAAGTGGATGAATCTAGCAGTGTTAGCTCTTTGCAAAAGGAAGTGTCTATATCCGGAAAGTACTTGCAATTACCTAATAACCAACTCTCCATATGTTTGAGTACCATCACTATGTCACTTTTGATATAAAGTCTGAATATTCTACGTCCTAGTTTGTGTCTCTGTCCTGTAGGATTCATTAGTTAAAGCTGATGAGCTGCAAACTTAAAAAACTCTTCTATTTATAAAGACCTGTTGAGTCCCGGTTATTTGACATCAGGAAAATTTAGGAAAATTTAGTCAGCTCAAAATACACCCTCTCATTGTCTTGTCCGTCCACTTTCTTGCATTCTGACTCCTCTGTCGATATAAATTAGTTTTCAATCAAAAGACAAAAATTAAATTAATAACAGAAGATGAGGATTCAATTTTTATATATAAAAAAAAAATTGTAATTTTCAGATGTCGAGAAAAATATTTCAAAATGCGTATCTAAAAACAAGAAATGAAGTGGTACCGTTCTTTTCCGTGTTTTGCAGTTTGCTGTTTTCGGACTCATCTTTACAACTGGTAAATTCGGGAACCATAGACTGAAAAATGGTGATTTTTTATATTGGAGTTATTAAACAGTATATGTTATACCTGCTACATTTTTTTGGTGAAAATGACATCTTATTTGTTGTTTTTTTTAATTCTATAAAACTAAACTAACAAATTTGATTTTTGTATCTTCTAAGATAACTAGTTTTAAGATGATCACCCATTGTTTTTTATCTTTTAAAGACCGCTTTCACGTAGATTCTTTAACTTATCTAATATCAATCTAATTTCAAATACATATCATATATTTTAGAAACTTTTGATGCTAACTATGTGTTGATTATGCCGAGGTCTTTTTCATTCTAGCCACGTATATATGTAGAGCGCAAACTCGATAAAATGCACGGAGCAACGTCAGACGCAACCGTTCTTTAAGGAAAATTCAAGGCCCTTCTATTTAACGTGCTGATCTGATCGACAATTGAACAATTCATATACTTCTGCTTTTAATCAACAGTTCAACAAAGTTCCCAATGAAGATTTGAATAACACACAGACGAAGGTCAGGAAATTTTTTCTTAATGAATATATTTTGAATATATTTTCTTTAATACCCGCATAAAATATCACAGAAACTAATAAAATACCTTTTTATTCTCATCTGCACTCAAAACGAAGTACATAGAATTGCTGTTGAGATTGTCCAGCTGTTCAGTATGTGTTTCCGTTGTTTTGTTTTCTTTGTTTTTAGTAGTTATGTCCACGTCCCCTATGTTTTCTCGAAAATCTATACATATGTCATGATTTTTTGTGACATCAATCATATTGGAGGGAATTAAATAAGTATCCTGTTTAATTCCACTGTTGACATAACATTCTTTTTCTTGTTGAAAATCAGACTCATCTGAGCTCCTCAAAGGAGCTAAACCTGGATTTTCAACTAGTCCCCTGCCGTGTGTATGTACCTTATTATCTTTGTCATCCTTCTCAAAGTTGTGTTCACACGTATCGGGAGGAAAGACAAGAGATGGAGATGCGTGGAATTTTTCACGAGTTACATGTTTAGGACTGTCTAAATATTGGTGGAATTCATTCTTTTGCTTCAAAATCATTAAAGTAAAATTTATCTTTGTACGGGTTCAAAAGTAAAAATCATCTGTAAAATTTAAATTAACAACTTTGATTGACTTTTAAAACTTTATATTTCTTGGAAATCAGGCAATGAAAATTAAACAAAATTGAGAAGACCAGTGACTGTATAGAGCGCTGTTTATAAAAAATAAAACCACAAGAAAGTAACTTATTCTGTATACTTTATAATACAATTTATAAGAAAAGCGTACCTCCAAATCTGGTATTTCTGAGTATTCAGTGACTTCATGGAGATACAGCTTATCATCTTCAGGTTTTCCGCTTTTGTATATCCCATTAACCACTGACATTATTTTCGGCAAAGTCGATTTTCTATAATATGAAAACATACAGACAGATAGCATGCCATTTTGTCCTATCAAAAACTAAAGTGTCCTCTTCTGTTACACACAAAAAATGCAACATTGTGTCCTAAAACAAACCTTTCCATATCCCTTATAAGTATTCATAATGTAGATATGTATAAATTATGTGCGTTTTTTTTTTGGGGGGGGGGGGGGTTGAGATTGCAATTAATATACAATTTAATTAACATACATCTGCCCTTGACAAATATCAGTATATGCGCGTCGTTTAGCTGGTATTAGAACTAATACAAGTTTTGGTATGAAAAAAACATAATGTATTAATTAGTAGTACAATTGAAGATTTTATTACAAGTGCAGTTTTTTACTTCAGTTGAAGGAGTTTCAGATGCTTTAAAATGCTTACATTTCATTGATTTCATCATGGGATTAAAAAATGATGTGCAATCATGAGCAAATAATTGATTAAAACTGAAAACAGTCAACCATTACGTAAAAGTAAATAATTGCTTTATCAGAAGTTTTGCATCTTTATCAAAACTTAACAATCCATTCATTTTTTACCTCTGTCATGCATGATTATTTATTGGTAACGTAAGTGATTTACCATTTATTTACTTTTGCAAAAGGAATGAAATACAATCTAGAGTGTATTACACACGTTTGTCCTATTTAAATAGTGTAAACTTTTGTAAACTCAAATCATAGTAGGAATGTCAATGAACTTAAAAATGTTGTTTATTGGTTTATTTTTACTCGGCCTCACAAATAAATTGATTTATCATATATGCAACATTTTTGATACGTTTTAAAGCACTTTTTCACTGCAAACTTCTTATACAGGCAATAAAAAGCAAATTAAAATTACTACTTTCAAACTGAGGTAAAAAAAAAAAAAAAGGTCGATTAAAAATTTTCCTGATGTTTTACAAAATTTAGATATGCCTTTTACAATGTATGTTCCTGTCATATATATGTGCTAGATATCGAAAAAAGCATTACCTGTCTCATAATTTCATGAAAGCATGTGAATGAAAAGAAAAGTTTAAAATGCAAATTTTGAAATATGTACTCCTCAGCAGTCTCAGAACCATGCAATATCATGGAAGAGCTGGGCAGATTTTGTTTTTATGACAATAATTTACACCTTAGTGTATAGATTAGTCATAGGAACGACCATTTCTTTTGCTAAAATTTTGCTTCAACTGATATTGCATGAAAGTTGAGGACATGTTTGATTATTCAGATTCATTTATTCTGTAGTACCATGTTACAGGTAAGAGAATATTTAAGTTTAGTTATAGTTATGTTACCATAGAAACACTCTTAAACTATACATTTGCCGATGAAAAAACTTTGATAACTTAAAAATTTACAATATTTTGTATGCGAGTATCGTAAACTGTAAGCTGAAATTGCTACAATCTCTTACAATTTATACAACTTAGCTAAAATTCACCGTTTTCTTTCTCCCTTTTTTTTGCTTTTGTTTCCATTGCAACTGGTCCTCATAGAAACCGTGTCAGGTTGTATTGAAACTATATTCACCGAAGGCTATCAAAATTCGAAATATGAAGAAAACTGGGGACAATACGCATCCACAAAATTTAGAAACTTTCTTTATGTACACTATCTGGGGATACTTGCTTACTAATATCCCAAGTTGTTTTATTGCAGATTTTCAAAAGATTCAGGTTCGCTAGTAATTCTGCTTACCTCTTGAACCAAAGAAAAGTTGCAAAACCTCCCAATACAGCCCCTATGCAGAGTCCGATGAAAAATCCATGTATCAACTTGATATCATCTGAAAGGAAGAATTTCAATTATCATGAACGTCTTTCATAAACAAAATTTATAATTCAAATCAAATAAAATTGTGTATACCTGAAACATGTTGTTTATTTTCCTCCTCATAACTTGTCAATTTATTTTTCTTTGATCCGGATCCAATGGTAGTGTTTTCTTTGAGAATTACAGACATGTCATCTTTTGGATTCGTACAATTTCTTCGATTTTTGTCGAATATAGTATTCGTGGAATTAATTTTGAAACTACACGTGAATTTTTTTATGTTTAGTACTGATATGGGATTTTCCGTTATCAGATGGGATGGGATTTCACGTCGAGTACGGTTGGTTGGACACGTACAGGTGGAGACAAAACAAAATTCCACTTCACTCACAATTACACAAAGGTTCATTGAGTTTGTATTTTTCTTGTCCAACACGATTCGAAGTCGACAGTCTGGACTTTGTTTACATGTGTCAAGATTCAACTTGATGATTTTTTCATCATCTTAAAAATAATTGCTGTAATTAGTTTCAAATTGCAACAACAGAAATCGATGACAAATAAAGTAGATTGTATAAATATGTATCAATCCAATACAGTTGAGAGAGAGAGAGAGAGAGAGAGAGAGAGAGAGAGAGAGAGAGAGAGAGAGAGAGAGAGTGTGTGTGTATTTTGAATAAAAAGGCATGTCTTGTGAACTAACCTGAAGGATAGTTTGATATAAAACCTTTTATTATTTTTGGCAAGTATTCTAGGGACTCTCTGCAAACAGACATATAAATAATTGTACATATTATCATAAAAATAGATCGTCAATATCACATAAAAATGTTCCACCTATTAAGATATTTTCTTTAAATTTCAAAGCAGAACTAATAAATATGCTTTATCACGAATAAATAATATTTCAATTTGAAATCTTTTTCAAGCATTATGTTTTGAAACCACACCTAACAGAGCCGTTAGTTTGTAGACCGAAATCTGTTTTCATGGGGTTGTAACATTTTTTTTCATTTGGTGTGATCTCACTTGAAACTGACAAGGACAGCTCGCTTTTGGCTAAAACTGAAAAGAAATATTCTTAATGAGGCATGATATCAAACGATTTCAATATTCCATAAGTATTCTGTATGTCAAAGGATAGCAAAGGATTTCAATATTCCAGAAAGCATTTTATATGTTGAAAAAGAATCCTTTTATATAAGATGTAAGTGTTCGAATTAAAACAGTGCCAAAATGGTAGTAATCTTATGAACTAGTTTTGTGCATTTTTTTTATGAAGAATGGAGAGGAGAAAGTTTATTCTAGTCGTAAGAACAAATGCATAATCTTGGTAATGGCATAAATATCGAGATTGAATTTAGAACAAGTATTCAATCATTCAAAAGAAGGAAAATTAAGATCACCTAGCAAAATGTAACGGAGCCGAATAAATTAAGTCTTTTAGAGGACAAAGAACTCTTCCCCTAGAGGCCAGTGTGTGATGAGTGTGTCTTTATTAAATGCCCTAGATGCTAGAGGAATGATTTTAATCATGATAACAATCTTATTAATTTTAAAGCCAACCTAATTGGAAAACATTGAAAATCTCATTTATTTGATGTTTTTTATCTATGAAATATACTTTAATCTTTTCTAGTATCATATTTTCCAATCAACACTTTTCAAAACATCATAATGACAAACTCCGAAAAAATGGCTTATGTCTTAAAATAAAAAATAAACATGCTATGAAAATAATAGGTATCAAAATATCACATTACCAATCATGCAGATCAATGTTTTAACGGAAATCATCTTCAATACTTTCTCATACCAATCTTCGGAGCTTCACAATGCTTCATGAACTTAGAACATTTATGTTAACAAGCGCGCTGAATCACAAACACAACTGCGGTGCGAACATAAGCATTACCCGGAAATTACACACCTACATTTTAGAACACATTTGGAATATCGTTTTAATGTTACATTTGTTTGATACATTAACAATAGCAATAAAGTTTTAGCAAACCTTGATCGAAGCCGTATAATTATTAACATAATGGGAAGTACTTTCTTTTTTTGTTTGAGAGCAGTTTCCTTATATATAATTTTTTTTTAAATGCGAAAATAAAAACAAAACATTTCCTGTTGAACAAGTTTAATAAAGAAAAATTCTATCTTTTATATCAAATGTGATAAAATAAAGCGTACAAAAACAAATCAACTAAGCAAAATAGGATTGAAGTATAGACATATTTTTAATGTGTAAACGATGTAAACATTGTTTTAAATACAGGTAAACTACAGTTGATAGCATTTCTGAAAAGTTAAAAGATTAAAATGATGTTTGCAAACCTTAAATTATGCAAGTCCTTAATGTAAAGCTCAGACATCAAAATACACTCATAACTACACGTAAACGCAGATGAACAGTATATAGCAGAAATAAAATTATAAATCTGAATGACTTAATTTTGCATACATTGGTAAATTACAATTCTGAGCTAAACATACTTCGTAGAGTTCAGGAGGGTGTATGTAAGCTTAAATTATGCGAGTTCTCCATGTAACGCTTACCCACTTACACACATAACTACACATAAACGCGCATTGCCATGAAGAACGATAGAACAGAAATAAACTAATAAATCTGAATAACTTAATTTTGCATATAATGGTAAATGTGAGAGGGGATGAAAAATGACAGCATAAAGTAACACTCGGCATCGTTGTTAAAGAGAAAAAGTGTGAGCCATGAACTTGTAACTTGTAATAAATCAAATTGTATTTGGATTCCAACCTCTAGAATTACATCATTTTGAAGTGGTTGTTACAGCTGACAACACGTTAGAGTGAGACCAGTTTATCATTAAAACTATTATTTCCTCTTTATTAATGATGGCTATTTTAGAAGAAGTTGGTTTAATATGAAAGTTAATTCATTAGCATTTTTGGTCATGGCTTATTTGATCAAATCTGAACATGCATTTTTAATTTATATTCGAGTTTCCTTAATCAGATATATGAAGGATTGGATTTCTCCACGATAAGGGTTGTGTGAACACGTACATGTACAAGTAGAGAAAAAAAGAAAATTTTCACTTCATTCACAAGACAAAGGGTCGTTAAGTTTCCATTTTTCTTGTCCAACACAATTTAAGTCAACAGTCTGGACTTTGCAAAAAATTAAGATACATTCATTGTCGAGAAATAAAGTACACATATGTATCAGTATAATAAAGTTTACCTCTAGAGAGAGATGTGGAATTGTTTGAATAAAAAGTTATGCTTTTTAACTGACCTGAAAGATACTTAAATCGAAGACCTTTTACGATTTTTGATCAGCTCTATAAGGGCTATCTGCAGAAAAAAATTATAATTCATGACACATATTTATTAATATATATTCATTATCATATGAAGGTGTTTTACCGATTAAAATATCATTATATGTTAGAATATAGTCATAGCAGTTCGTACTAATGCATTTGTATTATATCAAGAATAAAGAATCCTTAAGTTTGATCGTTTTTGTTTGAAATCCCACCTAATACTACCGCTATTTGAAGACCGTATTCCGTTTTCTTGGGGTAGACACAAATATATTCATCTGATATGATCTTTTTGGATTTGTTTGATAAATAAACTAGGATCTAAGCAATTAAGTTTCAGCAACACTTGATCGAGGCCTTATCATTTTTAACATAATGGCGTGCTATATTACATTTGATGGCTGTTTTCCGTTTAGATAAATTGAAATTAAATTTATGAATGTAAACTAAACCTGTTTACAATGTAGTTGGTCTTTTATATTGTTTCTTAAGAAGTTTAAGTAGAAGCGCTAAATTTTGTTTACTTTGTTTTTACCCATGTACAATGTAATTTATTTCAGTTTAAAACTTTGAAATAAAACCATGCATGTTCGGATTGTTTTGGATTCACATAAAAATAAATTTTTGTCTATAAACTTTTAACAGCTGTTGTTACGCAAAATTGGTTAGTTTTTTTAGCTTTGCGTCTTCAAACTTATTCTCCGCAGATGATTATCCCCGTATTGCCGGTACTACAGCTTTCTGTCTGGTTGTATGTTTTCATGACACTGGATTTTGTCTATTGTTTTTGTAGTACAGTCCTGTGGTTACCTCGATACAAGCTGGTAAAGTTGAGGCCCACGAATTTGTGTTTACCAGTCCCATGTTTTAACAATTAATCAAACATTCTTGATTAAAGTAATAGGTGTACACAGCAAGAGTTTCCAATGGATGCATTTCATGCATTGTAATATTTTTGTCATCCAGTTGCAATCGATTGTTTTATTTCGGAAACTTGATTCGGTGACCATGTTTTTTCTAATATTGACTCGTCCTCGCAGAACTTCAACATTTGTCTGTATTTTGAAGGGTCTTCTGGAATTAGTAGTTACATGAGAACATAAAAATAGTCAATATTTCATCAAAATGAAAAAAATAAATAAAGAGTAGATTATATTTCTAGATAAATAGAATTGATTATTTAAAGCAAGTTTTACTGTATGGTTAATAAGGCAGTAATCGAAAGCTAACATATTAAATACCTGAAATGGAGAACTCCTTAGTGTGGAATATATTTAAATTATAAACGGCATGTATTCTGCTTTAATTACAAACGTCTTACTTTAGTTGCCCGCCCAGTTTAAGGCTTTTTCCGGTTTCACTCTTTGTTTGACCATGGGACGGGGTCATCTTTCCTTGCTTAGAAACATGAAGGACGTGTTCCATTTTCTGCCTAATGTCCACTTGAAAATGAACCAATCAAGCATCTAATCTTAATGTATTTATTCATATTGACCATTATTATCACCTATCTTCATAACATTACCTTGATCACATTTTTCATAGTTGTTTGCATGAGAACAATCACTTAATGTCATTATAAGCATGCAATTGAAGAAGAAAAGAATTGGCAAAAAAATGCACTTTCATTTCAAAGCAGGTATACGGTATATTGTGAGGGTTGGAATTAATTAATACCATTACAATCACCATCATTTCAAAAGAAAAAAGTGTCTCACTACCGATGATTTAAGTCGACATGTATTTATTTGCGTTATTAATAGCCAATCCAATAAATAAATTATATCTACACAAAAGATTTTTAACAACGCGTGTTATATTTTTCTTTATAACTCCCTATTCCGTGTAGATTGTTTCTGGCTATTTTCTCGCGCGAACAGGTAAACATGTCTTATAAGTAAAATGAATAATAAAACATTCTGGTAATTCAAACAATAATTTCACTAATTATTTTACTCTGTTTTCTTGGTCGAAGCACTGCTACTTTGACGGAACTTGTCTAGTGATCTTTGCTCTTAAACATTACGTCATAATGTCTGGACTGAGCACGCAATTATTACCGCGTAATGAATAAATAGATAGGCAAACCCAACTGTGCACTTATCCAATGAATCTGAAAGTAAAATTATGATAATTGTATTGGCTTTGCCCTCCAAACAGCCACACTGTAAAACAGGAAGGGCCCTCCAAACGGCAACACTGTTAAACATTAATGTTTATACATGTATACTGGTGCGTTTAATATTCTATTTTTATTCTTTTTTTATCACGATAATGCATCCGTTCGGTAAATCACGCCTTTATTCGTCATTATGAATCGTACGTTCCTGTGCGTATTTAATTCAAATTAATGCTGCGCTCGACTTCAGTCGTAACGTCGTTAAACAATATCACCAATTGTAGCATCGTAGTTTGTGAGAAGAATTTTTAGGAGACGTATTCTATTTTGACAATTTTGCGATGGTTTCCCTTTTAAAAAATGTTTGGTCTTTTTTTACCGATTAAGTATCCTCTTAAAAGAATACATTGAACACCCATTGCAAAACATTTGGAAACGTGACGTCATGTTTGGTTAAATTTGGCTCAGTGGTTCCAGGAAATAAGTCAAAGTGTAAAGTTAACTGACAGATAGTATAATAGACGGACAAAAGACGAAAAATAGGTAATAAAAAAAGATCACTTTAACCTTCGATTCGGATGAATTAATTAATCTGCTTACCTCTTGAGAAAAAAGAGTTGCAAAACTTAAAAGCCCCAATGCCGAGACTGATGAAAAATCCATGTACCATATTTTACTCACCAAAAGGAATGAATTGTAATTTGCAACACTGGAAATGTCTTCTACATGTTTAACAGGCGAACCGACCACAATTTACAGGAAAAAAAATATTATTACATCACACAAAACAACAAGTCGACAAAAATAAAAATGAAGTAATTTGCTATTCAAAACTGCATAAAAGAATAATACTATTTTAAAAATTACCATTAATCTGTAAACTGCTAATCTGTATTCAAAAAAATCCAACACCCATTGCAATACAATTTGGCAACGAGACGTCATATGGTTAATTTTGACGCATCTTAGTTGTAGAGAGTGGCGGATAAAGCAATTTCTCAACACGGAAATTTATAAAAACACTAAACTATTACATCCTATTATCATGCTTGTTTTATTTCAAAATGTAAGTATTTTTTCAACAACGTGTTTAATTATTTCCAGAGGTACAATGTACACGTTCGACGTGTTTGACATTGAGACGCCAGTCTAAATCCACCTTTTACAAGAAAGACAGTTAAGGTTTACGTTTACTTAGAATGGAAAAAAATTCCACTGATGATAATGAAAAACCATCTATTGTGTGTTAAAGACCTATCATGGTAGTGTTATTTTTCACTTTCAAAAAGTAGGTCAATGACCTACTTTTTGAGATAATATCTATTGAATATTTTTTTAAAATTTAAGAAAAGTCCCCCAAAACTTCACACTGTGACTGAGATTTTCTTAATTGTGTAAATAATACAAATTGCTAAACTCTTTTGAAAATGATCTACAGTTTATGAATGGTAGTGACACGTAACAGACACAAAGCATTAAGTTTTCATTCACAATTTGTTTTTTTTTTTCAAATTCCTACCCTTTTTGATTCAATTTTACAAAAAACTGTATGATGATAATACTAAAACATTTATAGCATCAAACTAGGTATATGGATCTTACTCTGCAGGCATAAAAGTTATATGAGATCAATGATCAACATTTTGAGATATGATGTCTTTTTATCGTTTTTAAGCATTTTTCAATATTTTTGTTGTGGGTGCCATTCGAATATCTAAACAACAAAGTGAGATAAAAACAAAATAAAAAATGCAAAATAATTATGACTAACAAATAAATCTTAACTTCGAATATTACATTACTATCAAAAATATCTAAGTGAAAAACAATAACTGAAAATTTTAGTCCGAATTTCCTCTGTTTTGCTTAAAGTCCAACTTTGTTTGAGCATAATTCCATGTTATATTAAAAATATCAAATGGTTTGTCAATAATAATTCATTTCATAAATAATTGTAGTGTTTAGAACAAAATTTACTAATGACATTGAACTTTAAAACAATCTGAATTAAAGTACTCAAACCCCGAGTAAATAACGTCTTAAGGGGGCATGGTCACGATTTTAGTCAAATTCTATTTTTGCCGTTTTTATCATTCATAGTGCTTTAGGAATGCATTTCTAGTGATCAAGTGAAATTTGAGAGCCAGTTGTAGAGTTATGATCAAAATACAGGACTCACAATTTCTTGTCATGTAAACTAGGCTTGTGCCCTGTTTTTGTTTACACAGGTTCAATATACCAGTCAAAAATCGTTTTTAAGTTGATTTGTCCGTCTGCTTATTCATTTTCAGCACGAATATGCAGTTCCCAACGTTTCACACATTCATTTAAAGGTCTACAACTGGAATTTTTACTTCAGCATTTAAAACGTAAACAAAAGCTTTGTTTACATAGCAAAAATTTGTAAGCTCTGAAACTCGCTTATAACTCAACGAATGGCGCTAAACTTTCAAATGACTATTGAAAATGCCTTAGTGAAGCACTGTAAACATTAGGATTGGGGAAATAATTTTTGACCAAAATCGTGACCATGCCCCTTTAAGAAATCATTTTCAGCTTTTAAATATTTATTCAGGAATATTTAAGTTATGTAAAAAGTGCAGCTGATTTGAATGTAATAATAAGAATAATCCAATTATTACGTTAAATTATTTAGCGAAGCTCCTTTTTTGTGATATATTTTATACAAAATTAATTAAATACATAGCAGCAAAAATTTTCAACATATAATCTAATGTTAAATACTATACAAATAGGATCTAATTATCATTTCAAATTTAACATCAAATAAAGGTACGCCCTTGTAATATTGAAATATGTGTATTCTTGGCCTTCATACAGGAGAAATATCAACACATCAATTACCAAAAATTTAAGGGACCACGATGAGTGTAATTCAGAGTGGCATTTACTATCCTCTTTCATTTAATATAAAATTGAAATAATAGTAAATTACTTAATATAAATATTGGGGGGTTTTTATAATAGATGTATCGTTTTACATGTACAAACGTCTCAATCCAGTTGATATTTGCAGAGTTTACCTTAACAGTGCTGCGTTATTATTAACCCCTTTGATTAAAACTAAATAAATCAATATAGTTGAAGCTAAAGATGTGTACCTCAAACATATGTGTTATTTGTTTTTTTGAATTGTTATTGTTATTCCTCTTACCGGATTTAAAGGTAGCATTTTCTTTGAGATTTTCCGACATTTCATCTTTTTGATTTGTACAATTTCTTCGATTTTTGTCAGATATAGTTTTCGTGGAATCAATTTTGAAACTACACGTGGGTTTTTTGATGTTTGGTCCTGATATGGGATTTTCCGTAATCAGATGGGGTGAGATTTCTCGTCGAGTACGGTTGGTTGGACACGTACAGGTGGAAACAAAACAAATTTCCACTTCACTCACAATTACACAAAGGGTCATTGAGTTTGTATCTATCTTGTCCAACACGATTTAAAATCGACAGTCTGGACTTTGTTTACATTTGACAAGATACAGCTTGATGATTTCTTCTTCATCTTAAAAATAATTGCAGGAATTAGTTTAAATTCGCAAGGACATTAATCGATGGGAAATAAAGTATACATATGTATTAATCCAAGAAAGTGAAAAAGAGAGAGAGAGAGAGAGAGAGACAGACAGAGACAGAGACAGAGAGAAGAGCTTGAATAAAAAGGCGTGTCTTGTGAACTAACCTGAGGGATAATTTGATATTGATATAAAACCTTTTATTATTTTTGGTAAGCTTTCTAGGGACCCTCTGCAAAAAAACATATAAATCATTATACATATTATTTTGGAAATAGATCGTTTATATCACATTAAGTTGTTCCACCCATTAGAGTATATATGTTTTTTTCAACTTCACGGCATAACTTATTTATATGTTTCATAAAAATAAAGAATATTTAAATTCAAATTGTTTTTCATGAAGCTATGTTTTGAAACCACACCTAACAGAACCGTTAATTTGAAAACCGAAATCAATTTCCTCCTGGTAGCCACAAATTGGTCCATCTGGTATGATCTTAGTTGAACCTGACAAGAACTCATTTTTGGCTAAAACTGAAAAGAAATATATTTAATTAGGCATGATATCAAACGAATTCAATGATCCATAAGTATTCTGTATGTCAAAGGATAGCAAAGGAATTCAATATTCCATAAAACATGTTGTATGTTAAAAAAGACTCCTTCTATATATTATGTTAGTGTTCAAACTAAACACGACAGTGACCGAATGGTAGCACTCTTATGAACTAGTGTTGTGGATTTTTCCATGAGGAAGGAGAGTAGAAAGTTCATTCTAGATGTAAGAACAAATGCATAATCTTGGTAATGGCATAAATACCCGGCATTGAGTTTAGAATTAATATTCAATCATTTGAAAGAATAAAAATTTAAATCACTATGCAAAATGTATCGGAGCTGAAGAAATTAAGTCCTTTAAAGGACAAAGAACTATTCCCCTAAAGGCATATGGGTGATGCGTGATTCTTTTTAAATGTCCTAAATGCCAGACGAATGATTTTAATCATGATAACAATCTTATTAATTTTAAAGCCAACCTAATTACTAAACATTGAAAATTTCATTTATTTGATGATTTGTATCTATGAAATATACAGTTAATATCTTCCCAATTTTCACTATTTAAGAAATCATAACGGCAAATGACTTATTTTACAAAATGAAAAAAAAAACATGCTATGTTGCAACCACTATTGAAATAAAACCACTATTGAAATAAATTATTTCAATAGTGGTTGGGAATGCATTTCATTAGAAAAATCACTTTGCAACCACTATTGAAATAAAACCAATATAGAAATAAATTATTTCAATAGTGGTTGGGGATGTATTTCATTTGAAGAATCACTTTGCAACCACTATTGAAGTACAACCACTATTGAAATAAATTATTTAAATAATGTTCCGGGATGTTTTCCATTTTATAAATCAATTTACAGACACTGTTGAAGTACAACTACCATTACATTTTTTTTCAATCGTAGCTTAGAACGAATTTCTTTATAAATATTACTTAATATTGAAAATTTATATATATATTTTTACATTTCTCTTTCTACAGACATACCATGTTCTATGAACATTGTATATTATTTGCACAATAGTGAACATCTTGTAATTTGCAAGAACTTCTATTCAAACCCCCTGTAATTTATTTCAATAGTGGTTTTATTTCAATAGTGGTTGCAACAATGCTAGGCCTATATAAAATTTACAAGTAACAAAATATCACATTACCAATTATGCAGATCAATGTTTTAATGGAAAACATCTTCAGATTCTTCTCATACCAATCTTCGGAGCTTCACAATGCTTCATGAATTTAAAACATTTATGTTCACAAGCGCGCTGTATCACAAACAAAACAACTGCGGTGCTAACATGAGCATTACACGGAAATTATACACCTACATTTTAGAACACATTTGGAATATCGCTTTAATGTTACAGTTATTTGATACATTAACTAGGTTCATAGCAATAAAGTTTTTGTAAACCTTGATCGAGGCCGTATAATTATTAACCTAATGGTTCTTTTTAATGTTTGAGAGCTATTTCCCTTTATATAATTCTTTTTCAATGCGAAAACAAAAACAATGTATTTCCTGTTGACCAAGTTTTAATAAGAATAATTATATCTTTTATATCAAACTATAAAGAAAAAAACAAATCAAGTATTAAAGTAAAATAGGATTGAAATATAGACATATTTTGACGATGAATGTGTAAACTATGTAAACATTGTTTTTTTTGTTTAAAAAAGGAAACTAAAGTTGATAGCATATCTGAAGGGTTTAAAGGATTAAGATGATGTTTGCCAAGCTAAAATTATGCGAGTTCTTAATGCAACGCCCAGACACATACTCACACCTAAAACTACACGTGAACGCAGATTGCCATTAAGAATGTACAGTATATAGCAGGAATAAAATAATAAATCTGAATGACTTAATTTTGCATACATTGGTAAATTACTATTTAAGGCTGCTTTGGTCTCCTTTTTTCCTCGGTGGACCTCACAGTCTATGTTTAGGTCTTCATCTGCTGGTGTGATGTCTGGAGGATTAGGTGGTGTTGGCCTATTTAGCAGTTCTTTAAAATGCTCTTTCCATCTCCTTCTTAGTTCTTTTTTCTCTTTCTAGTTGTTGTCCTTTCTTGTCTTTAACAGAAGTTTTTTGTTTAGCTCGTTTTCCAGCTAGCTTCTTGGTTATGTCATACGGGTCCTTCATGTTAACTGCTTTTGCTGCTTGTTCTGCTTGTGTTGCTAGCTCGTCATTGTATTTTCTTTTAACACCTTTAATACTTTGTTTTGTTATCTTATTGGCCTCTGCATGTTCTTTATGTGCTTTTGTTTTCTCTGCTCTAGTTCTGCTTAATTGACCTTTGCATTCATATCCTTCTTCTCCATTACTTTCGTGAGTGTGTCGTTTGTGATCCATTCTTTGTGATGGTACTTTGTCACTCCAAGTATTTCATGACAGCTTGTGGTGAATGTCTCCTTTATACCCTCCCAACAATTTCCCACTGTTGTCTGTTCATTTTTTTCATGCAGAGCCTGGTATTTATTTTTCACTGTAATCTTATATTCCTCTAGCATTCGGGTGTCTTTGAGAAGCCCAGTGTTATATCTGAGTCTCTGTGTGCTTCTTTCCGTTTTGTTTTTCTTGATCTTCAGTTTGATAGTGACTGTCAGTAGGTGATGGTCGGAAGCCACATCTGCTGCTCGTTTGTCCCTAGTATCCAGCAGAGATCTTCTAAACTTTTAATTAATAAATATATGATCTATCTGGTTCTCAGTTGTTTGATCTAATGATACCCATGTGGATTTGTAGATTTTCTTGTGTTGGAATAAGATGCCACCGATAACTAGTTTGTTGAATGCATAAAAGTTTGCAAGTCTTTCATCATTTTAATTCATTTGGCCCAGTCCATGTTGTCCCATGACCTCGTCATATCCGGTGTTATCATTTCCAGTTTTTGCATTTAGGTCTTCTGTCATGATGGTAACATCTCTTTCCTTACAACGCTTTGGAGTCTCTTGAAGAACTCATTCTTTGTTTCTTCTGCATCATTTGTTGGTGCATAGCATTGTATAATATTTGTGTTAATTCTTTTGTGTTTTGTTTTAAATGATGCTTTGATGATCCCTGGCTCATGTGCTTCCCAGCCTATCATTGCGTCCCTTGCTGTTTTGGATAGCATTAGAGCCACTCCGTGTGTGTGCAGGGTTTTCTTCTTCATGTCCAGAATAGAGGAGTAGTTCCCCTGTAGTAGTCTGCACTGTCCTGACTGAATCAATCTTGTCTCACGTATGCCGAGCAGTGTTAGATTATAATATTTCATCTCTGCTACAATTTGTGCCGTTTTCCCAGCCTCGTCCATGGTTCTGACATTCCAGGTTCCTATGTTGATGTTTCTGGGTCCGAGAAGGGTTTTCAGCCTTGTAGTTACCTTCTGTCTCTGGCTTTCACCACACGGCGTCCTTTGCCTTCCCACTAAAATTGGCTAAGGACAAAACAATTGATATTCCTCGAAATTAATAAAAATAAACGAATTAGTTTGACTTTTACAGCAGCTGTTCTACAGACCAATGGACAGAGTGGTTTTATGTTAGTCCTAAATCTACACATGTAAAGGATCCGTGTTACTGTATATGTATATTATCTTCAACATACGTATTTGATATGTGAAAATATCAAAAATTGGAATGAAAACTATCTTTATATGACGAGTGTTTGACAAGTTACAGTAATACATCATGGTCCTAGAAATGTTTTATCATTTAATTTCATTCATTGTCTGCTCAGCTTTTTTTTTTGTTTTAAATTTAATGGATCAAAGAGCTTTAAAAAATCAACAATGAACAAACAATGAATCAATTTTGGTTGACAGCTAAATAGGATATATATAGGTAATATTCTCCACTTTAAAAGAGTCGATGGAATCTAGGCTTCAGAGCTTTACAATTTCTTAAACTTGAAAAAAATATAGACATTAAACGAGCATATTAACACGAATTCTGCAATGTCTTGTATCAAATCAAGATAACAGGGGAATATACTCTTACACGTGCCATGTACCATATGTTAAAGTATTTCCCAAAAAAAGTTTTTTACCAATGGTTGTTTAATGTAACACCATATTAAACACGTTCCTTCTGATGTTTAAATAAAGAAATAGTTTTCATCATTTATTGATATTTCCTTGGTAGGCTTCTATAGCGATATATCAAATAAAGGGGAAACATATTGTTGTCTGTGACAGACATGCGAAGACCAGATCATTTGGAGAAAAAATAGTTTATTTGAAATTATTCTATAAGAAAAAACAATTGTTTGAAGGATTTTGATATGGTCCCAATGGGTTTTGATATAAACCTGCTGACACATTATAAAAGCAGGTTACCGTTTAGAAAAACAGAAGCCGACATTAATTAACTTTGTTTCCAATAATTTGGGTGGGAAATACATACAAATGCGGGACGCTTTAAACTTTTCATGCCAAAAAAAAAACGAGAGAAAAAAGTTATTTGTGGATTTTTTTCATTTCAACAAAATTACATTACAAAAGTTTCTAAATATGAAGTAATTGTTGATTTTTCTCTGGTGTCCAATACTATTTTTTGTGCCGTTTTCTCTTGCTTCCTTTGTGGGTTTTTTTAATTTTAATTTTATTTTACGTCATTTAAAATCATGCTAAATACCACACCATACTCGTCGATAATTATCACTTATCTATATAATCTTTTATATATTTGACAAATGTATGAATCTAAATTTTTAACAAGAATATTTGAAGCAAAACACGACACAAAGCAATGTTAGTGGATTACCTCTTTTATCAGAGAAACGTTGTGCTTTAAACAAAATTACATCTTTAATCATCATATTACATGAGTGCAAATTTATCAATGAATACCGGTATTATAACGTTCTCGATTATCATGTGTAGTCAGTACAAATAATACATTTAACCTCGTTTACTAACATTTTGTGTGTCTAGGCTATTCACTTAGACAAATACAACTACAAATTCCATTCGTTAAAATGTCATACATGTAGCTTTGATATATATTACATAGCAGAAAAAATATGTTGAATTTTCCAGAATATCAATTACATAAACGTCAATAAAACAATTAAACAAAGAAAACATATAAATCACAACAAGAGGTCTCAATTTGCTTTATATAAAGAAGAAATTAAAATTAAATTTCAAAACAATATAACAATGATTTGTTAATTCAAGACTAGTAGATATTTTTTAACAACTGTGCAATGTCTCTTGTAATCTTCATCCATTCGTTACAATTTTAGTTCATTTGTTATGAAATCGACAACAAAAAGAATGAGTTAATCACAGATGAGCTTCCAGAAGAGCTTGTTTCGTGGTCAGTACTTTTGGGGGTATGGGGCAGGGGCGGGGTCCGTCTGGCTGTACTGTGGCGGGGGAGGGGGGTACTGCGACGGTCCTGCAGGGGGATAAGCCGGACCGGCCCCAGGGGGAGGGTACGCCGGGGCTGTGGGATAGGCGGGGTAACCTTGCTGAGAATAACCTGGGTAAACTGTAAAAAAAAATATCAAAACAACTTCATCAACTCTACCGAAGTTAGTTAAATTAATTTACAGATAATGAATTAATTTTTAAACTGAATTTAAGAAAATCATGTCAATTTTTGCAGTCTAGGGTTATCGAACCTGGATGGTTCTGTGAGTTCAGTATGGTCACGTTCGCGTTGCCATTGTTAGGGTAGACAACTCTTCCTGTCGCGCCCCTATTTTTGTTCATCATTTTGCAGCAGACGACAATGAACACTCCCAAGCAGACGATTCCAATGATACATCCTATTACAATCCCAGCGATAGAGCCTGAACTTCTACAAAAATGGACAGGCATGTACATCTAAACTTTAATGCGTGTAACGTTATATGTAAAATTTCATAATTAATTCAAAGACATGCATGCAGTATCACAGAGTTTTAGTCATTGTTTAAGATATTTACAAGTCGTGACAGCAGTATCGGTAGCTATAATATCCGCAACAGGTCTGTTTGTTGTAGCAAAGCTCGGTCTTGAAGTAGGGGTTGTAAGACGTACAGGAATACACAGCAGATACCACGGGAAGATCTTATAAAAATAACAAGATTCTTTCAGATTAAACTTGTATTTCTAGCCCAGTCACCTCTACTATATGGCATTTTTTACAAAGAATATCCATAGGATCCCGCATGTACAAACATGTAGCTGGGAGTTCATTAAGGCATTTAGTGAAATGAAAAATTACTAATGATCCCGCCCAATCTAGGATGCATTTTTCTGGATCCACCCCTGCCGTTGCGCAGATGTGATATGAACATTTTGTCAATGTGACTACTCGCCCATCAATTATTTTACAAGGCAGGGACAGGCTATAATATTTGAATGAGGGTGGATATTTACTTATTTGGTGATAAATTCTGCATGATTTCGTATACTTAATAGTATTCTCCAATAGTAGTGCTCAATGAATCAAAACAAAAACAGTCGAGTAATTTCGCTCATGAAAATGATATTGATGCCAAAGGAGCCGTAAATAATTTTGTGAAACTGCTATCTTCCAGCAAGATTTTGGGTAGGTACACGGGTTTTTAAATCTTTTTTTTTTTATTTTCAGGAGGTGTGAGGTTGGTCGGGGAGGGGGGATGGTATCAGGCTACAATTACGTAATATACTTCAATGTGACAACGAGGTAAATCATTTTGTACATAATGATAAACTATCAGTTAAGTAACATTTTGTGTCTCCTGTTTATGAATAGCTAAACATAGCCGTATAACTCAGATACGGACAGGGTTGAATTTAAATTGTTTGGTAGCTACCCATTCCTGATTTATTAACCGAAAATCAATTTTATAACTGTCTATTTACATATTTCACCATATCTACCTCTTTGAAATATAATTTACAATTACGGCAAATTACTTTTACAGGGATAACACATTAATTAATGAAATAATCCGTCACACAAATTTTCGAGATTTTTCTCAAAAATGTTTAATACAATGTATGTATACACAAAAGTAGTATTTGCTGAATGAGGGTATATATTAATAAAAATATAACTGGAATAATTTATGAAATAAATTGGTTGAGCTCACCAAAACCAATTAGAAATGTTCCAAATAATCCAACAAATAAATTTAGGCTGTCCATCCTCAGTTGAATTGACTTTTCGGTTCGTGTTGGTATATGTATACCCCTAGATTTTACAGGTTCTGATAAGAAAATCGATACACTGTACACAAACATGTAGTGTTTTGGGGTATAAGAGCCATCCAGAAGGGGTAAGACCTTTAAAATCAATATGATCGATTTCCTTATCTTGATTTATCAGAAGGTGAAATTTTGCTTAGGAAATTTAACAAACACATATTACATTCTACGTGTATTCTCTACTTTTACTTTTATTTGTTTTCTTATTTTTTTCGTTTTTTAATTAGATTTATTAAGAACACAAGTGTTATTATGTGTTTCATAATTATTTGAGGGTATTTTTCAACGATTTTTTAACTTATGAAAATATAAATCAGCAACGTACGTTAGCTAAAAAATGTATATTTCGTACAAAGGGACCTAATTAATCTTTATCGCATAGTGCTTCGAAAATAAGTAGGATTTTGTTTATTCAGACAACTTTTTGGTCGCCGGAGTAATATTAAAAAAAGAACCTCCCCGTAAAAGATTGCGGGCGGGCCTGTAATAACCACATGTGCGGATACGATGTCCCTCTGATTTTTAAATCCTGTTGTAACAGAAAAGTTTTACCTAACACAAATAGTTCAGTTGCATGAATTGAGGTATTGAGAGAGAGAGAGAGAGAGAGAGAGAGAGAGAGAGAGAGAGAGAGATTTGTTTGGTCGATTGGAGAACTGCAAGAATAATCCTAATTTGCTCGTTTGCAGTGAGGAGATCGTCTACTTTCCAAATAGCAGGTAGACAATGGAGATCTGCTGGAAATATTCCGGATTAGTTCAGGAGATAGCAAACGAATACAGAGAGAGAGAGAGAGAGAGAGAGAGAGAGAGAGAGAGAGAGAGAGAGAGAGAGAGAGAGAGAGAGAGAGAGAGAGAGAGAGAGAGAATTTTAATCGGGATCTGTATACGCGTAAATCAGACCCATAAAAACAACAATGTCTGCGCCCATATCACATGCATGAGAAACATTTTCATTTAGTGACAACAGTCTAAATGGAGGATTGTCCGTGCAAAAGGTTAGCTTACTTTTTTACACAATGCAATTTTTGATTGTCAATAATGTCTGTGATATATATTCACCGCATTCATCCTATTTTTGTTCTCCAGAAGTTCAAGTTCTCTTCAGGAATGAAATTACTTACAGGTGTTTACATGTACATCTGTTCATAGAACAGTACTATATGTTGCTTGTTGGTGAATGTACCAGTTGTTATATGTACTTTTTTTTCCATTTCCCCTATCGTTATGCCACTTCTGATTATGATAACGTCTTTGCTATTTTCCGTACTCAACATAGGATTATCACTCTTTGGCATGCAGTTATTGAACGTAATAATAAGATCAAGTTTTATTTAGTCTACAACACGTATAATTTACATATTGATGCAGTTTGGTTACTTTTAATTATCAAGTAAACTACAGGAGTCTGAAGTTAAATCAATAATGGAGCCATAATAGTCAGTATTACATCCTCTAATAAATAAATACCTGCTTTTTTTTTTTAAACTAGAGGATGTAATCTTTTTTTAGCTCTTTTATTTTATTGATAAAACATCAAACTCCAGAGTAAACACACATTGAGTTAGCATTGAGCTACAAGTATATATCAAGCTCATCAACTAACCAGCAAACTATTCAAGGACAGTCAGTTACCGTACTTTTCCATTGACACTAAATATTGTGAGATTACATAAAGTTACCCATTCCCCCACCCCCCACCCCCCCCCCCCCCACCCCCCAAGTGTGATCATTTGCATCATTGTGCATATCTATATATTTTCTGCTATGATTTTTATAATTATGAGGTCTAGGCAAGTTTTGCACCAAATGTTAATATACATGCATACAGAAATATTGATATTACATGTTTGTATACATAGACAAATGGATATTACTTGTCGCTTTATACACAAAAATATTGGATATTTCCTGTCTGTTTACACATACAAAAGTATATTACTTTTGTACACACAGAAATATGAATAACACTTATCAAAGTCCATAAGCACATACAGATAAGATTGTTATACCCCTTAAGTTTTTATAACAAAAATCTAACCAAAAGAATATTAATTCAACCAGTCCAACAAAGAACCTGGGAGAATAAGCAGAAGAATATGCCCACAAGTGGCCACAACCCTATCACTAGTATGTTTCAAATGACAATCATGCATTTAGTATAATATGTGTATTAACTTCAGATATTTTTATTCCTGTGCTTACATATCTCCATAGAATTTGTGTGTGTGTGTGTGTACATAGAATAAAGAATTCCAATCTTTTGTCTTTAAGTCCAAAATTTGTACCCCGGCCTTCATAAAAGTAACATGTTTATTTTAAAAAATAAAACTAAAGATAACTTATTTAGCAGTTAACTAAAAAACTCTAAAATGATTTAAGTACATGTGTTTAATTCATAATAACGCAATTTCTACTTTCTCTATGTCAAATTAGTTTTTCCAATTTAAACAAAGTATAAAACAAATATATAAAAAATATTTATAATACCATTCATTGAAATCGAATGCCTACTTCACTATACTTACATTTAAGAGCTCCTCGCTAACAGCTACACCACGAAAACACATGTTTTAAACCATTTAAATAATGAACTCAATTTAGTATTGCGCAAACATAATTCAGTCTTGGCCATTTGATGATCATCTTGAAAATTGGGAGAAAACTTGCTTTTTACCATAGAGTGGGTCTTGGTACCATTTTTTTGAAATTCGAAAAAGATAGACATTTACATGTTTTATCAGTGTACATTCTTTTAAAAAATGGTATGATGACCCACTCTTTAAAAAAAAAATATACTCTAAACATCCAATTTCAATAGCATTTTGCTGCTCAGTTAGCATATACATATTTTGATGTCTTAATATCAATCAAATTTGAATCAATTTTTGAAGGGTTTAGCAATACTGAATGCAAATGATTACATATGCTTAATAAATGTAACAAAAGTAATAATTGTAATTGTAATAAAAAAAGTTATGGATTTTTCAAATGTACTGAAGTGGTCTTATGCCTTGGCTTATTCCCCTACATTATATAAATAGTGCCTGTTTGGTAGGGTAACTGTTGAAATTGACACCCCGAGAAAACCATTGTCAACCGACGTGAAGCAGAGGTTGACAATGGTTTTCGAGGGCTGTCAATTTCAACAGTTTTCCTCCCAAACAGGCACTATTTCTTTTATTATACTGAATGTCTTAATTTTAAAGAAAATTTTACTGCTTTTATTTAGAAATATTTGCATATCGATTGTTCTTTCCCACTGTAAGTCCATACGGAGGAACTGCAATTATTTTTCTATAATGAATAGCAACTGCTCTGCTGGCATATTTTCCATGATGGGCTAGCGCGCATCATGGAATATGCCAACAGAGCAATTGCTATTCATAACGCCATGTACACTAAATAACTTTGTTTATTTCTTAAATGAAGTGAATTCTACGGCGAACCATACGCGCATAATTTACGCGCATGAAACAATTCGTTGTGTTACCCGTTGCTAAGTTTGTTGCTAACGCTGAGGGTAATAGAGCGGATTACCAACTGCATCTAAACCAATCAGATTTCAGTATTTAACATAAAAGTATAATAATCTTTAATGTTGTCTGCTCTGTTGGTCCAACATAATAATTGTTACACCTTTACGAAATGGAAATAGCTGAAGAACTGTGAGACATAAATGGCTGATTGCTACCTGAAATTATTGGGAAGATTGCATCTGTAGTGAAAGGTATAACAAAACAGTTGTTGAATGGGATTTGGGCAACAAATAAATTTTGGACCTTTACACAGAAATTTTACCCTCCACATTGGGCAACACTGGTTTCTTCAGGTCAAACTAATCATTTTATACCAAGTCAATAACTGTACAATATTACATATATGACAATGGCTCAACACACACAGATACAATGTATATGAATATTACCTGATAGAATCTATAATTTATATACTTACAGATATTTGGGAATAACATTTGTAATAGAATAGGATGAATGACCACAAGTAGCCTTAAATATTGGTGACCCTTCAGTCCAAAACCTAATGCTCTACCAACTGAGCTAAAGGGTTAACCCACTAGCTAGTGCTAGTAGGAGCTTGGCAATACAGAGCTTATCCACACTCTCACACATTCTTTTTTACTTGCAATACTTACAAAAAATATGTTGAATCTTATTTGGTGTCCTTTGAGAACATGATGTTATAACCCTCTGTACAAGGTACTTTTTAATGCCCTCATTTTATGTTCCCTTGATCGCACTGACAGATCTTTATTTTTACCTTGACAAGTACTAAATTAGCCCCAAAGTACTTGTGTAAAGAGTTATGTCATACCATTTTAAATTTCCCCACTTTGAATTCACTTACTATCAAGGCTAAAATATGAAAATCAGAGAAATCCTTGCAATTGCATGCTATAGTACATGTACATAAATCAAGTTATTCAAAAACAAACATAACAGCTATCAATGCAATATTTTTCCAAAAAGAAAAATAATCTAATATCAACAACATTAATTGTTTATTGTGTGTTTGTTTCCATTCGAAATCAACCTATCAGGGTTAGAAGTTAGCTATAATTTCTCTAGCAGAGAGCTGTATACCAGATTTGAAATAAAATGGACAAGAAGTTTATTAGAGGAATGACTGTGAGGGAGATCAGGGGACATAACTCTATTCTATTGGTGAATGATTGGAATGTTTTTTTGTAATCTACAGTTTGTTGGAGTACTGAGGTGCCCAGCGACACAGATTCTACTGTAGTTATATGATAAATGTCAATTCATGTCAATACTGTTGTATGTTATCATAATGGTGGCTTATTCCAAGTCCGGAATCCCAAACCGGCGTGGGAAAATATTAGATTATAGGTCGACAAATACGTGTTGGTTTTCTCAGAATCTTAATTCCTGGTGGAAAATTGATTCCATAAAATTGTATTAGTTTCCGTTTAAGTTGCAATATTGCAAATGTAGGGTCATTAAAACTCGGTAAAATTCAATCTACGACAAATCCAAACGCCGATGTTGTGCATGATGTACGCTAAACTAGTATAAATGTTCGACTGGGTCAGAAGACATGGTCTACTCCTTGTTGTATAGCAGTTATTAATGGCTCTGTATCAACATAAGGCAGGGGCGATGGGGATAACGCAAACAAATTCAAACCAATTTATGAGAGTGGACAATTTTTCTATATAGAGATTGCGTGAGAAGGAAGAGGGAGCTTATTGTGTAGTTTGGGTTGGGGGTTAAATAATTTAGTAAGTGCTGCGTGATTTTGGTGGATTGATTTAAAAGCACGCGTATAATTATATATGTGTATCGTGTCATGTCAATAGCGCAGTGAATGCTATTGACAATATCAATTAACGCACGTCAAATTAAACGCAGGCGAGTAGAGGGGATTAAAGATGTCTTGCGTCTGGACCCAATATAGGCGGTACTGGATAGAGAGAGAAAAATAAATGTATAACATCTTGTGAAATAGATACAAAGTTTGAAAAATGGATAGAATTAGAGCAAAGCACCATCGCCGGATGAAGAAGTTAATTTTTGGTTCTTTGGCGTGTGATCAGAACTTACGGGGGGAAAAAAACTCTTGCTAATCTTCAACTCGTGTCAGATGCTTAAAAAACGCAGCCATGCTCACTTGTTTGACGTTTAAAACGTTTTAACCGATGTTGTTGAATTTATTTGTGTTAGATAAGCATTCTAATGTAAACAATAAGAATCAGTAGATTCACTCGCAATAGCGGAACGGACTTGATCAAAACACGTGTGCATTATTCAGACCATTTCAAGGAGTAGCAAAGGGAAGTAAACGGGATAAAAAAAAAAAGCAACAATGGACTTGTTTAATTTTGTGTATAAATATTTCAGGAAAAAGTTGGACGATGATACCGAGAATTCGAGGACTATGTCAAGCAATGGCGAAGAGCAAGAAATAAAAGCAGGGAGTCAGGACAAGGAATATTTCCAGTGAGTCACAATATTTTGTTTTTGTCTCGTACGTTTTAATGCTGTTTTTGTTGTCATGTAAATGAAAAACGTGTGCGTTGCATCGTGGTGTGTTATGTTAGCAGTACTTTGACGTGTTCGCAATTTAAGACACGTTTATGATAAATCAACACTAGAAGTATCGTAGGTCTTGAATTGTAGAAATATTGTGGATTTTGAATTTACTGGGTGTAACTATTGAAATTCCAAGTTGTTAAATTATAAGTTTGTAAACTTTATAAACCCTCCCGCTATATTTAACATGTACAAATATCACAGTAGTCTGTACCCACCCCTGGAGAATTCTGGGTGGAAATGAAATATCGTTGCGAACCACAAAAAAATACAAATATTAAAAATTATTTGTGACTTGGTCGTAGAAGTTGACTTTTTTTTTGCCATCTTAAAATGCATATTTGAACACGCATATTATCGGAAACCCTTTCTGCATCTTGATATCTAGAATCTATGCACTGAGGCAGGGCATTTTTATACTTACCGTGTCGCTATATTTTTTGGTAATTTGCAAGAACTGTTTATACATGGCAGGCTTAATTTGAAAAAAAACCAGATGACACGGTGGGAGCTAGTTGTGTATAGGGTACCATATCTGTGAGGTGGTACACAGATTACCTCCCCTGGTAGCTACGTCATCGATATCCAGTAAATCTTTAGACGATATTTCATTTATTCCTCAGTACAGTGTATCTCTATTCACAGTGGGCATATCACGAGAAATTTACGTGTATCGTTTCACATCAAACGATTCCTGGAAGACTTTTGCGAGACATATGGACTACTATTAAATGTATAGTGTTCGGAGTTTTCATTATTTGTATGACCTTACTACACAACATAAGTATTTCAGGTCACATTTTAGCCTTTCGCTTTTCTCCCAGTGTTCTTTTTTTAACACTTAAAGTTAATTGTAAAAAAAAAAAGAATCTGCATCCTCAGACATCTCGTCTCCGATAAAGCATTGTTCTTGCTGCAGATAATGGATTGTACGGGCATTTCTGATTGTTAGGAGTTTCATTAAATCTTACCATGTAATGCTGATTACAGCGAATCAGTCAGTGAGGCTGATAATTCGAGACAAATGAAGATGGATGACGAAATATCGTTACTATATATTGATATCTGCAGCTAATCGCGCCAAAGCTTGCCCTGTAGTAACACATCTCGCTGATCTGCATTGGAAATAAATTTGAAGGAAATATAGAAGTATGTATGTTGTATTCAGTCTGTTGAATATTCACTTGTAAAATGTCAAGATAAGATGAAAGGGAACAGTTTTGATCTATGAAAAATTGATGTCTTTGGATTGAGTTTGATCCGACCATCCACGTTAATTCCAGATGTTTTTATTTGTAATCTATACTGATAACGTATAGATGGTAAGGACCAACCTCTGTTTCATCTCTACCAAACAAACCATTTGTATGACTCGTAAATCACTGAGGTCGGTTTATATAAGAGCTTGGAGATGTACAGAATTACGCAATATTCTTACATCTGAAGTGAGAAAATCGACACTACCAGTCGGCTGAAATATTTCAAACTTTGGGATAAATGACTTAATCTGGTTTTCTTCTTTAATTCCACACCAATGCTACTGTACTTCATCTCGAGATTGAAAATTACTTCCAACACAATGGGGAACTTCAATGAACTTTAGGAGATTTGTTTTCTAGAAAAATATTTGAAGTTATAGTTTTAAAGTCGCATTTTTGCATTCTTTATAGCTAATATCAGTTTGGGAGACAATCTTTTTTTTTTTTTTTAGATATTTATTGTTTGATTTTTAAAAATAATTTTGCCTATTAGATAGAAAATTGTAAATTCAAAGGTATAGAAACTTGAAAATGGAAGTAAATTTACATCTAACATCTGTTTTATTCCTGTATTATTTTTTCCCGTATTTTTTCAGGAGTTACGCTGATGTGGGGATTCACGAAGAGATGTTGAATGACGTCGTCAGGACGAACGCCTACAGGTTGGATTCATGATATCCCATCATCCCTCTAACCTGTTTACAGATAGGACTCATTATATCCCATATTCTTTCTAATACGTCTACAGGAGGGACTCGTTATATCCCATCATCCCTCTAACCTGCCTACAGGTTGGACACTATATCCCATCATCCCTCAAACCTGCCCTCAGGTGGGACTTGTTAATCCCATCATTCCTCTAACCTGCCTACAGGTGGAATTTATTATATCCCATCATCCCTTCAACCTGCCTACAGCTGGGATTTATTATATCCCATCACCCCTCTAACTTGGTTACAAGCGGGATTTATTATATCCCATCATCCCTTTAACCTGCTTACAGGTGGGATTTATTATATCCCATCTTCACTCTAACCTGGTTACAAGTGGGATTAATTATATCCCATCATCCCTTTAACCTGCTTACAGGTGGGATTTATTATATCCCATCTTCACTCTAACCTGGTTACAGGTGGGATTTATTGTATCCCATCATCCCTTTAACCTGCTTACAGGTGGGATTTATTATATCCAATCACCCCTCTAACCTGGTTACAAGTGGGATTTATTATATCCAATCATCACTCTAACCTGCTCACAGGTGGGACTCATTATATCTCATCATCTCTTTAACCTACCTACAGGACGGTTAGACTCCATATCCCATCTTCCCTCAAACCTGCCTACAGGTGGGATTTATTATATCCCATCATCCCTCCAACCTGCCCTCAGGTATGATACATCAAATTCCATCATTCCTCTGACCCGCCTACAAGTATGACTCGTTATATTCCATTATCCCTTCAACCTGCCAACAGGGTTGACCCATTAGATCCCATCATTCCTCTAACCAGCCTACAGGTTGGACTCTATATCCCATCATCCGTCAAACCTGTCTTCAGATGGGACTCGTTATATCCCTCAATCATGTCTACAGGGGTGACTCATTATATCCCCTCTTTCCTTTAGCCTGTCTACAGGTGGGACTTATAATGTCTTATCATCCTTCTAACCTGCCTACGAGTGGGACTCATTAAATCCAATCTTCCCTTTAACTTGCCTACTGGTAGGACTCCTTATATCCCATGCATCATCCCTCTTACCCATCTAAATGTCAAACTCCTTATATCCCATCATTGCTTTAACTTGCCTTCAGGTATGACTCGTTATATCCCATCATTCCTCTAACCCGCCTACAGGTGGGACTCGTTATATCCCATCATTCCTCTAACCCGCCTACAGGTGGGACTCGTTATATCCCATCATTCCTCTAACCTGCTTACAGGTATGACTCGTTATATCCCATCATTCCTCTAACCTGCTTACAGGTGGGACTCGTTATATCCCATCATTCCTCTAACCTGCTTACAGGTGGGACTCGTTATATCCCATCATTCCTCTAACCCGCCTACAGGTGGGACTCGTTATATCCCATCATTCCTCTAACCTGCTTACAGGTGGGACTCGTTATATCCCATCATTCCTCTAACCTGACTACAGGTATGACTCGCGGTATCCCATAATTCCTCTAACCTGCTTACAGGTGGGACTCGTTATATCCCATCATTCCTCTAAACTGCCTACAGGTGGTAAAGGGATGCATTTACTAGTATGGCGTGGACATTGTATCTTTAGGGGAAAATGAGTCCATTCCCACCCTTCCCCTTAAAAAAAACTCCAGCAACTGCCAGAATACAAGTATTACTAAATATATATCTCTTCTTACCAAAATTAAGTGCGGGTCCCGCGGGCCATGTTTCTCCAGGGGGAGGGGTTCCAAGGTCATTTTCTAGTTTCTACATATAAATATATACTTATTCATAAATTTTGAAAAGTCATGAAGGTCCGGACCCCCCCCCCCCCCCCTTTTCCCAGGTTTAGATCAATTTAGCTAATATATTAAAGTAAGTCAATGTACCATATTACACGTGTAATATTGTAATAAAAAGGAGAGAATAGGCTTATTCATACACAACTTGAAAGTATTGATATTCTCTCAATATTAGTAATTGGACATTTTAATGAAGATAAACGATTGTTTTGTTATAAGCGCTCTCGATTTTACTACACAAACAAAAAGTGTTCCTACACACAACGAAATCCAACCGTCTCATTTCGAAATGAAAACTTCCGCGGCGTAATATTGATTAGATAATATCAGGGTTTTATATAAAAAATGAATCAGATAATAATTATTTGTTTTTATCCAAAAATCGCTTAAGAACTGGCTGTCACGATCTCGTACAAACAATTGAGAGCGCGCGGCCGGTAGTGATTAGTTATATCGCAGCCTCCGCGTGTTTACTCAAGACCGTTTGGCGGGAAGCAGCCACGTGCCAAAACCAGATCCCAAACGCTAACGAGATCTGATCTCCGCGGCAATAAACGATTTGTCTTAAAGATGCTTGAGCCAATATTTATGTCACGGTTGTACTGATTTTGACAGATATGCCATATTGAAGAATTACGAGAAGATCCGCGGGAAAGTGGTGGCGGATGTTGGGGCGGGGACGGGAATACTGAGCGTGTTCTGTGTACAGGCTGGCGCCAAGAAAGGTGACGTCACTCCTGCCTTTATTCACCAGCATTGTTCATGACTAGTGAGGAAACAAAATATTTCTTCAGATATTTTGTTTGTTCAAATAATATAGTTGATATTCGCTGCAGGTCTGTAGTTCAAGATTAAAAAAGAAAAATGAATGGAGGTCGTCAATTCAATTTTTTTTTAGACCGGGAGCTACAGACCTGCAGCTAAGTTGATATATATTGTACCGTATATTCAATTTACATGTATTAATATTAACGCATACTAAAGAAGTGAACTTTAATTAGTGTGTCGCTCTGTGGGTGTTTGTTAGTGATCAGCCTGTACGTCCGTTCGTCAGTCCTTCCAATATCACTTGTCAGAGGCTCAATTTCTCTTCCCTTAGCCAATAGGTTTGATTTTCACCTGAAAAAGTCTAAACTGTAAGCAAAAAGTCAAAATCAACGCCAGGAGATCGCTTGGTAAAATTCTTGCATATCTTCTCTTCCCTTTGTATTATCTGGTTTAAACATAAACCGAAGTGTGGTGCGTCCGAATTATACCCAAAAAGCGGCTAAGTGTAAAGACTATATAATGACCTTAAACCGCCTTTCTAGGTCCAAGGCCAAGTTCGTCTCAGATTGCTATCAAAAAAAAAAATATTCATTTTCTATATCACATTTTGTTCTTTTATTGGAACTTGTCTTTGCTGGCCTCTACATTTACCTGACCCAAAGATTGCTCAAGGATAAAGGATTTGAATCTTGTGACCTTTGCAATTAAAAAAAAATTGTTTTCTCGACCTTGAGCCATATAGGTACTTCACCTTAAGATTGTTTTTAAAAAAAACTTGTGAGTTAAAGGTCAAATTGAAACCTAAGTAAAATCCTTGCTTATTTTTACTTCCCTGTGTCATATCTGGCTCACGCAGTCAAAGAGTACAGATGAACATAGTATGTGCAATGAACATTAACTAATGGAAAGTTACGATCAAAGCTCATTCCTTTGTAACGTCCTTGCATCCTAATATCATACTGTGTGCGTTTTTATGTTTTACAGTACATGTATGTAATTATACAATTTTTTGACAGTGTATGCGATAGAGGGAAGTGCTCTCGCTAAACAGACCAGATTGGTAGTTGAAGAAAACAAGATGGCGGATAGAATCACAGTACTGCAGGGTAGAGCTGAGGTATGGTAGAAAATAATTAACAATGAATAACTTTATCTAATAGGTATTTATTTCTCCACTCCCTTCAATACTTTAATGGATACACAGCTACATGTAAATGTACCTCGCTTTAAAAAAGCATCACAAGAACAGTAATTGATATTTGCCCACGTTTTTGCGCATTCTAGTATAATATAATGTATTTATGATTTTCTATGATTTTTTTTACATCATTTTCCAAATTGAACACAATAATCAAAATACAAATGAAAATGAAAATATTTAGATTTTTTAAGAAAATTTTTTATCTTTCAAACGATCTATACTTCCGTTGTACGGTATGGGAGTGTTGTCATTGTGCTTTTATGACGTTATGATGAAATGTTTTGTAGGGTACGTTATAAGAAATAGCATGAAAGAAAAAGTAAAAATCGTACACCGTTAAAATTTTATGCACAGAATGATGCTATCATCAAGGACATTTTCCTTATTTTTTGAATGAATCCATTATACCAATATTCATTCGTAATGCTCCAAATATATAGCAAAATTTGGTGCATTTTAACATTTTGAGATGACCCCAACTAAAAACCAGACGTTAGAATTTAGTATCTTTACATAAAAGGTAGGAAATGATATTACAAATCATTGTTAACGATTTGAGAAAAAACGCTTTGTAGTAGTTTTTCAGTCTGCTTCGAAGTGCGGAAAACAACAGTTTCTTATATATTCCTATTGTAAATGTACCTCTATTTTGAAATGGTCCCTAAAAAGAACCTGATTGTCAATTTTTTTTAAACTTTGCAAATTAACTAGAATTGGTTTAATTGACATATATGGTTAAAAAATGAAGAGTTTTGCTAATGTAGTTTTTCCGCAAAAAAACCAAATACGCCTCCCTATTAAGTTGAATTTTTTTTTGGCCGCTTGACTTTACGAAATCATGAAATTCAATTCACGGTAATGATAACAATATAAGTACTATAACTCGCTGGGAAATTTTAGATGAATTTCATGTGAGGCGTCACTCTTTGCGTAGATACATGTATAAACTTTTTTCAAAATTTGTGTTTTGTACTTGCAGGATGTCAAATTGCCAGAAAAAGTGGATGTCATTGTGAGCGAATGGATGGTTTGTATAAATTTATAACTGTTATACTGGTGTGAATCACAAAGGGGGGGGGGGGGGGCAAAAAACTTAAGACTTGGAACACAGCTGTTCCTCAATTTATTGTGACAATCATTCGGTACTGATGAAGATAAAATAGTCGTCACTTAATTTTTCTTCTAAATGACAAAATAATTCGGTATTGCGTTTTGGCAATGAGACTTACGACTTTCATTGATGACAAGTAAATGACGTATTTTATTTTCAATACTCTAAATCATTTGTACGGTAACTTTCTTCGTGATTTTTCTACAACTGCCTAAAAAGCGTCTTTTATTCTCTTAAATAATTTTTGACTTAATTAAATGTGGGTTGTCGGGAAATAAATGTAAATTGAGTGTGTATGTTATTGGGTTTACATTACTCTGTTTATTAAAAAAAAATGAAGGTGAATAAATCATTTCTTGTTTTATTACAGGGCTATGCGTTGTTTTATGAATCCATGTTGCCATCTGTTCTACATATAAGAGACCGCTGGATGAAGAAAGTACGACTGAAAGACCTTAAAAAATCGGATACTGTTGAATCTTTAGAATTCATGGTGGCTCAATTTTCGTGGTATTCGTGAGAAGCCACGAATCTATATCCTCGACGAAAAAAAACTTGAAAGAATTAGTTATCTTACTTAAACTGAAAACCGACACATCCACGAAATTACATCCCCACAAATAAACAAAAAACCCACAATCCACGAAAACTGGCCCCCACGAATTCAAATGATTCCACAGTAAACATCATTTTACTTATTGCTATGATTTGCATAATTTATATGCCTTTTTTATCTCTTTATGAAATTTAGGAAATATGCTTTATATATACAAAATATGTATCACACTTTTTCTTTGAAGTCAATATTTCTGTGTGCTGTACAACATTTTTTCTATTTCAGGACGGTGTCATTCTCCCGTCGTCAGCATCTCTGTATATTGCCCCGTTTTCAGACGACGAAATTTCAGAAAGGTGAACAGAAACACTGTTATTGCCCCATTGATCATTCAGATTAATAGCACGCCTGATTGGCCAGATATTAATTCGCTCTCATCTTATTGGTCAAATAGAAAGAACATTTTGATTGGTTAGCTGACTAATCACACACACAATAATTGGCATGAAGAATTATTTAATGATGGGTATTGATTGAATTTTGATGATGTAAATTTGTTCAGAGGATATGTAGAAATCAAGGTTTCTGGGCAAGTATCATCAAAGTATTCGGTATAAAATGGTAAAACATGATGAAAACGTGTTCAGCTTTTGAAACAGAATAGACAATATCTGTAAAATTACTGTGTTATATGCAATATGATGTTGGTACAATTAAATTTGTTTGCTTCTTGTTTTTGTGTAAGATTGGAAACATGGAGTGCCATAAAAGAAAAGTATAAGGTGTCCATGGAGTGTATGAAAACATACGCAAAACAGAGCTTGTCATGTGAGTTTCTTCATTGCTTGGGTTTTTTTGTTCATGGTATCAGCAAACCAGTAGTTTTCAATGGAATAGATACGTTTCTTTCTTGGTTGTATTTATTTTAAAATCTGTGAATATCTGTGTATTTATCACATTTACATGAAAACATGATTTTATATTTTAATGCAATTTTTATTGGAAATCATATTTATAATACAGTAGTATTCTAATAGTAATAGTGGTGAGAAAACGACTCTTCTGATTGGTCGAAAAACTGTTTATACATATGTTAATAATAAATTCTCCTTAGATTGCTATATAAAGTATATTTAAGTCTGTGTGGACAATAGTAAAGATCCGACATTAATCAGTTGTTGTTTTCATTATGGTCCTTAACGGTACTCCTCCCGATAATTGTAGATGGCGCCCATGTCCGGTGCATCTGTCCTGAGGATGTCATTGCCCATGCGTGTCAGTTAGTGAACTTTGACCTCAGTAAAGTGACCGTCCAGGAGGTCACGGACATCCAGGTCTCTCATTTTAGTTTCAGTTGCAAATGAAAACTGTTTAGGTTATCTTTATACTCTCAACTTCAACGGAGAGGAAACCCCGAAGAAAAAAATGATCCAATAATGATATTTTCCTTCCAATTTCAGCATAAACTCTTTTCTATCGCAATTGTTTGTAGATACATTATTTTTCAATTTTACAAGATTTGTCTAATATTAATTTGTAATTTTATTACGAGGTTACTGTGAAGGAACCTATTGATTCAAAGCCAAATGTAAAAAGTTAATTTATTCTTTTTCAAAGGCTAAAAATTGTGTATCAAAGTTTTATATATGTATATTTATATCTTATCTGTAAAAAAAAACTCGAAGAAATCAACGATCGTCATTTTGGCTATAATAATACGTATTTTGAATGTGTCGTAGATTGGCCGGCAGTATCTCGGTTAAAATGTCTGCTCTTTTCTTATGCAGAGGAATTTCGAGCTGACCTGTTTCGGCTCCTCGGTCCTCCATGGATTTGTCCTTTGGTTCACCGTCTCGTTTCCAGAGAACGTCATTCTCTCTACCTCACCATATTCACAGCAAGTCTTTCTTACTCTCGGTATTAACAAGGCTATATAGACGTTTTGTACACTCGTCATTCTTTCAACCAAGGGAGTGTTTGAATAATTTCAACTTCATGTGAAATTAAATCAATGATTAACAAAACGCATGTGATTATTTAAAGGGAATTTCGAAAATGGGTTAAAAAAAAGCAAGAAGGTTAAAAACGCTTTACTTACATAACGTAATTTTCATTTACAGAAGTACACATTGGGGACAGACATTGTTTTATAATGAAGAAGAGTGTGACGTCAGACAGGATACACAGATACAAGGAACGATAACTATGAAGCCAAATAAAGCCAAACCCAGGTACAAATTTTCTTCTCACAATTAAATGTATTAAAATTTGGTGATTTTTTAGATACCCTCTAAACTAACTCTAACTATCCTCATAATAAAGAAAATCACTCTAGTATTTTCGTAACCTTTTAATATAGTACTTATTTATGAAAATGTACAAATGGAATAAAACATTAGGTTGTATTACAAACTCTGTTAATATTAAGTACAATTAAAAAACAATATTTTCTTTTTTCAGATTCCTCGATGTTAACATCGGTTTTCAAATCGATAAACACAACATTCAACAAAAATCTTATTACATGAGTGACAATATAACGTGATGATTATTGATATTATATGTTTCTATACGTTATAAAAATACATTCATTGTTGACAATAACACTTCAAGCTTTTGACAGACAATGGCTTGTTTTGACAGCATGTATCAGTTTTATACAAACAATGCTTTGTATATAAAGAACTATACCTTTCATTGGCTTACGTTGAGAAAAAGTTATTTGTTTTAAAGATTACCTTTCCTTCTTTTTAATAAGGATCAAGTGTTTATACACATTTTTTGAAATCTGAAATATAAATGGATTTCTCAAGCCAACACGGGAAGGCTTAGAAAAATAAGTGTATAAACATCTGCTAAAAATAAGTATACACCTGTAAGTTGTGAAAGTAATTACTGAATTGAAATTTTGCTCATTTTAAGTAACTTTATTTCAGAAAAAGTGAAAAGTTGTTTATATGACATATTAAAAGAGACGACTGAGCTCTGCTTTGATGTACACACTGTTTTTTGTAATGGACAATCTTAATAATCACAAAAGTTTAAACGATAAGTTTTAATATGGACACTGCACATGTTTTCTTTTATCATTTGGGCTTATTGTTCACGCGACCGTTTTGCTGTTCTTAACAATTGACGGCCACGGAGCGAATATATGTTGTCATCTAAAAATTAAAATTTAAGAATTTTTCCTGAGCACAACACAAACTCGTGTTGTGCTATGATAACGGGTACTGCATTAATTATATTACCAAAAATGTCATAGACACGAATAAAACTCCAGAGAAAACTCGGGACAGTCTGCAAACTTCGCCGGAGCTTGCCCCAGGTTTGTCCTCTACATTTTTCAAGGTGGTGGCTGGCGGTGTTGGTTCTGGTGTTGCAAATCCTGGATTGAACGTTTGTGGCTCAAGACTGCTTGGCGGCGGAGGTGGTGCCTCTGTGGTGCTCGGTATCAGGAGATGGCCGGTTGGCCATTGCGGCATTGTAGTTGTTTCTTCAGGGCCTGAAAATAAATAATTGTAGATGTATACTGTTATCTGATTAAAATATAAAAATTAATAATCTCTCTAATTTAATATGATACACCATAATACCTTTACAATTATAATCTGATTGGTTTAACTTACTTTTTAAATTATTTTTTTTTGGCGATGTCTAATGCAAATTTTACGGGCTTCCGTGTTGCTAGGATATAAACTTTTCATAGTTGCTTATCACATTTCTAAAAGTTGCTACCTGTACACGTGCCTTCTTGTCAGATATTAGTATATCCGTATGGACATGCTAGACTTGTCAGCGCATCCAGGTGTCCGGTCGTTCAGCCGACTTTCCCTGATAGTATCCGGACGTACCCGAATTCTAATGGGCTTACCCGAGTTGTTTCCGGAATTAACCGAGTTTTAGGTAGCAAGGGACAGTTTCGAATAAAGTACCCGTCAATATTTTTGTAAAATTGAGAGTTGCTGTACTTGAAGGCTTATGAGTGTTGCTAAAATTCATGAAATGATTTTTAATGATTATCATTAGTTAGAGGGGTGTCTCTTGTTGAAATTGATATGCAATATGTAGGCCCCTTATGTTAGGTACATGAGAATCAGAAGTAAAATGCGAAACCTGCGGCTATGACTGTTGTGCTGACTTTACACAGTGAAATTGCAAGTTACAGACGGGAGGTAAAATAACACGAAAAGTAGGTGGATGGGACATTGTAAACTATACACTGGTAAGTTTCTGACATGTGATAGTGCAACATGCACGCGGTACGGAAGGTCAACCCTCTGCAGGGAATTAGCTGGGGGAGGTCTAAAAAGCTGAAAAATCATGAAAAATTAGCAAAATATGAAAGGGTCAAAATCTTATAAAAACCAGTATGTAGAGAATTTTACAGGTTTTGACTAGTAATTTTCTTCAGAAATTGGTGACTGGCCTTATAAAGAGTGAATTAAAGGTATTTGTGCTGAATGGGAACTGAGGAAATTCTAGTTACAGAGTTCCGAAGACATGCATCCCTTGGCTACAATGAATTGTATCAAAAAAACTGTCCCCTGCCACCTTCAAGACTACATGGTATTTTCATATTTCTCCTTTAACTGTAATTTTGAGTGGATTTTGTACCATAAGTAATACATTTTGTGAAAATGGATGATTTTCTTGGCTATAGATGTCATTACATGATTTATTAGCTAAAATATTCAAGGGGAGTAACTCCCTCTTAAATGTGTAGAATGACCACCACTAGAGTAAATTGGCTAAGAGAGTAGGTATTTCCTATCCTGATGACAATTAATAGGCTTAAGTTAATTACTGAGATAAGAATAAATATTTTAAAACAGTTTTTATCAATTAAATCATTAAATTTATGAATTTGCAGCCATTTTGCTGTCTGATTTTATGAAATAACATTAAGCCACCTGACTTATATCACCCAATTTTTTTTAAACAGCATATTTTTATATCAAGTGAACTTTACATGTAGACAAATGCAGTTATCAAAGTATACAATATGTCAAAAAACTCAAGTTTTTGCTCCTTCCTATCAAAAAATGGTATTTTAGATGTATTTACAGAATTGAAAAAGCCACCCCCTCTTTCCAATGGACTCCATTACCATTACATGTAGGATATGTAAATGTACATTTGACCTTGAAATAACATCTGCTATGATAATTACTCTTGAAATGAATAAAAAAACAACATATTTTTTACCCTTTTATTGTATATATTCATCAAAAATGTAGAAAAACATGTAAAATTTGAACATTTTTCATGGAATTCTCATCCGTCCCCAGGTACCCGGGTGTATTTGAATTTCATTTTAATTAAACACACACATCACACTTGTAGGTCTTACTAATTTAGCAAAGTTAAAAGGAGACTAGAAACCAGAATATGTAAGATATCCACTAAATATGATTTTAGGCTTAGTTTTTCATGAAAACAAGAAATCACATGTTGGGCGACATGATTTTTTCTGAATAAAAATGCTACAAATCATCCATTTACCAAAAAAAGATCAATTTTAGATATCAGTGTTGGTTGTTTTTAAATATGTGTAAGAAATGACTCAAGGAAACTGCCAAAAGTTTCATAATATTAGGTTAAAGTGTTCAAACTAATCCTTCTTGTGAAAATCAAAAGATAGGGGGAGGGTATACATGTAGAGGGATTTCTAAGTGATGTGATGCTTTTATCATAATAATATCAATCCAATGTATGTAGTTTTGAATAAGGTTTCTTATTTAAGGAGGTTGAACAACAGTTGACCTCTAAAAGATTAGGTAAAGATGCTTTATTTATGGAGAACCCTATGAATCTGTGTTAAATAGAGGAAAGTGGAAATGGTGGGTTCACTTAAATGGCCATATTTTTCTTAAACCTCAATGGAATTGTCAAAATGAGGTGTACTTTTTCTCAGAATAGCATAAGCCTTTTAATTTTAAGACAAGATGACTTTTCAGAGAATGTTAGTGTATGTTAAAGGTAGCAAGGGACAGTTTCGAATAAAGTACCCGTCAATATTTTTGTAAAATTGAGAGTTGCTGTACTTGAAGGCTTATGAGTGTTGCTAAAATTCATGAAATGATTTTTAATGATTATCATTAGTTAGAGGGGTGTCTCTTGTTGAAATTGATATGCAATATGTAGGCCCCTTATGTTAGGTACATGAGAATCAGAAGTAAAATGCGAAACCTGCGGCTATGACTGTTGTGCTGACTTTACACAGTGAAATTGCAAGTTACAGACGGGAGGTAAAATAACACGAAAAGTAGGTGGATGGGACATTGTAAACTATACACTGGTAAGTTTCTGACATGTGATAGTGCAACATGCACGCGGTACGGAAGGTCAACCCTCTGCAGGGAATTAGCTGGGGGAGGTCTAAAAAGCTGAAAAATCATGAAAAATTAGCAAAATATGAAAGGGTCAAAATCTTATAAAAACCAGTATGTAGAGAATTTTACAGGTTTTGACTAGTAATTTTCTTCAGAAATTGGTGACTGGCCTTATAAAGAGTGAATTAAAGGTATTTGTGCTGAATGGGAACTGAGGAAATTCTAGTTACAGAGTTCCGAAGCCATGCATCCCTTGGCTACAATGAATTGTATCAAAAAAACTGTCCCCTGCCACCTTAACCATGCAGACTTGCCGAGTTGTGGCCGAACTTACTCGAGTTTTATCAGAACTTTCCCAAGTTTTAACCGGAATTACCCGGGGTACTTCTAGACTCACCCTAGATTAAACTGGACTTACCCGAGTAGTACCCGAGTGGCGGACATTGGACCCCTAGCAATGTCTTGATATTTTCTGACAACCAGGACTCGTGGTACGCCGCTATCGCCAGGGCAGCTCCCGCCTCTCCGGGACACTGGACCTCAATGAAGCCTTTCAAACAGTCAACGTAGGATTTAAAGGATCTGAAGAAAAATCATGTCGGTATCATCATATTGTACATTATTATGGATTAAATTACGGGTACTGTGTCGGTTATTTTTCAAGAGAAAGATGTGGTTTATTTTAAACAAAAATGCGCCTATTCGTGGCCATGTTAGGTTATTGAGAACAATAAGGTTACTGGACAACTTGTCTTTTTTGTTCATTTTACAATATTTTGTTGAAGCAACGTTATTATATTTAGTCCCGTTAGGCCTATATTGTCGTGTCATTTAGACTAAAATTTTCAAATTTATGGTGGAGTCATCCCTCGATTAAATGCAGGCATGTAATTATCTGGACGAAAACGGGGTATCTTTTTTTTTTTAAATACTGTAATAAAGTTGATTCAGTTTTGTATAAACTGGTGTTTATATTTGTGTTCCTCTTTAATTTTGTTATGAATGGGTTACCGTATGTGAGTGACGAGTGTCGGGTGAGTGTGCTATTTTTAGATCGAGTATTTAAAGTGACCGGTTTGGGTGTAGTGGTCAATAGAGGGTCCGGTAACGACATCAGCCGGGTGCCACGTTTTGCAGCTCCTGTTTCAAGATATGGTGAATATCTCAAGTTAGCTTAATACTAAGGAGAAAAGGGTAGCCATTGAAATTTTGGATTCTGTTAGGCGGGTACATGTTTTCCTAGCCGGTAAGGTTGTTTTGTTGTCATTTTGTACATTTCGCTGGTAATTTAGTTCTTAGTGTAATTTGTAGTATGTTTGTATGTTTATCGGGACTTTATTAGTCACAGTATGTTTTTTTCAGTGCGTAAGGGTGTTTGATACAATTACCTGAAATACAGACTGGTGTGCTAGACGGAAATTTTCCTATGGAAGGTCGTGGGGACAATTGACGAAGGTCGGGGACGCATTCTATGCTGAGTGGGGCGTGGCTTTCTATCTGGGCAGTGTCGTAGACTGGAAGCGAGAGACCTGCGAGTCCGGGGCTTTCGGTTAGGATAGCGACAAGAGGGACAGGAAATTTGACGAGGGCAGGAGCGTCTCGAGTGCATAGTGACCTTGAGTTCATTTTCAGAGAGGTTTTAAGTGTTAAAAAGCGACTGTTATTACAGGCTAATTTTCATATACATGCTTTTGAGCTGAAATTTGAAGTAATTGTAAATTCACGGTATTTTGAATTATTGAACTTTAATATTTTTTTGAGTAAATTTTTCAACAAGAGTTTTATTGGTTGAAATAACTTCTAAACAACATTTTGTAGTTTACTTCCATTTTATATCTGATACAGTGTGATTTAATCTTGAATTTAGTAGGATAGTATCAGATATTTGTTCATTTGTTTAATTGAATTATTATTCTTTTTTTTTTTTTTGTTTTGTTCGAATGAGAGTGGTGTGAAAGGGGGAGTGAGAATAATGATTTGTTTTGTTTATTAATTTTTTTTTTCAAATTAAACTTGTTTATTTTCTTTACAAAATCTTATTGTTCATTCAGCTGACAAAATCCAAAAAGAACTCATTACATATGGTGGCAGCGGTGGGATTTTGTCATTTAGGCTGAGTGATTTTTTTTTTTGTATTGAATTTTTCATGTTTGTTTGAATTGAGAAATTCATATCCGTTGTGATTGAAACATTTTTTGATTTTTGAAGAAAAGTTCAATAATTGTTTAATTTCTTATTAAAGTTTATTGCAGCTCAGTCCCACCTGAAAGAGAACTCGGTCTTTGATAGTCTGTTGGTTTTGTAGTCTAGAGTTGTACGATGTCGTTACCTGGTTGGGTTAAGAAGGCTGTAGAGGAGGGTCAAGATTTGTCTACTTGTATGGAGATGTGGAAACATGCGTGTGCAGTGGAGCGGGAAGAACGACAGGCAAGACGAGAGAAAGAGAAAGATGAGTTAGAAATGCAGAGAATAAAAATGGAGAATGATGAAAAAGAGAGAAAACGTCTGCATGATAAAGATCTGGAAGAGAAAAGGTTAGAGGTGAGAATGAAAGAGTTAGAACTACAAGAAAGAGAGATGAGAGAGCGGGAGACTAATCCAGTAGCAATGGTAGAGAGAGAAGCGAAACACGAGGTTAAGTTTATTTTACCAAAATATGTTGAAGGTGAAGATATAGATGTTTTCTTAAGATCTTTTGAGCGTTTAGCAACTCTTCACAAGTGGCAGAAAGCAGAGTGGGCTCTCAGACTGATACCACAACTGACAGGTAAGGCGTTAGATACATATGCACGGTTAGGAGAAGTTGAAGCAAATGACTACGATGTCATAAAGAATGCTATTCTGAAGCGGTACAATCTTACAGCTAGCACGTACAGAGATAAGTTCAGAGGGTGTAAGCAATTTTCCAGTGAAACTTTTAGGGAGTTTAGTAGTCGAGCTACCAATTATTTTGACCATTGGTGTCAGATGGAAAAGGTAAACAAAAATCATGATAATCTGGTAGATGTTCTGATGCGTGAACAGCTTACAAATAGTTCTTCTAGAGATCTTCAGATATGGTTGAAAGAGAGACAACCTAAGTCTGTAGAGGAGATGATAGAATTGGCAGAGGCTTACCAGAACGCACATAAAGGTAACCAGGTAATGAACAAAGGACCTGTGCCGCAGAGAGAGGTAAGAAACCAAGGTAATGGTGTTAAAAGCAATAACAATCCTATGGTCGGTCAAAACAGGGAAGAGAAAAAATGTTTTCAGTGTCGTAGAGTAGGTCACTTTATGAACAACTGTCCTCTACGGAAACAGGTACCCAAGAATTCTAGTCCTGGCTTTAATGATAAAGGTCAACCATCTCAGGGATATACTGGTAAGGATTAAGCAGGTTTGATTCATTCTCCTACTATATCGAGAAAGGGAGTGGCAGTGGAGCTTCCGGTTATAGTAGATGAGAAGAAGTCTGTCATTGAGTCAGTTATTTGTCAGAGTGGACTTAGAATCGAAACAGGTACAGTGAACGGTAAGAGTGCATCAGTACTCAGAGATACCGGGTGCACTGCGATTTTAGTATCTGACAGATTTGTTAGTGATGATGACAAGACAGGGGTGACAAGTGATGTTACCCTGGCAAACGGAAGTTCACAAAGATGTCCAGAGGTCTGGATACAGGTAGACACGCCTTATGTGAAAGGTAAGGTTGTTGCTTTGGTGATGAACTCTCCATTTGCTGATTTGATTGTTGGTAACTTTACTAGGGTAGATATTCCAGTGGAGAGATCTACAAGACCTGTTAAGCCGGATGATGAAATGTGTCAGGCAGTGGAAACTAGAGCTTCAGCAAAGAAGGTATCACAAGATAAAGATGAAGGTATTGGGGATAGATCTGTGGTACACGACATAGTCTCCAGAAATGAGTGGATAGAGGAACAAGGTAAGGATCCTAGTTTGGAACAGTGTAGAAACAAAGAAGTATCTGAAGGAACGGAGAATGGTAGAAGTTATATCATGAAGGAAAACAGAATGATGTATAGAGTATTTACGACAGTTACTGACGAGGTTCTAAAGCAAGTAATTGTACCAAATAAGTTCAGAAAGCAAATATTGTCGTTGAGTCATGATATCCCTTTAGCAGGTCACATGGGGATTAAGAAGACGAGGGAAAGAATTCTAAGGAATTTCTTTTGGCCAGGTATTTTTGAGGATACAAAAAAATACTGTCAATCTTGCCCAAAATGTCAGAAAGGAACGTCAAAGTCGAGGGTAAGTAAGGTACCTCTTGTTAAAATTCCTTCAGTTGATTATCCATTCCAGCGTGTGGCGATTGACATGGTTGGACCTTTGCCAAAAACGAAACGAGGTAATCAGTACATTTTAGTGATGTGTGATTACGCCACTAAGTATCCTGAAGCAATACCCCTCAGAAGTCAAGATTCAGAAGTTGTAGCGGAAGCTATGATGGAAGTTTTTACGAGACTTGGTGTTCCCAAAGAGATACTATCTGACCAAGGTACCAACTTTATGTCCTCATTAATTACAGAGCTTTGTAAATTGTTAAGCATACGCAAACTCAACACAACTCCGTACCATCCACAAGCCAACGGTCTCGTTGAAAGGTTCAATGGAACGCTAAAGAGAATGCTTCAGATTTATGCTCAAGACGAACCAGGTAAGTGGGACAAATTGTTACCTTATTTGTTGTTCGCATACAGAGAGGTTCCCCAAGAGACAACTGGATTTTCTCCTTTTGAACTACTTTACGGAAGGTATGTGAGAGGTCCTCTAGGAATACTTAGAGAGAGTTTGGAGGAAGATGAGGCGGATAGTCAATTACAGCCATCAGTACTGAGTTATATTCTTGAAACCAGGGAAAAGCTGGCAAAGATGGCGGACATTGTGTCAGAGAATGAAGAAGTAAGTAAAATTGAACAGAAAAGATACTACGATCGGAAAAAAAATATACGAGGAACATTAAGCAAATATGCGGCAGGACTAACAATAACATCACACAGTCCAAAATTGCCTACCGCATATATGTGAAGAGGGGCAGGTCTCGATCTCCCTCTTATACATTACCTAGTATTAATACATATGTATTAATAAAATTTACAATATTTCATTTATCAAATACTATTTAATAATTTTTCAAGAATGGTAGTTTAAATTTACACATTCGATTTTTTTTACAGTAAGATACATTGCATAAGGGCATTATTTTTTTTTAAAAACAGTGCATACTCTCAGATGAAACATGTTCGTTTAAGATTCTACATTTCATTTTATTGGCAATGAATGACAAAGTGTTATCTAAGATAAACGTATATTTGTTGCTCGTGCAAAATAAAGCCAATGAAAATCAATTTCCATGTAACCATCAATAATTAGTATCAGTGAAATTTTCCACCAAAGTGGCATTATCAAGTCACATTCAAAGATTAAATGTTTTCTTGCTTATTGCAATTATTACAATTCCCATTAATGCTTTTATCCCATTTAATAACCGATAGATTCGTGGTCAAGCATTCTTTTATGTCGTTTATTGTCATTAAAAAGGTCTTTTACTAGTAATAAACCACCTTTAGTCCAACTTGAAAAAAATAGAGATTTACCCTTAAAACATATGTTTTTATTGAACCAGATATTTTGATTAGCAAAATTGGTTAATGAAATATTTTTGCATTCGTTAAAGGCCACAAGGACCTCTTTATAGAACACAGGGAGGGAGTTTAATTTAAATTCTTCGTATTTTGTAATACTTGAATGGAGCAAAAATAGAATATCGATATTATGTTTAACTACACAAGCGTTTAAAAGATTTTCGAAACCCCTAAAGATTTTATAGTTTTGAGTTTTGATTCAAAGTTTGTACTCGGTTTAGTGAAGTCCGAGGGACCAATGGATTTACTTCGTTATATCTGTAATTCGTTATATCCATATAACAAATTCGTAATAATGAATATAGCGAATTCACTATATACATGTTTTCTTTCACCACTTTATAAGTTTTGATAATTTGGGCTTAAAATAAAATATATTACTTTGATACCTTTAATAATTGGTTTGAAAATGAAAAATATTTATGAAAATATGTTCATTCAAACTAATATGATAAATGATAGTGCAAACTTTTCTACCTGTAAAGAAATTCGTTAAAAGTGTCAAATTTCGTTATTATTCACTTTTACGGGACTCAAAATGAGTTCGCTATATCCGCAAATTCGTTATATCAGAATTTGTTATTACCGTAAAATTTTGCAAGGATTTGTAATACCAATACCGCCTTCATTTATGTTTCTAATTAAGGTGTTACGTTTGATGCGCTCTAGATTTCCCCAAATAAAGGAGAAACGTATCATATTAATACTTTTTATGAAAGATTGTTCAGGGTTTTTTTAAAACAGTAGCCGTGAACAAGACCTTGGAGATTAAAAAAGAATTTAAAAGCTGATGATGTCTACATGACCAATATTACGTCTAAGTGGTATACACCATTTGCAAAAGCAACAAACGATTCTCAAAACCTTGTACATATAGTCGAAAAAGTTACACCGCTTGTTTGCTTTATAGAGTCGGACATTTCTGGTGATCATGGCATTATGAACAGCAATTGCTATTGCTATTACGTTATTGGATATGTTAGCAGATCTGTTGCATTCAGGTCAGTGAAAAAAGATATTAATTGTGCTGAGATATTCAAGTACCTGCAGAGGGACACTTCATCAGGTGGCCCGGCGAAAGTGACGGACATTAAGGGGTTCGTACAGGTTTCGTCCGCCTTGGTCTGAACTTCCTGTTTATCATAGCACGTAGTGTGTTGTATAAGGCCTGAAAATTGTAAGACGGGAGACACAATTAAATTGCGTAAAATGGAGAGAAAGACATATTGGGCCAACATCGCATACCTGAGTAACAGGTAATTCACAGCTGTGGAATTAAAGATGACTGTGATATTTCAGCATTTCATCGTGCCATAAAAACATCATTTTGTTATACTCTTGGGTGAGATTTTATTAAAGAAACAAGTGTCCGTGTCCGTAGTTGGCGTAAAAAGAATGTGTGTCCCATTCGATTTGAAAAAATCATGCACACATCCAAATACCCAATGATTACATGTACATGTATACAGTATACACAACCCATAAAACATAGGTCCAGATACTTACCGAGAAAATGGTTCTTACACAGAACTTCGACAAAATAGGCGCTATTTTGCATTTGGAAAAGGAAGTCCTCGTACTTAGCGCTCCAGCTTGCCATGCACATCGTTAGGAGAGGCTCCATACAGGGCTCAAACTTGACATACGCACTGCATAAATTTCAAGATGGAGTTCCTTTAGTCGAACAATGTTCATCAAAAAATATTTATAAAAATATTTCTTGAAAAAGTGTCAGAACAGGTAAAAAGAAATGATGAAAACTGGATTAAATACAATAGCTTCTTCTCGGGTTATCCGGTAAAGCTCCGGAAAACACATCAAAAGTTCTAATATCATCATATTTAAATTGTGTTGCTAAGCATCAAATTTTTCAAAGACAGACTTAATTTTTTCCTGTGGAATATTTTAGGTTCAATCATTTACTTTGTTTAAAATTAACACAAATTTTAATCGATCATATCCACTCTATATTTTATCAATTAAACGTCTATTTAAACGGAGTTCTCAAACCACGTCGTGTATTGTGCTGTTGTGTTATAGTGTGCTGTTTTGTTATGTTGTGCTGTTGTAGTGCTATGTTGTGCTGTTGTAGTGTAGTGTTTTTGTGATGTTATGTTGTAGTGTTGTGTTGTGCTGTTGTAGTGCGGTGTTGTGTTGTGTTTATTTGTTTTGTTGTGCTATTTAGTTATGTTGTGCTATTGTAGTGTATTGTTGTATTGTATTGTTATGTTGTGTTGTATTGTGGTTTGTGTTGTGTTTGGCTATTCAGTTATGTTTTGATGTTGAATTGCGGTGTTGTATTGTGGTGTTGTGTAGTGCTATTTTTTTTACAGTTGAATCATCATTGGTCGCGGGGGGACCAATATTAGTGGCTTTCGTTGGTAACTCTTGCCTCCGAATTTACATCCCCTCAAGCCAATTAACACCCATTTGTTTAATATTTTTTTAAAAATTATCCCGATTGCACTATCAACGAAATTACGTCCGAACGAACCAGAAAAATGTTGGCTACTCACGAACATTGACCCCCACAAATAGAAATGATTCCACAGTATGTTGTGCTGTTGTTGCGTGTAGCTGTATTGTTGTGTTTATTGTGTTGTTGCGTGGTGTTGTATTGAAGTTTTGTGCATTGCTATTTTGTTATGTTGTGCTGTTGTTGCGTGGTGTTGTGTATTGCTATTTTGTTATGTTGTGTGTTGTTATATTGTGGTGGTGCTGTGTTGTGTTGTGTCAAACTTAGCACCACCTTTCAATTATCCATAAAAGGAAGTTTATCATGGACGCCAACGAAGCGCATTGGAAATTTTGTTTCTGTGTAGAAACTTAATGTCTACATGAGAAGAAAAGGAACTAATATCTACCTGCACGCCGCGTTGAGAAATGCAGAAGAAGGAATGGTCGCAAGACTCGTCAGGGCCTCGTACAACATGTTTGCGCACTTGGACATCTCAAAATAGTTACATTCTGTGTGATCAACACAAAAAGCAAATCAAAGTTAAATCGTCAATTTTATGGAATTCTTTAGTGAAATTTAGCATTTTTTAACTTTCTTTTTGGTGGGGTTGGGGTGTACCGATGTTAAGATTTGACATTTAGATAATACTTTGTGTTTAGTTCTGAACAGAATTTGAAATATAACAACCTAAAAGAAAATTTACCTGACGTTGATAGACAGTTGATCTTCACTTGTCCAAAGATTCCCTCCCAGTGAGAATTGACGAACATTGGGTCCCCATAACACGGAGCAGAAGCCTTGGAGTAACAGTCGGATAACTCGGTGAAATTCCTGTCCAGAATGTAAACCAGGGATAAATTGATGTTTCGCTCAGACAGGCACTTAGCAACAGGGGGGGGGGGGGGGGGGGGGGGGGCAAAGGGTCATTTCCTTATGTTTACTTAACTTTTCAAAAAAAGTTGTTACGTGCCCGTCAGGTACGTTTTAGGCCACATTGCTGTTGTCTTTTGATGTTACTTTATTGCAAAAATTGGCATGTATATATCCAAAAAAGAATCTATACCTGCATAACACGGGAAATGTAGCCGGGTCTTGGAGGTTCGCACTAGTCAGATCGATGTACTGAACAAAACAGGCCTCTAGGTTCTTCTCATCACACACTAATTTGATAAAATGCAGTCTATATTAAAGTTATGAACATCTCCATATTGCTTTGGAGAAAAGTACCGAAAAAGTAAGAATCTGGCGCCGTTAGATATACTGATTAACAGAATACCAGGTTTAAAAGGGTTTTTTTCCTTGAAAATTTTTTATATTTTTTTTGCATTTTAACTATAGCATCATGACTGTCAACTACTTTGCAACAAATAAACTGTACGTGTAAACTAAGCATATTCAAATCATTATTATTTATGAATTTTTAATCATGTATCTCGTTATATACATATATATGTAAGGCATTTAGTGTTGCAAGTCCATACTACCAAAATAGCTCAAAAGAATACACAGCCAAATTAAATTCGTTTACAATACCGCAAAACAAGCAAGTTTAATCAGTCTAGACTTGCAAAAACTATATATTAATTGCAAAGACATCTACATACCTGGCTTCGTGTCTTTGCAAAACGTTTCTTTGTTTGTAAGCATTTCTTGCACCATTTTTTGGTATAATGCTGAGCCGGCTTCCGCGCATTCCCAAGAATACTGCGCGATACAGTTCCTCAGAACATCAAAATATCTATGCAGAAAGAATGGATTATATTATAATAGAGTGACAGGTAAGATACGCAATAAATATGTGTATGATACAAGAAAATACATGTATGCGTACGATACGAGGAAAATGTGTATGATGCGCGATCAAATATGTGTATGATACACGAATAAATATATGTACATGTATGATACGGGCAAATTTGTGTAATATACGCAAACAAATATGTGTACGAGGAAAATGTGTATGATACACGAACAAATATGTGCATGATACGGGCAAATATGTGTAGTATACGCAAACAAATATGTGTACGAGGAAAATGTGTATGATACACGAACAAATATGTGCATGATACAGGCAAATATGTGTAAAATACGCGAACAGATAATTATGTGTATGATGCAAAGAAAATGTGTATGATACGCGATTTAATATTTGTATGATACGGGCAAATATGTGTAGTATATGCAACAGATATGTGTATGGTAGAGGAAAATGTGTATGATACGCGAACAAATATGTGCATGATACGGGCAAATATGTGTAAAATACGCGAACAGATATGTGTATGATACGAAGAAAATGTGTATGACCGATTAAATATGTGTATGATACGGGCTAATATGTGTAGTATACGCAACAGATATGTGTATGGTAGAGGAAAATGTGTATGATACGCGATTAAATATGTGTACGATACTGTCAAATATGTGTAAGATACAAACAAGTTGCCGATCGCGATGGTCTGGGGCTGTCGACCAACATTAGCGATGGCGTCCTTGGGCAGGTTGTAGGATGCCGAGTCATCCCGCCAACGCTTGTACTAGCTGACCAAGGGTGAAAGAAAAATTACAATATTGTAGAGACTGAATTACATATTTAATCCAACAAAAGATATTGAAAAACATAATTTTTAAGGGGGTCGTTATTCTACAGGGGTCTTTTTTCTTCATGTTGAGTGTGCTCATTTTTATGAAATTGACAATTATATTCTTCAGACAAAGGGGTTATTTTTTAAGTAGAATAATGACCAGGGGTCATCAAATGTAATGACCCATACTGAGACGATCTTCACCCCCATATATATACATGTGTATATACGTGTATATACACGATTCTTAGCGCTGGGAGATCACGCCTCAGCTCTATGTTTGTCAAGCCAAGCAAAAAATATCTTCAAGTTGGTTAAAGATGATGCGTAAGAAGCTTATTGGTGTTATGTATAAAATACATTAGGTCGCCATGACCCTTGAAAGAAGGTGTAATAAGTAAAAGTTTATTGATAAATATCATTCAAATAGTGCTACGTTTAGAAGGCATTGATTGCTTTGGGGTGATATTACATGTAGTCATTTATAATCTTACTCCCAACATTTCTAGAAAATGCTGGAAATTGACTTAATGTTCGAGTCACAATTACACAGATAACGCCATGCAACGGATGATAAAAAAATCGGTCGTCCGTTCTTGAAACTCGTCCCCATCACCGCTTTCTCTCAAGATGAACTTCTTTTGGCTTATTTAAAAAGCAAAATAAATTCACAAAGCAACCCTGCAGTCAGTGTTCTGTATAAGCAACGGTCAACTTACCTGCAGAACTTAAGCTACACGGAAAACTCTCGGGTTGACGGTCCAACGGTTGGACGTTGGAGTTACGGTTCAGCAGCTGCGGTCAACTACCGTTCTGAATCACTGCATCGTGTTTTTGAGTAAAGACCAATTACCAGGTTAAACGAATGCTCAATGCATGCTGGACTGGCGAAACGAGCGCGGATCTGAAGAGCCCCCCCCCCCCCCCCCCCCCCCTTGAAATTCAAATTTATTTAACTCACACTGTAAATTTACGGAATATAGTCACCGAATTCCCAACCCCCTACCCTCCCACTGGCAAACACCCAAGTGAATCAAACTCCCTCGGAATCCACCCCCCCCCCCCACCCCCTTGGAAAAAAAGTTTTGAATCCGTGCATGTCATATGTATACGTGTAAGTTCTGTGTAAAGACATTCAAATCCTGTATTCGAAGAGCGTTTCCTGATTTTTATGGCATGGATGGTTGTGGTCATTTTTATACGATATAAAAGATAGATCTCTTCTAGAGTAGCTCTGTATAAGGATATAATTATATCTTCAATATACGCTAAAATAGTAATCTATATAGGAACATATTCAAATAAAGATGAAATAAAAATCTGTGTATTAAGAAATCATATCAAAAGATCTGTAAGGTCATTTTGGAGCTAGATTAAAAAAGACCCATTCTTGGGTTTAAATTTTTTCTTATTTTTTCAAAGAATTGATTTTTTTTCACTGTTGATGTTTTGTTTTTGTTTGTTTGTTGTGGTTTTTTTTTTTTTTTTTTGTAGCTTCTTGTTGGTTTTTTTTTTTCAGAGAGAGGGGGTATCAAAGGTATTGTAATTTGAAATAGCAAAGGCAATAAAAGGCAGTGTTAATACATGTATAAGTGAATCACTTATAGTAGAATATAGAAGTTGAGACATAGTGATAAATGCTGGAGTGAATACGTACTTACAAGCGTCTTCTAAGAACAGGGTCTTCATTTGGGGGGCCTCCTTACACTCGGCCAGCTGTTCCTCCGGACACACAAGATCTTGCCCGGTGACCACTGTAATGAATTGTATTGATTTCAAGGTTGATAGATTTAACTTGAATGGTATTAATTTCAAGGTTTTTAGATTTAACTTGAATTGTATTGATTTTTCAAGGTTGTTAGATTTAACCTGAATTGATTTCAGGGTTGTTAGATTTAACTTGAATTTATTTCAAGGTTGTTAGATTTAACTTGAACATAATAAAAAAAACTAGAATGGCCTCAGCGTCACCAGTGTAAAACACCTTTAGAAGAAAGCGACTAGAAAGAATATCATCTCCAGATAAACGACATTTTTTTTGTTAATTTTTCCTTCAAATTAAATATTAACTATAACTGGTTTGTATGAATGCGGACAAATCCTGGGATTTATTACAACATAAATTTGACTTTGCGCTTCATATTGGCATATCGCAATTAAATACTTATGGTACTAGGTATAGAAAACGACTGAAAAAAAAATACCAAATGAAAATTTTTAGCGATGTCGCTGACAACTAATTTAAAATACGTTACACACATTACCTGCGATCATCAGAAAAAGTGAAATCCATCTCCCAGCTGCCATTTCTCACCTCTTAGATGCCCTGTTTACGAAAGAATTTTAAAAATATATGTATAAATCTAACTTTGACGGTCACCAACTAGTACCATTCGGACCTAGGGTTGACCAGATCCCCGCTGGGTTTATTCCTCTAATTGGTCAGCCCTGAATAGTGGACTTAATGATAGAAATCTCAGTAGAAGGTCGTTAGTCTAATCTTTCGGGTAGCTGTGAGCCCGGCAGCAGCCTTGTATAGCCGTGGATCGTGAGGTAATTATTCGTTGGGTTCTGGAATATTGCTGGATTTTTCTCGGATTATGTGTATTCAAAAACATAACAGGGATACAGGTATTTATCGAGTGTGAAACCGGTTGAAATGACATTGCTAAACAGTGTTAAACCTGCCCAGTATTATAACTTACCTTGAAACACAAATAAAAAAAAGGAACATGTATAAGATACTGCAATCTAATGCTTTGTCTTATTTCACCTCTGAACATTTATTTCATTACTAACTGGTTTTAGTACGCATGGCTAGCTGATCATGAGGAGTGAAGGCCCACATATAGTGCACTCCTGAAGACGTGAATACGGGAGATAGACAATCCAATCAATGCTCAACTCCCCTTGCACCTAACCCCACCCACCCCCCCTTTTTTTAAAATTAATCTTGCAAAATTCATGAAAATGATTAACATCGGCCTATTTATTTCTGAAGTTATGATGGGTAATGAAAAATAAAGGCATTCTGGATTAGTCTTTATAATCGCCTTGTTTCGTGTGAAATCTCGTTATGGCATCACAGATTAGCACTTTTTATTCATATTCATTTATTCGCATGCCATTTTTTCTTCTACTCTATACCGGACGAGACTGACGTTTCAAAAAGGTTTTGCAGTCTAAAGGTGCGGTCACGTGATACAATGTTAATCCGAATTCCCAACCGATTGCAATAGGACACAGCTTCCCAAATCACGTTTCATGCTGCTGTATAAAACAGAGCCTCCGCTTTTATCTTATCTATAAACGTTTGCATTAGTACAGCCTTAATTCTTGATTTAACATTTACTCCTTTTTTATTGCAGAATGGTGGTGCGTTTTAATGAGGACGTTAAATTTGCAAATAATTTTTGACAGTCCTTTTTTAGCATGTATAAATTATAGAATTTGATAAGTCTGAAACTTCACCTCAATGTATACATGTTACAAAAATATACATTGTACATGTGCCACTAAAAAAACGATCCTAAAGTTCATATGCAAGTACAACACAAATCAGTCCAAATTAGTTCAATTTTTTAATTAAATATTATATATATACTTCATTAAAAAAGAAAGAACAAAAAAATGTGACAACTTTTCATTGATACCAGTATGTACAGCGAACCATTCTCTCTCATGGCCATGGAGAATATTCTCTATCATTGCAAGTCTTAGTCAAAATATAGAAAACTTTTGAAATATCATCATCACATATGCATCATAAATGGACACACGTTGACACCTATATTGCACAGATCAAGACTCGAGTGGGAGATAGACATTAGGAGATACATATATTATGCCTCAAAACAGAAGGAAATGATAGTAAGCTGTGGAAGGAGTAAGGGGGGGGGGTCTAATAATCTGTAAATTTTGTCCATTGGGTATGGCATTCAAAATAAATGCAGATGTTATGCTGAGAAGTCATTAAATACATAGACAATGAAAGATATAATTACAATAAATGTACATACTTGTAAATACCCTTGTATCTAATTGATAATTTAACTCTAGTAAAACATACAAAATAAATAGGTGAATTTCAAAAAGTTTCACAAATTAGAATGCAGTACCATAATGATAAACCCACAACCATTTCCATAAAAATGGACAAACTATGGAAACAAAAACTAGACTTTGTGTACGCCTGTACAAAGCCACAACAACACTGAACTACAGCCGAGACCAAGTCACAACAAGAAACAAACCAACTAATAATATATATATATATATATATAAGTATATAAAAACTAAAGAAAAAGAATTACTGAACAACATAACATTGAAGCTCTTTTAAAAAGAGTGGATTTCAATCAGATTCATATGGGACAACTAATGTAAATAGCTACTTTTTAGCAACGAGGTACAGAACATGGTAATGCCATTAAATAATAAATTTCAAATGAAAGAAACTAACGTTGTATAAAACAATAACAGATCTAGTTCTTCATTAATAAGTCTCCTCAAAACAAGTTTTCATTAAAAAAAAAATGAATGAAATCAAAAGAAAGTCTTTATAATAAAACGAAAAAGCACAGGAAAGACCTCTACTTACTATCTCTTGATCATGAATAACTATGATGGTATTGGTCCAATATCAAAGAAAACAAACTTTTAAAAGTTGTTTCCCTTGCAAATATTTCTTTTTTCTTGCCATCTTAATTATAATTCTTTTATTCATTTGAGAAATACGATAAAAGTAAGAGTCAGGAAAAAAATATATTTTGCTACCAAGCAACTAGCTTATTAATGACCAAAAATTAGTATTGCACTTATTAAGTGAAAATATATAGAAATCTTCAAAATAAACTGTAAATGCTTTTTCACATACATAAAAGGAACTTCGAGGTATAGACCATAAAATCAAAGTAATTACAGCACCATTAAACTTTGTAATGTGTGTTGAAGAGAGGTCAAGCCAAAGAAAAATTAAAAGAATGCTAATTTTGAAATATTTCAGGAAAATTATGTTTTCTTTAAATTGGTTTGGGCCGTGTACGTGTGGACCTATTGTAAAAAAAAAACCCACAAAAATCATTTTACATTCATTTTTACAAAGGTCAGTTATCTTTGACAACACAATAAACAGACAGAAGGAATGTAACGAGTGGAATAGAATATTTGATGCCACAAAGAAACTGGAATGAATACAGACATATGTAGCAGATCTTTGTTAAACTCATCAATGCGTCACATGAATGATTGTACAAAATTGTAAATAACTTAGCATTTTTATACATGGTTTTTATCAAAGTGGTGGAAATCTAAATACACTGTAAGAGAAAAATACATTGCCAGGAAGCAATTTTAAAATAAAGATAAGACAACAATGAAGCTGAGCAGAATAAGATAATGCTGAAAAAGAGAATGTTGTTTTCTAGCAAACAGATTTTGTCATATACAAATGTAATAGGTACATGACGCGATGTAAACCTGGAGACTTTTGAAACACAATAGTTGGAAATTCATGTTTGTGTACAATCCTTATTTTATGGCAAGCTTTGTGATCCCCTACAGTTGGAATGCGTTGAGAATGAGGAGCACCTTTACGTGAGTGGTAGCTTCTCAGTGTGGGATGTTTCAAATGGATTATCATCATGGGACTGAAAAGTATAATGTCGTAATTTAATTGAAACAAATTTTTTAACTTTTTCATCTCCAGCAGCAATCCTTCAACACAAGAGATATTTCAACAAGTTTCTTTCTCTGTCATTCATTTTCTGTTCTTTTATCAATTTGAAATTAGAATGAAGTTGACATTGATATTCTTAATTGACATATTTTAGTTGTATTGTAAAGACAACCATGCTAAATGACTAACAGAACTGCTTTATTTATATACAATATTAAGACTTCTGTCTGATAAAATCCAAATGCCTAATTGTGTCAATTTTAAACAACCAACAAATAACAGTTTTAAAACCAGTTTCTAAATAATATTTTTTTATTATGAATATGAAAAATAATACCTATTGTATCAATCAAATGAAGCAGCTTTAGTACGAACGTTTCAATATACAGACCTTGTACTTCTTGCCCCTCAGTTTACTGAAGAGCCCCTTCTTCTTGGTCTCCTTGAATGAGACGGTATCAAACTGTTCATCCTCCCCATCCTCCAGACCGCAGGAGTCGACCCCCGGGAGTTCTCCATCGTAGTTAGGTCCCGACCCCTCGGCCAGCTTCATGTACTTGTACTCTAGTCTACAGGGAGAGAAAATTATCATCCATATACATGTGACTGTCAGCATACAGATAACTAAATTCATGTCTAACTACCCTAAAGTCTTGCGAATGTTAAACACTTTCTTAGCCAAAATTTGAATTTTTTTTTCAAGTTAAAACTTTATGTACAACTTGTTTAGGGGGCAGCAATTATGTGGATTCTGTTTAACACACTGTTTTGAGGATAATCATGTACATGTTATTTGTGGAAAACCAATCTATCAATCAATATATGTAAATATTCTTTTCAAGATTTATACTGTGATGAACATTTAATTTTGTGTGTCCTCATAATAAAATCTACAAATAACAATGAAACCCATGATGGGGTACTTGTACTTCTGTGTAGAGGGGACTTACTTGCGGTTCCTCATCCAGCAGTAGATGACACACAGGAACAGAATCACACCAATCCCTACAATGGATGGGATGGCCACCTTCAGCTGTAATCACAAAACAATTACATATTAAATTGGGTCATATAGTAGAACTATGATGAGCTATCGATACTTGCAAGCAATATTATTTTGATTCTACAATTTACAGCAGGTCAAATGATAGCTTTGCTGTTTGAATTGAATTTTGATAATTTGCTGAAAAACTGATATAAGCAAGACCCCCATGTTACAAAATGAAGTATGCAACATAAATCTTACATCTTCAACATTAAGAATACTATATATTCCTTATTTTATACGAGAACTTAAATCCGCGATTCAACTGTGTTTCATCAAATTGCGAGAATATAAATCCGTAAATTTATCACTGTTTTATTCAGTTTACATCTGTCCATAAATAGAAGCTGAGATTTTAAAATCCATGAGATGTGCTCTCCTGATTTTACGCGGCCATTAATTCCTCACATTTAATTAGGAATCTACAGTATCATGTACAGTTCTGTTATTCAGCTCTTTATTCTGTCTACCGTTTCTCAAGTTAAAACATGTGAAAGATCCAACTTACAATGAATGGAAGAGCAGCTAATTTCAATCTGCATTTCCTCTGTTCTTGACTTTTCATTCCCTTCTTTGGTTTGCAATATCTAAAAAATAATCATATCCTTTTTATCATGAAAATTTTAGGCACTGCATATACATGTACAATGTATAACCCCCCCCCCCCCCCCTCCAAGTTAAAACCTGACAAATTCAAACTGCATACAGGGTTTTGGACTGCTGTAGTTAATGAAACTCTTAACAGGCTTGTATTCAACTGTTTGCCAACACAGATCATACAATAAAAATTCAGCAAAAGTACCAGTACTCCTTTAATCTAAACAGTCAACACTGTTATTTTGTTCCTTTAATAAAGGAATATCACAGAAATTAGACATCAAAATTCCTAAGTACAATATACTGGCACTTACTTTAAAAGGCAGCTGTAATGGATGGTTAGTACAATGTCATGTAGTTTACTTGTCCTTAGCTAATTAAGGGTTTGAAATTCTTAAACCAGATTATACACTCCTGACTATAACCTGGTGATTCTATAGCATTACTTACTTTAGAAAGTTATAATGGTCAGTCTTTACTTAAACATTGATGACTATTCTGCAGTAGTATACACTTACTAAGGGTAACTGTAATGGACAGTCTGTAGGTTATTTAAACATTGATGATTCTGCAGTAGTGTACACTTACTTGGGGTAGCTGTAGTGGACAGTCTGTAGTTCGTCAGCACACTCCCCCACAATGATCTGGATGTCCTCTTCCTGACACTGAGGACATGCCCGGTCACTGTGCCACAGGAAGTGGAACATGCAGCCGTCACAGGTTCCGTCCGGACATTTAGGGGGGACTTCAATCTCCCCGTCTCCTTCCTGTGTTAGGTCACACTGTAGTGAAATGATGGTCTCCCTTCCCTTGACACACGCCTGGGTTTTCCTGCAACAAAGAGTAGTCCATATAAGTAAGTTCTAATCTAAGTAAAAGTGTGCCCTGGTTTACTGCCTGCAATGTTTTCCTTAATAAAGAATAAATTACCATTTATCTCTACAAGTTTTTAAGTTTAAAATCTACAAATTATCTGTTCATTGAATAACTCTATACTTACTCATCTGTCTTATAGAAGAAATGAACATGTCTTTCCATGCCTACATCAAAAGAAAGTTTCACATCATTATCTTTCAAGATATGATTAATGATGCACTCTCTCCCCTCTCTCTCTCTCTCTCTCTCTCTCTCTCTCTTTGAGATCAACCTCTTAGTTTTAATCAAAGTACTGAAGAACTGATGGGAGTTGATTTTGTCGATGTTTATTTATTTTAAAATCAATGATATGTTATTTTGCATGGCAAGTACATGTAGTTTCTAATTTGAATTACGCACATTTTTATAATATGAATTTTTGGACTTTTTCGACAAGAATGTTGAGAAACCCCCATATGAATAATGTTATATAATATTTAAAGATAAAATCAATTCCATCAAACTATGTATCCGTGATAGAAACATTTCTCAAAAATTGTATGGATCCAAGCAATATTGAACTCTAGTCTTGTTCAACCAAATGCTCGGCTGACACCGTAAATCTCCGACAAGGATTTACGGAGACAGCCGAGCGTCGAGTTGAACGAGTCTATATTGAACTCTCGCGTAGGAATACATACGAATACAAAAAATATTTAAATTGTTAGTACCATTTAAAATCTGACTTTTTTCAAGGTAATTATAAAAAAAGTTTCCTTGAAAAACAATGCTTTAGCATACATTACATCGAATTCATCAATTATTTTCAAGAACTAAGTCTTGTCAACGGCATTGATTTGTGCTGAGGTCCAAACACTGTTTCACTTTCGGTTTGTCTGAGTAACTGCATAGGAGAGTTGATTAAAATCAACTCCCAAAAATGAATAAAAATATCTAGTTATTGATCATATGCATTTATGCATTGCCCTAGCATCAAGAGGGCTGGATGGTCATGGCCATTTTTAAACTATATTAAACATTGTTCAAAAGAAGAGTTTTATATACAGATATAGCTAAATATTCAAATCACAAAGTTTAAATGTGTGGATTTTTTCTTAACTTAATGATAGTTTATTGCTCAACAAATCATATCCATAAATTTTAGTAAAGATCTCTTGGTTAGTTTGTTGACCATCCTGCCTCCATGACAATTACTTGGAGACATTTAATATTGTTAGGTAATTTTAGTTTACCTTCTGTAGGAACTCCTCCTTGTTCGTACAGCTTGTGGAGCTCAGAATCATGGCTTTGATTGGTCAGGATCTTTGTCAGGTAATCTCCAATGCTGGAATTGAACACACTCTCATCATCACAACAGCTTAGACATTCTTAATTATTCAAACATTTCAAAATCTTTGCAGTATTTACTGAAAATTAAAAACATGGTTTTGATTTTTGAAGCATCTCGGGCAACGTCTGGTGTAAACAGCGAAATTTTTTGCCTTGAAAGAATTTTTAGCACATATTGCTATGATTAAGTTAGACTTAATGCCCTACAGAAGTATGTTGATACAGGAGACATAAACAGGTGTATAGATATAGAAATAAGTAAAGCAGACACATAGCTTTTACTTGTTTACAAAACTTTTGCCCACCTGACTGGCCAAGTAGAAATAACAAATAACAGTATATAAATTGTAAATTAGATAGAAATAACAGGCTGAGACAGCTGATATTTGTAAACCAAACTTTAGCCCACCTGACTGGCTGTGTGGACACAATGTGGGCCTCCTTGGTGGGCACAATGGCTGACCTGCACACCATGGAGTGAACAGGTTTCTCACCAGTCATCTTGGACTAGAAATAAAATTGTAATTAATATAAAATTCAGTTCTATTCACACCCTTTTTTAGGTTAAAATAGTAGTAACAAATAATATTTACGCAATTAACACAATTTTGTCATATATAAAGTCTAATCCTTCCAAATCAATAATAGATATTAACAAATTTACAGTGAAACTCTTTTGCAAAGTTTAATTTTCATAATTTTTTAAACATATCAAATTATAAAATATAAGAAATTCCTTATTTTATAATCATAACTGTTCAATTGTGCCCCTAAAAGCACATTATTGTATCAATATACAGGTACACTTTTAACGTTTACAAAACATATTTTTTTACCTCCGTCATATTACTCTGGCAGAAAGCCTTGGTTTTTTCTTCAGCACACAGCGATATGTTAAATCCATGATAATATCCAGTACCACTACCAGTGAACAGGTTAGCTCCCTTCACAAACTTTGGGCTGTAAAAAAGGATTTACCAATATTTTACATACGTGAAGATTCTTTAATCATGTTAATGATTAAATGGAATCTTTTAACTTCCGAATAGCATACCAGTGAGAAATAAAACTTGCATCAACATTCTAATACAACGTGTTATAAAATTCTTCATTCAATTTTCAATGAGAAATAAAAAAATTTAAAAGAAAGCTTAAATTTCTGTCAGCTTAAATCAATATTACTCTTATTCAAAACAATTCAAGTATACGTGTATTTCCATTTACCTTTTTAGAGCTGTGAAGTCATACTTTCTGTTGGCATCGTCTGTGTATATGCAATCAGACACACACATGGTTCCTTCCTTGGCCAACAACCCTGGTCCGCATTTGACACAAGAGTCCTCCCCCCAGGCTAACCTTGACCTGATAACCTCATTATTAGGACAGGGGTGACAGTTGGTGGTGTTGGGGTCCACATAGTGACCAGCTGGACAGGGTATACACCTGTAAACATTGTAAACAAATACCACACCTTACAATTTCGTACCTTTAAAACTGAAACTCAAAATAAAACATATCAATATGCACTCCAATGAAAAGATTTACAGATATATTCATAAACTATGAAAGATATTCAATGAAAAAAGAGGTACAATATACCAAGTATATTGGAAAAAAGCTTTTAATTGCAAATGGCTGACAGATAACAAATCCTCAATGATCATCTTTTGCAAACAATGACTCATTCTTTTAATTTCCCTTTACGTACAGGAATAAATAACTGGTTTTTCCCAATAATAATTTGCAAGCATCCTCTGCTTATGAATGTTTTAACAAGAAACTTATTGCCTATGCTGGGGTTTGAACATGGGTCCTCTGACATGCAAATCTAGCACTCTACCAATTGAACTAAAGGGTAAACCCACTAGCCAGAGCTAGTAGGAGTGCTATTTATCCTCCAACTACCCCTTGCATTGACCAAATAAAGGTAACCCAATAAACCAAAGCTATATTTGGTCAATGCCCCAATATAGCCTCGTGCATTACTCTACCACATATGTACCTTTGACATTAGCTTTGTCTGTGACTTACTGGTTATCCTTCACCCCTCTCATACAGTTCTGACAGTCCGTGGCCCCGCCTGACAGGGTGTTTGTAACCTTGACACTGAAGATACGGGCCACATCCTCAGCTTCCGTTTCCCCAGATCCCTGGAAAGCCCAGGTCAGGACTAAAGGCTGTATACTCTTGATTTCATGTCTACAAAGAGAAAAATATTAAATTAATTACGGTAAATGGAAACAATTTCCAGGAGGGAAAACAACCAGCATTAACATAAACAGTTTACACTTGTATCTGCAATACTTATACATTTGAAAATATTAATATGCACAGTTTCAAAGTTTTTTTACAATAAGCATCTGTACAGGCAATACAAATCAATAAAATTTAAACACTGACATTTATTGTATAAAACAAAATTACCTGTATTCCTGCTTCTTCTGCCCAGCAGTCCAAGATTTCACAATACCACTGGATCCAAATTCATCCTATAATATTATTTCATAAAGCAGTGTAAATTACACATCATCCTATTGATGGAACACCCCCCCCCCCCATAAAAAAAAGAAAAAAAAAACCCATTCAAAACAAAATGAATTTGTTAACATAAATGACCCTAGATGTGGCCAATCTGATATTTGTATAGTTATATATGTATCAAAATAGTCTGTCAGAGAAAAAAGGGGTCTTTGATATTTATAATGATTAAGGGCAAATTATTGTTGAATATGCATAAAAACTTTACTTGCTATGGTTCTAAACTTGTAGCTAAATATTTACAAAATATATAATTTATGTCTATGTAATAATAAAACACACAGAAAGGAAGAGCAGTTCACAGTTCCCAGCACAGGTGGTCTCAAACTGGAATTCCACTGTCCCTATAGTGATGTCCTTATTCTCACTCTCTTGCCCTCTAAAACCATCAATTTTAAAAATGAGGACGAGATAGGCGTCTCTGCTGCGTCCAAACTGAGTGTGAATATGATCTCCTGCCAGGACCCAGGAGGCATTGGTGGAACAGTCTGTGTCTGCCGAGAGGAAGAGTTAAATGACAGCAATCAAATGATAATTCTACTTATACCTGAGAGTACCTATTGACTTTTGAAGCTTGATTTAAACCAGATTGTAATATTTTCAGAATTTACATTGTTTAGGTTAACATTTCACTGGGCATTTAAATACATATATCACACAAAGCAAATGCTTTGTCCATGAATAAATACATAGAAATGCATAAAAAATCATGTTTTTTTAATCAACAATACTATGTGAGTATCATTTAGAATTGAAAACTACCAGCGAACGTGAGACAGTTGGCGGACATGTTGGCTGGCATTTGGTTCCACCAGCGGTACTCCAAATTAATGTTTGGGGAGGTAGAGGCGGGGCAGGGCTGGCAACTCTTGGCCCCGTCAGAGAACATGTTGTCCGGGCAGAACTGGCAGCCCTTCCCCTCCACAAAGTGCATGCCCGGGTTACATGGGGGACAGTCCTCAGGCTCACTGGGCCCAGGCAGTTTCACAGCCCCTGTCATGTCTGTCCGGCAAATCTGGGGCTCAAACCACTTGTATAGCTTCCTTGTCTGAAATAAGTGTGTATTGTTAAGTTCCTTGTCTGAAATATATGTGTATTGTTTTCTTGTCTGAAATAAGTGTGTATTGTTAAGTTCCTTGTCTGAAATAAGTGTGTATTGTTAAGTTCCTTGTCTGAAATAAGTGTGTATTGTTAAGTTCCTTGTCTGAAATAAGTGTGTATTGTTAAGTTCCTTGTCTGAAATATGTGTGTATTGTTAAGTTCCTTGTCTGAAATAAGTGTGTATTGTTAAGTTCCTTGTCTGAAATAAGTGTGTATTGTTAAGTTCCTTGTCTGAAATATGTGTGTATTGCTAAGTTCTTTGTCTGAAATATGTGTGTATTGTTAAGTTCCTTGGCATTAATTATAACGTTGACAAAGAATAATCATGCACAGTATAATACATACTGTGGAATCATTAGAATTCGTGGTGGCTCAATTTTCGTGGTATTCGTGGGTACCTCTTACCCATGAATTTACATCCTCAATGAAAACAAATTTAGAAAGAGTTATCTTTTTTACTGAACTTGAAAATTGACACATTCACGAAATAACATCCCCATGAATAAGCCCAAAAATCCCACAATCCACGAAAATTGACCCCCACGAAATTAAATGATTCCACAGTACTGGTTTCCTGACTGACATTAAGGAATGATTCGTTACCTTTTTATTACTATCACATACATCCTGGACCTCATAGTAATCCTTCTTAGTACAAGCCGGTCTTTTTAAACAGACACTGGCCCCTGGCTCTGAAACACATATATCAGTGAAGGTTACTATTTCATTCTCATATCAATCTAAGACCATAGGCGTCGGAACCGGGGGGGCTAGGGGGGGCTTAGCCCCCCCACTTTTTTTGCAAAGTTATACCTAACCATTAGAAACATAGCATGATAGAGGGTTCAGCCCCCCCACTTTTTCTCACAGGAAAGACTATTGTTCCTAAATTTACCTTGAAAGATTGAGAGGTTAGATTCAGAAGCATACTAGCCCCCCCCCCCCCCCCCCCCCCCCCCCCCCCCCGGATTAGGAATTTCATGATTTTGAGATAAAAAATTTTGGTAAGTAAATTTTTTTTTTTTGGAAGTATAGGTATACCCCCCCCCCCCCCCCCCCCCCCCCCCCCCCCCCCCCGATTAGGATTTCCATGATTTTGGGAATTACTTTTTTCTCAATATTTCTGAGGATTAGTCTAGCCCCCCCACTTTCAATTTGCTTCCGACGCCTATGAAGACGGTAGTGATAGAGTGTTCAAAAGCTCTCTTTGATTTTTAACCCAGTTTATCACATAAAACTAAAAACAGATTATTCATGATGCCAAAAATATGTGAATATCTTCTTTCTTTCACATTAGTTGTCTTATCTTTCCTTTGACTTTGGAAGTTGCTTTTTGTATATCAGTTTTAATTTACATTTCCTCTTGATCAAAGAATTTTTGCAGATTCCTACATGTACCTTCTGAATATATGTTTTTTAATTTCATTTTTTAATCAATGTACGAGGGTTGTTCGGAAATTATTGAGACAACTCCAATATTTTCTTTTCTGATCGACGAATTTTGGTGAAAATTGGCATAAACACTGAAGAAACGCCAACAAATAATAAAACAAAGTAATATTAAAAGAATATTTAATATTTTGTTTACGACGGTAGGTAAACAAGTCGGTGGTCGGGGTACCCGGCGCAGCCATGAACTCGGAGATTTTACAACTTAAACATCTACTTTATAAGTGTCCGTAGAATTACAGTTTATGATAAAAGAAATCAAATTAAATATTTTCATTTTGCTATTCTTTGCGACTAACTTTTGATTAAGTTTCACTGATGTTCAAGTTGAAATATGGATATGGTACACATATATTTACCAAACAATAGAAATATGACAACGACTTTACATTGAATTTTGACGTCAAGGCGGTGCATTGAGAATCGTCCATCTGGTGGAAATCTCAGAGGAAGGCCTGTTAAGGCCACGCAAATGATTAAAAAAATATACGATGACAAGACAAGATATAAGGCATCAGCACATCATATTTTTTTTCACTAATTGTTTAACTAGAATTAGACCAAAGGGATTAATTATCAAGTACTTTTGACACACTAAATGTTGTCAACGGTTCTGAAATATATAAAAAATGACTGCAGTAGACATTCACAGTAATTAGACTTTCGGGTAAAAATAACTTGATTTTTTCCCTAAAAAAAAACAAGAATGAGAGAAGTTGTAATTGATGACATCTTGAAATGAAAACAAAAGATGAGAAACAAAGAATAATTCTTATTTCCGTTCGTTTGTAAAGTGTTTAAAACACAGGAGCAATAAGAAGCGTTAAAATGACGTTGCGAAAAGTTTGCGGTTGCGCCGGGTCACTGGACGAAGGCACGTTGGTCAGCTTACCAGGAATGATCTATTCACGCCATGGACAAGAAACTTTTCACATTGGTAATCTCTATCCTGATTTACGTTTTGGTGAAATTTCAAGAGTTAATCTTTTTTACTAAAAGAATCCGAGAAAATGTCTCAATAATTTCCGAACAACCCTCGTAAATGAAAATATTTGTCTAAAATTAACAAAGTTTCAATATTCAATATCTAACATTTTAATCTTTCAAAATTACAAGCTCTTTTTTGACATGGTACTTTCTCTGGTACTCTGACTTAGAGTCACATTCACCTTTTATATAAGTACCTACCTGAGTACTCTGACTTTGAGTCACATTCACCTTTATATAAGTACCTACCTGAGTACTCTGACTTTGAGTCACACTGTGTACAACTTTGCTGGCCCTTCAGTGAAAAAGTGTTCCTCTCACACGTAGAGCAAGACACCGCTCCCTCACTGCTAAACGTCCCGTTCTTACACTTGGTGCATTCTGATGTAAAAGCCACTCCTACAAATTGGAAGTACCGGTATGTTATATAATAAAGTTGAAATAATTAATCCTACCTATGCAGTTATAACAAAACATCCTTCATTTGTGAATTACATCATTATTGAAATTTCCAAATCTTCTATCAGATATTAAACTACAGTTGTGTACAGTGTATGTGTGAACTTTTAGCTGCTGCTGCTTATTTTTGCACAGAATAAGAAATAAATTCAGAATATTCGCTTAGAAAAAAGGCATTAATGGCTACTTTACAAGCATTGTAACTAGTTGCTAATTTTGAAATTCAATCAATTATGTTCAAACTAAGCTGGCCTCCTACATAATTAGCTTAATAAGAAACGAATTAAGCTTGGCGTACCATGAATTTCCACCTTTCTAATTAACACTGGTTTCCGTCTGTTGCTCTCTGATGACGACTCGGACACCAGAGAAAGGGCCTTCCATATTAGGACATTGGATCCCGAGGTCAGGTGTACCTACAATCCAACATTAAAGAACTGCAATGAACACTTCACATAAAACATACACCAAAATAATCATAATACCATGTGAAATCTTCAACCAAGATAATGACATTGGATATAACTTGATAATTATGGAGTAAACGTAGTGATCAGAGGCATGCTTTGGTGGTCATTCTATGACTGGGTTTGGTTGATTGATACTTGATAGTGATGAATTAAATTATTCAAGAGAAAAGCCTTATTTACACTGAAAGTCAAGAACAATGGATTATAAATAGGCCTGGACATGCATTTCATGGCTTTGCTAGTAGCCTTAGCTGATGAGGATTTAAGTCATGAAGTTAAAATCAAAACTTATTTTGTAATGATAGCCTACAGAGTTTGAGGTAGAGATTCACATGCACAAAACAGGTACTCGTGTGTATGCCAGTTAGCAAAGCCTAACTGATGGGAGTCAAACTGTAGGTTATACTGCTCTCAGAAATGCAGTTCCAAGAACTCTGCAATTTCTGTACTGTTAATAAGATTACTTAAATGAAAAATCAGGGTCAGCAATTCATTAAATTTTTGCATAAGCAGGTCCATTTCTCAAGTCCAGACAATATAAGTATGTTGAGGGAGTTTTTAGTGAGAACAAAGCAAAGGTGCAGATAATAGTTCCTTACCTGATACCTAAGTGAAGAAATTTAACTTGTCTTCCTGCAGAACATTGGTCTCCTTTTTACACAGTTATACATGTTATTCATCTTTACTAATATCTTTACTATTAGCCTTGTCAACATTATTTCCAATCCCTTTCACAAGATAACTAGAAAACTACGTGCAAATTTTACATTTTGAAAGTAAAATAAATTAAATCCATGCACGGTTACCGAAAAATGCAAAGTGGCCATCTCATAATAAAGTTTTCACATTAAGAACACGACAATATCTGTGTAAACCTGTACCTTGACTTTTCCCCATTTTCCTTCCCCTGTATCATCTGGGAACTGGGATCCTCCCTTACTACCATAGGACTGACACTGGCTGTTTTGTACCTATAAAATACAATCCAGAAATCATTTCACTGTAAATCATATCACATCAAAAAAAATATTACAGTAATATCTCAGTCTTTCAAGGGCAATTAATAAAGTTAACAGAAACAAAAGAAGGCATAAAAAGTCATACTGTATATCAATATGTTCAATATCATACAGTTTCTTTTCGCAGTACTTTAATATAAAACAAATGTGTACATCTTTCACAAATCTTTCTGAGATTTATCTTGTTTTCACAATATATGCATATATGGGCTGATTAAACCCAAGCAATCCAACAGCTCCCTTTCAATAGAATGCCCATGCCTTTATATGAGCTTTTTTGGCATTCACATACAGAAATCGTTTTTATTTATAGTTCAAATATTTTTATCTTTGAAAGGAGATCAATTTTGCTAGAGTAAATGTAAATAGGTGATGCATAATCGTTGAATATAATTTGTTGGCATGGAAAATTATTTGATACTTTACTAGTAAAAATATTAAACTGGACAGCTTTAAGTAAAACAAATAAATAGTAGCTAAATCTATGAACCTACGATGAAATGGAACATTGTGTCTGAGCTGCTGGGGAACTGATACTCAAACACGACGTACCCGGCCCTGACCAGAGTAACGGAGTAGGTGAGGGCGGAGGTGCAGCCCTGGGGGAGACAGCTGATGTAGTTACCCCGGGGGGTCCATATCGACCTACATACAGGAAGAAAGAGTCACCATGTACCGGTACTAACAGTGGATTTAGAAATACTGATTACAGCAATGTTGTAAAAATTTTATGAATTAGAATAATAAGTTGTTTTTTTTTTCAATATATTTCTCTACCAAACATATCAAATGTTTCAACAAAAATACATGTTTTGCCTTTTAAAATTGTACAATTATATGGAATGCCTGAGAATTGAAATATGATAATTGAATATCAGTTAACATTAAACATAGTTTTGCTTTACTGATTTTCAATTTACATTTCACTTACATGTTACAATTTGTATTCTGGTCATCAGTTTGGAAGAAGGACTGAAACGTCTCGGTAGAGACCTTGAATCCAGAGGGCAACTGTTCCCACTCTTCAAACCTCTCCCCACCCCCCAGGGAGTATGTCCCTGCCCCACATGGCTTGCATTCCTCTGTCTCCATGTCAAGGTACTGGCCAGGTTGGCAGGTAAAATCTACATAAAAGTAAAGAATAAAGGTATTCATGTGTTCCCAGTATATTCCAGTATACAGTGTTCCCAGTATAGTATCTGATTTAGTAACAGAATATATATTACTAGGAACAAAACACATGAAACAATGGAAAACCATGCTGGACATTTCTGACAAAAAAATGTGAGTTACACATTATATACAGAGGTACATGTATAGACAACTAACTCTCTCTCTCTCTCTCTCTCTCTCTCTCTCTCTCTCTCTCTCTCTCTCTGTGCTCATTTTCCCAATATTCTTTACCGTTTTTTTTCTCTTCTCACTATCTTTCATGCTCCTTTATCTTTTTTGCTCCCTCCTCCGAATAATGTTCTAGCTGACCTGGCAACAGATAACTTACCACAACTTTTGCCCCTTACAGGAGCTTTGGGACTTGTAATAGAACATTTCCCAGGTTCTATGGGTACTTCCACTTTCCATCGACCTCCATTATCATCACATGTTGTATACTCATACTTCAAATCCTCCTGTAACAATAAATATTAAAATTTTCGAATTATGTGCTGAACTTGGTAATGTTCTGCTTTCTTCCGGGTGCGTCTTTTAACCCCAAGGAACCCCAAGGAACCCCAAGGAAACCCCAAGGAACCCCAAGGAACCTCAAGGATACCCCAAGGAACCCCAATGACAAAAATTAATAAATTTTAATACCCAAGGGGTCTTATTGGACTTCAAGGGTCACCTCTTAGTACCCCAAGGGTACCCCAAGGAACCCCAAGGAAACCCGTAAGAACCCCATGGAACCCAAATGATAAAGTTATTAACCAGTGATACCCCAGGGGTCTCATTCAAATCAAAGGCTCACCCCAAGGTACCCCAGTGATAGAAATTAATAACTATTTATACCCAAGGGGTCTCATTTGAATCCAAGGGTCACCTCGTAGTACCCCAAGGATACCCCAAGTATACTCGTTAGAACCCCAAGTAACCCCAATAATAGAAATCAATAACTAGTGATACCCCAGGAGTCTCATTATACCCCTATACCCCCACAAATGAAGTTTAGGGGGGTATATTGGTTTCACCCTATCCGTCCGTCTATCCGTCTCTCTGTAGATGCAACTTTGTCCCCCCTATAGAATTTTTTACTACTGCATGGAACAGTCTGAAAATTTGTACATATGTTGATCACCATCTGAAGATGTGCACCTGTAATTTTTTTTAGGATCAGACAAGATTTAATGATTTTATGACAGTTTTCATTTTCCTCATTCTATTTTTTGTTCACTGATGTTGAAAAGTAAGGGAGGTAATCCTTACAGATTTTATTAATTAATTTATAGCATTAAAACACCCTAAATATATTTAATTCAGGTTGAAAGATATAACAACGTTTTATCGAGCACGTGGTTTGCTATTTATAGTTTGTTTACTAGGGGTGGTTTACGGGTAGTAATACTGGTTAGACCAGTTATTAGGGAATGACTGGTATGCTTTGTGATTTGAAGTTATTCGAGCTCAAGACTTAGCGCTGTTTACACGCTTTGCACCCACCCGCCCACCCACTTATACATAATCATTCATGCATTGGGTTTGATTGCACAAAATATTAATAAAATGCATAATGCTATAATATTTCTGTTGCAGATAATGAGTTTTGTCCCAAGAATTCGACATATGGGTATATCCCTCCAACTATTTTTAGAATCGGTAGGACAACAAAGAAGTGCCTTTAAGCAAAATAGTCCCTATACTTGCAGAGTGTATATACATTTATTGGGACATTTTAAATCAGAATGGTTGACACATGTCAGAAAAGAGGATTTGCAATTTTTAAAACAAGTGTCAAAATTGAATTATCATTTGAAGAAAAGAATTGAAATTGTTTGATGTACACCCTTTCCAAAACTGAGAAATTCCCTACTTTTACTTTCATTTTCAGAGTTTTTCAATACAGACGCATTTTGTCGGAAAACGAATCTGACTTCAAACCACGAAATTTTAACAGGAAAGAGACAATTTGATGAGCTTTCATTCAAGAGGTCCCTCGTTGCTGAATGAAAATTAGGGCCGGAGCTATGAACCATAACGTTAACATTACCGCCTATGGAAAATGCATTAGTGGACTATACCCATATTGAGCTCCATGCTGGTAAGGCATATTTCTTGTTTATTTGCAATTATTATGATAAACATGCATTTTTCTTTTGTACATTTTCTCATTTATGTGAATAAACTAAATTTCCAACAAGTTCAACAAGTTAAATCATTTTAATAGCATATTTTCCAAGAAAATATCCATCACAACACCCCCCCCCCCCCCCCCCCGGGATTTTCAAAAAACCAATTTAAATTAAAGAATTTGTGATTTTAACTTGAATGTAATTTATTTTGAGTTTTTACATTAAAAAAAATGAAAATGTAGGTGAGTTTCTAACTATATATGAGTTTAGAAGACTTTTTTTAAAATTTGAGACCAAATATCACTTCAGGTTTTTAGTGCGATCATTTCAAGCGAGCAAAAGTGAAAGTAGAAAAGCAGAAAGTTTCCGGTGAGGAAAAATACTTCATTCTAGCAGTGTCCAGCTATCTAAGATTAGTTTGCATTGTAAGGGAATTGTATTAGAGTCCGGTAGGTTCCAATTTTATATTTATGATGATAGATTTGCATTAAATTGGAGTAAATTAATTTGTCATGCATGTGACATGACTATGTACCGAAGATGTAGGTATGCACTCTTTAACATGTAGCAGCCTACCATGTTGGTTAGTACTTAATCCACAAAATCTATCTTTGTTTATCATAATCAAAATTGAATGAAATTGTCAGTAATTATTTTAAGTAGATATTTACTAGTATTTATTTATTCATACTATTAAAAATAGATCAATATGTTGGGGTGGGGGTTGATATTGAATGTTATGGGGGGGGGGGGGGGGTGTTGGTCTTTAGGCTGTATAGATGTGTTGTGCATGAAGATGTAGTTATTGTTGCCTATCTGTTCTCTCTTTCAGTGTATCTTTCCCCCTCTCTCTAATTCTCTCTGTCTGTCTGTCTCTCTCTCTCTCTCATTCTCTCTCTCTCTCTCTCTCTCTCTCTCTCTCTCTCTCTCTCTCTCTCTCTCTCTCTCTCTCTCTCTCTCTCAACATATGGCTGCTTTTGATTTGGAATTGCAAATGTTGGGAATAGTGTTGGATAATGTAGAATTTAATTCAAAACATTTCATTTTAGATAACATGTAAATTGAAATGGAAGTCTTGTTCCAAGAATAGATCACAACAATGAGCCACACTTGATGTAAGTAAAATTTATTTTTGTAACTTCACTCATCCAAGTTTAAAAGAAGGAACCTATAAAAACTATATACCCTGCATGGCCAGTATTTTACATGCAGATAATTTAGAATATTATAGATACTGGGAAACTTTACATTGATTATACATATTTCACAGACTTTGTGGGTATTTCTTGTTCTTTTGGATTTTGAACTTTATACTCTGTCCCAAGATATTTTGGATTCACGTTTGGCTTAATTGTTTGATATTTATAAATACCTCAGGATCCAAACGATGTTCATTCAAAAGTATGAAAAATTTCCAAGATTTCTCAGTCAAAACGCCCCTGTTAGCTTATCAGGTTTCAATACAATGCTAAAAAATGTGATGTCTACGGAGATTTTGCATTGCAGCAAGCCCGGATGATAACGTTGAAATATTGCGCGATGTATTCCGAGTGTATTCCGAATGGAGAAAAGATGTAAACATTCCCCATTATAAATCTCCGTAAGGAATCTGTTTTCGTTCCTGTGAATTTTTCCGAGTGAAAGATGATAATGTGTCAATGAAATTATCTTGGAAAATATCCCTTTCAACTATTTCAATTGCACTTCTTTCACAGGTAAGTGTATTTTTATTAAAAATCGTCCAAACGTGAATCCAAAATATCTTGGGACAGAGTATAGTTAAATGTAGACTCTCTTCCACAGGATATGTCTTTTGATAATGTTTGTTAAATTTGTTACCATGCTAACAATATACAAGAGTAAAAGAAAAAATCCTTATTAGCAAGTTTCTTTTCCCTATGACATATATTTAATGAGTTAAGTCATGGTGCATTTGTTCCGAAATTAGGCTTAAATAAAAGTTCAGCAAATATTACACTTATATGAGTAAAAATAACTCATCACTATGACGTCATTATGACGTCATAGGTGAGGTCATCTCAAGCTAGCATCAAAATGGAGCAAAAACTGAATTGAGGGCCTCACATTATAGAGTCATATAACTTTATTATTTATAAACCAATACCTACATGTAATACCTTGATGGATAGGGAAATTCCTATACTTTTCTATTTTACCTTTTTTGTGGTGTTTGAAAACAATTCTTTTTTGTTACTAAAGAAAAACTCATGATTTTTACGACAACAATTTTATAAAATCAGACATAATTGAGCTTTTTCATAAGAATATGAACAAAATAAATTTGGTAAACTATTGAATGTTTATGTTTTACATGTATTTTAATCCTTGAGATTAAAGTTTCCTCAATTTATGCAATTTGAAGAGCATTGAGTGCCAATGAACTATATGCTGTTTAGGTAAATTATGACTGGACTGTTTCTTCAAATTTCATGCATGTGTATCAATGCTGCAAAATCCATAGTTATGTATTGAATTTTTCCAAATTTGGAATCATGGTTCTTAATTGTGTCTAGAGTGAATATATAAGCAAAGAATTGTAAATAACCACAATGACTGTTTTATATTGGGTATATCCCTCCAACTATTTTTAGAATCGGTAGGACAACAAAGAAGTGCCTTTAAGCAAAATAGTCCCTATACTTGCAGAGTGTATATACATTTATTGGGACATTTTAAATCAGAATGGTTGACACATGTCAGAAAAGAGGATTTGCAATTTTTAAAACAAGTGTCAAAATTGAATTATCATTTGAAGAAAAGAATTGAAATTGTTTGATGTACACCCTTTCCAAAACTGAGAAATTCCCTACTTTTACTTTCATTTTCAGAGTTTTTCAATACAGACGCATTTTGTCGGAAAACGAATCTGACTTCAAACCACGAAATTTTAACAGGAAAGAGACAATTTGATGAGCTTTCATTCAAGAGGTCCCTCGTTGCTGAACGAAAATTAGGGCCGGAGCTATGAACCATAACGTTAACATTACCGCCTATGGAAAATGCATTAGTGGACTATACCCATATATTAACGCGGTATCTATGTATTTTATTGAATAAATGCGCTAGTCTTGGAGCACTTACCCATAATCAGTGATGTTATGATTGAATAAGGTTGTAAATATTTTATGTTCGTTTGAGATAGTTCGAATTAGAACATAAAATATATTTATATAAATACATTCAAATGGAGGTTTTTTGTCTTTATGCGTTAACTAAATTTATCTTTTATAAGTATTCTATCAACTGACAATGCAGATTTTTTGTTTGTCAATGATAAATTCTTAGGAGCTGGCTGAATTCATTTGTCCCAAGGGGGCCATTATCTGAGCCATGGTTTAGATGGAGCATGTGTGTGTGGAAAATTGATAATCTGTAAAATGGGCAGTGGCTTTGGGGCTAATTTAAAAGGAAATAAATAATATCATTATTAGAATGAAGAAGTGAACTATTTTTAGAAGTTGTTTAAATTTATTAGTCATGCAAGTTGATGAAGTGACCCTATAGGGAATGTAATTTAAATTAGATTTAAAATTACTGTCGTGATATGATTGTAGTGTTTCCGCAATTTTAAAATTGTTTGTAATAATAATTTTCTTTCTTACATATTTTTACATAGTATGGTAATTATGGTAATGTTTTGGGAGTTTATTAAATTTAACAAGCCTGTCAAAGAAAATCATATATAAAGTCCTATGGGATCAATTTTCTGATATGGAGTTCCATTGAACCATAGCAGAAAGTGAGGAAAATTTGAAACAACTAACTGCATCTGTTAAGACTCGATCTTATTAGAAAGATATTCAAAGTTTTATCAACAGAAGAGCATTGCTTGGCTACCGGTATTTCCATTTACTGCAAAGGGTGGGATTATTGTCATTTTGTTGATTTTTCATTAAAACAATTAAATAAAAAAAAATATCATCAGATACATTAATTTGTAAATATATTACTGTTATACATATGTATTTAAAGTGATAAGTACCCCAAAGAACCCAAATGAATCCCAAGTATACCAATGAAAACCCAAAGGATACCCTTGAGAACCCCATAGATACCTCAATGTTGGAAAGTAAATTTGATGACCAAGGCTGGTCTCATTAAAAATCAACGGGTCACTCCTGATACCCCAAGGATACCCCAATTATAAAAATTGATAACTATTGATACCCCAGGATACTCATTGGAGTCCAAAGGTCAACTATTGGTACCCCAAGGATACCTGTAGGAACCCCAATTGCAAGGTACCCAATTGATAAAATTTAATAACCACCCCAATGGTTGTACTGTAAAACATATTACTAATTAATACCCAATTACTCAATGGAATATCATAAAAACATCTGGGCAACCCAAGGAACACTTGTGATACCCCAATACATACTGGTATGATAAAAATAATGTTTCTCCTGACTTAAAATATCTGTTCACTTTGGATGAATTTAACAATTAATGTTGTCAAATCGGTTGAAAATCATAATCGAGTACCGTTAATCGGCAGAATTTGTTGTCTCTTACCAACTGATGATCAGCCAATATTGAATCAGTAACAAATTATATCAAATTCATGAAAATAGGGCACTAAATTTCATGTCACCACAAGGAAGTCTGCAATTCTTCCGGTGAACCATTCATATGAACACTTAATATGACAATGTTTCTTCGGTGAAATTTTCAAATGAAGTGGGGAAAGATATTGTTCAGTTACAAAGACCCAAACTTGTTTTACTATTGACATAGGGGGTGTTACCCTTAGTGGAGTACTTTTGAGAAAAGACAAGAAGTGATCATGGAAGTGTGGAGTGGGGCTATCTCCCCTTCGTGGGTACAACACAATGGATTGACCCATTAGCGCGCAGAATGTTCACCTGAGAGGCACCAAAATACCTGTTAATTGCAGGTAGACACCCGTTGTATATTGGTGGTAGCTCTTGGACAGGGATTAAAGGGCCAACATAACCCTTTACATGTAAACACAATGGCTTCACCATCACTGTTGCAATATATTTACCTACACCTACATCTCCTTGTTTATTGGTAGACAACCCTTGTGAATTTTGGGTGTCTTCCCACTTTGCTATAATTCTGAAATTTTTATGGGTGACTGATTTTAGCTAAGTGGGAATGGTGCTCAGGTAAGGGTTTCAAAGAACAAAGGAAATTAATTACAGGTAAATTATAGTCTGTTCAATTATTGACCTTAAGCAAATTTTTAATAAAAAAAAATCACAGGCAGTTTTTTGAGATTATGTTTAATATAAAGTTTAAAAAATTAATTAGATACTTGTAATAGAAGTAAATTTTCATAATTAAAAAGGGTTTGTTCTATCATGTCCCAGAATTTAGAAATATGACATCGTAAAGACAACCTTTTCCTGCCATTTTTGCATTTTTAGCATAAAACAGCTTGTTTTCAAGCAGTTTTTCTTTCAGAAAAAATAGAAAGCATGCTTGAACAAACAAAATATTTTAATCAGAGATGTATCTAGCCAAGGCTAATAAGTGACAAAAAAATTTTCCCTGTTCAAGCATGCCCTCTATATTTCCCATTCATAAAAAGATAAGAAAAATGTAAATTTTGGACTGATTTTGATTGAAATATAGAAATAGCGTCACTTCTGACATCATTTTCTGCCAGTGAGTGCAAAAAAAAATCAAATAAATAGGTGAAAAATAAATTTTACATCAACTCTTCTAAAATTAAACATAACATATTATTGTACCTGAAACACTTTAAAAAATTGCGAATAATGGGGGCCAAATTTAACTCATATCATAAATATAGTTCTTTCGTACTTCAAATCACCATCTACCAGTTGAAGTGGGAAGATGGGAAGGTATATTATCCCATTAAATGAAAGATTTTGTCCTCTCTGTTACAAAAAACGTATAGCCGATGAATTTCATTATATTTTAGAATGTGATGCAATATCACAAGTCCGAAACAAATTTATAGACAAAAATTTTTCGGCTAGACCAAATGTGTTTTAAAGTATTACATATTAGGGTATCCTTGGGGTTGTATGGTGTATCAAGAGTTATAAATCTGTATGATTAGGATATCTTTTGGAGTTCCTTGGGACTTCTGTGGGGTTCCCTAGGGTATATAGCGGTTTTTAGAGGCGTGTCTGGGATACCAATGAGTCCCAAGTGGTATCAAGAATTTTTAATTTGAATTATTAGGCTATATCCTTGGGGTTCCATTGGGTTCTATGGGGTATCAAGTTTTATGAATCTGTATTATAAGGGTATCCTTTAAGTTCCTTGGGGTATCCATGGGGTTCCGTGGGATACCTAATGGTGTCTGGGATATCAAAAAGCCCCGAGGGTGTATCCAGATATATAAAATTGTGTTATTAGGGTATCCTTGGGGTTCATTTGGGTATCAAAAGCTATATTACTGGGTATCCTTGGAGTTCCTTGAGGTATCCATAGGGTGTGTCAGGGATAACAATGGGGTATCTGTATTATTACTATTAGAGTACTATTAGGGTATCCTTTAGGTTTCTTGGGGTACCCATGGGGTTTCCTGGGATACCTTGTGATTTGTCTAGGATATCAAAGAGACCCAAAACTTAAAGTATCAAGAGATATAGTGTATCCTTGGAGTTCCAAAGGATATCAAGAGTTATAAAATTTATATAACCAATACATGTATAAGAATATCCCTAAAGTTCCTTGGGGTATCCGTGGGTTTTGTCTGAGATACCAATGAGTCCCTACGGGTATCAAGAATTTAAATTTGTATTATTAAGTTATCCTTTAAGTTCCTTGAGGTATCCTTGGGGTTCTGTGGTGTATCAAGAGTTATGAATCTGTATTTTTAGGGTATTCTTGGAGTTCCTTGGGATATCCCTGGGGTTCCCTGGGATTCTTAGAGGTGTATCTGGAATACCAATGAGTCCCCAGGGTTATCCAGAGTTTTAGATTTGTATTGCAGCGTATTACGGTATCCTTGGGGTTCTATGGAGTATCAAGATTTATGATTCTGTATTATTAGGGTATTCTTGGAGTTCCTTGGGATATCCCTGGGGTTCCCTGGGATTCCTAGAGGTGTATCTGGAATACCAATGAGTCCCCAGGGTTATCAAAAGTTTTACATTTGTATTACAATGTATTAGGGTATCCTTGGGGTTCTATGGAGTATTAAGAGTTATGATTCTGTATTATCAGGGTAGTTCCTTGGGATATCCATGGGGTTCCCTGGGATTCCTAGAGGTGTATCTGGAATACCAATGAGTCCTCAGGGTTAATAAGAGTTTTAAATTTGTATTATTAGGGTATCCTTGGGGTTCTGTGGAGTATCAAGAGTTATGATTCTGTATTATTAGGGTATTCTTGGAGTTCCTTGGGATATCCCAGGGGTTCCCTGTGGTTCTTAGAGGTGTGTCTGGAATACCAGTGAGTCCCCAGGGGTACCACGAGTTTAAAATTTGTATCATTAGGGTATCCTTGAGGTTCCTTGGGATTCCTATGGTGTATCAGGAGTTTTAAATCTGTATTATTAGGTTATCTTTGGGGTTCCTTGGGGTATAATTGGGGTACCAAGGGTAAGGGGTGACCCTTGCACTCTAATGAGACCCCCTTGGGTATCAATAGTTATTCATTTCTGTTATTGGGGTATCCTTGGGGTTCCTTGGGGTTTCCTTGGGGTTCCTTGGGGTTTCCTTGGGGTTCCTTGGGGTTCCTTGGGGTTAAAAGATGTGCCGCTTTCTTCCCATTGATTCCATTTACCATAATTTAAATTCTCAAGAATTACACTAATTTTTTTTTTAAATCTGGCGACATTTTTTTTTCAGGTTTTTTTTCTTTATTTTTTGGTCTTTAAACTAACACTCAATACAAAAAAATCACTATCGCAACTCATAAAGATGTCCTTTTAATGGACCTTCAACAAAATGTGTACCAGGTATATCGTTAAACTAAAACATGCTGTATTATTATGGTACCGGTTAAATGTGTACCTGGCCAGGATACTAGTTTCATTTTGGGGCCATCACTGAATATCCCTAACAATGTGAAAAAAGCAGGTGTACATTATTTACAGACCTTTTTGGGGATTCACACATTTACAAAACTAGTATTCAGTTTTTGGCATCAAATACAGATTAGCATTGTGTCTATAATGCCAGTACACAATTCAAGAATTTTATTTCTACTTTTCACGGTTTTTCAACTAGCAGTAAGCTATTAGGTACATGTTCTAGACTAATGCTTATAATAGATTCCATTGGGGTTTTTTTAATGTTAACAATATCAGTTGAATTGTGCATGCAATGCAATACGACTACCAGTAATCATAATCAATAAAGAAAAGAATGGCAACATTCCCATACATATATGCTGGTGAAAACAGATGAGAATCGATAGCTCTATTATTCTTATAATCATGAATTGATTGCTGTTTATTAGGGCATCTAATATTTACAAATATTCCTGCCATATACTGGGGTACTTTGAAAAAAAAACATAGATTCAAGAACAACATCTATAGGGCCATTAACAACAAATGCTAATGCAGATCGAATCATGCAGGCTACTAATGCAAGGGCCTGGCATAATTATTGGTTTTATTTGTATCTTATCAAGTCCTTGTATCATGTTATTAGTTTGTTTCAATCTGATTGACATCATCCTATATGTTCATACATGACTTCCCTAACATTACTCCTAACTACCATCACTTAATTCAGTAGTGTTAATTGAAGCATGAAATAGAGATTTAACACCACTGTAAGGTTGTCAGTGAGATGTACATGTACTCGACAGCAATCTCCCGATCACATCTCGTAGATCCCCGAGACATTCTCACTCACTGAACCATGTGGAGAGGATTGAACAATAAGTCTATAATGAGGACAAAAGTGTAAACATGCATTGTTAGATCATGTATTTAATCCATCTACATGTATGAATGGATATTCAATAGCAATTTTTGTCTTTATAATTTTCCAGATTTTTGTAATTTTGGTGGGTTTTTTTAAATTATATGTCCAACTGATGGTCCAGTCTGACCATCAGTATATATACATATATAGACTATATATAAAGAATCTTAAATCAAATTACAAATATCCATTGGAATCATGAGATTTTTATGCTTTCCTGTGTTAACGATGTTGTTTTTAATATGCTTTCCTGTGTTACAATGTTGTATCTATTGAATATTAAGTCCATTGTCTTTCTTGACCATAAAATCATGATATAACAGTATGTTGCTTTTTTACTTCAAAACATTTTTTTCTATGGATTTTGCCTTTCTTGGTGTGCATGTACTTTGAATGAATGATAAGAACATCCTTTGTTTACATTGGTCCCACGAGTTTATATCCTTTATTGATTTCTTTATCAAAATTGCGTCTAAAACCATAACAGTTAAGGCTGGGTCTTCATAAACACAGAATTAACAGCAACATTGGGACACCCATTTCACATCATAATAACTTAAAGTCTCTTGCCTAATTTAATCATCACACATTCAATATTGTCCATACTCTCCCATTTTTACTGTAAAATGATTCTCAAACTTCCATAGCACCTTCTAGAGTCTTCATTATAGTGGCATAATTAAATCAATTACCTGTACATTACACAATTGAGTTCTCAATGTTTGAATTTTTGTAATTAGATATTTAAATGTCAATTCACCATCACGAAAGGTTAAAGATCTTTGAAAGCACATTAAAGATTGCTTAAAAAACTGGGCATATCGTTCTCATTTTTCATATATCAATTTTACTTTCCGTGTTCAAACAAGACAACAATTCATATAGGTAACGAGTGGTTTCGCTCCGATCGCTTGTTCGCGCTGAGAGGTTTCGCCCCTTTTCAATATATTATATAAATATTATTAACGATCAAGGATTACCTGTAATTATCGATCTAAGCAAACCCCAAATCATTGCTAACGTTGTGTTTTATGAAATAATTTAAAATTATCGTGATTTCACCTAATCGAGCTGTCTTAATTAATGCATTTTATAAACATTTGTGAAGTGAAGGCATTTTTAGCCAATTTTCCGTCATTATAAACAGTATACAAAATATGACATTGATAATATATATGCATTGGCTAAATGGACATAAAAAAATATTATATAGCTTGCACAATAGGAAATATTCAAAGTCCGATTGAAAATATATTTAATAATTACATTAATTTAGGATGTATATGCGAACATCTTATGGAATTTTGGGCATTATTTAATTCATTTTATTATCTATCATATAATGCATTATATTTTAGTTACTCATCAACTTATGGCAGTAGAGGCAGCATTCACGAACCATTTCTTTGCTATACTCTTTCAGAATACTGGTTCCAAACGTGCTAACGAATTCTTGAGATACTCATCATTTAGTTCTCCAAATTAGATCGCAGTGAAAGCTATTTATTTAACGGTTTCATTGATGGTGGATTAATTGCCGACTAATTAAACTGCTCAGGCGATGTTCGTGCATATGTATAAAATTAGTCTTATTAAACTAAATTTCCTTCTAAAACATTTCATTTACCACTTATGTATAGATATAAATAATTTAAATTATGTATTTAAAAACAAAAGCAACAAGCAGTGTTTATTGTAGTACTATCCGGGCGAATCCACCCGGGGTGAACATGTATTCAGAGCGAAACCACTCAGCGCGAACAAGTGATCGGAGCGAAACCACCCGGATTCTTCATATATCTGAATAGAATTAAACCCAATACATTTTAATGTATGAATTTTTCCAATTCAGACAGAAATAAAAAGTGCTGCAGACATTGGTGTAACTTTAATGGCAGTTTGCCATTTAAATCTAAACAGTGAAAAGGGCCTGGGTACAAAAAATGGGATACTAAATAGGCATTAAACAGTGTTTCATGTGTTACTAGAGTGTATCTGGCAGGCATTTCAAACTGAAAACATTTTGACCAGCATTTTGAGCACTGCATGTACATTTATCAATGCCAGTCATCCGTCAACAACAAAACTATTTATCTTTGTATGAACATGGTAGTTTCAAGATATGCAGATACTGGTAATAATCATTCACTTCAATTATTTCAGGCTTTTCAGCGAATTTACAATTCAAAAACAAAAATGCGCACTTGTGGGTAGCAACCTTTTGAACAAAGTTTTGTAACACAATCTATTTTTTCAATAGTCTGGGTTGGGATTCATTCAGCAATGATAGGGAATCATTAAACAATAACAGCTACTAGCAGCTGTTTACTCTATGGTAACAGGTGCTGCTGTAACAAAGCTGATCAATTAATTTAGTCAAGACAGCTTAGTACTAAAGTGCATGATACAGACATTAAAGACAAATATGACCTTCAGCTTACAGCCGCCATTATAGTGGTTATTGGTCATTTACATCATTATAAAATGTCCACAGTATTCTCAAACACAGCAACAGACATGATTTCTGACAATTTTTACAAAAGTCTATTTGCAACTTTATTGACTTAATGTACTTTTTTGATTCTACATGTTTTGTACAACTTGTAGAATTATGCGGTGTGCAGAAACTATTAATTTCTTTTAAGTATTTTTTATAAAATAAAAATATTGGGAAGATGATCATAGCCAAGTTTATGTGCATTCATCTGCACCAGAATGCAGACAAAAAATGTAATTTGAGTGTGCAGCAAAAACAAAGATTACATGATCCAGAACGGTTTTAAGTTTATGTTTAGCATCACATGACTTTTTTCAACATCCATCAGTGATATTGGTCGCCAAGATATACATTTGTTTTGAATACGGCCACCCTGTTCTTTTTCGGGGCAATCTTTTTTTTTCACAGAATCAGTCAAAAAACCCGATCTTCTGACATTTCTTTTTCGTGGCTAAACTCCACCATTGTTTTTGTCATTTACATTTTGATTTGATTATACTGTCTTAATTATTGTAATTATATCAAAACCTAACCTTATCAGATTATCATTTACATTTACAACCCAAGTATTATTGTTTTAACCACCGGATGGATTAACCAATGGATTATTACTCTGTTTGGGTAGGAGTCCGTTTGGGTACGACTTTACTTGACTCCATTCAAGTTAAATCTATAGTGATTATACTGGACCTGGTATTTGGAACAATTATCCTATTTAAATTATTTATTATTGGGTATCAAAAGTCTCCACATTAAATTTCAAATTATTTTGAATCAAGCCATCAGAGCAATCTTTTTCTGGTGACATGTCAAACAATATTGTACATCTCTAATGAAACACACTTTTTTCAATTTACATGATCGATTATCACAAACTTGGTTTAGCCTTGTTTTGGGGTTTCTTAAGTTTTTTAATTCAAAATAATGTCTGAATCTCGTCTAGTTACAAACCTTAGAACAGCTGGTCACAGTTGTGGTAGCCTCAGTATTTAGTTTCGTGACACAAATTATCATCAATGCAACACAGAGTAGTCGAGACATTCTGTGTGGAGAGTTTGTCATTTATATCCAAACGTAGTACAATAAACCACAATGGCTTTCAGTGCACATGCATTTTCTCAACATTCAGCATCTGCTGAACCGGAACACAACCTGATGACATGCGCAAAAGTGTAAACAAAAGAGAACCAGTTTTCTTCGAAAAATATATTTTTTTCTTATCATTTTTTTCTAAATTTGCTTCTTCGTTTGACATGAAATGTACTTGTTAAAATATTTCCGGAGAATTTTTTTTTTCAAAATTATTTTTACACTCCTTTGAACTCTCGTTTGGTACGAGACTTTGTGTATCCATGGTAGTTACATCAACGAGAGCGTGAACTTTCGCGTTAATAACAGTAGACGAAAATGATGCAGTCAACAAGAGACCCTTATCCCTTTCCCAAATTACAGAATGATGAAAACTTTTACGGATCGAGCTATATGGAGGTATGTTTTAATAATTTATACATATTGATATCTTTAAAGAATATTTAACTACAAATGGTAATTGATCATGTATGCCTGCAAGTTTTGTTGGTATGTAATATGTATACATACAATATTTCATATATGTTTGCATGGTGACCGTTATGCAGACCGAAAAGCATAATAAGACTACATTCTCACCCTAAATGCAGGTTTTTTATTTTATGGTTAGGATTAATTTTCTTGGCGGGATATGTGAAATCTTGGTGGCTTAATTAATTGGTGGCATTATGTCAATCCATTGTTTTTGTTTCGACTACAGGGGCTTTTGTAGAAAAAAAAAGCATCGTTAAAAAAGTATTTCTGAGGAAATTACTCCGAGGTACTTACTTTTTTAAAATTGCTTTTCCTACACAATACCCTGTGTTTCAAATTCAGAGAACCCTAAGTGAAAGTTAAAAGCATTTAGAAATATGTAGAAGCCAATTGTTTAACTTAATTTGTGTGTTATATTTCTACAGCAACAAGCATATGACAAACCGGTTCATCTGGCTCAAAAGGAAGATCCCTGGAACAGGTTGAACGGAACCTGTACACTAGCTTCCTCTCGTAGAGAAATCTATCACATGGACCCTAAAGCCCCACGGGATAGCTTAGATTTTATACTTAAGTCAAAGTACGATCACCATGATGAATTCCTGAGAGCCAAGAATGAAACACTTACTCAACCGGAAACAGCTGGTGATAGTCATGGGTAATGTATTCCTACACATTGAATAAGATATCATTAATTATGCATTGCCTTTAGATACTGTCAATTTATCAATTTTTTCCTTAAGTAACCATTTTTCATAGATTTTCATAGTTGTTGAGTGGATCCAGTCAAAATCAAACGTTAAACAAAGAAACTTGCAACCATAACAAATAAATATATCTTTTTTCCTAGAATTCATGTATCAGCTAGATTGAAAATGAAATCCAAGAAACTGATGCCAACAAAGTTACATGTATTAATAAATAAATTTACTGCATTTTTTTTCAAATTGACTGTTAAATTTTTGAATTGAATTTTTTACTTATACAAAATTACAAAGCATCTGTGATTTCTTTCCATAAAAAGATTGATAATTATGTTGGTTATTTATTTATGGTTATACTACATAGCAAATTACCTATCTCAATAAGAATTAAACCTTAAGTATATATGTGCAAAGTTAACATCTTTTGTTTTCATTTTAGACGAGTTCTTAAAAACCGTGAGGTAGAAGTCATCGTGCCAAAACCGTACCTGAACCATCCCCTCTCTGTCATAGAGCAGAAAAAGAAAGACAGCATTCACTCTATTGAAAACGCCATTGGTATGTACCCCCATATTGTCAAAATTAAAGCATATCATTTGTCATTGTTGTCTGACCCTCAGGCAGATGAATTTTAAAGTGTAATCTTCCTAAAGGTATCGTCTTGGGTGTTTTTTTTTCATATATTAAAATCGAAACAAATTTTGCCAGTATGGTTCCCAAGTATAGCATTAATTATTATTCAGCTTTTTTGTAATAGAAAACATGGGATAAGTTCATATTTGTAGACTGGAGAGTTTAATAAGTAGAATTTTATGATATAAAATTATTTTAAAATGAGAGAGGGTTTTTCTTTTATGAATAAATTGATAAGAAAGTTGTCCTCGTATCGTTATCTGCATATTATTTTTTTTTTAATCATAAAACAGTACAGATGTATGATAACATTTTTAAAAATCCAATTTTCTATTAAAAGTACAGCTGCAGTGGGCATTAAGTGTTATAGTTTGAAAACAGTAAAAAAAAAACACTCAAATAATCTGTTTTATATAATTATTTTTTTCAATTATTTTTTAAACAAATTCCAAAATTGCTTTTTTAAGTTACTAAGATGAAAAAGCTATAACATTTATACGATTGAAATACATTAAAAACTAATTTCCAACTCATTTAAGTGTTTATACTCATGGTATTCAAGATGTTAAAATTCCTATGTTCAAGAGTTATAATCTGTATTTATACAAACTTTCCCTGACATTGAACTCAAAATCATCGCTAAGTGGTATATTGTTTTACTATCAATGTGATTTTGTTAATTTTGATTTGTTAATTTCCAGAGGGTCACCACACACAAACAACCAACAGAGGTTACTCTAGAAAACCAGACGGAGGCTTCTTCTCCTCTTAGACTCATTAACCAGTCTAATTAATTAATCTCATTACATGTATCTTGCATCAACAAATGCACACACAGAATGACAATACATGTATTGCATAAGAACACCTGGAGAGGACATTAACCTCTGTGTTTATAACATGCTCTCCTTGATGCAGATTTGAACTCTTTAAAATTTCTTCGAAACCCTTTACTGTTTACACTGTGGAGCTAAGTATTAAGTGTCACACATTTCTTACAATATTGTTTTATTTATTATGTATAGGTTTTTTAAAGGGGGAGTTGGAACTGCTATTACAATTTTGTTGTAAAATGGAAATATTAAAACAACTTCCATCTAATAGGATTAGGAATACTGAAGAAAATATATACATGTATACATGTACTGTACATTTCATGCAATAATAAAGATATTCACATACAGGATTAAGACAGATTACAACTATAAGTAAATAACTTAACCAATGAAATTACAACAGACCAGCATAAAACAAGAGATCAACTTTTCTTCTTCTCTCAATCTTTATCTATCTTTTCTATTCCTTTCTTTCATTCCCTGTCACCAGAGAGCCCCCACAGCGCTGGTACTAATGGTGGATACTCCAGGAAACACGATGGTGGCTTCTATTGCACTTAATTTGTGGTCAACGATTAAATGAACTTTTCAGATTTTTTAAAGTGTCAAAGCATTATTATAACCCAAGTATTTAAAAAAAAAATCAAATGTTTTTGAATATTTTTATGTTTATATTTATATCATCAGGTATTATGTAGAGTGTTTTTTCAAAAATACTTTCTTACATTTTTTTTATTTATAACTAAGAGTAGTTTGTATATTAGAAATTTATGATTGTTCCAAAGTGATTCCCAGCTGAATAACAGACTTGTTAATTGTTTGTAACACACGATTGCTTTTTGAATATTTTATCATCTAGCCTTAATGAATTCGTTTCTAATAAATATATACCTTTTGTAACAAAAGTGTTGGTCAATTGTATCGATTCCTTTGAAAAATAAAGCATTACTGTGATGATTTGAGTCCTGTTTATAATTCTATATTATCATTAGCACTGAATTTGAGACTGCCGTAGATATTTTTGGGAGAGTGGAAGGATCTCTACAAAATGATGTGAAGAGAATTACCCGAAGAAAATGAAAATATAAATATATTTTATAAAATGAAAATGAAAATATATTGTTACTTGTTTTGAACATCTGAAAGCTATGTACACGTTATAATTTGCGTCGATTATGAAATACGGTGAAACAAATATTTTTGTTTATACATATAAAAGGTACCCTAACACTGTAAATTACAATTCGAAATAAATGAACTTGGAACTTGAAAACTTGAATTCAATCGATTTTATGAAATTTTAATCAAACATTTATATTCTGATTTTTTTTTCTGTCGAAGCCGTGGAAAAAAATTGCTTTATGCGATTCAGAAAACTTGTAAAATTCCATGCAATTAAAAAGTTTGCATTGTCATTGCATTAGCATACTGAGTATATTTTTATACTTCATATCTATAGATCTTACATACGAAAGACGAATAGGGCCACATAAAAAAATATTTTTATCTCGTAATTACGAGAAATGATCTCGTTATAACGAGTTAACTATCTCGTTATAACGAGAAAAGATCTCGTTATTAAGAGTTAATTATCTCGTAATTACGAAAAAAAGATCTCGTTATTACGAGTTAATTATCTCGTTATAACGAGAAAAGTTAATTATCTCGTTATAACGAGAAAAGATCTCGTTATTACGAGTTAATTATCTCGTAATTACGAGAAAAGATCTCGTAATAACGAGAAAAGATCACGTAATTACGAGAAAAGATCTCGTAATTACGAGAAAAGATATCGTTATTACGAGTTAATTATCTCGTTATAACGAGAAAAGATCTCGTTATTACGAGTTAATTATCTCGTAATTACGAGAAAAGATCTCGTAATTACGAGAAAGATCTCGTTATTACGAAAAAAGATTTATATAAATGGTGCATTTCTGAAAACACCTACAAGTCGACTGGTTCACCCTTTCCATATACGTTAATTCAATTCTGATTAATGTTTAAATAACACCGGACATTATTCATTAATTTTTGAAATAAATTAATCGGATTTGACATTTAACTAATATGAATAAGTGGAAAGAACTTGATGTAATTCTCATTTCATCTTACATATCATAATTCCACTCCGAAGTAAATACCAGATAGCCCTTGTCGTAAAAACACAATTCTATTGTTACAGTTGACTTTAATGACTATGTCGTTTCAATCATTGATATACAGGATTTACCTGAATTGTTTTCATACACAACCTATATGTATATTGAAAATAATTGATTTTGTATATCAACATTTTGGAGTCTGAAAACAAATTACATGTATCCTTCTAATCAATATATAGTACAATCAATTCATCAATCAACCTGCTTTGCTCCTTCCTCTGAAATTTCGTTAAAACTGATTGGTCCGATTTTATATCAAATTCTGTTTATGCTTCTAAGCGATGATTATGCTAAGTATGTGTATAATAAACAAGAGGCCCATGGGCCACATCGCTCACCTGAGGAACAATAGGAATGATAAAGTCAGCTTAATGGAGTCATAATACAAACAATCTGGACAATGTACAATAATACATGTAGATCCTGCATAAATAAAATCCATTTTTCCTCCTTGGAACTCGGATAGCCCTGATTGCTGCCAATATTTACTAGAGCAGACTTTAATCACCGCTCCTGCACATATATAGGGACTCAACGTTACGCAGGGAGGGATGACCGCACACCTACGCAACTCAACAGGTACCAACGTTAACGCAAGCAGGGATAACGCAAGCAGGGATGATCGCACACTTGCGCCAACAGCTCAACCTAACGCAAGCACGCGCTAGAAAGGCCAGAACACCAGCAGGGATGACCATACACAAGTGCTCCGCCGCAATCACCACAAGCAGGTATGACCGCACACTTGTATACATGTGCTACAGGGCAGGAATGACCACACACTCTGTATCATAGGTTAGAAAACACAAAGATTAGATAGAGCAGGGGTGTCCACACACTCAATCTATCCCTACTTGTTCAAGTTTAACCCCAAACAGTCGCTCGTCAAAATACTATAGACACTGTCCCTATATAGGTGCCGGCCTAAAATAATTCATAGTATCTAAAAATTGGAAATCAAAAATAAACAAACTAATCCGGCCTAACCCAAAACTACTTATGCAGAACAACTTATATACATTGAATATTTATTATTGTATAAAAATAATCATCACAATCATTGGTTAACAGTGGATGCATTAATTAAAATAATCAAGAATCAATAAATCAAGGGCAATAACTCAATACAGTAATACAAAAAGATTCTAATGAAAAAATAGCTGCCTGCTTCAATTTTATAGTCATATCACATGTTGAGTATTGCAGTTCTCAAAAAGATCCTTTACAATTGTTTATATATAAGATATTTAGTTGCATCAAACTCTGAACCTTCTTGTGAGGCCAAGGAATTGTCCTGGAGCCAAAGTCTTAACAATTATAAAGAATCATCTTGCTGATTAGTTTCTGAGAAGAAGATTTTTAAAGATCTACTCTATATATTCCTATGTAAAACTTTAACACCCCACCCCCCAATGTGGCCTCACCCTTCCCCCAGGGATCATGATTTTCACAACTTTGAATCTACACTACCTGAGGATACTTCCACACAAGTTTCAGCTTTCCTGTCTGATTAGTTTCTGAGAAGAAGATTTTTAAAGATCTACTCTATTGTTCCTATGTAAAACTTCGACCCCCCATTGCGCCCCACCCTACCCCCAGGGATCATGATTTTCACAACTTTGAATCTACACTACCTGAGGATGCTTCCACACAAGTTTCAGCTTTCCTGGCTGATTAGTTTCTGAGAAGATTTTTAAAGATTTACTCTATATATTTCTATGTAAAATTTTAACACCCCCCCCCCCCCAATGTGGCCTCACCCTACCCCCAGGGATCATGATTTTCACAACTTTGAATCTACACTACCTAAGGATGCTTCCACACAAGTTTCAGCTTTTCTGGCTGATTAGTTTCTGAGAAGGAGATTTTTAAAGATTTACTCTATATATTCATATGTAAAACTTCGACCCCCATTGTACCCCACCCTATCCCCAGGGATCATGATTTTCACAACTTTGAATCTACACTACCTGAGGATGCTTCCACACAAGTTTCAGCTTTTCTGGCTGATTAGTTTCTGAGAAGATTTTTAAAGATTTACTCTATATATTCCGATGTAAAATTTTAACACCCCCCCCCCCCCCCCAATGTGGCCTCACCCTTCCCCCAGGGATCATGATTTTCACAACTTTGAATCTACACTACCTGAGGATGCTTCCACACAAGTTTCAGCTTTCCTGGCTGATTAGTTTCTGAGAAGAAGATTTTTAAAGATCTACTCTATTGTTCCTATGTAAAACTTCGACCCCCCATTGCGCCCCACCCTACCCCCAGGGATCATGATTTTCACAACTTTGAATCTACACTACCTGAGGATGCTTCCACACAAGTTTCAGCTTTCCTGGCTGATTAGTTTCTGAGAAGAAGATTTTTAAAGATTTACTCTATATATTCCGATGTAAAATTTTAACACCCCCCCCCCCCCCCATGTGGCCTCACCCTTCCCCCAGGGATCATGATTTTCACAACTTTGAATCTACACTATCTGAGGATGCTTCCACACAAGTTTCAGCTTTCCTGGCTGATTAGTTTCTGAGAAGAAGATTTTTAAAGATTTACTCAATATTTTCCTATGTAAAACTTCGACCCCCCATTGTGGCCCCACCCTACCCCCGGGGTTCATGATTTTCACAACTTTGAATCTACACTACCTGAGGATGCTTCCACACAAGTTTCAGCTTTCCTGGCTGATTAGTTTCTGAGAAGAAGATTTTTAAAGATTTACTCTATATATTCCTATGTAAAACTTTGACCCCCCCATTGTGGCCCCACCCTACCCCGGGGGTCATGAATTTCACAACTTTGAATCTACACTAACTGAGGATGCTTCCACACAAGTTTCAGCTTTCCTGGCTTTCTGGTTCTTGAGAAGAAGATTTTTGAAAATTTCTCGAAATTCTTCATTAATTTCTAATTATCTCCCCTTGAAAACGGGTGTGGCCCTTAATTTTCACAACTTTGAATCCCCTTTGCCTAAGGATGATTTGTGCCAAGTTTGGTTGAAATTGGCCTAGTAGTTCTTGAGAAGATGTTGAAAATGTGAAAAGTTTACGGACAGACGGACAGACAGACGGACGGACAGACGGACAGACGGACGACAGACAAAATGTGATCAGAATAGCTCACTTGAGCTTTCAGCTCAGGTGAGCTAAAAACATTGCAGTAGTTCATACACTTGACATAAAGAGAATAGAATAATGAAACGCACCATTTTGAAAAGATCTTGTCTCGTAATAACGAGATCTTTTCTCGTAATTACGAGAAAATTAACTCGTAATTACGAGAAAATTAACTCGTAATAACGAGATCTTTTCTCGTAATTACGAGATACAAATATTTTTTTATGTGTCCCTATTCGTCTTTCGTACTTACGCGCTATATTTGGGTATCTGTAAACTTCGAAACGAAACGTACGTAGCCCAAAATAGAAATGCCTTAAGGGGGCATGGTTATGATTTTTATCAAATTTTAGTTTTCTGTTTTTATTGTTTACAATGCCTTAGAAATGCATTTCTATTGATCAACCAAAATTTGAGTGTCAGTTCTAGAGTAAGATATAGAGCTCACAATTGTTTGCCATGTAAACAAGGCTCGTGCCCTGTTTTTTGTTTACATTGGTTCGATATACCGGGTAAAAGTTGTTTTGAAGCTAACTGCTCTCTCTTCTAACCCGTTTTTAGCATAACTAAATTGTTTTTAGCGTTTACCACATTCATTCTATGTCTTAACTGGAATTTTTACTTCAACTTCCAAAACGGAAACAAAAACACGACGTAAGCTTTGTTTACTTGACAATGAAACACGACGACTGACGCTGAAATTTTTGTTGACTGTTAGAAAATCCTTACTGAAGCATTGTAAACATCAAAAACGGGAAAATAATTTTTGACTAAAATCTTGACCATGCCCCTTCAACATAGATTAATTTTTTCAGGATTAACCGACATTTATATTTGAAATGATAAAAACTACGAAAATCACGGGCTGCTAATGGACATTGTAAATCTTCCAACTTTTTAAGCATTTAAATACGGTTTCGCTTATTTTAGAGAGATCCAAATAAAGTTCAACGTTGATTAAACGTGTAAATGCTTTCTTTGGGGTTCAGTTTCGATCAACAACCTTAATATACGCATGAACTACCAAAGAAACCATTAAACATAATATTTAATACAGACTGACTCTAAATCGGAAGATCGAGGAACCACCGGTACAACTGCGCAAAGTCATCCGTGATTAGTTTTCTCTGGCGCATTATCATGGTACAGTAGCCGGAATAATACAGATTGCGTAAATGACAGCCATTCAGCATAAATATTGATGTATATTAATTATACTGGAACTGGTTGCATCACGGACGTACCCGCTGCCGTTGTTTAATTGAATTTACCTGACTAACTTTACCGTGTGTTTAAGGGCACCTGTCGTTTTTTGTCTTACGGTCTGATCAGCTGCTGAAGATGACAATTATTCTAAGGAGACAATCTATAAAGAAATTCTTTAATTAGAAAAACAAGTAAACTCAATCCCCTCCCCAAAAAGTATATACATTGATCTTGGAATCCCTCTAACAACTGATGAATGGTGAACCTGACTAAAGGGCTCTCATTCTGATATTCTGATACAAAGTTTACAGCCCAGGTATATTAGCTTGCTTAATTAAGTCGAAGCCCTTTGAAATTGAGGAAACGTCTTTCCGCTTTACGTCTGGGTAATTAACGGTAGAAGTCTCTCCCTTTTTAAAGCGAGCCTGGCAACATCACGCACATTCTTCAGATGGCAGCGTGAACGACACATCTTGATTTCATGAATTCCTCAGAGATATTAAACAGGTCCGAGTTTAGCGACAATTTTCAGTTTTATGGGCGGTTTTGGAACACGATGCCAGTTATAGGCATAGCGACCGTCATTTGTAACATCATCGCCATCGCCATCATCTCAAGGTCTAAAACCATCGTCCAGAACTTGAAGGTTTACATCAGTAGTTTGATGGCGTGCGACTGTTTCACGGGATTCAATTTGGTGGTGGCCCCCATCGTACACTGGCTGGTCAACGCCCCTAGACTAGTGGATGTCAGCGCCGCCGTCATTCGAACCTTGCTCCAGATATCCATTCTCCACAGCGCCGGGTTAGCCGTAGATAGACTTGTATCCGTCAAGTATCCAATCTTTTACGCTTTGCATGTGAACAAAAGGACGTGCGTGTTTTTCTGTGCTTGTATTTGGTTCATATTGTCGGTGAACCAGGTCATAGTATCGACGATTTCATCCAACGACCCAATGGGCGGACAATTTGACAAAACTGTTTACACTGTTTTCTTGACAATATACTTCAGTTGCCTTTTGATTTTTCTGGTTTCAAGCAAAACGATTATACAATGTGCCAGGTGTCATTTAAATAGACAGACTCTTCGTTTACAACAACATCCGGAACGTGAACAACAAGTGACCACCACCTTCCGGTTCTCGATTGTCATTACCACAGCTTCCGGCTGCCTTTTTGCGCTTTACCTTCCGGTCCAAGTTTTTATCATCTTAACCTTCATCGACCCCGCCAAAGAGATGAAAGTTACACGGTTTTTCTCGGATATATCCTATCCCTTGTTGATGCTTGAAAGTCTCCTTAACCCATTACTATATATTGTGAAATTTCGGGAGAGTCGAAACTTGATTAAACAATTCTTCTGTCCATCCGGAAATGCTCGAGAGAATCAAAGCACAGTGTTCACCCTAAGGACCTTTAATGTCACATGAGGGTCTTATATAACAAGTAATCCACTAGCCTCAGGAGATGGCAGTTTGGGTTAGTTTGTATTTGTGTGTCTCGTTTCATACATTTCATGTCGTCAACATTTCATGTGTATGGGACCAAGATTATTGAAGACATGATTTGACCCCCCCCCCCAAAAAAAAAGTTTTTGATACTTGTTCCTCTAGACTTCACCACGGCTAGTTTTTTTCTGGAAAAATGATGACATGATTCAGTATTTTATAGAATAATTGACTCCGGTAAGGTTTGTGGCTTGCGTTGATTTTTTAATTTTTTTGGCACCCAAATTTACATATCAATTTGTTCAATACACTAACGTTTTACTACTATAAACTAAAATGTTTTCCACGACCCGTTCCATAACTAAAAAAAGGTCAAATTTTGTAATTCCAAGCTGTAATTTGATGAAAATGTCAAAAATGTACTCACTGTAAGAGTTTCTTAGAAGTTAACAAATTCTCGGATGAAACGCAAAGCAACAGTTGAGAAGCAATTTTCACTAAAAACAGGCGTACTCATTAATGGTCGGAAAAGACCATATTACACGCCATTTAAACGTACATAAACTCTAGTTCATCAAATATGGTAGTTGGCAGACCAATTTCACAAAAATTAGTTAAAGCAATATGAGCTGCAATTTTCATGCTGAATTTTTTTTTTTTACGAAAAAGTTATTTTCTTCTAAAATTACAAAAATATCATGGTTTTTTAATTTCTTTAGCCTTATTTTTGTTGGAGAACCCGTTTTTAAAAGAAGCCTTAATTGGAGTAAAATTGAATTACTGTCGTCCTGTACAAAAATTGAACTGCTATATATTCCCTAGAAGAGAGATCTTTCTTCTGACAAGAATTAATGATTTTTTCAAATCTGATTTATGATAAAAGTTTAAGTTACATGCATACTTAGCATGATAACAGGTTTTTGCAGCAAGATAAAATTCTAAACAAAATACAGCTCATATTACTTTAATCGTTCAATAGTTATAGTTTTCACCTGTAAAGTTACTTTTAGAATGCTCATTTAACCTTAACAATTACATTTGTTAACTGTAGTCATAATTTTACAAATTATGATAGTTTATTAATCAGGAAACTATTTGTATAGCTACATATTATTATTATTATTATAATAATTATTATTATTAATTGTGAAACTATATGTTAAGCTCGTTTTTCTAATTTTTGATGTGCTCCATATATGAACCATCGATGGCTTTGCGAGAGGGATTCCATCATTAAATTGCTGCTGAGTAAAAACTGATTCCAGACACAAATGCCAAATTCAAAGTTAGTACCAGTTGGGTAAAAACACGCCATTCTCTCTCTCTCTCTCTCTCTCTCTCTCTCTCTCTCTCTCTTAATATATTCTAAAGAGCACTCCGTTTAAGTTTACAATTACGCAATTATAGTAATAATGACAATGATGCATGCATAAAGACGACCTCTCCAGATAATAGGTAATAATGTTACCTGCGTCAATTGACCTATATCATTAGTTGATAATAATACATGTAGGAAGGAACATAAAGCCGAATATTGTACGGCGCCTACCTGCTGTCTAGATTTCCATAAACATGTGGGTTTTATTAATAAAAGGGTTGGCTGCCAGGCTTCTCAAACCAGCCACAGGGCTATATCAACATCACACTTCTTGATCAAATTTCATACAATTTGGATTTGCAAAGACACATGAACAACAAACTGAGTTACTTTTATTCCACATTCTTCGTGTGTCTTATAAATTCAATGGTGAGTTAGGATAATCAGGCAATGCCAGTAAGGAAAACTTAATCTGGAATCGTCAATAGCGGAAACGTACCCTTGACTGGATGGTCAACGAAATACCTTTCATATATGCTTTAGAATTTTAAATACGAAATACTCAATGAATAAGGAATCATTCTTTGAACATTACAATCAGATTGATCAAATCCAATAAAGCCCGAAGGGCTGTATGATATATTTGATCACACCCGACCGTATTTGATCACCTGATAATATTCATATTACTTATATTTACTTAAGGAAAAAGGAATCTTTGAGTATTATGAGGTGATAATTTTTGTCATGCGTGATCACTACCCCGACCGAAATTATGACCTCATAATTATATTCAAAAATGAGTTCTTATTACATTTGTATTTATATAATTTATAAAATTTTCAGCAATTGTGCTATCAAATATTTATATTTACATTCTACTGTGTTTTTTCATTAAATAATGTTATTTTTAAATGCCTCTAAATGCAACAACCCAATCATTTCTTATGTATTAACATGTAGTTTACATAAGTAGTTCCCAAACATTGATTTCTATGTTATCGTTATAAAAATGCATTTCAACTATGTTGGTAGAACACCATGTATTACAAATATTCAACAATAAAGTTGATTCTATTGTTAAAAGCAAAATTTAAAGAGTTATTTTTCATGAATTGAATTTCAAGGCTTATCTCAACAATCCATGTGATAACCAGTATAAACCGGTTTTAGAAATAGCTGTTCTTGCTGTTACTAATTTACTCCCTCCGCGATATGCAATTTATATCGATTTATTTAATAAAATAATTTACTTCATCAATAAGGGAATGTAAATATAAAGCACGTTATTCAATATGACTGCTCACCCGACGGCAGTTACTGAAGAATATAAATAAGCAAACCCCGCTTGTTCCCCATTTATACGTCATTTGAATTTATTAGACTGAATAATACAAAATCGATACGTCGTGTTATCACAGGCAAAGACCCTGAAAATGACAACTAAATGTAAATAAACAATTTTCATCAAGATAAATGTATTGTCTAATTATGACCACGACTACTGTAAATTCCTTATTTTACGTGAGTTCTTATTTCAGCGATTCAACCGTTTTCCATCAAATCGCGAGAACAAACAAATCGCGAATGCCGAATTTGTATCATAGTTTCTTGTAATTAACATATATCCGAAATATTTAAGCGAAATTTTAAAATTCGCGAGATGTGATTTTTGCGATTTTTACGCGGATATAATTCCTCGCGTTTAATTATCATGAATCTACAGTATCTTACCCGCTAAAGTACACACGAGATCTTCCTCAAATTAAGATATATAAATATATTTCCATGAAAATTTATTTTTAATTTTAACTGTTTATGCCAAAATAAATTCAAGGTACATTACCAGGCTATTTTGGAGTTATCATATTTTGGATTTTCCTTATTGTAGCATACAAAATGCATCAATGCATACATGTAAAATGAAAAATATGATTACGGATAACACAGTGGAAATCTCCACATTGCGGGGATAGAATTTTTGAAATAATTGAGGAAGCGTTCGAATGTCCTTAAGCTCGTTCAGCGACCCCAAATTATTATTATTAGATTAATTTGAGAGCCTTGCGGTTACCACCGAAGAACCACGTCAAATTTCAATGAAGAAGATTTTAATTAAATTTCAAATATTTCTATGGGAGTAGAACTTCATTTGGAAATTTGAAGAGGGAGTAAACTCAAAACACTGAAGATCAAGAACCGTCACCGAGATACGGATCTGGAGTTTGATGTATTTGTTACAGTCACATTCTTTGATCTTACATTATTTCTCTTGCTGGTCGTCGTTTCTTTGAATGAACTGTATTGAGTAGAAAAACTAACGTTCAGTTAATCAGATTAATGAAAAAGGCTTCGTTATTCTGTGAAGCTGACGTTCAGAGAACAGTAGCAGATGATAATTTTTACATCCAAATTTAAAACAAAATATCTAAAAATAGAAATAAATACATCTTGCAATATAATAATTTCAAAGTACATGTTATGACGATTGCTTGCGCAGTTTTCTCGCCGTTCATCGTTATTTTTGGTTAGTTCCCAAGATTGTTCCGTCACTTTTTGCTCTCGTTGTTTTACACCATTATTCCCATGGTTCCACATCATTATCAATTTACCTGAACCCGAATACTAGCTTCAGAAATCTACAGGACTGACTGACTACAGAATTACAGGGAGTTGGGTAGTCAAAGAATAGCCATAATCAGATCTACTTTAAATTTCTAAATAATATGCTTTTTGAGCTAAAGATTATTTCATAAAAACACAGTATTAAGCTATAAAATTTGGATAATTTCCTATTTCATTCTTCAGAGCTCTTCTATATAGGAAGATCAATATAGTCTAAAACGGCTACGTCCGTCCAGCCCTTCTTAACCGGAACCACCCCCACCCACCCACAATTGAGATACATATTAGTAATTACGTATGTAACGGTTGAGATGATCGTGTACTACATGCAATTTCCTGCAATAGTTTATCATAATCCGATTAAAGTTCCATTCTGTTTTTCAACGATGTGTCCGCCATGATCTCATCCTTGAAGTTAGATAGAAAGGAATGTATTTTATTTTATAGATCATATAGAATTTTATTCCCAAATTATATCTACCAAATTTTACGATAATATGACGTTAAGTAAAATGCTATGGCGAAAGTTTTATTGTTTATTTATTTTTTTGAATGGCCCTCGTATAAGTTCATATTTGTATACCTAAAATGTATCAAAGTAAATAATATCAACAGTTTGAAGAAACTTTAAAAAATCGTGATATTTTTTCTGACGCAGAAAGGTAGAGTTTGTTGTTTTTTTACAGTTTCCCCTTTGTTAACATATAACTATATATATATTTTTAAAATCAATTTTATTACAATGTAAATTTAGATAACACATACCAAATGATAACAGAAATAAAATAATCTAAAAAAAATTAATGTATACTTTGTCAAAAATTAAAATATCGTAATTATCAAAGGTATTACATTCTATTTAAAATACAAGTTTTTCATTGATATAACTGCCCGGATAACTAATGGCACCGGTCCTGCTGCCTCAATCAAGGTTCAGTGATTTGACGATGAAGGGATCCTTCTTCGCGCCCTCTATGAACTCCTCCACAGACAGGTTATCGTCACAGTCGCTGTCCATCTTATTGAATATGGAAGCCGTCTTCTCCTCTGGGTCATCTTGGGAAAGTCCACAGGAGAAATTGCCTTTGTTCAAAGCCTAAAAATTGTTAAAAAGTTGCTTGTTATTGATTTCCCATAAAGATATATTGTACTAAAAACACAAGAGGCCCATGGGCCACATCGCTCACCTGGGAAACATGAGGTATGATAAAATCAGCTTAATGGAGTCATAATACAAACTATCTGGATAATGTACAATTATACATAATACATACTTTGTATCTACACTACCTGAGGAAGTTTCAGCTTTCCTGGCTGATTAGTTTCTGAGAAGAATATTTTTAAAGATTAACTTTATATATTCCTATGTAAAACTTCGACCTCTCATTGTGGCCCTACCCTACCCCCAGGGGTCATGATTTTCACAACTTTGAATTTACACTACCTGAGGATGCTTCCACACAAGTTTCAGCTTTGCCGGCTGATTAGTTTCTGAGAAAAAGACTTTTAAAAATTTACTCTATACATTCCTATGTTAAACTTTGACACCCCATTGTGGCCCCACCGTACCCCCGGGGGCCATGATTTAAATCTACACTACCTGAGGATGCTTCAACACAAGTGTCAGCTTTCTTGGCGGATTAGTTTCTGAGAAGAAGATTTTTAAAGATTTACTCTATATATTCATATGTAAAACTTCGATCCCCCATTGTGGCCCCACCCTACCCCCGGGGGTCATGATTTTAACAACTTTGAATTTACACTACCTGAGGATGCTTCCACACAAGTTTCAGCTTTCCTAGCTGATTAGTTTCTGAGAAGAAGATTTTTAAAGATATACTATATATATTCCTACGCTTAACTTCGACCCCCCATTGTGGCCCCACCCTACCCCCAGGAGTCATGATTTTCACAATTTTAAATCTACACTACCTGAGGATGCTTCCACACAAGTTTCAGCTTTGCTGGCTGATTAATTTCTGAGAAGATTTTTAAAGATTTACTCCATATATTCCTATGTAAATTTTTGACCCCCCCCATTGTGGCCCCACCCTACCCCCAGGGGTCATAATTTTCACGATTTTAAATCTACACTACCTGAGGATGCTTCCACGCAAGTTTCAGCTTTCCTGGCTGATTAGTTTCTGAGGAGAAGATTTTTAAAGATTTACTATATATATTCCTATGTAAAACTTCGATCCCCCATTGTGGCCCCAGCCTACCCCCGGGGGTCATGATTTTCACAACTTTGGATCTACACTACCTGATAATGCTTTCACACAAGTTTCAGCTTTCCTGGCTGATTAGTTTCTGAGAGAAAGATTTTTAAAGATTTACTCTATATATTCCTATGTAAAACTTCAATCCCCCATTGTGGCCCCACCCTACCCCAGGGGTTATGAATTTCACAACCTCGTTTCTACACTACCTGATAAAGCTTTCACACAAGTGTCAGCTTTCCTGACTGATTAGTTTCTGAGGAGTTGATTTTTAAAGATTTACTCTATATATTCCTATGTAAAACTTCAACCTCCCATTGTGGCCCCACCCTACCCCAGGGGTCATGATTTTCACAACCTCGTATCTACACTACCTGAGGATGCTTCCGCACAAGTTTCAGCTTTCCTGGTTATATGGTTCATGAGAAAAAGATTTTTAAAGATTTACTCTGTATATTCCTATTTAAAATTTCGATCCCTCATTGTGTCCCCACCCTATCCCCGGGGGTCATGATTTTCACAACTTTGTATCTACACTACCTGAGGATACTTTCACGAAAGTTTCAGCTTTCCTGACTGATTAGTTTCTGAGAGGAAGATTTTTAAAGATTTACTCTATATATTCTTAAACTTCGACACCCCATTGTGGCCCCACCCTACCCCCAGGGGTCATGATTTTCACAACTTTGAATTTACACTACATGAGGATGCTTCCACACAAGTGTCAGATTTGCAGGCTGATTAGTTTCTGAGAAGAAGATTTTTATACATTTACTCTATATATTCCTATGTAAAACTTTGACACCCCATTGTGGCCCCACCGTACCCCCGGGGGCCATGATTTAAATCTACACTACCTGAGGATGCTTCAACACAAGTGTCAGCTTTCTTGGCGGATTAGTTTCTGAGAAGAAGATTTTTAAAGATTTACTCTATATATTCATATGTAAAACTTCGATCCCCCATTGTGGCCCCACCCTACCCCCGGGGGTCATGATTTTAACAACTTTGAATTTACACTACCTGAGGATGCTTCCACACAAGTTTCAGCTTTCCTAGCTGATTAGTTTCTGAGAAGAAGATTTTTAAAGATATACTATATATATTCCTACGCTTAACTTCGACCCCCCATTGTGGCCCCACCCTACCCCCAGGAGTCATGATTTTCACAATTTTAAATCTACACTACCTGAGGATGCTTCCACACAAGTTTCAGCTTTGCTGGCTGATTAATTTCTGAGAAGATTTTTAAAGATTTACTCCATATATTCCTATGTAAATTTTTGACCCCCCTCCATTGTGGCCCCACCCTACCCCCAGGGGTCATAATTTTCACGATTTTAAATCTACACTACCTGAGGATGCTTCCACGCAAGTTTCAGCTTTCCTGGCTGATTAGTTTCTGAGGAGAAGATTTTTAAAGATTTACTATATATATTCCTATGTAAAACTTCGATCCCCCATTGTGGCCCCAGCCTACCCCCGGGGGTCATGATTTTCACAACTTTGGATCTACACTACCTGATAATGCTTTCACACAAGTTTCAGCTTTCCTGGCTGATTAGTTTCTGAGAGAAAGATTTTTAAAGATTTACTCTATATATTCCTATGTAAAACTTCAATCCCCCATTGTGGCCCCACCCTACCCCAGGGGTTATGAATTTCACAACCTCGTTTCTACACTACCTGATAAAGCTTTCACACAAGTGTCAGCTTTCCTGACTGATTAGTTTCTGAGGAGTTGATTTTTAAAGATTTACTCTATATATTCCTATGTAAAACTTCAACCTCCCATTGTGGCCCCACCCTACCCCAGGGGTCATGATTTTCACAACCTCGTATCTACACTACCTGAGGATGCTTCCGCACAAGTTTCAGCTTTCCTGGTTATATGGTTCATGAGAAAAAGATTTTTAAAGATTTACTCTGTATATTCCTATTTAAAATTTCGATCCCTCATTGTGTCCCCACCCTATCCCCGGGGGTCATGATTTTCACAACTTTGTATCTACACTACCTGAGGATACTTTCACGAAAGTTTCAGCTTTCCTGACTGATTAGTTTCTGAGAGGAAGATTTTTAAAGATTTACTCTATATATTCTTAAACTTCGACACCCCATTGTGGCCCCACCCTACCCCCAGGGGTCATGATTTTCACAACTTTGAATTTACACTACATGAGGATGCTTCCACACAAGTGTCAGATTTGCAGGCTGATTAGTTTCTGAGAAGAAGATTTTTATACATTTACTCTATATATTCCTATGTAAAACTTCGATCCCCCATTGTGGCCCCACCCTACCCCCGGGGGTCATGATTTTCACAACTTTGAATTTACACTACCTGAGGATGCTTTCATACAAGTTTCAGCTTTCCTGGCTGATTAGTTTCTGAGAGAAAGATTTTTAAAGATATACTCTATATAATCATGTGTTAAACTTCGATCCCCCATTGTGGCCCCACCCTACCCCCGGGGGTCATGAATTTCACAATTTTGTATCTACACTACCTGAGGTTGCTTCCACACAAGTTTCAGCTTTCCTGGTCTTATGGTTCATGAGAAGATTTTTGAAAATTTCTCGAAAATTTTCATAAATTCCTTTGCAAAAGGGCGTGGTCCTTAATTTTCACAACTTTGTATCCCCTTAGGCTAAGGATGCTTTGTGCCAAGTTTGGTTGAAATTGGCCCAGTGGTTATTGAGAAGATGTTGAAAATGTGAAAAGTTTACAGACAGACGGACAGACGGACGGACGACAGACAAAATGTGATCAGAATAGCTCACTTGAGCTTTCAGCTCAGGTGAGCTAAAAAATAAAACATTCAGTTATTGTTGTACTTGTATTACATTGCAAAACGGGGATACTAAGTAGTTTCTAAATCAGATCTAGTATTTTCACAAAATTGTCTTGATTTCAAAATTGATTCGACACTGGATAAAAATTGACAATCTTTTGATGAAATCCCACATAAACAATAGTACGATTTACACGATAGAATTAGGAAGAGAAATTTCGATTTTGCGCTCAAAAAAAACTCTACAGGGGTCATCTCAAAGTTGAAAATAATCTATAAAGAACATACAACTCTTGCTCAGTTATGTCAAATTTTTTCAAACAAATTCGTAAATAAAGTTCGATTCTTTTCATGGTTTTTAATTCTATAAAATTTCAAGTATCTTATCTTAGTTAATAGTGTTTAAAGTGACATACTGCGTAGATCATAATTACTTAGTATAATATAAAAACAGTTTTAATTTTTGTTTTAAAGCTAGCTACAAGCAGGGCCTCGATAAATAACAGAATTAGAACAACACAATGAATAAAATCTTTCTTTCTACCCGTATTACAGAAACTACGTACAGAGAGAATCGCAGACATTTCGTTCCGTGAAATAAATCCATTTCCGTCAATATCGTATATATTGAAACTGAACTTCAGCTTTTCCTCCAAACTCCCTAGTAATACAACACTAAATCCACACATAAACTCTCGGAAATCCAACAGGCCGTCCTTATTCTGATCGAACACACGGAATACATGTCTGGCAAACTCTGTTGCGTCCCCTAGCGGAAATATGTTAGAATACACTCCCTTGAACTCGTCTTCTGTCAAAAAGCCCTTTGGCCAGCTAGCTTTGAACTCTTTGTACCATTCCTGAAGTTCCTCCACTGAGAAGTTTGTCTGGTTCCTTAATTCCGCAAGGGTTCTCGGAGCGAGTTTGCTTTGTCTTTGTCCCATTTTAACTGCTAAGAGCTTCAAAATAGCTAGACTATTTACAACTTCGCTTCAAATACTTGTTCCTGTACTAAATAAAATGTAAGAGAACGTTTATCGTGTTTCGTTAATTCAACACCTTTTTATCAATATTTAATGAATTAATATTGATTTGCTTTTCAATTAGATGCATATAAGTACTTTGACAAGGATAGGTTTACGTGCCGTGTTGTAATCCAATAATGATTTTAGTATCCGTCTTTTTTAATAAATAAAGTTGTCTTATGGCTTTGTTGTCATATCAATTTCGCATGAAAAATTGTTCCACATCTGACCTCTGTAAACATGAAATTTATACAAAAGAAAATTGAACAAGTAAACTCCTAACTGCATTCATAACTTTGGTTTAGTTAATCTCAGGAAGTTTATATCTAATCCACCCAACCTTTTTACATTTAGACCACGAAAGAACGGACTATGTGCGTTCAATGCACAACTCAATGAATGTTCATTACATGCTCCAATCGCAACTTCTCGGACCTTTCCGTCAGAGCCCGGAAACACCTCGGATGATGTTTTATCGCTTGTCGGAAAAGCCCGAAAAGTTACGATTGCACATTCCCATTCGCCATACGAGTTTTAAAAACATATACCCAAGGACAATCTGCCAACATCGAAAGTGAGTCATTTCCAAACAGGAGACTGTATGCTTCGTTTAGCTTTTGGTAAAGCATAGTTTCTGTTCTATCATTTTAGCGATGTATTTTTGAAACTAGCAAGTAGAATCTTTAATCTAACATTGCTAAAGTTATGGAAAGTCATTTCGGTCTTCTCAAGTTTTTATTTGTTCTACTTGGGTCAATTTCCCCTTTTTTCGCCAGAAATTTTCAAAAAGTAAGGCGCTTTTGACAACGAATACCCGAGTAAATTATGACCGTATAATGACCATATATGATATGAATCTTAGCTGTCATATTTCATTGGAGGTATTCCAGACAATATTTTTCACCGATGGATATTTCTGTAATAAAAAATCTGCCTAACAATTATATTTCATTTCTGTTTTCAGTCAAAAGCGTCAGTAAATGTCACAGCCGTAAGTATACACATAGCAAGTACATGTACAATGGAGACCCCAGAACCCAAACAAAAGGCCTATGGGCCCTCTAGCTCACATCATTAACTTATCGATTTTGGCGAGTTTCTTTTTATATAATAACTCTAAACAAAGATGAATCAAAGAGTGAGGTTTTAAAAACATTTGAGTCAATTAAATTGTTTATTTGTTCTACTTGGGTCAATTTCCCCTTTTTTCGCCAGAAATTTTCAAAAAGTAAGGCGCTTTTGACAACGAATACCCGAGTAAATTATGACCGTATAATGACCATATATGATATGAATCTTAGCTGTCATATTTCATTGGAGGTATTCCAGACAATATTTTTCACCGATGGATATTTCTGTAATAAAAAATCTGCCTAACAATTATATTTCATTTCTGTTTTCAGTCAAAAGCGTCAGTAAATGTCACAGCCGTAAGTATACACATAGCAAGTACATGTACAATGGAGACCCCAGAACCCAAACAAAAGGCCTATGGGCCCTCTAGCTCACATCATTAACTTATCGATTTTGGCGAGTTTCTTTTTATATAATAACTCTAAACAAAGATGAATCAAAGAGTGAGGTTTTAAAAACATTTGAGTCAATTAAATTGTAGTGTTAAGCTTTATCAGGATTCAGGTATTATAATTTTACAAATTTCAGCATTGCAGTTATTTGCTTGAACAGTGTTTCTAGGTCAAAGTCCTTCAAAGACTCTTTAAAAATCCTTTTTCTGGCCTTATACTCTATATATTATTTACCATTGAGCCTAATTTCACTCATAAATAGTGTTCGTGTGTAAACGTACGTGTGCAATGACCTTGAACCAATTTTTTAGATCATGGCTAAGGTCATACAAGATTTTATTTTAAATTAAAGACTCTAATTCTCTCCCTATGATCAAACCTTGCTCAGACTTTATTATAAGTCTGCCTGTAGTGAATGGGTGAACAGTGACCTTGAATCAAGTTTCTATGTGGTAAGGTCAGAATAATAGTAAACCTCTGTAGAATTCTTGTCTAGAACTTAGTATTTCTTTTTATTCTTTCTGCTTTATAATTTATCTATACAATGCTATAAATGCATGGTATATAGGGTAGGAAATGTTTTAAAAGCCCTTTAGAACTAAATTTTTAAATCAAAGATCAAGGTCAAGCAAAGTCCTCTAAATTCGTTTTGTCCAAACATTGTAGGCATATTTGTTAAGTTAGGCCCTTTCAGATGGTCATCGTCTCAATATTGTATAGCCTTGTTATGGAAAACTGAACTGATGGCAAATTGAAGGTCATATTTCTTACTTGCCCTGTAAGTAAAATATGTAAATCATCCCATATTTACTTTCTCAGTTCTATTTCCTCTGAAAAGTTTCCTTTTCAAATGCTCAATGATATCTGTAGGATATTTAAAATTATTGCATGCTTATGCTGCATTTATATGTTACAATGACTGTACTTTTTCAGCACAAACTGATTCACTCACTTCTTAATCTAGTGCCTGAATTTGATACATTCATTATGATTGATGCCACAACTAGTACAATGCTGGAACCCCTTCCATCCATTTCAAAAATAAAACTTGGTCTTTCATGGAAAGAAACAAGATTCTCAGACTATACCTACATGTACTTGTAACAAGCACATACTGTTAACAATTAATTCTAGTATTTTCAACACTGTTTCAGTGATTTAGGCTATGTAAATTCAATAAACAGACACTGGAACAACATTTTAATATTTATTAGCAATAACCAAGGTAACATGTTTAAAATACAATCATAATTTTGATAAATAATCTAGATGACAAATTACTGTATACAGGGAAATAATTTCTCCCTCGTTGTCAGCTGGCAAATGTAAGACTGGGCGAATATCAATGTCTCAAATTATCTCTCTTTAAACAGAGATGTTTTGGGTGAATTCATGTAGGATCAAATCTTCTTGCAAGTGTAGGAAAGGCTAAAGTTACATAGGGCAAAAATAACCCTGTATACAGTATTAACTGACAGCAACATTGTACATACATTTCAATAATTAATGGTAATAACCAAAGTTACATAATACAATCATAATTTTACAAATAACCTAGATGTCCACTTATTATCTGACATCTACTGTGTACATACAAGTTAGAAAATTAATTTTTTCCCACTTAATATAGTATAAAAGTAATCCTAAAGCTGGGCTAAGCAGTATAGGCAATTAGTGAATGATAATTATAGTTTCATATGATGGTAATACAATAATTTTGGTGAAAAACTGTCCCTTCCATAGAGATAAATATTGAAGCTAACTAGGAAAGTCAACACTGCTATTAGACAGTCACACTCATCAAATTCATTTTAAATTAATTACTTCACTTCCACCAAAAAATAATTGTATTTTTAAAAATGTAAGATCTGGAAATATCATAATAAAATTAAAATTTATTTATGTACTTCAGTATATTAACATTTTCCAGTGTCTTTGTCAGTAATAACACTACAAATCAAATTTTTAAGGTATAGTTAAACACAGTTCATCTACAGGTTACTGTACATTTTAATATCAAGTTATTGGCATTGGAATATAAACTTCATCCCAACAGTACATAATTTACATTACTCAGATGAACTGTATTGAACTGTACATTACAAATTTGATTCACAGTGCTATCACAGACAAAAACACTGAAAAATGTAAATAATATACCATACAGGAAATGAGGAATCATTCTTTAAATATAATGAGGTAATCATTAAGGTTGGGCAATGATCAAATCTATTGTAAAGCTCTTAGGGCTTCATTGAATCTGATCATGCCCCACCATAAAGATCACCTCATAATACTCAAAGAATAAGACCTTATTTCTTAAATAATTAATTACTAAAATAAAACTAATAAAGTGTCAATATGGAATTAAAGGCATTTGACATCAATGATTGGTTTCTATTTAATGTTAAACACTGTCATACACTTGCAACAAACATTTTTACCACTAGAATAATAGAACAGTTAATATTTTCAAGCTTTTGGGTATACATTTTAATAAAATTTACTTGTCGTACCACAAAATAAATATTTTTCTTCATCCTAGTACATGTATTAGTTTAATTTTTCAAGACATTCTTATATATAAAAAATACTAACTTTGGGAAAAAGGGCAGTTAATATTTAATATGTCTTACATAATTTAATAAAGCATAAAAAAACATGATTCATTTAAAATAGAGAGAAGCATAAAATACTGCGAAGAGTTGTCCAGCAAAAAATTATAAAACAAAATCAAAGATGACACTCTTGATGAATAAAAAGCTGTGTTTATAAGTATATGATTAGTCAGTTTGATTCTGGTAGCATTGCATTATGTAACAATCAAGTACTCAACAATGTCATACACAAAGGCAGGGTCTTAAAGAACCATGTGCAAGAAATAATAGGTTAATATAGATTTGATTCTTTAAACAGTTAAACAAAAAATTTACAATTGGTAATGTAGAAGCATGGTAAAAACCATCAACAGTACTATATAGCAAGCTTATTTGTGGTACTATCATCAATGTTAAATGATGTGGTCTGTAAACACACGTGAAGTAATGTGCAAAACCTAAACTTTGTTCTCCCACTTGGCTTTAAATCATGTTAAACTGGAGAGAGAAAAAAAATAAGAGAAAAGGGAAGAATATATATATAAATGATGACTATTGAACTTTACTTTATCATCCATGTTTCTCAGTATAAAAAACTACACTTCTGTTTTTTACCTGTTTTTTTCTGATTCTTTATTACAATGTTATTAAATAACTACCAGTAGATATTTTTGTTCCAAAAAGAATCTATGTAAGAGCTTATTTGCTTTTCAACTTTCAAGGTTTTAATAGTTTATCTTTGCCATCTTAAAAATTGAGCCTAACAATTAAAAGACCTTTTTGATATAAGAACTGGGTTGCAATCTCAACAGTGTGGGTTATAAAGGTATTTAAACTGCTTCATATCAAAGTCACCTCAACGGGACTCAAAATCAATTTGCTATATCCATAAATTCATTACGTCCGAATTCATTTTAACCGTAAAATTTTTACCTGGGACTCAAAAAAACTTCGCTATATCCGAGAATTCGCTATATCCATGTTCGCACTAAACGAGTTTTACTGTACAGTATATTAAGCCATTAAAAAAGTTCAAATATTGGCCAATCGTATTAACGCATTTCCCTAATTTAATAGTGGGATTACTTACCTGTTAAGCATCACTTTTGAAATTTTTTTTTGAAGCGAACGGTCCATATAAAATTTTTAATGCTTTTGAAAGTTTAGAAGTTTAATAATTATCTTTTAAGTAACAGTGAGAAAGTTCTAAGTAATAATTTCACTGATGATATGATAATAGAGTTCCATCATTAGTAAACAACATAGACCTTCATTCCCCGTTGCGTTTTTTTTATTCTGGACTGAACGTTTTTTTTGTGCTCAAAATGGCGGACCATCATCATCTGCGCTATTTTCTGGACATTAAACAATGGTACCTTGTGTTTGAAGTGTTTTGTTGTTGTTTTGTGAGTGTTATATATTCATATAAATGGTTTTTACAGGCTGGACAAGATAAAAGTTGCACCAAGTTGCAGAAATGGTCAAAAGACATAGTGAACCATTTTTGGTATGCTTGCAAGACTGCAAACAGCATGGATGAATTCATGGTATGTAATGTATTTAAAAAAAAGCTATTAATGTTAAGACACAAAGAATAATATGGATACATTTTGTTAATGCCTTCAATACTTTGCACTTATTCTGTAAATGAGAATAAATGCATACTCTTAGCCCAGGGATGAAACAGGACACCCAGTTGTGGAGAATCTAGATACTAACTCTTCAGAAAGCGGTTATGAGTCACCAATTTCAATCCCACAACCTAACCAAGTACAAACTGTAAATTTTGTTAGCCTAAATTTTGGCATTGAAGAATACCTGCCACTTACGACAAATACTTTTGATTCTCTCCATTCACATGTCTTTCATAAAAATTAAAATCTGAGGGAGCCAGTTTATTAATTTGTGATCCTCCTCCTAAAATCTGCCTTCTTTTGAGCATCCACAAACAAAATAAAGACAAGCAATGCAATTTCATTATTAATTCAAATTAACACTTGTGTAGGAATTCTTTTTTTAATGCTCAATAAATATCTTTTAATAAATTGATACCACTGAAAATCCAAAAAAATAAAGAGAGTACAGAGGAAAACCATGCAGTTTCCTTGCTGATGAAAAAAAAAAAAAAAAAAAAAAGTATGTGCTGCTGCCTGCTTGGTGACCCCTCAGAGAAAATTAATGTTCAAAGAAAACAAAAAGATGGAAACATCAAAGAAGTACCAAGTCCCATCATTGGCCAAATGTACAACAAGTTTAATTATGCTGTTAGGGGACATTGCCACCCTGGGTTTACAGCGCAATGGGGGGAAAACAACTGGCACCAGCCAATCAGATCTTTTTGTTGTTTACTCTTGACCAATTAGATTAGACTATTAAAGCATGTTCAAATATTAGCCAATCATATGTACGCATTTTCCCAATTAGTGGGCTTACTTACCCGTTAAGCGTCACTTTTAAAAAAAATTTTGAAGCGGAAAATCCACGTAAATTTTTTTAGCACTTTCGAAAGCTAAAATTTAATACCATCCCTCCCTCCCAACTAGCATGTGTGGTTTATATGTAAGTATGTGAGTAGTGTATGTGAGTGTTAGCTTGTAGAGTAGTTTCACATGATTTATATTTATAAAAATTCAGTGTGCTGCATATAAATGTTCTTTGTAGCTTTAACTTGCATTGGTTGTCATTTTATTATAACATGTGACTGCATTATTAGTATGCAACACTGAATTCGGTTTGCTGTCTTGTTAATAATAAATCATGTGTTCACCCAAACCATGGTCTCCTGTTCTTACCCCTAGATGAGGATTTAGATTAATCATCTACACAAGCTATTGCCTACCAAAGCTAGCGAAGATCCACAGCAACAATTGGCATTTGTTAATGGTGAAATAGTTATTAAACTGAAACATAAGGAAGCTAAGATCACCAATGTTGAAACTTGGACCAATGCATTCCAGACCAAACCCAACAGCTCCTTAGATATATAAACATTGTCCGTACTGCAGCTTCTACGACATCCAGTTTAGACTCAGGCTCTCCCGCAACCCGTTACTCCCTTGGGACACTGTAGACGCACTCTGGCTGTTGTATGTGGTCCCCACGAACCCGAGCAAATCCCACTCAGAAGTCTCTTAAATGCTTTGACTACAACTACAAGGGAACTTGCCTAAGACCCTATTGTTCATACCAGCACAGTTGCATTAAGTGGGGTAACCCCCACCCAGTTCAATCTTGTGAATACTCGCCCCAGCTATCAAACTCACCCTACCGTTATGAAAAACCCAGACCCAACCCCCAACAACTATTTGCCCCTTACTTAAAATAGAAAGACATTTAAAGAGACATTCATAATATGTGTATCACATTACTGTGATGATGCTCAACTCATGGATGTTCCCCATTGCGTTGACCAAAACCCTGGACAGCGTATTCAATGTCCTAAGTGCATAAATGTATAAGTGGTTATGACAAACACATGGGTCCAAGAATTAATGATTATTAACTTTAGAGAGCAAACTTAAGAGACGCACCATCTGGAAAATTCCAATACTACCAAAAACAAACAAAGAGATTGCTTCCAAACAATCTGAAGATCTGCTTTTGAGTATTCACAAACAAAATAAAGACCAGTAATGCAATTTCATTGGAAAGTAAATTCATAAATTATACATGGATAGGAATTTTTTTTAAATATTCAATTGGAATAAATATTTAAAAAAAAAAGATTAATACCGCTTACTGAGAAATTTAAATCCACTCAGAGAAGATCCAATTTAAGACCAAAAGGTACATGGATTGTTTCATGTATAAGCAAAAGGAAAAAAATATTCTATTAATTCCACGGGATTTACCATGGCAGTCCGCCGTAGTTCACAAGTGAGATCTACTTACGTAACAAGTGCAAGTGCCCCGTACGATCTTAACAGACCCGAGAACTGGACAGTTGAGAAGGAATAATGTTACTTTTCATCAATCCGATAATAAAGAGTGTGTTTTTGAAGAAAGTGAAGGATCTGAGCTTTATTCATAGTTGCTTTGAAGATTGCCCTGTAGTTTTTGCATCGGGCTCGAGTAACGCATACCAAGATGGCTGTGATCATGCATCCCCAACTTATGCAAACAATTTCAACTCTCAAGGAAACAGTGCATGCGCGAACCAAAGATAAAGGATTATTGAAAGAAATGTGATTTATTTTAGGTTTCATTCATCATTGATAGACTATGATGACTTTCCATGTTTAGTTTAAAAAACAGCTGAGAAATCAATACAACAGTTACATGCATTCTTAAACCTGATGCTAAATTTAACTCTTTCCCCCGCACTAGCGCTTCTCGACGCCCTGTCATTTTTTCCGCGGTAGCGTCTTTCGAAGCCATGTTTGAATTTCCGCAAAAGCGTCTATGGACGCCTTGCCTTGTTTTCCCCAGAAGCGCTTCTGGACGACCGGTTATTTTAAGACCGTATGAAAACGAGACCATGACGATTATTTACACGGGGTATACATAGAATTGAAGTAATACCATTGGTTAATAAAAATAAAGTGCAGACTTCATAAAATCAAGTGATTACATAATGTATAAGGATTTTCCAACACATGTGTACACCGAAGCGAAAGTTGATTTTCAAGATGGCAGCGCTACCATCAAACAAAGATATATTGCAAGATTATTTTGATTCTGACGACAACATAAGTGAATTTGAAGGGTTCTCAGATAACGAATCTGATCTATACATTCCAGAAGAGTCAAGTAGTAGTGAAAATGAGGATAGTTCAAGTGAATCCGAGCGAGAAAATGACGTCAATTGGACAGAAAACCTTCGAGGAGTTCGTGTTGAACCCTTCACAGAAGACACTGGCCCTGTTTTTCCAGATGATTTCGATGTCGCCACTGCATCAGCGAAGGATTATTTTTTTTTGATGTTCAGTGAGGAACAAATTTCAGCATTTGTTCGGCATACAAACAATTATGCTCGATGGAAAATCGCTCAGAGGGGTGAGGCAGATCCTGTTTGGTATGAAGTCACCGAGGCTGAAATGCGGTCCTATTTGGGCATAAATATTGTGATGGGAATCAACGAAATGCCCACTTACAAGGATTATTGGTGTAAAAACCTTTTCCTTGGAAATGAAGGGATAAAATCAGTTATGACCGTCAAGAGGTATGAAAAGTTGACAGAGTATTTCCATGTGAGTGATCAAGAAAATGAACCTGCAAGAGGAACAAGAAATTACGACAAACTGTACAAGGTACGTGAAGTGATAACCATGGCAAGAGAAAAGTTTAGATCAAACTCCCCATGACGTTACGTTTGAATTTTTAACAGATTAATATCATTTTTAAAAGTAAACCATACTCAAACGTACTCAATTTGTACAGTAAATTACAGAAAATTAAATTATAAGAAATGAACTCAATGTCTACCTAAGTTATACGAGTATAACCTGGGTTGGGGCAGTTTAGGCTTTTTTGTAATCAGCTTCGCAGATTATATAGCGCAAACTGCCACAACCCAGGTTATACTCGTATAACTTGGATAGACATTGAGTTCAATTCTTAAGTGATCTGCTATTTTATTGGTATATATAGTGATCTGGTATTTAGAGATTGTTTGTCGGAACCAAAGTTACGGCATTTAACACATGCTTATTTATTCTGGAAATCATTTGTTTTATTCACCAAACTTCAAAATTACAATTATCGGAAGTTTAAATGGTGACTTCTGAAGACATTGATAATATTCGATAGTAATTGAGGATAAAAACAAATACATTAATTGTGAAATGGTTGATTTTGTAATTATTTACAAGATAAATTGAAAAGTAAAGACAAAATTGCTATTAAACCAAACAAATGTCGTGTTCTAATGTATCACAATTTCATCATGACATTCCAGAAAAATATCGAAATAATATTGCAATACGAAATTTAATTATGGCGATACCCATCCCTAGTCTTAAATACGCTTGTTGGATTAATTTATCAATTGCTAAACATTAAAATAGTTTGAGTTTTGAATGAATCTGATTAAATTGTAGCAAATACTGTCCATCCCATGGAACTAGGATTGAATCAAGTTCAACAACAGGCTTACAAATATCCGTATTACGCCTGCAACACTCCAGGGCCTTTGAACTCCTGTGCATGGACTGGAGATCATGTGTCAAGTGCTTTTAGAACTTTGTATAACACTGAAACTTAAGACATTCATGGAAATGATGGGAATTTAATTTACAACGGGAATTGCCAAACCATTACATATTTAAACACAAAAGTTGAGGCCTTGGAAAGGGAAATCGAAAAGATGCATATATTTATATTCATACTGATGTCTATTATTACACAATCATTTGTGAATTTTCTCATTAAAAGTTTGACAGAAGGATTCCACACAGGAATTAACCCCCTACCCACCATACCTTTAGAATCAGAGAATGTAAAAATCGTTTTATCGGCAAGGCAAGATCCTGCCACATTTACTTGGTTAATAGACGATGAACTTAATAAGGGTTATCTCATTGGACCATATGAAGAAATACCTTTTGAAATTTACCGCATCAACCCCTTAGGACTAGCTCAAAGTAAATACGATAAAAAGAAGCGTTTGATAGCGGATATGTCAGCTCCACACAATAACCAGGATCATCCAAGTCCAAACGAACTCATTAACAAAGAGGATTTTTCGTTACTTACAATATGTGATTATAGATCATGCAGTGTGAATAATCCAATCTTTGGGTAAAGGAAGCTGGCTATGTAAAGCTGATATTATGGACTGTTTCAAACTTATTCCAATTTACCCTTCATTGTGGCCATATCATGGGATTAAAAACAACAACAAATATTATTTTTCACTGGACTAGTCTTAGGTAGCCAATCAAGCCCAAAATCATTTGACTACCTATCATCTGTGTTATGTTGGATTTTGCGGGATAATTATGGAATTTCAAACATTCTTTATTTACTTGATGATTTCTTAACAATAAATTCACCAGACTTTGAAGCAACACAAACTATGGCCTTGGTTCACCATGTTTTTGCTAAACTTGGTATCCCATTATCAGATAATAAAACAATCATCTACAGAACTAAAATACCTTGGAATTATCTTGGATACTGACAGGATGGAGGCGAGGATACCAGAAGAAAAATTGGTTAGAATATCTCAACTGATACAGCAGTTTTCTACAAGGAAATCCTGCACGAAACGTGAATTACTTAGTCTTCTCAGTCATCTTAATTTTGCCAGCCGTGTGGTCCTTCCTGGCAGATCATTTGTGTCTTATCTTATTTTGCTTTTCACCAAAGCTTGGGAATAACACCATTACGTCGCCTTGAATTCAGAGTGTAGACTTGACGCACATGTGGTCCAAATTCCTGGAAGGATGGCACAGAAGATTGGTTTGCTTGGACAATGCTACCACAGATACCACCGATCTACATCTGTTCACAGACGCCACAGATACGGCTTTTGGAGGATTTTTTAAAAAGTGGTTTTAAGGTTATTTTCCTAAAGAACTGACCTCAGGAGACCAATCCCTATCAATGGCTTTATTTGAGCTCTATCCTATCGTCGTCGCGTCTGTGCTCTGTTGTGAGAAAAATTCAGACAGAACAAAGAGCTTCCATGGACAATCAGACACTATGTAGTCTTATATGTGCTAAAATAAACTGTAAAGAGGAGTGAAACCTTCAAAGGACACTCTAAAACTGACTAAATCAGCAGCTTACAATTACAATAAAGAACATTAAAGTCTATCATTTGTTATTTCTTTGTTATCAGTATGAACTATTTAAAAGAACGAGCGATGACTTTTTACTATCAAAAAAGGTCGCTGCACGTTTTCTCCCCCACAAAATATTTGGAATGTTGACAGGTATGCACTTTCAAAATTCACGCAAGGCAAAGCCATGCCAATTTATTCTACTGCTTTCAAGGCTTTCAACTTCAGTTTGCATTGCAATTGTGATATTATGACAAGAAAATTTTTTCTTCTTCTGATCGTGGGCATTATGGATTTGCTATCCCTACAAGAGTTTCTACAACTTCCTTCATGGTATGTCTTGTATGATGAAGATACCATTTGCCTAGTGTCCGTAATAGAAGAAGCAGATTTTAACCGCCAATATGCTTTTTGGATCATTTCCTTAGACTGTTCAGTTATGTGCTGTGGATGTTTGTTTTGCTTCCCATAGGAATTTACTTCAATTCCCGTGTGCCCTACACTGTCTTTGCCGCGTTTCGATTAGACTTCATTGACTTGAGTTACGCTCGATATTCAAAATATTCCTTGTTTATGAAAACAAAATGACAGACTCAGATAGCGAGGTAGAAATAACATGTGGTGAAGCTGCTGCTAAGAAATGGGCAACAATGAAAAAACTCTCTCCAAAAACAGCAGACAGACTAATAGAATTGGGCTATGACAGCATCATGGAAGCATTATCCCTCCTTGCAGAAGACGACCTCGGCGAGGCCATTATAAAGAAGGGCCTTGATGCTGCATCTAAAATTGAGAGTAAGACAAAGTTATTTACATTTGAACTCTATATGTATACTTATTATGTCACCTGAATCACTCTGGTGAAGTGTTGCTTTCTACTTGGCAACTTCTTCAAGCACTCTTTCAATCCTACGTCCTATAGACTACGATATTTGAAATTTTTTTTTACTTGCAGTAAATGTTCATTTCCTTCCATTGATGAGTTAGCGCCTCATCTGAATAAGCTTTTATTTTTTGAATATTGACAAAAATTTATTTTACTTTTTAGATGTCCTATGCAAACATTTTCAAAAAGATGTAGTTGTCATAAGGGCCAATATCAGGGATCGGCTGAAGCTAATTCGGAGGGCATATGACGGGGTATCGGTAGATTCATCTGAGTGACTGTATTTCAAACTTATATATAAAGTTGAAGCTGACATAAATTCAATTAGGTAGTCCATCTACAACTAAGGCGTATTTAACAATTTTGATTGATCTATACTACATGTACATCAGATACATATTTTAAAGTTATTATAAGGCTGACATAAACCAATCTCGGGGGGGCATGTATACTATGTAGTTCATTTAATGAACTTTTTGCACTCAAAACTTTTTTTTAAAGAGTTGTCAGCCCTTTACGAATTTATTAAAAATTTATGATACATGTATTATGAATGGTAAATCATGAATTATTTTAGCATATCTGAAGAAAGGAGAAGCTTCATTTTGCAATGTTCCACAAAGAAAAATTTGAGAAAATTACTTGTACTTAAACAATATATTAATGCATTTTCCCCAACAACCTCAATGTAAACTTTAACATATATGATAAATTTGTTCATTTTTTTTTTTGGAATTTCAGAGGGGAATCTTTATTAATCAATAAACCCATTAAAATCGCACAAAAATTTTATAGATCAAACTTGCAATCATTTAGACATGAAATATGATAGTTATGGATGGACTACCTATATACACATTATTTCCATTTAACTACTTGTAGCATCATTCCTTTGTCCGGACTCTAGCTAAGCAGACGCATTGTGATTTTAATTATTATTTTTTCAAACTTTTGACCAGCTTTACAAACTGTGACCTTAACCATCACAGTACATTAACATTTTCTATAATTTCAGGGGATTTACCATGGCAGACCACCGTAGTGCACGAGCGAGATCTAGTGCATGTGCCCCGTACGATCTTAACGGACCCGAGAACTGGACAGTCGAAAAACTCAGAGAGGAGTTGAGAAAGAACAACGTTACTTTTCGTCAGTCTGACAAAAAGATTGTGTTCTTGAAGAAGGTGAAGGACCTGACCCTTAGTCGTAGTCGCGTGGAACATGTTGAAGGTCGCCCCGTAGGTAGCCTCCGGCTCGAGTAACGGAAATGCATACCAAGATGGCGGCGACCATCACCAACTTCTGCAAACGATCTTGACTCTAACGGAAACAGTGTCTAAGCTACAAGATGAACTAAGAATCGTATCAAGTAAAGTATACAGCGTTCAAGCAACGAGTTCTAATGCAGTCTCCAAAAACAGCAGACAGACTTACAGAATTGGGCTATGACAGCATGGAAGCATTATCCCTCCTTGCAGAAGATGAAATCGGCGAGGCCAACATTCTGATCAGCCAAATAAAGCTGCTACTTCAAAGTCTGAAACAGACTTTTCCGTGAGGCCAAGCGGCGTCAGGAAATAGCGCTAAATAGGACCCGCAAATGAATGTGGACTCTGGGCAAAGCATTTTTAACATTGGTGATGACGACGTATTTATAAGGAACATTCTGGGCCAATTAAACGGGGCACAAACCCAACAGCAACCCTCTTAAACTGGATCAAGTGGCAATACGAACGGTATGTACTCATGGCAGGATCCCCAAATTTACTTAACCCTAGTACTAACTGTCGTTGATATTTCGACCCAGATAACGCACTGATAGAGCCAGTCGTCGATATAGTGAGCACCGCCATGTTTTCCATTCACTGCCGGTCGTCAATATTTCAACTTTTAACATGTGACATTTTCTTTCTTATTTTAACCAATGAATTAAAAGAGGACGAAATTCGGATTCGCAGCGGAATCTCTCCCCCTGGTAGAGACCATCTCGCCTCATCTGCGCCTCCAAATTACATCAGGTAAGGATGTCAATTTAGCATCCTTGTTAATACCATATTTCTCTCCCCCTGACGAAAAAGATGTCAACAAGAAGCCGGATAAACGACTGCAGAAGTCGCTTAAACATCGGTGAGTTGATTCAAGCTTTCGGAATTCACAAAAACATAATGTGTCAAGCATATCCCCAAAGAAGACAGGAGTTAGATTTGTACGAAAGGGATATCATTGACATGGGTACCTGCTACCCAGGCAATGGGTTCTACGAATATCATCGTCAATTCAGTCTTATGGCCCAATCACATCTTAAGTATAATAACATTCTCATTGACTGGTCTGTGCGGAACAACACTTTATTTTGTAATTTGTTTGCGAATGCCAGACCCCAGTCATGTGCAACCTGCAACAGTACGCTGCACTCTACAGGCTTTTGCCCAATTACCGACAAAGTTAGGGATAAGAGAAATGGGGACATGGATTTTTATGGACGTCAGAGAGAATTTCATGAAGGTAGAGAAATATGTAACAATTTCAATTGCTTCAGAGGCTGTCACATACCTAGATGCAAGAACACCCACATCTGCATCAGTTGCAGAGGAGACCACTCTAAACACAATTGCAGCTCAAAAAACTCCCTTCATGCCCCACACAAGTGGGGTTTTCAAAAAGATGTAACATCCAGTTTTGATAATAAAATAACAACTCCCATTAACATAGACAGTCTTCAAAATCTTATACAACATCATCCCGACACCAAATTTACAGAATATTTTATGAATGGTTTACGTTTTTGCTTTAACTGGCTTTCAGGATCTTCCAAAGAATTTTATGAAATGCAAAAATCTAAAGTCAGCTTCATTCAACTCGGACAGCGTTACATAGATCGTAAAAAAGAACTAAACCTGGGTTACTTGTATGGTCCATTTTCAGAAATTCCCTTCCAACACTATCGCATTAACCCTTTTGGGATAGCCGAAAGCAAGTACTCTAAGAAAAAGCGCCTCGTTGTGGATATGTCAGCACCACACAATGACAAAGAAAATCCTAGCATGAATACTCTTATTGATAAGTCAGAATTCTCCCTGGGTTATGTTACAATGGATGATGCTATTAGACTAATTAAATTATGTGGGAAAGGAGCATCACTAATTAAAACAGACATTACTGATGTCTTCAAGATCATGCCTATATCACATGAGTTATGGCCATATACTATTTTTTCAAGTGCCTTGTCTTTGGAAGCAGATCAAGTCCAAAGATCTTTGATGCCCTGTCTTCCGCTGTATGTTGGATTGCAGAGAAAAAATACAAGATACCAAATGTGCTGCACCTGTTGAATGACTTCCTAGTTGTGGTTCCACCATTTGATGATGCTCATGAAGTGATGGAGAGATTCCTGGGGATATTTAGAACCCTCGGGATTCCTCTATCGGAGAAGAAAACCGAAGGACCTTGTATAGAACTAGAATACCTTGGGATAATATTAGACTCCTGGAACATGGAAGCCTGTTTACCACCGGAGAAGATTGATCCCATCTTATCTGTAATCAGGGGAATTGGTACCTACAGGAGGGAGTCTGGTATTCAGACAAAGAATTTCTAGGTTTTAACCCAGAAGATTTAGAAAATTATGAAAGAACAACAGATTTTAAAGATACATGGATCCAGGGTGATCTCGATGTGAATGCCCCAATCCAAGGTTAGAAGAAATAAACGTTGAATTGGACGATGATTGTGAAATGGTAGAGTTTTTTTAAGCTCATCGTAACAGAACAATTTTTTGAGGATGTTTTGGTCCAAGAAACAAATATGCCACAGACCTTTTTTAACTCGCCGCAAGGAAGAAACTTGAAGCCACAATCTCATTTCCAAAAATAGGTTGATGTTGTCATCGATGACATGAAGCCTTTCATAGCTATCGTAATAGGAATGGGACTAGTACAACACCAAGACATTAAGGATTATTGGAGCAAAGATGAAATGCTTAGAACTCTATTCTTTGGGAACACAATGACCAAATACAAGTTCTTGTTGATCATGTCATTGTTTCACCTGAACAACGACAATCAAGTGCCCCGTGGACAAGATGGATATGATCCAATCTTCAAAGTACGCAGAGTGTATGATCACTTTCGCCAAAAGTTTGAGGAACTTTACTCCCCTGGTGAAAATATTGCAGTAGATGTAGGAATGATAGCATGGAGAGGCATATAATTTTTAATTTTTAATCAAATTAAAAACATGAGCTGGCCTGCACAGTCTCCTGACTTAAAATATTATAGAAAATGTTTGGTTATATATAAAAAGAAAACTTCAATCACAAATACACATGATCAATTAACCGGACGAACTTTTTCAACAAACATTGCAAATTTAGCAAGATATTAATTTAAATTATGTTAGAAATCTTTATGAATCCCTTCCCCGAAGAATCCAACAGGTCATCCGATTGAAGGGACACTTAACTAAATACTGAGGTGAGTTGTTTTATTCATAGTAGGCAAATCAGCTGTCAAAGCGGTTTTTTGTACAAGGTGTCCCCCTTGTGTTGGAGATGTGATGCCATTTTTTTCTCAAGACTTTTGTCCCCCTACTGTACATTTTAACACAATTTTCTGTTGTACCTTATATACCTTTGAAATGCTCGGTAAATATGTTGTGAATGTTGTTAGGCGCTATTTTTCTATTAACTTTCCATTTCTGGTCATGACCAGATTATCACATGATGGAAGTTGGCACACGTGACAGTTGAGAAGAATTTAAGGGTTTTGAATTGGAAGATGTAGAAAAAGCATATACTACTTATGTTTATCATCTGCCTGCTTTGGATGATGCTGTTAAACAAGGATCAAACCTCAAAGTGTCTGTTATTGAATCAGAATCAGACCACGAGTCAGAAACTGAAAGTACCGGTAGTGACGATGATGATATTGTACTGGCAGATTATTATCATTGGATAGACAATATACTAGACATTCAGTGGACCACAGCCTGGACCTACACAAACACTTGGAGCCAATGAAAACGAATTGGATTTCTTGAATTTTTTGTTTTCTGAGAAATTCTACTCAAAGATTTCTGAGGAAACAAATGTGTATGCTCCACTCTGCATCAGAGCTAAAGCTAATCCTGTATGGTATAACACAACCTCCAAAGAAATATGTGATTTCCTTGGATGTTTAGTTGTTATGGGGATTATTAGTGCACCTGCACAAGATCTTTACTGTTCAAAAGACAAACTATTTCATTTGTCATGCATTGAAGGGAGGTTTACAAGAGGACAAGATTTGAAAACAATCAGAGGTTAATGCTACACTATAAAGAATCCATAAAGAAACCAGCCTTGGCACAATTGTGACTTTTTTCATATTCAAACAGTAATGGAGATAATTAGATAATTAAATTTGTTTAATTTATTATTCATGTCTATGTAATGTTCTTCCATTTGCGTGTTCTATACATGTGTCATAAAACTACCCTGCCACTTTGTTACCGCCTGCAGTGCCTGTTGCTGACCGTAGTTGCTATTTTTAGACCACCTGTCTTTGTTTATTTGCCTCAGGGGGTCCTTTGTTTATTGGGTTGGTCAGCAGCGCTATATCGGGATACTGTGCGGTAATATTACGTAACCATGGGTTGTTAGTTCCATTGGGTCGCCTTGGCACTTTTTCTATATTTAAAAAGGGTCCCGATGGATCTTGGCATGTTGGCATGGCACCAACCAATCAGAGGCCTTGAGAATTCTAAATTTGCGCCCACTTCCCTCTCTCTCTTCACTTTCTTAGAATTAGTCGAAGGGCAAGGCCACGCCATTTTCCTTAAAATTTTCTCTGTTTCCTGTGATAATTAAACTTGCGTTCCTTCGACTATATAATTTTATTCAATGCTATTAGCATGATCGTTCACCATGGCAGAAGAACGTTTTGTAAGGCAGTATTTTGACATTCCGCAGTGGTACGTTTTCGCGGAACATGAAGTAACCAGACTTCACGCCATTATTCGTGAGAACATGCCCAGCCAGATTATTTCGTGCATCTTACTGGACTGCTTGGCTATGTGCAACTCGTGTATTTTTTGTGATCCAGAGATCAATGTCCTTATGACTTGTGGGGCCATATCGAGGCCGGCAAGATCGTGTTAAATATACAAAACTATTGACAGTGACGATGACAGACCTAATATCCGCCGATATAGAGGAAGTCACGCAATGGGCGGCCTCCAAAAATCTTTCAGTAGACACTGTTAAAACACTTTTAGCGTATAGATACAAGTCAATGGACGCCTTGGAGACTCTTACCCCTGAGGACACTTCGAAGGCGAAAATCCCCGTGGGCCAAATGAAACTTTTACTTACGGCAGTCCGCAACACGTTTCGTGCCAAGGACGCACCATCTACTGTGGCCGCACAACAAACACCGAACACCACTGCCGAGACCGCCGCCGCTAACTCGACCCCAAACGACCTAGCTACCGCGGTGAACTCGGAGACATGCGACGACGCTTTCGTACGCGTGGTGATGGACCAGATGAGGGCCAGCCAGGCGAACATCGCCAAGTCCATCGTACCGGAGCCCCTACTGAACCAGGAGCTGCCTCCAGAAATTCAAGGTGGGTACTCTTGGCAAGATCCCCAAGTTTATTTAAAATCATTAAGTGCCAGCAGCAATTCTACATGTAGCAATCATTTAGATATTGTAGACTTTGTTAATGTTGGAGGGGCACATCAGTCTGAGAAAGTCATGTCTGATAATTCTGGTTTTCAAATCATTTGTCGTAGCGGACCCAACAAACCAAAATTAGAAAATAGTGATGTGCCAACAAGTGAAACTAGCGAGTGTGACAACATCCAGCATGACACGGCTTTTAACCGTGTTTCCACTGCAGCTGCAGGATTACCAGCACAGGGCCGAGAATGGAAGAGGATGAGATTTGGGTTTGCAGCGGAATCCCTCCCCTAGTAGAGACAACTGCGCCAACAGATTACCTCAGGTAAAGATGTCAATTAAGCATCTTTATTAATTCATTATTAATCTCCCCTTACAACAAAAAGGCAGACAAATGACTACAGAAGTCCCTAAACATCAAAAAGTTTATTCAAGCTTTTAGAATTTACTCAAGTGTCCACCAGAAAAGTTCATATACTTACAGGGAAAAAGAAAACATGAGGCAGTTGCTAATGAAGCTGTTCATGGTCTTGATACCCACTGGGAATAGCCATAACAAAAAGCACCATCACTTGACGATTTGCAGAGCGATAGACAACACATACTTTTCCAGTGTGCATAGAAAACGAGAATTACCGCTGCGCCAATTCATTAAAGGAGAGGTAATAAGAAATCTCTATTTTTGAAAAAGCCGCTGAGGGCTTTTCTGTTGCTGAGGACAGAGATTTATCTTAATGCATGAAATATGAGGGCTATAAGTTCTTTTTGTCGCTGAGGACAACTTAGAGTTAATGCATGGAAATTTAAAAGCCACTGAGGGCTGTAAGTATATTAACTTTTCTGTTGGTGAAGTTTTAAAGGCCACTGAGGGTATACAGTTTGTTTCTATTGCTGAGGACTGACGGGGGGAGTCAGAAAAAGACTGTTTAGAGATGGCGGGGAAAAAAAACACAGAGGGAAACCTTAAATGCTTGCTGCATTTTGCGATTATTCAAGCCAACAAGTTTGGCCAACCAAATGGTCAAAATCTGGAGACCATTGAAGATCAGGTATTCATTTCAAGTGTAATAGATGTATTATATGTAAATGACAATAAGAATTAATGAATATTAATTTACCTTTGATGCGTTATGAAATCAGACAAGAAGGAAATATCAATAATGATAAAAATAAAAATTTAAATGTATGGAAATAAGTCTTTCACGTTATAATTGTAGGAGAGCGAACCACAAGAGCCTCCAACGAAAAGAACAAAGACATCAAGCCCTGAAAAGATCTTACAGCTGGAAAAAAAGCCAGAGCAAAGATGACAGAGAAGTAGAGAACGTTAATGAAAAGGTGAGGAAGCCCTAGTGAGTTCTATCTTATCTTAGGGCATTAGGGGGAATTGATGCTTCGGGTAGCAGGCTGATAAGGCTAATAGGGAGTAAAAAGTTAATGTTTCCTGTCTTTTTGTACGAAATAATCGCCAGAGAAACTAACAAGTATGCTGATCAAGAATAGGAAAAAAATGGCGTCGAACAGAGATGGCAAGTGACCACCCCTGAAGAAATACGGGCCTATATAGCCATACAGATTGTTATGGGCATTATTGTGGCCCCAAATCAGGACATGTATTTAACAAAAGATGATCTGTTCCGACCAACAGGAATAAATGACAGAATAATGCGAGATAGAATGGACAAACTGAAATAATATTTTCATGTGGCATACACAACACAAAAATCCCCAAGAAGGCAACCTGGACATGATAAATTGACTCATGTAAGGCCAATTATTAATATATTGCTGCACCAGACAAAGCAGGAATACTCCCCTTATAAAGAGATGTCCGTGGATGAGACAATGGTTGCATATACTGGACGTAGGCCTCAAACAGTATGTCCCCTTGAAGCCCACAAAAAGAGGGATAAAAGTCTGGATGAGGGCAGATTCTAACAATGGGTATGTTAACGAGTATCAAGTCTATACAAGAAAAGAAAGCAAAAATTTACCCAAGAAATTAAAAACTTAATTTAAAAAAAACCCACTGAGGGTGTTAAGTATTAAAATTTCAGTCACTTGTGCGCAAATACAAATATGCATGAACAAATTAGCTGATGGTGCTCTATGTAAAGCATTTGAGGGCTATAATTTTTTCCTTGTTGCTTGGGACCAAGGTTAATAAATCAAACTTTTTTGAAATCGACATTAATGTTCCTGTATTCAATGGACCACAGCCTGGACCTACACAAACACTCGAAGCGGATAAAAATGAAATAAATTTCTTAAATTTATTGTTTTCTGAGGAGTTATACTCGAAGATATCCGAGGTAACAAACGCTTATGCTCAACTCTGCATCAGGGCTAAAGCAAATCCTGGATGGTACAACACAAAGGTTGAAGAAATATGTGCTTTTCATGGATGTTTAGTCGTAATTGGGATTATTAGTGCACCTGCACAAGATCTCTATTGGTCAAAGGACAAACTGTTTCATTTGTCATGTATTGAAGAAAGGTTCACAAGAACAAGATTCGAAAATATTCAAAGGTATTTTCAGGCCGACACCACACAAAATCCACCAAAGAACCAGCCTGGGCATGACAAACTTGTTCATGTACGAACAATAATGGAAACAATCAGAGAAAATTTCAAACGACAATACAATGCACACAAAGAGGTTTCAATTGATGAGGCCATGATTGGATTCTCAGGCTGGCTTGGTTTCAAGCGGTATGTTCCACTGAAACCTACCCAGCGTGGAATAAAAGTGTGGGTTCGTGCTGATCCACACAATGGATTTATGAACGACTTTCAAGTCTACACTGGAAAGGAAGGAAATGTTCCAGAGGCTAACTTAGGTGGCAGAGTTGTCCTGGACCTGTATTGTGTATTGTGACAGTTATTTCTCATCCCCTGATCTGTTTTTGAAGCTTTGGAATGAAGGAACTGTTGCGTGTGGCACAGTAAAACCAAACAGGAAAGGAATGCCAAAGGACTTGGACAAGATTGAATTAAAAAACCAAGGAGACCACATCATGAAACAGAAGGCAAACCTTGTGGTGAGTGTATGGAGGGACAAGAGGAAACTGACAATCCTGTCAACTAACACCAATCAGAGTAACCAAGAGGTACAAAGAAAACAGAAAGATAGGACCGTGAAGAATGTAATGTGTCCAATGTCAGTCAAGCTTTATAATGCTTACATGAATGGTGTAGACCATGCTGATCAGCTTAGGTCCACATACAACATTGCAAGGAAAAGCCTTAAGTGGTGGAAGTACCTGTTCCAGTACGATGTGTGTTGTAAATTCGTTCATCTTGATGTGCGAGTCCCCAAATCATGGCCTGAGGACCAAAAACAACAGGGTGAGGACCAGAACTCAACTGGAGTTTAGAATGAAGCTAGCCCATCAGCTGATAGGACTTTTTTCTATGAAAAGGAAAAGGAAATCTGAATTCAATGTTGAGCATGGGATGGAACATCACTGGCCAAGCACCGTGCCGAAGAAGAGGAGGTGTGAACAATGCACAAAATCTGGTGTTAGACGAGAACCATTGATTGGATGTTCCCAGTGTGATGTCAACCTATGCAATGACTGCTTCAAACCATTTCATTTGGAAAACTTTCCGGACATTTATGGACAATAAACAAAGAAATATCATTGTTTATTATGATTTTGAGAAGTGTTTCCTTTTGTTTATCTTTATGGAAATAAACAATTTTTAAGGTATGGTAATAAAAGTTATATCTTTCGAATCTGCATTTATTCTTCTTTGTTCCTTGAAAATATGAAAAACAGATGTGAATAATTAATGAAGCAGTGGCTGTTTATCTATTGTCTGCTCACCGCTCATCAGCAGCAGGGATTCTGATAAGAATTTGCCTGTGGCACAATGCTGCAAAAAGCGGCTGGGGCTGAATGAGTTAGACAACCAAGATAAATGAGAAATTTACAATGAACAGACTCGATAAACTGAACAAATACTTTCAAGTTGCCGACACATCACAGAGTCCATCCCGTCGTCAACCAGGACACTATAAACTTGCCCATATAAGACCAATTATAGATTATAGATATTCTCCTGAACAAAACAAAGCTATGGTGGCCTACACTGGACAGTTGGGATTCAAGCAGTATGTCCCTCTCATGCCTATATTAAACGAGGAATCAAGGTTTGGATGAGAGCGGATCCAAATAACGGGTATGTCAACGACTACCAAGTGTACACAGGAAAAGAAGGAAATGTTGCAGAGAAAGGTCTCGGTGAACGTGTAGTAAGAGACCTCGCTATATATATAACTAAATTTATTCTTTCATTGGATTATGATTCATTATATCAAACATCTACACTGAAAATTTTGTGAGTTTTTATATCAGGATTAACCAAATTATGGTCATTTATATAATGATCACTGCCATCAGCTGCGATGCATAATTTGCAATTAAACAAAAAAACATGTAAATTTTTTTTATTACAATGTAAATGTAAACCACCTCTATGTATCAGAATTTGCCCGAAACCTGTTACACCTGTTATGATTATACTATTAATGTGACTTTCGTTCCTGGTTCTTCACGTGATTTCCTTTGTAATTGGAAGACTGATAAATTTATGTTTGGGCTTTTTTTCATCACTGATTATGGAAAAGTTTGACTCAACAACTGCGACCATTCAACCGTAGTGATCGAGAGACAGAAATTGTTGAGGAAAAAATATTTGTGATCAGTGAAATACAAAGATTGAAACTTGAATATGTATTTGTGTGTGTGTTTTATTTTAACAGGACCAGAGCCTAAATATCTAGGGATAGAGTGCACCTTGACATCAGGATAATCTCAGGAAACTCTATCTGAAAATGTCCTAAGATCAAGATTTTCACAAGAATTCTGATAACAGGATTCAGCAGTATCAATGCACACTTATTGCTATCTTGATCCTTGGATTGTCCTAAGATATTTTTGTTCCAGTATCAACCCTAGAAAATCTAGGTCTCAGGATCAGGATTTCCAAGGATTATCCTGAAACAGATTACAGAATTTTGACACGAGATTCTTCATGTCTTGATCCTTGGATTATCCTGAGATATCCTTGTTCCAATACCATCCCTAGAAAATCCAGGTCTCAGGATCAGGAGTTCCCAGGATTATCCTGGGATAAATTACAAGATATTTCTGAGATTTTCCAGAGAAATCCAGGAAATTCCTGGTCTGTTTTCGCAACATTTTATCAATACCTGAAGAACCAAGCAGTGATGAAGAAAGTGGAGAAGAAAAACGATTCAAATCCCAACAAGAGGCCCATGGGGCCACATCGCTCACCTGAGCAACAATGGGCGTTCAAAAGATATTGTGCCATATGGTCCCTCGGTAGAAAAACAAAAAATAAATATTGTAAAGTATTCGAATTTTACACTTTTTTTTGTATACATGTAATCTTTGACATTGTACCTTCATGAAATACTATTTTTTACCAGAATAAGAAATTTCTACGCAAGATATAAAACTAAACATTTGATAGAGGTATACTGTTAAGTTGCTAACTTCCAGATCCCTATAATTTCGTTCTGCCCCCCCCCCCCCCCCCCCCCCCCCCCCCCCACTTTGTAAAGCGATCAAAATATATGAGAGCATATAGGTACATTTTTTTCATCAACTACTCAGTACTTACTAGTTATTGTATTAAAAAAAAAATAATAGTTATTGTTTTTTATTTTAAAAACCCTACATGTATAGATGTGAAGAAGAAAATTGTACCTCAATGTGCTCAATTCCTCAAATTTAAAACATTCAAAAATTTTATTTGTCTTCTCCATTATAATTAAATGACTGTTATTTACTTCGCGTACAAACCAGGATAATTTTCCGCTGTGATATTCTTAGGAATAGCGATAATTACTTTATCCCCGCAACAGAAATGTGTCAGAAATATGGAAACTGTTTTAAAAATGTCGTTTTTAAGGCGTCGAGCTAATGCTCGGCAGCCTTCTAGCGATCGTCTGGATTGGCAATCGTCCAAAAATTCATGCTCTGCACCGCCTTTTTAATGCGCATAAAAAAATAAGTTCCTTGAAGTATTAAACGTATTACAAGATTTGTATCCTTTTATTCAACTAAATTGTGTTACAAAAACCCAACTTTGCCTCCCTGGTTATTGACAACTCATTGCATTAGTATAAATTTGCTTAATCAAGAAATGGCGGATGAATACAATAGGGTGCAATGTAAACATTCATTAAAATATCATTTAAGTTTATCGCTTACATTTCGATTGGAGACCGTGCCCGATAGAAATAAAATTTGATATGTAAATTTATTTGTTATCGGGCATGGTCTCCAAAATAATTATAAGCGATAAACTTATCTAGAGATTTTGTTGCAATTAATAAACACGATAATGCAGTTGGTTTGGTCGAGCATTTTAGATAGCACGTGTTGTGGATTTGTTTGTAAACAACCATAGCATAGGTAATCTTGTTTCAAACGGGAATTGAAATAAATGAAAGTATGTTTTATTATTATAATTAGGGACACACTGTTAATGTATTCAAATTATGAGCCTGTGAAAATTGTGCAAAGACTTTTTAAAGCAGAAAGAAAATGAATTTTTTTTGGAACTTTGAAATTTCTTCGATTTTTTGTAACCATGATGAGTTATTGTTTATAAACGCATCACTACCTATTTTATAACGAAATATACTGATTATTGTTTTTGAAACAGCGCAAAAAGTAATTCATTTCCTTTTTAATTCTAATATTATTTGATATATGACTATTAGTACAGTACAGAAATTCAAATTACAAATGTATTGATATCATTCTATATAAAAGAAAATGTCAGCTCGACGCCTTTGTGGCCGTTCCGGCCTTTGATTATTTACTGGTGTCTGAAAAACTATCAAAATTGATGTAGATTTCACAGTATTTATTGTATAAAGAGAGGGCCCCAGAGAGTAGATATATACAGAATACTAGTATCATTCTTTTATTTTGTTTGTACAAGTATTTAACATACTCTAATTCATAGAGATTTTCTAATGTTCAACCAAAATTTCAGCGTCAATTGTAGAATTATAAGCAAGATACAGAGCTCACAGGTCGCCTAGGTTTGATTCATAATTTGTTCACATGAGTTTATTACATTCAGCTTATGATTTTTAACTTGTCATTTCCTATTCAGCATTTAAAATGGAAAAAAAGAATGGCCTAAGATTTTATATTCTTTTATTCACTCAAGACCCGCTCACTGGTATTTGAGGTTCAAAATCAGTTTATACAAATGTACACAAACACAGTGAAGGATCACATGTACAGTAGGAGTAATAATGACGAAAAAATGTTAAGTTTACAATACAATAAGATGTTAAAGTTGGTTTCTGAACGAACAGACTTTGAAAATTTTCTTAATAAATATTGACAAATTTTTTACTTTTTTAATCTTTTGTTTTTTTAAGATCTGTGTACAAACATAGAATTGTGAGCAAATCTCTGTATCTTGCTTATAATTTGAAGCTGAACACTCAAATATGGTTAGTAAATAGAAATTGAAAACAATTACTAGTAAACACAAGAAACATTCACTATAACAAATAAAGAACACAATTTATTTTTTCGAAATGAATCATATATATACATGTATATACCTACATATTTCCGTCAGCAATGTCAAACTTTATTTAAACTGAATAAACTTGAGAAAATGCCGAGCATCGCAACAAAACCTATTGCATTAATCTACCATTACACAAAAGATAATGCCGATCGAATTACCCATAGAATGAATTGTATTTCATTATTTTTTGATACATCAGATTTTGATTAATTTGCGCAGGTAAAAAGTTAACTGTTTGATTTACCAAAGTCTCTGTTTGATTTGATACTTAAAAATCACGAAATAATACGGACGATAGTTCCCAGGTTACAAGCAGAAATAATGAAAACGAAACGATAATCAGAACAAGCTAACACCAACGTTATGTGTGAAAACTGTCAACGCATTGAAATATTTAGCCTCAATTTACTTCACAAAATCGGCAACAATATATTTTGCATGTTTCAAAAATTTTCCCTTTATACGCAAACTGTAGCACAACAAGCAAATTCATCATAGTCAGATCGACCCCTTTTCGTATAATGTCATGGCTGCTTTAAACAAAGAACCTCGTTTTAGAAGTATGGAGAATACGAGTCTAGGTAAAATGGGTAACTATGCAAACCCGGGCCGTGGCAAAATAAAAGCCAAGGCAGATCGACAATCGTTAATTCCAAATACGCATTATTTTGCAGAAATATTTACAGCGAATACAAATATACTAGTCCATCAAATATCCTGAAATTTTAATGAGATTGGCAGATTAATAACTGCCAATCTTTGTTTTGCCCAGACCAAGTCTTGCCTACCCATTTTACCGGATGCCGGATTACCGGATGCCGAACCCGAAGCTATTAAACTGATTGAAACACGCATTTCCTTTATTATTATTTTCGTAATAACTCAGATTTGAAACAGAATTAGCACTTAATTTTTGCAATTTATATTTTCCTTCCCATAAGCATAATTTATGCTAAACTACGTTGAATTGGAATCAGTAGTTCTTGAGAAGAAGATTTTTAAAAATGCACCCCCCTTTTCCTACAGTTTCAAGGTTTTCTCCGCTTTGAATACAGATCGGACTTTTATTTTTGCAATTTACATTCGCCCTCACATAAGGATGCTTTGTGCCAAATTTGGTTGAAATTGGATAAGCGGTTTTAGAGAAGAAGTTCAAAATGTAAAAAGTTTACAGACGGACAGACAGACGGACAGACGGACGACGGACAAAATGTGATCAGAATAGCTCACTTGAGCTTTCAGCTCAGGTGAGCTAAAAACTACACCAAAGGCACAGACTTGCTGTACGTCGTCCATTTTGAGCAGTTCAACCAAGAGATTGGGCAGACGTTTCCTGCCAATTTTGATGAACAAAGGGTATCACAAGTGAAATCACGTGCTACCGAAGTGACGTCATTCCTTTTCGCTGTTTGATGATGATAGCAGACAGCAGATCGAGAGGAAGGTAATATTTTATTTTACATTATATGCTGTTGGAGGCTTGAGTGAAATTTACGGTCTAAAGATTGTTGGATATCTTTAGAGAATATTTGAGTTAATGTGAATGTTGGATGTCGCAGATTTGAACTGGATTGTATTTGGAATATGGCAGGGCCAGGGGTCATTAAATGATATATGAGACATGCCGTGGAGCGGCGTTTTGTGTGAAATTGGAATATCTAAGCTGGGTTTTCATTCAAATGCATTTTATATGTGATTAAAGAGACTGTGGATATTGACTACAATGTAGGAAGCGTGAAATTTTATTTTATGCCTGTATATTATCTACTTCGTTTATCCGTATTTATCTGGACGGTAAAGTTCGGGTCGAGCATGAATGCTTACGTCATGATTGTTTATATTTGAGATGGTTCAGCCGGTAGTTTTAAAGAAGAGACATAGTCTGAAGGGGCTTACTCTGTTACCTGTAATCAGGAAAGTAAAGGATGGGCGGTTAGAAAATGTTAAGGAGTTGGCGAGGATAAGTGTCGGGAAGCGCACGGAGGCGCTGCAGTTGAGGGATATCGCCAAGGCAGTGATGGAGATGACGGGGGAACCCATGGACGAGTTGTTGGAGTTAGCAGGTAAACTGTGTACTTGAATAGATTAGTATGGGCAATATTTAGTCTTGAGCACTTAAGGTATTCAATGTATAATGAAGGGATATTGAACAATTTTGAATGGTTTAAAACCAGTTAAATATGTACTGCTAAAAAACAATGAAAGTGAAATGAACCAAATTCACATGACTGACAACTTATAAGAAGCCGGTCATTTTGCACCTTAAAATTTTTTAAAGAGTTTTCTCCCCTTGTTGAAATTTTTTTTTTTAATTTTGTCAGAATATCTGCGGTAAATGATTCATTTTAATTCATATTTTAATAAAGAGAAAGTTTATGCATGTATTAACCAAGAGAATTTTACAAATTTTAAGTTACTTTTTACAATATCGCATTAAAACATACGTTGCCCATAGACTTCAATACAAAATTCAAGGTGTAATTAGTTGGCCCATAATTAATATTTTGAAAATTCCTTTAATGGAGTATTTTAATTTGATAACACCTTCAAAATGATACCATGATTAGGAATATCGGACCATTCATTTCTTAAGTACAAAATGTGGTCGTTATACATCGAATACCTTAATCTGGTTTAATTATATTGATGTAATAGTAGTATTATCACTATTATGTGTCTAGTTGATATTGTTACGTGCAAAGTATGTCTTGTAGGGAAAGATATTCAAGATTATGATGCAGCAAAGTTACTGTTGCACTATTGTGTACTAGCAGCAAATGAAAGGGGACAGCCCAAAGGGCAGGTGTTGCAGGATGATGAAGCGGGTCCGAGTACGTCTAGTACACCTGCAGAGAGGCAGAATCAGACCGAAAACAATACTGTGGAGGTACTGTGTCTAATATATTGTGTGTGTGTGTGTGAAAAAAAAAAAAACCCCGAAGGATTATTTTTATCTAATGTTAAGTCCAGGGATTATTTGGGACTTTGTAAGAAACACAGTTATGCACGATGGAAAATGGAACAAAGAGGAGAAGAAGACAGTGAGTGGTATGAAATTACAGAACCCGAAACGAGCGCGTACCTGGGAATTAACCAACTCCTATCATACAGATATTACCAACCTGAGGATTTATTCCTTGGAAATGAAGGAACAAAATCTGTAATGACTCTACAAAGATATAAAAAAATCACCAAGTATTTCCATGTTAGTGATAGGAGAGCAGAGCATGCCCATGACATGGAATTATGACACTCTACATACTAGTTCCATTTATGACACTCTACATACTAGTTCCATTTATGACACTCTACATACTAGTTCCATTTAAAGTTTCCACCCACATTATATAGAGAAATCGCCAGGGAAACTATCAGATACGTGGACCTGGAAGAAGAAAAAAAATGGTGTCAACCCGAGATGGTGACCAACAACCCCCGAAAAAATTTGTGCCTATATTGCAAAACAAATTGTTATGGGCATCAATGTAGCCCCTACACAGGATTTGTATTTCTCCGAAGATAATTTATTTAGACCAACCTAGGTAATTGAGAGATTTACAAGGGACAAGCTGGATAAACTGAACTAATACTTTCATGTTGCTGACACATCACAAAATCCACCCTGTCGTCAACCAGGACACGATATACTCGTCATATAAGACCATTTATATATAAATTCATAGACAATTCGTTTAAGGAACAGTATATCATTATTATTAAGAAAGCTAAAGAACTAGACAATATTCAAACTTAAAAATGATTCAATGCACTAGCTACACAAGTTTATACATTGAAATGGACTGAATTATACATTGAAATGGACTGAATTAAATTGGTTTAATTTTTTTTTCATAAGAGGGTGTCAGATATCCAATAGTTTTTGGGTTTTTTTTAAAGACTATAATGTGTTCTTTGATGTTTAATGGTTTTAATGTTGTAGAATTAGAAAGTTCTGCGCAAAGGAGAACAGGCAAGTGCCTTTCTACACATCGCTGTAAAATCCATCAGGAAGCCTTAACATGCCCGTGTTTATCACTATCTACAGTGGAATTTCCACCTTTTCTGTGGCAGTGCCACCTAATCCAACAATTGCAACTGATGAATCGCATATCGGAGGCAGGGTGTAATTTGATCCGCCCACATTATTGCCATGTATGGCACAAGGCTCATAACACATTCCATTTTTGCAAAGGAAATATGGGGGGATTTTTTCAGCCGCCTTCCAGGATGATGTGTATCAGCTTTTTAATGCTGTGGTATGAACACTTTGCTTGTTTTTATACACAACTTGTAATGCACACATCTATTAACCTAACCACACTCCTCACACACAAATCAATTCAACAGCACAAGACATCTTATAAAAGTAGGACCTAATATATAAATAACATAAATTCTCTCTCTCTCTCTCTCTCTCTGTACTATTTTGAAATTTATTCTATTCCTCAGTGTCCCAATGATCGTACAGAAGAAACGAAGAGGAAAAAAAGACTTCAGCATCACATAAGACTTTCAACAATGAGGCAGAGTTGCTGGGACCAAATGGACAAAATCATTAAAAAGCACCCTGGGACAAGTATTTTCGCATTTAGAGAGTTAAGTCGCCTGGAGGTTTCTCAGGCAAGTTCTCTCCTTCAGAGAGTTATTGATGAAGGCTTGAGCATTGCCAAGATGAAAAAGATATTGAAGGACTGTCCCTCTCCTCCACCAGAGACAACTTTATTTGCTCTGCAGAGAATTCGGGGAAAGGTAACATACTAGTATCTCTTGTTATGAATGTAAAATGAAAATGAAATTTTATCCATAAATAACTTCAAAAACATTTTTGACCATTATTTTAGGCTAACAAAGAAAGGAAAAGAAAAGGCACACCAAATGCACCAAGCTCATCGACTCCTCCAAAGGTAAATGTAGTTTCAGTCTAAAATAATATGCACATCATACAATTGATATTGCATGACGTTGTTTTTCAGAGTTATTGTGCTTTGTATTGTCAACAGTATTTATTTTTTTATAGGTTTCTGCAATAGAAGAAGCAGATAATTCTCGTGACAACAAAGAAGTAAGGCAATGTTTTTGGTTTCATTTTTTACATTACAATTTTAGTATTAATTATCATCAGAATTGACCATTGATTAATGATATTTTTTCAATTTTGTATAATTATGTGTGTTCAGTGTCAATTAACGCTTTAGTTTATTGATAGTAGGTCATTTATTTTGTAATAAATAGGTTGAAAAAATTGAGCTAAACAAGCACAAACAATTACAGGTAAGAACCTTTTTTGTTTATGTAAATTTGAAGAATAAACTACCAAGTGAGAAATGTCAGTACTTTTAACAATTCACTAATGTATATAATAATAGTTTATTTCCAATTTTGGGCCCAGAGGGCATACGAGATTACAGATATTAGATAGAAATGCCTAAAAGAGAGATTCTACATATAAAAATGTATATTAATATGTATACTAATGGTTAAAACAGAATATTATTTTTAAAAGATCATCTAAAGTAAGACTTCATTGTGCAAATTTTAAGTTTGTAATTGAGCAAGTCTATGCATTAAAAGTACCCAACTACTTTTTACCATCATGATATATAGTATGTGAAACAAATATTTATCTTCTTCAGCGAAATATTGAAGAGAAAAGGAAAGTGAAGAATACTCTTGAGGTAAATTTCTGATTTGGTCTGAGTTTTCATTGAAACAGTAATCAAGACTCTCTCTCTCTCTCTCTCTCTCTCTCTCTCTCGTTGTACACACCCACCCACACACAAGCATGGGATATGTTTGACCACATTTAAAACATACATGTATATGTTATCTTATTATACTTCAAAATAATTAATTTTGTATAATTTTTAGCGGGATATTGAAGAAAAAAGAAAAGAGAAAGAGAATCTGAATGTAAGTTGAACAATTATATTTTATAAAGGTAGATATCATTAAGCTTTAGTAAAATTGTTTTTTATCGATTATAAGATTAACTTTTTAACAAATAAGTTCTTTTTTTTAGCGAGAAGTTCTTGCTACCAGGAAAGAAAAAGATGATCTGGAACAAGAAATAGGATTATTAAAGGTATTTATAATACTATAAGTAATAAGAAACAGTACGAAAGCAATAAAACCTTGGTATTTATTTTCGTCAGATATTTGAAAAATATTTACATGTACATGCTGAGAAACTATTTCAACATACATGTAAAGCATATATTTACATTTTTAAGAGTAACTGTGTAATTATAAAAAAGTGAAAAGAATATAATTGTGTATTTATTTATTATACTATAAATATTTAACATCCTAGATGGATATCCGGAAGATTCTTAAAGAGAAAAGTTCCCTAGAAGAGGAGGTAGAGGCACTTAAGGTAACAGAATACATTTGTAGTCAAATTGAAGGATTAATGATTATGCGACTTCAGAGTAACCCTTTTAAATGACTAAAATTGCAAATAATATGATTAGATATTCAACATTAAATCTGACTTAATGATTTCAAATTTATTTTACCCTGAAGAGTCAAGCATCTAGGATCTGTAAAGCAGAAGACTCATTGCCACTAAAAGTTAGTACAATAACATGTTTTACTTATTAGTGTTAGACTTTGTGAAGTGTTCAGGGGTCAACATTATATAAATAGTACTGCCTGTTTGGGAGGGTAACAGTTGAAATTGACACCCCGAGAAAACCATTGTCAACCGACGCGAAGCGAAGAAAGGCAACCAGTTGTTAAGCCCAACAAATTTTAAACTAGATTTTGGCATTCTTAACAAGCTTAACAAACAATGCCAAAATCTAGTTTAAAATTTGTTGGTCTTAACAACTGCTTGGTAAAAATTAAGTAATGAATCAAGTTTTAAGTTTGCAAGCCTTCCCAAAACTGTATTTGAAATTTTTTTTAATTTTCTTACCAACCAGTTGTTAAGACCAACAAATTTCCTCAATCTTTCCCAATGGCGTTTAGATTTCGGCATTCTTAACAATCAGTTGTTAAGAGTTGCTCTCTGTGAAGCAAATTCTGATATTCTAACCAAGCAGTTGTTTACACGGTTTTGTAGAGGTTTACAAACCGATAACTTGATTTTTTGCTTGATTCTTGCCAACCAGTTGTTAGGACTTGCAAACTTTGCACTGTAAGAGATTTTGGCATTCATAACAATCAGTTGTCATATTTTGCATCAAAAGCCATCTTTGATAATCTAAACATGAACTTGTTACATGCAGTAACGGTTTTATTGTAAACACAATTTTTTTAACAAGTAGTTGTTAAAAAAGATAAAAAGATATGAAAAAATAACGGAGTATTTTCATGTCAGCGACAGAAGATCCGAGCCAGCCAGGGGGACCAGAAACTACGACAAACTTTACAAGGTTAGAGAAGTAATTGTTATGGCAAAAAACAATTTCAAAAATAACTACAGGCCAAGTGGAAACCTTGCAATAGATGAAGCCATGATGAAGCCATGATCAAATGGACTGGCAGGCTTTCATTCAAGCAATATCTACCTGCTAAACCCATCAAAAGAGGAATCAAAGTTTGGATGAGATGTGACTCAGAAAATGCATTTCTGACAGACTTTGACATTTACCTTGGCAAAGGAACTGCAAATTCTGAACATGGATTGGGACACGATGTAGTTACAAAGCTGACCAGAGACTTAACAGGAAAATACTTTCGTGTTTTTTTTTATAACTACTTTACAAGCGTTCAACTTATGCAAGATTTATTGGCAGATAGGATTTACGCTTGTGGTACTGTTCGGATGAACCGTAGAGGATTTCCGGATGATCTGAAAGGACGTCTTCGTCTCCAGAGAGGCCAGTCAATGACGAGACAGAAAGGAAACCTTACAGCATCTGTGTGGCAGGATAAAAAACCTGTTGCTTTCCTGAGTACTCTCAGCGACCCTCGAGCCGAAGTACCAGTGACCAGGCAGCATGGACGCCAGGAGCTGAGAATGACTCAACCCCATTCAGCAAATGAATATAACAAATACATGAATGGAGTTGATCGTCATGATCAGCTACGTATGAAATACTCTCTTGGAAGAGATAGTAAAAAAGCATGGAAATATATGTACTTTTTTCTTGTAAACTGTGTGATTGTAAATGCGTTTATCCTCTTCTCGGCAAGTTCCATCCGTCAGAATTCCAAGAAGAGATATACCCATCTGGATTTCCGAATGGAGCTTGTACATCAGCTTATAGCTGGATTCAGTGGGAGGAAGAGGAAAGCAGCGGAAAATGTGCAAGGGGTCCAGGATGCGGGAAATTACCAAGGACATGAATCTGTGCACATGGGCACAAAAAGAAGGTGTCGTGTTCATTTGACTAAAAAAGAAAGAAAAGAGACTGTTTTTGGCTGCAAAGTTTGCAATGTTCACCTATGTAAAGATGGGTGTCATTTTGCCTATCATAATGGACAATAAATACTTCAAACTGTGAAGTTATGCAATAAATTAGTGACTTTTATTGTTGTGTTTATATTCATCCTTCACATTTGGAGAGCAATATTTTTTTACTAATTAATTCAAATGGACTTTGATAAGCACAGCTGTGAAGGTGAGACCCTCCTGAAAAAGAAAATATATGGTTTTATATACTTGTTAATAAAAATAATCATAAAGCAATAAAATTTGTAAGAGCAGTGTGATTTCTTTGTTGATTCCTGAAAGTCTCTGAGTAAACGGGGTTATCAGTGCTGCTGCTTATCTGTGGAGATAAGCCTGGGGCAGCAGGCTGCTGTGCGAGTATGCAGTGATGCCTTATCTCTATAGCTGTGAGGGGGAAAGAGTTAAGGAACAATATATTATTATTATTAAGAAAGCTAAAGAACTAGACAATATTCAAACTTAAAAATGATTCAATGCACTAGCTACACAAGTTTATACATTGAAATGGACTGAATTGTACATTGAAATGGACTGAATTAAATTGGTTTAATTTTTTCTTTCACAAGAGGGTGTCAGATATCCAATAGTGCTTTGGGGTTTTTTTACAGACTATAATGTGTTCTTTCATGTCTAATGGTTTTAATGTTGTAGAATTACAAAATTCTGCGCAAAGGAGAGCAACAGCTAACATTTTAGAGCTTAGAGAGATTAGTTAGGATCATTCTGTAGAAGAAACTGAAGCAAGCTCTACCTCAACTTTGAGAGAACCAGCTAGAGCAATTAGTAAGGAACTAGACAATATTCAAACTTCCGACAATAACCATGATTGCGTTTGCTGTTGGTGTCCATCAAAGTCTTCCAAAACTGGCCAAGTTAAAGTATGGAACAAGTGAGAAGGATCTGTATGTGAAAATGATGGAGAAAAAACCTCAGAGGACTAGTGAATGTATTGGAAATGGATTCTTTGTAGTTGTGCATATAACAACAGGACATTTTCTCCAGATGAAGAAGTTGCAATTTGTGAAACACTTGGGGATTTCAATTCAGCACTTTTCTTTAAATGTCTGTCCATAGGTCATCAGATTGTGCATAGTACGGAATACAAATCCACGCAAAGAAGAAACAATGCCATTGTTAAATACAAGGACAATTTTGGTGAAGTGAAAACTTTTGTTAAAGTGATTGTAAATGAAGAGACATGTGTTCTTGCGCTCATCCACCCAATGGAAAGATCTACAGTTACAATCCCTAACTGCCAAAGAGCTGCGAATAGCCACTCCATACCATTGAGGCCACCATCAAGAAGATATATTGTCGCTGTGCCAGTGAAGGACATTTGCGAAGTATGTGTATGCGTTTTGTTGAGCAATGAACTTTGTTTTGTTTCGGCAACACCAAACAGAATTGAGAAGGAGTGAGGAACTGTAGACTTAGCCAGAACAGTTTGACTTTCTAGTATTCTAGTTAACTGACTGCATTTCTTAAAAATATTGATTATGTACTCTTAAATGAAACATGCTGTGTAACGGTAATTGTAATAAATAAAATGTTATTATTGCCCCTGAGAGCACTGAATCTATCATTTTCATTTTTGGCATTAATATGTCTGATTTGACTGTCTTTCAAATTTATAAAGCAAGTAATATGTATGATAGATTTGTGTGCAAAGGTGGCATATTACATGATGACTGTATATTGCATTTTGTTTTATTTTTACTACATGTACTACAAGTCAAAATTGTTATGTGCAGGAGTAGTATTCAAATGAAAGTGTATGAAACGAAATACTTAAAAAAGTTAAATGAAAAAATAAATACATGCATAAAATCTCACTAGAACCTACAATGAAATGTAGATAAATGAGATTGGAAATGTTATTCAGCAAATTCTTAAAAAATCCATAAAAAAAAAATAAAAATAAGACTAAGTCTCCAAAAAGGCACACTTTAGGTACACCAGCTTTAGTTAAAAATTACTAAGTCTAAATTAGATACATTTTAGGCACACTGAAAATTTTCTAAGTCCAACAGGAAAAATACTTAAAACAGTTAAAAATTTCTAAGTTCCAATTAGGTACATGTTAGGTACCTATAAAAATATCTAAGTTAAAAATAGGCACATTTCAGGCACACTGCAAAAAGACTAAGTCCAGCATAGGTTTCTTATAGGTACACTGCAAAAAGTTTAAGTCGAGCATAGGCATTTTATAGGTACACCATGAAAAAGATAAGTCCAGTATAGGCACATAGTAGGTACATTGAAAAAATATTAAGTTCATTTTTGATACTTTTGAGGTATGCTTATTTTGTACCTATTTTAATAGGTACATATGAAGTACTCTTTAGGCACAGATAAAGTATGCCTATATGTACTTTTTTTTGGTATGGGCAGCATCGATCTGAAGCAGGGATGGGGTCAATTACAATGGAAAGTAATTAATTAAATTACAATTACTTTCTTAAATTCTTCAATTAAATTACCATTACAATAGTTTTCAAATGTAATTAATTAAATTACAATTACTTTGCAGATGTAATTAATTAAATTACAAATTACATTTTCATCAAAATTTACTATATTAAACCATGATTTATGTACAACACGTAAACATTTAAGAAGGTATGTGTAGAATGTGAATAGCATTTTGTCATAATCAAAATACTTTCACTATTTGAGAATTTGCTTATAACTAGTACTCTGATAAGTAACAATTTTTGGAAAGAACAAACATAAATTTGATTTATTGTTGATTTCAAAACACAGGTACCAAATCTATAGTCACAATATGAAGGTGTCCCATACCACCTTGATATTCAATAAAAATTTGAACGTTATATCCCCTAACCTACACCTATCATGTAACTAAAGTATTTTCTGCATGCAAAACTATTCTATGAAAACTTTCACCTTTGCATTTTTATCCACTATTTTTTCTAAGTTATACTGGTTAACACAATGCCAAAATACAGGTTAATCTCAGGTAGAGGATTGACTATAATTGTTATCAAAACACAATTCACACCTGTTGTTCTGTACCTACATGTAATTATTAAATGTTTGCATTAAGGGAACACACCCTGTGGACATGTTAGGCATCAAAAACTTAAAACCCATTTGAAGCCATGCATTCAGCTCTATGTATTTTAGACTATCAATTTGCAAGAATGACTTGATAGTTTATATAATTTAGGTAACACTGATTTTGTTTGTAAATTAAACAGTGATTTTTTAAACTAATTTAATGATAATTGTCACACTAATTATTCTAATAAGAAGGGTAATAAGTATTTCTTTTTCAAGCAAATCATTAAATTCATGTACTTAATTAAATTTGGGAAACTTATGATTAAATATTGAATCACTGAAAAAATTCATTTTGAAAAATATTTAGTATGATATATATAACAATAGTTCAATGCTTTTTAACTACTCTTCCTATCTTGACGTTGTACCATTGATAGTGTGGGGAACAATGGGTAGTGGACAGCTTTATATTTATATGTACATCAGTGTGTAATTGAATGTAATTGAAAAGTAATTGGAATTACATGCCTTTTTTGAAAGTAATTAATTAAATTACCATTACATGTAATTGAAAATTTGACCAATTACACATTACTTTCAATTACATCAAAATTTGTAATTAATTACACTCAATTACCATTACAAATTACCATTACCCCATCCCTGATCTGAAGATGGCAGATGACACTGACCGTGCTGACTCTAACTGCATTCCAAATTATAAGTTTGTACACTGTAAAAGTGTGGCACAGGCTTTTATGACTATCTACAGTGGAATTTCCACCTTTTCTGTGGCATTGCCACCTAATCCAACAATTGCAACTGATGAATCGCATATCAGAGCCAAGGTGTAATTTGATCCGCTCACCATTATTGCCATGTATGGCACAAGGCTCACCCATTCAATGGTTGAGATATATTGGAGTAGCAACGGCTTATTCTACACGCCCAGTGAAGGGATTGACATGTTTTCACGTACGAAAGCTAAGGGATGCATAAAAAGACAGCTTCTAGGGAGCAAAGAGTTAATATTAAATTGATACATATATAATACTCAGATTGTAATAGGTTATCATTTAAATAGTACTGACCTGCTAACTTTATTCAAAATTGTCACATATAAAGACATTTATATATGTATATAAATGGTTTATGGTGTTTGTAGTGTGATTATTTTTAGATGTTAATACGCGCCTAACGGAATTTTTCAATGCGTATGCACATTTATCATTCCTTATTTTGTAAACATAAATGGCCATCTTTTTATTAAAAGGTGAGATAAAAAGTGTCTATTGCCACTGATTGATAAGAACTGACCCTTCAGATTTTTATCCGTATTAAGGATTGACATCTTAAGAGCGCTTTAACAAGATAATTTGTTTGTTTAGATGTGTGTTTTTTGTATAAATTGAATAGTGTCACCTCGGAGTCCGGTATCACATATGTATGATGACCTATATGTGCTGCAGTGTCTGTGAACATGAACGATCTGTTGTAGCTGGATGTGTATGCTATTGGTAGGTGATTCTCATGTAAGAAGATTCGAAAACTATGTGAAAGGTTTGCTTAGGTATGAAACATTCAACATAAGTGATTTAGGGATTTTTGCATTCTGCGGGATTAGTGGAAGATCTATCGCCAATCATGCGCACACTTGGCCTCAGAACGTTTGGTGAACTTGGGAGGAAACGATCTGGACTAGTCAGAGGATATTGATTGTATAATATCCAGGCTAGAGTCATTCTCATCTTTGTTAAAAAGACAGTTCAACCTTTGAACTGTTGTTATTTTAAGTTTCATGCATCACTATAGGACAAGGAACATTAGCATCACAAGTTACAATAGTCGAGTGGACGCAGCAAACCAATTACTCAAAACATACATTCCACAAGGTTGTATGCTATTTTGGAAATTGAAAGGCTTCAAAAACAGTGTGAATAACATTTTTAGTGACGGTGTTCATTTAAACTGTGTAGGACAGTACAAACTTTTGAGACAAATTAGGGGAATTATCCTTTTGTTTACCTGGAACTCATAATTTTCCATGGAGACAGGGGCTTCATGGGTACACACATTCATAAATCATAGTTTTTACATATTTTTAAATGTTTTTCCTTTTAATATAACATGTTTAATTTACCCAGCTTATTTTTTATGATATTACAATACATGACCAAAATTATGCCAACAATTGAAGACACATTCAAATCCTGCATCGCACATTATTTCAACAAAACGAAGGCTACAGACACTACTCAGCCACTGCCTTTAGAGCCACCTACCCTCCTACAGCAAACTACAGGTGGTAGTCATGTACCGATTACATCTACAGGTAACCAAGATTGTCTGGTTGACTCCAATCCTCCTCAGACCCTGTCTGCTCTATCTTTGACTTTGGGGGTACACCAAAAAACCCATGCCAAAATTCAAAGTCATGAATACGTTAAGTTTGCTTTACTCGTAAAACAAAATGACCCAGACAATGAAGAGGCATACTGTGGTTTCATCAATATTCGTTGAATACCAATTTTCGTGGATTTCGATGTTAAGTTGATCCACGAATTTAAATGTTCATTGAAGTTCAATTTCAACTAACATTTTGCATTAATATGATCACTGGCCACGGAATTACGTATCCTTGAAACTGTGGTTTTCAGAAAATCCACGAAAATTGATACCCACGAAAATTAATGAAACCACAGTAATGCTACCACGTTATGGTGGCAGATAACACCCTATACAATTTTACACTCCGGACTCCGGGACATTTTTTAGCAATAACGTACTTTGTTAACTCTGGTGCTTCTTTTGAATTTTTTTTTTTTTGTTTTTCTAGTCAAAGATTGGCACTAACCTTGTGTTTTCACTGCATAATATTTTTGCTCCCAGTCTTTTTATTGATTGTATAAATGGACATTGTTTGTAATTTATTCTAATATGTCTTGAATAAATGACCATTCCTATTCCTGTTACCTACGAGTTACTGTTATGATTTCATAGGTGGTCAAATATAATGTTACTGTATATTTTTCTTCAAGAAAACAAGTTGGAGGACTCCCTGCAAACCTGCGAAAAAAAGGCAAATGTGTAAAATATTTCAATGTTTTATGGTTATTTTTGGAGCTGTTTTCGTTTGAGTTGTGTAGTTCATATGTGAATGATTATATTTCAGGAAATAAACATGTCAGAGCGAAATGGATGATGTAGAGTTTCTTGAAAGAATTGTAAAGAACAATAAAGATTTCATAGCCGGACAAATTGATAGTATGAAGAAAGACATGAAGAATCAAATTTCTACTTTGGAAAAAAAACCTCAAAAGAGATGGAGGAAGAAAACAACAAAATTGCTAGCATGAAGAAAGACTTGAAGAATCAAATTTCCACTGTGGAAAACAAACTGAAAGAGATGGAGGAAAAAAACCACAGACTTAGCAAATGAAGACAGATGTTATTTGTGTACATTAAACTGGATCTGTTAAACAATTTTTTATATGAGATTCTACAGTTACTGTATTCAGATTTGACCATGTTGACCAAACAAATGGCTGTATATAGGTTTGTGTTACATTGTTAACACGAACCAACACATCTGTTTTCAGTAGTAAAAGTACTTCTAGATATAGAGCTTGTTCCACTAATTACAGGATTTAGTAAGTTGAAGAGAAAAGGAAGAAAACATGTCCAAGTGGTCCAGGATGCCCTGAACTACCAAAGACATGAATCAATTCACATGGGGACATAAACAAAGTGCCGTGTTCACCAAACCAAAAAGAAATGTTAGAATACTGTTTTCGGTTGCAAATTTTGCAGTATACACATGCAAAGATGGATGCATTTTTTTTTATCATAGTGGACAGTAAATACTTCAAAATATGTACCGGTAATTATGCAATGAATATGCAAATCTTAATATTACATGTACATTGTTGATTATGTAATAATCATTGTTTATATATTAAACTCTTTCAATTTTTCCCTTGGGGAACCCTATGTGTATATGTTAATTTTAGACAAGCCCCGTTTTCAGTGTAATTTTCAGCGTCAATAGCCTCTGTTGTTTTAATTCATCAAATCTCATGCCACCCTCTTCTATGGACTTATTTATCTACTCTTTTTGTGTATTATCGCTTTCATGGAATATGGATTTTTTATTTGTGATAGTGTTTCATTGGGATGATTATTCCGTTTAATTTATTTTGATTTTGAACTCTGAACTTTGAACAATGGCCTCGGGTCGGAGATCACACGCCAATTCTTCTATGCCTCATGTAGAGGAATCCGACAATCCTTCTAATTGGACAGTTACAGTTTTGAAGAAGAAATTGGCAGATATGGGAATAGTTATTAATGCACAATTATCACATAGCGTGTTAAAAAGAATTTATTTAGACAATGTAAACAATGGTGTAGGTAAGGAAGTAAATTTAAACGTCTTACTCATACCCAACTATACTACGCCATTGCATAAGAAAATCAGAAAGAATACAAGCGTCTTGTGAAAAATTTGACTTTAGATGAATTCATAATTGCATTTGGACGGTACAAACGTATTATGTGCAAATATTTACACATATGTAAATCTTGCAAGTCAAACCAAGATTGAATGCAATCAAACGAAGACTAATGGAAACGACAACCCAGTCGAACGATATAAACAGTTGAACAAAACATTTAAATCGCCATCTTGTGACGTAGTGTCTTAAAAAGTATAAGTCTTGGTGTAGTGAAGTACCTTAAGCGTACAAGACTGCGTATAACGAGTTCTATTCTTTGTAAAATTTGTCATTTGCTTCATTCAGGTATATTCCATATGTTTACTAAACTAGTTCTTTGTTAGAAGCAGCATGCACTGCTGCTTTCTTTGGATTTTTAAGATGTTTTACTGCGTTTAGTGAAATTAATGTCAATGATTGCCTTTTGATATACCAACTATCATGACTAGGACTCGTTTTGAGAGAATCTCAAAATATTTTCATATGAACGACACCACACAAAACCCTGCCCAAGGGCAACCAGGACACGACGAAGAATGTCACATTAGCCCAGTCTTAGAAAAAGTTTCAGAAACGTGCTTTGAAAATTATCATCCCCACAAGGAACAATCAGTGGATGAAGGAATGATAGCTTTTAAAGGAAGACTCTCATTTAACTCATTCAGCCCCACTGACAAGTATTTTCGTCATATTTATGATGCGCTATTTAGCCGCTGACGAGTATAGTCGTCTGGGTTTTCCCCGGCAATATGGCCGTTTTACCTGTATGTTAAACAAGCAGTGGTTGGTCGAAACTAGAGAATTTCATGTACACATGGTTATACCAACCAATAAAATACATGTTTAAATGCCTTTCAGTGAAGTGTTCTTTATTTAGATGCGATATAAATACCTGTAAACAAAGGAATTCGGCACGTGTTAAATTTACCGATCGAAAATGGCGGACGTATTGCGGGAAATATTACAAGACGATAGTGGCGAAGAATTTGAGGTTTTTAAATTGGAGGATGTAGAAAAAGCAGATAATACTTATGTCTATCATCTGCTTGCATTGGATGATGCCAATGAACAAGGATCAGACCTCGAAGTGTCCGATTTTGAATCGGAATCAGACCGTGAGTCAGACACTGAAAGTTAAAGTGACGATGACGATATCGTGCTGGCAGATTACAATCGTTGGACAGAGAATTTACGTGACATTAATGTTCCTGCATTCAATGGACCACAGCCTGGACCTACACAAACACTCGAAGCGGATAAAAATGAAATAGATTTCTTAAATTTATTGTTTCCTGAGGAGTTATACTTGAAGATATCTGACGAAACAAACGCTTATGCTCAACTCTGCATCAGGGTTAAAGCAAATCCTGGATGGTACGACACAAAGGTTGAGGAAATACGTGCTTTTCTTGGATGTTCAGTCGTAATGGGGATTATAAGTGCACCTGCACAAGATCTCTATTGGTCAAAGGACAAACTGTTTCATTTGTCATGTATTGAAGAAAGGTTCACAAGAACAAGATTCGAAAATATTCAGAGGTATTTTCACTTGGCCGACGCCACACAAAATCCACCAAGGAACCAGCCTGGGCATGTTCACAAACTTGTTCATGTACGAACAATAATGGAAACAATCAGAGAAAATTTCAAACGACAATACAATGCACACAAAGAGGTTTCAATTGATGAGGCCATGATTGGATTCTCAGGCCAGCTTGGTTACAAGCAGGGTGTAATATATATATACACATTTTGGGACATATATTATCAGCCCAATTGAAAACGTTCCCCACATTTACGATGATGTTTGATACTTGTACTTGATTAAGCAAGCGTTTAATTTAATCGGACTTTTGTTTATGTTTTTATGCACCAGTAGAAATCTGTGGTGTACATGGGTTTAAGTAAGAGAATTTGTCATCCGACATTCGGAAGCCATGTTTAAAATCCCCAGGTGTAAATCATGTGACCCACCAAAATGGCCGCCTAATGCAAGTCGACTGTACAGTTTCAGATCAAAATACGATGACCGCTGACTGCGTTAGACAGCTGACCGCTCTTAAGAGGGCAATTATATAGGATTTTTCATCCGGAGGAAATAAAATGACCGCATACGAAAGGTGACTGCTTAATAGGGGTGGCCGCTTCGGCAGTTTTGATTGTAATTTTTTTTCAGATTGTAAGCCCATCAAAACATCCAGATGAGTACTGGGTGTGCTTTTTCAAAAAAGCAACAACTAAGAAAACCCTCATGAAACTTGAAGAAAAGGAGTTTTTTGCTTTTTTAAATGAAATAACAAGAAAAATCAAAGACCCTGTGCTAGAGGCTTTTGGAAGCCGAATTTATTATAATTTCAGTGATATTAGTACTTAGGACAATATCAGCAGATCAATAGCTGTAATTACAAACTTGTCAATCATGCACTTTTCTTATATAATCTAAAGAAAGCTGATAATGGTCCTATACTAGTACTAATTATATCAACTATTCATAATAAAAAAGATTTAAGGTTTAATGCGTATGAGAAATTGTTTTACTCATGTGTGATACCAGTTTTGGATTATGCATCCAGAATTTGGGGTTTCAAAAAATTTCAATCAATTGATAATATTCAAAATAGAGCTAATCAATATTTCATGGGGGTTCACTGTTTTGTGTCAACATTGGCTATATATGCCTTAATGGAGACACCAGATGGATACCTAGCCAATTCAGACGATGGATAAATATGATCTCAGGGCTCGACATTAACGCTTGTCCGGTACCAGTTAAAAAAATATACGGACAAGTGAATATTGCTTGCCACTTGTCCGACTGGACAAGTGCATTTTTATGTAAAGAAGTCTCCAACATTTTAAAAAGTAAAGAAAGTTTTCTGATAAGTTTATCCGTAGTCCCGTTATAAGTTTATCGATTAGTTATTTTGAATTTCGATCCCGACTTCAAATTGAAATGCAATTGAGTTACTCTTGATCGGGATTGAAGTTCACTAATTACAAACAACTTTCAATATTGAACTGTAAAGGTGTGGATCTTAGTTCTTACACAGTACCAAACACACATGTTATCAAAAGAAAGGAATAACAGGTAGCAAAGATAAACTTAAGGATTATGGAAAGAAATGTAATTTATATTAGGTTTCTTTCATCATTGATAGTCTATGATGACTTTCCATGTTTAGATTAAAAAACAGATGAGAAATCAATATAAGAGTTACATGTATTTTAAAACCTGATGCTAAATTTAAAATGTCTTGTAATTTGCCATGACAAAGCTACAGCTGACAAATCATGTTTAATGTTATATGGAACCAATTCATTTAGGAAAGACATCCAAGAAGTCAGGTTATTAATTATGGCAAGAATAATTATCAATAAATGACTTTATTTTAGTAATACAGAACTGTAGTTTTCAAGTTGACAATATTTGATCTTTAATATTGAAATTTTTTTGGACAAGTGAAGTTGAAGTTCAGACAAGTAAATATCTTGGTCACTTGTCCGAATGGACAAGTAGAAAAAAAAGTTAATGTAGAGCCCTGGATCTGATTTTGGAATAGAGTGTTATCCTTTGAAGAGGAACGAATTAAACGAATTGTATTTGAATTTGATTATAATAGATGTAGAAATAACTGGTGCTGTGTCTTAAAAGAAGTTTTTCATATTTTAGAATTTGATAATTACTTTGAATCAAAGTTGATGGTGGATATAGATTTAGTTCAATCAAAAATACACACTTTAAGTTACTATTCAAACTATTGGAGTGATGAAATACTTAACATCTCTAAATTATACGTACTTTCGTAATATTCAAAGCAGTCTTTGGAAGAGAAAATTACCCTTTTTTAGATATGCCTGAGTATTTACGATCAACTTTGGCTCAATTTAGATGTGGTATTATACCAATAAGAATCAAAACTGGAATATTTCAGGGGGGAACCTATTAAAGAAAGAATTTGTGTTTTTTGTACCAATAGAGGTTTAGAAGATGAATTTCATTTTCTATTACATTGTTTTTTATATATATAACGATTATCGTAAAAAACCATTTGAAAATACTGGTCAGGTTGCCAAATATTTATACTCATCTATTAAGAAAAGACAATCACTTGTATTTAAGTAATGAGTTGTAAGCAAATATATAAAAATAATACTTAAACTCACTGATATCCCAAAACTCCTTAAAGATTTATTTGTTGTATTATGTATTTAAACATGTATTTTTGGGGTTTTTTTTGGTCCTTTAGGGTTTTTTCCCCCCATCTTGCATTGCGTTCTTTCCTTTATGTATTACAATTTTAGTGATTAACTCTTCGACCATGATATGACAACAGAGTCAACAAAAAGCTTGTCCAAGACTGGCAGAAACAAAAGGATGCACTGAGGAAGACTAAGAAATCACGGATAGCCTTTCTCAAAGCCAAAGCCATGCCAGAAGAAATGAAGATCGACGACTTCCAGAGCACAGTATCATGGTGCTTCTGTTTCATGAAGAGAAAGGACTTGGCCATAAGACAGCGGACCACCCTTTTCAAGACCCTACCAGATGATCACTGAGAGAAGATGGCTGCATTCCAGGCATTCGTCGATGACCAGACAAAGAAATTTAACCTCAGCAGTGACCAGTCAACATCGATGAGGTGCTGCTGACCTTCGACATCCCAATGAACAGGATTATCGACAGCAAAGGAATCAGCAGCATCAACATTAGAACAACGGGCCATGAGAAAGTGAGCTTCACGGTAGTCCTAGGATAGGGAAAAAGCTGCCCCCAATGGTTATCTTTAAGAGGAAGACGGCGATCAAAGACAAGTTTTGGTTGATTGCATATACCGGCAAACAAAATAAACTTGTCAGCCATATGTCATTATGACCCATGGTATGTGCCTTCAAAATTCCAACAGAAATGAATACCAAAGGGGAAAACCGCAGTGAGTGTGGACAAAATGATTGATATGATGACAAGAACAGCCAAAATTCATCAGGTAACTTCAAGCACCTGCCCAACACCAAACTCTTTTTACCGAGTTTATTAGGAATATTTCAGTGTGAATGTGTTTTTTGATAACATTTGCAACATTGCGTATTAGGATTTGCATAACTTTCGTTACATAGTTGTTTTTGACTGTGTTTGTACAGAGTGTTCTGGAGGAAACAGTTTCCATTCTTCCTTTGTGTATTATTTATATATATATGTTGGATATCAGAGCAAATAAGTCGCCCCCTTTGATGAACTTTATTTCAATTTTTTAATATTGGGGGTGGGGTGGTAGGGGGCGGCTTTGTATAGAATCTAGTGAGTGATGTGGAAAAGAAATTTGGAGAAAAGAAATCTGACTTGGTATACTAAAAATTCAGAACAATTTCATGGCTGCTTAACATGTGGATCATTGTTTGATTCCAGTCATGTTTGTTATCATAAGGATACAAATGTCTACATGCATTAGCAGTTGAAAGAAGATGGAATCAAAAGCTTACAAATTACTTTTTTCTACTCATATTAGCTTTAATGATTTAAAAATAGAGCAGTTTTTAGCTCAAATTAAAAAACGCTTGATACTGTACATTTACCACATAAGTTAACTTAAAACTGTCTCATTTGTTCAAAAATGTTTAATATCTTTAAGATTAATTAGTATTTATCTTGCAATAAGTTATCATTTAAACATACTTGCTAATTAAAAATTGCTTTATATATATATATATATATATATATATATATATATATATATATATATATATATATATATATAAATTTTTAATTAGCAAGTATGTTTAAATGATAACTTATTGCAAGATAAATACTAATTAACCTTAAAGATATTAAACATTTTTGAACAAATGAGACAGTTTTTAGACGTCACGTCCTCGTACACGAATATTCCTCACGATGAAGGTATCGAGGCCTGCAGGGAGGTATGGGACAGTAGAACGATTCAGCAGCTGTCAACCGAATCTCTACTTAAGCTCCTTGAACATGTTCTCAAGCTGAACAATTTCATGTTTAATGGCGAACATTACATACAAAAAAGTGGTACAGCTATGGGCACCAAAATGGCTCCCTCTTACGCCAATATATTTATGGGAAGATTGGAACGCAACCTGCTTCTCAGAGCTCCTTTCAAACCTTTGAGCTGGTTGCGGTTCATTGATGATATTGAGGTGAAATGGGTCGAAAACCGAGACTGCCTAAATGACTTCATCACCTTTGCCAACTCCTTCCACAATTCGATAAAATTCACAGTGGACATATCTAATTCCAAAAAAAATTCAGGTCTCCATACCAAACCCACTGATTCTCACCTCTACCTCAAGCCTTCGAGTTGCCACCCTCCCCATACTTTTAGAGGAATTCCTAAAGGATTAACAACCCGAATCAGACGAATCTGTTCTTCTAATAAAATCTTTGAAGAACAGAGCATAATATTAAAATCCCATCTGTGTTATCGAGGCTATAAAGCCCACACAGTTCAATCTGCAATTGATGAGATTACTACAAAAGACAGGAAAACCCTTTTACAATACAAAGAGAAAACACTTGTCACTACATATCACCCCGCCCTTAAGAACCTCAACAGCATCCTTAGAAATAATCTGTCCATTCTTTACACTAACGAAAGAATGGCTGATCTTTTCTAGGATCCACCAATGGCTGCGTTTTAAACGCCCGAGGAACTTAAAGGACATGGTAGTGAGGGCAAGATTAGACAACCCGTTGCCAAATGGTGGTTTTAAAACATGTTCCGATACCAGATGCCTGTTGTGCAAACACAGCACCAATGCGGACAGTTTTAAAAGCCCCATCACGGGCAAGATATTTGGCAACACTTCTTGCCGCACAGACAACTGCATCCATCTCATCAGTTGCAAAGTCTGCTCTAAGCAATACATTGGCGAAACAGGTGACCTCCGCAGAAGAATCAACAAAGTCAAGGAGCCCGTCGGAGAACATTTTAATACAAGTGGCTACAAATGGGAAGACATGACAGTATTGGTTATTGACCATAATCCTAATTGGACAGACGCGGAGAGGAAGAGCAAGGAAAAGTTCTGGATGCACAGATTCAAATCATTCAGACCTGATGGCATGAACAAACAAATGGACCACTAAAATGAACGTCTCATAGCCATACATCACCTGACACCCACATAGTAATTTCATCAAATCTGTCAACTGCGCCTCTTCCATTCATTTATTAGTTTCTTTACTACTTTTTATTTGTAAATCATTTTTTCTTAATTTTATTTATTTATTTTCATTTAATTTTATCTCTTTTTAATCAAAAATTCGAGTCTATATCATAAGTGCCGTACGTGTTAACAATGGGGGTTCAAATTTTCATTTATTAACTCGGACGCCAATTTTAATTAGCTAATTAACTTAATCAGGCGTGAAGTTGGCAGTCGATTGATTACTTTATAGCGATCGGCGAAAGTAGCAACACCTTCTTTAAGAATGTGAACAAATGTAGCTGTTCTTTTTTATTGATTTTTAAGTAGTTTAGTAGTAGCTTTAGATTTTGTTTTCTTTGTTTTGTACTCATGTAATTTATTTTTTGGTCCTGAAGAAGGGACTGGTTGTCCCGAAAATTTGACAATTTCTATCGTTCGTGTCGTTAGCCATTTTTAGTGCTATATACATATATAATATATAAAAATTAAATTGTTGTCATCGTATTTTTCTTCAAGAAAAGAAGTTTGAGGAGTCCCTGCAAACCTGTGCAGAGCCTTCTTCCACAAGCTGGAGAGAAATCTTGTACAAAGCATAACATGCCAGTATTTTGGGGTTGTTGGCCACAGCACACGTCTGGCTGGGAACCAGAGGTACCAAAGAAATGCTGTGGACACAGACCGCCCAGAAGGGGGTGTTGACCTTGAATGCCAGTACTTGTTCAATGTGGAACATCAACACTTTTAATCTGAGATTATCTACATGGACAACTTCTATCCACCCCTCGACTTTGCTAGACCGTCTGTGGAAAAAGAAAAGACATGCGCAAGGGAATCAAGTCCTGCAAACTAAAGAACAATGGAGACCATAAAATCCTTGAGAAAAAAAGAATTTGTTGCTACTGCATAGTGGGACAAAAACTGTTTACTTGTAAAAAATGGACACATCAGTGTTTTGAGAAAACAAAAAGATTGCACCATGAAGGATGTTTCCTGCTTAGCTATTTGTCAACAATAAAAATAGATTATTGTTTGGAGTAGATAGTGCTGACCATGTGAAAAAAAATGGTGGAAATATTTGTGGTAAAAATTGCGAACAATGATATATTAATAATAATGATAAATAATTGATAAAAAGTGTGAACATCTTTTTTTTGTTATACATGTTCTTATTAATTACCCATAGGTAATGAGTTAATGAGTAATAAATGTGTTGACTGCTGCACTGTGTTTTCATTCAGCTTGAAATTATCTCTGGAAGTCAAGTGAGCTAGTAAACAAGCGCTGGTAGGCAGCCCGAGTCCTTATCAGCAGCAGGCTATCTATATATAGCGTGTAGCAGTTAAAGACTTAATCTAATTAAGGAATATTTTCTGTGAAAATTTCAATGCTAAAAAATTCCTTAAAGAATTAACTACAGATTTGCTAACTAACTTGCTTCAAACAATTTCCTGGGCATCCTAACCAAAATCGGAAAGTGAAGACCACCCTAACCGAAATCGGAAAGTGAAGTATGTTAAATTCACATCAAGATCTAGAGTCAACATTTTCACCCATTTACAAACCAAACCATTTTATTTTTTGGAGATAGTGAGACTGTTTAAGAGATCTCATGGGGTAAATAAAGAAATGACATCTACAGTAAAATGACTATCAACAGCGCTTTCCTATCAGGAAAGATATTTTAAATATAGGTGTTTCTTTGTGAATTAATTTCAGAATTGGCTCTTTTTTGTTTGTTTAACATTTGTAAACTAAGGACAATAAAGAAAACTGAGGTCAAAATCTCAACGAACAGAAGTCTTTATTCAAAGCCAGAAAGGTTAATAATGTTCTCATATATACATGTACATTGTAAAATGTGCATGAATACGATTTGGCTGATTTTTGGGTTTTTCTTTTTCACTTTTATTATATAAGTCTGTATCAAAATAAATGAATGATTATGTAACGATGAGTGTTGATAATGTTTTACAATGTTTGATGCAGATGATAATGAATGAACTAAATGATGTGTGAAATATATCAAAATAGGATTAAAATCTGCAAAAACTGTCTTCATAATAGCACACATGGTTCTCCATACTCTGCCTTTTAAGAGTCTTCAAAACTACTGTTTCGTAGCAAATAGCCCAGTTATTGTAGCTGTTTTACATAATAAATGCTTAACCACATATCCTGTACAGAGAAACGACAATTTAGACAAGATTTAACAAATAATTCACTGCTTAGCCCAGCATAGGAAATTAATGTAACCATTTTTCTAATGTATTAAATGTTTCATCAACCAAAAGCAATGTATCTTAAATATCAGAAAAATTATGTGTGAAAAGAGCATCATTTACATTTACACTTTTAGAAATGCCAATAAATGAATATGGAGCAAAGAGAAATATTGACCAAGACAATTTGCTTTTGGTTCATTTACAAGCAGATCATTTCACACCAATTTAAAGGTTTGTAACATTAAAATAGTCTTCAAATATACTTTTTAAAAGTACACAGTATCACCTCATTTTCCAAGTTGCATGCACCTTGGAAAATATTTTTTTAAAATCTTGTTCAATTTGCATTAAGTGTAATGCAAATCACACTCCAGTCTCTCAGACTCATACAAATGCAAAACATACTCTTTAAATAAAACGTGCATAACAGAAACTTAACATATACTTATCACATTCACATTTTATCTTATTTTTACCACATGCAATAAATGGTTGGCACATAAAAGAAAATGGAATTCATGGTTAGTTATTGCCATAATTTTCCTACATATCTCCTTCATTCTTAAGCCATACACAGAAAGTGACATCACATAACTGGTACCCAGCCCTCGTTCTCCTCTGTTTGGTGCAGTCCAGGCATGACCGATGCTCTTGTTAGGCCGAAGAATTTCGGAGGGGTCAGGTCTTTGCGTGTGGCAGTGAACTTCCACCCAATATGGAATGCACACCTTCTACACTGGGCAATTGTCCAAGCATAACTAGAAGATAATTAAATTTTTCTAAATCATAATTCAGTGTTTGTTTTTCAAATGAATGCATACTAAGTTGTAAAGATTGTGCTAAATTATTTTCTATTTTTTGAAGTTCACATTCAATTCATATGATCTTAAGATTTCCACTACAGTATAATGATATAACAAGCACCTTTTTAATAACTGTACTAAAATTAATTATGATCAGAGAGCATTACCCAGGAAACCAGCTGTGTTCTTTGGTGGCTCTGCCAATGAGATTCAGGTTCTGGGCCTTGTACACGGTCATTGTCTCGTGGACGTAACCTTGGGGGTTAACGTAGGCCCCCAGGGGTCCCTCCACGGACAGGCTGAACACATCGTTCTTGTTGGCAATGTTTGTGTTGCATTCCTTACAGCATAAAGAAGAACACTGGGGAAAAAAACCACTTTATTTAACATAAAAGATTGGAAAACAGACCGTGTGGATGATATTCATTTACTTATAAAATGAATAACATGCTGGTCCATATGGTGATGACATGCAGATATGCATACCTAGCGCTATGTTATGTTCATTGCACATTTGGACCTACAAGTTTCTTCATAAATTTTATTTAAATTTGCTCTTTCTCTTTGCAATAGACATCAGATTATTTACACATTTTCCCCATCAAAGCAGGCAAATCTTCAAATTACACTGTCAAGTGGATGGCTTAGAATATACATGTATCAATACTTTTCAATGAACACAACACAGACACCATGACTTTCTACAAGAAAATTATTGTGGCTGTCTTGTTTACATGAGACACATTGTGCATACTGCTGAGTATAGGGATATATCCCCCCCCCCCCATTTCATTTTTGCCCCTGTTGCTCTCATTGTCAGCGGGCTAATTTACCACTGGGCAAATTCATAACTATTTAGAAAACATAGGTAATCACTGTGTTCTCAATAAGAGAACATCAATAACATAACAGTGCCTGGGTGAATTCAAATGTTGCACCTTCCGTGCAGAAGGGGGAAAAATCACAGGGCAAAAATATATCTGTATACAATAATACAATACTTTACAGAGGGTCTGTACCTTCTGTACAATACTGAGTGAACATCTAAGTCTCTGCACTGCACTGTCTATTCCCATCAGATTAAGGCGCAGGTCATCGTCCAATGGCAGATTTTGTATCACCCAGTAAGACAGCTCCACAGGGTGACTCGGCAACCTCTCAGGTACATAGGATGAATTCCATCGGTACAATTCTTTCTTCACATTTTGTACTACCATTTCCTGTTCCATATAGAGATTAAAGGACATTATAATGGTCTCAAATACATGATAACTAATCCATTGTTAAAATGAAACAAAACAGTTTCTCAAAAATTTTCATAAGAGAAAATTGATAACCTACTCCCCACTTGAATTATTATCAGAACTTGAAAAAATAAACATAGATGCCAAAAATTACAATTGTATCAATTATTGCCTTGGGATTCATCAAACACATACAGGGTCATACATCTTGTACACCCATGGAGGCCACCATGTCAAATAAGCCGCAGAAAAACGGTTAATCTGCAAAATGATAAAAACCAACATTAGTCACCTACATTCAACAGAAAAGTAACAAAAGCACATTTTAATATCTCTTATTAATTTTAATTTATTTCAACAATCTGTCCATTTGAAATTCAAAAATAATGTTAAGAATTTATAAATAATTCACTTAAAACTAGTCAAGCTCGAAACAATAAGCAAGCCTGATCACAAATAAAGGTCTCCTCACAAGGTCAAATATTAATATGAAACCATTACCATCTTCAGACAATTTTCCATGACAAACATTATTAGGCCAGTATTAATAATACTAATGTTTGAAGTACTCTGACCCAAATTCTTCAAAGTGGGTGGGTAGGAAGCTTTTTTTTTCACATTGATAATCTGATAATCAAACTATATCTTTGTTTTCTATACTGAGAAAGCTAAATAAATTCAATATCTATTGATAAAAAAAACAATCTAAATAAGACATTGACAATCAATTAAAAATTATTGGGTAATGGCAATTTTGATGGGTTGGTCGGAGTACAACAAACAAATAATTTTTTAATTTTGGCCTTACCTGTGGAGAAGTGGACATGGTTACACTGGTCAGTATGTTGCCCTGTCTGTCTACAGCTGTCTTGTTGGCAGTGCCCCGCTCGGGTGGGTCGCAACAGAACTTGCAGTGGGAGCCCGGCCTCACGTCACTCAATATGTCGCCCAAAATTGCTTCCTTTAGGATCTTAACTGAACACATCAAAATCCTGAAATATGGAAAACAAAGGGACTAGGAATTGGTTTATGAAGGAATCAATTTACCAGGGTCCATTTTGCTTAAATTGAATTAACTTAGTTCATACATGTATTTCATATGATTGTCTTATTATAATATGAATTGATATCATTGCGCATGAACCCCAGAAACATTTGAGATAATTACAATTTACAAGAATTATTTGGTGCCATTCATTTTACCCTGTTGCTGTCCTTCTGGATTCTATGACCTTGAAACGCTGACGACCTTTGGCCTTGACTCTGATGGAGGCCAGTCCCGTTCTTTCGTCCGTTTCATCTTTGACAGAGAATATTTCAGCTGTGGTTCCAATAGTTGCAATGATGTGGCCACCGTCCTCCTCAGAATACCTACAAAATCAACTTTATTTGTTAGAATCATTTTTTCAGACATTTCATTTCTGAATTTATTTACAAACAATTTACAAAAGACTTATTTTCAGAAGCATCATCAAAGCCATTAAAGTGATAGTAACAATTTTTTTTGTGCAAAAAAGTTGGTAAAAAGTAATATGTATTTATTTTTTGTTCAATTGCATCATTTGTAGTTTTCACTCATTTGTAACATCAATGCAGATTTAGGTGCTAAAGCAAAGTTTTCTTGCAAAACATGTCTTCCAGAAAGACTTCTAACAGTGAAGGTCTCTTAATTCCCTTTGACAAAGAGAAGTTTTACTATGGCCTTGAGAAAGTCCAGTCTGGCCAAAAAAATGTTTCAGTGTTGCTTGTACACAGTAAAACTGGCTGATCAGATGGAGAAGCCTAATCACTTACCTATAAGCAACAATTCCAAATGTGTTGTCCTTGTCCATAACCCCTTTCAGCATGGCCACTGTGTGCTGGTGAAACAGGTGTAAGGGAATGGTCTGACCAGGTACCAGCACCATTCCAGGCAGCTGTATGACTGGGAGGGAAATGGTGGCCCCCTCCTCGTGGAAAGTGCGGCCTCTAACATCCTCCAAATCATCACCTAGATACTACCAGAGCAAGGATAGATTTCACCAATGTCAGAACCACTACACAACAGTTTTGGCAACTTTTGCTTGAAATTCACACCAAAGAATTTTAAAAAAGATAATGATAAAGGATTTCTAGAGACTGATTTTTTGTTTCTCTTGAATCATTAACAAATGTTTTGGCTACTGATCCTATAGATATACACCTATTAATCACAACTTTTTAAATAAGCTGTGAATGATCTTGCAGTTTACCATGGGCATGAAATGTTGTAAAAAGAACTAACATACACTATGAATAATAGTACAGTCAAACTTCGTTATCTAGAGCTAGATGGGACTGTTTAAAAACTTTGAGATATCCGAGTATTTGAGATATCAAGAGTAGAATACTTAAAAAATAAGTAGTTGGGACTTACAAATCACTTCAACATATCCATTGTATTCAAGATATCAGTGTTCGAGATATCAAAGTTCAACTGTATATTTCAAAATTAAAGCAGACTCACGGAATGTGAGAGGGGAAGAGACTGGTCGAATGTGATGGAATCTTGTCGAATTATCTGGCATTCATCAACTTCTGCAGACGCTGCGTTCTCTGGGGATTCACTTTCCTCACTACCACTGGATGAATCTATCAACAAATTAAGGGACATGAAAAATTTGAAATTAATCATTCAGGAATCTTCCCTTCATATGAACAAGTTAATAGACAAGCTTTATGGCTCAGCTTGATATTTTGACTTATGCCTTCACTTGAAGCTGGTACAGTCTGCCATAATTCATGTCGAATATTTTAGCTGTATAAATTGTGTAGAAGCAAGTGAGACATTCTACTTTTACAATATTTACCTGCAACGAGCAACCAAAGTTGGCGATTTTCAGACAAAAATGATGAAGTGTCCTTAGCAGGTCCAGTAAAATCACTACATTTAGCTATGAAGCTTAAATTAGCTTTATTGGCATTGTTAATTTATTTAACTACTCAATCAAACTTTTGTGTCAAGAGGACATTTGTACTAAAAGTCTAAATGCAGTCTAAGTTTTAAAAAGTTTTGGAGCTGTTTAACCGTTTATGTGTTACTTTACAGCTACTTCTTAAATAGAATAACAAAGAAGAACAGTTCTGGTTAACATGACGATTGATTTGTAAAAAGTTAAAAACTCTGCATAATGTGAAGTAATCACACTTATCAATGCCCCATTGCACACAAGGTGTCATAAAGTTGAAATACTCAAACAATGGAAATCCATGTTTTCCTTGAAACTACTCAAAAGCAGTGATGTTTTAACTATTTTTGCTCTGGCCTGCTTTTATAAAACTACACAGTACAAATATAGGAACCTGATATTTCCTTGCGACTTTTCGTCGGAAAATTGCATAAACATGATAAAGGTACCTACTTAAATAAACTTATAGGTACTTCAGGTAGATAATAAAGATATGCAAGTAAATCAAGCTATGTAGCTAATTCTATTGAATGTTTTGGACCTGCTACGATTCGATGAAGGCATCAGTACAAATATTGAGCCAAGATTAAGCAGGTTGGGACCAATCACCCAAATGGGATATAACAACCTGTTTGGAATACTAATAGTCTCAACTCAAACTCAGGGTTTGGCAAAAAGCAGGAAATGCTCACTATACTCTGTCCCGAGTTTTTGCTTCCACCACTTTTTGCTTGATATTTCAATAATAGTAAATACCTTTGTGCTCAAACTATGTTCATCCACTAATATGAAAAATTTCCAGATTATCTGTTATGAAACGCCCCCTCTACCGCTTCAGGTTTCAATACACATCCCAAAATTGTAAGTCTACGGAGATTTTGCATTGCATCAGCCATTAATAAGCCCGTATGATAACGTAAAAAAATTGCGCGAGGTATCCAGAGTACTTCCGAATGGAGAAAAGATGTAAACATTTCCCACTATAAATCCCCGTAAGAAAATTGTTTTTGTTCCTGTGAAATTTTATGTAATTGTTCAACAGGTTGGGACCAATCTCCCAAATGGGATATACCGGTAATAGCCCGTTTAGGATAGAATAGCCCATATGGGATATAAATTAAAAGTGCAAAAAAATTAAAAATTTTGATTTTGAAATTTTTGATATAAATCCGCATTAGAATAGATGAAATACAACAATTTTTGGTAAACAACTTCTTCTGTAGCTGTACTATTATGGAGATTGATCCCTCAGTATATCCAATACTTCTTGGGGATCAATCTTACAAACTATAGACATATAGAAAAACTTCTTAACCAAAAGTTGTTGCATTTGATTCACATTAATGCAGATTTATATCAAAAATTTTAAAATAAAAAAAATTATTTTTTGCACTTTAAATTTATATCCCATTTCGGCTATTATATCCCAAATGGGCTATTGGTCCCAACCTGTTCAATGAAGATATCTTGGATATATTCCCTTTCATCGATTTCAATTGTATTTCTTTCACATGTATGTGTATTTTTATTAAAAATCATCAAAAAGTGATGAAAGCAGTAACTTGGGACAGACTATAATAAACAAGGGCATCCCCTCGCGACATGACTTGTTATAGGGGAAATGCATTATCTTAGAAAATTCATGTAAATTTGTCAGATCAAAATAAATAGGACAAAAGTTATTTTTTAAAACAACTTTGAATTCATAATATATATTTTATCCCAATCCCTAAGATCTAGATTTAAATCCCCCAAAATGTCAAGTTGTTGATTTGAACTGCATACTGTAACGATTTACTTCAAGTCGTACATTTAATTACTGGAAATGTCTATTGTCAAGTTGTACATAAATTTCCTCTTTTACCTTCGTCTTTTTCATGATAATTTAAGAAATATTGAATCAATTGACTTGGAAATCAATAGGGTTTGTCCTTTTACCATGCCAAAGAAGTGTACAAAGTTAAATGAATATTCATGAGAGGGTTTTCTTGGAATTTTGCTACAGAGCTAACTATGGTCTGTCAGTATGGACACACTCATACACACACACGCACAGCAGCGATGCTATATCCCCCTCGCAACAAGTTGCGCGAGGGGATAAAAAACACCGTGAAGCTGATTGTGGGAAAATTTTATCATCAGAATTAATTCTTATCTTTTTTTATGGATTCCTGATAGCATTAGTGATTTAAAAATTAGGAACTAAAAGAACACTTGCTAGACAAAAGTTAAACCAAAAAGCTCTTGCATTCAATCCAAAAGTCTTCGAAAATACCAAAAATACATTTAAAGCCTCGCACTGTAATACGATATCCGACTTATGGAGATGATTGTAATATGATATATGCGCAGTCGATTCGAGCAAATTCAGATTGACATCACCACGACACATTCTGAGATACATTTACATAACAGATGGTGCTTCTTATACCTTCCTCATCGTCGTCTTCTTGCACTACCCCTATGCCTAAAAGTGGCAAGAGGTCATCATCCATTTCGCGGTTCTTTCTCCCTTCTCAATGGGAATTTGAATCTCTCGGAACTGCAGGGTTTTATGAAGAGCCTTGAAAGCTTACGAATATGAGCTGTCACGTGACTCGGATCAGCGAATCACCAGCCATGTCGTGTCTTTCGCAAAAATTGCATTTCCGGTTCTAAATATATCATTATTTATCAAATCATCTGTCATAATACAGACGAGAGTTTGAACAAGACAGGAAGGTAAGGATTGTGTGAGAACTAATGACTTTATGTTTTATGTTACAATTGTAAGAATAATTTCTGAATGTGATTTCTTCTTTTTCAAACCTACGTGTTTGGTTTTTAGAAAACCGAAAATTGTGTATCGCAATGCAAATTACTGATGACGAAATTATTTAGCTAAATAGTAATTAATTGGTCGTCGCGATAATTATCAATTGCCTTAGTGTTATTTGTCTTCGAATTAGTGTAAAGAGTGTTTCTTTCCCGGAAAAATATTCTTATCAATAATTTCTGACATGCATGCAACTTTTAACCGGTTTTTAAAACATTTGACAAAGATATAGCTGCCAATGATGCAAAGTCCATGGACACCAACAGCTGTTGCCAAAAAATAATACTGTCTTATTTCCATTATACTGATGAATGATAATTGCCTCAAACAGGGCTCTGTTGTTCATATTAGGTGTGATCTTTCTCACTTTTTGAAGAGTACAGATTATAGTCTTATAATTATAAATACAAATATCAGGGAATAAACACTTCAGGATACTAAATGTGGTTATCATTAACCTCTTAATCATGAGGTACTGTTGTTATAATGTATTAAAATCATTTTTTTTTTACTTGTAGTAAAAATAGGATATTGTTTGACTGGTAAACTGCAATGAAGTGTGAGAATCTTGTCTTACTGACTGCTCTTTGTGGCATTTGGACTGTGAACTTGTCCTCAGCCAAAAAGGATTTGTATGAAATATTGGGTGTAAAGAAAACTGCTACTGACAAGCAAATTAAGCGAGCCTTCAGGAAATTAGCTGTTAAATATCATCCTGATAAAAACAAGGAAAAGGATGCAGAGGCCAAATTTTTAGACATTGCTAAAGGTAGGTGTAATATATATACATGTATACAGTAAAACTCGTTTGGTATGAACACGGATATACAGGGTTGTCTCTAAAAATTGAAGTAGAAAGGAGAAATGAAAAAGTAGAAGGGGATCTGGAGGTCTACCTTATAGCTAGATTGTGTTTGAAATGCAATAATAGCCGGGTAATTACGTCACTTTAGGCGGGGAAATTCCCCGCCTCCCGGGTCTTAGAGACAACCCTGGATATAACAAATTATTGGATATAGCGAAGTTTTTTGGAGTCCCTGGTAAAATTTTACGGTTATAACGAACTCAGATATAACGAAATTTACGGATGTAGCGACTGATTTTATGTCCCGTAGAGGTAAATAATAGCGAAATTTACAAAAAAAATTTCAGTTAAAAAGTTTGCACCCCCCAAATAACATAATTATTGGAATGAATTTTTTTTCATAAATATTTTCAATTCACAATCAAATTATTAAAGATATCAAAGTGATGTATTTTTATTTTAAGCCTTAATTTACAAAAATTATAGTCTGGTGAAAGGAAACATGTATTTAGTAAATTTGCCATAGTTATTCTTATGAATTCGTTATACGGATATAACAAATTACGTATACTGTGGTTTCATTAATTTTCGCATCAACTTTCGTGGATTTTCTGAAAACCACAGTTTCAAAGATATGTAATTTTGTGGCCAATGATCCTATCAATTCAAAATGTTAGTTGAAATATAACTTCAATGAACATTTAATTTCGTGGATCAAGGTAACAACGAAATCCACGAAAATTTGTATTCAACCAATATTGATGAAACCACAGTATAACGAAGTAAATTCCTTAGTCCCTCGGACTTCGCTAAAACCAAATTTTACTGTACAACTCTATGGCCTCAGCTGTGTAAAGTCATTATCATGCACTTAGCATTAGTATTTTTATTTTCAAATTTCAGTGATCCCAGCTGTGTGTTATAATATTCATTTTCACCATTGTATAATTCTGATGAGGCCTAAGAAAAAAAATTGTTTGTTTCCACTTTCCCGACTGACCTAGCTTTTACCCCCCGACTCAAAACTTTTTTTAAGGATTTTTGATGGAAAATCATTTATTTTCGTTTTTATCCAATTTGGAAAAAAAATTACTCAAAATTTTGGTCACAAAAACGCTTGAAGCAGTTACTCTTCTCAAATCAGTGTAACTCAAATGTTTTGTTTCAAAATGGCTGTATGTTTCCATGTGTTGTAGATTTTAATAATGCTCTCATCGTTGGCAGAGGAAGTATCTGATATATATTAATATCATTTTTGTGTTTTCTTAAGACCAGCTTAATAGTCAGGGATGATATTAAAAGTATTTCTCATTTTATACCATTCAGCAGTGTCAGTATCTAACCGGCATGTATGGATACTGCAATATTAAAGGGGAAAAAAAATATTTGAAAAAATAAAAAAAAAATCCGACCATCCGACCCTACTTTTTTTCAGCATGAAAGAGGAAACAAACTATTTTTTTTTGTTAGGCCAGAAGTGTATACATTGGTATAGCTACATGTATGTGTGTGTGTATATATATATTATGCTGAATAGTTACTATGTGCATTTGAATCAAATAAAATTGAATTTATATCATTAAAATAAAATATTAAAAGAAAAGCACTTAAAATCATCCTCTCCTTGTAGCATATGAAACCTTAAGTGACCCAGAGAAGAGGAAGCGATACGATCAGTTTGGGGATGAGTCAGATAAGCCCCAGGGTGGAGGAGGTGGCCATGGACAGCCATTCACATTCAACATGAATGACTTTTTCCAGGGATTCGATGAGGCGTTCAATGCACATCAGCACGGACACCACCAGCATCAAGAGGGATTCACGTTCCACTTCGGCGGCAACAGAAATGGAAACAAGGGCAACACCAGATTTTTCAACTTCGACGATTTGTTCGAAGATGATGATGATGACGATGGTGACTTCTTCTCCTTTGGAGGCAGTCCTTTTGGTAGTCATGATATGAATTTCTTTGGAGATGACGGAGAGGATATGTTCGGACATGCAGGTCATCATCATCGTCATCATTATGATAGGGCCCATAACCACAACCACAATGCCCAACACACCCACCACCGAAACCTACATAACAATATGCATAACAATATGCGTCACATGCATCAGAACATGCATGGCAACTTTGGTAACATGCATATGCATTCCTCTGGCTTTCACAGTACAGGTAACTGCTTCTCCTTCCTCTCCTCAGTTTTCTTTGCAATACTTGCACTGTACTTTTCTTGCAATTTTTAATTAAAAAACAGCTAATTTGTAGAAACTTTTATTTTGCATAGATAAACCAGCTTTCCTTTTTGTTTTAGAAAAATTCTGAAATATTTTATTGTTTTTCTCTCACTTAGCTCAGTTCCTGCTTTCAGTCTTCTTGTTCTGCTAACATGTTTAAATAAAAACAAAAAACACATATCAATTTTCAATACTCCCTCCCCTTTCATCCCTCTCCCAATCCCAGTCAAATGACCACCCAGACTTCTTTGTATTAAGAATATAAGAGGTATTTGTTAATACAAATACTGGTACAAAAAGTATTTGTAAGTGTGTAATTTACAAAAAAAAAATTCTCAAATGTTTTGTGTTATTGTTTAAAGTTTCAATTAATTATAAATTACGTATGTATACCAGGTACCCGGTACTTGTGTTCAATCACTAGATTTTGATAATAATTTTTTATTTCTTTCTCCAGGAGGAAGAACTTGCCGCACTGTGACTCAGCGTGTGGGTAACATGGTGACCACCCACACGGAGTGTTCCTAGTGAGACCTGGGACAAGTCTTGCTTTATTTTACTGTGATATTATGTGACCCTCTGGTGCTTGGATCATCCTTGTTTTCAGCAGGTGGTTGTCATTCATGAACATTAATTACCCCACTGTTGACCCCTCTGCTCTTTCAATGTACAGTGTGAAGTACAGGGGTGGATCCTTCGGTGGTGACTGTGGTGTTTCTTCAGACACAAGAACTTACATTGCATATATAAAGTGACGTTACAAAAAGAAAGTGCTGTAAGAAAGAAAAACTTCCCTATTATTAACCTGTAACATTACGATTGTTGATATTATGATAATTTCTTGTCCGTAGGTTATAGAGATAACTGAAATAATGTTAAAGTTATTGTATTTGTGATTTGCATATTTTGTATGCATGTAATATTTGTTCAAGAAGGAAAATGTCTGTGGATTGATTATGAGAGGACCCACAATTTTTTCATTATTTGCTCAGAGAGATTTTTCCTTAAAACCATTCTAGTAAATCCCAGTTGTGTTCATCATGTTGAATGTTTAAAGGTTAGATATTGGTTATGTACAAATGTGTCAATCATACAAGCTTGGCTTTTGTTTGATTTCCGCTTTAGTAAAGCTAGATACATGAATGAATGTTTGGGTGATTTCACATAATGCAGGAGTCAATTAACCTATTAAGAGTGTGTGTATATAAAAATATGTAAATGATAAAAATATGATTATGTAAATTTGTTAAAGTGTGTGATTTTAAGTTATTTAGTGTGACAACAGAATGTAACTCTTTATTATACCCCCGCTCCGAAGGAGAGGGGGTATACTGTTTTACCCTTGTGTGTCTGTCTGTCCGTCCGTCCGTCTGTCTGTCTGTCCGTCTGTCTGTCCGTCCGTAACAAAAATTTCTGTCGCATTTATCTCAGCAACTATTTATCGCAGATGCTTGAAATTTTTACACAGTATTTGTATAGGCATGCCATATCGTGGGATATATTTTTGTACCAATTGGACGCCAACTTCCTGTTAAATGACGACTTTGCTTATTTTTTAACCAAAATTTTCAAACAAATTTTCGTCAAAGAATTCTCAGCAACTGTTTATCGCAGATGCTTGAAATTTTTACACAGTATTTGTATAGGCATGCCATATCGTGGGATATATTTTCGTAGCAATGGGACGTCAACTTCCTGTTAAATGACGACTTTGTTTATTTTTAGCAAAAATTTTCAAACAAATTTTCGTCAAAGAATTCTTAGCAACTGTTTATCGCAGATGCTTGAAATTTTTACACAGTATTTGTATAGGCATGCCATATCGTGGGATGTATCTTTGTACCAATCGGACGCCAACTTCCTGTTAAATGACGACTTTGTTTATTTTTAGCCAAAATTTTCAAATTAATTTCTGTCAAAGATTCTCAGCAACTATTTATCGCAGATGCTTGAAATTTTAACACACTATTTGTATAGGCATGCCATATTGTGGGATATATTTTTGTATCAATCGAACGTCAAACTTCCTGTGAAATAGTGACTTTGTTTATTTTTAGCCAAAATTTTCAAACAAATTTTCGTCAAAGATTTCTCAGCAGCTATTTATCGCAGATGCTTGAAATTTTTACACAGTGTTTGTTAAGGCATGTCGTATCATGGGATATATTTTTGTACCAATCGGACGTCAACTTCCTGTTAAATGAGTACTTTGTTTATTTTAGCCAAAATTTTCAAACAAATTTTCCTCAAAGATTTCTCAGCAACTGTTTATCGCAGATGCTTGAAATTTTAACACACTATTTGTTTAGGCATGCCATATTGTTGGATATATTTCTGTACCAATCAGATGCCAGCTTTCTGTTAAATGTCGACTTTGCTTATTTTGCATATTCACATCAGAGCGGGGGTATCACTAGTGAGCATTGGCTCACAGATATCTTGTTGTTGTATGTTTATTTTTGTGCTTAATGCTTTAAGTTCATGCCAAACTTTGATTTGTTCATCCTTTACAAAGCAAACCTTGGCTAAATTTAGTCATGAACATGCATCATTCAAATATGGTACAATGTGTTTCATTGAGGATTACAAGTTGTTAATGGATGTCATAGAAAAGTAGTCTTGTATTGAACATTACTGTTTGTCAAAATTAGAGATTTTATTTTCATTGTGTTCGTTAATTGTTTGTATCATTTGATTCTCAAGGTACCAGTGTGTCTGCATTCTAGATCTTTTAGGTAGAGAAAAAAATAGCATTATTTGATAGTTGCCCTACTGTCCAAAAAAGATTTGCTTTGTAAAATGTACATTAATGAGTCACAAGTTTTGTTATACCAGTATGGAAAATCACATTTTGTTACAGCTGAACTTTTGAATATAGAAGTAAAAATCTTTCTCTTCTCTATCAGAATAGATTTTATCATGAAGAGACTCTCTCTCTCTCTCTCTTTCTTTCTCTCTCTCCTCTCTCTCTCTCTCTCTCTCTCTCTCTCTCTCTCTCTCAGAAACATTATAAAAAGAATCAGATTGTTTAACATTTCTTGTGACTCTTTGATGTAGATGAACAGTTGTTATGCATTGTTATTACAATTATATTGTTGAATGAGATACCCATTTGTCTTTCAGTTATGGGAAATAAAGTTTATGCTCACAGCAATAAGTGTACAGTGTTATGACTTTTCTTTGTTATTACTGCTTCAAAGAAAATGAGAGTAGAAAAGAATTAATCAAATAACCCAAAGTACATGTAGGTATTGCCTTGGGTTAATGATGCCTAGAACAGGATAGTTGAATGATCTAAAGCTGATCAAATGTGTCTGAAATTTGTTTTTCTCTTGTAGTTGCTACGACAAATGGTGTCTTTGGAATTCTTTATCTTTTTAATTAAATATTTTAAATCTGGTAAAAGTCTGACTTGGATATTTAAGTGCTGTCAATTAGAAGATGAACCAGGAAAAAAACCTACAAACATTTCAACATTTGATGGAAGTTTAAGACATTTTTAAAGAACGAGTGGTTTAGTTAGAGGTTCCTAAACAGTAAATGGGTACCAATACATTACCGGTAAGACTTGTATCTATTTTGAAAAAAAAAGTCTTGGAAGAATAGGATTTTATTGCTAAAACGTAAAGTTCTATAAATACAAACACCAGGATCTCTATTATTTTCTACTGTTCTGTTAATGGGCATTTAGTTCTTATACCGTTAGACTTTATAATTATATGAAGTTCGTCGATCGAATCCTCAAGGTGACGGCATCGTCGCAAACCACGGAGCCAATATGTACGATATACTGGGAAGCTATGCGGACTCCGGACCCTGGCTTGAGACGACAAGAAGACGTTTGCTCCACCAATTCGTAAATATCATTCCTTCCTCGATGAGATCATCTCCTCGTAATGTCTGGTTTTATCCAGTGTATCTAAAATCGTTTAATGCTTCTATGTCTTGATTTTGGTTAATTACAGTAAACTTTTGCAATTTCTTCTGGATCTGATCGAAGCAATCTATGTTATTAACACATTAAAATAAAAATGTTACTTGCTAAACAACAAATATTTAATACATTTCTTGAACCGTATATTATTGATAATGTCTAACTGATAGTTATATCTCACGATCTCTACAATTATCAAGTCACTCTAGCAGGTTCAAGTTTGATTTACAAACATAAGTCATCTGGTTGTCTAAAATGATACTGTAAATCTTCATGTATATTTACACTGATAAATAATCTTGAAAGATGTTAATCAGCATGTAAAAGATAACGAAAGACCCAGTCTGACTAAAGCCAGCCCCTATGTACAACGAAGTCAAATAGATTAGTAGGGGCTACAACGAAGTGAAATAGTAGGGGCTATGTACAACGAAGTGAGAAAAAAATAGAGGCTACAACGAACTTAAATAATAGGGCTTACAACGAAGTGAAATAGTAGGGGTTACAACGATACTGATAAATAATCTTGAAAAGATGTTAATCAGCATGTGAAAGTTAACGAAAGATCAAGTCTGACTAAAGCCAGCCCCTACTTTGTCACTCCGATGTACAACGAAGTGAAATAGACTAGTAGGGGCTACAACAAAGTGAAATAGTAGGGGCTACTACGAAGTGAAATAGTAGGGGCTACGACGACCTAAAATAGTAGGGGCTACAACGAAGTGAAATAGTTGGGGCTACAACGAAGTGAAAATAGAAGGGGCTACAACGAAGTGAAATAGTAGGGGCTACAATGAAGTGAAACGGTAGGGGCTACAACGAAGTGAAATAGTAGGGGCTAAATAGGGGCTACAATGAAGTGAAATAGTAGGAGCTACAACGAAATGAAATAGAAGGGGGCCCCTTCTAGGGGCTACAACGAAGTCAAAAAGTAGGGGCTACAATGAAGTGAAATAGTAGGAGCTACAACGAAATGAAATAGTAGGGGGGCCCTTCTAGGGACTACAACGAAGTCAAAAAATAGGGGCTACAACAAATGAAATAGTAGGGGCTATATATTTAGTTAGATTGACGTAAGGTCCTGCCTAGTGTCTGAAGTGTTTCCTACAATTGCGTCGCTCAGCAGCTGTAAAGTTTAATTATAAGGTCAGACGAAAGAGCGTATAATGGTGATACAAGAATTCCTTACGTACTTACCATCCCTATCTATCAGGTTCACGTAACCGAGTGACATTCGGGCATTGATATGAGGTTCTATGACAAGCAGACCGTTACTGCCCAACATTTACCACACAGTTTGCACATTGTTATGGCAACCGTTCTTGAAATGTACGTTCAATATGTACATGTAAGCAGTCTGCTTTAGCAAACCTTCACTAGCTCGTTTTTTATTTGATTGTAACGTGAATGTCCTTTAATCTGGCTTGTATGTACATTTCTTTTTAATGAAGAATTGAATCATGCAATATCACCAACTGTGATTGTTTTGGAATCGCTCACTTTAATTTTATGCAATTTCTATTTCAGCACATTTTCTCTAGGAAAAAAAAAGTCATGGAGAAGTATACCTGTTTATCTCTCTTGAAAGTCAGAATATATTTTTGAAGTTTCAAAATGCGTACGTTATCAAAGATATGGCAAGTCGTTATAGGATGAACAAATTTATGCATGTCTAATAGATAGAAACCCCCCCCCCCCATTAAATCCAGGAAAAATTGATTTAAGGTGGTATGGGACACCTTTAGGTTGTGACGTACTATTTATCGAAATAAACAATAAAATAAAGTGTAATTTTATCAATAGTTCCTTTCCAAAACTTGTTAACTAACAGCGTGGCGCAGTAGGTTAGAGGGTTCACTACAAATCCAAAACCCACTATATAGGGATTTTAAAATTTTGACATAATTTCCAAAAAAATTTAAAACGCAAATTTTGGTTAAAATGTTGTAAAATTTTGAAAATTCCATACGGGTAAAGGTATGATATAGTGGGTTTTGTGTCTCACAACTATGAAATCTAAACTATTGTTGAAATCCAAACAATTTTCAAAGACCATTTTTAAGCAATCGTTGATAGAAATAAAGCAACTATATCAAACTTTAAACGAACACAATCTTATCGCAAGGAAAGTTAGTATTTCTGAAGAATTGTATTGTACCCCACGCTGTGTGAACGCGCTTGGTACGTATCAAAGTACTGAAAGCCGGGCTCTTTTGATGTGTCTTTATGCATATTGTGTAGTAATGACTGAAAAATTCTCTCTCTCTCTCTCTCTCTCTCTCTCTCTCTCTCTCTCTCTCTCTCTCTCTCTCTCTCTCTCTCTTTCTAATGTCGGCAAAGCGTCAAAGAGCGACCAAATTTTTCAAGCGGCTATAAACAAAAATATGTCTGTCTAGTAGAAAAAAATTCAACAGTTGCTGTCTTTAATTTTGCAAGAAGCGTTAAAAATTCAATCCCCATTTCTTAATGCGCAGCAAAGTGCATCATGGAAACTCATGTGCATTGTATGTGTCCAAAATGCATAGTCTTGTTTTTAAAACACGTAATTAATAAGAAAACTAAAAAAGGTAGGCAATTCTCTTGAAATTAAAAAAAACACACACACAAAAAATCAACACTTTTGACAAAACGTGGCCCTTTTTGTAACTATTTTGTATAGCGGAATCTTTAATTTGACGCTGTTCGGTTTTTTGTTTACTTTTGAAGTTGTGTGCTATTTATAGTAACAATGGCGATTTGCCTGCCTACAACCAGAACTCTGCTTTCAGCAGAGCCCGGCTAAAAATATTGTGTACCAGACCACGAGATAACTCAGATTAAAAAAATCGTTAACTGTATATTGTTGTTATGATATTGACTTTAATTTTCAAACTGTTGAATATGATTTATAGGATGAATTTATATACACAAACAAAATGTCTCCAAGAGTACATAGATATAACATAATATATAAAGTATACATAGGCAAGCTCATGTTTCTATAAACTAGATTATGCTGTACAATATTAATATTTACAATATACTAAACTATAAATCGACCGACGCACACAACACAAAAAGGTTACGAAATAAACTACATGTCACTATACCCATTGTTTCGTTCTTGTTGGATTCAGATTAACTGAAATCATAACTAAGATTCTATAATTTGAGTCCAATTCTTAACTACGCACCACGAACAAATGCATCATATTTCAACTAGCGAACAATATTATACAAAAGCATTTAACGTCTTGCACAAAAGGGTATCGAGAACCGCAACACACCGGAAGCTGCGTAAGATCGTACGAAAGCTGTAGATGTTTGACATCCGGGATATATTTTTCCGGTTCGTTACATTTTGGAACTATCCACATATCCGCTGTTGTCGTACTGGTACTTTTTCTTCTGTTCCTCTTCCCTCTTGGCTTTGTATTCCTTGGACATGAACAGTTCCTCAACTTCCTCTAAGGTCTTGTTCTTGGTTTCCGGTAAAATGAAGAACAGGATTGACATGCCGAGAAACGAGATTCCACAGAAAAGGTAAAATGTGCCTGAAAACATACAGTACTTAGCATTTTATGCAACCCAATAACGTATTTTGTTATAATAGTACGCCTCCATTTTGGAAATTACACAGTCAAACTGTTTTCATGACATTAACATTTCAAAAGTGCTTGAATCTAAATGTCTCTGTGCATAAACGTAAATATCTAATGGCATCAAGACAACTCAATCACGACGCAAAAATCAATTCATTTATATTTTTTGATATCTCAAATATGCATGTTTAGGTCATTTTTTTTAAAAAGTTACGGATTGTCAGACTCATATACAGTATCAAAGACACGAAAAATAAAATCTTTTTTTTTAAACTGCTTTCTTTGTAAGATTTTGTGAAATAAGGAGAGCCTTTTTAAAAGTGCTTGATAATTAACATCAATTCTTGAACAAATACAAAAAAATATAATTATAATTTTTTGTTGCTGAAATTTTGAATTTCAAAAGAATTTCAAAAAATAATAAAAGAATATTAGGATCTTTCTACAGTTCAGAAAATTAACAAGAAAACAGCAGAAATATCTTTTATTCTATCAGAACTTTATTGACTCATCCTACCACAGGTAGAAAATCAGGTGATCACGTTTTCTCCACGAGCACCTGAATCACGTATTAACGAGGTGATTGCATTATGTTGCTGACCAGGTCTACACGAGGGTTACACGTGCCGGTAGTTTAAACAGGTAACGTTTGACCACGCAGCTGTTTCTATTCAATGTACATACAGAGATTGTAATTTAAGCATAGACCGTGAGTGTATTGTGGATAACATAGATTCTAAAAGACATTTTGAGGATTTTTATGTGGTGTTTATAGGTAAGATTTTAAATTTGATTAAAACTTTGATTGTAACAAATTGAATTAGTATTTGAATAACTATATTAACAACTTAAATACTTTTTCACGTTTATGGCATACACAACTCTTATGTCAATACATTTTATATGTGGTGTCCTCCAAAAGAATCTTGAATTTACACCTTAGACGTACTTAAAACAATCTCTATAATTTGTAAGAGTTTTGGAAAGGTATCGAATGATTTAAAATTTTGCATTATCAATATAAACTATGACATTATATTATTTTATTTAATTTAGTTCACTTTCTCTAGAAGAGTTGCTCATCTAAACATTATGGAACTATGCAGTATAAGTGTACAATGTACTTTTATTATGAACCTTTTCTCTTACAGCCCCTCCTCCACCCACCCACCCACCCACCTCTCTCTCTCTCTCTCTCTCTCTCTCTCTCTCTCTCTCTCTCTCTCTCTCTCTCTCTCTCTCTCTGTGTGTGTAAGTGCTGAGGTTTCACATGATCAAATAATGACACAGTCACTGTGTTCGCAGAGTGACACCATGTTCACGGGGTGACACCGTGTTCACGTGATTGAACCTACCGTATGTGGTGATGTTTTTGAGCAGCAGGAGGAAGGTGAATGAGACGATAAGATTGCCGATCCAGTTAACACACGTAGCTAAAGAGGTTCCTGTTCCTCGCGCCCACAGAGGGTAAATCTCCGAGTTGATAGTCCAAGGGTTCGGGCCAAGACCTGAAATAGAAAGGGAAAGGCATAATGCGTATCATTGTCTTCATCTCGTTATACCTATTTGGCAACTTTTGTCATTTTCGGATTTTTGATTGCATGAAAGGGTGTTTGCAAGTAAGATAAAGGTTATGTCATATTTTCCGTTCAATTACAGGGCGAGGGACGAACATGTGTTAAGGTACTTCACTACACCTAGACTTATACATTTTAAGACCCTACGTCACAAGATGGCGATTTAAATGTTTTGTTAAACTGTATATATTGTTCTATTGGGTTGTATATCGTCATAGCTCAGTGGTCAAAGTATTGGGCTTCTGAATCGCAGATCATGAGTTCGAATCCGCCTGGAGCTTTTGTTCATGTTTACTGAATTAAGTTTTTGAAAATGTAATTTTTTATCAAATGTTGCACATTTTTTCTTACCTATTTGACTTAAATACTTCTTATCCATTATGATATCTATCATAATCAAGTAATTTTCTGCTGATTTGAGAAAATATTTCAAGGTGTAGTGAGCCACCTTAAGGTTAAGAGTAAGTGAAAACTAAATGGACAAAGAACGACCGGACGAACCTGGAGCAAAGGCTATGACGAATAAAGCCAGACCGAGCACAGCCATCCAGGAGTAGTCGGTGGGACAGAAGTCGTTGGCCCAGTTGTACTTCTCTGTGTCGTAGTTAGTGGCGTTACACAGCGACTCGTTGTAGTGGGTGGTATTTCCCTCGGGCACGGCATACCGCTCCGGATGGTCTGTGTACACGTGGAGACACCAACCGGCGGTGCTCTCCATGCCTTCCTGCCAACAAAAGCCGCATTTTTCGTCTTTGATGCAGCTGTTACATGAACTGTAATGGACATTTTAAATTAGCATTAACATTAAGTTATCACCTCAGATTACATTTTAAACAAATGTAACAAATAGACTTTTGTCCGCATTGAAGAACCATACGTTCATGCGATGCATATTCTTGATCCGTATTTGTTTAGTGGTTTCCTTATAATTGTATTTATGTCCTTTTTACACAGTTCACCATGCAAACGCAAACTTACTCGTATTTAGTATGGCAAGTCGAGGAATTGTCCAAGCGAAGTGAGATGGGTGGAGAATTTTTCTCAGAGAGCTGAAAGCCAGCGCCTAGTACAATCAGTGCGATGATGATTCCTTCATAATACAAACATATAGGATATACCAGTATGAAAAAAGTTTGATTCAATAGTTAGATAAGTAATGGCCAGAATGATTTTCCGTAGAGAATAAACCGGTTTTTTTTTCGGAATGGAAATTATTTGTTGTATGCACAGGTGTCACACTAGAATCAGCATAGCATTCAAATGGTGTATTCGGAACAAAGTAACAAGAAAACCAACCCACAAAATGGAGTACATAAGGTAAATTCTATGAAACTAACATAAAAACTTGTATAACTCGCAAGAACCTACCTATGAAACTAAGCAATGTAAGGACCCTTCTACCAGCCTTTTCGACGGCGTAGATTCCAATAAAGGTACACAGGAAGTTAACAGTGAACGGGATACAGGATAACCAAATAGCAAGACTGGAGGGAAAGCCTGATACTCGGAGAATACTTCCGCTGTAGTAGCTATAAAAAGAGAAAAATGACGAGGTTTTCAATGGGCTGCAACAAGAATAAAAGGAGGTTGCATAATACATTTGCATTATAATGTTGACTGCGTACATGACAGTGTTAATTCCACAGAGCTGCTGGAACAGTTGGAGCGTGCAACCCAGCACTAGGGCCCGTCTGACTGGCTGTGTTTTCACCATCAAAACAAAACACTGTAACATATCTGAAAAAAGAAAATACGTTTTGACACCCATGTTGTGGAAACTGACAATTTGATATAATTGTATATGCCTTATTCATTGGTACTGTAGTTACATTAGTATCTACAAGAATATTGACAAATGATTTGCCATAAACCTGCTTACGAATTTCATTATGTCCAATAGTTTTGAAAAACAACTGAAGATTAGAGGAGGAAGACCTCTTCATAAGCCTGAGTTCGATATAAGCGTGTTCGGTGTAACCGTGTTTTAATGTATTCTCAGTTACTGTGTTTTTAATTACTGTACTCCCACTCACTGTATTTATTCTGTTCTTTGGTCTCCTCCACGGACTTCTCTATCTCCGACATCTCTGTATCCACATTGTCCAGCCCTCGGATTTTTTTCAGGGCTTTTGTGGCCTCGTCCACACGGCCTTGGCCCACCAGCCACCTTGGACTTTCGGGTAAAAAGAAGAATCCGAAGAACTGAATAACGCTGGGCACACCAGCAATTCCCAACATATACCTAGGATAGCAATGAAAGCAAATATCATACTACATGTATTTACATCCAGTTTTCACAATTGAAGCCTGATTTTTTACCACGCCAAAATCCCCAGTGAAAAGGATTTTAAAGGAAAAAAATATATAAAAATAATATAGAATATTACCTCTTATTATCATAATGATTTCAATAAATTCTACTCATCATTCAATGTATCAGTCTTAGATTTCTCACCTCCATCCATTTTCTTTGTCTGTACTGAAGGCCCCGGCGATGATACTAGAGAGCAGGATCCCCACGGTGATGAACAGCTGGTTGACGGTGACGAGAGAGCCCCGGATGTGAGAGGGAGCTGCTTCAGCAACGTAAACAGGTACGGACATAGAGGCAAACCCTGCGGAACACCATCAGAAGAATATAATTGATTGAAACAATAGCATCAAATACTTTGTTTTAGCCATTTCTTATTATTTAAAAAGTTTATCGTTTTCTACTAGCGAAATTCCACTGTTCATTACAACCAAGTTTCAGATATCTATCTGTCTGCCTGTCTAAATGTCTCTGTCAATTTTTTGTCTGACTTATTGCATCCTAACTTTTTATTTGAAATTTGGTAATTGTTTGGTAGTTTAAGTGTTAAACTACTGATCTATTTCAACTTTTGTCTCAATTGTACTCGGACTTATGTGTATATGCTTCATCACAGACAAATTAAAGTTGTAAATTAAAATTTGTGCACTGTTAGGATTCATTATACATATAAAAAATGCAGGTATAGACAGCGGTCTTTGAAACTGAGTGTGGGAACAAAGTGTTATGTTTGCATTGCTTAACATTTCAAAACATATCAGTACTCTTATATCGATGATCGACACTTTAACATAAATTGCATAATTTCTCAACCAAAGGATTGCAAGTTTATATTTTACGCAACACGAAGTAAGCCTTTTACATAATTTTGTATTGAATAAAATGACCTGCTTATCTATACGAGATTTTTTTTTAATGAAAAGTTTATTTTACCTATAAAACAGAGATTTGAACATGTTATAACTGTATACTTATGAAATCAGAAGGTTGAAAATTGTGCCCATCGGCCTGTACAAGTTACACCAAGTGATACACGAGTAAATGTACACATAAAGTTTTTAATTCTGATAAGAATTTTCAGTAACTGCATCAGCAAAATTTTCCGACACCGACACTTAGCTTTAAGGTTTGAAATGTTTGAATAAAATCCATCTACGTCAACTGAAGATTCTAATCTACCAGATAGGTTGTTTGATGAATTTGGAATAATTCCGTTTCTACGTGGCCCGAAGATTTTGCATCGAGTTTGTTTACAGTGACATCCAAACGTGTGCTACATGTACACGCCTATGATTAGACATTTTCTAATATACTTGTACATCACAAGCAATTTATTTTATTCGTAACTAAAATATGAGTAAAAAAGCACTTGTTTTATGCTTTCATCTGTTCTCTTTATTATATGTAAGACAAACACCAACAAGATTGGACAAGTTAATCTTACAGGAGCATACGTCCACCTTCAGCTTATACGAGCATATTTTGGTCACCTAACACTTTCGCCTGTACGTTGGATCCATAATGAATTAAAGAACAAACACCGAACAAGATAGATCGTTGACTGCTGGAATATCCGCGTGTTCCACGCTGTCAAACCTAAATTTGGGATTGCAGCGATAATCTAGGCAGCCTTGATGTCTTAATTTAATGCCGTGTTGAAAACTGTTGTGTACTTTGTAATCAAACATATACATGCAGTTCATGCATATTCTTTCTATGTTAAGAAATACTCAGTGTACTCTCAATGAATGGATAGGTCGCCGATCTCCAAACGTGTCATTTATTTTGTGTTTCTGTTTTATTTTCATTAACTTTACATGAAACATGCATTACATTTTTGTCTCTTTTACTCTTACACATGCAAATCAATAAAAATAAATTTCGGATTGGTTTTTTTTTCACCTTTTGTCAATTTTACATGATATTTTTGACTAGTGAAATTATCATTACTGTGTTATAATCATACTTGGTTACAAAGATCGGTTTCTTAATAGTTTTTATCAGGAACTTTATACAGTTGTTTTAAATGTCAACACCATTATAGTGAGTTATGATATAAATATTTCAAAAATTACATTACGTGTATATGGTATCGAATCTGCTGTAAAGTACTTGTATATTAGATTTATATTAGATTTTAATTTTGACTTTAAATGTTTTTACTTATAACATTACGATTACATATTGTTAAATTACTTTTAAATATATTTATGCGAGGCGCATTTTATTCGGATAATCATGTTAATAATGATCTTCTTATCACTTGATCGAGATACGTGTTCGAGTGTTCCTCTTGATGACAGGTGTTATCTCGAAATAAAATCTCTGTACACACAGAATTATGAGAACGGGAGATAAGGATGGCCCGTACCCCAGCACCGAGTTTGTTTACCCAGTTGGCTCACTGTTCTGTGGTGAATCTTAATCTATGAAACTCACTTTAAGTGGGGGAGTTTGATGAAATTAAAATGTAGGTTAGAAGTTCAAAAAGTGAAAACCGGGAACGATTTTAAAACGAATATACATCTTAAATTTTGAATTATAATATCATATTGATTAGAATTGGTTAACACATCTTCGACCAATTTATAAATGCAAATTGTTTATCCTAGATAAAATCGGTGAATGAACGTCTATGTTTCTTTGGATATGAAAAAAAATTATTTCACAAATTCGAATCTGACAAACGAAAATTCGATATGACAAGAACCATTTAGCAAAGCACGATTTTCATCTTAAACAATAAAAGTTTAGAATGTAAAAAAGGATTAATGAATAGCAAGTTCTTACAATTTAAAAATCTGTGTATGAGCAATTATTACATTCAGGTAATGTAAACTAGTCAATGTAGTCGTCAAAAGCCACAGGAAACGCTATTTTTTATTTCACAAATATCGATAGATAAATCATTTTTTTAAAGGATGATATGCGTTTATTGATAACTTTGATTCATATTTACCAATTCCAGCACCAACAATTAGACGTCCGATCAACAGAATCTCCTTCTTGTCCACAGGAGAGACCGCCATTAGTATGGCTCCGGCGGTGAAGATGAAGCTAGCCATCATGATGACCTTCTTTCTGCCAATCTTGTCCACCAGGACGCCAGCAATTAGGGAAAAAACGGCGGCGGCGCCAATTGTGGAGCTCACGATCGCACTCTGCCATATTTCCGACAACTGAAAGTCGTCTCGAATGAGAAGCATGGATCCGGAAATAATTCCAGTGTCGTATCCGAATAATAGTCCTCCAATGGTGGCAAACATGGTCAGAACTATCACGTAAAATTTGGAACCCGACTCGTCGGGCCGTTTCTCTTCCATGTCGAGTTTTTCGCCCATGTTTGGTTTTGCCTATAGAATAAAAAGCTGTTGATATTTCCTAGTCTTTTTGTTTTCTTCAAAAAATAAAACGGAAAACAATTATAACGTTAACTCTAAAACCTGAAATATCGTGGGTGCAGAAAAATTAGAAGTCTTCTTTAATCCATTAATTTGGTCGTTTAACGTCAAATTTCCGTTGTTTGACTGAACAAAAACGTCGTCTCTCTCAAAAATTTTCAGAATTCCGCAAGATCGATACTAATATCCGGAGAACTCCGACAAGAGGTGTCTTTTGGAGACAAAATTAAGTCAAGAAACAACAATTCCCTCCAGTCCCTACCAATGGGGTCAACTAACAAACTAAAAAGAAAACGGGAGACTTTATCTATTGCGGGTTTACTTATATACCAGGGTGATACCCGTTATCTGGGCTAGTCAGCCAAGATTTAAACTTTGTTTTACAAAACGATATACGAATGCATGTCTTGTCCATGTAACTCATTTATTGACTGATATATATGTATACATGCATGGTTGTACAAATATATAATAAGGCATAACAAATTACTTTATTTTTCCAGATTTTTTATTATTAAAAACGTCTTTAATTCATTCAGTCGTTTACGACTGACACAATTCTTGACCAAACTTTTGTAACCCCCCCCCCCCCTCCGATTCTCCACGCTTCTGACAATGACATAAGACAGCGCAAAGCAAAATATTAACGATCTGTTTAAAACCTTTGTCAAAATAAAAATCGTCTATATTCAAAAACTTGATTAATAAAAGTATATCATCACATATTAATCTGAAATTCAATGTGTAGTGGGCATCGATAAAATTAAAAAGAAAAGAAAAGAAGAGATTATTGCAGTCACACACGTGCGCGCCCAGACCCACGTACATTTATATAAAGTGACATATATTTTTTTATAAAGTTTCTAGAATCATTTCATCTTTTTATATTACATTTTATATAAATAATCAAATGCAAGTGAAAAAAACCCTCATGAAACGTAATCCACAATAAACACTAGTAAATGAATTTCTTGAAATGCATGATCATTATGTACATAGTTGAACTTATCTAGAATTGAACTACACAAAGTCATTATCTCACTCGCGTAACGTATAAATCGCGTTTGATTTTATGGCGTGTTAGTTATTTGAACTTTGTGATATGTACTTTGCTACAACCTCAGTCATTTGTGTACTATCGTGTACTTTTTATGGGTAAACGTAACATCAAGGTATGGCAAGAAGATTAAGGTCACCTCCTTAGATGCGCGTGCACGCTATGTTATCTCATTAAATACCAGACTGTTATAGATGTCAGGTTTGGACCATATCCTTCTAGAGGAACTGACCATTCCCACCCACCCACACCCAAGAAGAAAATCCTTGAATAATGATATGTGTGGATATATCCCTGCAAGCTACTAGATAAATGGAGGGAGAATATTCTGATGACACTGATATACATGTACTCTTTGTATTCATTTTACATAACAGGCACGTGGCAACGAAAAAGGGAGGGGGAAGTAGTCCCTTCATTGTAAGAAATATACACACTTTTTTTTAAGTCCTAAACTGTATTTTAACCTTCAAGCCAAATTGTCCCTCCATTCTTGCCCCCCCCCCCCCCTCTTTCCCCATTTCCTAACTTTGAGAAAAAAAACCCGACGCTATGTTCCGTTCGGGGATTTCTTACATTCAGCCAAAATAATCAAATAAATATTTTCTTCGTATCTCGTATGTTTCGAATTAGTGTATATACATGTATATATCTACCGGTATGGCTACATTGGATATCGATTTTGTTGATAAACTTATTCTTGTACTGTATAGGCAATTTAAAGATTATAGGTTTTTGATATCTCTATCTTTTTGACACGTTATTTTTTTATATCGCATATTTCTTAAATATTACATGGAAACATAGCTAAGAAATGAAAGCACCAAAGATAAAAAAAAAATTCGGGAAAAATGTGACGTACTTCAATAACAATTCTTGCTCAATTTCAGTCATGGTTTGCATTGTAAGTAAAGTATGTTGCATTTAGTTTTTGAATTACAAAGAACTTAAACTAAATTTTGTCAATGATCATAGGTTTTCTATTTCATCGATTACTTATTGGATCGATTTACTAAGTACAATAAACGGGTTTTAATATATGTGACCACGAATCGAAAATTGAAAATCGAAAAAGACGGGGTCAATTATGTAATACAATCGACTGAAAACCATCTTTAAACTTAAAGATATTTTGTGTAAAGATTGTCAACGAACATAATTTTTTTTTCTAGATCATCGATTACTTGTTAAACCATGATTCCAAAAGACCGGTATATAGGTCAATAAACGAATGCGACAGTCGGAGTATGTCCCCGATAAACAGAACAGCAACCCAGGCATTTGTGTTTACCTCCCCGGTTATTGGTATGTATATGTTTTGATTACCGGTCGTACAGGTCAGTGATGAAAGTGTACCAGGAAGAAACTAACCCCGTCTGTGTGCCTGACCAATCAGAATCAGGGTCAGTTGGGTCGGCTGACCCGCACTGGACGGGACCTGTGACTACTGGGGGTAGGGGTGTTGGTGTCATTGGGTATATATTAAAATTCCAAGCTCATCAGAATACCAAATATGCTATGCACATATATGCACAAGAAGTGAATGCACTGTGTTACCTTAATCTCTTCATTTTATGATAATGGTTTGATTCTGTGACACTTAACGAGGCAATGGGGGTTAACAAATCAACCATCAGTCCTCCCCTTAGTTTTCGATTCATTTTTAACAATTTTTTTTGTGAGGAAAATTTCAATATATTTTAATTATGAAATTTCCCTTTATCTTAAGTTTATGTAAAACTCTTCATTCATTAGAGAATTAATCTGCATATGGTTGAAGTGTATAGGGACAATGCAGCAAATTCAGTTGGATTTCTCATAACAATTTATTGTTCTCTGTTTAAGTTGACGAATAACATAAGCTCATAAACAAATAAATATTAAAATGTGGGCGACTTTTGATTAGAATTTCCATGGAATACAAGCAGACATCTTTGTCAGATTAAAGAAACCGATTTGATAAAATGAATGCAGGATTTTTAAGATTGTTAGATTAATTGATTGCAGGATTTTAATTAATAAAATGCCTGTTGACTTGCCGCAGCGTCCCGCTAAAGTCCTGAGGTGACGTAACAGGGACAGTCTCCGGTAGAGGGAGAGCGGGTTGGGTCACGTGTTTAGGTTTCCAACAAGCGCAAACACGTGTTTTACCTTTTTCAAGCGATTTCTTGGTTTTGAAAAGTGATAATAATTTGTATGTCCTTTACACTCCTGTTTGGTAATTTTTTGTCGGAGTATGCAAAAAGTGACAATTTAAAACCAAGTAAAAGTTTAATGTAGGAAAGATATCTCCGGGGTGTTATTTTGGCAGGACAGAGTACAGAGCTTAAACGGGAATGATTTGGTCAATTCCGCTCTTCTTAGAGACAGAAACGTTAGAATGAAAACAAACATTGTGGGAAACCCCCCATAAAAACCATTGAACGACCAAAGATAAAAACTTGGCACCCCAAAAGTCCAGATACTATAGATTAATTAATGTACAATGGCCGCACAGGTGAAGGTGGAGTTACCATGAATTTTTGCGAACCAGTACACCCGGAACTTCTCGGAGTTTACTGATTAGACCGGACATGCGAGCATTTGACTCAAAACACCACATTCTAATAAAAAACACAACCCATAACCATCAACATAAAAAAACTTTTTATTGGGTCTAACCCTATGCAGACTTTGCAAGCATTGGTGCACTATATATATCTTCACAGATAAAAATTTATGTTGGCAGAAAAATTAAAGAAATGTAAATGAATCTCAGACAGTGACATGCATGAGGAGATTAGTGCGAGGTCAGGCCCCGCCGTCACCAACTTTCCTCAAGTCAATACTTAACCTCAAGTCTGAAAATTGACTTCAAAATGCACTTCATTTTAAAAGATTTGAGTTCTGGTTTGAAAATTTTGGTACTTCTCTGAAAAATTACGCGCGTTTAAAATACATACCTTACATTTCTAGATAGATCAGATAGTTAATTTGTTGACCATTGAGCCTACTTAATGAAAACTCTACTCTGACTCAAGTATGTGTAAAAAACATGTAAGACCGCGGGACATCAACAGGCAATATTGGAAATATACACATAATACAACTTACGTCAATTTCACCTGTTACAGTCAAAACGTTTGATTTGGCGGTGACAAATTGACGCGGACGTTTGAGAAAACATTAGATTAAAACTGTATTATTTCATCAATAAGTAAATAATCAGCAAGACAAAGTCTTTAATCTTTTGTCTTTAGTATTAAACATTCAAATTCTTGTTGTAATCAACAGAGAATGCATCTGTGTGTCTGAATGCCTGAATATAAAACGCAGGATTACATGTTGTATTTTTTAATTTTTAAAATCAAATTAAATCAAAACAAATAATTTTTAGTGTATCGATCCTTCAAGATGTCCAATAGGTCTAAAACATCCGGGTGTTATTTATTCATATATATATCTGTCAGAAAATTTGAAAAAATCGTTTATATTTACATTTTCTACTGTGTTCGTCTGTGATAACCTTACGAATCAAGTTTGAAGCCTACAACCCAATACTTTTATAAAAGATGGGCGAAACAAAATGGGCGTGTCTTATAGTATAACCAAACAAGAGGCCCATGGGCCACATCGCTCACCTGAACAGCAGTTCCTTGTAACATTACATTTCGTAGCATAATTATGCTTTTTCTATTTTAAACATTGAACCCCTTTCTGGGGACCCAGTTATGGTCCGAGGTTTATGGTTGGCTTGAACAACATAAATAGTAACATAGGAATGAAAATGTGAAGCACTGCGGTGGGACCGCACGTACACAACCTGAAAAACTGAACATAGCAGAGTTCCACTTCAAGAGGAATAACTCTTAGACTGTACAGAACACAAGAAAGATAACTCTTGGTTCCACTACATTAGAGTTTACACAATTTGAGGATCCTTGCATAGTAATCTCACAAACTGTAGCATTATAGTTCTCGAGAAAAACTTTTTAAAAACATTTTCAATATATCTTTCTATGTTAAACTTTGAACCCCTCTTGGGGCCACAGTATTAGTCCAGTGCTAAAGTTTTAATTATTTGGAATCTACATTATTTAAGCATTATAGTTTCCTAGAAAAAGATTTTTCAACATTTTCCCTCTATATTTCTATGCTAAACTTTGAACACCTCTTGGGGCCCCAGTATTAGATTGAGACCACGGCTTTTATAATTTCGAATCTACACTATTTGAGGGTGCTGACGTAGTTATCTGACAAATTGATGCATTGTAGTTCTCGAAAAGAAGATTTTTAAACATTTTCCATATATACCGGTACTTCTACACTTAACTTTAAACCCATCTTGGGTCTCTAGTATTAGTCCAGGGGTCACTATTTTAAAACTGTCGAACCTTCATTATCCAAGGTTGTATGCATGATAGTAATCTCACAAATTGAAGCATTGTCGTTCTCGAGAAGAAGATTTTTTAACATGTTACCTTTATATTTCTTTAATAAATTTTGACCCCATCTTGGGGCCCCAGTATTGGTCCGGGGTCACGATTTTACCGATTAGGAATCTACATAAGCGAAGGATGCATGCATAGAAATTCCACAAACTAAAACATTGTAGTTCTTGAGTAGAAAATTTTTAAACTTTTCCTTTATGTTTTTTAAAATGTTTAAATTTTGAACCCCTCTTGGTGCCCATCAATTGTCCGGTAGTTACAATTTTTTGAATCTACATTATTTAAGGATGTACATGTATGCATAGTAATATCCCAAACAGTTGCACTATAGTTCTTGAGAAGAAGATTTTAAAACATTTTCCTACATATGTTAAAATCTAAACCCCTACTGGGGCCCCACTTTTTGTTCGGGGGTCACGATTTTTACAATCTTCACTATGTATACAACCTTTTGTGTATGTATTGGCATTTTTGGTGAAGTGGTTCTTGAGAAGAAAATTTTTAAACATTTTTCATATGTAGTTCTATGTTAAACTTTGAACCCCGCCTGGGGCCCCAGTCTTGGTCCGAGGGTCACGATTTCTACAATTTAGAATCTTCATTATACATACAAGCTTTTGTGTAAATATTGGCATTTCTGGTGCAGTGGTTCTTGAGAAGAAGATTTTTTAAACATTTTCCTAAGGTATTTCTACGTTAAACTTTGAACCCCGCCTGGGGCCCCAGTTTTGGTCCGAGGGTCACCATTTTTACAATTTAAAATCTTCACTATATATACAAGCTTTTGTGTAAATATTGGCATTTCTGGTGCAGTGGTTCTTGAGAAGAAGATTTTTAAACATTTTCCTATGTATTTCTATGTTAAACTTTGAACCCCGCCTTGGGCCCCAGTTTTGGTCCGAGGGTCACTATTTTTTCAATTTAGAATCTTCACTATGTATACAAGCTTTTGTGTAAATATTGGCATTTCTGGTGCCGTGGTTCTTGAGAAGAAGATTTTAAAACATTTTCCTATGTATTTCTATGTTAAACTTTGAACCCCGCCTGGGGCCCCAGTTTTGGTCCGAGGGTCACCATTTTTACAATTTAGAATCTTCACTATGTATACAAGCTTTTGTGTAAATATTGGCATTTCTGGTGCAGTGGTTCTTGAGAAGAAGATTTTTAAAAAAATTTCCTATGTATTTCTATGTTAAACTTTGAACCCGGCCTGGGGCCCCAGTTTTGGTATGAGGGTCACCATTTTTACAATTTAGAATCTTCACTATATATACAAGTTTTTGTGTAAATATTGGCATTTCTGGTGCAGTGGTTCTTGAGAAGAAGATTTTTAAAACATTTTCCTATGTATTTCTATGTTAAACTTTGAACCCCGCCTGGGGCCCCAGTCTTGGTCCGAGGGTCACCATTTTTACAATTTAGAATCTTCACTATGTATAAAAGCTTTTGTGTAAATATTGGCATTTCTGGTGCAGTGGTTCTTGAGAAGAAGATTTTTTAAACATTTTCCTATGTATTTCTATGTTAAACTTTGAACCCCGCCTGGGGCCCCAGTTTTGGTCCGAGGGTCACCATTTTTACAATTTAGAATCTTCACTATTTATACAAGCTTTTGTGTAAATATTGGCATTTCTGGTGCCGTGGTTCTTGAGAAGAAGATTTTTAAAAACATGCACCCTAAACTTACTGTTTGGCAATTATCTCCCTTTTGAAAAGGGCTGTGCCCTTTATTTTAACAATTTATAACCCCCTTTCCATAAAGATGCTTTGTACCAAATTTGGTTAAATTTGGCCCAGTGGTTTTTGAGAAGAAGTTGAAAATGTGAAAAAATTACAGACGGACGGACAGACAGACGGACGGACGGACGGACGACGGACAACGGGTGATCAGAAAAGCTCACTTGAACCTTCGGTTCAGGTGAGCTAAAAACGGTATTAGCGGCGCCGCGTAGTAATACATAACATGTGCTACATGAAGAAATAGTGGCTTTAAAATGTTGTTTTAAGGAGGTTTGCACCTGAAATAATAGTAATGTCAATCATCCGAAAATCACTTGGATATAAAGATGGGGACCTAAGATGTTCATTTTTGTATTTGTGACTTATGTCACATGCCATTTTTTGGAAATACGGGGTCTAAACAGTAATGATAATTTTCCTGAAATTATTGCTTAAATTTGGTAAATTTGATTATTTGAAGAAATTGAACAAATATCTATAGTTTTATCTTTTATTTAGTTATGATTTTAATACAGTATGAGGTTGAACACATGTAGTGTTCAATAAACGTAATATCCAAGTCAAAGGTTAAAAAACCTTGCTTTACTGATGGCTTCAAATACCAGTACATAATGAATACAACAGCAAATGTAAAGATTGTTATAAAATTATCAAATTATAACACAAATAAAAAAATCAATAGCAATGCCAACATTCCAAAACTTTGCATACAAATAGACATACATTTCATGTCTCACAAAAAAGTAAAAAAAAAACAGTAGGGATCACATCTCAAAAACTTCAGATACGACATGAAATAAGCTAATTTTAGGCAAAAATTGGAGCTAATTGTTTCTTGACTTCTGTGAAATATAAGCTAAATATGAATTATGAAAATTGTTCATTTTCTTCTTGAAAACCTTCCGCCACAAAATATATTTCCCTGCTAAACTCTGTTAATTTATATACATTTATAATTTTCTTTTAACAATTTATTTAATATAGTTTATTTGGCGTTGAAAAAAAATATAAATGTACAAATAGAATCAATATATGATGCAAAAAGTTTAAGATAAGAGGTGACATAAAATAGTTACTCAAAAAGAGAGGAGCGAACATCTTTAAAGTGTAGAAATTGGAAATAATAAATAATATAAATATATTAAGTAATAAGGAAACATTCTTTTCACATGAATATATTATAAGGTGATAATTTCGGTCGGAGCGTGGTCAAATCTATCATAAAGCCCTTCAGGCTTTTTTGGATTTGAGAACGGCCCGACCGAATTTATCACCTCATAATACTCAAAGAATGATTCCTTATTCCTTAAAAGGTTTTCATTATTTTACACACTGATTAACATATCATGACTTAGGCTCAGTAGCATCACTGAGAAATGTTCCTAGCCAATGGTTTTCGGTCCACACCAGCGAAGATGTATATATAGACACGCAGTGCTACCTTTGCTCGGTCACATATTTAGTACATGTGCTACATGTAGTATTACCTGGTTGTCTAACCCACTATACTATGTTGTATGCAAGTACTAAATATAATGATATATTTATTTTGTCTGCCTATCTACACTATGTTTTATACATGTATTGAATGTACATGTATAATTCTACCTTTGTTTTGTTTATATTCTGTCCCGATTTTTTGCTTCCACCACTTTTCGCTTGATATTTCGATAATAATAAATACATTGGTGTTCAAACTACGTTTATCCACTAATATGAAAAATGTCCAGATTATCTGTTTTGAAATGCCCCCTCTACCGCTTCTGGTTTCAATACACATCCAAAAATAGAAGGTCTACGGGGATTTTGCATTGCATCAGCCATTATAAAGCCCGGGTTATGACGTTGAAAAAAATTGTGCGAGGTGTTCCAAGTAATTCCGAATGGAGAAAAGATGTAAACATTTCCCATTATAAATCTCTGTAAGAAATTTGTTTTCGTTCGTGTAAACTTGAGTGAACATGAGTGAACATGAACCTGAGTGAAAAGGTAAAATTTGTCAATAAAGATATCTTAGATATTTTCCATTTCATCGACTTCAACTCTACTTCTCTCACAGGTATGTGTATTTTTATAAAAAAAACATAAAAAAAGTGATGGAAGCAATAACTTGGGACAGACTATAACTCACTCTACTACGTGTATGTACTAAATGTAGTGAAATATTTGTTTTGTCTGTCCATCTACACTTTGTCTTATATATGTATTACATGTACATATATAATTCTACCTTTGTTTTGTCTAACCCGCTCTACTAAATATATGTCATTTACATGCACTACATACAGGTTGGGTCATTTTAGTTTTGTCTAACCCAATGTACTATGTTTTAAACATGTATCACATGTAAAACCACCTTTGTTTGGTCTGACCCGCTATAGTACCTGTGTTACATTAAAGTTTTAAAATTCAGAGAATTTAAAACTATCTATAACAATAGATAGTTTTAAATTCTCTGAATTTTAAAACTTTAATGTAACACCTGACCTACTGTACTATTGGTATATATATATCTATCTCTTACTACATGTATTATTACCTTTGTTTTGCCAGACCCACTGACAAGCTTCTCTTTCTCCATACTCTTGTCCGTTTTTCCAAACACCATCTCTTCATTTCGTTGTGTAAAATGTGTAATCCCCAAACGTCCTTTTCTTTAGGGCACGGAGAAGTTGATATGATAATACTGAAACTATTCAGTGTGAGTTGTCTAAATGAACATACATACATGTTTCAAGATAAAGGGTCAAAATTAAGTCAACAATAGTCACACTTACAATGTATCCATACTCTCTTCATATATATCTCCTCCCTCTCATTTTTTGCTCTCTCTCTCTCTCTCTCTCTCTCTCTCTCTCTCTCCTCCCCCCCTCTCTCTCTCTCTCTCTCTCTCTCTCTCTCTCTCTCTCTCTCTCTCCTGAAATACCTTTAGCTAACACGCCGTGAAGGTCGTTTAGGACTGCTACATGCACATTTCTGTTTGTCTTGGACAGCTATATACACACGTGCATATTTTTGTTTGTACACAGATCTCGTACATCCAATATGTGCCCCTGTATTGATCTTATCGTCACAGCTGTGGCAGTCACAGGTCATCGCACTTTGATTCGATGTGCTTCAGTTGCCACGAGGATAAAAATTAAAACAGTTGATATTACATTCGTTCACAATATTCTGCAGTGCACTCTTCCATTTGTGGTATCCAAAGCAAAATCAATACCCCGCGTTCATAACATTTGATATTTAAGATGCATGTAATACAAATATTACCTGGTATGTCTTTTTTTTTTACAAACTAGATTGCTTTCTTTATTGTCTGCACTGGTACTAGTAGCGTAAGGTATATCTATAGCTACGTACCAATTTAGCTTCCTTATAAGAAAAGCAAGACTAAGTACTTCTGTATATCCGGAAATTTTCGCGAGATATTTTTAATCGCAAATTATTGAATGCGCAGAAATTAAATTCTGTATTATTTTCAATAAGAAACCTTTTAAATTGCAGAAATGACCGACGCAAATTAAAATGCTACACATTTTTCCATTTTTGCAAATTTTGTGACACGCGAAAAAGCCCGGATAAACGGTATTATAGCATAGATAACTTAAAACTAGCTTTTGCATTATAGCTGTTTTCTTTTTTACTCATTGCATTCGACGCGTCAGTTGCAAAATTAATGATCATCAACTCTGCACATAGAATCATGTGGTACATGTACTATTACGCGACTAGAGTAATGATTCGCGCTTTGTGTAAAATGAAACAGACTGAAGTCGACAGTATATAACATCATGCTAGACCATGGCAAAGTCACCAAAACTATATTTAAATGTAAAGGTTCTTTTATTTTGTATGTCTTAGTTACTTTTTTCCCTACAGAATTTGCCGCAATACAGGCTAATCATAATTTTTACCTGTAAGAAACTTGAAGATTTAAAGCAAATTTAAAACATTTACTATCAAATTTTATTGAACTATTTTACATAAGTTTTATAATTTGGCAACTTCAATTTTCGCAATTTTAAAAGTATAAACAGAAGATAGCAAATGCATGTTGTTTATAATATAAAAATAGCAGAATCATAATTTTTTTACAGACCCATACAGAGTGACAAAACTGTTGTTCTCCAATACATGTACGTATACAGGTATGTAGGATTCTATGTTCTAATGGCTACATGTTTAAGTGTAATTACATTACACATTTTGTTAAAAATCACTTGAACAATGCAAACTTGTTGTTGACGGGTCTGGCCATGAATTTATCGGACGCCATGTAGAACTTGATTTTTGGGAGGTTCTCAAATCTCTCCACAAACTTGGCCAGGTTGGGGTAATCGTCTAGTATCCCAGGCTTCATCAGTCTGTGCTGGTCCAGTAACTCGTACATTGGGAAGTCACAGATGGTGATCTAAAGACAGAAAATCGTAAATTTGCCAGGCTAAATAAGAAGACGGTTTTTTTGTTACTTATAAAACCAGAAAAACGTCAGATATTTCGGACTACATGTAGTAAATTTTAAGGATATGTCATGAAATATGTCATAAAATAAAAAAAACCCATTATCTCTGGAAGAAGAAGTTCTTCACAGTACTATAGTTCTATTTTCAAAACTCATTTGAATTGACTTCTATAGTATGAGATACTATGTTTAGAGAATCTGCTATATCTAGGGATTTTTTTAACCATGCAGAATAAAATGTCAATATAAAGACTTACACCATCCCCAGCGAACCAAGGTTTGTCTCCAAGGAACGTGTCAAACTGTCTTAGTTTGTCCTTGACATTGGCAAAGTAGTCGTCCTTGATCTTTTCCTGTGTCAATAGAACAATTGGTATTACAAGCTTTATATATTGTAGTTGTATATTGATGGAAAAAATTGAAAAGCAGAGAAAATTTATACATAACCAAAAAAAAAAAAACAAAACAAAACAAAAAACTTAAACTTTAGACTAATTGGTCTCATATATAAAGAAAATCATTCACATATTGTATATTTATCCTGGAATTTATTTCACAATTACAAATATAATTTTTTTAGCTTACTTAAACCAGGCTTTCAAAATAAAACAGTCGTGAAATACAAACAAATAATGGGTACTCAGACATGTGAGATTGTATTAAGGCAACATAACATAAACCTTACGTAGTCGTTGTCGTAGCACAACCGAATGACCCCATTTCTAAAATCCATGGCGTTCTCCACCAGCATATCACAGTCCACTTTTTCTCGGGGAGTTTTTCCCACTATGGGAAAGGATATCATAACAATTTTTTTTTAAAAATCCTACTTTGATAAATAGCATATTTCCATATAACACAATGAAAAATAAATCAAAATTGGATTTTTAAGCTGACGAAAATTCAGAATCTGTTATAGTGTATTACACATAAAGTTGTCTCTAAATTGGGGCCAGAGCAACAGATACTTACACAGGCCATGTTTATCTCCAATATACCTCAGGATGGAGTTAAATTACTTTGTGTAATTTTTATATCATCATCAATGTAATAGGGAATCTTAAACAGAAAGCAATGAATTTTAAATCAATGCATAAAATATATAATAGATAATGACTCATCTTTAAAATCAATTCTTATGTAATGACAAATCATATTTCTGAAATATCCAAGTGATTCCTACATTTGGGAAGGCCAGCCCTAGAGTGTTTTTGACAGACAACCATTCTTCCCTGCTATAGTCGGGTGCTGTAATGTGAAATATGCAACAAAATTTGAGTTAATAGAATTTCTTTCATAAAAGTGCATGTTATGCCATTACTTACATGCATCTTCTAACAATTGAGCATTTCTGTATTGTTATACGAGTCATATCTACAACGTTATGTGTTCAGAGGGCTGTATAGTTGTGGTTATTTTAAGACTGTATTGCAAGAAGAAGAGCTCTGTACAAAGATATAGAAAATGCTTAATTCTACAAGCTAAAATATATCTAGTTTTTCTTTGCTAAATGATAGTAATAAATACACAAATTATGTCCAAAAGTTAAGGTAGATCTGATAAGTAATATGTTGACGACAAAGCCTCCTAGCTTAACCGCTTGCCTAATCCTATTCTAACCTTTGCAGGAATATAGGGACGTCTTCATCGTATTTTATAATCATCGGCATGATGTTAAACAGAAGTTAAACTACATGTATGGTGCATAGTGTTAACCCTGAATACAACAAACAACCGCGCTAAATTCTGGATCAAAATTAAGGAATATAATTATTGAAAAATGACTTTGGCTTAGCTACATATATACCAACCATCTCCAAGTTCATACTGTACATCATCAAAGTCCTCTCCGACATAGTTCAGAAGCAATCTTATTGGCTGAGCTAGCTGAAATACAAATAGTATTAATTGTGTACACTGAAATATAAATTATTACATCGTTTTTATTATCTGAAATCTTTGAGACTAAACTGCTTAGACATAACATATAAATGTATCTGCCCTCATTAGCCCACGATATTTTGTTATCTAAAAAACTTTTTTCTCCAAAACATTCATATAAGGAGTACCCAGGGACCATTAAGGCCCATGGGCCTATCAGAAAACACTACTGATTTGGATCCCTATGTATCATCATAATGAAATAGACATCTTTTAAAATAAGATTCAAGTTCCAGTCAAAAAAACTTATGATATATACCCCTCTTGTTTTCCAGTATCCCAGTGTAGGCATAATTTCTTGTAGGTCTTGTAACGACAATCGTTCACCGGAAATCAAAACATTTGGTTAAATGCGATGATAACTGACTAGCAGCTAAACATGTACGTGCGTCTGCACAGCTTAATATGGTTTTACTAGGTCAAGAATGATATGAAATGAGGCCAAGGCCGTACAGGACTGAGGATGCCCGAGGGCTATATAGGCCACCCGAGTATAGTGTAAATCACAAGTTTGTCATTGGTATAGATGATTTCTCATCAAATTAAAGAGGATAAACAAGGAAAAGTTATGAAATTGAGTTGAAATAAGTTACTTTCATGATGACGGCTGTCTGGGTTATCAAAAAAGAACAAATTCATTTTCAATTCTCAGTGTTCTAATAGCCCCTCTCCTTTTTTTCAGTGGCAAAATGCATTTGAATTTTAATATATATGTAGTTGGAATTTCAAGGACTTCTATTAAAAATGGACAATTCAAATTATCATTCTGAAAGATATTGTTATGTCATAAATCCCCTGAACCCATTCTTCACACAAGGTGGTTTGATTTATGTCAAGGTCAAATAACTTGATTCTTTCAAATTCGTGTCCAGTTTGTAAGTTTCCTAAACAAAAACATCAATCGTTCATACTTGATTTAAAGGTTGCCAAGGATCTATTGAGTGTAATGACCATTACTTACATGTAGAGCTCTAATATTCTTTGTATGAAAATCAGTGTCAACTTCCTTGAACTCTAACGAAACGAATGTCCTTTATTAAGAAATGCAATGTGATAGAAAGGGTCCATTTAATTACTATAATGTAATTACTTTGATGGTTCAAGTATAACCCTCTCCAGGGATTTTTTAAAGGTCTCCAGAAAACGTCTCATCAAAATATTGAAAAGATTTACAGTGTTGCAGTTAGTTTGAAAGGGGGAAATACTTGTGAACATTAAAATTTTAAAATTAAGAAAAATATAAACACATGTTTATAAAATCCTGCATTGCCAGCAATCCTTATACCAACATGAACCAACAAACGAAGCATGAAACATATTTGATTACATAATAAAGCGAGTATAATTATAAAAATTCTGTATTTATATCATTATCAGTATCTCAATTTTATTTCACACATACATGTACAATATACATGGAATAGCCACTAAACATTTGACTTTTCAAATTGATACTTACCTTATTCACTTCATTCATGTCGTATAGCTGACTTTCTGTTTATCAATTTTTAGCGGTTTTAACGGGGTCTATCCAGTAAAGCATGCTTCCTGCCTTTTATGGCAGTATGAATATTGATTCTCGTAAGAAATATGCCTGGTGTGGAGGCATAGCTATTCAATACCTTTTAACAGTTATTAAATTTCACACTAAAATTTTCTAAGCTCTTAAAAACCATGCAAGGATAACCTTGGTGTAATTCACGTCATTTCTATCATGCATCTAAATAAATCTATTAAGATTAAATTAGAAATTGTTTTTTAAACCACTTCAAATTTCATTCAATTTTAAGCTCTAACCTCAAAAACTAGATCTAATATGGTGAAAAAATTGAAAGATGTTCACAAGCTTGTTAGGGAAGACGTTCAAATCCTTGGATTAATCATATTAAATGTGGTTTACAAATTTGACAGCCCTGAACAATGTTGGGCAAAACAATCCAATAAATTTGCCACCTTTTCACTAATTGTTCAGGACTGCTTTTTGGTTTGAAGACAAAAAAAAAAGAGATCAAAGCATTCTGGATACTTAATGACAGAATCAAAAAGTCAAGAGAAATAAATAAATTAACTAATTTATTGATTATTTATTAAATTTCACGGACATCTGCACTAAACAACACTGGCCTGGATATAAAATTTGACTGGCCTATATCGAAACCTGAAAATAAAATCCTAAAACGTACCAAAGAGGAGAATATTGTGTCAAAATAATGAAGGAAAACAACCATGCGATAAAAAAAATGGCACTAAAATAAAGTATAAAATACTAGATTGCAAAATCTATGGAAAAAACAATAATTAAACTGAGTTAAAATTTGTTACAACAATGTCCTTATATATCTAACAGCCCATTATTAACTTATTTTTTATAAACCAAAAGTTCACAATTTTTGTAAAAGGAATCTAGACAATTTGGTGGCAAGGAAAAGTGTACCGGTAGTAAAAGACCAATTTAAAAAAGTTAACATTCAACAACCAAGTCTAAAAAATTTTCTATAAGTCAATAAGGTTCTATAAAAAGTAAATTCGGAAAGGGTTTATATATTAGAATCTACAACCTCATTTATCAAAATAGTACTCATTATTTCTAAAATACAAGCACTCAACAATGCATCATTGTTTCCAGTGAACAACTAATTGCTGAATACAATACTACATAGCATTACGCCATATCATCTGATTAATCAGTTAGTACTTTTTTTTAGAACATAAAATGAAAATTCTATGCATCCAAAGGTTAGTCGTTGTGAGTGAAAAATCACTTGAACCCTGCAACTTTGTTGTTGATGGGTCTGGCCATGAATTTATCAGACGCCATGTAGGCCTTGATTTTTGGGAGGTTCTCAAATCTCTCCACAAACTTGGCCAGGTTGGGGTAATCGTCTAGTATCCCAGGCTTCATCAGTTTGTGCTGGTCCAGTAACTCATACATTGGGAAGTCACAGATTGTTATCTAAAGACGGAAAGTTTGATCATGTAGTTTAGCCATAAAGAAACTATGGTAAATTGTAAAATAAGACTGGGATCAATGGAAATAATAACATTAAAGCTCTGTACCTCCTTCATCTAATATATCCTACAGGGGGGAGATAAATTGTAAGATACATTTATTTATGTGACTCTTGCTCAATTTTCCAGTATTTTCAACCCCTTTAGCTGACTCCCAAAACTATACTTACATTATCCCCAGCAAACCAAGGTTTGTCTCCAAGAAACGCGTCAAATTGTCTCAGCTTGTCCTTCACATTAGCAAAATAATCTTCCTTGATTTTTTCCTGTGTAAACACACAAATTACATATTAACAAAAATATAAATTAATGGATGGTTTATATTCTTACAAATGATAGCAGATTTTGACTTGAAATAATGTAAAGTATAAATTAGCAAAACTTGTGGGACATACCCTGAATCCCTCCCCCAAACTTCTTGAAATTAATAATAATTCATCTGACATTGTCTTTTGATCTCATGAAAGAAATCTCATAGATACCCACAACAGTTGAATATTAGAACAAGACCTACATAATCCTTATTGTAGCACAGTCGCACCACTCCATTCCTGAAATCCATGGCATTCTCTACCATCATGTCACAGTCCACTTTCTCCTTTGGAGTTTTGCCCACTGTTTGAAAACATGATACATGTATACTTTGATGAATGAATGCTCTATATTCCAAAGAGGACAAATTGCTCTTCTTGAAAAAAATCAATACACTTACATAATATTATTGACATATACATGTACAAGTATGCAATTTTCTGTTTCAAAATAATACCAATATAAATACATGAATTTTAGTAAACCATCAATACACATAAAGCATGCATATGTTACATAAATATAATGAGGTAAATTATGACTTCTCGAGAATTATTTTGCTCTAACAATTAAAATATGGAATCTAAGTACTGTAAAACACCAACATTTATTTGCGACCAGTTTACGATTTGTCAGATAAAATGGTTCGTGGTGACTAATTTTCATGAACAAGTTTAGATTGTCTGTTAGAAAAAAACTACCACAGAAATGTGGGGATTGAGAAGTATTTGTGATGGTGATGATATTGCGAACATCACAAAACTTTTTTTCATGCACAGTTAAAAGTTGGTTTACATTAGTTCAAATATTGAGCAACATTTCATTTCTTTCAATTTCTTAATCAAATTTAAATGATAAAACCTCTGTATACTCACAAAGACCATGTTTATCCCCGATGTACCTCAGAATGGAGTTACTTTGTGTAATTTTAATGTCACCATCAATGTAATAAGGAAGCTAAATTAAAATCAAAATAAATGTAAGCATAAATATTAAATTCATCAACTAATTTTTTTAACATACTTAAAACTGGCATTTTTTTTTCAACAGCTAACAAATTTGATAGAAAATAATCAGGTTTTTTCTGCAAAGGATAAATTTGAATTATCATATGATATTGTTTTACACTTTATGTTTTAAATGATGATGAGTAAAATTATAAAGATTTTTAATCTTGCACTACCTATTATCTTAATATTCTCATTTCTGTAACCAGATCTGATATACTTATTTCATAAAATCACATTTATCTATATCCAAGTTTTTCAGAAGTCTTACATTAGGAAAGGCTAGACCTAGAGTATTTTTGACAGACAGCCAAGCATCTCTGCTAAATTCTGGTGCTGTAATATAAACAAATATATTTACATTTTCCAGTGTCTTTGCCTGTGATAACAGTACATATCGATTTTGTACTTTATAACCCATAACTTCAAACGAAGCCCAATTAAGGCGCCAGCGGGATTTGCTTATTTATTTTTAAATATTTAATTGTACGATGGCTTAAAATTATATAAATATAAGTAATATGGAATCATTCTTTGAATATTATGAGGTGATAATTTTGGTCGGGGTGTGATCAATTCTATCATAAAGCCCTTCAGGCTTTATTGGATTTGATCACGCCCCCACCAAAATTATCACCTCATAATACTCAAAGAATGATTCCTTATTCCTTAAATACATATTAAAATGAGCCAAATTATTGTAAAATGGGACACTTAGATAAACAAAATGAAAAATGAAATGGTTAAAGTTTTCAATCTTTTTTCTTTAAAAAGTATGTCAGTTTTTTTCTTATTTCCCTATATATTCATATTTTTATCGGAGGGGACTATAGCTTTTCTCTGCGTCTGTCAGTCCATCCGTCTGTCCGTCCGTCTGTCTGTCCAACTTCAGTTTTCCACACTTTTTTTCTTTATGTGTTTGAGGAATAATATGAAATTTGCTGAACAGCTTCAAAATGTTCGAGAAATTTAATTTTTTATATTCCAATTTTTTAATGTTCAGGTTCGATATTCTGCCTAACAGTGCATTGTTTTCATAATATCTACAACCTGGTAGGGGATGTGTATTGCTTATGCAATACTCTCAGAATGCTTGTTCTTAAAAGGTTTTCTGTTATGTTTTTTTTTTTTAATTTATATTGATAAAGAATTAAGATTCAATTTTCACTTTTTGACAAACATTAAAATAGTTTTTTGACAACTCATTTGTAAAATAAGATATTTCAAGCACAACACAAAGATATTGTTTAAGAGCTCTCTTATATATCTTCTGCAATATGCAAGCCAAACGAAATCTTAATTTGGATTGTGAATAACAAATCTCAGGAACTCAGTGTTGGAAAAATGTTTCAATAAAATGCCAAAAGAGCTAGAGAAATTCGAAATTTATCAATTGAAGTCTTTCCAAAATTGTTAAAGGGTTACATTTTAACTATTCTTTGAAAAAGGTTTGTTCTCAATGAAATATATAGTGAAAAGAAAAAAAATTGACATGACCTGGCTCAGGTGAGCTTAAAATGGACTATTCTCAATAATAAGAAAACTATATATAATATACATGTACTGAAACATTTACTTTACTATATACTTGTACTTACCATCGCCTTGCTCATATTGTACATCATCGAACTCTTCTCCAACATAATTCAGCAGTAGTCTTATTGGTTGGGCTAGCTGAAATCAGTCAAAAGGACGAATTTATAGAGGGGCGAATAGATAACATACCGCCGACATAAAAGAGCATGTGAATCATGCAGTAAACATCTAACGAATTCTGCCTTTTTCGTGAAATTATCGAGCTAACTTTTTTTTTTATATTTTGATATAAAGAATAATCTTCAAAGGATAAGTATTACATAATTACATGTTGATGAATGTTACGTAATCAAACGGGAAATGTGCACCAGATAGCGGTCTCCAGCGGAAGCGCGCACCTGCTATGGAACACATTTGTAGTAAATACATCATTCACGGTTATGGAAAATGATATTCAACCTACCCCTCTAATTTTCCAGTACCCTAGAGCCGGCATGATGCTTGATATTCGAGCTAGGTAGACGCAGCAAAACTATCAGACTTGCACTTGTTACCGTTAGTTAGCAAGGCAGAAATCAGTACCACCGATCCCGACTGATAAAACTTAAAACGACTTTGTCTTCTCTCGAGGTATCGCGGTTTGATTTAAAAGGGGGTATTGAGGTTTAATAAGCTTTGTTGAAATTACGACGTAAACTTGCAGATAAGCACGATAAATATGTCGATAAGTGAGGAGTTTTGGCGGGGGTTGAGGCTATATATAAGTTCGGAAGAAAGAGTTTGGATAAAAAGTCAGGAAATCCCCACCACAACCCCCACCACCCACTTTTCCTGGATAATTTAGACTTTATGACATATAAAATCAATAATTTTTCTAAATTGGCCTTTTCTTCAGACTGTTCATAGAGGGGATTTTCTGCTTCGTCCTCTCCCATGCCTGTATGAATGACACATATAAAATAAAATTCCTCGCGTTTAATATTTCCACCTTGCCAAAGTAGTGATTTTCAAATCACCTTAGTTATACACTAATAGATACCAGTTACATGCAATTGCAAGAAATATTTTATTACAAAGATTACAACATAATCTATTGATGAATTACATGCTATTTGATTGACTAGCCACTGCATGATGTACCACTACATATATAGCATCAAATCCTAGCTTCTGCATGATATTTTTGATTCAAATTCGTTATTATTCATTACATTTATTATAATCTTTCCCCACATCACATAAGACAGACAGAGAGACAAACGGACAGATATTGGACAACATGTACATGTAAATAAAAAACCTCACTTGAACCTCAGTATAGATCAGCTGAGCCTAATTTCCCAACATTATTTAAAATTATTTTCAATCACAATCAATCGGCGTTTCCAAAGATTTTTTTTAATAAAGCATAGGAACAAATTTCATACAGAACAAAGATGTACATCAAAATACATCACCAATTTCCCCCGCAAAACAAGGACAGAAAAAAGGAAATGCACTGCTGTTTCAGAAAAAAATCACCGCTGTATTAATTGTACATACTATTTTTTCCACCTTTGAAAACAAATGAGCTTTTTTAAAATTATAGTTTTAAGGATATTAAGGTAGGCCGGTGTTAGAGAAAAAATCACATGAACATTGCCAGATTACTGTTGACGGGTCGCGCCATGAATTTATCGGACGCCATGTAGGCCTTGATTTTGGGGAGGTTCTCGAATCTCTCCACAAACTTGGTCAGGTTGGGGTAATCGTCTAGTATCCCAGGCTTCATCAGTCTGTGCTGGTCCAGTAACTCGTAAATTGGGAAGTCACAGATGGTGATCTGAAGGCAGAACATCGTATTTGTATAGTATTACGTAAATCTGGTAAGTAAAATATCGAAACTGTTAAAAAAGCTATATAGGAAAACGTCAGATATTTCGGACTAGTAAATAACATGATCTAAAGACCGGGATTTGCATCATATGGTAAATCATAACCTTTATAAGATATCTACAAATTAATTTTGAAGACCTGAATGAAATGGTAAAGCTTTCCATGCATCTAGTGCTCAGTTAAAATAAAAGCTCAAAATACTTTTGTATCGTTAAAAATTTTGAGGATTAACTGTAAACTATACCAGTGCCTAACCTTCAGTTTATCTAATTTATCTAGCTTATAAACTGAACAAGATTAATTTTGTAATCCTTGAAGTGCTATTGCTCGATTCTAGAATATCTTGGAAGCTAAAGACTAGACTTACACTATCGCCAGCGAACTGTCTCAGTTTGTCCTTGACATTGGCAAAGTAGTCGTCCTTGATTTTTTCCTGTGTTAGTTAACAAATTGATTACAATTACAGATATATGCATAAACATCCATGGAGTATTTTCCACTATTGAAGGGGAATGGGTTGTCGAAAAATTACACAATCTAATTTGAAAAATTAGACTTGTATAAATTATTCGCTCCTCTACAATAATATATATATATATATATATATATATATATATATATATATATATATATATATATATATATATATATATATGCATCTGCTAATTTAAGTGTACAGTCTATACGCATTTGAAGGAATTCATATTTCTTAAATACATGTAAGACATTGCTCTTTGAAATCAACAAGATTTGTCTGGCTTTTTAGCTAAAACTACGCAATCAGTGCATATTTCGCTTGAAACCACGTCATTTTTAACTTTTTTTGACGCAAGAAATAGACAGCTACGTCCAACCGAAAGTCCAAGGTCTTGTAAAAATGGTTCTATTATCCTAGGCCTCAACATATGAAAACATTTTCCTTATATAATTCTATGTTAAACTTTAAACCTCCTCCGAGGCCTTAGCATTTGTCCTGGTCACATGAATAAAAATCGACATTATCTGAGGATGCTTACATAGTAATCCCACAAATCGTAGCATTGTAGTTCTTCTCTATATGGGACACAATATTGGTCACAATTTTAAGAATGTAGAGTCTTCGCTATGTAATCAAGCTTTGATGTAAATATTGGCATTTCTGGTGCAGTGGTTATTGAGAAGGAGATATTTTTAAGGCGAACACCTTATTATCACTGTTTCGTAATAAATATATCCCTTTCAAAAATGGCTTAAATCACCCTTCGTTTTAACAATCTGAAATCCCCGTGCAATGCTTTGCATCAAGTTTGGTCAAATTTCGCCCAGTTTTTCTAGAAAAAAGTCGAAAATGAGAAAAGTTTACAACGAGATGGACGGACAGACAGACGACGATGGACAGCAGAAATCAGAAAAACGTTGGTTCAGGTGAGCTAAGAAAGGAATGGTAAATTTGATTTTGTATGTTGGAAAAATCTCATTCCCAAAACTTTTAAAATTTCCTCATTACACTATGATGAATGTGTATTGGATGAAAATACCATAGATACACACAGTGGTGGAGTATGAAAGACCTACATAATCCTTATTGTAGCACAGTCGGACCACTCCATTCCTGAAATCCATGGCATTCTCTACCATCATGTCACAGTCCACTTTCTCCTTTGGAGTTTTGCCCACTGTTTGAAAACGTGATACGTGTATATTTTGATAAATGAACACTTTATAGATAAATTTCAGAACCTAGAAAAAGTTTCCTATTTCTATCTTATTTTTGTAAAAAGTTTAAGGTTTTAAACTTACAAAGGGCATGCTTATCCCCGATGTACCTCAAGATGGAGTTACTTTGTGTGATCTTCGTATCACCATCAATGTAATATGGTAGCTGAAATCATGATACTTGAAGATACTTAAAAATGTTTTTTGCAGCATTTTAATGAATTTCAAGTTTTACAACAGTAGACTTATGTTCCCACAATAATTTGTGTATTTTTGATTTCCCGTAGTTTATCTACCAGTTCACTACCACTTTTGGTCTTTAATGCAGAACCATTTTTTGCAGAAAACAAACTCAGATAAAAACTTAGAAAATGTTTGAACTTCATAGCCCTTATTCAAAGGTTTTGTATTTTGTAAGCGACATGATTTATGATAAACCGCAATGGCAAATATTTACTATTTTCTTTCTGAATTAATTTAAAATAATGTTGATGAGAGTTGTGATGTATACTTAAATTGGTAAAATTCTGTTATCGAAAAAATCACCGAAAGAATTTGTTTCATAAATAAGAAATGTACAAAGTTCTAGATTTAGGAAGGATAGATACCTCAATGGGAAAAAGAACAATTTTTAAGAATAAAGTTTCAATTCCAAGAATTCACTGGTTCATTAGTTCACAAATACCAGTTGGGCATTTTGTTTGGAATGGTTTAGACATTTAACATTCAAAAATTTAATTACTATTAACAAACGAATTTTTGTATTAAAAATTCCAGATTCTAAGTATAATTATGAAACATAAAGCAAAACTATATTAACAAAGAGCAGAGCAGCATACATTTGAGGAAGTCTTACGTTAGGAAAGGCCAGACCGAGAGTGTTTTTGACAGACAGCCAAGCGTCTCTGCTAAAATCCGGCGCTGTGATGTTACAAGAAAAAAAAATTCAGTTTTCAAAGTTAAATTAATGAATCATACCGTCGGTTTAAAAATCACAGATGTCAAAAAATACCCCCCTAAAAAAAACCAAAAAAAAAAAATAAACAAACAAAACAAACAAACAAAACAAAACAAAACACAATGTACAATCCGTTTTTTATTGATCAACTTTATAAGATCAGATTTGTGATTTGCTGTGATTTTCCAGTATATGTGTTGACTGTACTAGGCAGCTAAATATAAATGTACTAACCAACTCCTTGTTGATATTGTACATCATCAAACTCTTCTCCGACATAATTCAGCAGCAATCTGATTGGCTGGCCAAGCTGAAAAACGAAAGGTACTAGAAATCGAACTAATCGTTTTTATTCTTGAGAGAAAATGCTCAAACAAAAAAGAATCCTTCATTATGTGTGCATTGTGATGTCATGTTGTAAATTTTGAATTTACCGGGTGGCAGTAAATACAAAATTTACAAGTTGTCATGTTTTACTGTCACCCGGTAAATTTAAAATTTACAACACGACAGTGCATTGTGCACTTTGAAAAAATACACAACAATTTTAGAGTTCCTTAAATTTGGGACCAGGGCTTTATGAACATTATTAACATGCATTCAGTTATTTTCAACTACTGCAGAAGTAAAAACGTACGTTTTCTTTTCTAAGATTGAATACATTTTCACTAATATGGCAATATATGCTTTACCCTAAAAAGAAAATGAAAAACAATTTCTAACTTTACATGTGTATTATTATCTCCATATAGAATCCTGTTCGTATGATAATACTGTACGCTTACTTGTTCCATGTTTTAATGTTTATATGGTTATAATGTTGATAAAAGATAAAAACCTGAACTCTTTGTAATCCCGTTTTTATAAACGTATGGAATTAAACGCCACTTTTAAATATACAGTGTAGGCCAGACATTGTTTGCTAATCAATAAGATTTGTTCCTGGAATAACCCATTTTTTTTTTTACCTAAATAAGGGGTTTTACTTCAAATAGTAGTTGCAGATATATTTTCACAAAATAAAAAGATGAATTAATGGACATTTTACGATACAGCGGTTCACGTCATGTAAAATAATTTTAAAACATTTTTAACTGCTGTTTATAATGTGTAAATTGGTGAGGATCTAATAACTTTCGAACGAATAATTATGTCTTTACAGAAAAATATACAACTTCTTCGTTAAAACCAAATTTTACAATAAACTTAATGTAGATCTTTCATCCTTTAATGAAAATTATATACTTTTCTCAGATCTATGTATATAGAACCATTTGTGTGCTTGCAATAACACGTGAAGAAAAATCCAAATTAATCAAACAATATAACGGTTAAAGATATATAGTTACCCCTCTAATGTTCCAGTAGCCAAGCGTCGACATTTTGCTTGATGAAAAAAGTGCAGCGAATCGAACTAGCATGTGCACGTACCAGCGAGTACCGCCGACCTCACCCTAAGAAAGTAGGGCTATTCTTAAACTATATATGGTATGAAGGTTAAAAATAGTGTTATGCATTTTTGAAACATGCACACGTGCAGATAAGGGCGAGGTGATTGTTTGTAGTTTACATGTTACCTCAACAGGCACTGTAGCCGCGCATAGCATTAGGAAAGGGGTGGGTGGGTGCGAGTAGGGCCTGCATCCTCATCTACTTTATTTTGCAATATTTACATTTTTCAGTGTCTTTGCCTGTGATAACACTACGTATCGATTTTGTACTATATAACCCATAACTACATATGACGCCAAATTGAGGCACCAGCGGGGTTTCCTTATTTGTATATAAATATTTAATCGTACGATGGCTTAAAAAAGGAATCATTCTTTGAATATAATGAGGTGATAATTTCGGTCGGGGCGTGATCAAATCTATCATAAAGCCTTTCGGGCTTTATTGGATTTGATCACGCCCCGACCGAAATTATCACTTCATAATACTCAAAGAATTATTCCTTATTCCTTAAACAGACACAGAGTGCATGCATGGTTACAATAATATTACGTCACGGTTGTTATTTTTGGAAGGGTTTGTTTGTTTTAAGGGGGTTAAATTGGGAGATAGAGTTTAGCAGATTCCAGGCAAATCAAGTGGGTCCTTTTATATTGTCGGATAAAACCTTGCTGTCTGTACGCCTCTTTACACTAAATACACTATAGAATTATTCTCTCAAAAATGACATAATATCACCCCGCCATGGTAACAGGGGACCAAACAATTGGAGCATTTTGAAGTTAACATTGAATTACATCCTCCCCATCTAAGGGACAACGCAACTCTAGATTTGTGAATGGTTTTTGTGCTTGCAGACGAGACATTTTTTGTCATTTGACGCGTAAAGCCAGTTTTGATTTGACGCGATCGCGTCACTTACTAGTATATTATTCTGTGTTTCCACGGCTTTCTGCTACAATACCGACATGCAATGCCCAGTCAAAAGGCAATGCCAATTCAATGTCAGTGATCACGAGGTCAAAACAGGCGAGGTGTTACATATGAGAAAGGACTTAAAAGTAAGTCATGATCTGTTTAACCTCATTGTAAACTTTGTAAAACTTTGTAAAGTAGCTTCTTATTTACCGTTGATGACGGATGAAGTAATAATACAGTTATATATTATAATTTGCAGTACACACTGTTACCTAAAATGCGCAACAACGTTAATTCCAACGAGACTCAGAGATTTTAACATGCATGATATTTACCCCCCCCCCCCCCCTCCCACACACACTAGTCCATGGTCAAGCCACACCCCTTCGTCTTTTTTAAAAGAAGGAAGGAAGACATGTACAGAGAAGTAAATATAGTTACAAAGTGAATTACACATTGCTTTTTTAACGTAACTAGGTGATATGAAGATTCATCAAGAATGCCCACACTAGTTTGAATCAAACTATAGCAAACAGTTTTCCTATTTTTAACCCCCCCCCCCCCCCCCAAAAAAAAAAATAAAACAAAAAACAAAAAACAAAAAAACAAAAACAAAAAACAAGAGGCCCATGGGCCACATTGCTCACCTGAGCAACAATAGACATTATAAAATCAGCTTTACGGAGTAATATACCAAAAAATAATATGGACAATGTAGTCTAACAGATCCTGTATATCAAAAATTTAATTTTTTCCAAGGATATTTTGTTTATCATTGGTCCCTTTTTGTCACAGTATAGTCATTTCACATTTTGAGCATTACAGTTCTCAAGAACATCTAAATCAAATGGGATATAAACCTGTACATCAAACTTGTGTCAGCCCAAGAATTGTCCAGAGGCCAAAGTCTAAACAATTTTAAAGAATCAAAAATATGTCAAAATGCTTGCATATAAGTTAAACCATATATTATAACATTTGAATTTTGGTGAATTTAAACTGTTTTCTTTTGTAAAATTGGACCCCCCCCCCCCCCAACCCATGTGGCTCCATCCTACTCCTGAAAAATATGATTTTGACAAATTTGAATCTACACTATCTAAGGTTGCTTTCACTAATGTTGCACCTTTTCTAGGAAAATGTTTTTTTTTTTAAGGTGGATCTCTACACCAAATAAGTGCAAGAGATTTTTGTTGCATGCATTTGTTACCAATACTAGGCACAGTATTCAACAATAATAGACCTTAAAAATACAATACACTATTTTCTAGAGAATTTTTAAAATATCAGTCTGGTTCCAGGTAACCCCTTATTTATCAAATTTTTAAACATTTCTGTTTTAAAATTCTTATGAAAGTGAAATGTTATTAAGTTTAGAAATGAAAAACAAAAAAATCATGAATGAAGTGTGTATGCTTTTTATTGGAATCCACATAAATCTGAAACTAAAATATAATAAAATTCTTTTAAGGCAAACTGCTGGACAAAATCCCACAAAAAACTGAAAATATAAACAATATCCGTTGGTGAATGGGATGAAGAAAAGAAATTGAATGAAATTGAAAAAGTAACGGAAATACTTAATTATTGCAAAAATCTTGGTATAAAAGATCCTGTTTAAGAGTTGTCTTTCTTTATTTTACATGGTCTCAAATATCTTGGGATCAATTTTTTAATTAATAAAAATCTCGAAGAAAAATAAAAAAAGGAACAAGTATATGCTAAATAGGTAGATATAAGATAAGTAGTGCTTATGATAATGTTTGAAGCTAAAAAATTATATTATTGATGAATGCATTATATATATTCAACTCTTCAGAACAAAATATTAGTAGTTTAAAATTATATTATAAATTGCCTTTTACTTTTTTATATACAATAGCAATTATAAACAACAACCATATGCATATTAATACATACATTAGATGTCCATAGTGATACACATGCATGTGTGGAAATGAAAAACATGCTCCTTTTCAGAATTCTGTCTTTCCCTCATTTGGCTTGCAAATTCGGGCTTCCACTGCTATTGCTACCTAGCTGTATCTATTTTAATCAAAATACATTAGTTTAATGTCAAAGTTTCAGTGAAAGTCTTTTACTGCAAATGTTTTTTTTAATTTGGGAAGTTAATTAGGATCAATTCAAGAGATCGTACTACGGTACTTTCGTTTTATATTCATCATACATATAAAGTTTAAATGAAAATTTGACATCTGCTTACCTATATCGATAATCCGCCACATATGTATGATCGTCTGTTGCAGATGACATGACAAAAATGTATTGCCAATAGCAGCAGAGCAGGAAAACGGTATATTATTTAGATTCCACGTTTTCCGTACAAAACAGCTGATAATCAATGTTAGTTAAAAGCTTTAAACAGAAAGAAAATTGGGGTGATACTAAAACAAGTCCCACGGAGAAAACAAGTCCCACGTAAGTCCCACGGCAAATGCGGCTATATATCGATATATCTATGATTGATTATGATTCAATGTATTAAAATAATATTAATTCACACAACAAAATATTTTTATAAGCTTTTATTACGGATTTATCGATGAAAAATCAAAGATGTTGGTAAAGGTAGATAACTCGTACGTAGAATTCATACGGCAGCAGAAGAAATCTTTAGCCCGCCGTTTAATTGATGGATAATTTTAATTTTCTCCAACAAAATAAAATCCAATAGCAGTAAAAAGTTGACTTTATATTCATTAATTAACACAAACTAAGTAAACGTTAGGTAAGTAGACAACTCCTACGCAGAATGCATTCGCCCGCCGAGAAAAGAGCACTCCTGCCGCTTACCTGATTGGTTATTTTAATGTTTTATATTTTCTAACTTAAAAATGATCATATTAATAAAAAAATGGATATGATTTTTTCATTACCTTAGTTTTTTTTTTAATCAACTGTACGAGGGTTGTTAGAAAACTTCGCGGACAGTGATTTACGGCAAAATTACTGTGAACTTTGTAGGATGGCGTATGTTTTATTTTAAATGACTACCATTTGAAAATAAGTATGAATTTAATTTTTTTTTCTCCAAAAGATACAGCGATTTTTACTTTGCGTGAATTAGATTTACGGAGCAACATTTCATATTTCCACGAAGTCAGGTGACATCAAACAACTGAAAGTCAAACATGTTAATTACTCTTTTTCAAAGTAAACACCTTTCAGTTCCACACACTTTTTAAGAAATTTAACCGATTTATAAAATGCACGTCCATACCATTATTTGTCAAGCTTTTGTATAATGCCTTTTGTGGCATATCGTAGATCATTTAGGTCCAACAATTTCTGTCTACGCAGTTTCGACTTTCGATGAGGTAAATAAGCGAAATCTATAAGTGCAAGATCCCGGCTGTAGGTGGGGGGGGGGGGGGGGGGGCTGCAAGGGCTAAACAACAGTTTTTCCATCTTTAAACCTCTGTAATTCAAGCTGTAAACGTTTTTCCTATAAAAAAAAATAGTAGCATTCATATAAGAACCCTTTGGTGACCATCGGAGATTTTTCTGCGTGCACACAAAATTAAATGACGGCCCGGTGCTCCAAGATGTCCATAAATATAACAGACGTCAAAGTTTTTTTTACTCATTTTTCAAGCGTTGTTCGTCCAAGTTCGGCGATAAAACGGTCAGAAATTAATTCTCCAACTTAAAACTTTCATAAAATTACCCTCATAAGTTATTGTGATGTCATATGAAATATCGTTTATTTTTATGCACTTCAACGGTACATTTTCTTAATAAGGAATAATGCGTACAAAATTTTAAAAAATAAAAAAAAAAAAACCCTGACATGCTCCGTGAAGCATACTCATCAAATAATTAAGATGTATATTTTTTATGGTGCATTTAAAACAAACAAATCGTTTCATATTTCTTAGAAAATAAAAGTTAAATCTGAAAAGTTTCGCTAGTATCATGTAAATAGTCCGCTTACAAGTCAACTTGTCTGCGAACTTTTCTAATAACCCTCGTATACATGAGTAAGAATTCAATAAGAATTACTGTGTTTTAAAAAAGTATACTGTCAAATATTATCATAACTTGTTCGTCTGGCGCGAAAGTTTGTGATCTTGATATCATTTAACTAAACCAATTAACGATTCAACAAATAACTATCAGATTATTATTAATATTAAAACGTAATAAAAACCATCCGTTCATCCAGAATATTTTTGAGGGGTATATGCAGGTTTGTTAAGGGAGGGGATCGAGGAAATTTAAGAAATTTGATTTGTTCCACGGCCGGGGGGCGGAACTCCAACCCCACCCCCCCCCCTCCCCCACCCCCGAATCCCATCTAGATTCAGCTCATGAAAAGTATGTGATCGAAAATCATCTACAAAGCCAAAGAAAAATTCGTACATCTTCTCCAAGTTTTTTCAGATGTAAACAGTTACTAACATTGTACAAAACTGATTGTGTGTATACGAAAATGTGCGTGCACTTTGCTTTAAACGTATATTCTTTCTCCATGAAAATTTACTAAAATTATGAATTTTGGAGAACAAATAATTATAAAATCTGGAATGCTTACACAATACGTTAGCCTGTTCTTTTTCATATCTAGATCTAAGACTTTCACAGCCTAGTTCACCAAACTATATGTAAATCTTGAAGTCCTGATTTTGTTTCTAAAAACAATTATTACATACGTCATTCATAAGACTGTAGCAAAATTTTACATTGCATGATATCAGTGTAACGAATGTAACTGGGTATATTTTGGTTTCAGTTTTCACTGGAGGAAAAAAAAGCACCCGGTTCAATGTTTAACGTTGTAAAATGATTCAACTAAGACAACTCAATGACATGGCAATCTTCTTGTCTGTTTCGTAAATAGTAATGAATTATACTTTCCTTTACAAAAACAATTTTGTTTTTCTGTATTTTATAAGCTTCTCGAAGATATTAACACACATGTTTAAATGTTTACGGTTATGAATGTACTGTAGAAATTATACTTAAGTTTGACTAGTTAAAACACTGATGGCTTATAATATTTTTTGATTGAGTGGTCAGTGTAAGTGTACATGAGATACATAAGGATTGAGTGTTATTCGTCTTCAATTTCATAAAGATTACATAACGATTACGTATAAGTTTTAATTGGGTGTCAGAAACTCTGATAAATCTGTTGCATGTAACGACCTTGCTCTATCAACGGGAATAATAAAAGTGGACTGCATAGTATTTTGAAACATAACTATTTTGTGTTTCGTAGATCTACTCGTTCATAACTGTTATTTTTCCTAGTCACCTAAAGCATTTGAGAGAGAGAGAGAGAGAGAGAGAGAGAGAGAGAGAGAGAGAGAGAGAGAGAGAGAGAGAGAGAGAGAGAGAGAGAGAGAGAGGGAGGGGAGAGAGAGAGAGGAGAGAGAGAGAGAAAGAGAGAGAGAGAGAGAGAGATGGGGTGGGGGTTGTGTACACGGTGTGCTTCACGGTCGTCTCCCAATATACAGGTAGGTAAAGGTCTATTGTTTCTTAAGCGACAAAAAACCGTTCAATTCACACAGAATATACAAGAAACTAACACGTGTATATATACACGTGTATTGCTATAGGTAGAGCCAACGACCACCAATCATCTTTGGACATGTAGCCCCCCCCCCCCCCCCCCTCCACTAGCCCCAAATATTATAGTAAAGTAGTAAAGGAAATAATGAGCAAGTTATTTTGTAATTAGTACATGATTTATAGAGATAAAAAAAATACATTAATCAACGTGTTCGTGTTCAGATTGTGACAATGGTACCGCTTCTTTTTTTTTCTTTTTTCTTTTATACAAAACTCTGCGTGTAACCGTTTGAGGGAAAGTGAAGTAAATGATTGTTTGTCGTATGAAAAACATATGCACATGTCAATAAATACATGTATATACATTAAAAAATCAATAATATTTGGTAATGCAGCTATGCATTAATCTTGCATTATTCTTGATTTTCTTTTTATCAGGGACGTATATACTTAGTATATACGTCCCTGTTTTTATCAAATGTAAAACATTTCTTGACCTTCGATTCATTCTGTTCAGTGTGATTCATTAAAATTGTCGGAATGACATTTTGCTTTTCGAACATTTAGAATGTGAATGTTGCAGTGGAACTCTTACCGACTCGCTACAAAAATATTAAAATAATTTTATGTCTATCAGTTTGAAAATGATTGATATATTGTCACATATTTTTTGTGCATGTCTATAGCTATTTATTTATTTTCCTACACATTCAATCCCGTTTGCTTGATAGTTTTCTCTATACATGTATTTTAATTGTATTGAAAAAATACATGTACTAGAACAGTTAAACGCAGGTTCAACTACATCTCTCTCGATGAGAGAGAGATGGATGGAGAAGACGTAGAAAGGGATGAAGTGAAAGAAGGAGGGAAGACAAAGAAAGAGAGAGAGAAATGCATGTTTATATATACATATACGCTTGTGTGATTCTAGCAGTTATTATGAATAATTCGATAAAATAAGAAGTCGAAAACATTTATTTCAGTAGAAAGTTACTTTTAACATATGTATAGATTTCCGAATAAAGTGGGGGAATATAATGGAAATCTCGAGAAAACAGCTTGATTCCTTGCTGAAAATTGACAAGCAAACAACTATATATTTATACATGTTTTCAAAGCCTTCTCTTTTATCATAAGGGTTTCGAAAAATATGACGATCTCTGCTGGTTTCTATTTTTGAAACACGATTTTTCATTCATTATGTAGAAAAAAAAACCCACTTTAAACAGAGCTGGTCTTTAGACCCAAAGATCGTGGAACAGTCTCGACAACGGTAAGCTGCCGTAGACTAGAATGTTCTTGCTGACAATAACAATTTAATAACAATACATGTATATGTTAGTATAACTCATGAACTTCCATCAAATATTATTTCAGTCAACATTTTTTTTTGGAGTAGATGCAAGATTTTTTCTTTGACCTTTAGGAAGATTTTCACCACTAACAGACTTTTCACGAGCTGGGATTCGGAGGATGGGGTGGAATCCCCCCCCCCCCCCCCTGGAAAAAAATCAAATTTTTTAAATTTTCATCGTAAAATGACCAAAAATATGCTTCGACCCCCTCCCCCGACAAACCTGAATACCCCCCCTACCCCCCCCCCCAAATACTCTGAATGAACGCATGGTTTACAACATGACAGTTCTTAGAGAGAACAGAACTGGGCCAAACTTAAAAGGAGTGATATACGGACTATATAAAACTCGTATCACCCAACTTCATGTAATATAATAAATTAATCACAGCAATAAGTAAACCTCTCTTCTGAACTTAATCATAAGGCAAAATGTTAACTTTACAGCCATCTGAAATAATTTACAAATAAAATGACATAACTATAAATGGCAGGCGTGCATTTTAAATCCACAGTCGTAAGAATTATTCTGTGTTGGAGTTTTCCCTTTATTTTTAAGTCATTCGCGCTTTTTTCCCCTTAAGAAATTAATAATTTTATCTATGCATTTTTAGTACAAAGAAATAAAAGACTAACATACAAAAAAAATAAAATAAAATAATTAGCATTTAGTTGTTTAGATTATGGATTCTTCGTAATTTTTTTTTTACTTTCATGATTTTTACTCATTTAGTGAGTGTTAATCAATAAATGTGGTATTTTTTTTTATCAATATTAATATGATCATTTTTTAAGTTAGAAAATAAAAGTAAAACATTAAGATCGCCCATCAGATAAGCGGCAGGTGTGCTCTTTTCTCAGCGGGCGAATGCATTCTGCGTAGGAGTTGTCTACTTACCCAACTTTTACTTAGTTATTTAATGAATATAAAGTCATTTTTTTTTAATTGCTATTAGATTTTATTTTGTTAAAGAAAATTTATTAAATTATCCATCAATAAACGGCGGGTATACAGATTTCTTCTGCTGCCGTATGAATTCTACGTACGAGTTATCTATCTTTACCAACATCTTTGATTTTTCGTCGATAAATCCGTAATAAAAACTTATAAAAATATTTTGTTGTGTGAATTTATATGATTTTATCACATTTAATCATGATAAATTATAATTATATCGATATATAGCCGCATTTGCCGTGGGACTTACGTGGGACTTACGTGGGACTTGTTTTCCCCGTGGGACTTGTTTTAGTATCAGCGAGAAAATTGACATATTTTCTAAGCGTTTTGGTGATTCATTCCTATCTCATCTCCTTAGTTAGAAGAGTTCAATTAATCGGTGTATAGCTATTTTGTACCACGACATAATGTACAGTTATCAATCCGGAACACAATGGCGTTTCGAACGGAAGTCAGACATGTTGTGACGATGTAGCCTTCCACCTTAAAGCTGCTTGGTCCGATTTTATATCGAATTTTATGCACGCTTTTAAACGATGGCTATACTTCGTGTATGTATAATAATAGACATTGCAGTAGTTTTACGCGTCAATTTCAATGAAGAAAAATACGTACAAAATTTGCTAACAAAACAAACGACATTAAAAGGTACCTCATTATTTCGTCTCATGTTAAATTTCACCCCTGACAACGAGACGGGTACAGTTGTATTACGAATTTGAAATGGCCTTAAATAAAGGTCGAAATGTTCACTAATATTTCTAAAGTCTGCTTTCTTTACAATTGATAAATAGCATGCGGGTTGAATAACCACAATCATTCGGGGGACGAAACCAAGCCGTTTCCTTTTCTAAACATTCCCGTGATGCATTTTGGTTTGTTTTTTCGTTTCCCCAAAGAAAAATTATTTTTATTTACTTTGAATATTTCTAACTTTGAAAGGAGACTGATTCTGCTGGTGTAAAAAGGAGAAAGCCCATAACTTTCTAAGATAAATGATTTGTATGAAAAAAAAAATTGATACTGTAATTACAAAAAAATCGGACCAAGCAGCCATAAGAAAAAGATTTTTCTCAATATATTCCTTTGTAAAGATTTAACCGGTCCCCATTGTGCCCCTACCCTACTACCAGGGATCATAATTTGACCAAACTTGAATCTTCCCTACCTGATGATACTTCACACAAGTTACAGCTTTTCTGGCCAGTCGTGTTCCAAGTAGAAGATTTAAAATTAAAATTTTTCTTTATATTCCCATGTAAAAGTTTGACCCCCATTGTGGCCCCACCTTACCCCCAGGGACCATGATTTGAAAAAACTTAAATCTACACTATCTGAGTATGCTTCCACACAAGTTTCAGCTTTTCTGGCCAAATGGTTTTTGAGAAGAAGATTTTTAAAGATTGACTCTATATACTTCTATGTTAAACTTTGACCCCCCATTGTGGCCCCACCTTACCCCCGGGGACCACCATGATTTGAACAAACTTGAATCTACACTATCTGAGGATGCTTCCACACAAGTTTCAGCTTTTCTGGCCAAAAGGTTTTTGAGAAGAAGATTTTTGAAAAATATCACCAATAAATCCTAATTATTTCCCCTTGAAATAGGGCGTGTCCCTTTATTTTAACAAACTTGAATCCCCTTTACCCAGTGATGCTTTGTGCCAAGTTTGGTTGAAATTGGCCAAGTGATTCGGGGGAAGAGGTCGAAAATGTAAAAAGTTTAGACGGACAGACAGACGGACGCCGGACAAAAAGTGATCAGAAAAGCTCACTTGAGCTTTTAGCTCAGGTGAGCTAAAAAGGTGTTTGGGGGTGTGTGTATGTTGGTTGGTGCGCGGTCCTATGAACAAGTACCTGTGGTATTATGTAACTTATTGCAATGATTAAAAGAATTAGATCATCTGTGATCGATACGCTATACATGTACATCATGCAGAATGAATTTTGGAAATATTGTTTGGTATGCGCGGTTTTTATTTTTAACAGCCTTCAACCCTCCGGCTGTCGACGATTTACTAGCCTTTTTCTCGCATATGTTCTTTAAGAACTGTAGTGTGAACTAAAAATAAACTCACGTTTTTCTAAATCTACCTCTTTCTTTGACGCAAACTCCTCTTACAACCCTAAAGTAAATTTTCTTGTTTTTCAGTGAATCTGTAGACAACGTTTTAAATATTAATCACGGGAATTTATTCAGGGGCGGTGATAGTTTTAACGTTTTGAAAATTTAAAACAGTCATTGGAAATTTACGGTCGATGTAAAACTAAAAATACGCTTTCAGATTTAGTCTGGGGGATTGCTATTATTCTGTTTTAGCTCACCTGAAGCTGAGATTTGTTGTCGTTATATATCATTAGTCGCCAATCCATAGCGGGATGGGGGGGGGGGGCATAATGATAAAAACAGATGCATGTAACTATACTTGAATATGCATATCTCTTATATATTCACAATCTATTTTTTTTTAATGTACACGTGTTATTAAGTGCAATGCAGGGTTGCATTCTAGATTATAGCAGCTATCTAGCTCCACGTAGCCGCTATGATCTTTACGGATACGCTAGCTTGGCAATAACAAGCATTATTTCATTCAGGCCCCACCGTCAAGTCAACAATCAGCCTCAAGTCTGAGTTTTGATCTCCAATTTATGCACATTTATGCACTAGCAGTTAAGATATTGAATGCAGCCCATCATCTGTCTATTTTACTTTACAAGTTTACTGTGTGGTCACGTGCACAGTGAACGGCACGTTTCCTGTACATCTTCCACCATAGACCTCGTCTTAGCTCGTGTATGTCTGGGCGCTGAAAGCTGAGGTGAGCTTTTCTGATCACTTTTTGACGCTGTCTGTAAACTCTTCAACTCAAGAACAGCTTGGTCAATTTTAACATCACTTGATATAAAGCATCCTTAAGGGGATTCAAGTTTGATAAAATGAAGAGCCACTCCTAACTTCAAAGGGTTAATAATTCCAAGTCATTGAACATTTGATGGCATTTAAAAACAAGAGGCCTAGGGGCCACATCGCTCACCTGAGCCTTAACTCTGATCAAATTAGCATTACAGTATCAAAATCAAAATATCTTTACAACTAAGTACAGTAGATCTTGCTAAAAAAATTGAAAATCTGCCAATTTTTATCCACATCTTTTTTTTTTGGTAAATACCAAGCCCCTTTTGTTGTTGTACCTCTAAGAAGATTTTTCTCTAATCCTATATATCCCCCCCCCCCATTTTGTGGCCCACTTTTCTTTAGGGAATCATGGTTTCATTAAACTTAAATCTGCATAACCTGAGCTTTCACACAAAGTACTGAGTTTTGGACTGAAAACTTTCCAAGAATACTTTTAAAGATTTTCTCTATATGTTCCTATGTAAAAATTCAACCCGCTATTGCGGCCCCGCCCTACCCCCAGCGAGTATGATTTTGCAAACTTGAATTTACACTACCCGAGGATGCCTCTACACAAGTTTAAGCTTTTCTGGCCAAATAGTTTTTAAAAAGAAGATTTTTAAAGATTTTCTCTATATATTCCTATGTAAAAATTCATCCCCCATTGGCCTCACCGTACCCCGAGACTATGATTTAAACAAACTTGAATCTATACGATCTGGGGATGCTTCCACTCAAATTTGGGCTTTCCTGGCCTAAAAGTTTTCAGAAGAAGATTTTTTAAGATTTTCTCTCTATATAAAAATTTATCCCCCATTGTGGCCCCGCCCTACCCCTAGGGACCATGATTTGAACAAACTTGAATCTACACTATCTAAGGATGCTTACGCGCCAAGCTTTTCTGGCAAAATAGTTTTTAAACAGAAGATTTCTAAACATTTTCTCTATATATTCCTATGTAAAAATTCATCCCCAATTGTGGCCTCACTGTACCCCGGGACTATGATTTAAACAAACTTGAATCTATACGATCTGGGGATGCTTCCACGCAAATTTGGGCTTTCCTGGCCTAATAGTTTTCAGAAGAAGATTTTTAAAGATTTTCTCTATATATAAAAATTTATCCCCCATTGTGGCCCCGCCCTACCCCCAGGGACCATAATTTGAACAAACTTGAATCTACACTATCTAAGGATGCTAACACGCCAATTTGAGCTTTCCTGGCCTAATAGTTTAAATTTTTTTTTTTTTAAAGATTTTCTCTATATATTTCTGTATAAAAATTCATACCCCAATTGTGGCCCCACCCTACCCTCGGGGACCATGATTTGAACAAACTTGAATCTACACTATCTGAGGATGCTTCCAGTCAAATTTGAGCTTTTCTGGCCTAATAGTTTTTGAGAAGAAGATTTTTAAAGATATTCTCTATATATTCCTATGTAAAAATCCCTTCCCCCATTGTGGCCCCACCCTACCCCCAGGGACTATGATTTGAACAAACTTGAATCTACACTACCTCAGGATGCTTTCATTCTAATTTGAGCTTATCTGGCCAAATAGTTTTTGAGAAGAAGATTTTAAAGATTTTCTATATATATTCCTATGTAAAACTTGACCCCCTTGTTGTGGCCCCACCCGACCCCCGGGGACCATGATTTGAACAAACTTGAATCTACACAACCTGTGGATGCTTCCATTTTAATTTGAGCTTTTCTGGCCAAATAATTTTTGAGAAGAAGATTTTTAAAGATTTCTCAATATATTCCTATGTAAAACTTGAACCCCCTATTGTGGCCCCACCCTACCCACAGGGACCATGATTTGAACAAACTTGAATCTACACTACCTGAGGATGCCTCCACACAAGTTAAATCTTTTTGGCCAAATAGTTTTTGAGAAGAAGATTTTTGAAAAATACCAACAATTTTCAATAATTCTCAATTTTCTCCCCTTTAAAGAGGGCGTGGCCCTTCATTTGAATAAAATTGAATCCCCTTCACCTAGTGATGCTTTGTGCAAGATTTGGTTGAAATCTGCCCAGTGGTTCTGGAGAAGAAGAAGAAAATGTGAAGTTTACAATGACAATGCCGCCAACGCCAACACCAACGCCAACGACAGACAACGGACTAAATTTTGATCAGAAAAGCTCACTTGAGCTTTCAGATCAGGTGAGCTAAAAATCTACTTGTGCAAAAACCATTTGGCCAGAAAAGCTGAAACTTATGTGTAAACATTCATAAGAAGTTTAGATTCAAGATTATTCAAACTATGATCCTCAGAGGTTGAGTAAGACCACAATGTATATATATATGAAAATGAATAAAGAAAAAATCTTTCTTTATAAAAAACAAAAAGAAAAACATGATGCACTTGTGCAATTAAATAAATGTATGTACACTTGTGTCAAATGAATTTTAGACTATTCTATAGAAGTTGAGATGCATAAAAAATTAGGTCCATTATCACATGATTTATTCTTTTCCGTACAATAATTCAATAAATAAGTCCTAGTCTGCGTATAAAAACATGTCTTCCAATTGTTTAACAATTAATCACTTGATCCCAGTCTATGTAATTTGAATACACCTCCATTTCTAGCCAGCGCTCATAGTTCTGTTTGAATTCCTCCGTCAGGTCAATGTCTTCCCCCAGCACGCTGTGTAGACAGGTGTCGACGGGTTTAAAGTCTGGGTCCGCACTGTGAGGATTGTAGCGACGCTGATTAAATCTTAATCTCAGCGAGATTCGTCGAGACTGAAAAATTTTTGACGGACGTCTCTTCCGAATCTCAGACCAGTGCCACACAAAGTGATTCGGGAAAATTTGCCCCAACTTCGGCCGGTTGTTATGTTAGAAATACGCTGAATTAAATCATCTGCTCGCTTCAACTTTTTACTTTGAACACCCCTTTAACTCCCTATCAACATAAAATGTTAGATTCCTACCGTTAAAAGATTTATATCCCACAAAATATGAACTTGTTTATTTTTCAATTCATTTCCACACTCATTCACATCTCCAATGCTGAAGAGTTCCAGTCAAGGTCACAAATAGCCTGTTTCAGAATATGTCGTACTCAAAGTTTTCAACCTTATCATTTTATGAATATTACATTATAGAATTAAAAGGTTTAGTTATAAATACCGGATATTTCCTTTTCATTTATTATAAATTCCATATTTTATTTTTTTTGGCAAATAACTTGACATCTAAATGCATTTATAAAGTTTCTGTTTGCCCTATTATAGTTTTCTATGTAAAACTACGAATACGACATATTTTGAAACAGTCTATTTATGACCTTGACTGGAACTCTTCAGCATTGGAGATGTGAATGAGTGTGGAAATGAATTGAAAAATAAACAAGTTCATATTTTGTGGGATATAAATCTTTTAACGGTAGGAATCTAACATTTTATGTTGATAGGGAGTTAAAGGGGTGTTCAAAGTAAAAAGTTGAAGCGAGCAGATGATTTAATTCAGCGTATTTCTAACATAACAACCGGCCGAAGTTGGGGCAAATTTTCCCGAATCACTTTGTGTGGCACTGGTCTGAGATTCGGAAGAGACGTCCGTCAAAAATTTTTCAGTCTCGACGAATCTCGCTGAGATTAATTAAATCTGTCCACGCAAGCTCGTAATGCACACTCTTCCGCCTGGAAATCCCATGGTCTGGCATCCATGTCTGAAAATATAATTCATAAGATGAACCAAGGTTGTAAGTATATAATAATTACTTCATTTATACCAGTTTCACGGCTGGTTTTAAGAAGTGATTCTGATAGAGACCTATTTACATTTACATTAACTTACCATACCATCCTTTGTATATGGGCGCCTGATATAACAACGTTTGACTACATGATTATTTTAAAACTTACACAACACATAATAACACTAATAACGGTCATCATTTAAGCTAAAATAAATTAGTAACATGATAAACAACAATGACAAAAAGTAATGGAAAGAAGAAATCCTGAGTACATACCATTTCCGTAGGCCCAGTCGTCATTGAGCCGGTGGCGCACCTTCTGGTAGATGGCGGACATTGTCTTCATGTTGCTCTTCCTCCACTGTCGCCCCAGGTACTTGGTCGGCATCTTGAGCAGCTTCAGCACATACAGCTGCATCATGGGCTGCTTCACCTTCAGGGCACGCTTCAATATCGGGGCTGATTTAAACACCACCAGCATCTGTACCGGAGAGGGAGACAGTGATATAATGGACAACACTTTCAATTTTTTCCAAGGATATTTTGTTTATCATTGGTCCCTTTTTGTCCCCTTTTGTCACAGTATAGTCATTTCACATTTTGAGCATTACAGTTCTCAAGAACATCTAAATCAAATGGGATATAAACCTGTACATCAAACTTGTGTCAGCCCAAGAATTGTCCAGAGGCCAAAGTCTAAACAATTTTAATGAATCAAAAATATGTCAAAATGCTTGCATATAAGTTAAACCATACATTATAACATTTGAATTTTGGTGAATTTAAAATGTTTTCTTTTGTAAAATTGGACCCCCCCCCCCCAACCCATGTGGCTCCATCCTACTCCTGAAAAATATGATTTTGACAAATTTGAATCTACACTATCTAAGGTTGCTTTCACTAATGTTGCACCTTTTCTAGGAAAATGTTTTTTTTTTAAAGCTGCTTGGTCCGATTTTATATCAAATTTTATGCACGCTTTTAAACGATGGCTATACTTCGAATATGTATAATAATAGACATTGCAGTAGTTTTACCCGTCAATTTCAATGAAGAAAAATACGTACAAAATTTGCTAACAAAACAAACGACATTAAAAGGTACCTCATTATTTCGTCTCATGTTAAATTTCACCCCTGACAACGAGACGGGTACAGTTGTATTACGAATTTGAAATGGCCTTAAATAAAGGTCGAAATGTTCACTAATATTTCTAACGTCTGCTTTCTTTACAATCGATAAATAGCATGCGGGTTGAATAACCACAATCATTCGGGGGACGAAACCAAGCCGTTTCCTTTTCTAAACATTCCCGTGATGCATTTTGGTTTGTTTTTTCGTTTCCCCAAAGAAAAATTATTTTTATTTACTTTGAATATTTCTAACTTTGAAAGGAGAATGATTCTGCTGGTGTAAATAGGAGAAAGCCCATAACTTTCTAAGATAAATGATTTGTATGAAAAAAAAATTGATACTGTAATTACAAAAAAATCGGACCAAGCAGCTTTAAGAAAAAGATTTTTCTCAATATATTCCTTTGTAAAGATTTAACCGGTCCCCATTGTGCCCCTACCCTACTACCAGGGATCATAATTTGACCAAACTTGAATCTTCCCTACCTGATGATACTTCACACAAGTTACAGCTTTTCTGGCCAGTCGTGTTCCAAGTAGAAGATTTAAAATTAAATTTTTTCTTTATATTCCCATGTAAAAGTTTGACCCCCATTGTGGCCCCACCTTACCCCCAGGGACCATGATTTGAAAAAACTTAAATCTACACTATCTGAGTATGCTTCCACACAAGTTTCAGCTTTTCTGGCCAAATGGTTTTTGAGAAGAAGATTTTTAAAGATTGACTCTATATACTTCTATGTTAAACTTTGACCCCCCATTGTGGCCCCACCTTACCCCCGGGGACCACCATGATTTGAACAAACTTGAATCTACACTATCTGAGGATGCTTCCACACAAGTTTCAGCTTTTCTGGCCAAAAGGTTTTTGAGAAGAAGATTATTTCCCCTTGAAATAAAGCGTGTCCCTTTATTTTAACAAACTTGAATCCCCTTTACCCAGTGATGCTTTGTGCCAAGTTTGGTTGAAATTGGCCAAGTGATTCGGGGGAAGAGGTCGAAAATGTAAAAAGTTTAGACGGACAGACAGACGGACGCCGGACAAAAAGTGATCAGAAAAGCTCACTTGAGCTTTTAGCTCAGGTGAGCTAAAAAGGTGTTTGGGGGTGTGTGTATGTTGGTTGGTGCGCGGTCCTATGAACAAGTACCTGTGGTATTATGTAACTTATTGCAATGATTAAAAGAATTAGATCATCTGTGATATAGCGTCTCGATACGCTATACATGTACATCATGCAGAATGAATTTTGGAAATATTGTTTGGTATGCGCGGTTTTTATTTTTAACAGCCTTCAACCCTCCGGCTGTCGACGATTTACAGGCCTTTTTCTCGCATATGTTCTTTAAGAACTGTAGTGTGAACTAAAAATAAACTCACGTTTTTCTAAATCTACCTCTTTCTTTGACGCAAACTCCTCTTACAACCCTAAAGTAAATTTTCTTGTTTTTCAGTGAATCTGTAGACAACGTTTTAAATATTAATCACGGGAATTTATTCAGGGGCGGTGATAGTTTTAACGTTTTGAAAATTTAAAACAGTCATTGGAAATTTACGGTCGATGTAAAACTAAAAATACGCTTTCAGATTTAGTCTGGGGGATTGCTATTATTCTGTTTTAGCTCACCTGAAGCTGAGATTTGTTGTCGTTATATATCATTAGTCGCCAATCCATAGCGGGATGGGGGGGGGGGGGCATAATGATAAAAACAGATGCATGTAACTATACTTGAATATGCATATCTCTTATATATTCACAATCTATTTTTTTTTAATGTACACGTGTTATTAAGTGCAATGCAGGGTTGCATTCTAGATTATAGCAGCTATCTAGCTCCACGTAGCCGCTATGATCTTTACGGATACGCTAGCTTGGCAATAACAAGCATTATTTCATTCAGGCCTCACCGTCAACAATCAGCCTCAAGTCTAAGTTTTGATCTCCAATTTATGCACATTTATGCACTAGCAGTTAAGATATTGAATGCAGCCCATCATCTGTCTATTTTACTTTACAAGTTTACTGTGTGGTCACGTGCACAGTGAACGGCACGTTTCCTGTACATCTTCCACCATAGACCTCGTCTTAGCTCGTGTATGTCTGGGCGCTGAAAGCTGAGGTGAGCTTTTCTGATCACTTTTTGACGCTGTCTGTAAACTCTTCATCTCAAGAACAGCTGGGTCAATTTTAACATCACTTGATATAAAGCATCCTTAAGGGGATTCAAGTTTGATAAAATGAAGAGCCACTCCTAACTTCAAAGGGTTAATAATTCCAAGTCATTGAACATTTGATGGCATTTAAAAACAAGAGGCCTAGGGGCCACATCGCTCACCTGAGCCTTACCTCTGATCAAATTAGCATTACAGTATCAAAATCAAAATATCTTTACAACTAAGTACAGTAGATCTTGCTAAAAAAATTGAAAATCTGCCAATTTTTATCCACATCTTTTTTTTTTGGTAAATACCAAGCCCCTTTTGTTGTTGTACCTCTAAGAAGATTTTTCTCTAATCCTATATATCCCCCCCCCCCATTTTGTGGCCCACTTTTCTTTAGGGAATCATGGTTTCATTAAACTTAAATCTGCATAACCTGAGCTTTCACACAAAGTACTGAGTTTTGGACTGAAAACTTTCCAAGAATACTTTTAAAGATTTTCTCTATATGTTCCTATGTAAAAATTCAACCCGCTATTGCGGCCCCGCCCTACCCCCAGCGAGTATGATTTTGCAAACTTGAATTTACACTACCCGAGGATGCCTCTACACAAGTTTAAGCTTTTCTGGCCAAATAGTTTTTAAAAAGAAGATTTTTAAAGATTTTCTCTATATATTCCTATGTAAAAATTCATCCCCCATTGGCCTCACCGTACCCCGGGACTATGATTTAAACAAACTTGAATCTATACGATCTGGGGATGCTTCCACTCAAATTTGGGCTTTCCTGGCCTAATAGTTTTCAGAAGATTTTTAAAGATTTTCTCTCTATATAAAAATTTATCCCCCATTGTGGCCCCGCCCTACCCCTAGGGACCATGATTTGAACAAACTTGAATCTACACTATCTAAGGATGCTTACGCGCCAAGCTTTTCTGGCAAAATAGTTTTTAAACAGAAGATTTCTAAACATTTTCTCTATATATTCCTATGTATAAATTCATCCCCAATTGTGGCCTCACTGTACCTCGGGACTATGATTTAAACAAACTTGAATCTATACGATCTGGGGATGCTTCCACGCAAATTTGGGCTTTCCTGGCCTAATAGTTTTCAGAAGAAGATTTTTAAAGATTTTCTCTAAATATAAAAATTATCCCCCATTGTGGCCCCGCCCTGACCCCAGGGACCATGATTTGAACAAACTTGAATCTACACTATCTAAGGATGCTTACACGCCAATTTGAGCTTTCCTGGCCTAATAGTTTAATAAATTTTTTTTTTTTTTAAGATTTTCTCTATATATTTCTGTATAAAAATTCATACCCCAATTGTGGCCCCACCCTACCCTCGGGGACCATGATTTGAACAAACTTGAATCTACACTATCTGAGGATGCTTCCAGTCAAATTTGAGCTTTTCTGGCCTAATAGTTTTTGAGAAGAAGATTTTTAAAGATATTCTCTATATATTCCTATGTAAAAATCCCTTCCCCCATTGTGGCCCCATCCTACCCCCAGGGACTATGATTTGAACAAACTTGAATCTACACTACCTCAGGATGCTTTCATTCTAATTTGAGCTTATCTGGCCAAATAGTTTTTGAGAAGAAGATTTTAAAGATTTTCTATATATATTCCTATGTAAAACTTGATCCCCCTGTTGTGGCCCCACCCGACCCCCGGGGACCATGATTTGAACAAACTTGAATCTACACAACCTGTGGATGCTTCCATTTTAATTTGAGCTTTTCTGGCCATATAATTTTTGAGAAGAAGATTTTTAAAAATTTCTCTATATATTCCTATGTAAAACTTGAACCCCCTATTGTGGCCCCACCCTACCCACTGGGACCATGATTTGAACAAACTTGAATCTACACTACCTGAGGATGCCTCCACACAAGTTAAATCTTTTCTGGCCAAATAGTTTTTGAGAAGAAGATTTTTGAAAAATACCAACAATTTTCAATAATTCTCAATTTTCTCCCCTTTAAAGAGGGCGTGGCCCTTCATTTGAATAAAATTGAATCCCCTTCACCTAGTGATGCTTTGTGCAAGATTTGGTTGAAATCTGCCCAGTGGTTCTGGAGAAGAAGAAGAAAATGTGAAGTTTACAATGACAATGCCGCCAACGCCAACACCAACGCCAGACAACGGACTAAATTTTGACCAGAAAAGCTCACTTGAGCTTTCAGATCAGGTGAGCTAAAAATCTACTTGTGCAAAAACCATTTGGCCAGAAAAGCTGAAACTTATGTGTAAACATTCATAAGAAGTTTAGATTCAAGATTATTCAAACTATGATCCTCAGAGGTTGAGTAAGACCACAATGTATATATATATGAAAATGAATAAAGAAAAAATCTTTCTTTATAAAAAACAAAAAGAAAAACATGATGCCCTTGTGCAATTAAATAAATGTATGTACACTTGTGTCAAATGAATTTTAGACTATTCTATAGAAGTTGAGATGCATAAAAAATTAGGTCCATTATCACATGATTTATTCTTTTCCGTACAATAATTCAATAAATAAGTCCTAGTCTGCGTATAAAAACATGTCTTCCAATTGTTTAACAATTAATCACTTGATCCCAGTCTATGTAATTTGAATACACCTCCATTTCTAGCCAGCGCTCATAGTTCTGTTTGAATTCCTCCGTCAGGTCAATGTCTTCCCCCAGCACGCTGTGTAGACAGGTGTCGACGGGTTTAAAGTCTGGGTCCGCACTGTGAGGATTGTAGCGACGCTGATTAAATCTGTCCACGCAAGCTCGTAATGCACACTCTTCCGCCTGGAAATCCCATGGTCTGGCATCCATGTCTGAAAATATAATTCATAAGATGAACCAAGGTTGTAAGTATATAATAATTACTTCATTTATACCAGTTTCACTGCTGGTTTTAAAAAGTGATTCTGATAGAGACCTATTTACATTTACATTAACTTACCATACCATCCTTTGTATATGGGCGCCTGATATAACAACGTTTGACTACATGATTATTTTAAAACTTACACAACACATAATAACACTAATAACGGTCATCATTTAAGCTAAAATAAATTAGTAACATGATAAACAACCATGACAAAAAGTAATGGAAAGAAGAAATCCTGAGTACATACCATTTCCGTAGGCCCAGTCGTCATTGAGCCGGTGGCGCACCTTCTGGTAGATGGCGGACATCGTCTTCATGTTGCTCTTCCTCCACTGTCGCCCCAGGTACTTGGTCTGCATCTTGAGCAGCTTCAGCACATACAGCTGCATCATGGCCTGCTTCACCTTCAGGGCACGCTTCAATATCGGGGCTGATTTAAACACCACCAGCATCTGTACCGGAGAGGGAGACAGTGATATAATGGACAACACTTGAATGAATTTCCTGATATTCTTGAAAATGTAATGCATGGTAGAGACATTTATTGTGACGTGTGCTCGATTAAGAAGTAGGACAATACAAAATGCAATTGGAAATATTATACGTCATATCAAATGTTATGTAAGAATCGCCAATTTCATTATGAATACAAACAAATATCAGATATTGTTACCATGGTTCTGGAGTGTTTCCACTTGGTGAGTTTGTTGAGTATTCTGAGGAGATTGATACAAGAGAAGAGATTCCTCCAGCAGTAAGGCTGGTTGTCACCGCTCTCCTGGAAAGATTCACACACCAGTAAAATCTAATCCTTTTCAAGATGCACAGATAATATGGCATCTTAACAGGTATCAAAACAATCAAAAGCTAGTTTACGTTGCAGTACAAATGTTACTGTTGGACATGCATGTGTATTACAAATTACTTCATTATGTGATTGATATTGCAAATTTTTACTTTATAACTATTAACTATTAAAGGGTACCTGCAGCCCAGCCGATGTGAAACATATGTCAAAGAGTTTATTTACCAAAATTCAATGCAAAAAACCGCATCGAAATCGATGCGAAAATAACGGAGTTACGCCGCTTCAAAGTGGCTATTTTTATCTGCTTTGGGAAATCTAATCAAGAGAAAACAGAATTAGGTGATAACGAGGCTTCAGCGGAAGTGACGTCACGAGGTCAACAGGAGGGAAATTCCCTTACAAAGCTATACAAATTAAATTCGAATTTTCAGCCAAAATGATTGACATAGGTCAGATGTTTTGACGTATCTAGTTATTTTAAGTATTGTAGATTTAGAAATTTATATCCGTAATTATTTTATTACAGTCAGATTTCTTTTTAAAGAATTTTAAAATTTGCTATTCTCGTCGCCTTTTTACCGATGAATACAATAACTTAAAACGCTTACATGGGCATATTTATTTTCATTATTCATTTTTTGATTACATAATATCCTTTCGCACACGAGTGATCTGAGACAATGACACAGGTATACAGGTAAACTAACGAAGCCACTGCTCCAGACCCACGTGTATCTGGGGTATGTATACACATGGTACACGAGTCTTGTGAACAAAGAGAGGGTTTCACACCTCTAGACTGGTAAATAGATTTGTGTATAATTAGCTACTCAATTGGGTTAAAAAAAAAAACAGAGAAATACATTAGACTCTGTAAAATCAATCATTCGTAAGCTAGGCCTAATACATGTGTATAGTCCGTCAATCAGTGATTAAAGAATCATGCATAAGACTATCAAATAGTTAAACTAATGTTCGAAGTAAATGCCTTTATTGTTACTTTTCCAATCACTTAAATAAAGACCAAATTTACAATTCAGCAATTTAAACATTTTTTATGTGATCAAGTAATTATTTCGGAAGTAATTACGTTGGTCTTTATAATTTCTTATTTAAGTGCAACTTTCTCAGTTCGAGCGCTATGGTCAGCAGTTTAGTTAACGCTTTAACTCCATATAGCTTTAAATTGTTAAACTGACAACGATTCATTATGAAATCTGAATAAACTTGAACAATTTGACAAAGGATGTAAATAAATGTAAAATGAAATTCCATTATCGTATTTTTACTGAAAGAATACGAGACAGACATGCAGCCATCTTGGACTTTCGCCTTGATCCGTTGATAATCCCGTGTTTGTTTGTTAAAGAATGCATACTATTTTGATTGTTATTGGTCCGATATCAATATTATTGAATAATCGGCCGACATCATTTGTAATTTTATGCCTTATACGAGGAATAGACCCCGCGTTACCTTTTACGAAATATGTATTATCAATATTATTAATCAGTTAATAATGTCACGGAAAAACCATTCTAAAGAATGACAATATTAACAAAATTTATTTCTTATAACAATATTGATTTAATTAATATTAATTGTCATTTTGTTACATATGGTGTGCATTTATATGGAAAATGTGTTACACATTTGACTAAATTCATGGAGCAAACAATTTTCCGAATTCTGCATTTTTGTTCGATAAAATACGGGTTTAAACTCAAACAACAGTATATTTAGTCATCCAGGGTTGATAAGGAAATAAAACAACAGAAAAAAATGTTCAGATATCGATAAAAGAATGCAAGAAAACGAACAGTTTTCCTACGATGTTCCTGTTTCTCATACAGTGGCGTTGACCCCGTGACGTCACAGCTCATCTCGCGCCAAATCGGCTTGATTCAAAACTCGTTCAGGTGTGAAATCGGGTTTTCCCCAAATATCTCGAAAACTACTTATGCGATCGCTGTAAAATTTTCAGGATGATGTTTTTACACATAGATCTCCATTATATCAAAAATTGACCGGGACTGCAGGTACCCTTTAAATATGAATTTTTAATAAACATTTTAATAAACTGTTCGTAGACTTACTTGTTTAATTTTCATACTATCTGATAAACCAGTCTCAATCATAAGTAAAGAAAATATGATGTTTATGTTTATCATTCTGATTTCTATATAACCCCTCTGTCATTAGATCAGAATAGGGAATATATGTACATGAATGATATCATAAAGCTGTATCTTTCCAAATACTCCGCATACTTACCAAAGTCTCTGCTGTTAGTTCTGGCTGCTCGCCAATTACAGAGCCTGGATAATCCAGGCATGGAATACTGAAATAAATACATGTAACACTTACAATAAAATAACAACAAAATTCATGCATTAAAATAAATATCACAGCAAACAGTTTTAATAATATAACAGTAGAACATATTAGTACACAAATTTTACACTACTTTAAAATACACATCAATCATATACATGTAGCTTTATTGTAGTTTCCTTGATGTTTCTTTTATAACTTTGGTAGATAGTTTTATCAGGAAATAAAACATTCACATAAATCAATTTTCCTTTTAGATAATCTTTACATTTAGCAAACCTCTTTGGATCTAACCTGTTTTTGGCTGTGACATAGGACAGTATGTTCTGGTTGAAGAACTTGAGCACCAGGGGTATACAGTTGGCAAACACTAGGTGTTGGCTCATAAACTCAAACTGTCAAAATACAAAAAACAATCTTTATTTGTTTAGGGAAATTGTTGTAAAATATGTATTAACTCCTAATAAATGGAGGGACGCTGTGTCATACGATATGTAAAAGGCTTAATTTTTTTGGAAGTTGAAATAGAAAATTTTATTGCACTTGTCAATGAATAAATTACACACATAATTCTATGTCAAAAGATGCATTTTTTTTTATATTTTAGACGTTTGTTAGCAGCAGGTGCCCTTCAGTACTTCCCCTTGTGATCCTCACCTGGTACACATGATTTAGTTTGAAGTGTTTGAGCAGCAACAAAAGCAGGCCTGAGATGGCCTTGACAATGATTTCTTTGTGCCGGTTGACATCAATGCCTAGTTTCATTGACTGCAGAACTGTTAATCTGAAATGTTACAATAATCTTAAGATCTATAACATAAAATACATAATCAAATTAACACTTGATAAGAGTTTTACAAATGTATTCAGACACAATACCTTTGATATACATTTAAATCATTATACAACATGTAATTGTGTGACAACGGCCTTAATTTTTGTGAATTTACAGTGTGTATTAATCCTTTCTTTTTTTGCTAGCAAGAAACTAACTTGAATATATTATCATTTAAATAATCATTAAACAAAACCCTTAATAATAAATACTTTTAACAAGAGGCAAATTCAGAGTGATGTGGCAATACACTTTGTATGTTAATTTACAGTGGAGACTTACGGCATGACTTCCGGGAGGACATCAGACAGGATGTTGATGGAGTCTGTCTTGGTTTTAGATGTGGGGGCAGCCGCCAGTAGAATTTTGAGGAGGGCGATCATGTACTGGGGGAGATTAGGGAGAATGGCCTGGAACAAGATCTCCACAGGAGAGTTGGCAACGTCTGTCTCTGGCTGTCAACCAATCAAACACAAGTATTACAGAATAAACCAATCAAATACATGGATTACAAAAGCAACCAATCAAACACAACTCAGAACTGAGACAACCAATCAATCACAATTATCATAGAAACAACTAATCAAACACAAGTATACATGTACATGTAATTTATACTGTGACAGACAAAGTCTTTGTTGGATATAACTTTGTTTCTAAAATTTAGCAAGCATTACCTTTGAAAAGGGATTTTTGGCAATTTCTTCCTCTCTTTTGATCTGGATTTCTGTCAGAGATATGTAAAGGTGCTGAAATCAAAAAATGAAGGGTTAATTTCAGGGAAATGAATAACACTCATAGAGGAAAGCTTGGTTCATCATAATCTATAGTAAACTTAAAGGAGTTTGTGCACTTCCTAACAAATTAATGAGATGCTTAATGTTATCAACTTTAAGATCAATGTTTAAGAAAATCTGACAACAATACTACCATTAATTCAGTTAACCCGTTAATAGAAGTACCATTTCATGACAAGATTTAAATTCAACTTTACCAAATGGTTTTTACCTCTTTTAAGACTTTGACCCCTTCATGTATAGGATGAGGTAATCCAGCTAAAGAAGCAAGGTCATTCTTGACTTGAAAGCCAACAAACTTCATTCTCGTGGTATCAAGAAATTGTTCTAAATCTTTTTGCCTGTGAAAAAAAATTTAATTTTTGTGCATTTAAATACTATATTTATTACAGCCTATATTTTTGATACTACAGTGGAATTACAAGAATTCTTGGTGACTCAATTTTCATTGATTTTTGTAAATCACCCACAAAATTAACATCCTTGACTAATTATCAGTTTTTATTCAATACACATATAAACGCATGATATTGCATCCCGAAGAATCCTTGAAGATATGATAATCCACAAACACTCGCCCCAAGGAACCTAAATGATTCTACAATATTCAAATACTAGTAATGAAAAAAGTTTGACTGATAAACCGCCTCTGTACCTGACTTTGGGCTTCCAGGGTAGAGTTTTCTGGTGTACGACTGTGGGGGTGGCAGGGCGAGGTGGGGTGGGAGGTGTGTCCTCGTCACTGCTCTGTCTGGCATTCCCGTCCACGTCGTTGAAGATGTTGTCCTCCCCGTTGCTGTTCTCGAACGGGTCGTTGTCCAGGCTACTCTGTTTAACCAAAGTCTTTTGTAAGGCGACGCGGAGGCCGATAGAGAGATAAGTAGATAGGCAGGCACAAAGAGAGTTAGAAAGCAAGCATACGTTAGCAAGGATGCAAAGTATATTAGTACATCTGTCACATATATCATAACAATCAGTCCCATCACCTCTAAAGCATTACAGGTGTAGGCAGTGCTTGGATACCATCTCAGGATCTTATACCTATAGACAGCAGTTTTTGTTCTTTTCTATCTTCATTTGACATAAAATATGACAAAGAATATCATTCTGCAGCCCCTTATTTTAAGTCTTGTATTTTTTCCCTGGATTTCCATATTGATATGGCGTTGTCAAATATGATTTTAAAGTCTTTTGAAAGATAAACACATTTTGTTTTTAGTTTCCAAGCACTATCCACTATTATATCATATACTGATATTTGGTTTTTCAGATTAATAATGATATTGCTAAAACTATGATTTTTGGCAAGCATTATAAAAATTAGAAAGAAATTAATCTAAGCAATTAGAATAATTATAAATAATAAAATTTTAATTCATAATAAAATATAATAATGACTCTGATGGCAGTCATAGATATATATCAATGAAATTACAAATAACAGAAAACAATGTCTTAATACTGGACTCTACACCCATCTATCATGCATATGATATTACAATACAGTCCCATGCAAAACTAGTTCCATTATCTATATTTTATTAACTTCTTGGGTATCAGCACCCTAAAACATATCATTTTAAATCCATTCCTGGTTTAATTTATAGTTTATAGATAATTCAAAGTAATGCTTCAGTACAGAGAATTGTTCAATAAGTAGTGTTTACTTATATGTCATTGAGGACTAATGCTTCTTATCAATATCTGTTGCACAGAAAAATACTATTAGAGAATAATATTTTTTTTATTTGGTTTGAAAAACAAATCTTTAAAAGTTAGGAGGGAAATATGAACCAGTATGTTAAATTCTAAGTTTTAAATATGCATATTTTTTTGTATTGTTAACTATGTGTAACTTTTGAAAAACAAAAATTTAAATACATTCATTTGGCATAAAAATAAGTTTATAGTCTTCTGTAAAGAAATTACCAAAATATGAAATTGTGAATGGAAAGCAATGAAATAATATAGCTGTTATCACCAGCAACCATTCCCACCAACTACATATGGTACTAATGGTTGTTTTTGGCCATGCTATTATTTTTAGACTTTTTACCATTGCACAGGGCATCCCCAGTACAAGTAATAGCTAGAGGACTAGCTGAAGTCAAGGCTCTGCAAGATTTTTATTTAAATTTTACTTCATTTTTTTATTTCATGCATTTTTTTCATAAAAAATTACCTTCAGGTCAAAAAAGCTGAAGGGATCCATCTTTAATTGAATCATTGAAAAATTAATTATTCTTTTTTTTTAAGCCAAATAACAAAATAACCAAGAATCAAAAAAGATTTAAATCTTAAGAAGAGTTAAGAATATAGGTATTACCAGTATATCCATTATGAATCTCTTGCTATCAGTTTTTTAAAATTCCAATTATAATTTTGAGAGTTCAATTACATATACATGTATATATACATGTATATATTAACTGTGTACCAAAGATATTTTTCTGTTATCTATTTCCAGTAATTGGTCAGAACTAGACTGTGAATGTGTACGTGAAGTGTAAATATTTGTGCCAATTTTAAGTGTCAGAGAAGCTAAATATGAAAATCAGTTATTGCTTATTATATTCTATTTTTATAATTAGTTATAGTTTATCAAGTAGAGAATTTGTCCCTTGTTTTTAAGCATGTTCTGTTTCTTTGTCCAGATGATTTTACCGGTAATAAACTTATACCCATAAATTTTCACTCAAGCAAGATACAGAAAATGACAGAATCATTTGAAAATTCTTAAGTTCATACTAGTTTGCATTTAAAAGTCCCAGAGTTAACATATTTGAAATCTAGGAGCAAACACTTTACAACAGTTTACAGTTTTACACCTATTGTGAAGTTCACAAAATTCACCATAATACAAAAGAATACATGTGTTAACATTATACAACAAACACATGCAATATGGTAAAAAGAAGGACTGCATTTCATTTTAACACAATTTATGACACAACATAATATGGTACAAGGGTATTTTCTAGCATGACACATTTCATGCAAACCATGGTTACTCATCAATAGCTATAGAGTTTAAAATTAACCTTCTTTTGAGAAAGAAACAGAATGATGGAATGTAAAAAAGCTAAAACATCAACAGATTAGACAGAGTGTAAAATTCAATATATTATTGTTACCACAGGGTTATATACATGTACTTGTAAGTATACAGGTCTACCTTATCTATCAACTAGTGCAGATGAAGTAAGAGATCAGTGAAAAACAAACATCTACTCCTGTCAATTTTTGTAGATTTTTTTTTTTTTTTGTATTTAGAGAGTAATTTTCAATACATATCAATAATGTAGTGATTTTCATGAATTTTTAAAGATTTTAATTGCCTTTCTTTTTTTTTTTTTTTTTTTTACCTGTTAACATTTTACAAAAATTGAAAATCAGGTGTAGACATATTTTGAAAAATGGTTATTAATAAAAAGTACTGATGCGTAAAATATTGTCGAGAAGTGAAATACATGTGATTGAAACACAGTTCTAATATAGAAAAGTACTACTTTGAAAAATTGGCTAAAAAAAGGAGCGAAGAGAAAATGACATTAAACAAGAGAACTAACCCGCTTTCCTCCCCTGAATGCTCGGCGTGGCATCTGTTGTTCAATCAGATCAGCTGCCGATGTGGGCGGGGACGAAGCTCGCATATTTTTACAAACTTCGTATGTGTCCTCAGGGAGAGGAGGCAGGCCATACTTCTCTCGAACTTCATTCTTCTTTTTCTGTAATTCTCTTAGTCCCCCTACAGAAACCTAGAAATGGGGGCACAAACTTAAATTTAACAGGTAGATGAAATATGGTGGAACATTACATACATATACTTACATCTACATGGAAAGGATATGGCAAAACATTACTACCACATAATTTCAACTCCTTTCAAAATTGTTTATATCAGTAAATATTACATTACACCTATTTACTGGTTATGAGAACATTAGCAAGTTAATTGTCCCCCGAGACAGCAACTATTTCACAAGCCAAAGCCGAGATAAATAGTTGCTGTTGAGGGGCACAATAAACTTGCTATCATCTGAATACAGTAAAACACGGTTATAGTGAACATGCGTATAATGAATTGACGCTGATGTGTTCTGAGATTAAAAACGAGGGAAATCGAATGCTTATTTGTTTCAAAACTATTCACCATGGGCAGTTAGCACAGCAATTATTTCACAGTTAGATAGAAGATTAATTCGATTGAGTTTACATAGAAAATATACATAGAAGTATAATAAATTATCTTATTGCATCCATGTTTTTTAACACTCTTGAATTATGATAATGAGATTTTAATAAATTTTTTATAAATTTTGAGAGGTTTCCTTTATATATGAGTCCATCCTAAAATTTGAGACACCAGATAATTAAAGATTAAAGGTACAGCTATGTTAAGACACATCTTCAGACAGCAGCTGGATATTACATAGAACATGCTGTGTATAAGGTAGCAAGGTACCAGCAAAAAATAGTGTTGTGTTCAGAGGGATTTCAAACTAATGAAAATGTGATCCTCAAATGCATTCTAAACCAATACATATATGTCACAAGGAACATAAAATATGTACATGTTTCTCACAGTTAATTTTTTCTTAAAATATCTTGCTTCTTGCAATAGATATATAAAATACATGTACTGAAACTTCATACCAGCACAACTTTCCACAGCAGAAGCAGGACTTTCTTCATGGGGAAATGTGGAGCACTTCCACTGCAGAACTTGGTGATCATGCTGAACAATATCACAGGGAGTATCTCATCTCCTACTAATGGGGTCACTGAAAAATTAATCATAGGTCGTCGTCATCATCATCATCATCATCATCATCATCATCATCATCATCTACTATCATCACCATCATCACCCATTGAACATGAATACAAAGAGAAAGTGTCATTCAATTTTCAAAAGGCAAAACATTTACTTCAATAACATACCAACTAATGCATTAAGGAGAGGAACTTGTAAGTTGTTAGAACTTGTTTCTGATCCTTTTGTTTAGTCAATAAAATATGTTCAAAACAAAACAATGCATTAAGTAACTCTTTTTCAATCACACAAAAAGTGTGCAAGAATACAAATACATGAACCTTAAAAAAAAGTTATCCTGGACTGACCTAGATCCTCCATGAACATGGACCTGTTGTGTCTCTGCTCGTCTGACTCTGTGTCTAGAGGACTCCGCATCACTTCAACCATAATGTACAGCACACTCAGAATTAATCTGTAAAGGTCCACATAGCTTCTATATTTATAATTCATAAACTATTTGTCAAAGAATTAGTTTTCAAAATGTACAGTTGATATCTCGATATCTCGAACATTGATATCTCGAATACAATGGATATGTCGAAGTAAATTGTAAGTCCAAACCCCTTATATTTTAAGTATTTTACCAATGATATCTTGAATACCCAGGGATATCTCCAGGCTTTTTAACAGTTCCATCTAGTTCGAGATAATATATAATATACATTGTATCTATATGTCATTTTGTTTTGCTTAACACTGCTTTAATTTTGAAAAGAAAAATTTTTTGTGTGTGTATGCTGCATACGCATCATTATTTGTAATTAAATTAATAGGTCAAGATCTGCTGCTTGTTGTTACCGTCTTCATTTTGCCTGCGTACCTTAAATCACTACTGTCTATCACAGAGACGGCCATTTTCCTAATGGCTATAGAAGCTGCCGCTGTATTTCTACAAAAAAAGTGAATACCATACATGAATAAAAATCTACAGTTGTGAAGAAACCAGATTTCATTAGAGTGTTCATTGTAAGACAAACTTTGAAAATCATTTTAAAAGTTCTGATGAAGGCTGGATGTTTCTTATAACAAAGGTATAAGCCTTGTCTCACAGCTAGTACACATAACTATTTCAAAATCCTTGCATGAAACAAAGAACTGAATCCCTTTTAGTTTCCTCTTTAGGAGAAAAAGCCAAGACTTTAACAAGATAATATTTCAACACATGATGCAAAAATTTCAAAGGGAGTTTACTCTGTCTCCATGGATAGAAGCTCCACGAATGATGTGAAGAGTCCTTGCTCGTACAACAGGTGGACATTTCTGTGTGTCCAGTCGCGGTGTTCCTCCTCCGAAATACACTCCCCGTACACACCTAACGCATAACATAATCACAAAACTCATTCTAGTTTAGATATAACCATCAAACACCTGCATGACTTCTTACTCATTGAAAAGAACTTTTTTATTTACAATTTTCTTCAACCAGCTATTAGTCGGAATGAAATTCTTAAAGGTCTTAAATCTACATGTACAAGTAAATTTTTGTGATAAGTAAGAACTTTCATCAAATTTTAAGAAAAGATATGAATTACCTATATTTTAAAGTTTTTTTTGTAGAATATTACCAAGATTACTTTTCCAATTATGATTTTTTGATCTAATTATTGGAACAGTGGAAAAAAATGACTCCTTTTATTGACAGCCCTGTGATAAAATAAGACTTTAGTAATACTTACCTTGAACAAGATATAACAGAGACCACATGGCATTTAGGCGTCGCTCTTTGTCCACAACCTCCAGTTCATTCTGTAGAAAGACGATGTGTTTCCTTTGCACAGATTCCGAGGACTTTGTCCATTTGTTTTCACCTTCAAAGTTTTTAATTTCTCATTTAATTTTTGCTGTGGCAAAAACCAGAAGATAATGGAAATCAAATTCTTCATTAGATTTCTATAATTCTAATACATTTGAAATTTTTAAAATCAAAACTATCTGAAAATTTATTTCAAATTTTGTTACATGTTTTATACTGCCTTTAAATATTGTTTGTTTGCCTTTTCCTGATTCACAGAAGAAAAAGAGTCAAATCAAAATATTTTTAAAAAAATATGAGCATAATTTTTCTTTTAAAAAAAGTTGTTCCAGTTGTTTGGATTTCTATAATTGTTCAGATATTGTACAGCAATGAAAAGAAAATTAATTTTCCAATCTGCATATCAGCACCAAGTTGGAAAGGGGCAAACAGGCTAGTTTTTAAAACAGTACATGGTTTTATCAAATCAATCTTAATCACAGTTACATTATTTTTTTTCTCAATTTATTTTGGTTCAGAAAAAAAGAGAAAAAACCATTTTATCTGATTTAGACTCACAATCTTTGTTCACAAAGCCATCTTCGAATTTCTTTTTTGACAGCTCAAACTCGGAGTCCTCAGTGTAACTGAATAGTTCTGGAAATAAAATGATTTTGCACTACACATTTGGAACAACGGTGCATGACTCAGACTAACATTCAAGATGTTCAAGCTAGATCTCATCCTGTTAACCAGCTTTAAACTGTTTAACATATGACACTTGCAATAAGGCCTCTTATTAAACTGTTAGAAGTCTTTCACAAGATGATCATATTGACTGACCATTTATTTAGAGTGTACACTTGGTTGCAACATAGTTTATACTTCATTGACTGGCTGCTTAAGCATTATTGCAACTTCAAAGATTTTTAGTAAAAATTATAAGAGAACCCCCCCCCCCCCCCAGATGGGTGTAGATCCAAAACCTAGCAGTCTCAATTGTCAACAAACGTTATACCGTAATATGATATAAAAGAGAATTATTATCAAAAAATGTTACCTGCTAATTCCGCATTATATGTGTCAGCATCCTCATATAAAAACTCAATATCTGGACATTCAGTCATGCTCTGAAACAAATGAAAATTATCACTGAAAGGAGAATGGTTTTTACAAAAATAATCATATATCATGGGTCGACTCCCATAATTTATTCTATCCACTGGCGTCGGAAGCAAATTGAAAGTGGGGGGGCTAGACTAATCCTCTGAAATATTGAGAAAAAAGTAATTCCCAAAATCATGGAAATCCTAATCCGTGGAGGGGGGGGGGGGGGTATACCTATACTTCCCGTAAATAAAAAATTACTTACCCAACAATTTTCTTTTTCCAAAATCATGAAATTCCTAATCCGTAGGGGGGGGGGGGGGGGGGGTAGTATGCTTCTGAATCTTTCAAGGTAAATTTAGAAACAATAATCTTTTCTGCGAGAAAAAGTGGGGGGGGGGGCTGAACCCTCTATTATGCTATGTTTCTAATGGTTAGGTATAAATTTGCAAAAAAAGTGGGGGGGCTAAGCCCCCCCGGTTCCGACGCCTATGCTATCTGTACCTTACTGAGTTGTGTGAATTTTCACATTTTCTATGGTAATTGAGATGAATTTTGCGCATACAAAATTATCTATCCGATAATTATAAATATGGTGCATATCATCGATATCCATGCTCCAAGATCTTATTACTGTCAAATACACAGAAATGATAAAGCTATTCTCTTTTGAGAAGTGGACAGCCACTGGATGTAGGCTATGCCTGTCCACTTCTCAAAAGAGAATAATGATAAAGCATGTCAGCGACATTAATGGCGTGTTTGTAATCTAGTATGCTGTTGATCTTAACAGTGCAAAATGATAAATGTTACCTCTGATAAGGAATCATCTCTCTGTCTTCTTAAAATATCGCGTAATTTTGGCAGGCCTTCTTTCTTACTTCCAGCCTCCATCTTGAATTTATTTACTGAAGAGTTCCGTTCATGTGAGACAACTCTGTTTGAATTCATCAAAGTACTGAAAACGCTAACAGTCTTAATTTGGAGATTTAGACCCCCCCCCCCCCCAAAAAAAGGCCAAAAATATAAACAATTTTAACTTTTATCATAAAATTAAAACACTATCACATTATGATATTTTCATTTTGATAATTTTCATAGGCTTCACAATCATTCTACTTACCGGTATTGCCCACTAAAGTACTGTGGAATCCTTAAATTTCGTGTTGGCTCAATTTTCGTGGAATTCGTGGTTACCTCTCATTCACGAATTAACATCCTCCTCGAATTAATAGATTAAGGCTTTAAAGACATATTCCCTTTTGTAGGTATTAGAAAATACACGAAATTACCTCCCCACGAACCTGTAAAATTTAAGCAATCCACGAAAATTGGCCCCCACGAATTTTAATGATTCCACAGTAACCTAGCTAAAACCAGAGAAATAAAACATATTAGATACTATTGTCTCTACCAGGTTAAACTCTTAAGTATTGATTCCAGATCATTCATAGCAGTCAATCATGTATACCTAGATTATGGATCTTTATTCATGCAGGTGCTCTATTTATACCGGTAAACTATAAGCTATCACCTGTTTTCGAACTGGTCTGACTGTCACATTCCTCCCCCTTTAAATGATCCCCCAGGTTCTTTCTTCTAGCAGGGAGTTAACCTGTCTTTTCCTGGACAAGGGTTTGCATTACACCAAATGCAATTGGGTGGGAGAAATAATGATGGACCAGACGGGATTCGAACCTGGGACACCTGATCATGAATCTCTGTCAGGTATTCTAACAACAGTGTTGATAAAGGGCCATGCAGGTATATGAACCAGTCTGTCCATTACAACTTAAATGATACTTGGATTAATGAGATTGTGTTTTTTATCAATTCACATTCTCCTTTACCATGAAGCATTTGTCATTAATTTCGCAATACAGTATCTTTAAGCTGTGAGCATGTTGTGCAAAGTACAATTGCTATTCCAAATAATCATCCAGAAACCACTATAAAGTCAGATATGTTACAGCTGGCCCATCCGTCACATCAACTCACATCCCTGTATTGTGTACACATAATGATAATAGGCAGAATACCAGCAAATGATTATGAGAGATCATATGACATTTTTCAACAGAATTTATTTGTTTAATCCATGAACTCATTGACAACTAATTTTAAGCCCAGATATGCCATAAATGTATATTTTATAAACACATGATACATGTATATGATATCACACAAAACAACCATTGTTCACATCATCACAGCCAGATCATAGATTTTGTTTTCCATTTTTACAATGATTGAAAATCACCACAAAACATGAGACTAGGTCTAACCATACAATGACCTTTAAACTCTTGGGTCAAAATCAAAATGGTTGTGATGAGCCTCTGAGGCCTCCTTGGAACCACTACTGACTCTGATTAATAATTGGGCTTCACAAATTAGCTCCCTGATTGCAAAAAATATTAATAACAAATTTTACATAATACACATATATATATATATATATATATATATATATATATATATATATATATATATATATATATATATATATATATATATATATATATATATATATATATATATATATATATATATATATATATATATATATATGTGATATGAAAAGAAGCTATTTGATATGAAAAAAAGTTACATACTGTAAAAATATATACATGTATATACCGGTAATCACAAATGAACAGAATATTAAGCTTTATTGACATTTATAAAATGACTAGAAATGTATAAGATTCGTAAAATTTAATATAATGCATAGTTTGGAAAGGAAGATTCTACACTATGACAAATTTTATCATATACAGCTTGAATGATTAAACATATATTTAAATCAAATGGCAATAAAAAGTCAAAACTTTTTATTGAGAAAAAGAGTCAAGGTAACAATTCTGATGTATGCTTAGTTAAGTACAAGCTAAAACATTATATACAGCATTAACCGCAACTAGAAAATTCACGTGGGTATGACTTGCAAATAAATAGATGTATAACGCTTTAAAAAATATGAGATGCCATGTTATGTCAATTCATTTTTGTTGCAATTTCTGCGCAGATGTAGTGGTTTGGACCCCACCCCCTCCCCTTTGAAAATTCAATTTCAACTTTTATAGTATAATCACTTATGAATTTTTTTATGGAATGATTCAAATAATGTGACCCTGCATTTTTGCACAAGCATTAGTTAAGTAAATGAATGAGCAAAATCCTTAAAACCGATTGTCTTAAAATTGAAGTGTTAATTTATAATAATAATTCATCTTTCCTTTATTTATAATTGATAACAAGCTACTGCTTCAGTGTATAGAGAAGAGGAGACAACCTTCATTCCAATATAAGAAGGGTTTCACCTGAATTGATTTGTCTCTGAGTGACAAGTTGACAAAGGTCGGGGTGATCAGATCAGTAAGTGTATGAACAAGAATGTTAATATATTCCATAAATGAACATATTAAGATGACTTTGCATTGTTAAAGCAATAAGCAAATATAACAAGTATATGCATAGATAATCTGGTTATACAAAAGCATTATAAAATCAGTCAAGGCTGATCAAATATTATCACATTTTTTGCTAGACAGCACTAGCAATGCCACAGGTCAATTCATGAAACTGTCATGTTGAATCAAATTCATCGGAAGAGTCTTGTCTACAAGTGGTAAACAAGATGCCAGGAATTTGTCCAATCTTCACATCAGTTCCATTTCGACTGAATTTGGACTTGCTAAAACTAAAGCGAACTCCTGAGCAGGTAACTGTGCTCTGTCCGTTCTTCCCTTGGTAAGTGTCCAGTCCGTCGGAGCTTAAAAGTTTCACCACTAAGCTGTACTTCTTTTTTGGTCCGATGTCGACTGGAGTTTCCAGGAGAATGGGATAGGTGTGTTGACTCTCACTGGTTTTCAGTCTTGTTTTCCTGGTCACCTTTTCTATATCCATGGTATCATACAGGGAGCACGTCACATCATATACTCCTTCACCGATATAGGAACCATACACCAGGAGACCATGAAGAGAAATCTTCTCATTGCAAGTGAAAGAGATGGCGTCTGGCTCTCCCCCGCAATACCACGAGCCATCCTCGTAAACCGCTCCGTATCGGATGCAGGTCTGAATCGGCCGACTATCATTGACGTCTGAGTGGAAAGAAGTGGTCATGGAAGTAGGCGAGTCTAAACCCGAGTAGCGATTAATTGGGCTGAACTTGCACTTTTTACTTCTGTCCTTCTTAAAGAAGTATTTGAAGAGTTCAACTTTTTCTGAATCTGTCAGAATATCCATGTCTGCCACAACCTCTGTGAAGTATTGGTCCCCTAGTAACGGAAACCTGACCAAATAAATAATGTTCCCCAACACTCTCCTCTGGTTCTCTGCATTTACTTCCAGATTTTTCTCCTTACATCTAGCATTGGCCCACTTCAATGTCGCATCAAGTACCGACTTCTCGTCGATCTGCAGTTCATCGCTGGACAATATCACCTCCAGACACTGTGACGACAAGCTGAGGAAATCTTCAGATATCAGCACCTCTTTTGTGTTGCGACAGATGTAGCCCATGCACTTGCGTTGGAGTTCATGTTCATCGTACAGATGTGACTGTTCTAATATGGCACAGATGTTCTCGGTGGTCTGGTCCAGCTCCAGGTACTGAATGCATTGTTTGACTAATGCCTGGACAGAGTATTTCTTAGCAGCATACAACAATGGCAGCACTATGTCTGGTTGCAGGTCAACACTGTCTGTATACAGAAATCTGAAATAAAGAACAAATGCACTTGATGTTTCTAACCAAAACCAATTTAGTTTTGCTCCATAACACCAGTTTTATAAAGTTAGAAAATCTTCATGGTGATATTTCTAGAATATATTATGTGTATATACAAAAAACTATTAGGCATTGACTATCATTATTAGAGATAGAAATTGATTAATCATATCTTTAGCATTCCTTGAATATGGTAACTTGAATTATGGGGGATTAAGAGGTGTAGAAAATGAATAATGCTACAGACAGTCCTTTACATCCAGTATAATGTATCTACCTCTGGGACAGTTGCCCACAAACCTGTTCCCATTCATTATTTTTACTACTCAAAAACTTTGACCCCACACAAATTAAAGAATTCTGAGCATCAAGAAATTATAATGATTTGTACAATGAGAGACAATTCTTACTCCAACAATGCCTTGAACACTGGTGGTTCGATATCTGGCAGAGTTATTTCCCTTTGTGTTTCAGCCAGGGGTCCACAGAACATAGTAAAGAAGACACAACTTCTGCTGATGAGGATATATTTATGTGCTGGAACTCTTTCTTTGTCTTCTCCCACCAAGAAGTCAATGTCACAGGCCACCTGATTGGTCCACATGTGGCGGTTACAAAACTGAAGGTTTCTACAGGACTGCCAATCGTCAATGATTGAGGCTGCCATACTTGCAGAGCTAGGGTGGTTTCCTTAAAAATAAAACAAATACACAAACATGATAACATACACAGTTTCAAAAGCATTCAGAGGCAAAACATTGAACCAATCAATAAAGGCATTGACACAAGTACATGTATCATATATTATGTATCAAACAAACCATGTTGGTACTAGTTTGATCAAGTCATAACAAACACATCAGCTACATAAATTTTTGGAATGATCCCTTTTTATGGACAGAATTGCACATAAAATGAAAATTGTTTATTAGAATGTTAATTAAGCAGTTAATGCTTATTTTTAGATATCGTCAGTCCTATAACACAACAGGTCAGGCAGACAAATTGAATACCAAAAGTAAGAATTTAATGATTATACATGTATATTACATTGTTTGAACTTCTTAATGCCTCGTCCACAAATGTGAAATATTCCTCAAAATCACTGTATAATCCTGTGGGCAAAATTAAATATATGGAAGAGCCAACTGTAGCAGCCACAAGGTGAACTTTGATTTTGGCTGAACTTTGATTTTTGTCTGTGACATTGCACTTTAACTGCATTCATCGTTTGTGATGTCAGAATAAATCTCATCATTTAACCTTTCAGTACCATGTGTATGTTACAGTGTTATAACTGCAGTAGCTTTCCACACACCTTAAATGCCAGAAATAAGTGGAATGTAAATATTTAAGGATATTAACTAAGCTTGAAAATTGAAGAGGCTGATATTTAAATATTACATGTATATTTAAATTTTACACACAAGTGACTAAGGTGTGGGCTGGATTTCTAGACTGGGATGAATGATGTTCTGCAATTCAGGGAGGACACCAGTCAAAATATCACGCTGAGTTTTTTTTAAAATAACACTTCCACCAACTATGTAAGATGAATAAAAATGTGGTTTCTTTACTATGGTTTCTGGATAGGGCCATTTGCGTTAGTGCGACATCGCGTTCAGATGAACGAGACATCGCACTAACACACAACATGCCGTCGCGCTAACGCAACTTTGCACAACACGCCGTCACGCTAACACACAACACGCCATCGCACTAACACAACTTTGCACAACACGCCGTCGCGCTAACACAACTTTGCACAACATGCCATCGCGCTAACACACAACACACTATCATGCTAACACAAAAAACGCCGTCGCGCTAATGCAACTTTGCAAGTTTCACAGTCTAGTAGGAAGTCATGTCTGGAAATATTAGACTGCGCATGCTGAAATATGTAGGCCTGCATGCAAGCATGGATGAAAAATAAATAAAATGTACTTTGAAATACATATATCATTTTCATTTATTATCAATACATGTGAATAAAAATATAGTTACTGGTATGTCACTGTATAAGGATATGCTAGCGTGCATATAAATTATTAATAAATCTACCAACTTCCTACTAGACTGTGAAACTTGCAAAGTTGCGTAAGCGCGACGGCGTGTTATGCAAAGTTGTGTTAGCGCGACGGCGTGTTGTATGTTAGCGCAACGGCATGTTGTGCAAAGTTGCGTTAGCGCGACGGCATGTTGTGTGTTAGCGCGACGGTGTGTTATGCAAAGTTGCGATAGCGTGACGACGTGTTGTGTGTTAGCGCGACGGCGTGTTGTGCAAAGTTGCGTTGTCTCGTTTATCTGAACGCGATGTCGCGCTAACGCAAATGGCCCTATCCGGACACCATACTTTACAGGTAAAAATGTCAACATAACAATCTGCCAAAGTTTTTGTGCATCATTTACTGCAAGTTTTTTTAAATACATATACAGAACTGTAGCGCGTAGTTCTACCTCAATCCTAGTTTCTTAACACAGCTACAGCAGCTGTACAGTTCTTCATTTGTACGATCTACATCATGTACATCATCATGTAATTATACAACCCTCAAACTTTGTTTGCTTTTTGGCATCATAGATAAACAACAGAAAAATGCATTGTCAGGTAGCAAGAAATATAAATTACTCAACAAATAAAATCCAACCTTTTCTCACTCACTTCACTCACAGTAAACAATTTTCTATTACGATTCTAACCCAAAATGAAAGTAGATAATCAGTTGTACAACAGCTGATTCGAATGTCTAGTTTACTCCCTGAATAGGCATTGCTGTCCTTCTTGTTTGCATTTTAGTAAAATCGTGTCACTGTAAGATAGCAAAATGTGAATATTTAGAGAATTTTGATACGTTTTAGAATGGTTGCAAAATATGGAATATGAACGCATTAACCAACAGATTGTCAACGTTGAATAAACGCTTCAATGGAATATCTTAAAGAAATTGTTTACTAAAACATTTGTTCGACTTAAATGCTCATTTCAATATATTCCCGAACTTCCTCTTATTTTGGTTTAGTCATTAGTACGTATTGACAGTATTCCCGCTTTGTTCTTGTTCATTGTAATTATATTATGTCCAACAAGATGCCGTTTTATAAGATCTAAAAATCTACGTCATGTTAATTGATTTTTTTATTCAGGAAATTGGAACCAGTCAACGCTGCCTTACACCAGAGATCCTTGACCCTGGGACGTGATATAATCCTTATATACTGAAGGTTAACGAAATCGACAAGATAAGCATGGCAGACAAGGTTCTTACGATGGATTCTGTGAATCCAAATATTGTGAAAATGGAATATGCTGTTAGAGGCCCTATAGTAGCCAGGGCCACTGAGCTAGAGAAAGAGCTGGCAAATGGTGCCAACAAACCGTTTACATCAGTGATGAAAGCCAATATTGGAGACTGTCATGCTACAGGTCAAACTCCGATTACATTCATCCGGCAGGTCCTATCCGTGTGTGCATACCCAGAAATGTTGGAGACCTGCAATTTTCCCCAAGATGTCAAAGATAGAGCCAAAAGGCTGTTGGGAGGCTGTAAGGGAGGCAGTATTGGATCCTACTCAGCGAGCCCAGGGATTGATGTCATAAGAGAGGATATAGCTAAGTATATATCTGAAAGAGATGGAGTTCCGAGCAAACCAGAGGACATAATGCTGTGCACTGGAGCCAGTGATGGGATAAAGACAATTTTAGCCATGTTAATGACAGGGAAGTTGGGGAAAGAGCGAGCTGGCATCCTGATTCCAGTACCCCAGTACCCACTCTATTCTGCAACCCTCACTGAGTTTAATGCATATCCCATCCCATATTATCTGGATGAGGAGAATCACTGGGGACTTGATGTTAAAGAATTAAAGCGTGCCCTCAATGAAGCTAAGCCAAACTGTGTTCCCAGAGCTATTTGTGTCATAAACCCAGGTAATCCAACAGGGCAGGTGCTTACCAGACAAAACATCGAAGATGTTATCAAGTTTGCTAAACAGGAGAAGCTGATGGTGCTAGCAGATGAGGTCTACCAACACAATATATGGGGAGAGGGATGCAAATTCTTTTCGTTCAAGAAAGTGCTTTCAGAAATGGGTCCTGATTATAACACAATGGAATTGGCATCTTTCATGTCAGCATCAAAAGGTTTCATGGGCGAATGTGGTTCAAGGGGAGGTTATGCAGAGATTGTAAATTTACTCCCAGATGTCAAAGCCTGCCTCATGAAATCCATCTCAGCTAAGCTCTGTCCACCAATTGTTGGTCAAATTGTCATGGATTGCATCACAAACCCCCCAAAACCTGGAGATCCTTCGTATGAGCTATTCAAGAAAGAAAAAGACAATGTCTTGGCTCTTTTGAAGAAAAAGGCAGGAATGGTGACTAGTCTCTTTAACTCGATTGAAGGCATCAAATGCAATGAAGTTCAGGGTGCTATGTATGCTTTCCCACAAATTTTCTTACCTCAAGGTGCAGTGGAAGAGGCCAAGAAGAGGAACCAGACTCCTGATGCTTTCTACTGCTTCCAGTTGTTGGAGACAACGGGGATCTGTGTGGTGCCAGGGAGTGGGTTCAGACAGAAGGAAGGAACATACCATTTCCGGATAACAATTCTTCCCAAGATCGAGGAAATGACCGATGCCTTAGAGCGCTTCAAAGAATTTCACCTTGCTTTCTTAGCTCGATTCAAGAACTAGAGGTTGGTTTTGGATGATAAAGTCAAATTTTTTTTAAATCACACTTATTTCCCACCAGAAACAAGAAAGAGATGTCTCTTAAATTTTTAAATTTTATCATTTTTTTTAAAAAGTCTGTATTTCTTTTGTTTCCAGTTATTTCTATGAGCTCTAAAAATGGAACCACTAGATTTTTAAAAGAAGGAACAATACCTACCAGAAGAACGAAGACGATGCAGGCAATGTGGTGGTATCTACCTTTAATGATATTGTATGAGTTTATATCCCCGATTTCTATCCGCCCTGATGTTGTTTTGATTTTTAAATGTTTGTTTCTGCTACGGCTGTTGTTTTAAAAAATATCATTATCATACGTATTGTTTCTGAATGTCACAACTTGATTCTTGTAATTTTTGCTGATTTCTATGTCTACAAGAGCCACTATTTATATGTATCCATTGGTGGTGTTGTATTTTGTTTTTCATTAATATTTCACCAAGTCTGTACTAGTTACATGTACCAGGAGAAATCATTGGACATGTTGATCATGAACTGTTTTATCAGAGGAGAGATTTTTTTTAGACCCTTTATTCTTTATTTAAAAAGATCTAATGTGGTTGAACCATGTTTGTCTAACGATCTTTGTGTAGGCTTTATGATCATTAGGAGTTCCTTGTGTAGGCTTTATGATCATTAGGAGCTCCTTGTGTAGGCTTTATGATCATTAGGAGCTCCTTGTGTAGGCTTTATGATCATTAGGAGCTCCTTGTGTAGGCTTTATGATCATTAGGAGCTCCTTGTGTAGGCTTTATGATCATTAGGAGTTGTTGTTCCTCCACTAAGGTTGCTTATTTAAAAGTATCTTATCAAGTCATTTTATTATTTTTCATTTTTTTTGTAAATTCTATTTTTATTACTAATTGTATATTTTTTTTGTTTCATTTTTAACTGCTTGATTTAGATTTTTAAAAGAAATATTTGAACTTTAATTTTATTAAGATCTTTAATGTATTTATCTGATATAAGCTGTATATGAAATATGTGTATCATAACACTACAAGAAATCAAAATTTAGCTCAGTTTTCTGTATGGTGCACAATTCAGTTAAGAGGGCCGGATGGCCATGACCATTTTTAGACTATATTTACCTTCTTTAGAAGAAGATCTAGAGCTCTGTATAAAAATGTTCTGTACTAAATAATAGTTTTTGAGCAAAAATATCAAGTTTAAAAGTCTCTAAAAGTCTTTACATATTTTTTTAAAAACAAATGATGGCTATATTTTAAGGAAGAAAAATTTATAACAAGGTGTTCTTTTTCTTGGCATGTTTGTTTAAGTTGTACTGTACAGTGACACTATTTGAATCTAAAGCAGATTTTGGATGGAAAAAAATGAAAAAAAAATATGAATATAGAATTGTTAAACAAGTGCCATAGTTTTTGTTTGTCCTTCGTGGGTATTTAAATTATCAGATGTTAAGTGTAAGTCATTAAGAAATGTTATATATATTTTATTTGCTTTATTATGCATGGTGTGTTTGATTTTCACAAACAGGGAAATAAAACCAATATTGCATTTTGCTTGTATCTTCAGATTTAAAGATCTGTAAGAATGTTTTATTTGTAGGTTTTTTTTGGCAGTTAAATTGAATTTCTTCTGATATCATAGGTTTTCTCGAACATTAATACACTCCCTCGTGTCATAAGACCACGCGTATCGAGTATCTTGATGATGCTGATCAGGATTAAATTATTGGTTTTAATAATTGTACACCTCCATGGATAGCATTAAGAAGCTTAGGAAATTGAAAAATTGTGTTCATATAAAAGTTTTATGCAACAATCCTTCAAGGTCTTATTGTTTTATTTTTTGAAAGAATAGGAAAAGTTTTCAAAGTTTGATACCGTATACAAAGAAATCAGGTGCTCCCGTTATAAATTCATTGGACTTGGCACACCCAATCCATTGTTATTGATGGAGGTTGAAATGAAAATGGGGTTATATAAGTGAAAACTTCAAGTCACAGTGTTGACCTGATGAGGGTGATTAACCATTGAACCTTGATAAACACATACAGGTCATTGATCTGTCCCTCTCCATCAGATATCATAGAGAATCACTGAAGATTATTTTTTTATAGGGGCGAATTTTTATGGATTGTCAATATTTTAACGGTTTAATGGGATTATATTTATGTATTATGAACACAGACTATTTCATAGTTTATGGGGGATATAAATTCATCCCTAATCGTGGTTAGAGGATAACCTCCAAATTGAAGAATATTAATCCCCACGAATATTAGCTATCGCATTTTGCAAAACTGTATCAGTTTGTTCAAATGTTCTCTAGTTTGTTTATTTTTACTTTGTTAAATATTTAATTTTGAATATTTGTTCGAAAAGAGTATGTTAATTTTATGTACACTGTCTTGGCAACTGTTATTTTATATAGGTCACCTGATTCAGTGACCTATGGCAATCGAGACAAATTAATGTAGGCAATGAGTATATATGTATTCCACCATATGTGCGAACAAGAAGACAAAAGCGTGTAAGATGAAATAAGGAATAAGGATCATTATTTGAGTATTATGAGGTGATAATTTTGGTCGGGGCATGATCAAATCCAATAAAGCCCGAAGGGCTTTATGATAGATTTCATCACGCTCCGACCGAAATTATCACCTCATAATATTCAAAGAATGATTCCTTATTACTTATATTTATATAATTTTTAGCCATCGTATGATTAAATATTTAAATGTAAATAAGCAAATCTCGCTGGCGCCTCAATTTGGCGTCATTTGTATTATGAGTTATATAGTACAAAGTCGATACGTAGCGTTATCACAGGCAAAGACACTGGAAAATGTAAATATATAGGGATATCCTGTAGAAAGGTTTTACAGAAAGTCAATCCACGTGATAGGAACGCGTTTGAATAGTAAATCTGTTTTGTGGAGATAGTGAATAGCGGCGGCCAGTCGGATTTGACATTTATAATTCACGGTTTCGTGACATACATTTCTCAGATAACTTTTCTATTGCTTATTGACTGATTTTTTAAGTATATACTTGTTAATTCGGCCAATTTTTAAAACATGCATGTATATTATTGATAAATAGTTTCAAATAGGATTTTCAGAAGAGTAATTATATCATCACCAATCTAAATCTTATTTCAAATTACACAGGAGCGTTGCACAACTTAGGGTTCGTAAACATAAAATTGTATTAACAATTAAGTTTATTTCTTGGAAGCTAATGTCGATACCAGAACTGGGAAAATGAATCATTGTGGAATAAAAATAAGATATTTAACAGTCGATTTGATCATAATGGCTATGAATATTTTTAAAAGTTAAAGAGTAATTAATACCAGTCCGCGAAAGAAAATCATTTAGAAATTCACAGAGTACAATGTACTCTAAAAGACCGACACGTTGGCACCATCTTTAATGGGCATATGGTCACAATTTGGGTTAAAAGTTATTTTTTCCGTAAGGCATCTTAATTGGCAATAAAATTTTGAGTGCCATTCGTTGAGTCATAAGCGATTTACAAAGCTTGCAATTCTTTGCTATGTAAACAAAACTTTTGTTTACATTTTCGAGTGTTGAAGTGAAATTCCAGTTTTGACCTGAAATGAATGTGTTAAACGTTAGGAACTGTTTACTTATGCTCAAAATGAATAAGGAGATGGACAAATCAGCTTAAAGAATATTTTTTACTGGTATAATGAACCGATGTATACAAAAACAGGACAAGAGCCTTATCACTCTACGACTGGCTCTCGGATTTCATTTCATCATTTGAAATGCATTCATACAGCATTGTTAATACAATGTAATAGAAACAGAGAAATAGAAATTGACTCAAATCGTAACCATGCCACTTTTAGAGGCAAGTGCACTCCCGATATATAACAAGATATATTGAATAATTGTAAACTATGGTACAAGTAACTTACCCCGGTCCATATAATATTGTTGGTTAGCTGCAGACTCGTGTCATTGTGACCACGCCCATGCATCGGGTATCTGCACATAACCAACAATATTATATGAGGTAACTATACTATAGGCTACATGTACTTTTTTTTTACTTCTAATATACTGCAAGGTAATCAAAAAATAAGAATCCAAAGCTTATATCTATATTCATACTGATGTCTATTTGTATGAAATATATGTGTATCATAGCTTTAAAGCCATTGTATACTCTCTTAGTCAGGGATATAAAAGTTAACATACATCGAACAGCTATATAAATATGTTATTTAGTTCGCTTCCGCGATTAAAAATATAGTGTCAGAAACTTTGAAAATGTTTTTTATTAATGAATAGATATGATTTAAAGATTATTTTTCATTAGTACAAATCAAATTGGTTATGTAAGATTGAACGCTTTAATCAAATGCACATATAAATCATTCAAATAGCGTTGTGATGTTCATACATGTATTTGCTCATGGTGCATGAATTGGCTAACTTAAAGTGCATTCAAAGGAAATTGATTGTCGCAGATTTCCCAATACAAACATGAGGGTAAATTTACACTGAATGTAAATATTAAAGAGGAACATCTCATGTGTTCTTAACCGTCAGCTGCCTGTGATTATGATATCGATAGAAATTTAAATAAACCCTTTCATTAATTTCTGCTTATTCATAAAATTTCCGAAAGAAACTAGCATTGTAAACGCTAAAATTCAGACTAAAACTGCAGATTGACATTTTTAGGCACTCGTAATACAGTAACAAGAGGCCCATGGGCCATATCGCTGACCTGAACAGCAACAGCCTTTAATAAAAAGATATTTATGAAGTCATATATACGGAATATCTGAACGATGTAGTAGTATAGATTCTATATTAAAATATTTTCAACTTTTTCTTCAGACATTCTTATGTTAAACATTGAGCCCCTTTTGTAACAGGTTGAGTATTGCATTCTCAAAAAGATCTTAAACAATTGTTCATATATTTATAAACCTACATCAAACATTGAGCCCCTGAAGGGGCCCAAAAATTGTCCATGGGCCACAGTCTTATCATTTGAAACTCAACAATGTGAAGATACTTGTGTCATGTTGTAAATTTTGAATTTACTGGGTGGATGTAAATACAAAATTTACAACATGACTGTTGTAAATTTTGTATTTACACCCACCCAGTAAATTCAAAATTTACAACATGACACTTGTATATAAGTAATATCATGTATTATAACATTTGAATTTTTGAAAATAACCTGCCCCTGTCTAATGTGGTCCCATCCTCCCCCGAAGATCACGATTATGATAAAATTTAATCTACACAATCTTTAAATACTTTCACAAAAAATACAGTTTTTCTAGGCGATTGGTTTTTATTTAAATAAAGATTTCGCTGTGTTACCCGTTGCCAAGCGTGTTGCTAACGCTGAGGATAATAGAACGTATTATTAACTTCGTCTAAACCAATCAGATTTCAGTATTTAACATAAAAGTTTAATAGCATTTTTTGTTCGTGAATCTAAATTTTTTTGCAGTTACTGTATTTCAATAACCAATATACTAAATAAACCTTTTGAAATTTAAGGAGGCTAAATGGTCAACAATTAAACCATTAAATCTGCCTTAAAGTTTGACTTTATGATATTTTTGGCCATAAACTAATTTAGTGAAGACTTTCAAATTTCGTGAAGATATTAAAAAAATTTAGCTTTAAGTTTTCATATTTTACTATTCATTTTATACAAAGCTCTTCAGCTTCAGGAGGTAAACACAGCATATAAATATGACCAGGACCATCGAGACCTCTTAATAACATACAGAACGTAAATTGCACCTTTAAGAAACTATTAAACTTGGTTTATGTACAGTGGCAATTGTTTTCTTTTGTTACCTGTTACCCATTTTAATCTTTATAAGATGAATAAAATGGTGGTTCACTCACACACGCTCTCACCTACAATAATGCATTAAGAAAATTTTCATACAAAGGATGAAAAAATGACAATAACAAACCGTGAACCATCTAAAAAAATCCATAAAACGAAATACAAATTCAAAGCAGAGCAACACGGACCTCTAAATAGATAGAGGTAGGATCAGGTGCCTGGGAGGAGTGAGCATCCTCTGATGACCTGCCGCTCTATATATGTTGTCTTCGGAAACAACTATCGTTTTGCACTAAAGTTTTCAGATCAAAATAAATATACATGTATATAAATATATTACAGTTCAAAATTTAGTCATTATAGCGAGTTTTCATGATTTTATTGCAACCATGACACTCCTTTTGGAGCTACCCTCGTATTAATCCTACAGTGTTGTGTATTTGGTGATCTGCAAAGTGTAAATGTCTCCGAATGCTATTCATGTGAAAGTCTCATTTAACGTCAACTTCGAATGATGTAAAGATTATTTGACTGATAATTGTTTTTTTCATTTATCACAAGCTCCGATTTAAAAATGTCATAATTTTTTTTCCACTTTTCCCTTTAAACTAAATCATTCTTTAATTTTTTATGTAAAAAAATGCATCTAATTTTGTGAGGTTTTGAAATGTGAAGTAGTAAAACAAATTAAAATGCTGCCTTAAAGGCGCTCAGACAGCAATCTAAAGATTTCTGCATTAAAACGCTTTGTATCATAGCAATTTTATCACAAATTATATACCTGCTATCTTTTTTGAAACCTTAAAGAGAGAGAGAGAGAGAGAGAGAGAGAGAGAGAGATATTATAACTTAACAAATTATCAGACTTTTAATCCGTTTTTAACACCTTACCTTCAGTCAGTCAAAAGATGATTTTTAATTATAAGTACATTGTACATATATCATCTAATTAATTTCTTTTGTCTTTTCACGCCCTTATAGTTACCACAGTTACGTACATACACTACTAAGTATATTACATGTAAAAATGTATACCCTCTGTCCAGGTAATGCACATGTGCGACCTTTTAGTAATTACCTCAAAATAATGATGGACTCTACCTAAAGACGTATTAATTGTTAGTACTGATCTATGGAAAATTAAACAAAGCACGAGGAAAACAGACAATATTTGTTGGGCAGAACTCTACAGTGGAGCCTTTTTTCTCTCTCAGATTAGGGATGTATTCTGATTAGGTAAGGTGTGAATGCCTGCAGGGCTTCATTTACCCGTGTGTACGTGTCGTGAAATCCTCCGCTAATCCGTATACACTGAAAGAGATTTAAAAACAAAGGGACTAAATAGTGTGTTCAAATTATTGTAAAAATACTAATGTTTTTATTTTTTTTACTCAGATTCGTAAACAATTTGTCAAAATCTAATCCGCTATCAAAATTTAATATATCACAAAATAATTCAGTGATACGGCTATACTGTGATGTACCATACGCTAATGGCCGACTGGTTTATATATTAAACAAAGACATATTTTAGATACATGTAAATGCACATTAGCAAAAAGAATGATAACTCTGAGATAAATTGCATTAATTGACTATGGGTAGGACCTTTTCTTATAGGGGAAAGCCGGACCTTAAATGTTAACTTTAAAGGTCCTACCGGACCATTTTACGGACCGGACCTTAAATTATACGACACCGGACCTTAAATTATACGACACCGGTCACACCCTACTTGTGCTCTTTGTCGTAATCGGGGAAAAATCGGAGAAGTCCGTAAACAATTAGGTGATTAGTTATGGTCTAACAATTAGTATGAAAAACGTCAGTCAGCATGCGATCCAGTGGAAGATTGTATTTGCTAACAAGGTCGTTGTATCGAGAACTTACGAAAAGATGACTTCGAGCGAGACTGTTGATAGTCCTGTCTTATCAAGTTGATTGTCAGTAGCTTGCTTTGTCTTAGAAACTGTTCATACGAAGAGCATGCCCTTGCGTATTGAATCAACTGAGAAACAAAAACACCATATGCAGGTGATGAAGGTATATTGCTACATAAGTAAGGTAAGTTGACTATAGCAAAATTGAAGTCATCGCGTTTATCATAAAGTTTTGTTGTTAGGTTACCATCACTGTCCACGTCCAGTAAAATATCCAAATATAAAACAGATGTCGCAGACTCTGTCGTATCTTTTATTTCAAGTTCACTGGGATATATCGAGTCGACGTAAGTATATGAAAATATCAATTGTTAATTGATACTAGTAATACGTCGTCGATATACCTGAATGTTGCGTTGAAGGCCACAACGAGTGATCAATTTTATTCACTTACAAGTTTTTGAATAAATTTTGCTTCATAAGAATACAAAAATAGAAGTGCAAACAATGGGGCACAATTGGTACCCATGGGAATTCCAACAGATTGTTGGAAGTCTTGATTTCCAAAAACTACATAGATGTTGTCTATCAGAAACTCAAGCATCTTCTCTAGCCCCCACAGGAATCAACATCCGAATTTATACTTTAATGGAAATCTAATACAAGTAGTGTCTACGGATAAACATCTTAAATTAAACTTCTCAAACAACGAACAGTGGGCATTGCACATAGATGATATACTAGTAGTTAGAAAAGCCTCCTCACGTCTACAAATCTTAAGAAAACACAAGTATGAGCGTAACCGTAAATCATTAGAAACTCCTTATTTTTCGTACATTCGACCAATTCTTGAGTATGCCGACGTCAGCTGGGATAATACTACAGCTGAACTAGCACAAAAGGTAGAACCCATTAATATTGAAGCAGCCAGAATCATCACAGGAGCAACTAAGTTAAGCAGAATCCAAGATCTTTACAAAGAAACGGGATGGGAAACCCTTCAAAGTAGGCGTCGCAACCATAAGATTTTGCAGCATCACAAAAAAGTTCACGGTCTTGCACCACCTTACCTCACCAGCCTAATCCCCCCGAGAGGTAGCGATACTCACAATTATCCTACAAGAAATACAGAACATATCACTCAGGTCAAATGCAACACAATGTACTACCAAAACTCATGCCTTTCATCTACAACCAAACTCTGGAATAATCTCTTTTCTGCGACGAAACAAAATCCTTCCCTATCAAACAAGCGCAAACTGCAGACCAAAAATATAATTCCCAACTACTATTATTTCGGTCATCGTAGAGATCAGATTCTTCATACCTGGCTTAGACTTAAATGCAGCACTTTAAAACATCACCTTTTCTGTCGCAATATAGTTTATAATCCACTCTGCACACCCGAAACTAACGAACACTATCTTCTTGAATGCCCCCTATATACCAATGCAAGAATGTGGCACTTGGATACTATACCTTTCCATGCCGACGTCAACATATTATGATATGGGGATACAAATCTTTCTTCAGCAAATAATGAAACAATTTTCAAAGCAGTTCACAAATTTATTTCGGACATCAAAACGTTTTCAAAAATAAACATTTCTCACACATCCTACATCATTTCTGTTATCTTACTCACCCTACAACTTATTTTTCCCCATAACGTATTTTTTTCATACACATTGTTTGTTTAATTTAGACGTAAATTTTTCATAAACGTGATTACAAAGACATTCCAACCTGGGCACTTCAATGATTTATAATTTGTAAATTATATTTAAGGAAACGGATTAATATAAGTGTTTACATGTTTCCGAATCCTTGCCTAATTATGTATCATTGTATATGTTGTACGTTGTATTCATAATAAACTATGGTTTACACTAACCACCTTTCCGGGGAGTACCCCGCTCGCGGGAAACCTGGGTAACCGGGATCCAGGTCTTCGGGGACCCGAAGTCTCAAGAGGCAAGTTCTTTTGAGATCGAACCAAGTCTTCGATCGCGAAGACGGGGAAATGTCTATACTGAGACACCTAATTGTGCGATATGAAGCAGATTACTACTGTCCTTCTTGATATAAAATATTTAACAAAATGAAATATACAACATGACTATTTTGAAAAGTCGTGATGTATATTTTATTTTTTAAGATACAATATTAATACATGTACGATGCTGTAATGAAATATTTACATTTTCAACTGTCTTTGTCACTGATAACATTACGAATCGATTTTGTACTATACATTCAAATAAATTCAATTGACTTATTGTTGGGGCGCTAGCGGGGTTTTCAATTATTACTCGTACAATTGCTGAAAATTGTATAATAAGGATCATTCTTTGAATATTATGAGGTGATAATTTCGGTCGTGGAGTAATAAAATCTGTTATAAAGCCATTCGGGCTTTATTGGCTTTGATCACGCCCCGACCAAAGTTATAACTATAGTTCATAATACTCAAAGAATGGTTCCTTTTTTCCTTAAATACTTATTACCATGTACCAAATTATTCCCAATCCAAATATCAATACCAAAATCAATAGTAAACCAAACTAGATGCTGTAATAAGACAGTAATACCCACAGCAAGTGTTTGCCCCTAAATAACGCTCCATTGTACCCGTTTTAATCAAAGAGATGGCAATACGCAATTTCCGGTAGGCCTACTTTTTTTAAAAAATTGATAATTTTTATACAGGATGAGATCCCATCCCATATATAATACACATGAGCGACCCTTTAAGTGCGATTTAGAGTTGAGCTGTTTGCATGTGAATATCTTATAAAGTGTTGTCACCGTGTGAGAAACACTTATTTAGAGTGACATATTGTTTCTTTAATTTAGTGCTAATTAGTTCTTATTAGACCTTCACCGCCGAACATTAAGATGTCACCTGTTATTGAACTAATTATATATCTTGAGTAATCCTTTAAATTAATTATTGTATGTGTCAAGAGTAACTCTATTTATTTACACCTGTATGTATGTTTTACCTATAAATTAGTGGTTATCCACAATGATCGTCAGCTGGAGTGAATGTTGAGAAAACTAAAATTATTATTTTTGGCAAAGGTAGACAAACCTCAAATGTATCATTTTTATACAATGGTAACGAAATAGAAATCGTTAAGGAATTTAAATATTTAGGAGTTATCTTTTCAAGAACAGGCTCTTTCTACAGTACTAGGAAATATGTAGTGACTAGAGCTACCAGAGCTATGTACGCAATAATTAAAAAGTCAAGAGAATTAAATCTATCGATTGATTGTCAACTTGATATGTTCGACAAAATGGTTGTTCCAATTTTACTGTATGGTTCTGAATTGTGGGGTTTTGAAAATTTATGTATCATTGAAAAATTGCATCTTAAATTTTGTAAACTTATACTTAGTCTTAAGACGTCCACACCAAATTTTATGATCTACGGTGAACTTGCTAGATATCCATTGTGTGTGAAAGCAAAAATTAGAATGTTGAATTTTTGGATAAGATTGTTGAAAGGTAAAGAATCAAAATTGTCATATATATTGTATAGTTTTTTACATAGCCTAACACAAATCAATAATTATAATTTCAAATGGGTTGAATGTATACAGAATATTTTACATGAATGTGGTCTAAGCTATGTCTGGTTGACGCATAATGTAGAAAATGAAAAATGGATTTTAAATGTTGCTAAGCAAACTTTGATTGACCAATTTCAACAAAAATGGGTCTCTGATTGTAACGCATCTAGTAAAGGATTGATCTATAACTTGTTTACCAATAACACTTTTGTACCTAGATATTACATAAACCCTGGTGCTTATATGAATAACATTACTACATTAGTTAGATTTAGAACAAGCAACCATAAACTGCCAATTGAGACAGGCAGATGGAACAATGTACCTAGAAATCAACGATTTTGTAATTTATGTAAAAATAACATTGGCGACGAATATCACTATATCATGATATGTCCAGAATTGAAAGAATATAGAAAAGCTTATTTACCATCAATGTATTTTAGACGACCAAATGCTTTCAAATTTTTTGAATTATTTTCATGTAAAAAATTAGCTGTTATTAATAACTTATGTAAATTCATCAATATCATTAATAAGAGAGTCAACTCTCCAGGTTGATGTGTACAGTATACACTCTTGCTTTTTGTTTAATATTGTATGTATTGTATATTTTCTCTATGTTGTTTTATACAATATGAGAATAAATAAAATGAATAAAAAAATAAATGGAGACTGGACCTTGTATTGTCCATGCCGGCTGCATAGATCGTGTAGAAACGACAAGTTTGGATCGTTAATAAATTATTATTTGATACACCGACTTGTGTATTTCTACCGGTCATAGTATTACCAAAAAAAAAATAAAATAAGATATGCTCCCCTCCCCACCATGAATCGTTTGAGTTGGATTTGCTTATATATACGATATATATAGCTTTAAAGGGGCATGGTCACGATTTTGGTCAAAAATTATTTGTTTGATTTTAATGCTTTACAATGCTTCAGTAAGGCATATTCAATAGGCAACCACAATTTGAGTGTCATTTCATGAGTTATAAACAAGTTACAGAGCTTACAATTCCTCGCTTTGTAAACAAAGCTTAAATTTGTTTACATTTTGAATGTTGAAGTTAAAATTCAAGTTTTAGACCTAAAATTAATGTATTAGTCGTAAGGAAGTGTCTATTTATGCTTAAAACGAATGATAAGATAGACAAACCAACTTGAAAAAGATTTTTTACCGGTATATCCGACCTATGTAAACAAAAGAGGGCACGAGCCTTGTTTACATAACGAAGAAATGTGAGCCCTGTAATCTTGCTTAAAACTCAACGACTGGCACCAAAACTTCATTTGATCATTAAAAAATCCATTCCTAAAGCATTGCAAATAATAATCAAAGTACTGAAGTACTGAAAGCCGGGCTCTTTGTCGCGTCTTTGTGCATATTGTGTTGTAAAGACTGAAAATCTCTCTTTCTCTCTCTCTCTCGCTTTCCCTCTCTCATACTTTTAATGTCGGCAAAGCGTCAGAGAGCGACTAAATTTTGTAAGCGGCTATAAACAAAAATATGTATGTCTAATAGAAAAAAGTTCAACAGTTGCTGCCTTGAATTTTGCAACAAGCGTTTTATATTCAATCCCCATTTCTTCAACGCGCAGCAAAGTAGTTCATGGAAATTCATGCGCATTGTATGTGTCCAATATGCATAGTCATGTTTTTAAAACACGTTATTAATAAGAAAACTAAAAAAGATAGACAATTCTCTCGAAATTAAAAAAAGAAACAAAATGCCAATACTTTTGCCAAAACGTGGCTCTTTGTGTAACTATTTGGTATAGCGGAAGCTTTTACTTTGACGCTGTTTTTGGTTTTTTGTTTACTTTTGAAGTTGTGCTATTTATAGTAACATTGGCGATTTGCCTGCCAAAAGCCAGGACTCTGCTTTCAGCAGAGACCGGCTATAAACTGAAAATTAAATATTTGACCAAAATCGTGACCATGACCAAAATCGTGACCATGCCCCTTTAAACTGCAATTAAGATTAGATTAGAAAATTAGATTTACTTGATCCTTTTTTCTGAATTCGCAAACCATTTGAACATTCCCTGTTCCTAATATCATTTATACTCAATCGTATTACAGTTATCTTTATCAACCAGCGCACCTTTCAAATTCTTATCTAATCTATTAAAATGCACGCCCTAAAATGGTGAAGTTATTGACAAAATTTGATGGCTTAGTTCTACTGAATGAACCGGACTGCATAGTTATAGATCGGTGTGCCATAAGGATATTGTTTACCCGTGTGTGAATTAGGATAATTCCCAGTCACGCTATTGATTGGCCGATATCATTATATGTCGGTACACCATCCAGTCATTTTAAAGACCAGTGGGTTAGAATGCTGAGGAACGAGGGCAACAGTACATGTAGTAACCAACAGGACATATTTACTTATATACTCAGGTATGGTTTTTAACTTAACCATTATCTGCAACAATTTAACTGACTAGAAATCGGCTCACGCACGTCCATTATGAAATCGATCGAAACAGGAAACCTTCTCGAGTTTTTGTGAGTGGGATGCTTAAACAAACAAATCAAGTGCCCTTGTGTTTGTGTTTTAGTTTAAAAAAAATACGTATATGAAGAGTTAACATATCTTTAAAAAAATACGACGAACACTAATTTGTATGCATTCGGAATCCCGGCTGCTTGGGTTGCCAACGATGTTACTGATGTATCGACCAAGGTACACATGTATGCCGAGTTCCATTGTATAATTTGTTATGGACATTGGTTGTGAAATATGAGCTTTAAATTTTGAATTTTTTCAGTTCTAATTCTCGTAAAGCATTGAAATAGACTAGTATACAAATCCCATACACCATCTCTCTCTCTCTCTCTCTCTCTCTCTCTCTCTCTCTCTCTGAGTACGTGTGTGAGTGTGTTACAGTTAATGTACATGTAAGATATAAAAGGAAACTCATCTATAATTTGGATAAAGGGGGACCACAAGTGTGTGTGTGTGGGGGGGGGGGGGGGGGGGGGGGGGAGGTTACATTATCCAAATTTACATTTGCCTATATTATAGTAAAAGAATCCCGATAATAGAATATATTAAACATTAATCTGGGGTTTGGTATGAACTTTTTTTTTTATTGTAATATGATTGCAATGGGATCGGGCACAAGTTCTAAAACTTATATGTAGCCTTCTTCCTATACAATAATTTACATACAAAATTTTCACATGCAAATAAAATGTCATTTATGTGTATATAATGATTCAAAATGATCTAAAATAAAGTTTCCGATAGCACATGGTGCAAATCTAAACACGCAATCTTTTGGGTTTTTAAAAAAATAAAAATGTAAACTAAGGAAAACGAGTGATCTGACATTCACAGTATTACTAAGTTTGTCGACTCCCCAGAGCAAAATATTTGTATCAACAATATTTAAAATCGCCAATGCTCCAAAAAATTTAAATATTCACATCTACCGAGTACGATTTCCTCTGTTTATTTCGAAAATTATAATTAATTCATAGCTCTATAAAAACAGCCAAACATTGCATAATGAAAACCTAAATCGCTAACAAGGGTTATATATTTTTTTTTCTGTAATAGTGCCACCTTCATATTCCGCATGAATCACCAAAGAGAGCAGTTTTATGTTTCAAATACTCGTCTTTGGTTCCAACATATTCATTTAATGAGAAAAAATAGTGATATGCGTCTTCAACCTTTCCCCATGTCCATTGATCTGTGAAAGAATATTAATTATTAGATAGTTTGAAGTTTCTGCAAGCTTTAAACATCATGCGTGTACTAAAACCTCAGTTTTTAAAACTTCTCCCTTGAGAATTTACTAGGCTTGATATTTAAATAGATGTTTTTACCAAGAATAATATTAATTTTCTCATCTTCATTTTGTGATTGTAATACATATCTACATTGCTATAAACACCGCCATGTCCATTGCTATATACGTACACCCCCAAACTGATTTGAGGTTGTGATTTAAAAAAAAATGTCTACATATTATGTTTGTACACAAATGATACAATACAATGGTTCAAGGGGGATTCAATCCATTGTTTAATTAATGACACCATGATGTAAATTTTGCAGCTCGAACATACTTCTAATTATTCATTGCAATTAATAAATTTGGAGATTCATAAAGTAGAAAGAATATCGATCGAGCTGCAGAATTGAAGCGGGACAAACACATAGATATCCTGAACCGCGACAAGCGAATGAGGATTTTTCCAAAGTAGCATACATAAAATTTGAAGGACTATCCCGAGACTCGGTACAGGTGTCAATCTGAACTTAAATTAGCCATGCCAGAGAGAGAGAGAGAGAGAGAGAGAGAGAGAGAGAGAGAGAGAGAGAGGCGTCATGGGGTCAAGTGGACATCCTTGCAGAGGTTAGCGATATGGCCCATTGGCCACGGGTTTGGTCTATTTCCACAGTCAATATTGACACATGATCACAGTTTAAATATCCCTGTGTATAGAGCCAACGTTACTTTGCTTTTTAAAGCTTAACTGAACCATCCGTGACAAATTGGGACAAAAGTTCGTTTATACTGGACGTAAGATTGTAGCTCCTGTGGTCGAAAGGTTGAAAGGTGAGTTATTTGTATAAATCTACTTACACGTAGAGAAAAATTCCTCGACTTAAATTGATGCTTCATAATATTGTCAGATATAGAATAATTTGTATACAGTTGTATGATGCCCGTGGTCTTGGCATGTACAGAATCTAGTGTCACATAGGGTTATTTCATGAGGTCCATGATTTAGCAAGTTGACCGGTATGCTGCACTTTTTTAATATTAATCTGATGGTCTTTATGCCCCCCCCCCCCCCCCCAAGCATTTTATTTTACTATTTTCAGCGAGTGATCCACGTCTTTTTCGTTTATGAATTAGGCTGTAGATATGGCTGTAGATATATCTCAGGGAGAAGCTTGATATATTATGAAGTTACCGTCTGTCTGTTAACGATATAAACAGCCACGGATCTTTGATAGACTATAGACTATAAAAGCATGCATGACTTTCCATTACGAAATACATTGAATATATAATCAATTCAAGTGTCAGAATGGCGAAAATATATAGACATGCCGTGACAATGGAATACAAATACCGGCAGTGGAGTTGCTAACTGGGTCAGGACAATGGCGACCTAATTAAAGGCATACTTTGTAATTCGAGAACGCTTATGCCCAGCACGGTTTCTAGTACAAACACCTACATTTATATTATTTTATGAAATTATGGGGTCCTCTAAAGGGGCTGTTAAGTTCATTTTATATCGCTCAAAATCATAGAGCTACATGAACAAAAATAACACATTTAAATAAATATATGCTATCATTGTAAGGGTAAAAAAGTAGATGGGGTGAACGAACAACTTGATTAATTTATGAAATAAACATACACAGATTTATAAATGTTACCTAGCTGTATTTGAAGTCATAATTTTGTTATGTAGTAAATTTTAAAATCTTAATTTAAATTCAAAAATTTACAACATGTCAATTTCACAAAACTTTTCAGTATTAACGGTAGGTTAGTAATCTTTAGCTAAAGGTGGATAAGTAAATTGCATAATGCTTAACTTACATTCTAAAATGGAATGAAATGCATCCCCGTGCAATATTATTACAATTACATAAGTTACGGAAGCGTTCATGGACACAGGTAGAATTTTCCTTTGGACATGGATTCCTATAAGCAATAAAAATATTGTGAATTTACTAAAAATAAATGCATGTCCATAAATATTGATAAGCTTTTTTAAAATATAGCACAGGAATAATACAGTTTCAGTCATTGTTTTTAAAATTCAAAATGCACTGTTTAATAACATGTATATAATGCTATTTAATGACTTTATCAGACATTAACCTTTCTAAATTAGAAGGGTATAGTTCAATTTACGGTTTATAATATATGCTCATCTGTTGCTTAGTAATGAACTATTTTCAAATACCCAAACTGCATTTAGCGAAAGAGTGCCGTGTAAATACCTGCAGACCTTGCTATAGATTGCATGGTTAGCCAAGGTAACACTCTGTTCCAATGACTAGACACTAAGTATCCTAGCCAATTGAAGGCATAACTGATTCAAGTTTTTTCTGTTCCTTGCAAACACATCTTGCACACCCTGCATACAGGGTTCATTTATAATCAATATTTAGCACTAAATGGCCTAGTTTATTCATACATGCATGGAAGCGACATACAACTTTATATTTGATTTCTGAAATTAAATGCCATATGAATTGATGACGCACTAACCAATCGGTAGATTTTGGCCATGCTCAGTATTTCGTTTATATAAAAACGAGATTCTGTTACCTACGGGTTTTTTTTTACCATCAAATTATGAATTTATTAGGTTATGTGTGAAGATCGTTTAATAAAGTTTTAAACATCAATCCTGAAAATCGTTTATCCTTTCCTATCCTTATCTTTTAAAATTGTGTCGTTTCTGTCATATCGTGTTTGACTCATATAATGAAGCTGCATTCTGTACGTTTTCGCCCCTATTTGTAAATATCGTACATGTACATTGAACTCTTGTACAGTGCTGTTCAATGGTTTTATTCAATAATCAATAACTTAACACTAAAAGCGTGGTAACGTCTTTCATGGCATGTGCTAGCGACATTTTTACTCTCCACATTTTTTTTTAAACCTCCTTTCTCTTCCTCTGTACTTCTCCCGTTTTGCCGCCTCACCAGACCAACCCCACGTCTTCTTCACCTCCTCTCTCTTCCTCTGAGCTTCTTCCGTTTGCTTCTTCACCAGACAAGATGCATGTCCTCTTATTCTTCTCTCTCTTCCGCTGTTTCCCCCCGTTTTTCTCATCACAAGAGTCTGTCAATATGCCTAACTGCAAGTTTTATTCGGAAGTAATTTTTTTAAATCTTAAATTTGTAAGACGTTACAATGATAACAAAATACGAGTACATTTAGATCTAAGTGGCTGTTTCTGTGGGTTGTTTTTTTTACCCAACCCTCGCCATTTTCTTGGAAAGGGAAAATTCAAATTCGTCGAATATAAAACACAAAACTTAACAAATCAGGGTAGATCTATTATTTATTTTTAAACCTATTCATCAATTTACTTATTTATTTATTATTTTATTTTTTTTAACTTTTTAAAAAGTTGATATGAATGCAAAGTGGCCTCAAATATAGGTAGTATTCACCTTGTTCTTCATGTTCAGTGGTCCGTTTCTAGTAACTAAGCCATCCATTCACCTAAACCAGAAAAAGATATTCTATTACATTAATTGACTATGTAACTTATGCACCAGTGATCTTGTTCTGCATTGAGTCATTCATTCCAGCCGCACTCGGGCTTCTTTTGAAGAGATTTTATAAAAAAACAAAAAACCATACCAAAAACATTTCTTTGTCATTTGAATATCAAGTTTAGTTGAGTTAGATTTCCTTTATGAAATGGGGAACTTTTTTCAGAGTGATCTTTATACTTTCAACTTGAAAAAAAAACAACAGAAAGGATAGTTACAGGTCTTTCAGTCACAGCTTCAAGAAATTCTCTATATTTGGAAACAGGATGGGAACCATTAATAATAAGAGGAAACCATTATCTACTATTTTCCTCATTTATAATCAACTTTTTTCCTTCCTATCTAAAAGATATAACTCCTGGAATTAGAAATTCCACTTTCCACATCAATACTAGAATTTCCTCAAATTATTCTTTGCCTAGATGTAGATATGAAGTTTTTAGCTAGTCGTTTTTTTTTCCTAACACCATTCGTAAGTGGGATAGTCTGAGTACTAACACAAAGGAAGCTACCTCATTAAGTTGATTAAAAGTACAGAGCGGTTTTACAAAGCCTCCTAAATATTTCTTCTTTAATGAAAGATTATTAAACATTATTCATATAACATTAAGGCATAATTGTAAATTCTTAATTCTGATCTTCATCGATGTATTCATGTGGAATTTTAGAAGATGCGCATCACTTGTTTTTCATGTGTAAAAATATTCATTATTAAGACAGTCATTTTAAAATGTATAATCTTTTATCGTTGAACTTGTTGAATAAAATGTATGTACTTTCAATACTATGGGGTGACAAATGTTTGTCTTATGATGAAAATGTAAAAATATTGAAAGAAGTTCACAGGGTGGAAGATTTAACTAAATTATTTAAATGTATTTGCATAATTTTCTTATTGAGCTTAATTCTTATTCTAGATGTTCACAGTATTACAACATTTAAATTAAGTATTTTATTTCTATTATTGTTTTGATTTGAACATATTTATATTGTACAAAATTACAAATGGGATTGGGCACAAGTTTAAAAACTTAGACCACCCTCTCCCAATACAATACAAATAATGTATACACAGCATGTTAGGTCAACAGATCATGACAATTATATATAAATTTTTCAATGGTGAACAAACATCAACTGAATCTTTTGGTGTCTTTATATAACGACAAAGTAAAGAAAACAAATGTTTGTTTTCGCTGACACTGACTGCGTTGTCGCTACAAAGTAGGACATGAGTTTCAACAATATTTAAAGAAGATGAGGGAATAAAATGGCGCAAATGCCCATTCGGTTTAGTAGTGAAATACAATTTTAAATTTATTTTCCCCCAATTAAATCTTTTCAAATATATTGTAATAGAGCTTTGCAAAAGCAAAATTTCTAACTGTAGTCAGTTTTTGATATATTTAACAATAAATAAGAAAAAAAAAAATTTGTCGGAAAATTTGGTGGTATCGAACCCGTAATATAAAAACCCTTGATATATAAGGTTAGCTCATGCCAGGTACTCTAACCACTGAGCCATTTTAGACACAACAAAGTGCGCTTTTTAAATATTATGTGTGACTAAGGTGAAGAACTACCGGACTTGTACTATTTTTTCAAAACGTTCAGTTGTTGGGATACAAAATGATATTTTTAATGTATAGTGGGCCATCTCTCCACATTTTTGTTGATTGAAATCGGTTTGTTTTCCAATAGACCTTAATTAGACTATGAGAAAAATATGGAGCACAGACCCACTCTATGAAAGAAAATGCCTTGGAGTTCTAAAAAATGACAGTATTTGCACGTTTTGATATGTACACGCCTGTTTGAGTCAACATATTCCAAGTATTGAACATACTTATAGGTTAAAAATCAATGATTCGTTAAACATATATTGTTTTAAATGATTTTAAAAAAAACCATCAGATTTATTAATACTTTAATTTTTCAGTAGCCTGTCCGATCGCGTATGGGCATTTTACACGCCTTATCCACCCATCTTCTTTACAATATTGAAAAATTATCAAGCAGAATATTTCTGGACTCTTTATATTTGGTACAAGTGAAAAAATAATGATAAGTCTCTTCGAGCTTACCACGTGATCAGAGTGGACTATTAATAATATTACAACGAAATAGTTCACTATTTAGTACACAATTATGACGAAGTCCAGTATGAATAAAATTAAAAAATCTATAATTATTATCAATGTAAACTGTGTGGCATTGTAATATATTACGTACAACAAGGAGAGGAATATCCAAGTTTTTAGAATTTGTGTTCAATCCTTTTGACATTTAATAGTCAATACAACATGTTCAACTCAACTAAAAACAGAACAAAACCGGACGTGTCAAAAAAAAAAAGAAAAAAAGAAAGAGTTTCCTTTTGACAAATATTGTTCAAATTGTTTTCATTGTGTATTGTTATTTCGGGGAAAACATTGGCAGATGAATAAGATAATAAATTATTACCACCAAGACGGAATAGAATGTTTAGGTATGGTTTAGAAGTATCATCAAAATACACATACATTACTTTCCATAATTCTAACAATACGGATAATCACCTAAATGCCCATTGTGTAACTCATGCTAAAATTAGGGCCGCTTACAATACTGTAAGTCATTAACAGCCATGAATTAAATTCAAAGGGAAGTAACTGATAGATTTTAGGGTGCAGATTTACAAGAGATACTTTTCAAGTTTTGTTCTTCAAATCAAGTTGAAGATGAATATCACTATTTATTAATGCAATGCAAACGTATTAAGATGGCCATTTAAATGATTCGCGAAATTGCATATATAATAATTGATTTGGTTGAACAATATTATCTTCGTAGTTTTAATACCAGGCTTGTGAACCGCAGATCACGTGTCTGAATCTGCCCGGGGCTTTTGTTCATTTTTTAAAATCATGATTAAAAAACAAAACAGAATTGCATATTTTCTAGCCTATTTGACATACATAATTTCGCATCATGATGTGAGTATTTATCATAATGAAATAATTTTCTGCTGATTTGAGAAACTATCTGAAGGTGTTGGGAGCCATCTTAAAGGCGGTGTTACCATTAACATTGTTCTTCCTGCTTTTCAAGAACAACATTTCATTATTTGATTTCCTGATTGTTTTGAGCGTACTTCCTTCTCAATTAAGATGTTTCCTCTTGTTTTTCTTTTGTCCAAATAATTTGTACAGGTACAAATGTATTTCCTTTTGGCTGTTTTTTTTTTTAATTTCTTATTTTCTACAGACTTACATTTGTTAAAGTCAGCTAGCGGTTTATGATAAATATTATAGATAAAATCGTTTACATTTAGCAGTAAACCATGGTCGTTTTTGTTTAGGTTCAACATTAAACATTTGTCGATTACGCTTACATGTATTGACATAACGGGCTCTTGGCAGCTTATAAAATTCAGTCATTAAAAAGCTCTGTCATTGACAAGGCCTTTCTAACTGGACCCTGCATTAATATTCTTGGTAAATTATTGTGATTTAAACACTCCTCCCATTCAAGGAGGCTAGATGGTCAACAACCTACCCACCAGATCTACCTTCAATTTTTTTGATAGGATTTGCCAAGCTATGAACTATTATTTAGTAGAGAAAAATTTCACCGAATTTTAGCTTTGGAATTTGAGTGTTTTGCTGTATATTCATACAAAGTTCCTCTTCTGAAAGAGATCAATATACAGTCTAAAAATGGCCACAACCAGAGACCTCTTAAATATGAGCTTTTTGCTGCCTGTAGTGGGAAACTTTCTCCATTACAAAGTCGTCTTTTCATTGATTTCTTTTTTCATCATGCCTGCTATATGAACTCCCGTCTGTTTGATTCCATGTGATCATGTGCGGATCTAGAAGGGGCGGATAGGGACCCAAATTCTCCCTGGATCATTCAAATTTAATTATATTAGTAAAATTACCAATGTTAGGCCTCGGACCCCCTGGCAAACATAATTACATAAAGACCCACCCCACTTCCGATCCCAACCCCTGAAAAAAAATCATGGATCCATGCATGGCGGTAAAATGTTTGTTACAAGTGAGTGCAATGTGAATTGACGCGTAATCAGATTTCATAAATAAAGTGTTAAAATTACAAACATGAATAAAAATGATAACAGGAGTGCCCAATGCAGAATCTTTCGGATCTCACCCATTTGTATTTTGGAAACAAGCAAGCTATATATATATTATAAACAATTTAGCACTTAAGAATTCATCTGTTCACACATTATATAAGGACTTACGGGAAGTAACAATTTGAGCCTGTGCTTGTGACTGCTAGGCGTAGAATTCTCTAAAGTTAGTCAATCCCTGTGTTTGTGTGAGATAATTTATGGATGCATCTGTGTCTCTCTTCAATTAAAGGAAGTTAGCAAGATTACATTTTAATACAAACCGTAAAGTCCTTGTACGATTATAGGGCTTTCTCAACGGTATATATATTCTATTCGCATGTTAATTGTGACTTAAAACCGACCTAGACTGACAGCTTATGTGACCTTGACATTTGTCTGTACTTGCGCCGTGCTCTTGTTCAGAAGGGAGAGGACACTTAGAAAGAATGTAAGTCTCATCTGTCGTTTCTTACACGTTGAATGATGTCTGGTATACAGGTCTAAGTTCACTGTTATTAAAATTATCATCAGCCGTTCTGATACGCAGTCTGATTGAAATCAGCTGATCTGATCATACGCTACTGCTTCTAGAGGGTCGCGTATCGGAACAGCAGATTTTAATTAGATTGCCAAGTGGCCGGGTTATTTTGGCAAAGTTCAACAGTTACTTACTATAGTACTTGATAATAAGTTCTACATTGTGTTAAAAAATGCTGGTCAATGATACATCATGTGGCAATCGGATGTTTTCATTATTTAATGGCATTATGTCATTATCATAATGTATACCATTCAAAATGATAATGTGCAATTTATTTTTAATGTAAGTGTTTTCTTATGACTTAATGAGAGTACATGTTGATTATTTTCAAAAAAATCTAAATCTAAAAACGTAAATTTTCTTGAATAAAACTAAAAGATATTTTATATCATCTATAATGCATACCATTACAAATTCAGGTGGCTTGAGGCGTCGGGCCGGATATTACTGTGACCGGCTTTGAAATTTTCGAAAAAAAAAAAAAACAAAAACAAAAAAAAAACAACAACGCGAGTTTGCCGCAAGCTTTGTGTTTAAAAAAGTCGTTAATGCAAATCAAAAGTAAACCTGTGTATATTTCATTACTTTTCCACAAATACCTCAAGTTAGATATCTTGCAATCGATATATAATATATGGACTGGTTCATATAAAGCCAAGCAATCGGGGTACAATACCTAACGGTACGTTCTTTTAAACTTCTGTGATTCATGCGGTGTATGAAGGTAGCGACATTGCCAGAAATCTGTAATGATCGGTACCTTTTTAACCCGCATGAATCATAAAAGAACACATTTTTGGGGTTTATATTTAACTCTTTCTTATTACAAATTAATAAACTGACCGTAAAAAGTAAGTTGAAGTAACTATAAATAATTGTTCATGTACATCAGTACGTTAGATAAAAGAAATGGCAAAATAGACATATATATATATATATATATATATATATATATATATATATATATATATATATATATATATATATATATATAATCCAAAATGAGTGAAAGGTGATATCACACAGTATAAATAATCAAAAAAGAAAAAGAAAATGAACAGTTCCAAAGTTTCTATTCACTAGCGCTTTCTGGATTTACATCCTTCTTCAGGTGAACGTACATAAGTTATGAAATTGTTTTCCTTAGAAGTTTTCTAAGGAAAACAATTTCATAACTTATGTACGTTCACCTGAAGAAGGATGTAAATCCAGAAAGCGCTAGTGAATAGAAACTTTGGAACTGTTCATTTTCTTTTTCTTTTTTGATTATATATATATATATATATATATATATATATATATATATATATATATATATATATATATATATATATATATATATATATATATATATATATATACACACACACACATGTAGGAAATGAGTCTGACAAAATCATGATTATTTCGTGCAGTCCATGATTTTTCTTTATAGGTTGCTGAAAGTTTCGATCGATCGATAAACTGGTTAGAACTGGATCGTGTAGATTTAAGTCCTGTCAGTTTCTATAGAGCTGCATTTGAATTACAATTTATTTCAGTAAGAAACAAGGGGAATCATACTTATATATATCGTGGATGTAAATATCTACGTATGAACTATATTTATATGTTTTGCCATACTGAAATTATTTTTATTCATTTCGAAAATTTCTATCTTCGAGAGAAGACCGATTTTGCTGGTGTAACTAGGTTAAAGTCTGTGACTTTCAGAGATAACTGATATGTATGGAAAATTTATTGATAAGCCTTCTTAATTAACTAAAAGAATCGGACCAATCAGCTTGAGATTGTCCTTCATTGTCGTATTATCAATGCTTATTGCATTAAATGTATCTTTGTATACTAGTATCTCAAAACATTACAAGGAAACTGTACATAAGAGGTTAAAGTACATGTATTTATCGCTCTGTAAATAAAGGATGCAAATTATGATTTCACAATTTTAAAATGATATTTATTTTCCGCATTTCAATTTGAGAAAGATGGATCAATTAGTAGTATAATTTTTCAAAGGGGGGGGGGGGGTGTTACCCTTCTACCCCAACCCCCAAGGCTTCATTTATGCTACAGCTTGAAATTCCTGATCGTCAGAATTATGTAGAGTAATCGTGTTCAAAAACCCAGACCTGTAAACTTGTAAATCCGAATATGTAATCGTGTTAGTTTGTCACTGGGTCTGGGCATGAATGTGTGTAATTATGATCGCGTAACCTACTGAACGCGGGCATCAACACATAGAGTTGACTCTGCATTTTCTTAATCTTACTTTGTGGAATGATGCACAATTTGCAGCTTGTTTTTTTTTTGTGTGTGTGTTAGTGGCCTTCAATTTTGCACATTTTCAAACTGTAGTTTCTGCATATTTGTATCGTCATGCTCGGAAATAGCACATCTGAAATGATACATATTGACAAATGTAAAGTCTACAAGTTTTTAAAATAGACATGACCTAATATGGAAAATGTTAACTGCAGGAAAACAAAATAAACAGTGATATTCATGTAGTTTAACTGTTATAATCTGCTATTTATAAACGGTATTAATGTCTTTGGATCGATAATATAAAAAATATATATATATATTGAGGTCTGTTTGAAACTGGATCAAAAAATGTTCATGTATATGTAACAATTGGCGCCGGTGTTACGAATGCGTTATTTTCTGTAATATAGATTCCAAGGTTACTATAAGGGTTATCTTTTACTACAGAAAGATAAGTCTAATATCTATTACATGTATGACTAAAACAATTTGGCATGTGATTGTGTGATTGAATAGTGCAGTATACAATCAAGTATATTTTATGCATATATTTTTTTGTAAGTCATTTTTTTTTTCTTTTCACCCTTTTCATTATAATTTGATGTATTTTCTGAGAATTTATAACTTGTATGTATCTTCATTATCAAGGAAGAAATAAAGTATGAATGAAAAGGAATTTCGTTGGATACGTACTCTTTTCTAAATAAGAGACGCATAAAAAAAATCCGAAAGGGGTGAATATATTTTGAGCGGCATAGGGTTTAAAAACTCCATGGCTTCTGAAATAATTATAAGAAATTTTAAAGTGATTTTAAAATTCTTGAGTAAGTTAGAATTATATATACGAATCGTAAAGAAATTTGGTAATATTTTGCAGGAAAATGTATGTATATATATCGAGAATTAAAAATATCAAAATGACTTTGTTTGAAAATTGGATATTTCTGAAAATAAGGAACAGGTGGGGCAGACAAATTTGATGGTATAAACTGATAAAGTTTAAATCATAGAAATCTTATATATGTATGAAAAATATAAGCTGTATTGACAGTACTGAATTGTTCAAAACTAAGTAGCTGCTTTATAGTAACCAGTGCATGTTCAAAAGTGACCTTAAAACTGTAAAGCCCACCGGGAAATTTTAATTAACGAACTGAAAATCTACATTTTACTGAGGAAGTCGGCATTGTATCGATAATCTCTGGACCCCCAAATCATTACATTTAAAAGCCCAAAGCGCTACCGTTACCCAAAAGCAGCCGATGATGTAACTGACGGTTTTTTTTTAAAAATATCTATATAAAAACGTAGGTACATACACTGACATTAAGCAATTAAAATCAACAATATTTCAAAAAACGCCCCATTACTAACAAAAATTTTATTAAAATTAGACTTTATAATAATAAACTTTGAATCAAAATGATCAATCATTTTAAAAAGAAATTGTACACGAGAATCCTGAAGACGCTTTTTCAAATGACGCTTTATAAAGAATGTACAAGAAAAAAATTCAATGAGATTTCGTCTGCTAAACGGAACTCGAATTTTCTCGGTGAGTTGACTCTTGCCTCATTGCTTAGAAAGAACATTAACGTTTGTTGATTTTTTTGTGATTGCACAGCAACTTGTTGATTAAATAATCAATGAAATCAACGCTTGCTTTTCCGATGATTAGTTTTAGGGACTACACAACACTCAAACGTCACAGCTCTAGCTACTTGTAAAGCAAGGCACATCAGTATACAACATTCAGCAAAAAAAATAACAATAGTGTTGTTTTGTGCATGTGCTAAGCCTTAATGTATCAAACCCTGACTTCTATTTTTGCAATTTTTAATTTAATTTTTTTTTGGGGGGGGGGTGAATGGGAGGGGGCTGCCACTTCTCATGTTTAGTCTAAATCAAAAATAAAATTCTAAAAACTAATTCTTTAGATAGTCAGTTGTACTAAGTGATAACTCAGCTCAGTAATTTAATTAACCGGCCGACCCTATGCATTTTTTTTGGGGGGGGGGGGGGGGGGCTCTTGTCCCATCCCTGTGTAACGATAAAGAGTTTTTAGTGATATTTTCTTCATTCATAATCATACACACAGTCCTACCCAGGCTTACAAACCAACACGATTACATAATTATTCAGATTTACATGTTCACGTGTTTGGACTTTTAAACACTATTAACCTCCATACAGCATATACAAGCATGCGCGGATCCAGAAAATTTTTCCAGGGGGGGTCCGAAGGATAATTGTGTTTGCCAGGGGGGGGGGGGGGGGTCCGAGGCATATTTTCGCGATAATTTTACTATGTAAATTTAATAAATTTTCATTTTCCAGGGGGGGTCGGGACCCCCCCGACCCCCCCTCTAGATCCGCGCATGACAAGATTGAGACAATGAGTTAGTTTCTGAAATGTTTTTGTATATTTTAGAACAAAAATTTATCGAATGCAGCAATGTCGCTACAGAAGTGACATTCAGCTAGAGCCTAGCAAACAATTAATGCTTATGTGAAGGTGGAATGGACTTAATTTTGGATGGAATTTTATTGTCCCGTAATGCTCATACCTTCGATGTGTTTCCCCAAGCACTGCAAAATACTGTTACAGTGCCTTTTAGATATTGAATTTTATTTACATTTCAAAACTGATATTTGCAAATATTGATGTACATTTGGTTTTTAAATAAAAACCAGTACTGTGACAATACTTAGAATTTCGTAATTGATACTAATTGTATGATTCGTTAGAAATTAGCATCTTGTGAAACGTTCCGTTAAATAATATCTGGGGTTTTATCAATATTTGTTGGCTACCAATTTTCGTGAATTTCGTTGTTGAGTTGATCCACAATTTCCAATACCATATTCTATTGATAGGATCACTAACCACGAATTTACGCATCCTTGATTGAAAGTGTGATTTTTACAAAATCTACGAAAATTGATGGCTTCAGATATTGATGAAACCACAGAAGATTATACTTGTTGAGATAAATTGTTGGACCATCCGTGAGGCCTCTGGGTCTTGTGAGGTTGTTAGAATTAGCTTACGATTATTTTTTATTTTACATTTCAATATTCATTGTAGATGAATCCATCCATATGTGCCTACCTGGCCAGGCTGAGGAGAAAAGTACGTTATTTCCAAAATCGATCATTAACATACGCAACATTATTAAAAGTGACCGTTTTATTTCTACTGTCAACTTTGTATATTCTGCAAAATTCCGTAAAAACAACAACCAAAGACACTACACTAGCGTGGTCAAACACCGCCATTAAGAAAGCTTTACACCAAAAGGAGCCCACCAAGGCAGTCACCTTGAAACCATGTGAAGACGGCGGACTATCGGTGACTTTGTTGATTATGGTTAACAGTGAATGTACTAATTTCAAACATCGGGCAGCGATTCGTGAATCCTGGGGCTCTGTGTCTGTGAGCGATAAGAGTGTTCGAGTAATATTTGTGTTGGGTATACCACGTGATCAAGCTGTTCAGGAGAGCATAAATCTAGAGCAAGTCATCTACAACGATATTCTAATTGCAAATGTAACAGAAGCCTACGATAAATTGACGTACAAATCCATTGCAATATTGAAATGGGCTCACACGTTTTGCAGTAAAGTGAAATACCTTATTAAAGTAGACGATGATATATTTTTCAACGTTCGTAGACTCCTGTTGGATCTAGAGAACAACAAACCCGTCAATTCTATTATAGGATGCGAGGAAAGTAAAAATGCTCCCGTTAGGTTCTTTTTGTTCAAATGGCACGTGACACGTGAACAATACAGCGCTGATACCTACCCCGTGTATATAACAGGACCAGCGTACCTCATCACGGGGGACATCATATCCAAACTGTACCGGGCGACATTCGATGTGCCGTACTTCTTTATTGAGGATATTTTTATAACAGGACTGGCCAGAGAGAAGATAGGAGCGCGCGAAATTGGTCATAAGGAGTTTTCTTGTAGTTACCGGGACAGAAGCCCGTGTGGGGTCAGTTTTAGAGATTACATGGTGGGCCATCATTATTATCCGGACGAAATGGTCAGAATGTGGTCTGAATTAAATGACCCAAATGCCAAATGTCGATTTCGGGATAATTACTTGATCGCTACAATTCTTGATTTCTTTCACGGATGATCATCCGCATTGCTCATATACGCAATATTCTCTAACTGCTTGAAGCCCTATCACGGGTGATCGTTCATTTGTTTAGATACGCAATACGTGTATTATCGAACTGTTCAAAATGTTACGGAGTAATAAGTAATTCTTAGCTAATTTATTGGAATTACCTGCTTTTAAGGGCTTTTAAATATCAAAGGCTTTTAAAACCATTTTTAAAGAAAAAAATTTAATGTGTATATAGCTCTATATACGTTTTCATTTTTAAAATATTGCACATTAGTTGTAGAATCTAATTTTTTTTGGAAGAATATCTATATTTTAAGAAAAAAAGTCTTGCACGTGTGTCTGTCAGAGAGAGAGAGAGAGAGAGAGAGAGAGAGAGAGAGAGAGAGAGAGAGAAGAGAGAGAGAGTATAAAAACTATTTGTACCTTTTTATTGATTTTTTAATTAAAGGATAACACGGGTTGTCTCTATATATATGTGTTTTGTTTTTATGTTTTTGTTCAATTTTTCACACTCATTTATTTTTTTTTTTGTTTTGTTTACAATCGTTTTACTTTTTCTTATGGGATTTGAAAAAAAAAATAAGGAAAACAATATTAGGCCACGCGATAACCTATGATATTAGTGATGAACGTCTCACGTTCGGAGCCATTCACTTTAAATCGATCAATGGGATACTATCCGACTTTTAATATCAACTCAGTTGACCACATTTTTCTAACTGTTGTCTCATATTATGGGGTCATGTGCACAAATATTTTAAAATCATGGTATTTCGATATTTTAACAGTAAAGCTAAGAAAAGTCTTACAAAGAATAACTGCACTCAGCGCCGGGTTTTGGGCCTTTTTCGGTCGCTTCTGTTGCTTTTATTTCTTAACCTAACATCTCTGTTGTAAGATTTATTAAAGAGTCTAGTCAATTTCCAACACGAATTATGATTTTAGACTGATACAATAAGCTCATTCTATGTTTTTCTCTTATAAATACAACGTTTGACAAAAGGAGAATTTTCGCTTATCTGCCCTTGATCAAACATATATGCATGAGAGGTGGAGCTTCCATTATCAGAATAATACTAAAGTTAGACTAGCATAAATAACAATGCCATGTATAAAATTTTATGTGATCACTCTTTCACCATATAACCCTATCGATTCTATATAATGGTACAAGTATACTATTGTGGTTTCAACAATTAAACCACGCGCCCATGTAAGCATACAGAGGACGTGTTCGAAAACATTTTCCTAGTTAGCACAAAACGTGCTACCTTACACGTCACTTGATAGAATTTTGCATTCACTTAGTTACCTGAGGTGAGAAATCACGTGGTAAATTATAATATTCAACATGCATCAACCCTTGCGGTTACAACAGAGAAAAAAAAGTAAGAAGAAGCATTTTTTTTTCATTTAAACCGTGAGCACATGTTCGTCTATTAATCTCCCTTTGACAAAACTTTGATAAAGCAAATATACAACTACTGTTAAACGGAGAACAAAAGGCAAACATGCGCAGACTATGTATGAAGTCAGTATGAAAGTGGGCGTCCTCATTATCGTATGGAGATTCAAGAAATAGTGATGCCTATGAATACAAATTTGTACTTGGTAACAACATACTTTTATTTAACGCAATTAAGTAGAGTTGCAGTTAATATGTTGATATCACATGTTCTTAAGCAGCTGTTAAGTGCAGTAATCTTTTCCTAAAACCGTCGTCCCCATGTAGAGACAAAGAGGTGCTATGATACCCGTCTATACGAGGCACTGTGTTGTTTTTTTAAGGAATAAGGCAATCATTCTCCGAGTATTACCGGTATGAGGTGGTAATTTTGGTCGGGCGTGGTCAAATCCAATTAAGTTCGAATGGCTTTATGGTAGATTTATCTTTCATTTCATTCTTTATTTCTGTAAGCTTGCAGCTTATCAGAGCATACAAATTACAACTAAAAAGCACAGTGAAGTACAGAAGTGGGTGTTTTACAGGCGATCCTTGTACATACATAAATAGGAAATATGACAAGTAAAGGGAAACATGCAATCAAAAGAACAACAACAAAAGTTAATTACAGATATTGGTTATTTATTTCATACAAAAGTAAATATGTTTGCCGATGTTACATATATCTTTAAAATTTTGTTTAAACACCGATAGTTTCTCGTAGAAATACTTTTAAATATATTTTTTAGGGTATTCAATAAATACTGGACACATGGACACATTAATATGAATGGATTTCGTCTCCAAAAAACTGGTTTTACACAAAAAGCAGTTCATTTGGGCCCTGTGTGTAATATTGTACCTTCTGTATATTATTTGCAGTGGGTTATTCATGAAAAGATGTTAAGACCACATTTAGTTTGAAAAATTGTGTCTTGAACCGTTGCGCAAAAAAAAAAACCGAAAAAAAGGAGGAAACATCTCATACACGCACAAAAACTACCATCCATTCTGTCAGAAAAAAGAACTGTTGAAGTGCCGTTGAAGTTTCGAATTATAAATAAACGTCTAGATTCTATATTTGACGATAAGTACCAATGATTCTATGAAATAGACAATAAACACGAGGCACGATTTTTACTGCGAAACTGAAAGGGTAAAATAAAATGGTCTAAATTTAAATGACAACATTTGCAGGGGTGTTATTGGACAATTCCAGGTAAGTTCGTCCCCATGATCGACCACTTCCTGGAGACTTTTCCTATCGTTAGGATGTGCTCATCAGATGGAGAGATCTTTGTAAAACACAAAACAACTTGTTTAAAATTGCTAAACAGACATACTTGTAATTAATAAAGTTGGCATTCTTCGTGTTATTTTGGATATAGAAAGAGAAAATATCAGAAAACAACAAAATTTTGACCTCAGAATAAAGTGGACATTTCTTTCTGAATTTTTCCGATCGGTCGTATAAAAGAACTAACTACGCATTACAGCAGAAAGTAAGCAAGTTTACTAGTATATACAGTGAAAACGAAGAAAACATTAAATTATCTTGTGAGGGAGATCTAAAGAAAGCAAAATCTACCTGTGATTCAACTGTGAATATGTTTACGTAGTGCAAGTGAAATTAAAACAAGAGGCCAATTGGCCTTAACGGTCACCTGAGTAGCATATATCCCATACACAAACTTGTCATGGAGTCTCATATATGCATCTAATTAATTAGGTTTCATACTGGAGTAGAAAAATTATAAATTTGTAATGACGACCACATTTCAAAAAGAACTGTGAAACCTATAATTTTGGTGAAAAACTAAAAGATCTGGTCTACAAAATCATGAATTCAGTTTTCCTTTCAGGTGTGTGGGAGTAAAGAAGATAATTTTTTAACGTTATATGCATTAACATCTATACATCCATTTTGGCCCTGCCCTAGAGTCTAAACCCATACCCCAGGGGACATGAAAATTAAAATTTCAGTAGAGGACTTCCTGGTAAACATAATTATAAGTTAGTTTTTTTTTTTACAGATGTGTGAGAATAGGGAAGAAGATTTATTGCCCCCCCCCCCCAATGTCTTGAACCCCTGACCCAGGGGCCATGAATTTCACAATTTAGGTAAAGGAGATTGTGGATATTATAACCATGTATTCAGTTTTTTGCCCACATGTGTGGGAGTAGAGAAGAAGATTTTTTAAGATTTAATACATTTTTACTATTTGGCCATATTGGCCCCACCCTAGAGCCTGAACCCCTGACCAAGGGGTAATGAATTTCACAATTTTGATAGAGGGCCTCATGGACATCATAACCATGCATTTAGTTTTTAACAAATATATATGAGAGTAGAGAAGAAGATTTTCTAAGATTTAATACTTTTTTACTATTTGGCCATATTGGCCCCACCCTAGAGCCTGAACCCTTGACCCAGAGGTCATGATTTTCACAATTTAGGTAGAGGGCTTCATGGACATCATAATCATGCATTTAGTTTTCAAAAAATATATAATTATGGTAGTAGAGAAGATTTTCTAAGATTTAATACATTTTTACTATTTGGCCATATTGGCCCCACCCTAGACCCAGAACCCCTGACCCAGGGGCCATACATTTAACAATTTTGGTAGAGGGCCTTATGGACATCATAACCATGCAACCAGTTTTTTCCTCACATGCGTGGGGGTAGAGAAGATTTTTGAAAATTTGGCTTTTTTTGCATATTTGGCCCCGCCCGTGGCACCCCAGGGGTGGTAGAGCCATAAATTTCACAATTTAGATTCTTCTTACCATAGAGATGCTTCACACCAAAAATGGTAACGATTGGCCTGGTAGTTTTCAAGAACAAGTTAAAAATGTATAATTGTTAACGCACGACGACGGACGAAGACCAATTGCAATAGGTCACCTGAGTGACTCAGGTGACCTAATAAAATCAGGTAGTGTCTCTTTCGATTTAAAATTTGAATTGTCTGATTTCGTAATTCATGAATAACATTTGTGTCTGTGTTTTTGATGTTTATTTCAAGTTCAATGTTACCTGTAATTGCAGTCCAATAAGTTGTAAACAGGAGGCCCTTGGGCCACATCGCTCACCTGAACAACAGTACCTTGTAATATTCTCTTTCGTAGCATATACTATTTCTATTTAAAACTTTGAACCCCTTTCTGGGGCCCCAGTTTTGGTCCGGGATTTGTGGTTGGCTTTAAGAATTAGATCAAGGGTCACAGCTTCTATAATTTAGAATCTACACTATTTGAGAATGCTTTGTAGTAATCTGACAAATTGAAGCATTGTAGTTTTCGAGAAGAAGATATTTAAACATTTTTCCTTTTGTAACTTTTTGGACGGTTAAAGGTAACTTTCTGGAATGTATGTCATTTCAAGCATTGGAAGGTATTAAAGTAACAAAGGATGATGTCATACTAGTGTTTTTAAAACATTTTAAAGAAATCTAAAATGGCAGGCATGTAGCATTAGGGAGAAGGGAATTAAAATTTCCTGTTAATTTTGACCCCCTGGTAGCAATGAGCATAACAATAGAAATCGAAAGCAATATAAGGTTGTCAGAGATAAGATATATTACTTCATATCAACAAACTAGAAATATCTGGTAGAGGTGCACTTGTAATGTTTATTTACAAGTATGCCATTTGAAATGGATAAGTCAAACTTTTATCTTATTTAACTATTTTCCCCTCAAATAATCTCTTCCTTTACCTTCAATGCACAGAAAACACACACAATATTACAATAACAAATTTTATTATGAATGAGTGATGAATGCAAATGATTTTTTTTGGTTATGATTTTCACACTAAACAATTGTAAAAATACTGTCGTCTAATAGGGAAATCTCCACTGCTGATTAAACTTCAATGTTTTTTCTTCAAACAGCTTCATGAATTAGATCAGAATTTTTTCAAGTGTTTTAGTGATTCTGATAAAGCATTAACCTTCCAGCTAGGTAGAGCTTCCATAAAAATCATAGTTTTTTTTTCATTTCTTTAAGTAATAACATCTTTATGTCAATTAAAAACATGATTTGATGATGAAACTGATCTCTCTTGGCCACATAAAAAACAAGTATCAATCAACAATAATGTCAACTAAATCCATTCTAGTGAGAATTTAACTTCAATACAGACTATTTCTTTTTCTTACTTTAAAAATTTAAACAAAATAAACCATCTTCAATAAAGAAAAATATGTTAACAACAGATTTGATTCATATCAAAAAAAGTTTCCCTAGCACTAATGAATTTCTATTGTAGTTTTTAACCAAATTATCTTCAAAAGATAAACAGTGTCTTTTACAGGAAAAAAGAAATGGAAGAAGAGTTTAAGTCAGCTGCTACCACAGTTCCCCATCTCGATCTTTAGCGGGGACTTCGATCACTCGCGGTTTGTCTATAATGCGGGCGGTTCTGTTTCCTTTCTCCACTATTCCAATGATCCAGGACTGGTAGCCTTCCTGTTTCTCGATGTCCTTGCAGAAAGCTGCGGCTTGTTCCCTCGGTAATGCCATTAGTAAACCACCTAAGGGAGTACATCAATCCAGTTCAAACTTCACAAAAACAATATTGACATAAAGTCCTTTGAGAGAATTAAACAGATCACGGTATTTACATATGTTTCACAATTCATGGTGGTCTAAGACTTATTATACAAAGAATATTGGCTATTCAACTCCCAGTCATGGCAAAGTGATAGAAAATGCACAACTGCAAATCATGCCCTTTCAATATTCGTCTCATGACAATTCTACAGGATTCATAAAATGATAGCAAAATGGTTCGAGATTTCAATTTTGGGCTAATGATCAATAATCGTCAATTAATTCCAAAATACGCAGTGTTGTCTATCAATATTTATACAAATATAGCAGTCTGTGTAAGTAGCACTTGCATATTGCCCCAATTCTTTTTTCTAAATATTGATCGAGAAAAAAGCCTAATCAGAGTGACATACTCTATTCTTTATATCACTCACTTGTGATGAATTTTATCTAAAAGTTGTCAGAAAAATGAGCAAGATAAAAGACAATTATGTAATCACAAAAAGTCACAGTTTTTCTTAAACAAAAGTGAATTATTTCTTTGTGTAAAATCTAAATCATCACATCATAACATAAAACATCCATTCAAAATGGGAGATATACAAGAATATGTAGGCAAACTTGTAATATAAATAACAATATCATATACAAATGTTTTGATGAAAGAAACCTTTTTAAAATTTTAGGTAATGCTTTTCCATATTAGTCTAACAGCTATTGAAAGGGAAATAACTCAGTTTTCTAATTGGCGATTAAAACCAAATAAAACTAGACTATGAAACAAAAACATAATTTGATATTCCCTGCGAATCGCAAAGGACTTTGTCCGGTATGGTCAAATATCTGCCCCCGATTTCAACCAATTTTTAAATAGTATCGTATAAAAATAAAATCTTCAATCTTAAAATATGTATAGAGGATGCCTACAACTTTAATCTTCATTTTGTTCATCATTGCTTATTCGCTGTTGATCTATGACGTCACCTAAATGACCTAATTCCCGCAAATTTGCAAACAAATGAAGATATTCTCATTCTTGCTCTATATTTTGCATTCAGAAGTATAAAGCCCAGGTCTGCTCAAGTGTGATTTTAACATATGTTTTTCTTCAGATAGTTATATACATTATACTAAAAAATGGTACTTGAACAAGCCTGCGCTCAATGTTTCCCAGTCAAAAAACCATCGGAAAACACCCAAATTTTGCCACAAAACATCAATTTATCAAAATAATGCAATCTTCATGACGTCATTTCTACATTATGACGTCACTGTGGTGATAACCTTTTACACCTTTATTTCCAATATGATTTTAACTCTCTTTCACATTATTTTTAAAGTTCTTTCTGAAACTTTGATTCTGGGGGGAAAAATGCATAAAACCGCACAGAGTCCTTTCTTGGCCTTTTCAGCAGATCTTGGAAAACACCTTGAGTGTATTACATGGGAATCCATGACAACCCCCTTAAAACAACCGTTATGTAAGTAAATGCAGGGTAATGTATAAATTAACTAACAATAAAGATTGAGCTTAACTTCATTAAAATTCCTTAATCATCATGAAAGAGACATCCAAGCCTCTCGGACTGAATTTATATTGTCAGGATAAATAGGAAATTACTCCTTGTTGGATAAAATTTTAATACACCTGATAATGTACTATATTTGTAGAGTTTTCCAAGCTCTGTCTGAAATGCACAAGAAACTCACTTTGGTTCCAAAAGATTGAATATTACTTTGGATTATTTTTTTACTTAACAATAAAATTCCATAACACAACACTACATTAAAATAGATCAACTTCAGTATATGTTCTACTGAAAATACCTGATGTTTCTGCAGAGTGACCTTGAAGTAGTCCAAACATATTGCCACAAGCCTTGCTGATGGAAGCCATCTTGGCTATGATGGGCAGATTATGGATGACAAAGCTGACCTCATTTTTCTGAATTTTGGCCAAGTTCTTAGCATGACCCAGTAACCCAAAACCTGTGACATCAGTAGCACCATGGGCATTATACTTGTGCATCAATCGGGCAGCTACAAATAAAAGAGAAAAATTGTCATGTCTTGCTTTGCTGTTATCTGACATGTAACAGAAATACAGAAATTTAACAAATATTACAGAATATTGCGTGAAACTAAATTTTTAGGAAAAAAATGAACAAAAAACCTGTGAATTATCAAAATTATTTTTAAACAAGTGAAAAGCTATCAATGTGACAGCAAACCGGGTTTTCTTTTATGTGAACTATATCCATAATCCATGTCAACCCTGAATTGATAAACACTACCTACCATATCCAGTGAAATGGAGTACCCTATATGCAATATTTTGCAAAAAATGACTGAGTTCAAAAGCTGGTATTTTTTCCATAAATTATCAGAAATCAAAATCCTAACAATATGCACACCTCTGATATAAGTACAATTGATCTGCAAAAGAACAACTTCCTATCTTGAAAACTGTAGGAAAAGTTATCCGTATAATGAGGGTATCCTTTACGCAATATTTTACCAAAATATGACTAAGTTCAAAAGCACATATTTTTTCATAAATAATCAGAAACCAAAATCCTAGCAACATGCACATCTCTAATATATGTACAATTGATCTGCAAAAGAACAACTTCCTATCTTGAAAACTGTAGGAGGAGATATCTGTACAATGAGGGTACTCTTTTGGCAGCCGCCCGCATGCCTGCCATTTTCACCATTTTAATAACTGGATTTTTCCGTTGGAAAACCCCGTATTAATAAAATAAAATGATAATTCATCTCCAAGAATCACATAAATAGATACCAAAATGTATGATTTCTTGCATGCCTCAGTCTTAAAAGATGTGACTACACTAATCACTTTGTAAATACAGGTCACAGTGACTGTACCTGTGTGGTCACAGTGACTACCTGTCTGGTCACAGTGACTACCTGTCTGATCACAGTGACTACCTGTCTGGGCACAGTGACTACCTGTCTGGTCACAGTGACTACCTGTCTGGTCACAGTGACTACCTGTCTGGGCACAGTGACTACCTGTCTGGTCACAGCGACTACCTGTCTGGTCACAGTGACTACCTGTCTTGGCACAGTGACTACCTGTCTGGTCACAGTGACTACCTGTGTGGTCACAGTGACTGTACCTGTGTGGTCACAGTGACTGTACCTGTGTGGTCACAGTGACTACCTGTGTGGTCACAGTGACTGTACCTGTGTGGTCATAGTGACTGTACCTGTGTGGTCACAGTGACTACCTGTGTGGTCACAGTGACTGTACCTGTGTGGTCACAGTGACTGTACCTGTGTGGTCACAGCGACTACCTGTCTGGTCACAGTGACTACCTGTCTGGTCACAGTGACTACCTGTCTGGTCACAGCGACTACCTGTCTGGTCACAGTGACTGTACCTGTGTGGTCACAGTGACTGTACCTGTGTGGTCACAGTGACTACCTGTCTGGTCACAGCGACTACCTGTCTGGTCACAGCGACTACCTGTCTGGTCACAGTGACTACCTGTCTGGTCACAGTGACTACCTGTCTGGTCACAGTGACTACCTGTCTGGTCACAGCGACTACCTGTCTGGTCAGAGCGACTGTACCTGTGTGGTCACAGTGACTACCTGTCTGGTCACAGTGACTACCTGTCTGGTCACAGTGACTACCTGTCTGGTCACAGCGACTACCTGTCTGGTCACAGCGACTGTACCTGTGTGGTCACAGTGACTACCTGTCTGGTCACAGTGACTACCTGTCTGGTCACAGTGACTACCTGTCTGGTCACAGCTACTACCTGTCTGGTCACAGCGACTGTACCTGTGTGGTCACAGTGACTACCTGTCTGGTCACAGTGACTACCTGTCTGGTCACAGTGACTACCTGTGTGGTCACAGTGACTACCTGTCTGGTCACAGCGACTACCTGTCTGGTCACAGCGACTACCTGTCTGGTCACAGCGACTACCTGTCTGGTCACAGCGACTACCTGTCTGGTCACAGCGACTACCTGTCTGGTCACAGCGACTACCTGTCTGGTCTCAGCGACTACCTGTCTGGTCACAGCGACTGTACCTGTGTGGTCACAGTGACTACCTGTCTGGTCACAGTGACTACCTGTCTGGTCACAGCGACTACCTGTCTGGTCACAGCGACTACCTGTCTGGTCACAGCGACTACCTGTCTGGTCACAGTGACTACCTGTCTGGTCACAGTGACTACCTGTCTGGTCACAGCGACTACCTGTCTGGTCACAGTGACTACCTGTCTGGTCACAGCGACTACCTGTCTGGTCAGAGCGACTGTACCTGTGTGGTCACAGTGACTACCTGTCTGGTCACAGTGACTACCTGTCTGGTCAGAGCGACTACCTGTCTGGTCACAGCGACTACCTGTCTGGTCACAGTGACTACCTGTCTGGTCACAGTGACTACCTGTCTGGTCACAGCGACTACCTGTCTGGTCACAGCGACTGTACCTGTGTGGTCACAGTGACTACCTGTCTGGTCACAGTGACTACCTGTCTGGTCACAGTGACTACCTGTGTGGTCACAGTGACTACCTGTCTGGTCACAGCGACTACCTGTCTGGTCACAGCGACTACCTGTCTGGTCACAGCGACTACCTGTCTGGTCACAGCGACTACCTGTCTGGTCACAGCGACTACCTGTCTGGTCACAGCGACTACCTGTCTGGTCTCAGCGACTACCTGTCTGGTCACAGCGACTGTACCTGTGTGGTCACAGTGACTACCTGTCTGGTCACAGCGACTACCTGTCTGGTCACAGCGACTACCTGTCTGGTCACAGCGACTACCTGTCTGGTCACAGCGACTACCTGTCTGGTCACAGCGACTACCTGTCTGGTCACAGTGACTACCTGTCTGGTCACAGCGACTACCTGTCTGGTCAGAGCGACTGTACCTGTGTGGTCACAGTGACTACCTGTCTGGTCACAGTGACTACCTGTCTGGTCAGAGCGACTACCTGTCTGGTCACAGCGACTACCTGTCTGGTCACAGTGACTACCTGTCTGGTCACAGTGACTACCTGTCTGGTCACAGCGACTACCTGTCTGGTCACAGCGACTACCTGTCTGGTCACAGTGACTGTACCTGTCTTGTTCTACACTGACCTGTTCTGTTAAGTCTGGCCATACTAAACATGGCCCTCTGGTACGCCTTCCTCACATCATCCTCTGTCACAACCAGTTTGACGCGGTTCCACCGCTCGGGCTGGTCCAGCCACTGGTAAGCGTTCACTGCAACCTGTGTCCCCAGGGGCTTGGTCAGGACCAGCACATCACCCACCACTGCATTGTCTGGCCTGTCAACATGTATACACACAACTTAGAGTATTCATGTTTGGAAATTCAGGTAAATAATGAATCAAGTCATTATACTATTGTCTTACACAGTCACTCAATTTTTTTTTGAATATAAATGACACACAACTTGTGCATGCACTGCTATTTTTCATCCAGAACATTGAATGGCTAAAGATATGATCTTGGTGTCATCAAAGTTTCCACACCTAACTCTAAAATATTGAGGTTACAAGTAAATATCTACATTCACTTAATACCCACTTTTATTGCACGAAATATTTGCCTCCAAATTACATGCATCATTCTGACGCTGAATCTGCATATTAGACTTTATCAACTATGTTTACATGATTCTGGTAGTCAAAAACTTTACTTCAATTTCAAACATTTTAAATAATGTTGTGTTTATACTTTTAATAATGTTAAATCAAATAAAGCAAACTGAACCAAAGACTCAGTACTCACATGATGAACTCGTTTGATTGACAGACAGTGGTAGCCACGCCCCCTATGGTCATCCAAGGGTTGATGACTGTCTGACCCCCAGTCACTGCAGTACCACCCTCCTCAGCCTGGTCCTGTTATGTAATTGAAGCTGTTATGTAATTTTATTGATAATTCAAATGGCAAAGCCTATATATAAAAACCGTTTCTTGTCATTTCAAAAAGAAATTTAAAATAATGTATGTACAGGGATATGCTTTTCTGTAAATGATAATTAGTTTTGACCATGATTTACAGTCAGCAAAGATTCAAAGAATTTTTGGGCAACATGATTTTGAGATTTCATCAAACACATTCATTGTACCAATGCTCAGCTTTTTTAAAAAGCTTTCACCCCTTCTTAAAATCCTGTTATTTGTTTTCATACCTGACCAAAGTACATTTATTTATAAACTTATGTTTAAATTTTTTTCTGATTTGAATTAAGTTATAGCAAAGATACAGAAAATCACAATCAAGAAGACACACAATGTTCTATAGCTTAATGGAAAATCTGGTTGACAGAGCGTAGAGCTACAAAAAACTGTATATTTATTCAAAAGTTGCACATGGTGATCGACTTAGTAGCCTAAATTAAAAATATATTCTCTGTTTTTTGGAAACCAAAAAATTCATAAGACATTTTACTTAAGATGTCATTACTTTAATTGTTTCTGAATATTTTTTAAACACCTTCACTAGCCCTGTAGGTTGAAATGGTGTGGTTTACTTGCAGGCCTAATACATAACACAAGTGTTGATACTGTAATAGTGGTTATTTACGCTTGGTGGAAATTAACACAAGTTACTAGTAAGTTTAAACTGCATTAAATACCACCATGCATTTAGTAAAAAAATCAGAACTTTTAAGTGGTCAATTACGCATCCACATATTTATTACCCAAGTGTATTGTAAAATTTGTTTGACATTATAAAACACTTAACCACCACTTCCCCAGTACCCTATGCAGAATACAAAATACATGATTCTCTACCTAGTACGAAACACAAAATAAAAGTGTGGACACCCTATGCACAATTTAACCATACCTTGAATCCACGCATCATCATGGGGACCACGATGTCTCGCTCCTTCTCTGACATTTTGTTGCTGACTCCGAGCAGCATCAGCATGTTGTCTGTGTCAGTGACACCCATAGCGTACAGGTCACTTAGGACGTTGGCACACGATATCTTACCCTACAGGAATCCGATCATCAGGTGAGTAGAAATAATGCAAGTAGCTAAGGAGGATGTGCACAGCAGTGCACACTGTGTAGAGGACACATTTTAATATGCATCTACTTTGTGTAAAAAAATGATACTATGAGTTTCAATGTATAATTTTTTAATACGAGAAATGTTGGACAACTATCAAAAATTTTTAAAAAATTAAATATACGATAATATGTTTAATATGTCAATATATTGAAAGGCCAATGTAAAAATAATTTGATGAAATTTCTTAATATACCCTTCTCAGTAACTACGGTACTGCTCTTTTGCAGGGCAAAATAACATAGTTTGGTGAAAACTGGAAAATGATCTAATGTCAATTGTTTTATTTACATCATTTAATTATCTCCCTACTGAAACTTCGTCAAAGTACATGCAAGAGAGCAGTATCGCAGTTATCATGAAGGGGTCTATAGCATATCAAAGTTTTTTTGCATGAAAATATTTCTATTAATATCTTATGTCAGATAACATTCTTGTACACATTAAATAATTTTAATCTAGCTTTTAATGAATTTCTTGATAAATTCGTAATTTCACTGCGAAATTTTGAATCATGCGGCATACAATTTTAAATCATGAATTGAGACTTTGATCATATATAAATTGTTGTTTTCCTCGGCCACCACAAACCATCATGTAAGGATCATCCACAAGTGGATAGAAAAAATCTGTTGTCTGCACCAAAGATAGGCCACCATGTCTAAGGGGAGTAACTGATGCATCCATTCCAATGCCTGTTTAAATATAAAATGCATCAATCAAAAATCGAAAATTTACAGGAAATCTCTTGTTCATATATTCTGATACGTGTATTTATCTTAAACATAATTCAAGCTAAATCATAAGGTAAATATTTATTATTAATCATTTTTCTAGGGAGCCACTGACTTATCCGGAATCAAGTCACGTGACAACACAATACCACATGAAGCCGCCATTTCCTAAACTTGGGGATCAAATGGGTTGAAGAGTAAACAAACGTTATGGTACAAAAGTACTCATAAGGGGTTTCAACTGAATGATTGAATTTATACATATGATAGTTTTATTCAAAACTAAATTAACAAATAAACATGACACATGTTTAAAACACCGAAAACAACCGTCGGAATCGACACATTGTCGACGACGAACAAAACAACAAAGTAATGAGCTTTAAAATTTTTTGCAAGCTTACCAATTCGTGGTGCGGCCGCGATGTACTGGAAATGCGACTGCTCCGACTCCTGGGCATTGCTGTCCTGTTGGAGTCCCTCAAGAAGCTTCTCCAAGGCCTCCTGAGGGACTTTACACCCTCATCCCTTCAGGTCAGCAAATTTAGTGAGTCGGAAACTCGCATCCAGCTCATGAGCGGCAGGATCAAACGGCCTCCGCAACGGAATACCCTCCGGATTCTCCATTGTCAGTCGTCCTTATCCCTGAAAATTAAAACACTCACATGAAGCCGTCGTATTAATACAAAATCTTATCTAATAACTACGAACTTTCTTTGTTTTGTCAATTCTTACCCACCTTACTTGCAGTAAATATGGCGACCTCCCCACGCTGCTAAATCTTAGTCGCCGGTGCCCGGATAAGAGGGTAACATAGACGATTTCTGACTGGCTGAAAACCGATCGACGTCATTGAGGGGAGCAGTAATTGTTTTAAAAAAAAAAATACCGCCTGCAAGTTGCATTACAGTATTAAATTTCACTATTAATTCTTACCAAAATTGCACAACTTTACATACAGATTAAAAATTCAAAACGAACTTCTTGAAAAAATCCTCTTGACATTTTTTTAAACAACGCTTCATTTAACGTTACAATTTTCTAGCAAAATACACACGTGCATCCAGCAAGGCGTAAGACTTTGTTTACATCTGCTTGAAAATCAAGCCCGGGCCTTTTCACCCCCCTCCGGAAACAACACGCATCGAAAATACTGGGATAGTTAAACCTCTTACACATTGTTGTTCATCTCATAAAAAAAATCAGACCCTGTCTCGTTCGGAAACGCCCCTAATTCACAGGAAAATTCGGGAATTATTTTGCCTCAGCCATGTTTTGACGTGAATATTCAGTGAAATACTGAAATGACACCTGCATAAAAGATGGAAAATAAGACAATAATTAAAATATTACAGAGAACTTAATTTATCATGTTTATTTTCAATAGGTATATTTTTAATCTTGACAAGTAAAAAAAACAAAACTTATTTAAAATCCCAATCTGGTGGGGTCTTCAAAATTCAATTTCTTATGTGTAGATTAAAAAAAAAAATTGTCTGTTGTAAAAAACGAGGGGGGGGGGGGGGTTGCCTGAGTTAATTTTCTTTTTAATAAATTATTGTTTAACATTGAAAAAAAGTTTTTAAAATCAATATTTGTTTAAAACGCCAAACCTTTTTTCACGATGCATGCACATCTATACTACTATATTAAAATAATAGACTCGAATTTTTAGTCTTTAATACCGAGAAATCGGAAGAATACTGTCTTTTGTTTTATATATTTTAAACATCTTTGGTACTTGAAGATTACCAATTTGTTTTTATTTTTTCTCAGTTAAGCTTCGCTAATTAATAATCAACGAAAATTCCTCAAAAAATCCCGTAAATCACCTGGATTTTTTGGATTTTACAATCTTGCGCTTGCGCAATACATTCACGCTAACGGGATCTTTAGTTTATATTTGTTTCCACAATATCACCTCTCCCTGAATAAACTCAGAAATGATAATACAAATACGGGTAAATTTTCATTGGACTTTTGCTATATATTCTGTTCATATAAATTAATGATTTCTTACGGGAGAAAGTATAAAATAACAAATATACATTTCAACTAAGCACTTACTTTCATCTTCGTGATGACAAAAAATATTGATTACATGCAAAAACGTTACATTATATTTGTTAGGAGAGTGAAGATAGAATATGTTTTATCGTAAAAATGAATAATGTCCTACAGACCCAGTTTTACAAAGAATAATTATACGTGTACGTTGGTGAAAAGGTGTTGAGTTCTTCCATTCTATGGATTAAATTTTTTAGTTGAAAGAGATTTGCAGTCTCATAAAGGTTTGTTGTGATGTATTTGACTGTTATTTTCAAGGCAACATCATTCATTAACTTTCTCCAAAATCGTTCCGGAGCTATTCTGCAATTTTCTGCTACTTTACGGGTATAAGTAAGGGATGGGCCTTTCTCGACACACAGTTAGGTTATTAAAACTAAGGAAAGTGTAGTGAAATTAATAGCATTATCGTAGGCTTATAGCTTTGTTATGTAAATGTCAATAATAAGGTGTATCGATGTACCTATTTCTAAATGTCCGATATGCAATGTCAACCCGTGCACACACGGGTCAAAGTCTAGTAGTATATTATATGTATCAGGCACGAAGCATCGTTTTTGAAACTGAGGGGGGGGGGGGGGGGCAGACTCATCCAAAAAATCTTGACAAGCAACAAAAAAAGAAGAAGGTTACTTTCCCAAATCTTGAAAAACCTAATCCGGGGGGGGGGGGGGGGGGGGGGAAGAGGATGTATACCTTCAACTTCAATTTCACTGGTTTTTTTTCATTATTCACCATTCAATTTTTTACATGGTCTTATAAAAGTGGGGGGGGGGGGGGGCAACTCCATGTTAATTCAATTTTTTGTATGTAAATTTAATAAAAATCTTTGCTGCGCAAAAATGGGGGGGGGGGGGGGGAGGGGAGACCCCATCGGACCCCCTGATGCTACGTGCCTGTGTATATTGTGTCGTTGTGCCAATCAATATTCAAAAATCGCAAACCAACCGAACTTTCAGATTTCATATGCGCTTATTGTGTCCCAAACTTGGTCCCAAGTCTTCTCTCTTCGGCATTCAGGTTTTTCTGTTTAGCCTTCTTTATCATATTTTCATGCTAATGAAGTAAAATCTATTAACTTTAATGTCAACACTTAACACAATCTACATGGTTCACAAATAAACGAATAACAGATCGCTATTTATTGTGTAAATGTTTTCTTAACATTTGCTGACACTTTTTCATCCTGTCAACATGCGAGGACCCAGCCCCGGATCCCCTCTAGGCTCTAGATCCGCGCATGACCAAATGACCATATTTCAAAATATAAAGAAAGTGGGCGCTCAAGATAGTAAGTTTGCAGGATTCATTGACACGAATCAACTGGGATTTAAATGTCTATAACCTCAAAGCGCTACAGGCTTGTACAAAAATTGATTACTAAAATATTGGAAGGTATTACTTTTCTGGATTCACGACTATTTTAAAATTTTGAAACTATTTTTGAACATGATAATTAGGGGTAAATCGATAAATAGTTAGTTTATTAGTGTATATTACATTAATATACTAGTATAGGAACAGAATATAATATGTATTTAGCAGAAATCAAAACGACATGTTGAAACAACAATTTTATATCAACAAAATAATTAAAACTCGTGAACATCAACATTTTACTGAGATTCCTCTCCAGAATCAGTCTCCAATACAATATCGGCCGCGTCGCATAGAGATGGCGTGTACATGTCAGGGGTTGCCGTGTAGTTTTGGTGTCGAGCAAAGGAAAGGTACCATATGACAGAGCAGATATGGGCACAACAACCGACTGTTCTAGATCCTCCTTTACACTCACAGAACCATCCTCCCTGCTGAACTCAATCCATATATTATAAAGTTTTCTAGAGGTATGTCTAGACTGTATTCTGGCATGCAATAAACCAGCTTCCTCGCAGGATACATCAATTTTATAGTGCCCGTCTCCAAGATGTTCGTCAGTATACTTTTTCGCTTGTTTGAGCTGATAGACCCCAAATGTTAGCAGACGCAATCGGTCTTCAGTATAAATAGGAAAATCTGGTAAAGCATCTTTGGATTCAATAGTGAGCCAGTTTTTTTTATTTTTCTCGGAATTTTAACTTTGGATTTTTATTTATCCTATCCTGAAGGGAATTTATTTTGGGTAATGCTGCGATTCTCATTTGTCGTGCAATGTCATCATCATCTTGATTATCTTTTTTTAAAGGAGGTCTATATTTGTTGATTATTGCACAAATAATTCGAACAAAGTCTCTGATATGTGGAATTTGACTGTTGCAAACAACATTGTCTAAAATCTTCCATTTTTTGATCCGGCCATTGGCAGCCTCAACCACCAAACGCACTTTGGTGACAAAACGTGTCATATTTGCTTCGTTTGTACTATGCTGTTTAACAGACTTTTGAAGAAATGCAGGCATGTGTGTTTTAAAACCCAGTTCATTTAAGAAGGGAATAGCATCTCTGAAACCGCGATCTACTATTAAAACATCGTCATCTTTGAGGAATTCCATGATGTTATCAGAATTTGACGTGATTATATGCTTGATAATGGAGGCATCGTTATTTTTGCCATTAGATAGGTAGGGGCCCATGACATCAACTATACAGCCATCAGTAGAGGTTACAACAAACGGTTTTACAAGGGGTCTGTTCTTATGCATGGAGTATGATAGCCTTTGAAAACGATATGCTGAGCTTTTTCTGAATGAACACGTATGTACCATCCATAACAAGGATAACTGTGTCAGATATTGGATTACTAAAAAACCGTTTTGCAATGTCCGTCGTGTGGTCATTCACAATTGTGTCACGTGACAAATGACTGAACCCCAAGTGTAAAGGAACAAAGTCACGTACTAGTGCTGTCCGCGTCTGTTGAATTATACGCGCTACTTGTCGACGACTGCTAAACCCAACAAGAGGCCCATGGGCCACATCGCTCACCTGAGGAACAATGGGTATGATAAAATCAGCTTAATGAAGTCAGAATACAAACAATCTGGACAATGTACAATAATACATGTAGATCCTGTAAAAATAAAATCCATTTTCCCCCCTGGATATTCTTATGTTTATAATCATTAGTCCCTTTTCTAACAGGATGATTTTATAGTCATATCACATGTTGAGTATTGCAGTCCTCAAAAAGATCCTTTACAATTGTTTATATATGGGATATTAAGCTACATCAAACTCTTAACCTTCTTGTGAGGCCGAAGAATTGTCCTGGAGCCAAAGTCTTAACAATTATAAAGAATCATCTTGCTGATTAGTTTCTGAGAAGAAGATTTTAAAATATTTACTCTATATATTCCTTTGTAAAACTTTAACACCCCCCCCCCTTGTGGCCTCACCCTACCCCAAGGGATCATGTTTTCACAACTTTGAATCTGCACTACCTGAGGATACTTCAACACAAGTTTCAGCTTTCCTGGCTGTTTAGTTTCTGAGAAGAAGAATTTTAAAGATTTACTCTATATATTCCTATGTAAAACTTCGACCCTCCATTGTGCCCCACCCTACCCCCAGGGATCATGATTTTCACAACTGTGAATCTGCACTACCTGAGGATGCTTCCACATAAGTTTCAGCTTTCCTGGCTGATTAGTTTCTGAGAAGAAGATTTTTAAAGATTTACTCTATATATTCCTATGTAAAACTTCGACCACCCCATTGTGGCCCCACCCTACCCCTGGGGGTCATGATTTTCACAACTTTGAATCTACACTACCTGAGGGTGCTTCCACACAAGTTTCAGCTTTCCTGGCTGATTAGTTTCTGAGAAGAAGATTTTCAAAGATTTACTCTATATTTCTATGTAAAACTTTAACACCCCCCCCCCCAATGTGGCCTCACCCTACCCCCAGGGATCATGATTTTCACAACTTTGAATCTACACTGCCTGAGGATGCTTCCACACAAGTTTCAGCTTTCCTGGCTGATTATTTTCTGAGAAGAAGAATTTTAAAGATTTACTCTATATATTCCTATGTAAAACTTCGACCCCCCATTGTGCCCCACCCTACCCCCAGGGATCATGAATTTCACAACTTTGAATCTACACTGCCTGAGGATGCTTCCACACGAGTTTCAGCTTTCCTGGCTGATTAGTTTCTGAGAAGAAGATTTTCAAAGATTTACTCTTTATATTCCTATGTAAAACTTCGACCCCCCATGTGGCCCCACCCTACCCCTGGGGGTCATGATTTTCACAACTTTGAATTTACATTACCTAAGGATGCTTCCAAACAAGTTTCAGCTTTCCTGGCTGATTAGTTTCTGAGAAGACGATTTTTAAAGATTTACTCTATATATTCCTATGTACAACTTCGACCCCCCCATTGTGCCCCACCCTACCCCCAGGGGTCATGATTTTCACAACTTTGAATCTACACTACCTGAGGATGCATCCACACAATTTTCAGCTTTCCTGGCTGATTAGTTTCTGAGAAGAAGGTTTTTAAAGATTTACTCTATATATTCCTATGTAAAACTTCGACCCCCCATTGTGGCCCCACCCTACATCCAGGGATCATGAATTTCACAACTTTGAATCTACACTACCTGAGGATGCTTCCACACAAGTTTCAGCTTTCCTGGCTGATTATTATCTGAGAAGAAGATTTTTAAAGATTTACTCTATATATTCCTATGTACAACTTCGACCCCCCATTGTGCCCCGCCCTACCCCTGGGGGGTCATGATTTTCACAACTTTGAATCTACACTACCTGAGGATGCTTCCACACGAGTTTCAGCTTTCCTGGCTGATTAGTTTCTGAGAAGAAGATTTTTAAAGATTTACTCTATATATTCCTATGTAAAACTTCGACCCCCCATTGTGGCCCAACCCTACATCCAGGGATCATGAATTTAACAACTTTAAATCTACACTACCTGAGGATGCTTCCACACAAGTTTACGCTTTCCTGGATGATTATTATCTGAGAAGAAGATTTTTAAAGATTTACTCTATATATTCCTATGTAAAACTTCGACCCCCCATTGTGCCCCGCCCTACCCCTGGGGGGTCATGATTTTCACAACTTTGAATCTACACTACCTGAGGATGCTTCCACACGAGTTTCAGCTTTCCTGGCTGATTAGTTTCTGAGAAGAAGATTTTTAAAGATTTACTCTATATATTCCTATGTAAAACTTCGACCCCCCATTGTGGCCCCATCCTACCCCCGGGGGTCATGAATTTCACAACTTTGAATCTACACTACCTGAGGATGCTTCCACACAAGTTTCAGCTTTCCTGGCTTACTGGTTCCTGAGAAGAAGATTTTTGAAAATTTCTCGAAATTTTTCATTAATTTCTAATTATCTCCCCTTGAAAACGAGTGTGGCCCTTAATTTTCACAACTTTGAATCCCCTTTGCCTAAGGATGATTTGTGCCAAGTTTGGTTGAAATTGGCCCAGTAGTTCTTGAGAAGATGTTGAAAATGTGAAAAGTTTACGGACAGACGGACAGACGGACAGACGGACGACAGACAAAATGTGATCAGAATAGCTCACTTGAGCTTTCAGCTCAGGTGAGCTAAAAAGAGTGGCAATAAGGGCGTTAGACAATCCACATTTCATTTTAAATAGGAAAATGCCAATTGCGTTTCTTATTGTTCTTTCTTTTGTGTTACGCATAGATGTGACATGTTGATTGAGGTCGATAAATTGATCTATTGACACTCCTAACAAGGTTTTGTAATCTTCATCAGATAGCAAGTGGTTATCAAATGACATTCGGCGACTCTGAGATGTAGATGCAACTTTTCTTAAATCATTAAATAACGACACAATTTCACCAGAGTTTAAAGCAGTGGACTTTTTTCTGAACATTGATGTATGAACATATGTTGATGGTTCAATGAAATTGCCGGTTAGATGGAGAGGGCAGCATCGGGCACCAAGTGGTACAAGAATACGAAAATTAATAAAGATGTCCATTCTTGCTTCTCTGGGAATGCATTTCAGGGAGCCCGTTTTTCTACAAATAATGCAGCTTTTATTACACTTTCCAGCTGTCACAATTGGCAAACTGATGCTATTTTCATTTGGACTACCCTGTATTGGTATTCGAGATATATTCTTAGACAAAGTATTTTTGATTGAAAGTCTACATGAGTCACATATGGTGCTTACTTTTGTAGTTTCAATACCTCTCGTTCGAAGAACCTTTGCAATGTTAACACTAACTGGCCGCTTTCTTTTTCCTTTAAGTTGTCTTTTACAAACACAACACCCATACTTTTCCGGTGAAACCATTGTTTACATGTATACGTGTCAGAAAACAAAGAGGTAAACGCCTTTAAATTCGGAAACAAGACAATCATTTAGAAGTTGTGTTAAACTTTCGAAAACGGTACCATACAGAGGCGGATCCAGCAATTTGGAAAAGGGGGGGTTTCATTTGATGAAAATCAATATGTGCAAAATTCATCATTTGTCTACAAACAAGGACTTTTTGAACGTTTTCCGTGCGTATACAACTGTATTTAATAAACATTAATCTCATCACTATCTATTTCACATCTATATCAACATTAGAGTGCACTGCATTATTGAGTGTTTTGCCTTTTTGGTTTAGGTAAGGAAGATTTGCATTATATCTAGCCTTCAGAAACCCAACTTTCCAGCAATGATAAATTCAGTGCGTCTATGCTTGATAGAAAAGAAACACTAAGAAACAAAACACAACTCAGACTAATTATGACAAACTATTAATAAATGGATATTTTGGTAACTTTTTTTTTTATGTCTTTGATGTTTTTAAATTCTGAACTATTTATCGATTTTGATTTCTATTGATTGCCTTCTTAAATAAAGGTCTAAATGACATGATATGACAAAAGAATGGGGATAATTTATCTGCTGAAAAGATGGTACGTGTGTAATACAATGGTAAAAGCAATTGTCGTCCCAGGGAACTTGATGTGACCTCTGTAATGGGTGCGCTACATCATCCGGACTGGTACAGACGCGAGCATTTTAAAAAAAAATAATTGAAAAGTTGTGCATTTTCATAATGGTTTACATATAAACCCTTTACAAGGTATGTTTGTAACAGAATTTCCGATTCTTGGAAACAAAACAAAAAAGGCTTTCTTTTGTGTTTAAAAGTGGGTATGAAGGTAGCTAGCATTCCAGAAAAATAGCATAACCCGCATAAGCGGGTCATGTAGTTTTCTTTGTATTTTTCGTATGAAACGAAGTAAAACTCATCTATTATATTTAGGTTAATTAACTAAACAATACATTTGAAAGCGGCTTTTTAAAGTAAAACGAATGCGTGTACTCGTATTTGAACCGTTATGTCGTTTTACTCGATGGCTTTTCAGTTCAAAACTGTACGAACTATATTCGATTAAAAAAAAATAGAGTAGATAATACATTGTAAATGTTATTGTAAATCTATAATACTGCTTAATTTTTTGTATTTTTTCTTTAATTTTCCACATGTTTACTCAGTGTAGTAAACACCGGATGCTAAAGGGGAGTACAGTGTACTTTATTTCGATAAAAAGTCGATAGGTTTTTTTTTTTATATAAGAACAAAATAATGGGACGTAGTACGATATTATTTAAATAAGCAATTTTAAAAGCATTTATTTGAGATAATTACAGTATTTATATTATAAATGGGAAAAATTGTCTTTAAATAGGCATTAAACGTTTTCAAAAAAATTCATATGTCCCAGAGAAAGGGGGGGGTTCCGACCCCCGGAACCCCCCCCCCCCCTCTGGATCCGCCAATGCCATAGCTAAAAAAGCCAATGAAGTATTTTCAAAAACCTAATTGTAAATTTAATTAAAAAATAGAAAAAAAATATTGGTAAAAGTAAATACCAGCAGGATTCGAACCCAAAACACCAATAGCCCGAGTTTCATAAAGCCGACACGAATCCAATGTGCCATGGGAGACTCCATAAAGTAATGATATAAAGAATTATTTAACAAGAAATTTTCATATCTCATAACTTAGTTTATTTTCATCCTAAAAATATATTAAAAAGTACATATTTGGTCATTTCTGGGTCATCTCTCCATCTATTTTTAACAAGCAACACATTCTATGTTGAAATATATAATCTTTACACATTTTAAATTTGTGGAGAGAAGACCCAGAAACAATAAAATCATTTAAAAATAGCTGTAAAGAAGTAGGATTTTGCGTAAATTGCCTCGTGCTGCTATATTCAGACCCATGTTTTGATAAAACTAACTGCATTTCAAACATTTTTTATCAATTTCCTTACCGTAAAGGAACCAAATAACGTTAACTTTATAGTTTAATAAATATGCACAAATAATCAATGAAATTTTACTCTTCCTATGTGCCCAGGTTCCTGCCGAATTTACATCTAATGCGCCTACTTTCTTTCCTAACCGTTTTTTCCTAAGTTATATCTTAGGAACACGCACACTTAGGTCATCTCCTCTCTCTCTCTCTCTCTCTCTCTCTCTCTCTCTCTCTCTCTCTCTCTGTATACGTATTTTTAAAAAAAAACAAATGGAACCAAATATAAACCAAATCGAAAAGAAGTAAATACCTAAAATTTCCCTGGCCATTAAAATCCGAAAAAATTGTACATTATATATGTATATGATAATATCCAGAAAAAGATCAAACTAGAACATAAAACCATATTTTTGTACAAAATCTAACTCCTCTTTGATGCTATCAAATTTAAGTGACTTTAATCAAATTAAACGTTCTATGCCCTTTGTATTTTCACAAATTGTTGTCGAGAATTTATCACATGCAGAAGATGAACAGCGTACGTTTGAATTAAAACCATTTTAACAGTTTTCAATACTAGAAAAACAGATGAAATTCAGCATGACATACTGAATACAATAATATATAGCTGAATTGTAATTTTCATAAATCTTGGAATCAGCATGTTGAAAACATGTCACTATGCGTTCTAAAAAAATAAAATTGAATCTGTTTCACTGGCATTATTAATATTCTTCCAATAATTCAGATGCTTGCTTAATCTACCTTTAACATTTGCATTTTTTGTTTTTGTTTTAATTTAACGAACGTTACGTTGTAAAAATTCTGAAGATGCTCACCAAAAACTCTGCTTGGTCCTATCTGAAACTTTGGTGGACAATGGGTGCACACATTACCCGCACCGAAACAGTAGAAACACACCTTAGATTTGGGATAGCTGAATCTGCTTGGGGTTGGTTTTGAACCTAGCCAAATTCTAGGGTAGTTCCCGTTGTTGATTGTAGGTAAACATATCCCGGTTTGAAATACTGTCTTGCAGCTTCTGGATTGTCAAAACGATCGATTGCATGCTTGTGGTTGACCAGGAATCGCTGGTTTTTTTTTTCGTGGGGCTTTTTCGCAAGCAAGTATCTATCTACACTACTATATTAACATAATTGACTGGAATTTTTTGGCTTTTGTTTTAAATAGTGCAAACATCATTGGTACTTGAAGATTACCAATTTGTTTTTATTTTTTCTCAATCGAGCTTCGCTAATTAATAATCAACGAAAATTCCTCAAAAAATTCCGAAATCATCAGGATTTTTTGGATTTTACAATCCTGCCCATGCGCATTACATTCAAGCTAAATCACTGGAGGCTCTTTAGTTTACGTTTCCACAATATCACATTTGCATGGACAAACTTAGAAACGATAATAAAAATATATGTAAATTTTCATTGAAAATTTGCTATATATTCTGTTCATCAAAGAAAATAACTCTAACACAGTGCATTAACTATGAAAAATCCCGAGAGTTCCTAATTTCAACATGGTGTGTAAATTTGAAGCGAGTAAAAAACGTTCGTGAAAAATTGTTGAATTCTTCAGTGATATGTTATTTTCAATGCAACTTCATTAATTTTTTCCAAAATCGTTTCGGAGCGATTCTGCAATTTTCTTCTATATTACGGGTGTTTGAAGGGAAATTAAATGTGGTGAAGGCCTGTCCCGAGACAGTTAGATCTATTACGCAGTGTGTAGTGAAATTGAAAGCATTATTGTAGGCTTATAGCTTTGTTATGAAAATGTCAACGATACGTTGGGTCAATGTATCTATTTCGTAAAGGTTCGATATCATATATGCAATTAGCTGCAGGTCTGTAGCTCCCGGTCTGAAAAAATTCGGATGGAGGACCTGGGATCCTCCATCCGAATTTTTTCAGACCGGGAGCTACAGACCTGCAGCTAATAAGCAATGTCAACCCGTGCACGTACGGGTCAAAGTCTAGTTTTATTTCGTAAACTGAAGTAAGGTATAGGGAAAAGCCTACCAATTATTTTCCCATAGAACTCTATACAAACCTTAGGACCTCTCAGTACTTTACTATGACAATAGCAGCCAAATCTTTGGTATCATTTGAAACTTCATTTTAAGCACTTTCAGAAATTTTCAAAAAAATACATGGTCCCGTGGCGTTTATAGGTCAAATTCGCACTTGTTTACAACTTACAGCGATCAGCAGTAAAGGGCACCCTGCTTAAAAAATTAACCCCCACTCCTACAATCTCCTCTGGCATTTCTGTATTTTCTGCAATATTCCCTCATCCCATCATATCTTTCAAACATTTATATTTTGGCTTTAAAATGAAAATAATTACATACCTGAATTCAGCCAATCGCCTGACGCCTATCCATTTATTCCGTGTTACAATGTTCTATAACTTTTTCTCTGATGTCAACATCCGGTGCATTGGTACTCTTATTCCTATAATGATGTATACTTCCGCGTTTCCTCGATTCGCAAGCCCTTTAAAGTTATCGGGATCGAGATCCAAATATTATTAAAACTTCCTTCTTTCGCTGGCTTCGCTCTCGAGCAGACGTACTTTTTTCAGACAAAGTATAAAAAACGGATTTAATCGACTTGTTTTGTCGAAAGTTTTTGAAATTTTTTTCGGTTTAATACATTAAACAGATAATGAAGGCACGTTGTGCATTTCCTTGACACGTCGTGTGTGTTTTTTGAGGCACGCTGTGCATTATTGCAAAATGAATTGCAACATGAATGACTCGGAAAGTGACCCGTACGAATCGGGACAAGACTCTGAGAGATCTGATATCTCTGATGATAATGATAGTCATCAGGAAACAGAGTTGCATGACAACTCTGATGTAATTTCTTTAGAGGCAGAATCTGATGGAGAAGGATTTGATGCTACAGAAGGTGAGAATTCGATTTGATCCTACAGAAGGTGAGAATTCATTCTCGCTTTATGGCAGCATGGCTGCTTATTGTCAGAAATATTTTTATCAACACCTGACAGAAGACAGCATCAAACGTAACATTTTAGATGCTGCCCCTGTGCCTGCGAATGCTTTCTGTTCACCTCCCAAAGTTGATGATTTTGTGGAGGATTTCATAGAGTTTAATGCTTTGAAATTTTTGAAAATGCAGGATAAAAGCCTGACATTTATTCAAAAGAAAATCGCTCAGATTATGAGGCCGTTGGCAAAAATCTGGCAGGCTGTAGATGGGGCACGGAAGGGTCAGGAAGAGAATTCAGAGTTCACAGTTCTCGACATACTGAAACTGGTAGAACAAACAGTTGTTTTAGTTGGTCAAGCTAATGCCACTTGTTTGTACGAGCGGCGTGATAATTTCCTGGCGAAAATAATGAAAGGTGTTAAGAAAGCGAAAGAACATCTTAAAACTAATGAGCATGATTTGAGTAGAGAGAAGGATGTGCTTTATGGTGAGACAGTATTTAAGGCTCTTGACAGAAAGAGCAAAAGCAGAAAAAGAGCCAGAGATCTCTCTAAAGAAATGCAATCAAAAAAGAGGCGCATAGACCAAACATCCCAACCGCCCTTTCATGCAGGGCCCTCACGTGGGTATGGAAATCGTGGGGGCAGACAGTCTACATGGATGTCGAAACAAGGTAGTCAGAGTAACAGAAAACCTGTGCAGTCTAACTACAAGATTCCAAAGAAACCAAGATCAGGACAAAACAGGTATGAAAATTACCAATGGTATTCCTCTCGTTATGGAACAAATAACAAAAATATCAAGTCTGAACAACCTACATGCCTCAGTGACACATCTCAGGTTCAAAGAAATTTGTCAAGACAAAATACCCCTAGGGGGAAGATTAGAAGCATTTCGAGAAAACTGGGAAATGATAACAAAAGATGAAAACTTATTGGAGAGTATTTCAGGTTACAAAATAGAATTCAGTTCAGAACCAATTCAGAGATTTCAAATAAAATTATCAGAACAAGAAATGCAAACTCTAAATTCAGAAATAGAGGAGATGTTGGTCAAACAGGCAGTGGAGGTTGTTCAGACAAAAACAAATTGTCAGTTTGTCAGTCATTTATTTGTACACCCCAAAAAAGATGGGGGAATGAGACCAATATTCAATCTGAAAACTCTAAACCAATTTGTAGTATACAATCACTTCAAAATGGAGGGGTTTCAGGTAGTAAAAAACTTGATACAGAGAAGGGATTGGTTATGCAAAGTAGATCTTTTGCATACCAATATGCAAAGATCACAGAAAGTATCTAAGGTTTCAGTACAAAGGACAGATGCTACAGTACAAAGGACTGCCATTTGGACTGGCATCAGGTCCGAGACTTTTCACAAAAATAATGAAACCAGTCATTGCGCTATTAAGACGCATAGGAGTCCGCCTTGTGATTTACTTAGACGACATATTGTTGCTAAATCAATCACAAGAAGGGCTCTCAAGAGACAGAGACACACTCTTATGGATGCTTCACAATCTAGGTTGGTTAATTAACTGGAAAAAATAAGTTCTAACCCCATGTCAGCAATTAGAATTTCTGGGTCTAACAGTAAATTCAGTGGAAATGGAGATATTACTCTATCAGCAACCAAAGTAGAGAGTATCAAAAGAAAATGTACAGACATGATCAGCAAAACAGAAGTGTCAATACAAGAGTTATCAAGTTTAATAGGAACACTGAATGCTACAGTAGAAGCTGTCATCCCAGCCTCACTGTATGTGAGGGAGCTTCAAATGTTTCAAACAAAATGCCTGCTAAAATCAAAAAGATATTATCAACAAATGATAATACTCCCACAAACTTCCAGAGGGGAGATAAACTGGTGGCTACAGCAGCTGGAACATTGGAATGGAAAACAAATTCGACTGTCCCCAGACAAGGACTTGGTAATAGAAACAGATGCCTCGAAAACAGGGTGGGGGGCAGTATGTCTCACTCAGAGCTTAAGAAGGGGGGGGGGCTTTGGAACCCCTCAGAGAAAAAAAATGCATATCAATGTACTGGAACTGAAAGCAGGGCAGTTTGCAATTCAATCACTGACCAAACACAAACAGAACATTCATGTTCACATCAAATCAGACAACACAACAGTTGTTGCATATCTGAACAAAATGGGGGGACCAGATCAGAACTGTTATTACAAACAACAAAGCAGATTTGGACTCACTGTCTATCCAAAAAGATCATGATTACTGCAGAACATTTACCCGGAATACAGAATGCTCAAGCAGACTTGGAGAGTTGTCAGATGAGGGATACCAGCAACTGGATGCTGAACAAGGGAATATTCAAACAAATAAATCAGATGTGGGGGCCATTAAAAATAGATCTCTTTGCAGACTGGTTGAACACACACCTGGAAAATTACTTGAGTTGGTATGCAATGGGAATGGATGCATTCCAGATACCCTGGAACAACAAAAGAGGGTATGCTTTCCCTCCATTTTGCCTAATAATAAGGTGTTTGTCCAAAGTTCTGAAAGAAAAGTCAGAAATTGTCATAATAACTCCAGCATGGCAGACTCCACCATACTATCCACTACTTCTGACCTTGTCAATAGACAACCCAATTCTTTTACCTCCCATGAAAAACCTGCTACTGTCACCAGAGGCAGTAGTGCATCCACTATTCAGCAATCAAACCTTAAAGCTAGTGGCTTGGAAGGTTTCAGGAGACAAAAACAAGCAGCAGGAGTTTCGGTGCAAACTTCCGAACTCTTGGCTGCAGGTTGGAGACAAGGAACTCAGACAGCTTACAACAGCTGCTGGAGACAGTGGGATAGCTGGTGTCAATCAAAACAAATTGATCCATTTCAAACCTCTGTGGAATATGTAGCTGATTTTTGGCAGAATTATATGCAAAAGGCTATGAGTATAGGACAATTAACAGCTACAGGTCTGCAATATCTGCATTCCATGCGGGAATTGAACGCAACAAAATTGGTAAACACGACCTCATTTGTCAACTTATGACAGGAATTTTCAACAAAAACCCACCAAGGCCAAAATACATGCAAATGTGGGATGTAAATAAAGTACTCTCATATATCACAGGCATGGGAAATAACACAGATTTGTCACTGAAGGAAATTTCAATGAAGCTGTGTATGTTAATGGCTCTTGCCTCAGCAAGCAGGTCATCTGAAATTCACAAATTTGATATTGAGAACATGAATATCACTGAAGATGAAATTATATTTACTTTGAAAAGTTTAACAAAGTCAAGGAGAGTGGGACAAAGCCCAATTTCGGTCAAGTTCACAAAATATGAAGAACACCCAAAATTAGATATCATTTCTTGTACCATGGAATATTGGGAGAAAACCAAAATAATAAGGGCAGAAGAAAAACAGTTGTTTGTAAGTTTCATAAAACCACATAAAGCAGTTAAATCCTGTACAATAGCAAATTGGCTGAAAAATCTGTTAGCACTGTCTGGAATAGATGTCTCAGTTTTCAAACCCCACTCAACAAGAGGTGCAAGTACTTCCAAAGCTAACAAGTATGGTTTATCAATTGAACAGATTATCAACAAAGGAAATTGGAAGTCTTGTAAAACTTTTAAAAAGTTCTACAATCGTCCAATTGTTGATGATGATAACAAATTTCAGGAAATTGTTTTGAAACTAATTCTAATGGGCTTTAAACAATACATCATTATACCTTACTTCAGTTTATAAAATTAAATTAAATTTTATAAGTGCGCTTTTAGCGCACGCAGTGAAATTATAATTCTATGAGTAAAGTGAAGTAAGGTATAACATTCCCACCCAGCCCATCTTCCCAAATCAGTTTACTTAAGTTTATCAGTTTATACAATGCATAGTTTACCACAGTATAAAAAAAAAGAATGCATATTTAGTCGTTTGTGATTTATAGCCGTTTCTGTTTTCAGAGACAAGACTTAAATGCTGTACCAAAAGAAGAGGGATTATAAAAGCTGAAGGTCTGGTGGTGCCCATGCAGGACAGACAGACATTATAGGACTCAACTTATCAGCTGATATTATTATTTTTCAAAATTTTGTTTATAACTTCAACCAGATAGTGACATTCCACAAAAATATTACCTTGCATCTTATATGTTTTATAGATGGAATAAAGTCGTTTTGATTGTGATAACAAATGGTGTATTTATTTATCTGCTAGAAGAAGTCAGTCTTTGATCGCTCGCCATCGTCAGAAGGAAGTTTTAATAATATTTGGATCTCGATCCCGATAACTTTAAAGGGCTTGCGAATCGAGGAAACGCGGAAGTATACATCATTATACCTACTACAGTTTACTCATGAAATTATAATTTCATTGCGTGCGCTAAAGCGCACTTATAAAATTTTCATTTTTTCTTAAATTTTCATATAGAAAATTGAATTATCATGCAGTTGTCCCCCGTTAACTGTTAACCTTTTTGAAGGTATGAAAAACATTGAAAATAAGAAAGATAGGAGCGGAATGGAAGTTATTATAGTATAGGTACATGTATACTAGGAACCAACACCCACCGCCATATTAGGATTTTCATAATTTTAAAATTTTTATTTTTAATTCAACTTTTTCCTTTTGCTCGCTCCTCTTTTTTTGCTTGTCAATTTGTTTTGGATGAGTGTGCCCCCATTCAAAAACGATTCTACGTACCTGGTATTCCAGCCATACTTGTATGCTTATATACTAATGTACTAATATTCGTCAAAAGTGCGTGACCTGCTCCTCCAATTCCTATGTAGAATTATTCTTTCGTATCTTAAAACTGACTTTTGTCAAGTATGAAAAAAAAGACTTGATGCTTCGTTTATAGTAATACATGTGGTACTTCCCTAGAGTATTCGGAGCGGAGTTTGTTTCTTATGAAAACGAAAAAAAAAATTAGTATGATAATTATTATTGTAATTGTCGTAAACATTTTATATAAAAACTTTCATCAATCTCAAAACTTGGAGTGTTTAAATATATTTAGTAAAACCATACGGGCTCGATTTTCAGATAGTGTTACGCAGAAGTTGTTCTCGAAGACAAAAATATTAAAATTGTTAATCTTTGTGTATTTTTGTGTATGGCAACAATGTTGTAGATCAATATTCCTAGATTTCTACATTAATCGATCAAAATTGAATTTTTTATGCTGAGAATGATAACACTGTTTTTATGCGATGTTTTTTTTCATAATTTTAGCCTTCTTAAATTTGTTTTCTTTGTTTATGCTATTTGGATTTCCCCTATACATGTATATTTCTTGATAATTAGGTGGTTGGTTGCTCAAAGAAGAAAAATCGCAGTTTTGATATCCATATTATTAAGGTCAGACGACACGTTCCTCGAGAATCTTTTTTGTATCTCCTCGTAATAAAGAGTTCCAATAAAAAATATTAATTTTATAATTATTTAAATAATGATTAAAATTTAATTGGATGTGGTTATGTGTCTAGATGGCCGAGTGGTTAGAACCGGGGCCGCTCACTGCCAGAAGCATATAGGTTCTAGAGGTCGTGAGTTCAAAGCCCCGACCCGGCCGAGATAGAGTTCCAGTATAGTGAATTTTGCTGTGCTGTATAAGAATTTATTTTTATATCAGCAATTCAAGTGTATTTTCAAGAAGGTTATATAGGAAATTGCATACTCTAGTATTTTGCAGAAATGCCTGGTAAGGTATCCTAATTTTTTGCAAGAAAGCTTGTCAAAGTAGTAGTAAACCATTAACAAATTCCTGGAAAAAGTTATCTAAAATTGAGGAACGTGTTGTCTGACCTTAAAAGGGTCTATTGTCATTTTAAACGACGTTACTTCATATTGAAAGAGGGACTACTCTAAATATTTCAGAGCTGAAAAAATTATAAATGATCGAACAGTTGGGCCAATATTCTGTTAAAAAGATGTTACGTCCGCCATGTTGCCATCAAAATTTTCACGAAGTTGTCTAAAGAAATTTAGACGGCATTCACATGACATGTCTTATCCAATGACAGAACGTCATTCTAGTTCGAGCAAAACGGATATTTATGCATTATTCATGCCGAAAATGTAGGTACACATTAGTACTAATGTGTAAATTTCAGCCACATTTGCATTAATTACATCAACGAGGCTGTTTTCTTGAATATGTCTTACATATCGGCAATATTAAAAAAAATCCGTAAAATTACTATCATAAGTGCTTCGGATAAAATAGTCCTAGTAAAATATATTAATGAAACGAATACCATATTTTTCTGTCCTTCCATATGTGTGTGTCATATTTTCGGTCCCTTCTGTGGTTGCAATCATTGTTGATGCTATTAAAAAGACATTACATTTCATTTGTTTTTTTTGGATTATTTTGTTTATTGTTTTCTTTTGTTTAGTATTGCATTTAGTCTGGCACATTGTTTTATCAGATTTACGTAACTCAGTGCTATATTCTGCCAATGACAATTGAAATATCTAAAATTATTGGTATTTGATAGCTTTTTCGTGTTTTATTGAATTTGGTATATCAAACATCACATGGTGAACATTATTAACCATATCGAAAAAGGGAATTCAGTTAATGCCTATCGAAATTTATTTACTTGGGCTAGAAATTATTTTTTGTTCTCTCTATTTCTATTTTATGCAAATTGTTTGGTTTTGATCATTTGCTTTTGTGTTTGAAAGAATTTACAAGTGATTAATGTTTTCGAATACTTAAATTTGTTCAACAGGTTGAAAAGTAGGCCCTTGTAATGTGATGTATAAAACCCTCATGTCATAGTAACAAAGTGAAACTAACAAATATCATTGTAACTTAATAATAAATAAAATATCTAAAAAATGGGTTTTGAATCCCCTAAAATTCTCTGTATTTTTCATTAAAAGACCAATTATAATTTAGGGCTATTTTATTAGAGTTTACCTGCAATTAAGGAATGTCTTAACATAGGGATGTCACTATTAATTGATAACAGTGATCCACAGATTATTATTCTAAACCAGAACACAGCTTATTTCTAAATTGCCAAAAATAAAATAAAACTACGTAAAGTACATTATGTAAATTGACTTTAAGCACAGAAAAAACGAGGTAAGTTTTTCTACTTTAAAAAGGGCTTTTCAACAGAAAAAAGCTTAAGCTTACTCTCAATATAGTGAGAGGGCGTCTATATTTTGCTTATAAAAATAGACTAAAGAAGTAAGTACATCGTAAAGTTAAAACTTCAAATTATATTATCTATCCTAATTTAACATTTTGCAAATAAACTACAAAATGCCTGCACCAGAGTACTTGCTGACACCGGACACCTTTGGTATTTCTTGTGATGATGTCCGTTAGGTATAATTGAATTTTAAAGGATAAGTTATTATTGTGAAATTAATCAAAAAGCTACTTTCATTTTCGATAAACAAGCTAGAAAAAGCAAAAATGAGAGTAAGGTGGTGGACACGCTTTGGCAGATCCAAATCATAGAAAGTCTCGATCAAAGTATATCCTTGCAATGAAATAATATTGAATGATTACCTAAAGAGTGAATATATTTACTGTGAGACTATTTAGATAATATATAGAAGTTAATATTTGACAAATGTTGAATAAGTAAAATGAGTCAATTCGTTTCTTTAGTAGGCGATTTTAGTTTTGATACTCATTAGCTTGTAAAGCACGACCTCTGGTGAGAGAAAGGGATGAAACTTTCCAGAACGGGTTATCCAAGAACGCGGTTTGACTAATTAACGAAAAGTATAGGACGAGTTAATCATGCATCGCGGGCAGATACTTTGGATCGGAATTCGATTAATACAAAAAGTTAATAAATAAATTGGAACAATTAATTAATATATGCGATATTAGCATTAATGGAAAAAACATTCCTGAACGGGGTGCCTAGAAACGGGTTGACTAATTGACATCATGCAGATGTGTAGGGCGAGTTAACCATCGGGCAGATACTTTGAATCTGACAGCTTTGGTTTAAATATGCATGCAAATGGATAATAATGCATAACCTAGCGTGTTTTAATTTCATACTTTTTTTTATACCACGACAGCTTGGTTGTAAACCATAGACATTAATTTGTAAACATTAATGATTAATGAACAGATTATTGTATTCTACGTCTATATGGATAAATGACGTATGCATAAAACGGGGAAGTTTAATTGGAATCCCCCCCCCCCTTCCAGATTGATTTTCAAACAGTCTTTTATCTGAAATTCTTATTTGGGACAGTTATTGTCGAAAATTGACCATAAAACAGGATTAAGGCCACGAACATGTATATATTATCCATTTTAGTTTAGATTTTTCATCCATGCCCGCTCCTCTAAATATCTAACAATGCTGTTTGATTTTAATTCAATTTTAAAGAATATAAGATAGGGAAAAAAATCGGACAAAGTATATACACAAATGAAAAAAAGAAGGATTCAACATATTAAGCATTATATGATAATAATGTGTAAAGTGTTAATTCCCGCGCTTGCACGGGCTATCATCTAGTATTTCACATTGTAAACAGTTTACATGCACTATTTCACTTTTTGATGATAAACTTTTGTTTACACCTATTAATCAAATAATTTCAGTCAAAACTTTTAATTCTACCAAATACAGTTTATATATTACCTGTTGTTGAATTACAGCCGTAAATATGATGACATGGGGAACATGGACATTTTTTTGAACACAGAGAACCATAGAAAGGATAACTACATAATGTATTGCAGTAATCTCCATAATATCCTGGTGGACACTCTACAATTAATCATACTTGGCATTAAACAAATGTTACATGAATATAACCATGAAAAAGTTGATATTTTGTAATTTTATACACATTGATAACAACAAACGGTTAGATTTAAAACTACGAAATATCAATGAATGAATAATACTGATTATGATAGTAATTAGTAATCATATTGAAACCAAAGAACCCCCATCCCCACCCCCACCCCTAAAAAAGCCAAAAAAAAAAAAAAAAATTGTGAATAATAAAGAATAAAATAAAAAAACTACAGGCAGAAAAAAGCACTGTTTAAAGTCATCTTGATGATTTGTCTAAATTCATAACAATTTCGTTCACAGCAGTGTTTACAAATGCAATATTAAGATAAAAAATTGAACGGGTCTCTTTTAAACAAAATTGTTCAGCAATACCTATGCAAAAATTTCCATCCTTGTAATAATTCATACAGCAGTTTCCTGAAACATCGTGTGGTCTGCAAAGGAAAGCATTCACTTAGAAAAATTAAACTCGCCTATAACAAAAACAAGCAGACTGTTGAATTAAAATACATGTACATTTAACATACTTGTTGACACAACTGTTCTCAATTCTATTAGTCAGTATCAGAAAAATTGCAACTGTACTCTTCAATACAAATATCAATGCCATTTTTATCTAATATTGAATATTTCAAAATCCTCCGTTTGGTAAAAATGAATTAAATACAATATTGATATGCGTTCAGGGAGAAGCATTCAACACGTGTAAAAACTGTATAATAAGAATTTGGAAGAACTTTAAGAGCTAAAGGATACAATAAGAGGAACAACTTTTAATTGCTAAATGATATCACGAACTATCAATTTAAACTTCAGTGTTTTCAAATGTTTTTTAATTTGAACAGGCAACAAAATTTTCCATTTTCATAATATTTTCAATGAAGTTGCTAGATAAAATATAATTGCTTCCTTTAATTAATGAACCAAAAAGCCTGAGGACAGGATCATGACAAAAAATATTGCATGAGTTGATGAGATACTTTGTTTTCAATTTAAAAGAATAGCAAACCATGCATGATGTGGAAATCAAAATTAGATTGTTACTTAAACATATGAAATAAATGAAGTATCATTAGAAAAATTACAGTAATTGAGTCCGGAAAACAATTCTGTATATTTGTTTTATATTCTGTATATAAGTTTTATGTTCCGTTTATTTCATTTTCAGGCCGGCTCTATATTGCAGCGAATGGAAAGCAGTGTGTACTTTACAGATAAAAGATTCCCAATATCTAATATAAATCAAAGTACTGAAAGTACTGGAAAGCAGTTAGCAACATTGTTTTTATGTTTTGTTGGGAATACATGCGAAGTTTTTTTTTTTGGAGCAGTATAGATTTCCAATACAAGTTTCAACATTTAAGTTTAAGCTTGAAGTTTTTATCGTAAAGATGTGGTTAATAACACTTAATGAAAAACCCAAAACGAATGAAAAATCATGTTGTATTTTAAAAACGGTACATGGTATTCCAATATAAACCGAGTCTCGGGGTTCCAAAACATCAGCTTGATAACGTGCGGAAATTCAAGCACGGACAGTCCAATGTAGTTATGTTCACAAAATCTATATCAATGTGCAGAATTCCAACACAGACCGAGATCACACTATACTGTGCGTGTCTACAGTACAGTTAGCCAAACACAACACACTTTTTACTAACGTGCGAGGTTCCAGCACAATTATCCCAACCGTACTTTTTCTGGTCTATACCATTCCTCTATTTTTTTTTTTTTTGACAGTAAAAAGATGACACGCGATGACATAAAAACATTCATATCCACATGTAGCTGTTAAGATAAGTTCTAACATTTATTGTCTAGCAAGTATAAATTTGCCGGGAGAATAAGTTAAGAAGATATCTGATTCATAGCCTAGGTCCGGTAGGGTTAACTTTTACACTTAGCCTCATGAAAGCGCATTGAGTTTTTGATACGAGCTATTCCGCACGTTCATCCAACTACTGATATTCTCACAGCACTGGTGCATTTTAAATGTAAAATCTATATAGTTAAATTATGAAATACCTTTGATGCAACACAAGCTCAACAAAAATAACATCTTTGTGTAAGAGAATTAGTCAATATCCCATCTTTCTTGAACTACCAATGCGTTTTATCTTACTAATAATTCTTATAATAGTATTAAGAAATTCATGGAATTTTGAAACAGTCAAACAGATCATATAACCAAATGATTCTATCAGTTAAATCAAATTTGACCAACCCTTATTTGCATAAAGGTCAGACCAAGGTCACAACCTTTTCCTTCAAACTATAAGATAAAAAAAATAAATGTAGATTTCTGCAGTAATTTATACTACTAAATTGGAATAAATATTTAAACTAAAACTGATATTGCTTAGCTCATATTTCCTCTAATTTTCTTAAATTTTAAAGATATTTTGATTAATGTTTTATGCTTCCAATTTTGAAATATTTCTGATTTTTACATAATATACAGACTTATATAAAGATGTAAATTGAAAGAAAAGCTAATATATTGACCACTTAATAAGAGAGAAAATCCAATTTTTGTGATTTATCACACAAATTTATTTAAAGACTGAGCACTTAAAAAAGCTAATAAAAATGTTATATGATAGGAAAATCATTTTTTAAAACATATTCTGAAACTTAAGTATCTTATCATAAGTTCACATAAGTTGAAAAAAATCCAACATTGATGTTAGTGTTATAAAAATGCTAAATAACTCATGAATCTTTAACAAATCTGAATTGCAAAAATATGACTGGGATATTTTCCTAGGCCAATGTTCCGCCAAAAGTAGTCCTTGTTAGAATCTAAACTTTGATTACTATTTCTATGCCAAGTTGTATGACAATAGTAAAGAAAGGAAAATATGATATTTTAATTTCCTTTCATCTTGATTAAATGAACACTAAACCAAACTTACTTTTGACAAGTCAAAAACCAGAAAAGACTCTTTCCTTAAAAATACATTTTGACGCACAAACCCATGATGTAGCTAATATTTAATTTTTGCGCGATTTCTACATATTTTATATAAACAGATGAACTTTTGAAAAATTACGCTAACGAAAAGTAAATAAACCCAATTAAAAAAAGGTAAAAAAAATTCAATTAATCATTGACTACCACATAAATTCTGAGTTTCCCTCCGATTCATAGGCACGCAAGCGCAAGGAATGGTAAATACCGTAGAGTGGCACATATAATTAGCAAGCGGCCTGTCGGTGAAGCCAGTATCATATCAAAATGTACCTACGATAACTCATACTCGGTATGAGGCAAATCCTTTTTAACTTTCCCTATTAGAGTTTTTTTGTTTAAGGTTCGATTGTTTAAACAATGAATAGAATTTTAAAGAAAAACTTCGTTATGGAAACATTATACCGGTAATACATGTAAAAAAAGAATTTGAAGGATTTGATCGAGATCTAAGAACTTAACGAGTTTAATTATGGTTTCTCCACAGGTTGTGTTTGTACGCCCAAAGCACCTTTTTCAAAAACCATAACTCTACTTTGAAACATAGTAATGTTATTCAGAATCACATGCACGATAAATTATTTCTAAAGAGAATTTCTGGACCCTGTTCAACTCCATCATTTTTCTCATCCCCTCTGGGCTGAATCAGAACCAGGAGAATTTAGAATTATTCATGATCTCTCTTACTCAAAAGAAATATGTTAACAATAATACACTCTACAGTTCAATACGATAAAATTGACTTAATTATACAACTAGCTCAATCATATAGAAAAAATTGACTTATGGCCAAGATAGACATAGAGGACGCATTTAGAATCATTCCAGTGAACCCTGCCGACTATCATTTGTTAGGATGTTCATGGGAGAATGAATTTAATTTGGACAAATGCTTACCTTTGGGCGGTAGTAGTTTATGTCAGGTCTTTGAATGTTTGAGTGTTGCATTACAGTAAGTAATGCAGACAAAATACAAAGCTGGTGATGTGTTACATAATTATATCAGATGACTTTTGTTCATTGGGCCAGTTGATCTACCAAACTGCAAAATTGATTTAACACATTTTCTGTATCTTTGCAAAACTCCTGGGGTACGTATACATGTATCAAAATGTCTAAGACTCAAACTCCAAAGAAATCCATTATTATCTATGGCATTGAAATTTATTCCACAGTAATACTCCCATGAGTATACTCGGTACTTTAATTTATTGTCATGATATATAAAACAGTCTTGACCCAAATCTGTTCAATGTATTGGCAGGGACATTCCTCTATTGTACTAAGACCCGCCAATTAATTTTATCTTTATTCATATACAACAAATGGCCACAAACCATGGCGAATTCTCGCTGTGACGGGATCTTCAAAAACATCGATAATGCAGATACCCTTATAGTTATAATGTTTTAGAACTATTGAAACAATTAAAAAGGCATCATATTTATATACTCTTGTTTGAAAACTATCCAAATTTTTGCAGATTTGAAATAATTCGTCGTACAAAAAGGGACCGCAGGCAATAGTTTCGGCACATGATCCTTTGACTGTTTAAATTTTTCACAACATAAAGAGTGTTTCATATAACAGGTAACAACCTTTTGGGAGACTTATTTCTCCCTAACAGAAAAATAGGGAGAAGTTTGTGATATCAGGGAAACTGTCATTATTTAATACAGCATAACGCTACGGGAATGATGATATACACAGATTCAACCCAAATTAAATTGGATTACAATTAAAGCAAGGTAATAAAAAGTTGTTTTGTTTTTTTTAAATTCGAAAAGTTTTAAAAACATATAATCTATTAAATTTGATTTATTTGATGCATTCGTTAAATTTATACATGTAGATAAAATGTTTTGCAATTGTGTTAGCTAAGTGACAAATAACATCTGTTCTCAATCTCTGTGCCTCTGTGTATTTTGGAGGTATTAGTCCGACAATTTGATCCAGTTACAACCGTATGGTAGAGGATTTTAATTTTTAAGATAACCGTAGACAGATGGTTTATTGATTATTTCAGCATTAATTCGGCAGAGTTATTAACTAATTACAAGTTAATTGTAAGATTAAAACTAAAAGCAATTAACATCGGTTGTAATTTTCAATGCAGAGTAGGCTGTATGTTGCACCATTCGTATTTATTACCCATAAGATACTTTAAGACAATCGCGAATTGTTAATCACAACAGTGGTTAACCGAGGCCGTGGAAACGTCTTTTGAATTAAATGATTATCATTCTATTGTCTTTGGGGTTAATTTACACGATCGTGAGCTCAGAATACATGGCGACTTCTATTACTCTTTCGGAGGAAATTCCGACGAAGATAGCGAGTATTTTACCAACGATCAAGGTGTAAACGAAGAACATGTGGGTTGGGTAAAATTGGGTTTCTTTAGAAAAAAGAATCTCTATATATAAAATCTGGTAAAACAAAAACAATTCAGTCGGCAAGAATTCATCGGGTCGGTCGCGTTAGGGGAAACTAGGTGTTTTAATTTTGACCTTAACAATACCTTTTGTAGGGTCCATAAGTCGCCTTAGAAAGTGCGTTCTGGTATAACTACAAGACATGCAAAATAAAGCAGTCCTATTTAGAATTGCAGTTCTCGTAGGCAAACTTTGTGTTTGCATTTCATTGCATTTGCCGCTACTTTAAATTCAACTTATTTCTACTCTGTAAGCTGGCATGAAAATATAATCGTCGTTTGTAAGATTGATCAATTTTTGGTAAGATTTGTAATTAAGGCAATGTACCATTATGACGACTTGGGGGCGCGCAGCCGCTACATCGAATCTTATGGGAAACTGCCTGTAGAACTTTGGTATCCTACGATATTAGACAGATCGAGTTAATTTCTGGATGCATATCTATGCCTCTGTTAATAAAGACGCCTGTAAATATACATGTTCACATCCAACCACATATGTGTCAATTATTTGAAGTCTGGTTGAATTATATATTCTTAAAGCTATACACGCTATAATTTGCGTCAATTTTGAATGACAGTGAAAACGCATGTGTTTGTCTACTTATAAAAGTTATCCTTAATCTGTAAATTACAAGGGTGAATTCCATCTCGTTACAAAGATATAGATTTTTAATTGTTTATTTTCCTGTCAGGAAAATATACCTTTTCATGAATATTGATGAAGGAAGAGCAAACCGACCTCATTGCGCATGTCTGCGGAGAACTAGGTGGTCGTTATTGTTTGCCTAATTAAATATCCAACTTGATTTTTAATATGCTTAACAGTTGTTAATTTGAAATACATACATGTATAATGAGTAAAATACGCTTGCCATTCACGATACCCTTACTTCTGCATTAACACTTATAGGATCTATAAATAGCACACATGGGAAAAACACAGGTCTACGTCATTTTTTTAAAGGAAGTATTCATATCTACTCACAGGCTTGTATTTTTTTCTTTTGTTTGTACTCGTATATCGGACAAATTTATGCTTTACTGAAAATATCTTTTCCTTTGTGAAACTATCACAATTATGAAGATGTTGACCCTTCACCTGTTTTGGTAGATATTCACGAGGAGGCATTACTTTCCTGGCAGGAAAATAAATATTTTTTATTGTTTAATATTTGATATATTTGTTACGTGATCGAATTGAGCATTATAATTAACAGAATAAAGGTAACTTTTATCAGTAATCAAACACATACATTTTCCCCTTTATTCAAAATTGACGCAAATTATAGCGTGTATAGCTTTAAAGAGACAGTACGGCGTGCGCATCTTATAAAAAACAGACCAGTATTTTTGTACTACTCATGAATGTATAAACTTACAGAAAATTACAAAGTTCTCCATGCAATAAATCTAATTATTTCATTAAAATTAACAATTACGTATAACCTATCACATAAATACATCGCAACGTGTTCGGGGTTCAGCCTTCTCTACTATTACGCATGCGTATTTACTGTAAACAAAACACATGCAGGGCTCGCGAAGAATCTCCTGGACAGGTTTGTTGATAAAAATATGTCATTTCTACTTCTCATAGGTAATAACTGTTCAAAGTTTTTAAAATAAACACAATTATTATTTTGTAAGCATGTATTTTTCGTGTTTATCATAGGAGTTGCTACAACCTAAATTTATTTTTGTAAATGAGGCCCCTTGAAGGGTTATTTGACATATTTATGTCTATTCATTTTAAAATGAACCTAAATTGGTAAACCATTTACAAATTATCGAGTAAGTAAGGATGTGTTTCATTTAGAGAATTGCTTTAACCTCGTTTTCCATGATGACCGTAGTGGGATCTTGACGCTTCCAGCGAAGTGATTTTCATTCCCCATGACTATAAAATATGTTGTAAACTTGACGGATATAATGAATTTCGCTTATAACGAAGTAAAATCACCCGTCCCTGGCACTTCGTTATAAGCAATTCCCTGGGGGACTAGATCCCTCTTACTCCCATCAACCTTAAAATCAAGATCTTCGGATGACATGTACAGATCCGCGAAAGACAATATTTTAAAGAGACAGTACAGCTGAAAACACATGTGTGAATAACTACAGATTTACCTATTGTATAGTTAGGAAATAAGAAATAACGTTTATTGTAAAAGTTGAAATACATGAAAATCCCTTTCACATATATACTTAATTAACGTAATTTTGAGCTTCCGGAAATTCAAGGGTCGTACAAACCGGAATAATCTTATATCGTTTATTTGTACCACGTGGACTTTGATTGACAGTAATTGACACGTGCTGAAAACTACAAGATCTTCGTCCCACTACGGTCATCATGGAAAACGAGGTTAAAGCGATTCCCTAAATGAAACACATCCTTTCTTTCTCGATAATTTATAAATGGTTTACCAATTCAGGTTCATTTTAAAATGAATAGACATATATATGTCAAATACCCCTCAAGGGGCCTCATTTATAAAAATAGATTAAGGTTGTAGCAACTCCTATGATAAACACGAAGAATACATGCTTACAAAATAATAATTGTGGTTATTTTAAAAACTTTGAACAGTTTTTACATATGAGAAGTAGAAAAGACATATTTTTATCAACAAACCTGTCCAGGAGATTCTTCGCGAGCCCTGCATGTGTTTTGTTTACAGTAAATACGCATGCGTAATATTATAGAAGGCTGAACCCCGAACTCGTTGCAATGTATTTATGTGATAGGTTATACGTAATTATTAATTTTAATGATATAATTAGATTTATTGCACGGAGAACTTTGTAATTTACTGAAAGTTTATACATTCATGAGTAGTACAAAAAAACCAAACCTGATCGGAAAATTTTTTCAAGTCGGGTTTTTGATAAGACGCACCGTACTGTCTCTTTAACTAGTTAATGGATTGAATCTGTACATAGTTCTGACAATATGAAATTTAATTCTATAATCTGATAATATATGATAAGCATTAAAGATATGATATTGTATCATATATTAAATATATGATACTAAATTGTATCATTAATGTGATACGATCTTGTATCATGAGTAGATATTGTATAATATAATACAAAATTGTACCATATGATATGATATTGTATCATTTGATTGGAAATTGTATATAATACAATATATTGTGTCTCTAAATATGCAATAATGTATTATATATATTTGTTATATGCAGTAGTATATTCACACTATATAACTCTTTGTTTTCCCTCGGACTGAAATGTCACACTTTCATTGGTTTAAACATAACACGTGATTGCCTCCTATATCTCTATATTTGTTCGGTGAAAAATAATATTAGGCAATATGGCTGTCATTGGTCGACGCTTCGCTTACTCATTTCGACATTTCATAATATTTAATACATAAACCGAATGCCGTAAGTTCTTAAAGTATTTGGAGTAGTTGCCCTTTGAAATTCTTTAAAATTAGAGTAGCTGCCCTTAGAATATTGACGTCACATTGTTTTGTCTGGAGCAGAACAAAATGGCAGCGTCGAAATGTGCTCAAATATCTCCAGAGAAAGTGAGAAAACATTTAAAATTGAATAGCAACAAAACATTGTAAGTAAACACGGGTGGAGCAAAGCAAAGATTTTTAAAGAGTAATTGAAAGGTGGGATTGAAAATTTTGAAGAGTTTAAATGAGTTAAATTGGACGAGATGTTAGGCATCTTGTACATGGCTTTGCGCAGATCATCGCTATTTGTGAATAAATATGTCGCTTGATAGTCCTCGGGAAAAACAAAACACTTATAAGATAAGTTACTGACTCACTACGGAAATATATTGGGCTGATCAATCTCATAGACGGCTCGGCTTCGCCTCGCCATCTATGAGATTGATCAACCCTATATATTTCCGTTGTGAGTCAGTAACTAACCTTATAAGTAATAATATAGACAAATAGTCAATAACTGTAATATTAGCTCGTCCGGCGTCGCGTCGGGCAATATTTCGTCCCTCGGGGGCTAATATAATCAATGTTGCCCTCAACCCCGGTCAATATTTGTATAATATAATAAAATGCATCATTGTATCATATGATATGACACAATATCATACAATATCATGTAAAACAATATATTTTCATGGTAAACAATATTGTATTATATCAAATGACACAATGTAATATCATAGTATATGATACAACAATCATATGTAATGTTTCAATATAATATAATATGATACAATTTTAGATGATACAAAATCATACATACAATATTATAACATATAAAACCATTAATATCATATAAAACATGATTATTTAATTCAATATCATATCATATTATATAGCATCTTATAATATGTCATGTTGTGCAATGTTATATCATATTGTACAATACCATATCGTGTAATTCAATTCCGTATCATGTTCTGTATTACAATGTCATAATATATGGTAAAATATTATATCATACATGTATGATTAAACATAAAATACAATGCATCGTACATGTATATCAGCAAACAAATATATCAAGTTAGTTTTGATGAGGTAGAATAAGGTTTTCATAGCATCCTTGATAATGGAGATCAGGCTCTATTTCTGAAGCTAGCCTTAAGGTTTAAATCCAATGATCCATGAACCAGGAAAGTTAGTCTGGATAACATTTTTTCCAACATTCACATATGTATTTAACAACTCTAAAAACTTACACCTGCTCCATCAAGAAATTAAGATCAAGCTCTGTATCGAAGCTACCTCTATTTACACATCCGTAAATTTATTAACTGTTTATTTCTGACAGAATTTTCTTCATTATGTAACCAGCTCCTGGACCCTAACACAAATAAAGTTGTTCTTAAATCTTAAATCTGCCTTTGCATCTAGATAATCAAGACCATTTTCCATATCTGAAGCCGTGGTTAATTTACATATTTAAATCGACCAAGCAAGTGTTTAAATAAGGAGGTACATGTGCTGCAATTGACCTGCTCCAAAATTCTTAACATCATCCAGTATCCGAAACCTGTGACTCAGATTCAGCATCGAAGCTTGTGGAGTGCAGCGGTATCACAAGATACATTATCTATCTAAATATGGTAAAGTTTAAACTAATGATAACTATATTCAGATATTAGATACACCAGCTCCAAAAACCTCAAGGTCATCCAGCATCCGAAACCTATTGCTAAGACTCAGCGAGTAAATTTGATGAGATAGGACCAGAAGTAAATTAGCTATAGTCAAAAGGCACCTGCTTCAAAAAACTTAAACTTGCTTTAAAAACCTTAACCTACCCTGCATCCGAAACCTATGGCTCAGATTCAGCATTCAAACTTGTCAAGTGCATGGTATCATTGCAAGCACCTTCCATTTGGTGAAGATAGGACAAGTAGTCACTTAGATATGACTTATCAAAGGGCACCTGCTCCAAAAACTTTAACCTTGTCCAAAAGCATTAATCTCCTCGAGCATCTGAAATTCATGATCCATATCCAGCATCCGAGTCTTAAAAGTTCATTAGTAGTCTTGATTCACCGATCATTTAATACATATTCGTTTGATGATATATTGGCGCTTCTGATTGGTCGAAAAATTTCTTTGATACCTGCATCAATAAAATTTTGCCGGATCTACTTTTCTAAACTGTTCTGATCTAACACTATTTATAGAACGGGAATTTACTCTCCTTGAATGGTTATGTCCAGTTGCATATTCCAGCGATCACACATGAAAACTAGTTTTATAACGATTTTTTCAGCACAATGAATAATATCACAAGCTATCGCATGTATTTTCCTTTCGTTTTCAATTCAGCCGGTTCAGATTTTAACTCACTATTTGTGTTTAATCAATTAAATTCAGCTCAGTAGCTTTGCATCAGCTGAAGGTGCATCCATTTTGAATATATCGTTGCTGTTGTTGTTTTGTATTCATACGCGCCGCTTCATTTACATTATTTACATTTTTGATCGATGACACTTAACATTTTTTGATTTGAAAATGTTTTATTAAATGATAAGAAATAAAGATAATAATTTTTTCTATTGATCGACGTATCAATGAAAAAATTGACCGGAAAACGTCATCAATGCGCGTAGCGCATTGATGAAAAAGTTTTCCGGTCAATTTTTTCTTTGATACGTGGATCAATAGAAAAATTATTATCTTCATTTCTTAATTCATGAACCTTTGGTGAATGTAAGACAAGTAATAACTTAGATACAGAAACTGCTCCAAAACCTTTAACCGTGTCCGGGCGCTGACGCCGGGGGTGTATTAGAAACAAGAACATTTTGCTCGTGTCCTTTTTTGTTGATAGAGAAATGTTTGTAAACTTGACCATATGATACAAATTGCATCTAAAATGAAATAAGTATGGCATCATAATTCATTTAAGGTTATTTTTACTCTTTTGTATGCAAACAGAATATTACTTGAAATGACAATGATAAATACTCATAAAAATAAGGTATATCTAATTATTTCTTTTTTATTTTGCCGTTATTCGACGTTGTAATGACTAAAAACATTAAACAGACCCTTAAACTCATTTAAACCATTAAATGTTTATGTTTCGCCTAAAGTTACATGTACAGCTTATGATTTATCAAAATGTTGCAGTAGATCACGAAGATTATCAAACTACTGTAATAACTGGATAGCTGTTTATAGTAAGCTTGTAGTTTTTTTTTTTTTTTTTTTTTTTCAAATTCTTTTATTGATTTTATATAAAACAATTTACAAAGATAGCTTATACATAGATATGAATTTCAATTGAAATCATTATTCATTATTATGCCCACAGTGATAAATATAATAGAACATACATACTAACATATAATGTATCGTCCGAAGACATAATCATACATGCATATATTGAAATGTTACATTCATTGGTATACGTAGTAAAAATAAGTTGAACCCCTGGCTTACCCGGTGGACATAACACATACATATGCATACAGTCCTTCACTACGTCCCCGGGTAAAGCGCTAATACACATAGACAGTCCCTATGTGTATCGGGTATATTATTGTTTTGAAAAGAATAACAAATATCAAAGTTTAGATATCAACAGTTGAAAAAGCTCATTTTCTTTTGTGTTTTTTAGCATTTTCAGAACTGCACAGTGTGTCGTAATATACTCTTTGAATGAGTTTTTTATCAATAAAATTGATTCGGGTAAATTTTCAAGTCTACAATACATTTTACATTTGTATATTCTATATGCAATAAATGACAAAAAATAATTATATAATTTGGTGACTTGTGTTTCTTCCAGGTAGAACCCCAAAACAATATGCTTCCAATTAATATCAAAATTTAAGCACTCGCTAGCCACTTTCCAAATTTTTACTACATTAACACAATCAAAAATAAGATGTTTTGAATTTTCAATTTCGTTACATTGTTTGCATTTAGCAGTGATATTTTTATTCCATTTGCTCACTAAAAGATTGTTACATAACAGATTGTTCAGTAGTTTGTAATTAAACTCAGCTAAGGTTTTGTCTTTGGTATTTTTAATTTTCTGTGTATATATTGATTTCCATACATTTTTGCTTTCCAACTTAAATTCTTTTTCTAATTTAGATTGTGTACAAGGTGCTTGAAATTTACGTTTTATTAATCTTGAATAAAAAGTTTTGGTGTTGTGTTGATCGGAAATTATTTGTAGTTGTTTTGTTTGTAAGTATGGAATTTTTGAAAAATCGTATTTGAGTTCAAATTTGGTAAAAATTTGTTTTATTATTTTGTATTCACATAACCAGTTTGTTCTTTTGCGTAATGTATCGAATATATCCGACGAACTTTTTAAAGTTCCATTCTCTTCAAAAATATCTTTTACATATAGAATTCCGCTTTTAATCCAATTTTCAAAGCAGATTGTCTTACCTTTAAAATTGAATATTTTATTTGACCAAATAGGTTGTAATAAAAAAGCTTCGGTAGAAAGGGCAGGTATTTTGGTTTGGGTATCATCTTTACATAAATTATAGCATACAAAAGCTTGCTTGTAGAACTCTGGGAAGTTGTTTATTATACCATAGTCTTTGGCAACCGTCTCATTTGTTTTCATCAGATATTCAATATCAATTTTTGTATCCTTACAGAAACTGTTTAAAAAATATTTAATATTGTGTTCTGTACTAAGTAAACGTGGAATCCACATAGCTTTTAGGGCCGTAAATTTAGATTCTATATCAACAAGACCTATTCCTCCCTCATATACTTCACCTATGATGGTATTTCTTTTGATCCTATCAGTTTTATTCCACATGAAATTAAATATAAGCCTTTTAACATTTTTTATGAAATCATTGTCGGGTATTTCCAAAATGCTAGCTACATATATAAGTTTAGAAATTGCTAATGTGTTTATTATTGTGCATTTTCCAAATATTGTTAGTTTTCTTTTTTTCCAAGATTCAAATAACGTTTCCATTTCATGATATATTTTCATCCAGTTTTTATTGTAACACTCAATCTTATCATGACCAATGTGTATACCTAAGCATTTCACTGATTGGTTCGTTACATGTATTCCTTCAACATTGTTATATTGGTTTTTAAGAGTGCCAAGAAGGATGCATTCTGTTTTAGATAAATTTATTTTTGATCCCGCGAGTTTGCAAAAGACGTCAATGGTTTTAATGGCTTGTTTGAGAGAATCTATATTCTTCAGTGATAATGTCATATCATCTGCATGTTGGATGTTTTTAATTTCTTTTTCTGAGTTTTTAACTGTAAATCCGTTTATTAACCCATTATTTTTTATTTTATCGGATAAGATTTCAGCGACGAAAAGATATAATAATGCTGAAATAGGACAGCCTTGTCTAATTCCTCTATGCATTTGACATGTTCTTGAAATCCATCCATTATTTTTTAATCGAAATATTGGGTTTTTATATAAAATTTTAATCCAGTGAATAAAATTAGTTCCGAAATTAAAAGTCTCTAACGTTTTGAATAAAAAATTCCATTCAACAGAATCGAAAGCCTTTTCAAAATCTAAAAAGAGGAGTAGCCCGTCTTGATTATTGTTTTCGCAATATTCAAAAATGTCTAGAATTAGTCTAGCATTTGTACCTATAAATCTTCCCTTTATGTACGCTGTTTGCTCATTACTTATATATTCATCTATCACTTTTTGCAATCTGCGTGCAAATATAAACGCAATGATTTTATAATCCGTGTTAGTCAAGCTGATAGGTCTGTAATTTTTCAATAGATATTTTTCACCTTTTTTGTGGATAAGAGAGATTACTGCTAGGCGTTGAGAGAAAGACATTTCATTTAACTGGAAAATTTCTTTTAACATATTAAAAAAAAGTGAAGATAGTTGATCCCAAAAACATTGATAGAATTCTGCTGGCAATCCATCAAGCCCGGGAGCTTTATTACTTTTCATACTCATTACTGTATCTTTACATTCATCTAAGGTTGGAAATTTATCACAATTGTCTTTAGCTGTAGTAGAAAGCGTTTTAATATTACTAGTTTCTAAATAATTTTCAATGTCTACGTCGTTTACATTTTTTGTATCGTATAAATTCTCATAGAAATGACACATTTCACCTAAAATTTCGTCATCTGTTGTTAAGTTTTCCTGTTTTTCATTCTGTAGTTCATAAATTACGTTTTGTGTTTGATGTTTTTTTTCTAGACATAAAAAATATTTCGTGTTCTTTTCACCTTCATTAATCCATTTTGCACGTGATCTTATCTGAGCACCTTTAGACTTTTTATCATAAAATTCGTTTAACTGAGTCTCTAAGTTTCTTTTCCTAATCATATCAATTTCATTGTAAGGCAAAGATTCTATATATTCAATTTCTTTTTCTATATTAAATATTTTCTTTTTAAATTTGTTTGATTGTTTAACGGAGAAAATTATAGAGAATTTTTTAACCTCGTCCTTTAAAATTTCCCATTTTTGTATAAATGTGTCATGCGTGTTGGAAATATTTTTTATGATTTCAGAAATTTGCTCTTTGTATTCTTTATTTTCTAAAAGAGACGTGTTAAGCTTCCAATAACCACCCCCCTTTTTGTTATCAAAAATATTTAGATCAAATTGTATCGATTTATGATCGGACATTCTATTGCCGTTAGAATGGGTGCCGGGAATTTTTTGTAATGCTAAATTATTAGTTTTTAATGATAAGTTTTCACTCATAAATACAAAATCAATCCTACTTCTTGGTGTGTTATTTGCATCGCACCAAGTAAATCCATCGGAGTGTTTATTTTTTTCTTCCCATAGATCTGAACATTTCATTTGCTTAATAATTTCTTTCAAACGTTTTGAACTCTTATCAGTAGTACTATTCAGCTTACAGTTGAAGTCACCACACAAGATAGTATTTGATATATTATTCGAGTTATTATTAATAAATGTTTTCATTCTTTTAAAAAATTGAATACGGAGTGATTCATTATTAGGGGCATAAATATTTACCAAAGTTAAATCAGTTTCGCCTATTTTTACATTAATCAAGATTTTACGTCCATCATTAGAACTGTGCCTATTAATAATATCTATATCTAAATCTTTCTTAAATAGAACTGATACACCTTTACTATAAGTAGAGTCTGAAAAACAATGAATAGATTTTCCTCGCCAGTTACAATTGTAATTAAACTCGTTCTTTTGGGTAAAATGAGTCTCTTGGATGAGAGCTATATCTATCTTTGAATCATGTAACCAATTATAGAACTTTAATCTTTTTTCTTTAGTATTAAGGCCTCTTGCATTAATAGATATAAAATTGATCAATGCCATGTTACTCATGAAACAATCGATAATAAACAAAAGTCTAAGGTAGTTTTAGTTTACCGTATAATCTGAGTCCTTAAATCACAATAGTGGTCAGAGTTCCTGTAAGAGTCCGAAAGGGATCGAGTCCAGCGTTAACCTTCAACGGTGCGCGCGTGCGAATCGCGAACCTGGCTTGTCGTAGCTGTTTTTTTGGTAACTGAGCCGCCAGAGTTTTGAGTCTTGCGAATGTCCTGGATCATCTCTGAGATCTGTAGTTGTTGAGTTTTAGATTTATCCTTTGACGCGGTCCTGGTCTTTGGTCCGCTAGCAGAGTGAGAACGACCTGCAGAGCGACGTAGGCGCCCAGCGATTTCAGACATGATAATGCCAAGCTTGTTTGTTCCCGGCCAAGCGGATGCGCGAGTGTGGATGGTGGCCTCTTTGTCCAGTCCAGATGCCCAAAAATCGTCATACGTGGTCTCAACAAAGACGGACTTTTTGTGTTTTTTTAATAAATCAGAAAATTCGGGGATTTGATCAGCTTTTGCCTCCAGAATTTCTGTCATAATGGCTATCTGTTTTTCCGTAAAGCTTGGAGACGGAATGATTAGCTTTCCGATTTTTTTGGCATCAAGTGCAGTAGCAGCCGATTGAATTGATGTTGCTCTAGGGATGTCCCCGCTGCGCATTGCCTTTATGTACTGGAATGCATGTTCAGCCGATTTGTGTGAGATACCAAACACGTTCAACTCACAGGGGTAGAAATTGGAAAGACAATTATCACGCCCGGCGAAGGGAAGCACATTGTTTTCAGATTCAACGTGGAATTCACACGATTCGTCGCCTGGTAGATGACCCTCATGTTTGCAAACTTTGCATCTTTTATTGTTAGGACAATCTCTAGTAAAGTGTGTATCCTCCCAGCAGTTGGTGCAACGGGGGTTATGTTTTGTAGAGGGTTGACCATGGTGATAGATGGAGCAGCGCAGACCGGCGCAGGTGGATGTACGTGGAAGGAAGACACCCTCGTCTAACGCTTTCACGTAAATGAACCGATTACCGTTAAGGATGCTCGTCATCTTCCTGGTTACCGGATGGCGGATTTTCTCATATTTGATGTCACTAGTGAATGACACATTGAAGTTTTTTAGCATGTTAAGAACTTCATTGTCGTCGACGGACAATGGTACACCTTTGACTGTAATTTTGATGACGTTATCAGATGGGTCATTAAGACCGGCTGAGTAAGGATTTGTATCATAAACTTTGACATTTGTGTTTCTTATATCAATTCCTTCTGTTAGAATTTTTGATCTGCTTTCTTTAGATTTTACATATATCCTCCACAAGTCTCTATCTTTTTGTACGCAAGTGAGATCACTGATGCTTTTGGTTACAGACATAGATAGATCAAAGTCGGAGATACGGGTAGACCCACATTGGATCTCCCTGTCTCTCAGATAAACCGGTTTTATGAGATCCATAGTACCGTTAGATAGTCACTGGTCACTGAGCGTACCTAGCGTATCTAGGATCGGCAGCCCGTGTAAGTAACCAGTATAATACAGGTAATACAGGTATGAGCGATGCTCACACAAAAGTTTTTCAATTCAGTTAATTTTGGCTTTCAAAAATATTATTTAACTGAAAAAAACACCAAAGTTTCACTCACAGTTATGCATCCAAAGGAACATCCAAAGGAATTATCAAAATACACAATAAATCCTTTAGAAAATGTCAAAAACACAGAGCCGATATAAGCACCGTCATACGTCCCCGTGTCACGTGACGTGTAAGCTTGTAGTTAACTTGTTGGAATATTTGCATTAAGATTTCATTTTTGTGTACTGTAGAGTTCCTGTACAAGCTCAGAAAAAATCAACATTTTAGTGTAAGTCAAGCCAATGCCATTCCTATCCTGGAATACCAATGTGTTCTATGAAAATATCAAATAAAAAATTTTTCTTATGTCTACTCATATAAAAAATCAAGCGCTTGAAATATAAAAGCACATTGTACTGAGAATAGAGTTACATTTTGAATTAATCAAATCACCCCAAAGGCTGGATAACACATAAGATAATGGAATCCATCCTCCAGGTGTTAATACTTTTTTACAGTTTTAAACAAAATATTTTTAGACAGAACAAAAGTTGAGAGTAAATTATACACCATTCATAGGTAATCACCTTCATTTGAACCCGCACAATACACATCAAGTTACATTTTATAAAATGAAGGAGGGTAGCGGTAGTGTCTACAACTTGCGACCACACAGTTGTAAAGTTAAAAAAAAATATATGTAGGAGCTTTGCCATTAAACATGGTATGTATTATAAAGTATGCAAGTATGTTCATAACAAAATCACTAATCCTGATACATGTATAACCAAAAGACGATGTGCTTGGATGACGCAATGTACAACAATATTACTTTTTCTTAAAATGATTTTTTCTTTCAAAACAATGATCTAGTTAATTGTTGTAATTAAACATGTCATTTCAATGCCCAAATCTGGAACAAAACTAAGTTAATGCTTGCATCATTAAAAGAACACTTACTTTAATAATCTAAAATAAATAAGTTGTCATTATAATCTTGTACAAAAATTGTGTTACATGTATACACACATCAGACTGGCCCCGCTTTCAGTACTCTCAATACTTTGATCCATTCAATGTTGCGCTGTTAGTTACAAGACATAAAGCGTTTAGTGTAACTCGTGATATCGAAACTGAAAGACTGGAAAAACCAACTATTCTACGGGTGTTGCTAAAACACAGAACGGAAAACAGAACGGAAAGCAGAACAAAACGGAAAATATATTATCAAATAAATCACCAATAAAAGGGTATGAAATAAACTAAAAATGGCCTGTTTAGTATATTTTACTCGTATACCTCATGGTAAATAAATCGTTTATTGATGTTATTTCTAATAAATCTCACACAAATTGATATTGCATAGGTTTGCTTGAAGCAGAACTTAAAAAATGAAAAGCAAACATCTTCACATAAATTGCGACGAAATGCAGAAAAAAATTAACTTACTTTATATTTAATTTTATCTACAGCAGAGATGTACTAAATTCATAGCACAAATATCGATGCTATTTAAGGCGTTAAATCTGTGAGCCAGAAATTCAGAACAATATGGGGATTTTACAATTATCGGCTTTAAAACTGTCTAACATTCTAATATTTCTTACACACTCTCATCTACATGGACATCTCTGTATTAAAGAGACCCACCTTATATTCATGGTTTTTAAGGATTACATGTATACTACTAGTTTAACATAAAAACAAAGGAGGTTTTAATTAGATTGTCATCTCATAGACTTGCAATTAAAAGTGAACGACACACTAATGTACCAAAGAAAAGACGCTTATGTAAATTTTGTTCAGATATTGAAGATGAATTCCATTTTGTTTTGAAATGCCGACAGTATAGAGAAATCCGAGTAAAATATATTAAGAAATATTATTGGAAAAACCCGTCTGTATACAAATCTATACAATCATTAAGTGTTCTAAATTTTAAAGAACTGTGTAAATTGGGGAAGTATCTCCATCTAGCTTTCAATATTATTCATGATAATTAAGAAAAATTCTCTGGTTTTCTTTTTTTTTCTCACCTGTTAGTAAAATTTTCTTTTATATACATTGTCAATGTACTTTTTATGTACATGTACTATACCATTATTTCAACATTGCTATTAATTATATGTAATAACATATGCCATAAGATGTGTGTCTTGTGCAAATAACGAATGTGTGTAAGAAGTTTTGCTTCAACATCTGTTCGTGTGGTAAGATAGAAGATACGTACCATTATTTTTTCTCATGTAATAAATATAAAGATGCTAGAAATGTTCTATTTAATGACGTTTTTCAAATTGTAAATCTTAACATTGTCAATACTCATTATTTACTTTGGGGTGACAGTTCAATAAGTGACAATGAAAACAAGCAGTTATTTACATTAGTTTATGATTTTATCAAAAATACTGAAAGATTTAACTGATCTTATAACTACTGGTACACCGTTGTTTATTATATACATGTTAATTGCATTTATGTATACGTCCATTCTATCTACTGACCTTTATTTATGTTGAGTACACATATATTTTATTATATCTTTGTAATGGGAGAGGGCGGTCTAAGTTATAGAACTTGTGCACAATCCCAATTGTATTTTTGTACAATAAAAATATGTTCAAATCAAATCTGTTTTATTTATCTTTCAATATATTTCCGGCTAAGGTAAATCGACACAGCATTATTTGTTCGTATCAGCAACGCTGAAGTTGTCTGGAACATGCCGTTTTTTCCTTTGATTCAGTGAAAGTTATGTATATAAATGTTTATCGCTTGCGCATTAAAAGAAAATCAACTAAAAATGATAATCTTTTAAAGGGACTTAAACACGATTTGAGATTTTAAAAAAAATCATTTTTAATTTTTATGTATAAAGTGGATTACTTTTGTATTTTGAAGTCAATTTACAAGGGAAATACAGAGGAAATAAGTAGTTTTTATGCAAACAAAGCTTGAGTCTTATAACTCTTTTATTTGTTTACAAATGTTGTAAAGTAAAGATTATCATTTCTTTGATGAAATAACTTGTCACAAACGAAATTAACTGATACAATGTGGTCTAATTTTATCTATAACAAAAATTAACGTCAGATTGGACTTAATAACAACACAACACATATGTACTAAAAAATACAGACTCGATATTTGAATTTCAAATACTAAAGCATTAAAAACATCCATAATGATGACCGTAGACATTGAAAAAAAAAATGAAAAATTTATTCTCAAATCGTGTCTTAGTGTCTTTAAAGTGAACAATTAAGACATTTATTATATTCATTTTGACTTGTTTTACACCTTTATAAAGTAAATGACGTTTTACAATAATTTTCCATTCCGCTTTCCGTTCCGTTTTCCATTCCGCGTTTTAGCTTTACCAGCAAACAAAACAAATTCTAAACTAAAAAAACCAAGCATGAAAAAGTATCAAACCGAAAGTACAATTCGGTGATTTCCCCGGTAAGTTATTCTGTTATTTTTGATAAATTTAAATATTTTTTAGAAGAATCTGTTTATCTTTATTTTCATATCTTATCAAGCCTTTCGATAGGCACATAATAACAGAATTTTTTTATGGCTTCTAATAGTGAACAGAAACACCTATTCAGGATGGCCCAGCCAAAAACACATTCCACTGTCTGGAATAGTAAGTATATCAGTCATAGTTAGAGAGAAGATGTGCTTGTACATGTATGCATAAAAATACTAGTTACTGAAAGTCGAAGTAATATATTTTAAATCTTTTAGTTTTAATTTTGTTTTCGTTTTAAAGAATTTGCCAGCTGCAATAGAGAAAAAGAAACATGCGTTTGTTTATATAATTTGTTATATGATTAACTATAATTCAGTCTTAATACCGGAATGGATAACTTTTGGAATACACTAAGTATTTGTTTAATAAAATACATGAAAAACAAGCTGGGTGAAACAAATATAAAATCCAATTGAGGTCAATCAAAGGTATTTAAGCAATATAATATGAAAAAAAAATTATTTCAATTACTTTTAGAATAATTATAGTAAGGAAAAAAATTCAAAATTTGTCAGAAATATTGCATTGTCAATAAGAGCATAGACTGGATTTCGTCTTCAAAATGTTTTATTTAAGTTATGTGAAATGTCAAGTAATGTAATGATAATCTTCATTTTTTCACATTGAAGGGTTATTTTGCTTGGGCTGTATTTTATTCATGTTTGGATCAACAACAACTTCTAAAAATCAGAAGGTTAGTCTTGCTAAGAATTTAATATGATTGCAGGTACATATTATATATCGTTAACGTTTAATTGCGATTTTAACTCCTGTGGAAATAATATACATTATGTTCTATAAAAAAAAATGGATCCGAACGGAAAAGAGCTGAAAACAACATTTCGACCGAGCCCTGAAGTTCAGGTTGAATATAATTATAGAGTAAAGAAAAAATATAATGTTCCTTTTAGGAGGAATACAACTATGCCATTGACGTCCGTCCTGTTGAGCGATGTCCAATGAATATGTCAGACTGGCAAGCTGCAGCAGAAAGGACCGGATGTAATGATACTAATGTTTACCACTGTGTCCCGGACAAATTCCATTCAAGTCTCATTGAATTCTGCTATAACAGAACGCACATTTTTGTACCTATAGGTAAAGTGTTTTCATCTTTATTAAAAAACTGCTGATTTTGATACATTTTATAAAAGAAAAACACTCTTCTAATTTTTTTTAACAATTTAAAGTAGTATTGAATGGTCAAAATATGAGGTAAAAACAAAAGGATCGCTTACATTAGCTTTAGTTTACTCACTAGTTTTGTATCATTTTAAACTACATTAAAAAAATTCCCCCAAATATCGTGCAAATATTTATATACAAATCTAAAGATATCAATAAAGAGTAGCTATCCAATTTTGTTAGCATCGGCTTATCGAGCGATTTATTGCTTAAATAGTGTTTCTCGGGACTAAAGCAAAAAATAATTAATATTTCTAGTTTAAAAGGTGGATTTATATTATAAGTAGAAGTAGATTTATGGATTTATAAATATATACATTAATAAAATCTATATTTTGACAAATGTAAAGCAAGAGCATAAATTTGAAATAAGGCATGGAAGAATCTTAATTTTTTTTACTATGATTCTACATTTTTGGCCACCAAATCGAGTAACTTAGTGATCAATTGCTGTTGGTGTTCGTTCGTCGTCTTACTACCCTTTAACTTTTTCTTAAAAACTACAAGGCTAATTGTTACCATTTTGGTTTGAAGATTCAATAAATTTACAATTAAAGAAAAAGAAAGAAATTGTAAAATTGATGATCTCAGCTCCCTTAAGGCCCAATGGATGGACCAAAACTACACAAAAATGCCAAAATTTCAATAAAATATCCCTTTCTTCTTCAAACACACGAAGAAGAAAAACACATGAGTGGGCATGATCATGATGATGTCCATGACACCATTATATAAATAGTGCCTGTTTGGGAGGGTAACAGTTGAAATTGACACCCCGAGAAAACCATTGTCAACCGACGCGAAGCGGAGGTTGACAATGGTTTTCGAGGGGTGTCAATTTCAACTGTTATCCTCCCAAAAAGGCACTATTTATTTTGTTATACTGAATGTCTTAATTTTTAAGAAAACATCACTGCTTTTAGATAGGAATAACGTGAATTCTAAGGCGAACTGTACGCGCATGATTTTCGCGCATGTAACAATTCGTAATGGTACCTGTTGCTAAGTGCGTTGCTAACGCTGAGGGTAATAGAACAGATTATGAACTGCGTCTAAACCAATCAGATTTAAGTATTTAACATGAAAGTATAACAATACAAAAATATCATATTCATTGCCCTGGATCAGGGTGCAGGCCCGGAGCGGGCCCAATAAGGCCATATTGTGACATGTACTTAATCTTAAAATAATTGATAACAACTAAATGTATGTGTATGAAGTTCATGAAGCCATCTTCAAAAGCTTTGAAACTCATGGACATTTGGTCAGGGAATAACGCGGGCCCAATATGGTCGTTTAGTGAAAATGTATTTAATCTTGGGAAATCTTTTATCTACTTCTAGAGCAGGAAGGAATAAACTGAATGCATGATAATGATGTCAATAAAGCCCTCTATCTTAACTTCGAAAATTAATGAGCCCTGGGTTAGGGATTCAGGATCTTGGCTAGGACAATAAGGCCACATAGTGAACTTTTAAGTGTATGAAATTTCATGATGATATTTTCCTCTGTACGTTCACATTTGTAGGAGATAAACAAAATGCATTGTTACAATGAAGCGCATTGAAGTGGTAAAATTTTTCATTAGAATGGAATGTTCTAAACTTTGTATTGAACGTCAATTGTTACAAAACACACGCCCATTTCTTTTGAAACGAGGAAAACAGTATTCGTCACAATGCTTTCGGAACCGCCACTCTTCTAAACAGCACAAGCAGGAATTTCACACACGTGCATTATACCCCAAAACACATAAACACACTTTTTTTTCTTTCCAAATATACGTTCAGAAACAGTGATATTGTTCAAAATAAAGAGTCAAGAATATTTTTAGTAACAAATTTATTTGTGTTTACATTGTGAAGAATACTATTTTCCTCGCTTCAAAAGAAATGGGCGTGACTTATGTAACAATTGACATTCGATACAAAGTTTAGAACATTCCATTCAAACGTAAAATTTTACCACTTCAATGCGCTTCATTGTATTATGCCCATGATAATGTCTCTTTTAAAATTGTGAGATTCACTGCCGATTGGGCAGTGGTTTAGACTTTTAATTTATTCATGTTTCTTTTTTTTCGGGGGGGGGGGGGGTGGGGGTGGTGAAAATGTAATCATATAGTAAAGTATTTTTATAAGTCACTTGAGTCACTCCGGTAACCTATTGCTTTTGATTGTGCGTCATCCGTTAACATAATTTCATTTTGAAAATTACTAGGTTCACATCAAATACCCTTGCGATCACAATAATTTGACAGTTGAAGTGGATCAGAAAGTGCAATTTCAATTTAAAAAAAATGGGTATTCCACAACATTATCAAGATCAAAGATTCAATTAATTCATTGAAAAGTGAGCATTAAAGTCTTGCACGTCTATTTTTATCAAAAGTTTTCAATTTTGGCCCCCGGAGCTAGGGTATAGATAAACTGATATTTCTCCGACTCTTGCCACTTTTTTGTTTAGTTTTACCGCACTTCAAGTAATTTTTTAATTGTTACAGAGTATCATTTTCATATTGTTTTACAAAGTTACAAAATATCAGATCAATTAAATGTACATAAGTTTTTTATTGTTATAATGTGATAAAAATAGTGTATTAAAGAGTATTGATTTCATTTATATGATCATAGAACGGTTTCGGTCAGTTACATAATATATTTTTTTTTAATTTTGAGGCTCAAAACTCTTTTAAACTTTATCTTGAATATACTGTTTCACCCAAGTTTTATTTAACACAAAGCGTATGTTTTAGCAGAAAGAAGATGTATCTAAATGTTAAACAGTTAATAAATTTAAACTTGTGTTACATGCAGCTTTTGTCGTTTACGACGGGGGATAAGAAGAGAACCTACGCACCCTATACAACCACTAACCCACCCGTAATTGAACCATTATTGAAATTAAAAGAGAAGATAAAATATCTTGCTTAACTTAAGCATTTTTAACCCTGAATACTTTTTACAACCCGTAAAAATGCTTGTCGTTTTCTTACATAGTTGGGATAAATTAAAAACCAAACGATGATATGTCAACGATTGCATTAATTAGTTTAAACATTTATTTATGATTATGCGTTCGATTGTTAAGACTGCTATATAGACACGCTGTAATCATTTTTCCTGATAATAGTGTGTAAAAATATAAAAGGAGTAGGAACTGTTGACGGACATGAAAAATATTGGAAATCTTGTATAGTTTTCATTAAAAAATGTCTCATTGCGGACTAGTGGATAGTCGTCGGACTTCCATACAATAGGCCTTTGTATAAGCACACCTTCGGAGTCTATCAATTGTTCATGTACACATGGATTTATCCACTCTTTTATTACCAAATAAACAGCTCATAAGTACATGTAACACTTTCTACAAAAAATTTACAAATGTTAAAATCCTGAAAATTAACATTTATTTTTCATTTTCCTACTTCCCTCAAACTGGCATTTTAATATCTAAAGGGAACTGTCTAGAACTCGCCGCTCATGGAATTCTAAACTATGTCAAATGCCATGAATTTACGACAGGATGCCCGGACAAAAATTATTTCAGTAATGAAATATATAATTGTAAGTATCACATTTTATAAATCCAATGTACAAAAAATCTGAAAAAGATCTTAATTATTCCAACAATGTTAAGCACAAAATCTGTTGTCAACATGTTTATGTTTTGGGGATATAAATAAATAGAACCAAAGTTTACTAATCATCTTATCCATTAATATTTTAGCAATTTCAATCAAATTTCAGAATTTTCTCAGTGTGGTTTTCATAAACATTTAAGTCAGTAAACTTTGTAATTTTTTTTATGAATTAAGTTTTAAGTTAAGGTAAACTTTCTGCATAAAACGTTTGCATCATTCTACTGTAATTTAGATAGCAATTGGATTTTTAATATTTTAAGCATGCTTAAATTTCATTTTTCAGTCCCATTCTGTCTAAGGTTAGCTTTTCGATGCTTTACTGCAGACATCAAATGCCTGGATCAAAAGTAAGATTACTACACATATTGAAAGTATATTTCAAAGTATGCAAGTCGTCAAAGTTTTATTCTATGTCTTCCTTTTAACAGACTCTGGTGTGATGATAAGAGCCAAATTCATTTATTTCTGCAGCATACACATAATCCTACAAATTGAATTGTATTTTAATATATTTACAAATTTATAATAAAATGAAACATTTAAAAAAATTCCGAATTACTTTACTTTCCTTTACTTTAATGCTGTCAACTCTACATGTATATTATATAATCTAAATTAAGTAGTGTGTTCCAAATTGTATTTCCATCACTGTTTGCTAAATTAAGATGGTTCAAATCAGCCAAAAAAAAACCCCAACCCCAAACAACTTAGGTATGAAATGTAACATGATGCAAAAGAAGTGTACAAATCAAAAAGGTGAAAAACATTTTTTTTTTGGGGGGGGGGGGTATCTTCTATTACTTGAAGTATCAATATGCAGATCACCTACAATTATCAATTGAAAAAAAAAAATAACCACTGAAATTTCACATTGCGAATAACATGAAGGACCTGGTTATACTGTTAGTAATTGGAGAGGGTGTTGGGGGGGGGGGGTATAGGTTTGTTTGCCAGGGGAATCTGATGCCTGATTTTTAAAATTTACTCTGTACATTTAGACCTGAGGTGTATTCATTGAAAAAAATAACAAGCAACGGAACCTGGAACAGACTATAAGATTGGTTGAAAATTATTTGATTTGGATGTGAATATACATACCTTGACCAATTGGAATAAAGACTGATATGGACTGCATCTTTCTTATCTGTATAGACTGCCTTTTTATGATCCTATTTTTTCACTTGTTCATGAGGGTTCTCAAAATGACTAAATCCTACATAATGGGGATATAAGTCTGGTATTTTAAACTTAATATATTCCAGAAATTTTGGGTCAATTTAATTATACCACATCACTGACACCAGATCTGACTTTCACATAAAATGCATGGCAAGGATTTCTGTAATCGCAGTGGGTACGAAAAAGTATATCCTCAAAACTTTGCTCATCATGGTTAGACACTCTGGAAGAGTACACACTGCTGTTTTTTCCATTATGGTCCACACCATCAGTCCGGGTGGGATGTTTAATTGTATTGCATTCCTATATAAGTGTTGCAGGTTGTTAGCTCATTAGCTTACTTGGTTGAGTGCTGGATTCGTATGTCAGATTACCGAAACTTGTGTAGAGGAAATCTCTGTCCGTTTCACTTGATCAAGATTGTTTTAATTGTACAAGACAGTCACGTGTTTACAAAAGGTTTGAATACATCACAGATCGGTAATTAAGCTAAATCCTAATAGAGCATGGTTTCATATTACTAATTCATTAAAGACTTACTCTAAATGCACTAAAACTAAAATCACATGCTTTCTCCACCCCATTTGACCTATGTTTTTCCAACGTCTGCTTTTGTCATGTTGTTGTGACGTCTTTTTGTACTTCTATACAGAAGAGTCAACAAAGTGAAGTAACTTTAAGTTGGATTTTGTGGAAAAGCGATAACTTCAAATAATTGTATGTGAAAGCCAGTGGATATACCCAAGTCAATTTCGGTTGTATTTATTAGACCAAGGTCATATCTTATAAAAAAAAATGTTTATTCCAGCTTTCAATTGCCTGCTTAAAATTAAATTGATATTATTTAATGTGCCTGTTTTTCACTATTTTATATGCTAAATCAATGAAACACAAAAAGATGGTTTTGTTATTGGTACATTTCACTGAAATCAATTATGTGTACAATTGCATTGATTACTTGCTTATAAAATTAAACCAATGTCATGATCAAACCTTCATGCATTTAGTGAGAATACGAGTTACTTTCAATGTCGTTGCGATGGAAACTGAGTTTGAACTGTCAACAACATACCGACAGAGAGTCTTCATATGGAACACTGTTTCAAGTCAGAGAGATAAAATTCAATTCTATGATATTGCGTGGCCACGTATTTTAGGTATTTACAGAGAATTGATGTTAAGTTGTACCACGAATTCTTCCTTCAAAATTTGATTCATTTTAAATAAAAATGTAGTTCATCGATTTTCTCTCATCATTTTTTGACTTTGCATTGAATTTTTGTTTCAGAAACAAAAATATATTTATTTCCTGAGAAATATTTGTTATCATAGGTGTAAATAATATTGTTGGTACAACCTTCCGTAGTTTTCATGGTCGTGCCGAGAAAAGAATATTAAAGCAAAAGCAACCAATAATTGTTGCATGTTATTTAATTTCTAATGCAAGGTCGAACAGTGTCATCAAAATGAACACAAACTCCGATAAATTTTGTTTTATAGGAAAAAAAACATGCTTTCAATTGGAAAATTCGCGTTCAAATCAAGAATAATCAGGATTTCCACGATGAAAAAAATCATCTTATTTTTGTTTGCTGCAAATGAAGCACTGATAATTATTGGCCACAAAGGTCAGTCTTGGAAAGTAAAATTGCTTCACATTGCTTTTCTTACCCGATTTTTTTTAATTTTATTGGGATTTTTCATTTATTTGAAATGCATCATGAAAATCATGCATTAACGGGAATGTTTTATTACTGTAAAGAGGGATGATCTCGCTTTAGCGAGACTGTCTCGCTGTAGGGGAATAGTGCCTAACCTGTTGTAGCCAACCATTGATAGTTAACGTTAGCTATTTTTAGCGAAGCGAGGATTAATGGTTTGTGAAAGTTGATAGCAACGCCTCTGATTTACACCGCAGGTGCGTGTTGATAAATCTTGGATCCGCCTCAGGTTGCAAACAAAATGGCGTCTTACTAACAAGCAGACGATCGGTTTTCTTTCTTAAATATTGTGTGGTAGAAATGGTATCTTGCTTATTTTTGTCAAATATCATTACACGGAGGTAAATATTTTTCGAATTTAGACCTAAACAAAGAATGCCCTGTTATCAAAGTGAATTACAAGTCAAACATTCAGTGACATGTTTCATCGCACGGATACAATTGAGATACGTTTTCATAGGCTTACCTTTGTTAAGGTGAGTTCTGAGATGTTTGAAGTAAATTTTCTTCATTTCCAACTCTTATAGTGTTTCAAAAATTCTATTTCATATTCATTTTGGTTTGTAGCTAATAACAACAAATAGATAGCGGAAATTTTGCAGTTTTTATAACAATCGGCAATAATGGTTACTCGCACGTATGTCTTATCAAATAATCAGATTGAAAATAAAAAACATTAACATCAAGGTTCTGACTTTTAGAAACTGAATAAAGTATTAAATTTTATTACCGCGGTGTATCAACCTCTAATGATAAAGCGCCGCTTAATGATACAAATATCATTAAGCGTTGCAATTGCAACCCATAATGCTATAAATTCTTGCATTAACAGTTGACAACATCAACTACATTTGATAAATCGCCGCCTAATGATACAATTTTATCATTAATTGTCGCGAATGCAAAGCAGACCTAACGCTTAATGAAACAAGCAAAAAGCTACAAGGTTAACCCCTAATGATACAAACATTTTTATCATTAAGCGTTGCAATTGCATTCTTAATGATATAATAACAAATCAAAAAACATAAAACCCACGCCAATTAAAAAAAATATGTAGGAAAAAAAGACAAAGATGGATGGCAGGAAAATAAGAGATACAGATAGAAGATTTTATTTTAACCGGTCACTATTGTTTTGATATTGACAGGCTAGGAATAATATCTAGAGAATATTCCCTCTATTTCAAATAATCACCTCTGATTTGTTGATTTGTAAACGATGACGTAAATGACTCTTCGCGACTCCAAAACAAGATGACGTCCTAATAGACGGTCGGACAAGGCAAGTAAACAACGGACGCGCAAAGCCACGGTTTGCTATCAAAACGGATATAAGGATTTGCGAATACTGTGAAATCAGGTAGAACATCTGTATGTTAATTCTTACGGTCGGTGGAATATCATTAGTGACTGTTTGATGCCGAGCATACTTTGGAAATGAACTATGCACAAAATTGAATTCGTGAATTCTTTGTTGAGCAGAGAAAATTACGGCGAACTGTTTTCAATTACTTTCTTAAATCTTGGTTTGTTTTTTCATATAACAAAACAAATGTTGACTGTGTTTTCGGGCAACATTGAATATATTAGCCCCCTTGAGACATAAATATTGCCCTCCGCTTCGCGTCGGGCAATATTTTGTCCCTCGGGGGCTAATATAATCAATGTTGCCCTCAATCCCAGTCAATATTTGTATAATATTGCATCATATTATGAATTACTATATCATATTTTATATGGGTATACAATATCGTATCATATTATACAATATTGTATCATATGATACAATAAAACTTCATATTATACAATAAAATTTCATATTATACAATATCGCATCACATGATTCAATGCAATATCATATCATATTTTACAATTTTGTTCCACATGAAATAATACATTAAGGGTGTTATTTATTTTCTATAGAGCCACTGGATCAATTTCAGCTAACAAGAAACAGGATGGTGGAACTCATTTATTACTTAATTACTTAATAAATATATATTATTTCTCAGTTTAAGAATGTCCTTCTCAAAATATACTAATTTTATTGCCACTTTTTACTTTGTTTCACTGAAATTGTGAATTTTTTTTTTTACAAATCAGTTTTGTCCTGTTTAAAAACTGAATATACTGACTTTGAATTCGTATTTTATAATAGTTTCAATATAAATGGCAATTTTCTTAAAATCAGTTAGAACATTGGCTTTGATTTATGATGAACTGCTACGAGCAAATAAAATAAATCCAGATTCCTGCAGTCTCTCTAAAACAGTACACATGTATTTTTAAAGTATGCTATTATATTTTGTATAGGATTTAGGACTCAGATTGGTACAATGTAAAAAAGAAAGTTGAAACATTGTGAAAAAGACTTCTAAAGATCAGTAAAGTACGGGGTGGGGGAATCTAACAAATCATGTTTGATATCATAGATAAAATAATCAAAGCATCATAACATCAAATCAGTTATGTTATAATAACAGAGTTAGCAAATCAAAGAATCAAAACAATGATATTCACGGGATCAGTGTCTTGTATATCCTTAGATTTGGTAGAAATCATCATTCAATTTTTTTCAATTTATTATCCTTGAGCTTTACAACTCATCGGAATACAAATTATAATACATATACAATTATATACAAATGTGCAATGTGCAGTAAGTGAGTGGACATATTAAGACAATATAATCATGTACATATCAACATAAATGTATAAGTAGCTTAAACTGTAGTATTATTACAATGCTGCGCTCTCATTTTGGAAGCGCTAGATAAATATTTTCCTAAATTATTGAGTTCCTTTGTATTGTTAACCCTTAAAAGTTTAGCTAGCTTAAAAACACTTGGATTTTTGTAATAAAAACTCTTTATATATTTCTTTCGTAATTCAGTGTAAAAAGTACATATGAGTATAAAGTGGAACTCATCTTCTAAATCTTTTTTATTACAATGATTGCAAAATCTTTCATTTCTTGGCACCTTGTTGTGTCGACCTTTTTCAATATTTAAAGAGTGTGATGAAGTTCGAAAAATACTTATAAATTTTTTTGAAGTATAATTAATCGGTCTCCTAAGATAAGTTTGCAAACAAAAATTATCCACAAGGTGTTGATATAACCTACTCTTCGGAGATGTCGAAAAAGATGACATCAAACTTTGTTTATAAATATCTAATATTCTACACTCAATTATATTGTAGGTTTTACATTGATTTGAACAACTATTTTAGACCTATGCTAGATAACTCGCTTTGTATGGAAACCATCCAGTTATCGTTATTGACAAGCATGCTTTCGTATGCCTCCTTCAAGATAATGTTATTTGTATTTTTAATTTTTAACCAGTATTTGAAAATTCGTAGTTTTCTTCTAATATACAAAGGAAATCTACCCAGTTCATAATACACTAAATTATTTGTAGTTTGTTTGTTGACCCCAAGAATTCTCTTACAAAAATTGAGATGTACCTTTTCTATATCGGGTGCTTTGTGGAACCCCCAAATTTCACAGGCATATGAAAGAATACTATGTACATACGTATCAAATACAGAACATTGAGTTTCAATATTAAAAGAATAATTTTTCATAGTGTTTGATATTGCAAAAAGTGCTTTCCGTCCTTGATCTGCTACATATTTTTGTGTTTGTAAAAATTTTCCATTGAAGTTAAATAACATACCAAGATACTTAAAAGTATTCACAACTTCTAGTTTTTGTTCATTGTATGACCAGCTTTCGAGATCTGATATTTTCCCACCATTTTTAAAAATGACAACCTTGGTTTTAGACACATTTACATTCAGATCCCATTCTACAGTATATTCCTTAAGTGTATTTAACATACTCTGTAACCTAGCAGGGGTTTCAGCAATCAATACCATGTCATCTGCAAACATTAGCAGGAAAATATTAATCATTTGTAGTTCAATGGATGGACAATTGTTTTTTATAAAGTTTATCTCAAAATCGTTAACATGAAATAAAAAGTAGTGGTGATAACACTTCACCTTGCATAAGACCCATGTCATTACTAAAGTAATCACTTAAAACACCACCATATTTGACACATGACTTCACATTATTATACAGTGATTGTATAACTTGTAATACCAACTTTATATATTTTATCCCATAACTTGCATCTGTTAATAGAGTCAAATGCCTTTTGGAAATCCACAAAACAACAATAAAGACGTTTTTTGTTACATAGAGTTTTGTTAATAAGTGATTGTAAAACAAATATAGCATCTATTGTACTAAGTCCTGGTCGAAACCCAAACTGAGCATCAGTCAAAATATCGTATTTGTTATCCCATTCTAGGATTCTATTATTTAAAACACTTGTAAATAGTTTTCCAAAACAACTAACAATAGAGATACCCCTGTAGTTGTTTACATCATCAATGTCACCTTTTTTGTGTACTGGTACAATACAACTTTTTGTCCACAGATCAGGGAATAAACCTGACATTAGTATTTTGTTAAAACGTTTATGTAACACAGGCATCAATATATCATTACATCTTATAAATAACTCATTTACAATGTAGTCCTCACTACAACTTTTGTTACATTTTAGTTTTTTAATAGCCTTACTAATTTCATCATAGGTAATTTCTTTATCTAACTCTTCATATACGGCATTATAATTCACAAAGTCACAAGTACTTTCTGTGTGGTCAACGCTGTTACCTTCAATAAGTCTTTTAAAATATGCTTGGAAGTCGTCATTCGTTAGGCTACATTTTCCAGACTTGCTTCTCCCCTTAGAGAATAATCTGTAAAAGTGTTTTGGGTTATGTTTTCTCAAAAAACGTTTGTATTTATATTTTGATTTTTTTCATGTTTTTTTGGTATTTTTTCTTGGCGACTAAAACTGTTTCTTTGTTTTCATATGATTTTTCATTATTGTATGTATGGAGTAGCCCTTTGTATTCTTTCAATAGTTTTTTACAAGTTTCGTCAAACCATCGTTTGTCCTGTTTCATATTCCCACATGCGTTATTTTTATGTATGGTATGTTGTTGTGCTTTAGATACTTTTACATCCATGTAAGGTAAGACACAGTCATTCAAGATACTGCAAATATTGTTGATACAAGTATTGAGATCTGAAGAATTTTTGAAATCAATATCTAATTCACCGAGTAGAAAATTTTGGTTTCGTGTAATTTCAGTCAAGATAAATTCCGCATTGTCATCGACCCACTTTACTGATTTGCTGTTAGTTCTACCCGAAGATACACTCGTTCTATGCAGTTGTGTTTCTAGGCAAATACCATTGATGGTAAAAATAATTGGTGAATGGTCAGAAAAAATATTTAATATGCGAGTAGAAAAATGGCCTATACTAAAAACAATGAACTTTCCGTCAACAGATAATCTATAACACTATTTCCTCTAGAACAGAAAAAAGTATAGTCACCAGGTACATCCCCAGGATGTCTACCATTACATGTAACAATTCGTAGACCTGATGACTTACATAATTCTAATAATTTTCTACCATAATTATTGATGTGTTTATCTTGGTTTTTTCTTTCACAGAACTTCGGTGTCTTCATATAGAAATGGTAGATTTCCATCAGATACAACATATTTAAAAAAATCATCAGTTATGTAATCGTTTCTGACACCCGTTCTTGCATTTAAATCTCCTGTAACATATACAGAACCCATATTTTTATACTTACTTATTGACTCCTCTAATAATTGGAATATACAGGTATCAATATTAAAATGTTCATAAAAAACACTGTTTTCAGGAGGTAAATAAATATAACACATAGCAATGTAGATATTTTTGTTTTCAGCATTTGTTAAAATTTTACACCATATTATGCTGTCGTATATATTTTCAACAATACTAATATATGGATATAGGTGTGGTTTACAATATATAACAATACCTCCACCTTTAATTGATTTTCTTAGAAAAATACACTTTTCATAGCCATCTATATCTACAACATCTCCAGGAGCAAGCCAGCATTCACTAAGGAAAATTATGTCGTATCCATTTATAATTGAATGGAATTCGGGAAAGTTGATTTAATCACGAAGCGACCGACAGATATTCCAAGATATAAACGACAATTCACTCACTGCACATCCCTACGCTGAATGGTTACCCCATACCGGTAGGCGATTGGCGGTACGCACATCACTACGTTCTGCTCCCGGTTTGGTGCGTTCCGTGTCCCGGTCAGGCGTGGATCTTGCTGCTGTGGTAGATGTCGGAGGATTTCCCATGTGTTGTGTTCCCGGTTGCGGCGGCTGTCGGTGCCTCGGGGTTACCCATGCGTAGAGCTCCCGGATTGGTGCGATTGGTGTTCGAGTAAGGCGCGGATCTCGCTGCTGCGGCAGGTGCCTCTGAGGTATTCTGCGGTTCGCCCGACGGGTCCTTTGGTAGGTACAGTTTCCCATCAATATACAGCTTGTCGCGAACCAGCTTCGTTTTGTGTCCCGATTTCCTGAACCTCTTCTGGATAGGGTATAACAGTAGGCGCTTGTCCTCGACTTCCTTGGGGTACTGTTCGTGGATACCTTAGGGTGTTCTTTGGAGTTTATACAAATTTTTAATAGTATGTATCACATCAGCGTGGTACAGCAGGCGTGCTACAATAGGACGGTCCTTCCCACGAACAAATCGACCAAAGCGGTGAACATTGTTGAATTCGATGTTTTTCTCAATTTCAACTTCATAGTATAGGAAATCCCGGAGTTTCTTTTCTGTATCCTCGCTATTGGTTTCTCCCCCAAGACCGGTAAAAATAAGATTGTTCTTCATAGATCGACACTTAAGGTCAAGTACAGTGTCTTTTAGGTCTTTTAGGTCCATAAGCTCATCAGGTTTGTCGCTTGTCGTGTTGACTTGTTTTCCTATATTGCCTACATCATCGCGGACTTTGTCGAGATCTTGTTGATACTTTTGGGCTTGTTTTTTCATTTGCTCTGAGGCATTATTGCATTTTTTTATCTGCTCTGTGGCACGTTTGCATTGTTTTTCGAACTCGTCCACGTTGTTGGCAACGAAATCTATAGTTTTCTCAAATTCTGTATTTTTTGATTCAAAAAGATCGACCCTCCTCTCCATTGTGGTAACCCGCCCATACAGTTTATTTATAGATTCCGCAATACCATCTAGCAGTTGTAATTTTTTCATGATATAATCCAGTTTTTCATCGACACTTAGGCCTACAGATTTGTTTAGCGGGGTGGAAGTTACTGGTAGATTATCCCTAAAAAGGGGAATGTCCTCATAAAATACACTGTTAGCTCTATTCAATAACTGACTTACCACGGATGGTTCATGGTCACTACTCTGACTACTACTCTGGTCCGAGCTCTCCCTGCATTTTTTCCTCTTTTTTGATGATTGTTTTTGTGATTTGCTTTTTTCCATGGCTATGGAATAAAAACTGTCCACAAAAGTCCGTAAAGACTATAGCACCTTATATAAAGGTACATAATACGAAGAAATATATACACCCCATCAAGGTAAAACACAGGTAAACACGGAGCGCCTCGAAAACACGTCCACACTGGTGAACGTCCACTCACACTTCATTATGGATATAGGAATATATAAATTGTTTACTTTTTATACTAATATCTTTCCAAAAGTAAAATACCTGCAACACGTATACAAAAAGAGATCAATTAAACTTTGTAAAAACGTCCTTATTTGTAAATGAATATAGCAAATATTAACTTTAAAAAAAGCCCCTGCGTAGGTGTCTGAAGTTAAACACATGTTCTGTGCTGAAATAGAATGATATACATAATGTGTTTATTTAGCAGTGTATTTTCGTGTTCTTGCAAGTGCTTTATGAACTTAGGTATGAAATGTGGTCCATGCATATCTTGTTTTTATTTTCTTAATCAATGTCAGGGGGTTGATGCACTTTCGAAATGAATATATGCATCATAAATATATAGTTTGCTATAATAAATCTTCAAAATTTTATTTTTTATGCTTGTTTTTTTTAATAGTTTTTGCCAACTGATCAACAAATATTTTCCGGCACAAATCTGATTTGCCAAAGACATTTTATACAAAAAACCAACCCCTTTTCAACAGCATTTACAAGTTTTTAAACACCGCAAGATCACAATATCAGAGGCCCAGGGACACATCAATCACCTGCGCAACACTTTACAAATATGTAAAATATTGATTCCCCCGTTGTGAGAGTTTATTCTGCAGCCAATAATGCAGGTGTAGAGAAGAATAAGGACCCCCATAGAATAATTACCCCCCCACCCCCCTGATGTAGAATAATTGGATTTTTCTGAGGGAAGAGACACAGGGGTTATTTTTCATGTTAAACATGGAGAGATATATGACAACCGCTGTAAACAAGAAGAGAAATGGGTTACACCGTATCCAATATATCCGACTTTGAAATTACTTGAATTGTCACTCAGTTCAATTGATTTTTAAGTTATAAACACCGAACTTGTAAAGAAATCGCTGCATATATATTTTTTCATATCTGTAGCAAACACACACAAACACACTTTCATTTCCTTAAATTGATTGTTAACGGTTACGTCTCTTCTCCCGTCGACATATGGCGGGAAATGACGCTGCATTTGTTTATAAATCGGCTGAACTCTACTTGACACTTTATATGAATAACTCTAAACAACATTTTATATAGCTTTATTTTAAAAAAACGATATTTGATCTACAAAATTTATGCGTAACTTGCTTAACTTTTATGAATTATTTATCGCGATTTTACAATTGCATCGGCAAATTTGCCAATCTTAATGTATTCATTTACCTCACTTGAACTTTTTTTTTTACTTTTCACAACGATATTGTGGTGAATGGTGGGCCGTTATCTCCCTTGCTTTAAAGTGTACATCAAACGAGTTACAGTTCAGTGCAGGAGACCTAAAGGGCTATTATTTTCAGATGTCAAATTTAGGCTGTACGGGTACCACCAAGTGGTTTCGAGGGGTTTATATCTCCCTTGGTTTTGATAACAAGACGCATTTATATTTCTTATCGATCTTAGGCGATCTTGACTGTCTCCGAAGTGTAAATGCTCCTACAAATTATTGATGCATTAATCATATTGATATTAATTAAAGTATGCCGATGATAAAGTATAATATATTTTCTGTTCGAGTACTCTCAGTTCTTTGATAATTTTCCTTATTGGCAATTAGCTTCTACTGGCTTAACGGCTGCTGTTAGGGGCTGCTAACTTCAGCATGATTATTATGCCACACAATGGAGTAAACTTTTCATAAGTTTGGTTGCATCATTTACAATGTATTTTGGGTGATGCAATTTCATATCAATAGTAATAATTTGTAGTAGGGGAAAATTGTCAATGCAAGTATAATTCATGAACAATATCGAGTCTACTCTTTCATCGCCAATAAACAAAATTTTGTTTTTATAGTGTCTTGTATCTCGAAAAAATTGCTCTGCCGGCATATTCCAGGATGCGCGCTAGCGCATCATGGAAAAGATGCCAGCAGAGCAGTTGCTATTCATAACGCCATGTTCATTTAGTAATCGTTGTTTATTACTTATAGCGAGCGCAGCTCGCCGGCGCCCAGCGCCGGAGCGAAGCGAGCTCTACCGGCAAGGCATGTGTGAATAGAAAATTCGGACTAGTTGCACATTCATTCAACAGATTTTTTTGGCGTCAGTAAATCGGACCAGTAATGCATTATTTTAATCGTCCCAGTAGTTCCCTGTAATCGTGGCAATTTTTATCACTTCACTCTCACGAGAATCAGCAAGACAATATATTTACATTCCACATATATTTTGCATGTAAAGCTACTGCAGATATAGCACCATAACACAGACAGGGTACTAAAAGGTTAAATCAAGAGTTTAAATTATGACGTCACAAACGTTGAACGCTGATAAATACAACGTCACAAGCGAAAATCAAATATAACGATTGTGGCTGTTACTGTGGCTCTTCCATTAATTTGAACTTACCCATAGGATAATACAGTAACTTGAGGTATAATTCGCATTTGCGTCCAAGGCAAGAAGCTAAAAAAAATGTAAATATAAGCATTAAATCCTTATTTTTTGAAAGATATAGTCTCATAACTGCAACGGTGTGTGCAAACAAATTATCATAACACGCTAACGCGCGTTATTCAATTTGTATGCACACACCGTTGCAGTTATGAGACTATATCTTTCAAAAAATAAGGATTCAATATTTGAATAAAAACAATAACGATGTATATATACGACATACAGTCAATGCTACCTCTAAAGTTCACGTCAGTACACTCTCAATCAAAAATAATCGAGTGACGTCACAAAGGTTTACACATTGATCCGATAGATTTTTTCGGCGTCAGTAAATTTTGACCCACAATTCTTAGTACCAATGGTTTCCAACTTCACGTTCTCGCGAGAATCAAAGAACAACTTTTGAGAAGCATGTGTGTAATGTGTAATTTCAAGAACATCATGCTTTTTTAAGTAAATAAAACAGTATACTTCGCGTACTTTTATTTGTCATGGGAGTTTTAAAGAGTCAGGCGACACTTTACCGACGTCAGCTTTGACGTCACAATAAGCACTAATAAGGGGAAATTACTCTAATTGAAGTTATTGTAAATCTGCTGAAATGACCAAAATCCTCTCAAAATCTTACAAAGGCTAAGCTAAAGAACATGTGAAGAATAAGGACATTTCTTCAGATACAGGAGACAGTTGTAAATTGCACTCATTTGGATGAATGCTCACATTTATTTTATTCACTAAAATTACGGTAAATTCCTGGAACGTTCACGTAGCATCGTCTTTTTTTAAAAGGGGGTGGGTGGGTGGATGGATAGATGGCAGCCTCATCCAAAAAATCTTTGCAAACAAAAAGAAAAAAAATCATGAAAATTCTAATCCTTCAGCTCTTTAGCAGTTCAATGGTTTCTTGATTTTCACTTCCATTTATATACATACTGGGGGGGGGGGGGGGTGGGGGGGGGGGCACCATGTTATTTTAATATGATAAGCAAATATTTTTAAGCGTAAATTAAAAAAAATATATATATACATAAATTATTTTATAAGTGGAGGGGGCAACTCCATGATAAGTCGATTTTCTATGTGTAAATTGAATTTTTTTTTAACATGGTAGGATGGGGGGGGGGTTCTATGATAAGTCAATTTTTGAATGTAAGTTTAAGAAAAGAATGTCTACTGCAAAAAAGGGAATGAACTGACGTTCGTTACAATCACTTTAAAAGATGAGATGGAGTGCAATGAACTTTTATATTAAAATCCTTCAACAACATTGTATCTGAGATTGAACTATAAATTGTTCTATTTATATATAAATAAATAACAAATCTTATAAACTATGAATAATGTAAATTTACTGAAAAAAATAGGTATGTTTTATTTTATTTTGCAATCAAATTTATTTACGTTGTTAATTTTATTTTCATTGATTTATCATAATTCATTGTTTGATCACATGCTGCGCTCGCCCAAAAGGTCGCACCGTAAAACATATTATTTGCATTTTACCACTCGCAAATACCCTGCATTAGCCTAAACCTTGACATTTAGCTATTGCATCAAAAATAAACGTTCAGACTGTAATGTAGGTTTTTTTTACCTCACATAGATTTGTTAACAAAATCAATAATATGTTATAACAGCAATTCCTTTAAAATGTTAATATAAGACATGTTTTAAATACAACAATTTTATGGGGTTGAGAAAAACACATGATGTGTCGTATAGTGGTTTAACGAGGCCGAGTACAGAACGAGTACGCACGCTTTTGCGCAGCGGTTCATTTGTATTTTGACGTCATCTTTTTGCTTTGTTGACGCCATGGCGTGATAGTTTCAACTGCAGATATTCAGCGAAATTCGTTGAAAATAGCTCGTTTGATGCGTAAAATTGATATTATATTGTGGAATAAACATAAATGTCTCGAAGTATAAGCTATATTTGGGCTCGGGTCGAAATCGTAAAGAGGGTTCAGCAAGCCTAGCCCTCTGTCACGTTTCTTAACCCGCCTAAATATAGCTTAATTCATATATTTCAAGACAGTAATCATGTATTTTATATAAATGACCCTTAATATGTGATGTTATATATTTATTTATTATTTAAATATGTCTGAATGTTTTAAAAATACAATTATAAAGATCACCATTTCCGCCTTTGTCAAATAATATGTCTTACGGTGCTACCGTTCTGGCGAGCACAGCAAGAATTACACATACCTTGCATCATTGTCATTTGTCAACCTAGTGTTGTTTAGGTTTTGGTATCAACGAACGTTAAAGAATTTTTAGAGAGTATTGCTCTACAATAAGTATGCCAAATGTACTAATTTTAATGGTTATGATACAATCACAGCAACCCCCTACCCCAAAAGAGAGAGAGAGAGAGAGAGAGAGAGAGAGAGAGAGAGAGAGAGAGAGAGATGAGGTTGCGCTGTATGTATCATGGCCATTAAAAATAGTACATTTGCCCCGGCATACTTATTGTAGAGAAATAATCTTTAAAAAATTCTTTGACGTTCGTTGAAACCTAAATAACACTAGGTTGACAATGATGCAAGGTATGTGTAATTCTTGCTGCGCTCGCCAGAACGGTAGCACCGTAAAACATATTAAATATATCAGTAGAAATTCATGTAAAAAATTTCATTCAAAAATCTAGGGTAGAACAAATTAGACCCGGCCTCGTTAAATCTTTAACGCCATTGAAAAGTATATGACGTCACACCTTTATGACGTCATAGTACGCCAACAGTAAGGTACACAAATCATGGTATAGTTAGGAAGAGTTATCTTTCCTTATACATTGGATTTTGTACATGAAAATATAAAAATCAAACATTTTCCTTTTATTTAGGCACATTTTTATTATACAATAATAAATAACATTTGTAATTGAATAAAATTAAATGTGAATAAAACTAAAGTACCTTGTATTTTTTTTAAACTTTGGATGATTTATATTAAACACCACATATTTTTTATTAGAAATATCTACTATACTCTGTCCCGAATTTTTGCTTACACCACTTTTTGCTTGATATTTCAATAATAGTAAATACCTTTGTGCTCAAACTACGTTCATCCACTAATATAAAAAAAGTCCAGATTATATGTTTTGAAACGCCCCCTCTACCGCTTCAGGTTTCAATACACATCCCGAAATTGAAAGTCTACGGAGATTTTGCATTGGAACAGCCATTAATAAGCCCGGATGATAACATTTAAAAATTGCGCGATGTATTCCGAGTGTATTCCGAATGGAGAAAAGATGTAAACATTCCCCATTATAAATCTCCGTAAGGAATCTGTTTTCGTTCCTGTGAATTTTTCTGAGTGGAAAGGGATAATTGTTCAATGAAGATATCTTGGATATATTCCCTTTTAACGATTTCAACTGTATTTCTTTCACAGGTATGTGTAATTTTATTAAAAATCATCAAAAAGCGATGGAAGCAATAACTTGGGACAGACTATATAATTTTGATTAAAAATCATTCAAAAATTGTTGAGAAGTCTACGGGGGCAATTGCGCATACAGACAGAGTAATTGCGATTATAGAGTAATGATTGCAGCTCCTTCATACGGGCTTACAGTGGGAAAGAACAATGGATATGCAAATATACATGTACAATGTATCATTAAAAGTGCAATTGCAAGTTGACCTTGTAGCTTTTTGCTTGTTTCATTAAGCGTCAGGTCTGATTTGCATTCGCGACGCTTAATGATAAAATTGTATCATTAGGCGGCGATTTATTATTAATGGTTGATATTGTCAACTGTTAATGCAAGAATTTATAGCATTAGGGATTGCAATTGCAACGCTTAATGATATTTGTATCATTAAGCGGCGTTTTATCATTAGAGGTTGATACACTGCGGTAGTCAACATATAAGTTAAATTGATAACAATGAAATAAGAAACAAAAACGTATCGGAATCACCAAGCTCTCTTAGCCTTTTTCCGAAGACAAAACTTGTACGTTTTACGTACGAAACATGACGCCATAATGTAGAATGAGCGCGCGACGTTTAGTTTAACTAAGTAGGCAACCGGGCGGATCCTGCTGTGTGCGTTTCAAATAAATTGTTGTACAAAAATCAAACTGCATTGTGCAAAATGAAATGAATACAATATTTAAAGCAGTTTACACATTAACTTACCAATACAAGATGCTTCCAGAAAACACATCACTGAATTTTTAAGGAAAACACATTCTCGCTCACTCTCACGTACCTTTCATGCATGAACGTAAACAAACACAAAACATCTAACACGAAGGTCAAATATTGAATCACGCATTCAAAAATGAAAAGTTAGCGCCTGTGCTTGAGTTTCTTACTGACATTATCATTTGTTTTGGTTTCAATTTTTTGTTCTAATTCTTCTTTAACCGCTGTGTTGATCTCAAATATAGTTTTTTCTTTGATTTCTTTAAGCAATGATTGTTTAACGTCCGTTATAATTTCTTCTTCAATATTTTTTTTCATTTCCAATTGAAGTAACCATAACTTCATTTCTGACTCTTTAACCATATTTTCTATGATATCAGACAGGCTATGGTTAGTAGATTTCAAGTCGATAGAAATACCCGATACACCTGGAAAGGCCCCAAACGGGGAATCGTTGTCCGAGCTGTAAATCATGAGAATGTTTAATTCATTAAAAAGTGCTTCTTTTTTGATAAAAACTATAAAATAAATCAATTGATAATTAGAATATTAAGCGAATGTCCAAATTATATCTGTCAAATTTACAAGATAATATAGTCACGAGGAATGAAAATAACTTCGGTGAAAGCGTTTATTCATTATAAGCGTGTTCGCAATAACCGTGTTTACTGTACATAGCAGCGGTCAATTCAGAGGACCACACTTAGTATCATACAAAGTGGCATTTACTATGCTGCTTCATTAAATATAAAATATGTATCATAATAACATAACTTTTTATAAATATTCTGTAATAATAGGTGCATCGTTTTTTAAACATTTTTTCATATATCTGTTGAGAAGTTTACGCGTATCTTTACCTTATTGTGCTTGGAATGAACAGAATTGATTTCTGTATTAATTAAATGAAATTTAAAATATTTATCAGATTCGACGAGTGACCAAAGTTTGACTGACATAAAACGTATTCGAGGTTTTCATTTATAATACTTATTGTCCTAAAAAATATATATAAAATACCAGACTTAAATTAGAAATGTGTTCAATATAAATATTTGATGAATTAGCACAACCTACGTCCTATGTAGCAATAATTTTGTTATATATTGATAGGTTTAGAGAACTGCAAAACAAAGCAAGGCTCCCGCCAGACAGTTCAACAATAGTTTATGAAGATAACTTTACCGTCATAATCATTCTCGCATTGATTTTGATAGTAGTCGTACTTTGTTTTGGTGTTTCCATGTGGAAAAACAGAAAAAAGATAAAGAGGTTAAAGACAGGTAAGTACACTATTCTTGTTATTTTTTTTTGACAACAGTAATATATTCTAAAATATTCTGACTGTTTTCAACGTAATTGAAAAGAAAGTTTTCTTTTTTGGTGTTGACCGACAGAGAATGAATTTTATAATTGAGAATCAAGCGAGTACATCAAGATAAGCTGTGTGGATAAATAACAAGAACAAAAATTCAGAAGCTACAGAAAACGACTTAAATATTCATTAGATAATGTTTTAAAGTCTCTCGTATGTAATCAACGACTGAACAGAGTGTAATATTTTTTTTATGGAAAATGCATTATAAAATTTAAATAACTTTATAAGAAAAATTAACCAGTACAATATTTTTTAAACTTATTATTGACGTGTGCTATCCTATTAACTTATATATAAAATATCAATTGAAAATATGTGTACAATGATGATATATGGTTTGGGGTTTTTTTTCTTAGCTTAGTGTTTACTTGGATCGAGTATCAGTAACTTTAACGAGGCCGAGTACATACGGAGTACGCACGCTTTCGCGCAGCGTTTCATTTGTATTGTGACGTCATCTTTTTGCTTTGTTGACGCCATGGCGTGATAGTTTTAACTGCAGATATTCAGCGAAATTTGTTGAAATAGCTTGTTTGATGCTTAAAATTGATATTATATTGTGAAATAAACATAAATGTCTCTAGGTATAAGCTATATTTCGGCTCGGGTCGAAAACGTGAAGAGGGTTTATCAAGCTTAGCCCTCTGTTACGTTTTCTTAACCCTCCTAAATATATATTAATTCATATATTTCAGGACAGTTACCATGTATTTTATACATGTATAAATGGCCCTTAATATATGATGTTATATATTAATTTATTACTTAGAAATATCTGAACGTTTTAATAATACTATAAAGATCCCCATTTCCGCCTTAGTCAAATAAAAAAGAGCCATAATCCGACAAATCTGGAAAATTGGGCATACAAAAAACAACTTTGATAAGACCCCTGGAACAAACCAGGAGGTAAAAGGTTTTTTTTATTTGACCATTTGATGCCTTTTAGCAAAAAAATTAATATGTAAAACAGAAAAAGAAATCCCTAGGGCAGAAGTTTAAAAAAAATGTAAAAAATGTGCAAAATTGACACATTTCAAGCAAAATCCCATAGGGTCCTATGTTAAAAATTAACAAACTTTGAGATGACCCCTTAAACAAACGGTGTGGAAAATGTCTTATTTTTTTTTATCTGAAAATAATAATTATATCAGTAGAAATTCATGTAAAAAAAATACATTAAAAAATCTAGGGCAGAACAAATTAGACCCGGCCTCGTTAAGTCGTTGATATATTATTCTGTTCCATTAAGTGCGTCATCAAGAGGCAGATGACGTCATAGTTACCTGTGCAACGAGATCGGCCTTTCCCTTTTATGGACCCCTTCACGATAAAAGCGGTACTGCTCTCTTGCAGGGCAAATGAAACAATTGAAGTTACGTCATATTTCACCAAAATATGTCATTTTGCCCTGCAAAAGAGCAGTAGCGCAGTTACTGTGAAGAGGATAATTCTTAGAGTGTGTAGGAATTATAAAAATTGATCTGTAAATAATGAAATGTGCAAATGGTAATTATCAAATTAACAATAGCTTAAATTGTTAATTGACGTTTTTTTAGATTATTTTAAAGGATTGCATTTTATTTTAAGTCATAATGTAAAACCCCGTAACTCTTTTGTCTAAAGACGGATTTCATGACAGATATAACTACGCTGCAAGTTATTATATAATATAACTATTATGGACATTATTGTACGGTCAATATGTGATAATATGGACCCATATCAAGTTATATCGGGGCTTGAACTTACGACCGCTGAAACTCACTCTCCTACCATTGAGCGGCCACAGCACTAAACACCCGAATATCTAGGCAAGACAAAAATCTTGCTTTAAATGACAAACGGGACCTAGCGCGCTTGTCGCTCACTACACGGTCGTTTAAGATACAGGTGGTCGTTTAAGATACAGTTAAACGACAATTTGAAATAATCAAAACGATACATATTAAATAGATATATACATATAATTAGCACAAACATTGCAGTAACTCAAAAATTGACAAATACCTGTACATAATGAAGAATATAGACATACATAAAGCACAGGGAAATTCACTATATAAGAGCCTCAGCTCACGACCTCTGGAACCCACTTTCATATATATATATATATATATATATATATATATATATATATATATATATATATATATATATATATATAGACAAACAAATGTCTTAAAGAGGCAACTGAATGTCCTAAAAACTAAAAATTGACTATTTTAAGGTCCATTCAAACTCGATTTCATTTTAGACTTCAGGAAAGAACAAGGTACAGTTTCAGTCATATTTTGTCCTGTTTTAGAGTGATTTTTAAATATAGCAAACGATTGAAATGTAACGTTTATTTACACAAAGTATACCCAGTACGTAATTAGACTTTTACAAGGTTAATTGTTACGTCATAAACAGTGCATTTTCCCGTAATTTTCATAAAACTGAGCACAAGACACCAGTTCCTAGTGATTTTTTAAAAAGTAAAATATGTCCGCAGCTGTCGCCCACGATGAAACTCACATCATAACTTTAACATATGACATTACATAAAATACATTAATTTTGTTATGGGCGACGGCTGCAGACTCATTTTTTTATTAAAAAAAAAACTATTAGAAAATGTGCCAGTTTTCATCATTTTTGACCAAATCTTAGCAATATGCCAAAATGTTGAAGTCGTTATTTATTTATTGAAACAAGATAAAAGTCTATATCTGGGTACTTTATATACACACATGTTCTAGATGGTATATGTGTATTTTCATGAGATTTGAACAACTTTTGAATTTTAGAGCAAATATTGAAAGAAAATGTACCTTCTAGTGTAAAAATTCAAAACTCCTGAAATTAATAATGAAACCGCTAGACTTTCAAATGGCTCAATTTGGACGTATATATAAATATATATATATTGGAAATATAAATATAAATAAAAGATATAAGATACCCTTTTGGATTAATACGGGTTGGTCACGTGTTCAAATCCATTAACAATGACCTTATTTGTTTAAAAGTAATATCAATATTTATAAACTGGTTTTATAATTATATCTATAATTGCACATAACCAAACTTTAAGAAAACGTAATCTCCAGTGAAAGGCAGAAATGAGCAACGTTAACTGTGGGTCAAATATATTTTAACTAAAATGATGGCTAAAACACACGCACACCCACACACCCATATATATATATATATATATATATATATATACTCAAACTTGCTTATTTATTGGGTCTGCTCTGTATTTATGAATTATTGGGCCAATTGTTATCTGTAGTTATGCGAAGACGGGATCAGATTGATAATATCCAAATGCACGTCAGGAAGCTATGTATAGCATAAAAACGAGACTAAATTGTTAACCAACTGTATATATGCCTATTGCATTTAAACTGTAGAATTGGGTCTTGGACCCTATTGTTGAAAATTGTATATATATTCCGAAATCAGTTGGTGGGTCTAATAAGTTATGATCGATTTATACTGGTATTTCCGTTAATTTCTGCCATTCTTGAAAGCTATGATTATATTATTTAAAAATAAATTAACTTACAACAGTTACTGTTTATATGGTTTTGCATTTACATCATAGTTTTGTATCGTTGACCCAATTATTAAAAATACATTAGCTAAAAAAAAGAAACTGTGCATTACTTTAAAAACATTTAAGGTGCGCAATTATTACGTTCGATGTCAGCCTTATAAAATAAAGAAGCTGTACGGTTTTTCCGGGGACCAAGTAAATATTATGCAGTAAACCAACGAGAACCACATGTCGCTATTGAATCGTAAACATGTAGTAGACCGCCATGCTTTGCGATTCATTCAATTGGAGAATGGGTTCGACGAAAACATTGTCATGTGAAAAATGCTTTCCATAAAAGTTCGTGTACCTGACCTATCACAATTAAGGTGACTCACTACACCGTGAAATATTTTCTCAAATCAGCAGAAAAATTACTTGATTATGACAGATATCATAATGGGTAAAAAGTATTAAAGTCTAATAGGCAAAAAAATGTGCAATTTTGGATGAAAAATTACATTTTCAAAACTTTAATCCAGTTAACATGAACAAAAGCTCCCAGCAGATTCAAACTCATGATCTGCCGTTCAGAAGCCCAATACTTTAACCAGTGAGCTACGACGATATACAACCCAATTGAACGATATAAACAGTTTAACAAAACATTTAAATCGCCATCTTGTGACGTTGTGTCTTAAAAAGTATAGATGTAGGTGTAGTGAGGTACCTTAAGGAATATACATGTGAAATATGAAAACCCTAAAGTACCAACCGTTCTAAAGTTATGGCCAAGGATAAAATTTTCAAAAGTAGGTCAAACTCGAAGGTCAAATTGTTGGTACCGTAGGGAAGGTCTATGCAATATCTATATTCTCTTGGCTTGCAAAAACTGTCTAAAATTTGATAATTTCATCGCAACCGAGTAACATGGCGAGGTAAGATTACGTCGATAAGGTGAGACCTCCACAACGAAATACTTTGAACTGGGCTGCAAAAATATGTTATTGGTGTACATGAGAAATCTTTCCTATCATCAATTAAAAATGTTTTATATAGTCATATGGACACTTTAGAATAACACGAACTCTTCAGTCCCATGGCCAGTACTATTAAGAGCAAAATATTATTCCAAAAGTGTACAGTCAAACAATTCAGAAATTATTTATTTCTGGTTACTTGTCTCTCATACATGTAGTATTTCCTGTGCACTGCAGGCTCATGTGACACAGACATTTTTGTTAAGAAAAAAATGGGGGGGGGGATATCTGGATTATCTGCCTGTCGTGTTAATCAAAAATAACAACATGAATGATAATTTCATTTATTACTACTTGGTGCATAAAAGTAAAACTTAAACTAATATGTATTAGCTGAAAACGTATTTTTTAAAAATCAATATTTCAAAAGTGTATATCACAAAATCCAATATGCATTCATAGAAATGTTACATTGTACAGTAAAGTACATGATAATCCAGGTCAGCTTCTAAAATTGTAGCTATGTCACAATGGTTTCCATAGAGAGTCAAAGTGCATAGGAACAAATTTTAAAAAAAATCAACAAATCTGATAATTGAAAAAAAAAAAAACTTTTTGTAAAGTTCTGCATACGGTCATTTTTGTTTTTGGATACCTGAAACAACATTAATATCGTTGACATCATGTATCATGTCTTTGAAAATTGTTTAAGTTTACCCTTCTCTTAATTCCATTTCTTTTAAGTTCCATATGCATTCGATTGAATATTTATCAATTTAGCCTAGCATTTAAAATATCATGTTTATTTCTCAATTGTTGACGAACACATCATTCCTGTGGTCTTTATTGTCAGTGTTTATCTGATAAACTTCCAGTATGTCATGCAAGTGTTACATGTTGCACACCAGTTTGTAGCATAATAATTAAAGCATGAGCCCAATAAAAAGATCTTCACTCGCTGATTGATTTAAAATTAAAAAAAAAATCAATAGACTAAGACAGAAATAGCAGTACAATTTCCAAAATATATTCAGAAAATAGTTTTATCAATCTAATTAGTTACCTTCATGTTGAGCTAAATCATACAAAATTTACAAACACTGCATTTAAATTTCTTCTTCCAATAAATTCAATGGTCTGCAAAGCTTTCTTCGATGAGAATAAATAAATTCGAAAAATTCCTTCATAATCATCATACACTGGCATATAATCAATCCTTTTTGCATAACAAAAGGCATTAACTTCGTCATATATACAGTATTTTCTTGTTGACACAAAACCAATAGACTTAGAATGAAGAGTATCATCAATGAGTGTTTCATTGGTTATCCTAGAGCCATGACTATCTTTCTCTGTGTAGAGCTTAGACATTCCTTTGCAGGTTGCTGATACATCTCTTTGGATATCTTCACTGATGCTGAAAACTCCTTGGTCACCCTTTGTTTCATCAGTTCTCATTTCTACAATACGAAATCATATCTTGGATATAGATATACTGTCAGAAAGTTAAAACAAAATGACTCGGGTTTTGCAATAAAAAAGAGTCTAGAACATGTATCTGAACTATTGGGTCACACATGTCAGACCACACTATAGGGCCTACATTCATCAATTACCAATACTATTCTAACCTGATAAGAACATAGACCCTATAATATGAGGTTACATTTAAGACAAAACCAATTGCTAAGCATCAACATAAGGACATTTTGCTGAAAATTCTGGCCTATTAGTTAGACACTATTGTGAATTATACAAATGTATCAAATACATTACCATTGCCAAGATCCTCAATGAGTGTTTTATTGGTTATCCTAGAGCTAAAAACTTCTTGATCACATTGTGTTTTATCAGTTCTTATTTCTACAATACGTAATCGTGTCTTAGATACAGATATTCTATCAGTAAGTAAATACAAAATGTGTAATGTTTTGCAATAAAAAAGAGTCAAGAACATAATTCTGAGCTATTTAGTCACATATGTCAGACGACACTATAGGGCCTGCATTTATCAATTACCAATACTATTCTGACATGTAAAGAACATGGACCCTATAATATGGTGTTACTTTAAGACAAACCAATTGCTAATCATCAACATGTAGATATTTTTGCTGAAAAGATGGGTCTTATTGTTAGACAATATTGTGAATCATATGAATGTATCAAATACATTAACAATACATTAAAGACAAAACCAATTTCTAAGCATCAAGATGTGAAAATTTTTGCTGAAAATAATGTCCTATTAGTGTGACAATATTGTGAATCACATGAATGTATCAAATACATTACCATTGCCAAGATCCTCAATGAATGTTTCAATGGTTGTCCTAGAATCATGACTATCCTTCTCTCTGTAGAGCCCAGGCTTTTCTATGCAGGTTGCTGATACATATCTTTGGTTTTCCTCATTGATGCTGAAAACTCTTTTGTGACCCTGAGTTTCATCAGTTCTCATTTCTACAATATGTATTCATATTCCAAATACATATACACTGTCAGAAAGTTAAAACAAAATGAGTCAAGTTTTGTGATAAAATAGATTCTAGAACATGTATCTGAACTATTGGGTCACACATGTCAGACCACACTATTGGGCCTACATTTACATGCATCAATTACCAATACTTTTCAAACCTGTCAAGAACATGGACCCTTTAAAATGGAGAGACATTTTATACAAGACCAACTGCTAAGCAACAACATGTGGACATTTTTGCTGAGAAACATGGGCCTAATAGTTAGACAATATTGTGAATTATACAAATGTATCAAATACATTACCATTGCCAAGATCCTCAATGAGTGTTTCATTGATTGTCCTAGAGTCATGACTATCTTTCTCTGTGTGGAGCCCAGGCTCTCCAGTGCAAGTTGCTGAAACATATCTTTGGTTTTCCTCTATGACGCTGAAAATTCCTTGGTCACCCTGTGTTTCATCAGTTCCCGTTTCTGCAATATGTAATCATATTTTAGATACATATATACTGTCAGTAAGTGAAACCAAAATGACTCGGGTTTTGCAATAAAAAAGAGTCTAGAACATGTATCTGAACTATTGGGTCACACATGTCAGAACACACTATAGGGCCTATATATTTCAACTACCAATTCTACTCTAATATGTCAAGAACATGGACCTTATAATATGGGGTTACATTTAAGACAAACCAATTGCTAATCATCAACATGCAGACATTTCTGCTGAGAAACATGGGCCTAATAGTTAGACACTATTGTGAATCATACAAATGTATCAAATACATTACCATTGCCAAGATCCTCAATGAGTGTTTCATTGGTTATTCTAGAGCCATGACTATCTGTCTCTATGTAGAGCCCATGCTTTTCTATGCAGGTTGCTGAAACATATCTTTGGTTTTCCTCTATGATGCTGAAAACTCCTTGGTCACCCTGTGTTTCATCAGTTCTCAGTTCTGCAATATGTAATCATATCTTAGATACATACATGTATATACTGACAGTAAGTGAAAACAAAATGACTCGGGTTTTGCAATAAAAAAGAGTCTAGAACATGTATCTGAACTATTGGGTCACACATGTCAGACCACACTATAGGGCCTATATATTTCAAATACCAATTCTACTCCAATATTTCAAGAACATGGACCCTATAAAATGGGGTTAAATTTAAGACAAACCAATTGCTAATCATCAACATGTAGACATTTTTGCTGAGAAACATGGGCCTAATAGTTAGACAATATTGAGAATCATACAAATGTATCAAATACATTACCATTGCCAAGATCCTCAATGAGTGTTTCATTGGTTATTCTAGAGCCATGACTATCTGTCTCTGTGTAGAGCCCATGCTTTTCTATGCAGGTTGCTGATACACATCTTTGGTTTTTCTCTCTGATGCTGAAAACTCCTTGGTCACCCTGTGTTTCATCAGTTCTCATTTCTACAATACATAATCATATTCCAAATAGAGATTTTCTGTCAGAAAGTTAAATCAAAATGAGTAATGTTTTGCGATGAAAAAAGGTCTAGACCATGTATCTGAATTATTGGGTCACACGTGTCAGACCACATTATTGGGCCTATATCTATCAATTACCAATTCTATTCTAATCTGTCAAGAACATGGACCCTATAATATGGGGATACATTTAAGACAAACCAGTTGCTAAGCATCAACAATTGGACATTTCTGCTGAAAAGATGGGCCTTGTTGTTAGACAATGTCTTGAATCTTATGAATGTTTCAAATATATTACCAATATATTTAAGACAAAACCAATTTCCAAGCATCCAGATGTGGAAATTTTCGGTGAAAATAATGTCCTATTAGTGTGACAATATTGTGAATCACATGAATGTATCAAATACATTACCATTGCCAAGATCCTCAATGAGTGTTTCATTGGTTATCCTAGAATCATGACTATCCTTCTCTCTGTAGAGCCCAGGCTTTTCTATGCAGGTTGCTGATACATATCTTTGGTTTTCCTCACTGATGCTGAAAACTCTTTTGTGACCCTGAGTTTCATCAGTTCTCATTTCTACAATATGTATTCATATTCCAAATACAAATACACTGTCAAAAAGTGAAAACAAAATGAGTCAAGTTTTGTGATAAAATAGATTCTAGAACATGTATCTGAACTATTGGGTCACACATGTCAGACCACACTATTGGGCCTACATTTACATGCATCAATTACCAATACTTTTCAAATCTGTCAAGAACATGGACCCTATGAAATGGAGAGACATTTAATACAACACCAACTGCTAAGCAATAACATGTGGACATTTTTGCTGAGAAACATGGGCCTAATAGTTAGACAATATTGTGAATTATACAAATGTATCAAATACATTACCATTGCCAAGCTCCTCAATGAGTGTTTCATTGATTGTCCTAGAGCCATGACTATCTTTCTCTGTGTAGAGCCAAGGCTCTCCAGTGAAAGTTGCTGAAACATATCTTTGGTTTTCCTCTATGACGCTGAAAACTCCTTGGTCACCCTGTGTTTCATCAGTTCCCATTTCTGCAATATGTAATCATATCTTAGATACATTCATGTATATACTGTCAGTAAGTGAAAACAAAATGACTCGGGTTGTGCAATAAAAAAGAGTCTAGAACATGTATCTGAACTATTGGGTCACACATGTCAGACCACACTATAGGGCCTATATATTTCAAATACCACTTCTACTCTAATATGTCAAGAACATGGACCCTATAATATGGAGTAACATTTAAGACAAACCTATTGCTAATCATCAACATGTAGACATATTTGCTGAGAAACATGGGCCTAATAGTTAGACAATATTGAGAATCATACAAATGTATCAAATGCATTACCATTGCCAAGATCCTCAATGAGTGTTTCATTGGTTATTCCATAGCCATGACTATCTGTCTCTGTGTAGAGCCCATGCTTTTCTATGCAGGTTGCTGATACACATCTTTGGTTTTTCTCTCTGATGCTGAAAACTCCTTGGTCACCCTGTGTTTCATCAGTTCTCATTTCTACAATACATAATCATATTCCAAATAGAGATTTTCTGTCAGAAAGTTAAATCAAAATGAGTAATGTTTTGCGATGAAAAAAGGTCTAGAACATGTATCTGAATTATTGGGTCACACGTGGCAGACCACATTATTGGGCCTATATCTATCAATTACCAATCCTATTCTAATCTGTCAAGAACATGGACCCTATAATATGGGGATACATTTAAGACAAACCAATTGCTAAGCATCAACATTTGGACATTTCTGCTGAAAAGATGGGCCTTATTGTTAGACAATGTCTTGAATCTTATGAATGTTTCAAATATATTACCAATATATTTAAGACAAAACCAATTTCTAAGCATCCAGATGTGGAAATTTTCGGTGAAAATAATGTCCTATTATTGTGACAATATTGTGAATCACATGAATGTATCAAATACATTACCATTGCCAAGATCCTCAATGAGTGTTTCATTGGTTATCCTAGAATCATGACTATCCTTCTCTCTGTAGAGCCCAGGCTTTTCTATGCAGGTTGCTGATACATATCTTTGGTTTTCCTCACTGATGCTGAAAACTCTTTTGTGACCCTGAGTTTCATCAGTTCTCATTTCTACAATATGTATTCATATTCCAAATACAAATACACTGTCAGAAAGTTAAAACAAAATGAGTCAAGTTTTGTGATAAAATAGATTCTAGAACATGTATCTGAACTATTGGGTCACACATGTCAGACCACACTATTGGGCCTACATTTACATGCATCAATTACCAATACTTTTCAAACCTGTCAAGAACATGGACCCTATGAAATGGAGAGACATTTAATACAACACCAACTGCTAAGCAACAACATGTGGACATTTTTGCTGAGAAACATTGGCCTAATAGTTAGACAATATTGTGAATTATACAATTGTATCAAATACATTACCATTGCCAAGCTCCTCAATGAGTGTTTCATTGATTGTCCTAGAGCCATGACTATCTTTCTCTGTGTAGAGCCCAGGCTCTACAGTGCAATTGCTGAAACATATCTTTGGTTTTCCTCTATGACGCTGAAAACTCCTTGGTCACCCTGTGTTTCATCAGTTCCCATTTCTGCAATATGTAATCATATCTTAGATACATACATGTATATACTGTCAGTAAGTGAAAACAAAATGACTCGGGTTTTGCAATAAAAAAGAGTCTAGAACATGTATCTGAACTATTGGGTCACACATGTCAGACCACACTATAAGGCCTATATATTTCAAATACCAATTCTACTCTAATATGTCAAGAACATGGACCCTATAATATGGGGTTACATTTAAGACAAACCAATTGCTAATCATCAACATGTAGACATTTTTGCTGAGAAACATGGGCCTAATAGTTAGACAATATTGTGAATCATACAAATGTATCAAATACATTACCATTGCCAAGATCCTCAGTGAGTGTTTCATTGGTTATTCTAGAGCCATGACTATCTGTCTCTGTGTAGAGCCCATGCTTTTCTATGCAGGTTGCTGATACACATCTTTGGTTTTTCTCTCTGATGCTGAAAACTCCTTGGTCACCCTGTGTTTCATCAGTTCTCATTTCTACAATACATAATCATATTCCAAATAGAGATTTTCTGTCAGAAAGTTAAATCAAAATGAGTAATGTTTTGCGATGAAAAAAGGTCTAGACCATGTATCTGAATTATTGGGTCACACGTGTCAGACCACATTATTGGGCCTATATCTGTCAATAACCAATTCTATTCTAATCTGTCAAGAACATGGACCCTATAATATGGGGATACATTTAAGACAAACCAGTTGCTAAGCATCAACATTTGGACATTTCTGCTGAAAAGATGGGCCTTATTGTTAGACAATGTCTTGAATCTTATGAATGTTTCAAATATATTACAAATATTTAAGATAAAACCAATTTCCAAGCATCCAGATGTGGAAATTTTCGGTGAAAATAATGTCCTATTAGTGTGACAATATTGTGAATCACATGAATGTATCAAATACATTACCATTGCCAAGATCCTCAATGAATGTTTCATTGGTTATCCTAGAATCATGACTATCCTTCTCTCTGTAGAGCCCAGGCTTTTCTATGCAGGTTGCTGATACATATCTTTGGTTTTCCTCACTGATGCTGAAAACTCTTTTGTGACCCTGAGTTTCATCAGTTCTCATTTCTACAATATGTATTCATATTCCAAATACAAATACACTGTCAAAAAGTGAAAACAAAATGAGTCAAGTTTTGTGATAAAATAGATTCTAGAACATGTATCTGAACTATTGGGTCACACATGTCAGACCACACTATTGGGCCTACATTTACATGCATCAATTACCAATACTTTTCAAATCTGTCAAGAACATGGACCCTATGAAATGGAGAGACATTTAATACAACACCAACTGCTAAGCAATAACATGTGGACATTTTTGCTGAGAAACATGGGCCTAATAGTTAGACAATATTGTGAATTATACAAATGTATCAAATACATTACCATTGCCAAGCTCCTCAATGAGTGTTTCATTGATTGTCCTAGAGCCATGACTATCTTTCTCTGTGTAGAGCCAAGGCTCTCCAGTGAAAGTTGCTGAAACATATCTTTGGTTTTCCTCTATGACGCTGAAAACTCCTTGGTCACCCTGTGTTTCATCAGTTCCCATTTCTGCAATATGTAATCATATCTTAGATACATTCATGTATATACTGTCAGTAAGTGAAAACAAAATGACTCGGGTTGTGCAATAAAAAAGAGTCTAGAACATGTATCTGAACTATTGGGTCACACATGTCAGACCACACTATAGGGCCTATATATTTCAAATACCACTTCTACTCTAATATGTCAAGAACATGGACCCTATAATATGGAGTAACATTTAAGACAAACCTATTGCTAATCATCAACATGTAGACATATTTGCTGAGAAACATGGGCCTAATAGTTAGACAATATTGAGAATCATACAAATGTATCAAATGCATTACCATTGCCAAGATCCTCAATGAGTGTTTCATTGGTTATTCCATAGCCATGACTATCTGTCTCTGTGTAGAGCCCATGCTTTTCTATGCAGGTTGCTGATACACATCTTTGGTTTTTCTCTCTGATGCTGAAAACTCCTTGGTCACCCTGTGTTTCATCAGTTCTCATTTCTACAATACATAATCATATTCCAAATAGAGATTTTCTGTCAGAAAGTTAAATCAAAATGAGTAATGTTTTGCGATGAAAAAAGGTCTAGAACATGTATCTGAATTATTGGGTCACACGTGGCAGACCACATTATTGGGCCTATATCTATCAATTACCAATTCTATTCTAATCTGTCAAGAACATGGACCCTATAATATGGGGATACATTTAAGACAAACCAATTGCTAAGCATCAACATTTGGACATTTCTGCTGAAAAGATGGGCCTTATTGTTAGACAATGTCTTGAATCTTATGAATGTTTCAAATATATTACCAATATATTTAAGACAAAACCAATTTCTAAGCATCCAGATGTGGAAATTTTCGGTGAAAATAATGTCCTATTATTGTGACAATATTGTGAATCACATGAATGTATCAAATACATTACCATTGCCAAGATCCTCAATGAGTGTTTCATTGGTTATCCTAGAATCATGACTATCCTTCTCTCTGTAGAGCCCAGGCTTTTCTATGCAGGTTGCTGATACATATCTTTGGTTTTCCTCACTGATGCTGAAAACTCTTTTGTGACCCTGAGTTTCATCAGTTCTCATTTCTACAATATGTATTCATATTCCAAATACAAATACACTGTCAGAAAGTTAAAACAAAATGAGTCAAGTTTTGTGATAAAATAGATTCTAGAACATGTATCTGAACTATTGGGTCACACATGTCAGACCACACTATTGGGCCTACATTTACATGCATCAATTACCAATACTTTTCAAACCTGTCAAGAACATGGACCCTATGAAATGGAGAGACATTTAATACAACACCAACTGCTAAGCAACAACATGTGGACATTTTTGCTGAGAAACATTGGCCTAATAGTTAGACAATATTGTGAATTATACAATTGTATCAAATACATTACCATTGCCAAGCTCCTCAATGAGTGTTTCATTGATTGTCCTAGAGCCATGACTATCTTTCTCTGTGTAGAGCCCAGGCTCTACAGTGCAATTGCTGAAACATATCTTTGGTTTTCCTCTATGACGCTGAAAACTCCTTGGTCACCCTGTGTTTCATCAGTTCCCATTTCTGCAATATGTAATCATATCTTAGATACATACATGTATATACTGTCAGTAAGTGAAAACAAAATGACTCGGGTTTTGCAATAAAAAAGAGTCTAGAACATGTATCTGAACTATTGGGTCACACATGTCAGACCACACTATAAGGCCTATATATTTCAAATACCAATTCTACTCTAATATGTCAAGAACATGGACCCTATAATATGGGGTTACATTTAAGACAAACCAATTGCTAATCATCAACATGTAGACATTTTTGCTGAGAAACATGGGCCTAATAGTTAGACAATATTGTGAATCATACAAATGTATCAAATACATTACCATTGCCAAGATCCTCAATGAGTGTTTCATTGGTTATTCTAGAGCCATGACTATCTGTCTCTGTGTAGAGCCCATGCTTTTCTATGCAGGTTGCTGATACACATCTTTGGTTTTTCTCTCTGATGCTGAAAACTCCTTGGTCACCCTGTGTTTCATCAGTTCTCATTTCTACAATACATAATCATATTCCAAATAGAGATTTTCTGTCAGAAAGTTAAATCAAAATGAGTAATGTTTTGCGATGAAAAAAGGTCTAGACCATGTATCTGAATTATTGGGTCACACGTGTCAGACCACATTATTGGGCCTATATCTGTCAATAACCAATTCTATTCTAATCTGTCAAGAACATGGACCCTATAATATGGGGATACATTTAAGACAAACCAGTTGCTAAGCATCAACATTTGGACATTTCTGCTGAAAAGATGGGCCTTATTGTTAGACAATGTCTTGAATCTTATGAATGTTTCAAATATATTACAAATATTTAAGATAAAACCAATTTCCAAGCATCCAGATGTGGAAATTTTCGGTGAAAATAATGTCCTATTAGTGTGACAATATTGTGAATCACATGAATGTATCAAATACATTACCATTGCCAAGATCCTCAATGAATGTTTCATTGGTTATCCTAGAATCATGACTATCCTTCTCTCTGTAGAGCCCAGGCTTTTCTATGCAGGTTGCTGATACATATCTTTGGTTTTCCTCACTGATGCTGAAAACTCTTTTGTGACCCTGAGTTTCATCAGTTCTCATTTCTACAATACATAATCATATTCCAAATACATATACACTGTCAGAAAGTTAAAACAAAATGAGTCAAGTTTTGTGATAAAATAGAGTCTAGAACATGTATCTTAACTATTGGGTCACACATGTCAGACCACACTATTGGGCCTACATTTACATGCATCAATTACCAATACTTTTCAAACCTGTCAAGAACATGGACCCTATTAAATGGAGAGACATTTAATACAACACCAACTGCTAAGCAACAACATGTGGACATTTTTGCTGAGAAACATGGGCCTAATAGTTAGACAATATTGTGAATTATACAAATGTATCAAATACATTACCATTGCCAAGATCCTCAATGAGTGTTTCATTGATTGTCCTAGAGTCATGACTATCTTTCTCTGTGTGGAGCCCAGGCTCTCCAGTGCAAGTTGCTGAAACATATCTTTGGTTTTCCTCTATGACGCTGAAAACTCCTTGGTCACCCTGTGTTTCATCAGTTCTCATTTCTGCAATATGTAATCATATTTTAGATACATATATACTGTCAGTAAGTGAAAAACAAAATGACTCGGGTTTTGCAATAAAAAAGAGTCTAGAACATGTATCTGAACAATTGGGTCACACATGTCAGACCACACTATAGGGCCTATATATTTCAAATACCAATTCTACTCTAATATGTCAAGAACATGGACCCTATAATATTGTGTTACATTTAAGAAAAACCAATTGCTAATCATCAACATGTAGACATTTTTGCTGAGAAACATGGGCCTAATAGTTAGACAATATTGTGAATCATACAAATGTATCAAATACATTACCATTGCCAAGATCCTCAATGAGTGTTTCATTGGTTATTCTAGAGCCATATCTGTCTGTCTCTATGTAGACCCCAGGGTTTTCTATGCAGGTTGCTGATACATATCTTTGGTTTTTCTCTCTGATGCTGAAAACTCCTTGGTCACCCTGTGTTTCATCAGATCTCATTTCTACAATACATAATCATATTCCAAATAGAGATTTTCTGTCAGAAAGTTAAATCAAAATGAGTAATGTTTTGCGATGAAAAAAGGTCTAGACCATGTATCTGAATTATTGGGTCCCACGTGTCAGACCACATTATTGGGCCTATATATTCTATTCTAATCTGTCAAGAACATGGACCCTATAATATGGGGATACATTTAAGACAAACCAGTTGCTAAGCATCAACATTTGGACATTTCTGCTGAAAAGATGGGCCTTATTGTTAGACAATGTCTTGAATCTTATGAATGTTTCAAATATATTACAAATATTTAAGATAAAACCAATTTCCAAGCATCCAGATGTGGAAATTTTCGGTGAAAATAATGTCCTATTAGTGTGACAATATTGTGAATCACATGAATGTATCAAATACATTACCATTGCCAAGATCCTCAATGAATGTTTCATTGGTTATCCTAGAATCATGACTATCCTTCTCTCTGTAGAGCCCAGGCTTTTCTATGCAGGTTGCTGATACATATCTTTGGTTTTCCTCACTGATGCTGAAAACTCTTTTGTGACCCTGAGTTTCATCAGTTCTCATTTCTACAATATGTATTCATATTCCAAATACATATACACTGTCAGAAAGTTAAAACAAAATGAGTCAAGTTTTGTGATAAAATAGAGTCTAGAACATGTATCTTAACTATTGGGTCACACATGTCAGACCACACTATTGGGCCTACATTTACATGCATCAATTACCAATACTTTTCAAACCTGTCAAGAACATGGACCCTATTAAATGGAGAGACATTTAATACAACACCAACTGCTAAGCAACAACATGTGGACATTTTTGCTGAGAAACATGGGCCTAATAGTTAGACAATATTGTGAATTATACAAATGTATCAAATACATTACCATTGCCAAGATCCTCAATGAGTGTTTCATTGATTGTCCTAGAGTCATGACTATCTTTCTCTGTGTGGAGCCCAGGCTCTCCAGTGCAAGTTGCTGAAACATATCTTTGGTTTTCCTCTATGACGCTGAAAACTCCTTGGTCACCCTGTGTTTCATCAGTTCTCATTTCTGCAATATGTAATCATATTTTAGATACATATATACTGTCAGTAAGTGAAAAACAAAATGACTCGGGTTTTGCAATAAAAAAGAGTCTAGAACATGTATCTGAACAATTGGGTCACACATGTCAGACCACACTATAGGGCCTATATATTTCAAATACCAATTCTACTCTAATATGTCAAGAACATGGACCCTATAATATTGTGTTACATTTAAGAAAAACCAATTGCTAATCATCAACATGTAGACATTTTTGCTGAGAAACATGGGCCTAATAGTTAGACAATATTGTGAATCATACAAATGTATCAAATACATTACCATTGCCAAGATCCTCAATGAGTGTTTCATTGGTTATTCTAGAGCCATATCTGTCTGTCTCTATGTAGACCCCAGGGTTTTCTATGCAGGTTGCTGATACATATCTTTGGTTTTTCTCTCTGATGCTGAAAACTCCTTGGTCACCCTGTGTTTCATCAGATCTCATTTCTACAATACATAATCATATTCCAAATAGAGATTTTCTGTCAGAAAGTTAAATCAAAATGAGTAATGTTTTGCGATGAAAAAAGGTCGAGAACATGTATCTGAATTATTGGGTCACACGTGTCAGACCACACTATAGGGCCTATATTTAATGTATCAATTACCAATTCTATTCTTATCTCTCAAGAACATGGACCCTATATTATGGGGGTACATTTAAGACAAACCAAAAGCTAATCATCAGTAAAATTGTTTTTGCTAACTGTTGTTAAAATGCAGATAACAATCTGCACACCCTAAATATAGTGTTGTCTAGCTTTCAATCTTTAGTTTCACACTATAGAAAAAGTTATCCTGAACTTGCCTGATGCTTTAGGCAATTATGTGAAAAATTCACATACATCAGATAAACATTAGGGCATGGAAAAGCCTTCAGATGCATAGACAGAATACTAAGACATTTATTAGTGATACATATACCTTTTTTTACTGCATGTCTGTATTCCATGAAAGGAATAACCTTGTCCATCTCACACTAACATAGAGGATAACTACACAAATGAAAAGCAAGAAAATGGATGATATTATTTCCGTTATAAGGAGAGCTGCAAGGAGATTTTCTTCTTCCATTTTCCTTTTCCATGCCACTTCCTGTCACATGTTTATGACCCAATAATACTGTGCTACATGTACATACACATATCCAAGAGTCTTAGACCCAACAGCAATATATATTTCTAGACCCAACATTTTCACTGATCATGAAATATATCCACTTGTCCATCCATCAAGTTTCCAACCCCATTAATGTTACTTGTCAGAATTCCTAATTAACTTGCCCAAATCTGAACATATATAAAGAATTTTCAAGAGTTAAAGATACATGTATATCGATAATAATATTTAACATTAATTTGTAACTCAAAACATTTAGGAACAAAGTATTCTCATTTGCTATTTTCAACCATTAATGTTGATTTAACAGTCGCAAACCGAGTTTTATCGGCAAGTGGAGCCGGTAAAACAGATATTTTAGATTCCAACTTTAGTGCAAATAATGCATACTGTTTGTTGTTAACACCTTCCTTTATAAGAAATATATGTCAATAAAGTTTGTGTTTTAGAGTCATTCGTTTTTATGACACGTACAATCAAAAGCTTTCACTCTTGTTAATGCTTGTTTAACTCCCTAAAAAATTTGTGCATTAGCCACCGTAATCAAAATGCTTTTTCTAAACTTTACAATTGGAAAATGCTGTATTACTGTCTGCAACTTAGTCTTGATCACCACTGTCAATTAACAATATCTATAGTGAAAAGAGACTGAACCCTGATGGCATCATTTCAAAACTATGACAGCTAGTGGCTAGAAATTCTGTGGAATATTAATTTTTTAAAAATCATATTCACAATATTCTTCGAAGGTAACACGATTCTCTTGCTAATCAGACAAGTCTGTCTGGAAATCGACCTGCCTGATCACAAAATGAACTGGAATCAGACAATCATGAGACACATGCCCTAGTGGATTTGCGCATCATGTCTCCCTGATCTTCAAAGCTTCTTTTTAATTTGCTTTGAAAAGAAAAGTGAAGTGTCACTACATTTTGGGTCTAGGCTAGTCCTTGAAAGTATTTTTGATATTGTGTGAATTCTAATTTTGAACATGGGCACCATAAGTGTAGAATCCCTTCACAAGAGAACATTGAACCTCATGTCAATCTTTACTCCTGTTACACATGGACACACTTTCTTACTTTAAAACACAAGTTACTAGATCCCTTCGACTTTGTTTAAAAGGAAAATAACATACATGTTTTGAAAATGTTTTCAAATCAGTGCTCATTATCTAAGGAGTGATAAACATTAATTGTTTTTTTACAGTCTACAGGGCAGGTTGTCAGCCACTTACTGCCTCAAAAAAAAACAACTCAGCATCTATATTTACCTACTAGTACAAAACTGACTTACCAGTACTTGGTCTTCTTGTGAAAAAACTTGTAAGCACTCTCCTTTGAATTGGTTCTTCTATGCATAATTTGCCCCTGTATTCTGCAATAAAATCCCCTTAACATAAAGGTTTTTCTGTTACAACTCCCCAGTCTGCAAAAAATAAAGAATTTTAACATCAGAGATAAACAAATTTACGTTTCAGAATCTAAGAAGGAGCTAGTGATAATTTTCATTTCTACTACAGCTATTGCCAAGATCAAAGAAATGCTGCAGACATTATTTACTAGGGCTGGGACGATACTGTACTTAGCCGATTTGGTAAATATCACGATACATGAGATGCGATACGATACATATCACGATACATTGCAACTAAATGAAAACATGAATAATGGTTTAAAATTTATTCAATCTGTTGATGTATTACCGCATGTCCAAAGTTGTTTTATTATATTTAAAATAAGAGTAGCACAATTTACACATTTTTTTAGTCTCGTATCCACTACTTTTTCATAAACAAGTAATCCAAAAGTTGTCCACACTCCAGATTTAGCTTCCTAACAGTTTTGACTACTTTATGAGGTATTTGCCGATTTGGCCATCTTTGTACTTTCATATTAGGCGAGCGGACTAAAAATAGCTGATATATGAAGCTCAAATATTTTTGGAAAATAAAAAAAAGGTTGCTTAGGTATCGTTGTATTAATGGTAAATGTATCGATCCAAATTCGTCAAAATAAATACCATGATGCATCAGTGCATCGGTGGATTGTCCCATCCCTATTATTCACCAATAAATGACAAACTTCATAAAAAAAATAATAATTAAAAAAAATAATAACATTAGAAACACATATTTATTCTATACAGTTGGTATGAATTTTCACTGTAGAATCTAATTCTTATTTTGACCATATCGATGCATTGTCTTCTGCAGTCTAATGAGTTTGTATTGCCTAAAACAGCTGATAAATGTCACTTTTTATAGCAAAGTTGGGCTGTTCCACTGACCTCCTCACAATATTTAATACACTACATGATTTTACTTTTGAAGCAATGAAGTAGACAACTGAAATTTACTTTCATAAAAGATAATTCATATATGTTACAAACAGATTTATAAATACATGTCATAAAGAATATTTCTAACCCAACAAAAGCTAAAATCGTCTGCATCCGATGCAAGTAAAAACAAATTGATCCTCTAGTGTTAAATGAAACATTGTGTAATCCAGACATAGTGGCCTTTGTTTGTTTTGTTCTCTATAGAGGAAACGATCATTCCTATTTTAGAGCTGTAAGTAGAATAGAAATAAAGTCCTTGTTGTCGTGAATGATGCAGAATAACCTCTGAGGTCTATAAATGTTGTTTGAAATATAAAAGTCTCAGCGAATGCCTTAGTTTTAATATTTCAAACATCATCTTTTACCTTGGGGGTTAATTATTCTGCAACATTCACAAAATTGCAGACTATTTCTTAAATCTAAATAGAAGTGAAACAACTCATTACTGTATCAATTTGTTTCAGATTTGTTTCAAGAGTGTTTAAATCTAAAGCAAACAAACAAGTATTTTTTTAATATTTATATGAAAAATGTGTTTATGTACCTAGGATCAATTAACTTTGGCAAAATATCAACACTTCATTCACCAGAGTTTTATCAATAAATGCAAAGAATACCTTTCAGAGAAAAAATAATAAATATAAACCAGGAGCAACCCATGTACATGAAACTTACAGGTGTATTATTACATGTACTTACGTATCTCATCACAAACTCCAAATTTTTTTGAGGAATTCTAAATCCCTTTTTCTTTCAATGCATTCTTTGGCCACCATTAGAGGCTTTTTACGTTTGTTGTTTCTTCTGAAAGCAAAAGAAAAAAAGTGTGCGTTGATCAGCTGATGTGCAGAGAGAAAACAATAGCTTTTATATGCTTGTGCCCCCTCAATAATAACATCTGATGACCTTCTTTTCTGGGGGTTATTTTTTTGTCAGTCAAGGAATTTTGTGCCCCCCCCCCAACTGAAAATCATTTTCAAAATGTATGGTTGTGCCCCCACCCCCCCCCCCCTTCCAAAGTGAAAGTCCTTCCTACGGACCTGGTTCGGTTCATACAGGCACTACACTCGAATGTTATAAAGAATGGAGAATATAACCTTAACACTTTTAAAATCCTTAATTGTTTCTGTGCTTTTTAGGTATAGTCAAGACAATTCAGTTGGGCAGAGGAATTTCGAACTCCAATAAAAACGAATGTTTCTTCAGCATTATACCTTTCAACGACATTATACCTTTCAAATATATCAATCTTTGATAGTGTTTATATTTATATTACAAAATTAATTCCATTGGACCCTATTAAAGCAGTGTAAATGTAAAAATGTATATATACCTCTGCATCATAGTGGCAACCACTTCGTGGGTCTTCGGTGAATTTCGGTTCATTCCGCATCTAATTTCGCGCCATTTTCACGCGACTTCTGATTGGACAATGACAATATGTGACCCTCACGGGAAATTAAGGCCCAACAGTTCGGGTTACAGACAAACAGTTCATTTTACACATGTTTACGATTGTAAGGAAATAGAGCTACGATTAATTGTCGGGTCTATAATTGTTGGGTCGATGACCCAACAGCTCAAAAAAGACCCGACAATTAAACAAAGACCCAACAACAAGCTCATAAATTTGCAGTTGACCAGACAATTGACCAAGTTTAAAACTATATATATATATATATATATATATATATATATATATATATATATATATATATATATATATATATATATATATATATATATATATATATATATATATATATAACAAACAACACTAGGCATCTTGAAAGTTTTGGATCTAATATACACATTCTAAGCCATGGGTCAAAACAAAGAAGACAAAATCTAGCACTACAACTAAAACTACTAAAGAAACTATAATCAGAAAAACTACATTTTAAACTAGTTTTGAATCGCAGTCTTAGAGAAGGTGTTGGCAATGCAGCTTATCGCTCTAAAGTAATCAATGGCCAACCTACGTCTTATTGAGTTAATTAGCTAATTAAAATTGACGTCAGAGTTAATAAAGAAAAATGTAAACCCCCGTTGTTAACTGGTACGGCGCTTATGGTTTGGATCCGAATTTTTTAATTAAGTTTATTATGGGTAGAAATTTGATTAAAAAGAGAGGAAAAAAATAATAAATCAAAAATGAAGATATTATAAAAATACTTTTCAACAAATATAAGGTTATAAAGGAAACTAGTAGTTGAAAGAAGCGCAGTTGAAAAATTTGATAAAATTACAATATGGGTTTCAGGTGATGCTAGGGTATAAGACGTTCATTTTAATGAGGTCAATTTGCTTGTTCATGCCAACAGGTCTGAATGATTTGAGTCTGTGCATCTAGAATTTTTCCTTCCTTTTCCCCACCGCGTATGTCCAATGAGGATTATGGTCAATAACCATTACTGTCATGTTTTCCCATTTTTGGCCTCTCATATTAAAATGTTCCCGGATATTTTAGGTTCGGCCCGGACGGGTCTTTCTTTTATTTTATTTGATGTCACGTGATACAAGCGTATAAATACGACGGTGAATCAGCTGTCGGATGCTTAGTAAAATATCAGTAGAAGAGAGAAGTCAGTGAAGTTAAATAAAAGGTATTGTGTCAATACAGAGCTCGTCCGTTCGTAACGGCGTTAAGTGATTTTGGAAGGCCATAGAGGGGTTGTCCTCTTGGTACCAGGGTTTAGATCAATTACTTTAAAATGTAATTAAATACTTTCAAATACATTGATAATTTTGTCAATTACTTGCAAATACAATTACATTTATCTTTTCCAAATGTATTTAAATACTTTCAATTACTTTGACAAAAGTAATTAATTACAATTCAATTTCTTTAGTTTTTATTTTTAAAAATCTTGAAAGCAATTACAAGTGTAAATAGCATTAAGATATACAAGGCTTAATGTGCGGTAATGTTTCTAAAGATTGGAGTTCTGTTTATCTTTGAAATTAAATTTATGTAGTACCATTGTCATTGAGTTTATGTTTGGTTCTAAAGAAGATCTTCTATGTAGTGGATTTTTATTTGTGTAAATATGTTTTTATGCAAAAAATAAAAATTTTGGCAGCAGAGCGTATCTGGATATAAAAAAATATAAATCACAACAATTCGATATTAAGAATTAGACTTCCTTGAGTCTAAAATATGGGGGCTTTTGGGTATGAAAGGGGTTCACACCTGTACAAAATTAGACATTTATCTATCGCCCTGGGCAGAGTGTTATGTTGTATAAATATATTAAACATTATGTGACGTTGAATTATTTTATATACAAAGGCCCATGCCAAACAAGTATTATATGAATAACATTACTACATTACTTGGATTTAGGACAAGCAATCATAAACTGCCAATTGAGACAGGCAAATTGAACAATGTAACTAGAAATCAACGATTTTGTAATTTATGTAAAAATACCATTGGCGACGAATAACACTATATTATGATATGTCAGGAAATGAAAGAATATAGAAAAGCTTATCTACCATCAATGTATTTTAGACGACCAAATGCTTTTAAATTTTTAATTTTTTTTTCATGTAACAAGTTAGCTGTTATTAATAACTTTAAATTTATCAATATTATATATAAGAGAGTCAACTCTCCAGGTTGATGTGCACAGTATACACTCTTGCTTTTTGCATAATATTGTATGTATGGTATATTTTCTCTATGTTATTTTATACAATATGAGAATAAATGAAATGAATTGAAAAAACAGTTAAACATCATTAAAAGACACTATTTTTAAAATTTAAACTCGGTAAAAAAGTAATTGAAAAGTAATTGAAAATACATGATATTTTTGGAATGTATTTAAATACATTCAATTACTTGTAATTGATGACAGGGTCTTTCAATTACTTTGAGAAATGTTATTAATTATGCACAATTACAAATACTATTTCAATTACCCCATCCCTGCTTGGTACTGTAAGTGAGGCATTGTAGTCGTTAGGCTTGTCAGTCTGTCACTGCATGTTGCACTACAGTATCAAATTCTCCTTAATACATGTATTCTTACCAAAATTACATACCTTTACATGGTCATCACTGATTCAAAATGAATTTCTCAGAAAATACCCTTTCACATCTTGTAGTACTAGTCTTACTTTACATTTTAGTACAGAAAAATACATACCCATCCAGCAAGGCGTGAAAGTTTGTTTACATCAAAGTCAGTCAGGTGATTTGTAACCATGTCTAAGACCTTATCACCCCCATATTAAATTTAAAAAAAATTAAAAATAGTTTACAATCTCAATAATTTTTTTCACTTATATTTTGTGAATAAACATACCCAAGTTTACAACTCATAAAAAATGGACACCTACCTCACCAGAAAAGTCCTGAAAACAAGAAAAAAATTATTTTCCATCGGCCATGTTTTGACGTGAACCTTGACTGACTTACTGTAATGGCACCTGCACAGTAGGCTTTCCTCGGAGAAGCTAGCCATTGTTTCTTTTTCTAGTGGCTGATCAGACCGTCGTCAAGGCCGTTGTGTCCACTGTCTGCCTGCATAAGGCAGCCAGCCTACAGTGTGCACAGTGGTTGAAGGGCTACCACATAAAATGTCCTGAATAAGGCAGTCTACAGTGTATACGATAATCTGAGGACGGTCGGTCATTTTAACTGAGTGGATTGTCAATGTGGGTTTATACTGTCCGACCTAAACCAGGCAGCACCTGTACATCACACACAGTATCAATTATATATTCATTATACCCTTGTCGTGTTTGTAAATATTCTTGATTCCCTGGAATTACTTGTTGATTAGTAACCTAAGTAAGGCTATACCAATCATTTTTGACAATCAATAGGAAATCATTATATTATAAGACTTGTTAGGGTACATGTACAACCAAAACCCGGAAAAGACCAGACACGAACCTTTCTCTTGGCAGTATAAGTATGTTTTAAAAGCTCTTGTTTGGCAAAAATAATGGAAGATTTATATTAGACTTGATCATGGGCGTCATATACACCAGTCACAGTTCGCTATCTATTACCCGCCAGTTATTTGATGGGTTAATTGCCATCCGAAGCCTGTATTGCTCATTGTACATGACCCAACCCTGCGATTTTTCGGCCCCAACCTAACAGCATGCTTATTTTTGAATAGTTGGTGTGTTTTGCTAGGGTGGGCGGAAGATAATAGATAAATGCATGCATAAATGATGAAGGCATCTGTCCATTTCTCAATGGTTGTTTATCTATGATTGTGTTTGGGCTCGGCAATAATTTGGTCCTGGAAGTCCATTGACAATATGTCCATTGCCTCCGGTTCACACGCTAGCTCCTCGTCGCCGATAAATTCGATTTTTCCGCTGTGGACATTTTGGCTCGGAATAATTAAAAATAATCCATTAATTAATTGTATTAATAAATAATAGCATAAATACTTAATGAATAAAACTAACGATTTTTTTTACCTACTGCTGCATTCCACTTGGTTTTCAGCCGAACACTAATGAAATACCATGCAAATAAATTCAATCGATCAAAAATCTATATAAATTTATACAATCCAAATATATTACTTCTGGCAGCTTACATTATTACACAAAAAGAGTTCAATGTTTTGCTATAACAGCCATAATAAACATAAAACAGCAAGATGATTATGAAACAAATTATTTTAGCAAACTTACTACGTCTTACGTAATTTACGATTGTTTTAGAAAAAGGATTATTCCAGAAGGGAAATAACTACTATAAAATCATCCCATAAAACCCAACCAAATCGTACTCAAAATTTCCGGCAAATTGTTACTGAGATAAATGCGCATCCAATATGCGATATTATCGTTCAATCCGCTTAATCAAAGTTAGCATAGCTACCTGAGTAGTATAAGGCGCCTAGATGGGTGGTTTCCACTGTGTGCACTTTTTATGCAAATGAGGTAAAAAAAACGGGTTTAAGGTTGAAATGAGTTTTATTGAACAAGAACATCAAAAACCATAAAACAAGTGAAGAAATAAGAACAAAAGTTAAATTAAAATTAGTACACTGATCTTCTTTCTGAATGTAGCGATCATTTTCCATTAGTGAAGAAATAAGCACAAAAGTTAAGTTAAAATTAAAAAACTGTCCTTCATTCTGAATGTAGTGATCATTTTCCATTGTTCCTTTTTTCCTTCTTCTTCTTTGGGTTCTCCATTGAGGTAAACTGTGGGTCCTAAGAGATGGCTTATGTCTAGGACATTCATTGGTTCTTTCAAGAAGACTTCTCCGCTGATGGCTTTAGTGTTTCCGTTTTAGACTAGAGCGAATTTCTTGCAGTATTTGATACAGATATCTTTGAGATTTTTTAATTGACTCTCTATGCCATTTTTAGCTCCTACGTAAATGGTCATGGAATGTCTTTTTAATTCTTTATTTTTCAGCAATTCTTGGATCCATTCCGTTTGTTTGTCATTCATTTTTTTTTCTTCAGCCATTTTTTGGATGTGAGGCAGGATACCGTTTAACCCCTCGTATAAATCTTTCAGCAGTTTAACGGCAGAGTTTTTATCTTCAGTCATTTTGGCTAATTTATGTTGAGTTTCTTCTAGGCTTATTTCCACTTGGAAGTTCTCGTAATCCTTTTGACCGGCTATTCATTCTGGATACTATGGGTCTTCTAACAGGTCTTGTACTTTTTCCGAGATACTTTTTCTTCGTTTTCCACTTCCAAAACTGTCTGTACTGTAGTTTTTATCTCGGTTACCTCTGATTCTTCTTTTCACGTGAATGTTTAGTTGTCTCTCAAATTCTTTGTCTTCTTCTTTTTCCTCCTGCAGTCTTTGTTCTTTTTCTTTTTCAGTCTCCCATTCTCCCTAAGGTGATTTAGTTTTTTTAGGAGGTGATGAGAAAGGAAATTTGGGAAGATCCTCACCTTCATTAGGATGTTTCAAAACTCTGCCACTTATTCCTTTATTGACTAGTTCTTCTACCTTTACTTTGTCTTTTTTTTTTTTTTTTTTTTTCTTGTCTTTGACTGCTTCCACTCTTTTGCTGTATAAGTTATCTATTTTTGTTTCTGCCCAGGTCATGTGCTTCCACTGATCTTTTTCTTTTTTGACTTCCGAAGCATCATAGATGTCTGAGACTTCTGAGGATTAATGCCCGAAGACAGCATTGCTATTGTTCCTAATCTCGGATATGATCCCTCACGACAATTTTCCATGAAAGGATGTCGGTGGCTAGCTTGGATGAGTCGCGACGGGCGAGTCATTCGACATGCTAAAAATTGGGGAGAAATGCAGATAGGACCCTATACCGTGGACGGATACGACGAAAAGACTCATACCGTTTACGAATTCTGCGGATGTTATTGGCACGGGTGTCCTACCTGTCATCCCGAACAAGAAACTCAAACTCATCCTCATCGATCCGATTGTACCTGTGGTGCTTTGTGGTGCCAAGAACACGAGGCTCAGGACTGCCCAGAAAAAGAAAATCACCCTTCCACCAACAAAGGGAAAGGAGTCAAAGACAAGAAAAAAGCAAAAACCAAGAAATCCAATGAAAATTGGGACGAGGAAATGAAAACGGAGCAGAAAAAACCAGCAGGCGGTATGATGAAAGTCAACAAAGAAAATGTGTTCGTGGATTCTCCCACTCGTATAAACTTTATCTGACAAAATTGCACGAGAATTTCTGAACAATGTAATTTCCAGAGAGTCATTCTATGTTTTCTATTTTTTTGTGCCTATTTCTTCACTTGTTTCATGATTTTGGATGTTCTTGTTCAATAAAACTCATTTCAACCTTAAACCCGTTTTTTTTTTACCTCATTTGCATAAAAAGTGCACTCAGTTGAACCGCCCAGCAAGGCGCCTTATACTACTTACCTGCTCGTTGGATTTTCGGTTCTATAATGAACGTTCGTAACGCGTTGAATTTATGATGAAAATTGGCTTTATTTAAATCAATCGTACTAAATAGAAAAACAATGGTTGTAAATGATTGGAGATAATGGACTAAATGGATTAAATGACTTTTATTATAACCTAAACGATTTGCATTCAAAAACTGAAAAGAAACAACACTATAATCGAAAACTTTTTTACAGTTACGGAAGAACACCAATTCTGGACTGATTGAATTTATTCAATTTTTCCACAGAAATATCTGTTTATATCGTAAAAGAAGAAAGACTTTGGAGATATATGTAGGACTCAAAAGTGTGTTGGGACTCCAAAGTCCGACGGTCACGCCAAAGTCCGATGGTCTGCGCCAAAGTCCGATGGTGTGACACGCCAAAGTCCGATGGTTGACGTCATTCGCCAAAGTCCGATGGTGTGTCACGCCATAGTCCGACGGTTGACGCTATTCGCCAAAGTCCGATGGTGTGTCATGCCAAAGTCCGATGGTTCACAAAAAGGGGCGAAATTGTTCATAATCCGCTTTTATACAATGAAATGTATAAACGAAACGACTTACGTAAGTTCGAAATTGAACCGAATTAGAAATTAAAAACAAAAACATTGAGGTCATAGTCATTATTTATATAGTTCACTTCCCTTCCCAGCATTATTGAATTCTTTGCCATTACCCGGTTGAAGAATTTTGAGAGGTCTAAACAAATAAATGAAACGTAACATCACGTCCGACACCTCCTTTGCCGTTTTCTGCTTCAAACAGGCACCAAATGCAAATCGACTTTAGTAGTCCACGATGTTGCAGAAATAGTTGTATCCTCGTATTGGCGGCATTTTCTTCAAATCAATTTGCCACCTGCTGTTTGGATAAGAAGCAGGAATGAGTCTTCTGGTTCTCTCCGTTTTCGGCAGGTCAACCGCGGCCAGACATTTTCCACATTCAACTTTTCGTAAACGGCATCACCTTTACGGTGGTCAACGGCATGATTTTTCTTTATTTCTGCTACTAGCTCATATTTGACAGGACTCTCCTGTGTTGTTCATTAACCTTTGAACTCCTGAAAAACACGCAGCCCGTATCACTGTCAAGTATGAAATTTGATAAATGCTTCCAGACCGTTGTCTCCCCCGACTGAAGTCCGATTTCATCCTTGATTCTTTTTGCGCCCCATGACGGATGATCTGCCTTGACCTTGCAATTTTCTCAACCTCCTTTAAAATGGACCAGAACTGCTTGAGATTGCGGTCATTCGTCTCTCTCTTTTTTCTCACTTTCTCAAAAAATATCCCTCATCTCGAAGGCCTCCCGCATCCATCTTAGGATTCTTGGATTTAAATTGTTATTATCGACGTTACCAATACCGTTCTCGTGACGTGACGTCATAGAGTAGCGTGGCGCGTAAACAAACGGTGGAAGATCTTACTTTTGCGTGTTTGACCGTCGGACTTTGGCGTGACGTGTCTGTAGGAGATACACCGTCGGACCTTAACGTAACCATCGCTCTTTGGCGTCCCTATCTCCAACAACCCATCGGACTTTGGCGCAGATCGTCGGACTTCGGCGTGACCATCGGACTTTGGCGAGACCATCAGACTTTGGAGTCTTTCATATATATAAATGTATTTGATTAGAATCAATCAAAAAGATTCTCGACGGACATCTTTAATAACTAATTTTTTCTGTCAATCTTATTAATGGTAATGGTATCATATTTCAGATTTTGCTACTATGGAACTAGAAGAAATGGAATGCATAAATTAAAATGCTTGCACTATAGAAAGGAAGCAAAAGAAAAAGAGAGAGAGAGAAAGAGAGAAAGAGAGAGAGAGAGAAGATAGAGAGAGAAGAATGTGGAATGACGACAAAAATGCCCTTTTAAAAAAAATATCAAAAATATGATTCTCTTGAAAAGAGAGAAAAAAATTATACAATGAGTAAATACATGAGAGAGATATAGAAGAGAGAGAGAATGTAAAAACATCAAAACTGCTTTTTTCATACAATTTTGAAATTATGTTTCAGTTGAAAGGAGACAAGAAGATGGCACAATGGGTAAATTCATTTGAGAGAGAGAGAAAATAGAGAGAGAAAGGAGAGAGAGAGAGAGAGAATATAATAGAACCATTCATTATAACGAGGGGACAAGAATCACGCAAGTTCAAGTGATTTGTTCGGAAAAAATTAGCAATTTCTTTGGGCGAATAATCCAGTTGTTTTGACGAATTACAATTTGTTTGGACTCATATGTAAAAAGTTAACATCAGTTTTTGATATTCCTACTTTAGACATTAAAATTTTTTAAGCAACTTAAGCAGACTTTTTGGCACATTTTGAGAACAAATAATATTAATTCCACCATTATCTGTTTAGGAGAAAGGTTTTAAACATATATTGTAGAAGAACATATTTTCCTTAGGTCAAAATTTTGGTGGTTTTAAACGAAATAAAATTTCGTTGGTATTTAATTTCGTCATATCGTAGTCTCTTTGCCTTCAGTAATAGTTGGGTTCAAAATTCTCATGGATTTAAATTTGTTGATTTATACTACCAACGAAAATAGTGAAATTAAATCCTCAATGAATATTTTGCTTCTACAGTATACAATGTCATATATTTGTTTAGAATTAATCAAAATCATTCTCGACAGACATCTTTTTACTATTATTCCAATCAATTTTATTTAACATATCATATTTCAGATTTTGCTACAATGAAACTAGAAGAAATTGGTAAATATATTATTAATTGTAATACATCGATAAAAATGCTTACACAATGGAAAGGATAAGAATGAGAAAGTTTTTAAATACAATTGAGAGAGAGAGAGAGAGAGAGAGAGAGAGAGAGAGAGAGAGAGAGAGAGAGATCTTTTTTGAATCCCATTTTATTTACACCTACGGCGGCTTGGAAGTGATATATAAAGAAAGATTGTTTTACGTTCAAATTAGGTATTTGTTATAGGATAATGGATACGCCGTTTGTTCAGATAAATGCGTTACTAGTAGGGATGTCAATTATACTCGGTTGGCTTAGTCGATTAATCGGAGGCTTTAGTCGAGCGATAGTCGAGTACTCGATGATTTATTTGAAAATGGGTGTCCTTTTCAAATCAAATAATGGTACTGTCATACACATCTTAAATTAGAATAAAAAAAAATTAAAAACTTATGATAATACATGTATGTATTAGATGTATTTGATTTAAAAATAAATTGAAAATTATTTTATTCAAATATCCATTAGGAAATGTCCTGGCTTTTTCTTTTTTTCTTGTGACGCTTACACATAATTGAGCTCCATATCAACTTATTAGGCAAATCAAATATGACCTGTTAAATGTCAATTTTATAATTGACCATGTCTAATCCATAATCAAAGATTAATGATTATACATTTAATTACAAACGCCCTGACAAAATTAATGATGATTAAATTTTTGATTATGAAAACATTTAATCCAATAAATAACTGATAAGTGGAAACGCAAATTGTTCTGCCTATGTAAATCAAAAGAGATCAATTTGTAGCCGCTTTAAAAATTCACCAGGGACACCGATAGAAAAGAGTTTAACCTACGGATCAAAACCTGTCAAGAAAAAAAATCCTTTGTTTTGGTTTTTTTTTATATTCGTAGCCAAACAAACTGCCGCGTTAAGAAAAAATAAAGAGTATTTCAAATTCTGTTCACTTTAAATTTTTACGAGTAATCGACTAAGAAAATTTTAGTCGATGATCGGTATGATCGAGTACTCGTTGACATCCCTAGTTACTAGTATTTGTTCAGACGAGAGTGTATTTGTTCAGCGAATTAGCCTTATCCATTTGGACGGAAAAGTTATCTGTACGAGCAAATTAGGATTTTTCGGACAAGTATGTTTTTTTTTCGAGCAAGTAAGATTTGTTTGGAAGAAAAAGCAATTTGCTCGGACGAAAATACTATATGTTCGGATGAATTACAATTTGTCCGTAAAAATGAGATATTTGTACAAACAAATTGGTAAACGTTTTAGAAGAAAACAAATTGCCCAGAGAGAGAGAGAGAGAGAGAGAGAGAGAGAGAGAGAGAGAGAGAGAGAGAGAGAGAGAGAGAGAGAATCGGATTCATATGTTTAAAGTTTAAATCAGTTTTTGAGATGCCCACTCCAGACAGGAAAGGTTTTGCGGTAACTTAAGACGATTTTTTTCGCAATGCCAGAACAAATAATACATGTATGAATTCCACCCTTTGTTACACCTAAATTTGTCATGAGTTTTGAGAGTTGACCTTATATTTTACATATTTTACATGTATAACACTAGTGTATAAATAGGAATTTATCACTTAAATAAAACGGCATTGCAAGAAATGAGATGCTTGATCTCAATTCAACACCAATTTTTCACATTTTTCAAGATAAAATAATAAACATCTCTTTAACCTACTCTTTTGGTTATGGATTTATGAAATTGAATATTCTATATGCGGAGAAGACTATTTCAAATTTGTTATGCTTTTATTTTGTTCTCAGTAATATTTTTTTAAACACTTCATTTTATATTTGTCTATCCCTTATTTTATCTTTATAAACAAGTTTCTCACAAGGATGCTTCATTCACATAAGGACGCCGATTTGGGTTGTATTGCTGAAAAATTCATTATCAAAACTACACTTTTTTAAACCATATATAATTTATACCAATTCTAGCATACATGCAATATTTCTAGATATATGCTATCGGGTACTTTTAGGATATATTTCGAATTGCAGGTATGCAAGAATACATGTATTTAGAAAGTTGTCATTTTACAGACTTTGAAGCAGATTTAAATCAAAGTACTGATAGAACTGAAAAGCACTAACCTAGCTAGGTTCTAAAGGAAATTCACTTTGTACAAGCTTAGTTGAAAATTAAGATTAGTATCAATTAGATTTTTCTACATTTCAGCTTCTGTATACGCACTATATTTTCTCATTACCGCGTGACACCTACTGCAATGATGTACATAAGCCCCGTACATTACATTCACAATTATGTGCGTACACCTCTGAACTGGTTCCCTAACCTGTTTAAATGATGTATATTTCTGCTCAAAGGGGTGGTTATTCGATGCACCGGAAGTAGAAGTCTAACGACAATACAGCGCCAAGCAATGCTTAATGCTTTAAAAAACACCGTTGGCAATTTTCCAATAATTACGAATGAAGATTGGTCATATGAATTTATTTCAAAATTTAGGAATTAACTTTGAAGATACCATTACTATGTGTATAAAATCTCAAAGGCGTACGATATTTACTTTCTCCTTATGTTATCAATTATAACGAACTATACAAAGTTTCATTTTATCGTAAAGTCATAAAAGCACAATGACTACACTCAACTACCAAATAAAGAAAAAATCATTTAGAAATATATTTTTCTTTTACTGTGTTTATTTTAATAATGGAATAAATAAAAAAAAATAACAGGTATAAAAGCGCAGTAGACTTGAATGTGCACAAACCTGCGCAATGAAAACTTCACGGAATTTGTTTTTGTTTATTATATTGATTATATGTTAAATATTAAACGGAAGCAAATACAACATAAACTTGTGTCATTTGGTCTAATGATAGTAGCTAAATTTTCAAGTAAAATGACTGATATGAAACAGAGAGACAAACAAAGAAACAAGAAGACGATGAACGACATATAAGCAAGAGATTATTCAAACCTTTTGTTAGCTGATTTAATTGATTCACGTTTGTTTTTCGTTTGTTTGACCTCCTTGAATTCTCCTTATTGATCGCTGTAAGTGTGCAAGATATTATCAATGTGATTTTAAAGCATTTTAAGCTATTAGTCATTTTCATATATAATCGATAAAAATGTTCTTTACAGATGATCTACAAGTGTTAAAGAAAGTTGAGGGCCAGCTTGTCTTTGACAACATTTATCTCTCGTTGCTCCTAAGGAGGCATTGTCGAAATGGTGTTTTCGAAAATGTCATATATTTGTTGGATACGAGAATAATGAAGAGGAAAAACAATGTATATGACCTTAATCTTCTTAAAATTCTAACAACACGTGACAATGATGGCTTTTCTTTATTGCATTGTGCAGCAGAAGGGGGTTCTGTAGATATTGTGAAAGCTCTGATTAAGGTAGTGCGTGAGGTGAATAAGCACTTTGAAATGGAGGAAAGAATAAATATAGACAATACAACATATGATGGTCGGTCAGTATTGCATCTTGCTTGCAAGAACAGACATCGATCTCTTTGTAGATATTTATTGCTGAACGATAACTATAAAGATCTTCTTCTATTCAAAAAATCGATACAAGGCTGGAATGCAGCACATTTTGCTGCTATGGGAGGAGACGTACATATAATGGATAATCTCAAAAGCAATAATTTAGATATCAAAGATGTAACAAAAAATGGATTGAATATTTTTGACATTGCTTGCATACACAATAACACGGAGATGTGTAAAGATCTGATGAGCCGTGAAGATTTGAAACTTCCATTAGACAAATCCGATGCACATGGATGGACAATCGCACACTTTGCAGCAATGTCTGGAAACGCAGACATAATTGATTACTTAATCGCGAAAAAAGTTAAAATGATGAAAACTAAAAACGAAAAAAACATTTTGCACGTGTGTTGTGAATATGGGAATGAGGGGCTCTGTAAAAAAATATTGAAGCGTTTTGGCAAAATGGTGCATGACAAAGATGAAGACGGTTGGAATGCGCTACATTATGCTTCAAAAGGAGGAAATCTCGAAGTATTTAAGGAAATAGAAAGCTTCTTTAAAGAAAGTCTGTGCGAAACAACGGGTGACGAAAGAACAGTTTTACATATAGCATGCATCAATAACCGAATCGACATTTGCGATTACATTTGTAATAAAAAATCATACAAAGACATAATTGATAGTACGGGTGAGCGTAGAGGTTGGACAGCAGCTCACTACGTCGCCGTAGAAGAAAGACATGATGGAACTGAGAAAACTCTTATTCGTAAGTTAGTAGATGGTGGAATAAATTTACATGCTACTACAGTCGATGGACTAACTGTGTTGGGAGTAGCATGCGAACACCGAAATAGAAACCTCGTCAACTTCTTGTTAAACGAATATAATGACTTATTGGGTGTTGGAATAGAACAGTTAGAAACTGCAGCTAAAGCTTCGAATGATGATTATATTGTTGCTAGGATTCATGTAGCTTTAAAACATTACAATGGAAAAAGGGTCCCTGTAACAGTACCCGAGATGTCAGAGAAAGAATGCATTAATAATATCAGATTTGAAAGAAAACTGGGATCAAAAGAAAATGTTGCTATGCCAGAAGAAGAAGAAGACAGAGATAGCCCGTTCGCAACAAAACAAGGATCGGAAGAAAAGGAAGCTTTCTTAGATGATTAACTTTCCAATTTATTTTTGATTTAATTGTCATTTAATGTTTAAATACAAAATATTGAATATATTCAAAAATGCGCTAGTGAATGACACATAAATCACGAAAAAGATAGATGAAACATAGAGAAAACAGACGCCCCAAAATGTTTACTTTTTTAAATACCAAATGCTTAGAGAATCAATTGCTACATGTAATACCTATTTTCGGCTGGATTGTCTGTCATATTAAGATCTTCATTTAAAAGGCAATTGCATTTCGCACATAAAACATTTTAAACATTCTTCGCTACGTGGAGGGTTATACTATTCATTCTTTTATAGTTCAACTATATTGCGTGTATTCCTGGTAAGAATGATTCGTCTAATCAAAACAATTTAATGGGATGTGGTGATATGCGTGTATTTGTTGTTTTTTATTTTGCTTTAATACTTTGAATTTCTTCACTTGTGAGTGTTATGTAACAAAAAATGGATTGAATATTTTTGACATTGCTTGCATACACAATAACACGGAGATGTGTAAAGATCTGATGAGCCGTGAAGATTTGAAACTTCCATTAGACAAATCCGATGCACATGGATGGACAATCGCACACTTTGCAGCAATGTCTGGAAACGCAGACATAATTGATTACTTAATCGCGAAAAAAGTTAAAATGATGAAAACTAAAAACGAAAAAAACATTTTGCACGTGTGTTGTGAATATGGGAATGAGGGGCTCTGTAAAAAAATATTGAAGCGTTTTGGCAAAATGGTGCATGACAAAGATGAAGACGGTTGGAATGCGCTACATTATGCTTCAAAAGGAGGAAATCTCGAAGTATTTAAGGAAATAGAAAGCTTCTTTAAAGAAAGTCTGTGCGAAACAACGGGTGACGAAAGAACAGTTTTACATATAGCATGCATCAATAACCGAATCGACATTTGCGATTACATTTGTAATAAAAAATCATACAAAGACATAATTGATAGTACGGGTGAGCGTAGAGGTTGGACAGCAGCTCACTACGTCGCCGTAGAAGAAAGACATGATGGAACTGAGAAAACTCTTATTCGTAAGTTAGTAGATGGTGGAATAAATTTACATGCTACTACAGTCGATGGACTAACTGTGTTGGGAGTAGCATGCGAACACCGAAATAGAAACCTCGTCAACTTCTTGTTAAACGAATATAATGACTTATTGGGTGTTGGAATAGAACAGTTAGAAACTGCAGCTAAAGCTTCGAATGATGATTATATTGTTGCTAGGATTCATGTAGCTTTAAAACATTACAATGGAAAAAGGGTCCCTGTAACAGTACCCGAGATGTCAGAGAAAGAATGCATTAATAATATCAGATTTGAAAGAAAACAGGGATCAAAAGAAAATGTTGCTATGCCAGAAGAAGAAGACAGAGATAGCCCGTTCGCAACAAAATAAGGATCGGAAGAAAAGGAAGCTTTCTTAGATGATAAACTTTCCAATTTTTTTTTTATTTAATTGTCATTTAATGTTTAAATACAAAATATTGAATATATTCAAAAATGCGCTAGTGAATGACACATAAATCACGAAAAAGACAGATGAAACATAGAGAAAACAGACGCCCCAAAATGTTTACTTTTTTAAATAACAAATGCTTAGAGAATCAACTGCTACATGTAATACCTATTTTCGGCTGGATTGTCTGTCATATTAAGATCTTCATTTAAAAGGCAATTGCATTTCGCACATAAAACATTTTAAACATTCTTCGCTACGTGGAGGGTTATACTATTCATTCTTTTATAGTTCAACTATATTGCGTGTATTCCTGGTAAGAATGATTCGTCTAATCAAAACAATTTAATGGGATGTGGTGATATGCGTGTATTTGTTGTTTTTTATTTTGCTTTAATACTTTGAATTTCTTCACTTGTGAGTGTTATTTCAGTCGATTAAAAAAAACTGAAACAGCATTAAGTGCTGCACATTTATAAATGTCCACTTTTCAACAGAATTATTTTGTTACTTTTTTCATTCTACGTCTATATAATCTGCCTAAAACTACGTAATGTATAAATATTATGTCACGTGGCGTAAGAACACACAGTGGAATATAAAAAATTTATCCCATGAGTGATATCCACCGTATTTTGCGATAAACATGTGATAAATATTATATACTTGAGTCCATCACAGTTTATATGAAAATCAGTAAAAAAAAATAATTCATATAAGGCCTAATTGTTTTCATCAATTTTATTTTTTTTAGATTTGTCTAGAAAGTAATACATTTTTATTCAATAATGCTCTGTTTAAACAGATCCTTTTAATCTTATATTGTTATTTGTAAAAAATCGTACGCAGATTTATATTATATGACTATATGGTTATTTATGTCCTTTTTTAATTTTCAACAACCTCGTAATGATGTTTGATTATTAATGAGTTTTTTTCAGACTTAAATAAATGAATATATTATCAGCAAAACATTTAACTGTTTGCAATGGTTTTCGCCGACGTCATTACTCGCTAGGTGGCGCGCGTGCACTAGAGGTTATAGAAAAATTAAAATGGCAGACAAATATAAACAGTGGTCGGTGCAACGTCTAAAATGCGAGCTTGCTCAAAGAGGTGCCGCATGTGGGGGAAGGAAGATCGATCTGATCGAAAGGTAGGTATCTAATATAGAAATAAAGACATAGTTTTCATTCACGGAAATCATGAGATCGTTTATAAAGTGTACATTTAATCGTCGTTTTACAACACAAGACTTTGCAGATTAGAACCACTTTAGAACGTAACTATAGCTATTGCAAAAAAATGAAACTGGTTACAAGGCAAATATTTACACACTGATTAACTCAAAAGTCAGACAAATCTTGTTGATTTCAAAGAGCCATGGCTGAGAAACAGGCCTACGTAACATTACTGTTTATAGAGGTACCCAAAGTCCAAGCTCTTTTTTTAATTATTTTCATCTAGCACGGTATATATATAAAAACAATATCTACGAGCTTCGTGAGCTTAGCGAATTCGTTTGCAAAGCTTATAGATGTTTTCATTTACCGTGCTTTAAAAAAAATGCTAAGCCTTGTTTTACAACAATAGGAATCCACCAAAATCGATCTTAACATGTAGTCCAGTGAAACATTTTTCACGTGTCTTTTATTTACATACAATTATTTGATATATAGATTAATAATCATATCTGTATTTTGAATTGTTGAATTGAAACATACCTCATCATTGTTTTATAAGTAAATTATTGAACTGTTCAATATTTACACTTGATAAAGCATTTTAAAGCTACTATAGGAACTACAGTAATGTAACGTTAGCCGAGTACTATTATAGTCCAAAATATCCTGGTCTTTTTTTCACCGATTTTCAAATTTTAATTGCCAGTAAAACCTGCCCAGTAACATAAAACATAATTATACCTGCTTATTTTATAAACCAGGAAAACCTCAGATCTTTAGGAATACATGTATATTGTGTCATTGTAATATTACATGTACATGTTTACACATGTGCATCAAGGTCTATGATTTGTATTACTCTTCGGATATTTCAGGCTTGAATCGTATGACAGAAATAAGAATTTCAGAGAAGATCCCATCATAATTCCAGAGCCATTAGATGTATTCTGGCATATAACTGGCTTCCAGCAACTCAGACCAGAACACAGGAAGTCAATGCCACAGTTAACATACCACCAGATTGAACAATACTTTCTGTATAGAATGGCAAGTAAATATGTAAATCAAGATTTAACTGAAATGTTTCTAATTAAAGTGATATTTTAAAGTAGAATGTAATGTATTTCTGATTCGCATGTACATGTACAGGCTTACAACATTTTAACAACATACATTTGATTACCTTTTGAATTTAAAAAAGAACATTCTCTATGAAAATTTTCCAATTTTGATTTTCATTTTGTATAAGACAAACAGATGACATCTGACCTTAAAGCCTTAGAAAAGGGCAAGGACCTTCTAAATGGAGAGAGCATATTTGCATGCAGCATGTCATCAGATGAAACACATATATATTTATCTGGAGTAGTGGGTGCAGCAATGAAACAAAAGGTTTGGATCAACAATTTTGATGCTATTTAAATAGACATGATACAATAACAGGTTGATGTAATTATATATATATATATATATATATATATATATATATATATATATATATATATATATATATATATATATATATATATATATATATATATATATAACCTTGAAAACTTTTCTGAGTTATGAATGAATTTATAGTGCTAGCTTTGGCAGTACATGTCAAATTAACAAAATTGACCACATGATATCAGATCGTAAACTACCTCAGTGTCATATTAAATTTAGCTTGACAGTTATTATTTATGTCCTGATGATTTTGTAAAATTATTGACTGATTTTCTATACATAATGGCCATAAAAACATTTTTTAGAAATGATCTTGACCTCACTTTTTGAATCCTTTTTTTATATTTCAATAGTTATCCTACAATTTTAAAAATGGAATTGACAAAAGAACAGAAAATCCTCTGAATTCCCATTGTGAATGCCCTGCAGGCAAGGGGCCTCACGGAACATGTAAGCATGTTGCTGCTGTTTTGCTTATGGTGGAGATCTTTGTGGAAAAGAGAAATTTAGCAGTCAGGAAAGGTTGTACAGACAATCTGCAAAGTTTTCATGTGCCAAAGAAAATTTATGATGGTGTGTATTACATATTTTATATACTTTTGAATAGTTAATTTTCACATGAAATCATATGGCTCATTTAAAATATGCATTTTGATGCCATGAATGGCTCTGTATATGTATAATAAAGTGTAGTACTTTATAGGTAAACCACTGGCAGCAGATAGAATCCCTTATAAAAGGAAGCACACCGATGAAATGCTTGAGGATCCAAAGAAAGACAAGTACATGAATTTCTCATTAGGCTACTCCAGTTACATTTATAACTGTATGGTGAACTTCTGTTCCCAGTCCTCTACCAACATATCATTGAGATATTTAACTCCTTCAACCAGTCTTCAGGTATAATTTTAATGGCACTATTTCACAAAAATTAAATTCACTGTAGTAGTTGAACATTAGCTTAATTAGTAATGAAATAGGAAAGGAGGAATAAGCATATACATGAATTGAAAACATATGGCTAGACCGGGAATCGAACCCGGACCCTGCAACTCTAGTCAGGAGCTCTACCACTGAGTTACCCAGGCCAATATCCACGGTTCATATAGCCCCAACTACTACAGTAAAATGGATAGTATAATTTTGATACATGTAATACTTTATCTTTATTTTATACACACTTTAGGTTGCTAGTTGAGACCATGATTACCCTCAACAACCTTTAACAGAGCATCTTGTTGACAAAGCAGTTGCTGTAAGTAAACTAATGAACAGAACTTTGCAACCTAAAGGCATTTATGAGATTGTTTAATTAATATGTTTGTGATAGAGTCAGGTATATAACATTCCTACAAGCTCTGGCTAGTGGATTAACCCTTTAGTTCGATCAGTAGGGTGCTGGACTGGCATGCCAGAGGACAAGGGTTCAAACCCCACCTGAGGCTAAAAGTGTCTCTTTAACATGTTGAAAATCTGAGGTCAAAGCAGCATTCAATTTAAATATGGCAGCAAATATAAGAATATCATATACAGGTTCATTGTATCAACAAAAAGCTGCATGTTGATTTAACATACATGCAGGTAAAAAATGTCCCCCTTTCATTTTATTGTTCTCTTTTTAAGGTCTCTCCAAAAGATGCCAAGGACATAGAGAAATCTACAAGGATGCAAGCAAAGAGTAAAACCTGGTTTGATGAAAGAACATGGCGAATTACTGTCTCACGTTTCGGTGACATTGTAAAAATGACTTGCCGCAGAGACACAAGAAAATTGTGTTCTAGCATTTATCAACCTAAGTCAATCATTACCTATCCCATCATTCATGGTAGGCAGCAGTAGAGCAATTTCCATGTTTGAAGAACTGACTCATTTCAAAGTTAAAAAGTGTGGGTTATTTGTGTCTGTCAAATACCCTTTCATTTGAGCTACACCAGATGGTTTAGTAGAGAATGATGCCATAGTAAAAGTTAAATGCCCATATGGTGGTAGAGATGTTGATATTAAACCAGGGAAGAAATTCCCATTTCTTGTTAAATCAAATGGTAAAATTACATTGAAATCAAGTCATAAATACTATGACCAAATCCAAAGACAACTGTATATTTCAGGTAGAAAACTCTGCTACTTCATTGTTTACACATTTTGTGACATCTTGATCTTGAAACTTGAATATGATGAGGAATATTGTCTTTTTAGTTTATTGCCAAAACTAGAAATGTTCTACAAGAAACATTTCAGACCATATGTTGCTTCCTGTTTGTAATAGGCTTGTATGGTATTTGATTTCATGCACATGTAATTAAGCTTATTTACGTATTATGCACACTTCATTGTTGAAGTTTTTTGGTGCACTAGACATAGCAGAGAGAAGATAGAATGTACATTTTTTGATGCAATGGCTTGGTGTTTGCATTTTCATTTGAAGTTACATTAATTCATTCTCTTTCTGTGATATGAAACAATCAGTCATACTACTGTTCTGTATCAATATATTGTACAATTAATACCGCTGCTCCGAAGGGGGGGGGGTAGAATTTGTTTTATCTTTTTGTCTCTCGGTAACAAATTTCTGTCACTTTTTTTCAGAAGCTATTAATTGCAGATGCTAGAAATTTCAACACTCTATATTAAATATGCTATATGGTGGGATTCATTTATTAACAAATTCAATATCAACATTAAGTTAAATGCTGACTTTACTTATTATGTATATTCATTATGTATTATGGAAAATGTGAGGGAAGAAACTGAAGATGTTGTTCAATCAAAATTCATTATCTATTGATCTGTACTAATTATTTGGCATTCGTAATTGTTAATTTCTTTATCTTCATTATACCAGCAGTTGAAACAGACTCTTGTTATCTTTATCATGATTTAACAACAACCAACATTTAATGACCAAAAAATGGTATAAACATTGTGACTAAATATTCATTGCAAAATGACTACATGTAATATGTGCTAATGATTCAGCGTTCTCAAGTAACAGTTCTCAAAACAAAGCCAACAGTTGGATAACATTAAGCATAACCATCTACAATAGGTTTTCTGAAGTTTGACAATGAAAAGCAAACAAATACTATTTTTGAACCAAGAACACATTTACTGGATGGTAGTGGATGACTTAGAATTTTATATGTCTTGGAGAGGCCAGCTACTCTTTCTACGTGAATTCTCTTGGATGCAATTCTCCTGTCTCGAACAACATCTTTTGGCTCAAGTTGCGTTTTACCTTTCAGCATGGTAGGAGTATTTACATATACATCCATGTGTGCAAATAAATCTTGCACCATAATTCCACGGTCTGCCATTATACTATCTTTTGCAAAAACATATTTGATTCCGGTTTGATTATGTTTGAACACTCTATTATCTGTCGATCTGATGCTGAACCACCAAAAGACTCACTTATAAATGAAACTTCACCTCAAGGGGTACAACCGATCATTGTTTTCAGTGTATTACGATGTTTGTAACTTGACCAAGTTATTGATTGGACGTTTACATCTGATGGCTTTTGAATTGGAATCTCGGTTGCATCCAAAATTACTCTCGTTGTTGGGAACTTCTTCTGAAAATCTTCAGGCATGTTTTTGTCGATTATTTCACGGGAAGGCCAAATGTCAAGTTCCTTGAGCTGAAAGTACATAAAATTTATCCACATGACGATAATTTTGGATACTGTTGATTCACTGATCTCAAACATGAGACTAAGTTATTTTCTTTGGCTTGTCGCAGTTTAATCACTGTCAAGAACAGCTGATCAAAGGGAGAGATAATGGTTGGTTGATTTTTCAGGTCTGAAGCTGCTGGACCAAGACAGTAAAAAAAGAATTGGAAATGATCAAAGTTTGAAAAACCTGTCTAATAATTAATAGCTTTAGGATCTGTTCTAATGTTTTCAATAGAAAAACGACTTAGAAGAGTACATTGTACACTTTCATTAGAAACAAGCTCATCTGTGGTCAACTCCATTTCAAGAGTTTCAGTCTCATCATTGGAGGATTCAACTATGACTTCATCCTGAACACCCTGATAGTCACAAATGCTTGGTTGCGATGGGATCCTTGTGACATGTTGGCGCCTTTTAGAAATTGTAGAGGTGGAGGGGAAAACAGATGGCACAGCATCCTCCTTCAGTCTAGCCCGCTCACCTGAATAACAAAATGTTGACATCTAATGAATGTGCTTGTCAGGCATTCATATGCTCATATGAGCAAAACAAAAGAAATCAGGAATTTTGCAAATACTTGTGGCTGATTCTTGCACTCAAAATTGAGTTTCATTATTCTCAGAATAGTACCCAGGTGTAACTCTCTACATGGAGTTTAACTAGTATGGAAGAAAAAGAAACTTCATCAGAAAGTATTTTACAATGGCTAATTGGCTATTATAGTACATGTACTTCATTTGATATTAGTAGACAAGTATAAAATATATTCATTGCATGTCAGAAGAACCTGTGAGTGCATCATATAATTAGCAAACAAAGGGAAATCAATGTAACATGCTTACCATAAATTGATAAAGCACTGAACTTCACTTAAAATTGAAGAAAAAAACCTGATAAGACTTATCATTGCAGAATCTTCTTTGTGATGTAACTTCACCACACCTGAAACAAAAACATGCAACCACAAAGCATCATTTTCTTAAAATTAATTGATGATGAAAAAACAAGTTAAACATAAACATAATGATTATACTTTTTAAGTACATGTACAGATTACACATAAATCAATTCCAATCACAGTGAGTGAGTGTTCATATTACATTGGAACAAATGAGCTTTCCATGTAAGAGGACTAGGCAAAAGTATTAGGCTACTGTACATGTACTTCCTGATAATCAAAAGAAATTTAATTGTTAATTAAAAATACAAAATCCAAGATTCCTCTGACAATAGATAGTGGTATAATTGCAATGTTCTTACTATTGAAATCAGTTTAACACGTTTAATAGGCACTGGAATGTAGTGCGATGTTTTTCTGAGGAATTTCGGATTAAATGAATGCACGTATCTAATTATGCAGATGTATTGAAATGTAGCATAAAGATAAGAAAATGTTAAACCTTAAACATAAACGAAATTAAATCACTGAATTTTTCACTAACCTAATAAAGTGCTCTTGTAGTCCGACGACACAAAGTGAGCTCTGCATACAACATCATTAGGTCCAAAGTTGTTTTGTTTTTGGATCAGTGCGTTTAATCGCAATTATCCACTTTTTTGAGTGGATTTTGTCATGAGGAAACTCGTGTCCACCAAATCCCGTGCACCCAGGCACACAACAATACTGAGGCATTGAAAATTGAAGTTACGTCAACGTACCGTCTAACGAAACGAAGTAAATATAGCCTTTGTTTATACCCGCTTCTACACGCGCGACACCTACCGACAAAAAAATCTATGGCGGAAACCATTGATGTTTATGAGTTTTTGATGATATTTCGGGGTGATAGGACCAACAACAATATTCAGAAAAATAAACAATTTGCACATTCGGTTCACAAGCCTGATACTTTAACCACTGAGTTATTACGATATATATCTGAATCGATTGATACAAACAATTTAACAAAACATTTAAATCGCCATCTTGTGGCGTATGTCTTAAAAAGTATAAGTCTCGGTGTAGTGAAGTACCTTAACATAAAACGATATATATTTTTGCAACAGTGCTGGTTCTATACTTAATATATAACACTGTATAAGGTTCTGGACATCCCATTATTGTTGCGATTACAGATATAATAAATAGATATCAGATAAATAAATGAATGCCCTGAAATGAAATATAACAATAGTAAGTGATATGTATAAAATACATTATGGACACAGTTATATTTTACTCTTATTAAAGGGCAATAACTCTTATATGTAATTATACATGTAATTACACATTTTATCCATACAGGTCATAAAATTGCTTTACAGCTATATTTGAGTTATATACGAGATGTCTTTAAATTTGACATACGTTATAATAATAATGATAAAACATAATCCATACCATTTATATGGGAATGGGCAGTCCCACGCCCTAGGAGTGTGCACTTTGCTATTATAGCTTACACAGCTATATTTCCATAAGTAATACTAAAATACAGATTACTTTAAAATAAGGTTTTCACTAGTGTTACCTCTAGTTCTTGAAGCTCAATATACTTTAATAAATATTCTTTCACTCAAAAATTACTTTTACTAAGAAAGTGCAAAAGGATAATTAGATTTGCTAAATTACATGATATGTACCATTAATTAAATATTAGCACTTCTGTTATGGTTAGAAATAATTAATGTTAGCTTACCAATATGAGATGAAGTAAAGTCTATATGTATCAAAGGTCTTTCTAAGTCGTAAACATTAAGTCTTGTCTCCTTTGCTTTAATATGAAGAGTGTCTTAAAACACAAAGAACTTCTGGAGGGAAATCCAAAGACCAATGAAATCCAACTATACAAACTTTAAAAAGCAATAGATTCTCTCTGTAAAAACACACCTTTTGATTGACCATATAAGGACCATATATCCTAAGGGCCTTAATTAAGTTAAGCCACGTAAACCTAGGTGTTCTACCTGGGTGATTTAATATAGAACTACATGTATTGCTAAAATATATTATATCTTCACTAATTAATATCAATACTGTAATTAGATTTATCAATATAATAATTAATAAATCTCATACTATTACATTCCCCCCTCCTTTTAAAATGATGTCCGCATCATTTCAAAAAGAAACTTATTCAAATATAATTCCTTCCGTTGTACCCATCTGAAAATAATAAACTGGAATATAAAACATGTATTTAAAATTTAGTCATCAGACAGCAACTTTAGCAATGTGGAGGAAGTCTCCTTATCCAATTTGCTGGCTTTGTCAGCTATCTGTGAAAATAAAAGCCCTATCTCTCCACTTACTGGACTTTATTTGGTTACAAATATAACTATTCATCCATTTAGGCCTAGTCCTCGTTCGGGTTGATCGTCTTACTGGTGTTCTTTCTGGAATTTCATCAGATTCATCTTCTTGGTCTCTAACATCATTGTCAGGATCATCTACAATCTGTAAAGGAATAACAACATCATTATTGTTATTTACATGTGTACTAACTTCTGGGTCATCAGTATCCGTCGACTGATTGAGAGCGTCCTCTCGCGACCCTTCTTCGAGGTTCTGGACACTACCCTGATCGTCATCAGTGACAGTGCCAGCATAACTGCTCCTCCCATCATCAAACACATCAGACTCATCTTCTACTACAGAGGGTTGCCCTGCAAAATAAAGAAAATCATTTTCTTCATCAGACTCATCTGTGTTGTGTTGATTAGGGGGTTCTTCAGCTTCTACTTTCTGATCTCTGACTGTCCGCAGTTTCTTGGTTCTTGGAGATGGCACGGGAGAAGTTAACTTCGTCCCAATCGGCAGTAGTAGATTCCTACGAAGGACTCTAATCCTCCCCTGACCATCTTCTCTACGGACCTTAAATACTGATATCTCTTTATTAGGCTGCTTCATGATGATATATGGATGATCTTCCCATCGATCCTGAATTTTTGTTTTCCATCAAAACTCACCACTTTGACCAAAACTCTATCACCCTCTACTAAGGTAACTCCTCGGACTATGGTGTCATAGTGACATTTCTGTCTGGCTTGAGAGTTCTTGTTAGCAGTTTTTGCCAGTTTATATGCGTCTTGTAGATTCTGCTTTAAATTTTCTATATAAACTGGCATAGAGTTTGACTGTTCATTCCTACTGATACTAAAAACTAAATCAACTGGAAGGTTAGGCTCTCTACCAAACATTAAAAAGTAAGTTGAAAATCCAATAGAGTCATGGGCTGTACAGTTGTAGGCATGAACTAGAGGATAGATGTAATTTCTCCAATTGTGTTTCTGCTCTGGATCTAGAGTGCCTAACATGGAAATAAGAGTTCTGTTAAAACGCTCTGTAATTCCATTGCCCATTGGATGGTACGGTGTAGTCCTTGATTTTGAAATTCCAGTGATTTTACAAAGGTCTGTAATGATCTTGCTGCAGAAGTTTGCTCCTTGGTCGGAATGAAGTCTTTGCGGGAGGCCATAGTGAACTACAAAATGATTGAAAATAGCATCAGCTGTCGTCTTGGCAGTCTGATTCTTCGTTGGCACTGCAACCGCATATTTGGTAAAGTGATCTGTAAGAACTAAAATGTTCTGAATGTTCCCTTTGGATGATTCCAAGGTCATGAAATCCATACACACCATCTCTAGTGGTTGGGTAGTGGTAACACTCACAAGTTCAGCCCTCTGGTTGTTGGGTGTCTTGAACTTGATTCATCTGTCACATTCATCAATCCACTGTGTTATATCTGCATGCATCTTCGGCCAGTAGAATCGCTCTCTGACTAAGGAAGAAGTCCTGTCACGGCCAGGATGACCCATGTCATTATGCAGATATTGTAAAACATGATGACTAACCTCTCGAGGTATGACATACTGATACTTGTCTTCAGGCGTCTTGATCTGTCGAACAAGGAGGTCATCTTTAATCCCTAGTCTCTTAAAGTGCTGGTGTAGTATGGCTTCGTACTCATTCCTAGCTGTATTTGGACTTGGTTTTTCACCATCTCTGATGAGTTGTGTCACCGATGATATAACATCATCTTCCACTTGCACCTTCTTTAGGTCAATGTGTCTTCCATCTAGATTAGGGAAAGTTGTCTGTAGTTACTGACAGCTGGCTGGAAATGCTGGAAGAGTAGTAATGTACGGCTGCTTCTCTCCTATAGCCGTGATGGCTCTAATTGCATCTGCATCTAATGTTTCTCAGTCAGTCTTACCTGGCAATCTAGACAATAGATCGGCATCAGTATTCATCTTACCTGGCTTATACGTGATGCTGAAATAGTAAGATGATAACGAAGCAATCCATCGATGACCGGTACATGTAGCATCCAGCTTAGCAGTGGTGAGCACATACGTCGGAGGGTTGTTATCCGTAAATACAGCAAACTTGGCTCCGGTCAGATAGTCTGAAAACTTTTCAGTGACTGACCACTTTAAAGCTAAAAACTCAAGTTTGTGTATCGGATAATTCCGCTCTGACTTGCTCAAACCTCTACTAGCATAAGCGATGACCCTATTGGCTCCATCCTGTTCCTGGTAGAGAACAGCACCAAGCCCACTCATACTAGCATCTGTATGTAGTTCGAAGGGCTTGGTGAAGTCAGGGTAGCCAAGAATGGGTGCTGTTGTCAGTCTTTCCTTTAGAGTGCTGAAGGCTTTGTCTTGCTCTTTACCCCAATTCCACGATGTTGGAGGCACTCTCTGTTTTCCTCTAGCTTTTTTCCCGACAGCCATGATGTCAATCAGTGGTCTTGCTATCTTGGAAAATTCTTGATGAACTTCCTATAGTATCCAGCAAATCCAAGGAATTGTCAAACTTGTTCAGGTTTTGTTGGGAAAGGCCAGTGTTCCACTTTCTCTATCTTGTCTGGATCAGCCTGTACTCCTTCCTCGGAAATAATATGTCCGATGTACTTGACCCTCTTCATCAGAAAATGACACTTCTTGGGAGACAACTTCAAACCAAACTTCCGAAATCGATCAAAAATCAACTTGAGGCGGTCAAAATGCTCCTCAATAGACCTTGAAAAAATGATGACATCATCTAGGTAGATAAAACAGGTCTTAAGATGTAAATCTCCCAAGCATTCTTCTTGAAGTCGCTGATAAGTAGCTGGTGTATTTACAAGTCCGAAGGGCATCTATTTGAATTCAAAGAACCCCAGAGGTAAATGCGGTGCGCTGCTTGTGTTCCTCGAATATCTCAATCTGGTGATATCCAGATTTCATGTCTAGCACCGTGAAGTAGCGATTACCGAACAGTGAATCTAAAATCTCATCTATCCGTGGCAAAGCATAGTTATCTCTGATTGTACGAGAGTTCAACTGCCGGTAATCTACACACATTCGCAGGGACCCATCGTGTTTCCGGACCAATACAACTTTGGAGGAAAAGGGAGAATGAGATGTCCTAATTACTTCACTAGCAACTAGTTCCTTGACATGGGTCCTCACTTCCTCGATCATGGATGATGGTATCCGCCGGTATCTCTGCTTTAATGGTGTTGGGTCAGATAATTGGATATGATGCTGGACCTTATCTGTTGTTCCGATGTCGGTTGCCCCTGTGGACAAAATATCTTGGTACTTACCTATAAGACTTCTACGTCTGTCTGTCTCTTCATCTGTAAGTAGATCACCGATATTGATCCAAGATATTTTCTAGCTTGCTGGGTACTGAATCAGTAAATGGTAACTCTGCCAGACAAACTGGCTGCATCTCACAAATCAATGCTTTGGGAGGGACTGATACAGTCCTAGTAGTCACATTGGTTATCTCTACAGATAAAGATGATGCACCATCATAGTCATAATAATGTAGAGATGGTGTCACATCTAGATCGGGAGGAATGCAGGAGTTGGATGTAGACTGCAACATGGACAGAACTTTATGATAGGGAAGCTTCTTGTCCATGTATGCATCAAGCACAACTCTACTGTTTGGTGGAATCAAGATTCAAGTTGCTTCAGCTAGCTTTAGCACTGCTGAACGATTCCCATTCCTCTGTAACTGTCTCTCCCTTAATGTTAAACATCTGAAAGCCAAATAAAATGGAGCATGCACTTCAGCATCTTGTAGGAATCTAGATCCATATTCGTCTCTTAAAATGTCTAATAGTCGATTCAAAATGTTTGTGCCAATTAAAATTGGAACTCTTGTATTATAATCACTGTCTGGAACAATCAAAAAGAGGCAGTCTCGTAAAACATCAGTGGAAGGTAAACCACAAGTGGCAAAATTAACTGACACATATCCAAGATAGGGCAAAGCTTGGCCATCAGCACACTCTACTTCCAACTGTTCTCCTATAGGAGAGAGCTGAGTAGTGTGGGCCAAGTAGCAGTCATAAAATGACTTTGATATAGTGGACACAGAAGCACCAGTATCCAATAATGCTAAACATTCTGTGTCGGTAATTGCCACGAGAACCTCATTTGATGTTCCAACTAATTCTTGGTAAATGGGACTTTTGTACCTTTGGTCAGATCCTTGTCCCTGGGATTTGACTACCTGGCGTTTAAATGATCCAATCTGACTCGACAACCAAGAGCAATATGCCCCTCTTGTCCACATTTGTAGCAAATGACTGGATCTGATTAATGCTTCCATTGTGGATTCGTGGGTCTGGGAGCACTGGGACCAATAGGATGTGCAGGCATTCTGTAAGTATATCCTGGCTGTCCCCTGCTACTAGGATGTCCTCTACGTCCTCACTGGTAAGCTGGTCGTTGCCTGTTGCCTTGAAAAGGAGGTCTATAGTATTGCTGCTAGCTCTGAAGTTGATTGATCTGCGCCTGCAGTTCCTCGAACTTTTCATCGACCGATGTGTCAGTCTTGGAAACTGTACCTCCCTTAGCTAAGGCCTGCTTGGGTTTGTCTGCAGTGGTCTTTGCTGGGTATTCCATCTCTATCTTCCTCACCTCAACTCTAAATAAATCAAAGTCATGGATGGAATGGTACAAGTATCCACAAAGACCCTTAAGTTTTCGTCTCATTCCTTAGTAGAACATGGTTTTCAGCATCTTGTTGGTGTTACGAGGAAGTACTTTTCCCAACTTCACAGCAGTATTCAGAATTTCTTCCAAGCGGTAACTCCAAGCTGAACAAGATTCATCGTCCTTCTGTCTCGCAGTATAAAATTCAGCTAACACATCTTCCTTTTCCAAGACATTTCCATATATACTATCCATTTTATGGAGAACCTCATCAATGGGTGCACTTACTCCTAGTCTCATGATCACATTCGCTGCTTCACCTCTGACAGAACGGCGAATGGTCTTAAGTACTGTCTCTTCACTCTTAGATTCCTTCATCAGACAGGTTACTTCATATTCCCACAAATCATATGAGACATCAGATTTCCTGTCTCCTGAGAATATGGAAATCCGGTGTTGAGGTTTGAGGTATCCAGCTTCAGAGTCTGACTTCTGCTTTGTTCCAGTCTGTGGTTCAGGTTTTAGACCAGTACTGGAATTTGAAGCTGCCCAAGCTAAGACATTCTCTGGTCTTATCTTCATCTTCTTCAATGCATTCCATAATTGAGTCATGTCATCTGGAGTCATTTCCTCACCACCTGATTCCTGTTGCTTTGCTGTCCTTTCTCCGCTAGTCTCTTGTTTAGCCATCCCTGAAGGATTACCTGATTCACTATCTGATTCTTCACCTTTGATGTTCGGCATATTTGATAAACACAAAAAAAATAAGAGGTATACACCTAAAACAATTTATCAGGAGGGTAGTTCGTTTAGAACTAAATAAACACTGGGCTAAATAATTTAGGACTAAATAATTTAAGGGAAAGTCTATATTTCACCTATTGAATACACACCTATTAGGGATATTGTAATTCAAACAGGAGGGTAGCTCTTAAATAGAACTGTCAATACTGTTGGGCAACAAAAGAAGTTTGTTTTCTTTTCAAAAATGAAAATAGAAATGCACTTCCGGTCTATTATGCACTTCCGGATGCAATACACAAAAGGCTATGTGAATATTGTCAATATAAATAACCTTGTAAATAAATAAACTATGTATATCAATAATCAAGTACCTGTGGTGATGATGAATAAACAAAACACTCTTACCTGATAAACATTATTTGGTTTTCAAATAATCCTAAACTACATTAAATCAGAATCATAATTATTTATCTCTGAACAAAACACAAAAAATCAGCTGTTCATCTATGATATTTAGAGACTCTTGGACTTCAACGAATTTATTATAATGGACTGCGTCTGAAAAAGAATGCTATCTTTTACCTGTTTGATAATTCAAAGAACAAATGCAAACCAAAAACCTTGAATAACTATTGAAATAATTATAGGTAAACTAAATCGTAATTTTCGTTGCTTTCTTTAACTCGCTTCCGGTGTAAAACGGATAATACGGATATCGAGCTCGATCGGATTGCGCAATCACGGAAACGATCCCGAGCTAAAAAAAATATTGAACCGGATGCTAAATCTACAGCTAATGTAATTAAATAGCAAATTAACTATAACTTAAATTAAGTAAATTTTACAGGTAAAATAAAAAAAATTGTTACTGAACCTCTTTTTTTCTAGTAGAACACCTCACTGACTTTAAAATTAACTGATGTAAATCCTCCAAATAAGGACCAAACAACCAACTCTATTCGATCAATGCCAATATATAACTGATCACAATTTACTTCAATATAGTAACTGTAAACGTCGTGTCAATAAGTCAACGTTAATCAGTCAAAGAAATAGAAGTTATATCTCTATACTATACTCAGGTGAATTAGGCAATTATTAATAATGGGATATCTGGATCTTGGAATGGTGCTGCGCGATATGATACCTTACATACCAAGTTCTTGCACACACTTATGGAATAATTCTGAGTAAATTCAAAAAAAGTTGACAATTATGAATACCTCAACTGAATTATCTGTATGGAATTTCTAACTAATTAACTATGTTTACTTAACTAAATCCCCAAAATACTGCAGCTGAATAATACACCGATTGCAATCTATATAGTCAATAGAAATACCGGCACAATTATTTTAAACACAAACAATATAAATTGCTAACATTTTGCATGACATATGGAATGAAACTGGCCAAAAATAGAAAAATGTGGTACCATTCAAACACTCACCGATCGGTTGATCAGTACAGATTGTAGTCACGTGACGTATACAAACACAAATACACAATCACATCACAGATGAATGAACACACACAGAGACATTGAAAGCACAGATACAATGCATACAGAATATGAATTCACAGGTGATTCACAAAATCATCCATCAGGAGCCGTGTGTAACACTTAGATCATTTAACTGTCGCAACTTGATCGTTGTATTATACGTATATAAGGTCTACTGGTAATCGGGGAGGCAAGCTGTTCTGCGCGCGGAACACTTCCAGATGTGCATGGGTACATGTATGCGTGACACTATGAGCACTTCTACGTAGGGTTGTTCGAGTGGGAATATCTGTATCACAATAAGGGATGTCCCAACGTGGGCGCCAATGAAACAGTGCTGATTCTATACTTAATATATAACACTGTATAAAGTTCTGGACATCCCTTTATTATTGCGATTACAGATATAACTAGACACGATCTCGTTGCGAGCAACGAGGAGGTCTTCCGTCCGATTTTTAGAATACGGAAAAACCTTACTCTTGATCTTCGTCAACGAATTGTACCTGGAAATGGAGGCAGGATCTAAGAGTAATGGTTGAAAGACTATCTACCCCTTTGGTGTCCCTTATTTGAGGGATTAGCTCTTTTTCAATCATTTTAGTTAAACGGTATTTTTGTGTACCGCTTATAAGTGTTTAGAGATTCTGTACCGTTCTCGAAATATCTGGGAAAAATCGATATCGTTTTGATATCCGGTCCTAAAATTCCTTTTAGGGTCCAGATAACAAACAATATCTGGTTGTACATTGTAAAGCTCCTTAATTTAAGCATCTTTTGTTAAATACTGCTTTCCAGAATTTTCCTCTATTTTGAGATATTGAGGATCAAAGTGTTGGACTTCTTGCCCCTTAAAATCCCTAATTATGAAACTTAGGAGTAAATGATTGCCAGGTATAGGTAAATAACATTAGAATGAACATATTGCTTCTATAACGTATCACAAAATATTTCACTGTAAAAAGTTATCATTAAAAGACTTTAGGGCTCCCTCAGCCCCTTATTTAAAGATTTTCATGATTTCAAATGTCAATTTAGCCCCTTATTTGAAGGACCAGCCCCTTTGTCTTGGTGCCATAAGAATATCTTTGTCATTTCGAACACATTTTGTTCAACAAGTGTTTACAAATTTTGTACCGTTCTTGGGATATCTTGAGAGGGTCGTTTTAGGGGCCGACCCTGTAACTCCGTTTAAGGACCGCATAACAAAGAAATTATGGTTGCAGAGTGTTAAGCTCAATATTTTGAGCATCTTTTGTTCAATATTGCTTATCAAAATTTTCCTCCATTTTGAGATATTGAGCATCACAGTTTCTGACTTCTGGCCCCTTAAAATCCCTAATTACGTAACATAGGAGTAAATGATTGCCATGTGTAGGTGAATACCGTTAAAATGAACATAATTGCTTTTATAACGAATCATAACATATTTCAGAGTAAAAAGTTATCATTAAAAGACTTTAAAGCCCCTTCAGCCCCTTATTTGAAGGGTGAGCCCCTTTTTCTTGATGTAACTTGAAAGCTTTTGACTTTTTGAAGATTTTTTGTTCTACATATTATGACAAAATACTATCAAGGAAAGAGATATTGAAAGAAAACCACGAAAAATCACGACGCTTTTTTAACTGTAATTTTCGAGCTCGGGCGAGCTTCGGCGCTTTTGGTCACAGAAAAATATATATACCACATGTCAGTTCTACAACCTTTCGTCTACAATCCCTGAAAATTTGAACTCAATATCTTAAATCATTTAGGAGTCTACATCTGGACAAGCCGTCCCTCTGAAAATCGTTAAATTGTGAATAACTCAAAACCGGAAATTACGTCATCATTAAAAAAATTTCCAAGAAGGTTCAGATCATAATCTATCAGACCTAAAAGTTTCATGTAAATCGGTCGAGTAGTTTTAGAGAAATCGCGTACACAAAATTGGTTGGAAAAAAATAAAAATAACTAGATACGATCTCGTTACGAGTAACGAGGAGGTCTTCCGTTCAATTTTTTAAACAATACCATTAAAATATCATTGAAATTTCAGAATTTCCACTCAACCCCTCCCTTTCAGATAATTTATACGATTTTCGATAACCTTTAAAATGCTTAACAAAGAGTTGTGCTTTTTCATATACAGCGCATTAAAGATTTAAGATTTTAGTCCCCTAAAATCTCTAATTACGACATCCATGGCTGGGCAATGAGTTTTACAAACTGATGTTGTTACGATCAACAACTTTGCTTCTATAATGCATTACAAAATCTTGATCGTTTTTAAGTTATTTGTAATAGACCTTACGAGTGGCTTGGTCCCTAATTTAAGGGCCCAGCCCCTTTTTCATGATATCTGTGAAGAGGTCTTAAGAATACTAACATTTTTTATTCTTACACCCATCTAAAATTGTTGTTTATTTTTTAGATACAAATAATTGAATATTTTGGGGGCCAGCCCTTAAGATCCTTAATGGGGACAGACATTAGTGTGTTGATTAATTAAATCGCTAAGAATCATCAATCCAAACATTTTATCTTCTACAGTGCTTTACAAAATATGTCTCCTTTTTAGATATATTGCGTCAAAGTTTAAGTACTTTGGCCCCTAAAAATCCCTATTTACGTAATAAATGGGCGTGGCAATGATTTATGCGGATGGATATTGTTACGATCAACAACTTTGCTTCTTTAATGCATTACAAAATCTTGATCGTTTTCAAGTTATCTGTAATAGAGTTTACGACTGTCTTAATTTGAGGGGCCAGCCCCTTTTTCTTGAGTTTAATCCAAAGGTCTCAAAAATACTAACATTTTTTGTTCTTACACATATCTAAAATTGCTGATCATTTTTGAGATAAAATTAATTGAAAATTTTAGGGGCCAACCCTCTAGATCCTTAATGGGGACAGAAATTGGTGTTTTGATTAATGGAATCGACTAGAATCATCAATACAGACATTTTCTCTTTTACAATGCTTTACAAAAAATGTCTCCTTCTCTAGATATATTGCGTAAAAGTTTAAGTACTTTGGCCCCTAAAAATCCCTTATTACGTAATAAATGGACGTGGCAATATTTTTTTCTGATAGATATTGGTACGATCAACAACTTTGTTTCTATAATGCATTACAAAATCTTTATCGTTTTTAAGTTATCTGTAATAGAGTTTACGAGTGTCTTGGCCCCTAAAAAAAGGCCCAGCCCCTTGTTGTTGATTTCGTTGGAAAGAACTTTTGATTCTCTACCACTTTTGTTTTATATTTTTTAACAAATTATCAACTGATAAAAAGATACAGATCAAAACGTTTGAAAATTTTGAATGAAAATTCGTACCCAATTTTCGTGCCTAGGCGAGCTCGAAGAAATGGCGCCACTGGCAACATAATAGTGCACAACTTCAAACTATATGCTACCTATCCTAAAAGTTCCATAGTCATATCTCTGATAGTTTCTGAGATCAACTCTGCATAAAATAGGTCGTAAAAATGTACAAAATGGCAGATAAATCGGTACCGGAATTGACGACACAAAAAATGAAAAAAAATGTATTAAAATTAGATCACATCCAATAATCTGTGAAAAAATGATTGATATCGGTCAAACAATTTTCAAGAAATCGCGTGCACAAAATTTGGAAAAAAAAGAAACAGTGCGAAAACTATAAGGTCTTCCGCTGGAAACGGAAGATCTTAATAACTAGATCTCGTTACGAGTAGGTCTTCCTTCCTATTTTTTTTTTCATATGATACGATGAAATATCGATATTCTGTGCCAAATCTGCGATCTTGGTGTATTTAGATTTTATGTCTCGAGACCGGAAACGGACGAACAAAAGAGGTTTATGAAAATAAGAGCTGTTTTGTTTTTATACATTTGTTTAGTGTACACCACTGTTAATCATGGAAGATGAAACACAAAAGATAATCAGTTAAACTTGTTAAAAAAATGAATTGTTTGAACTCTTCTAGTGAGTAACGGAAGTGACGGTTGACAAAAGAAAACCCGTTAAACATATCTTCAATCGATTGTCTATCATTTATAAAAGTTCGTGGCTCAATCACTTACAGTGACTAAAATCTCGCTGGTATCAATTTTGTAAAAATGCTAGGTACCTACATGTAAGATATTTGATATAACTGACCAGAAATAGAATATCTTTGCTTATTTAACATATATAAGATCGTGTAATAATATACTGGTATTCAGTCCATGTAAAAAAAAAAATAGAGGAAAAATATTTTAAGTACTTCCGGTGACGACCGGAAGTGACGACAATTCAAAGAAAAATTGTAAACGGGGATACAGACTTAGGGCTATCATCCCACAAAGTTTGGTTGTTCAAGTCATCACCGTTTTTAAAATCTTGTGGAGTCATTGTTTTTGGTTTTTTTGTGTCTCTTGACAGGAAACGGACAAACGGAAATGCTCAGTGAAAATAAAAAGTATTTATATTACATTAGACACTTGTACTTTATTGTTTATCAATTTTACTAAAATTGTCAAAGAAAAACAGTGAAACTTTCAAAGAGCTTGATTTGTTTGAACCCTTCCAGTTAGAAACGGAAGTGACAGTTGACAAAAAGAAAACGATTAAACGCATTTTCTCTCGAATATCTATTATCTATATTAGTTTCGTGTAACGATCACTTGACTTTCTGAGATCTCGTGGGTAAAACATTTATCAAAAAAACGCTCTCATAGATATTTGAGATATCTCACCGGAAGTAGACTTTTTTGCTTCCATTTACATGTATCTGACTGATATCTATCTGATATTCATGTACTTATCTAATTTTTGCACATTTGATTAAACGGCCATGACAACTACGCCAAACAAACAAAAGTCTATTTAGTGTTGTATATACATCAGGGTTAATATCTGAATCATAATTGTCTGTTGTTTTGATTTTGGTATTAGCTAGAAACATGAAAAGCATATTTATTTGGGCAAAGGTCATGAAATAACTTGAATTTAAAAAGAAATACACGAGAACAAAATTAACATCGATTAGCCATGTACATTAAGTACAGCTATTTGTAAGAACCAGGCAGAAACATAGATGACTGATTCATGATAGTTAATTTGGTTGTAAAAATTGGTACAAACACATTGAAATACATCTATATAAATATTTTTTCTTAAGGTATTCAATGTATAATGGGGGATATTGAACAATTTTGAATCATTTTTTACTAGTTAAATATTTATTGCTAGATAACTATCAAAGTGAAATGAACCAAATTCACATGACAGACAACATATACGGAGCCGGTCATTTTGCACCTAAATATTTTCAAAGAGTTATCTCCCCTTGATGAAAAAAAAGGAAATTTTAACTTCGTCAAAATATCTGCGGTAAATGATTCATTTTATTTCATATTTTAATAAAGAGAAAGTTTATGCATGTATTAACTGAGATAGTTTTGCGAATTTTAAGTTACTTTTTACAATATCTTAAGAAAACATACTTTGCCCATCAAAATCAAAATTTTGAAAATTACTTTGGTGGAGTATTTTTATTTGATAATACCTTCAAAATGATATCATGATTAGGAATATCGGACCATTCATTTTAAATATAATTTGATTCTGTGCATTCATTTGGTTTAAAAAAAATGAACTCAAAGAAAACCATAGTTACTGATTCAGTCTACAGTCTCTATTGTATAGTGGTTACACATTTAAGGTTTGTTTCTAAAAATCCTACATTTTCCAGGTATATGAAAAACAGAATTTTGTTTGATTGATTATGCAGAATTTATATCAACTGAAAATTCGATGGGTTATTCAAACTTTGAATATATATTACGGTTAGAAATTATGCAATTTCATCAAAATATATCTCCCTTTGTCGCTCTTCAGTGTTGATTCAGAGTTGAAAAGGGTACAGTTATGCTCTTCCGTGTGTAGAATGTCATGGCAATGTAGTGACCTATAAGTCTGCGAGCTCAGCTACAGGCCAATACAGGGGCTCGGGAACCACGAGGGATCAATAAGCCAGTATCCGGTTGCAAACTCATTTATTGTTAGATCGTACCAAGTTGTTTCGTACCACACTCCTTCCCCTCATAATTTTTAAGAGATGTACAGTGCGTATTATATTTATGAAATAGTCAGCTGGGCAAGAAAAATCCAGCCACTTTGACTATATGCAAGTAAACATCATCAGAAGGGAATAAAAGTTCATTTGGAACACATCCTGGAAGAAAAAGCATAATTATACAAATATAAAAAAACCCATAAGAATTCTACTTGATGACATACTGAAAGAGCCTCCTCCAAAATTTCCACATATCCTGCTGGTTTTTGTCCTGGTATCTTCCTTCCTAACATTATATCTAAAGGTTGAGAGACTTCTCTCCCCAGCATCATTCTGTTTGGTGTGAATCCCGTTTGTCGATTGACAGTGGCACGGATTGCCCCAGCTATTTGTTGGAGGTGTAGGTCCCAATCTTTCTGCTGTGAGATGTTTTCCATATAACATCGGATGGCTTGGAGAACAAGACGATTGTATCTTTTGACCTGTCCATTCGAGCAGGGCCTGTACGGGGTGGTTCTCGTCTTTGTTATCTGGAGTAGTTTACACACTTCCAGAAATAAGCGGCTCTCGAAATTTCTACCCTGGTCAGAGTGAACCTGGAGAGGGCACCCCAATCAAGATAGAAAACCTTCCACAAATGATGTTGCTACTGTCTCCGCTTGTTGATCAGGCAGTGCATAACACTCTAACCACTTGGTGAATTGGTCGACTATCATTAAAATGTACTTGTTCCCTTTGCCGGACTCCACAAATGGACCCATCAGGCCAATATGCACTCTTTCTAAGGGTGCTCCAGCATGGTATTGGCCAAGGCTTGCTTTGGCATGAATATTGGCTTTCTTGTTGACATTACATACTGGGAACGTTCGGACATAAGACTCGCAATCTGAACTCATTCCAAACCAGATATACTTTGATTTCACCTTCTGTAGGGTTTTCTGCTGTCCCATATGGCCTGCTAATTTGTTGTCATGAGATCCTTCCAGAACACAGTTTTGTAGTGACTTTGGGACCACAAGCAATAGTCGGGACATAGGGCCATCTAACCACTCATAGAAAAGGATACCATTCAAAATTCGTAGTTGCGTTTCAATTCGTAGCAGTTCCAAAAGTATTTGACAGCTCTACTGGAAAGGGACAGGTCCAGTTCAGTTGGAACATAGTTTTCTGTCTTCCATTTCATTAGGGTCCTTGTGTTTAAATCTTGCATTTGTGCATCTCTGATTTCTTTATCTGGTAAGGCAGAAGCCCAGTTACATGCATCCTTGTCTATGGTGTTAGGTGTTTTCTTTGGTTTATCAGTTTCTTGAAGGGTCCTAACTGCTAGGGGGATTACATCATCAACATCCTCCTGGAAGCGTTCCCATTGAGCATGCATCCGTCGACAGTAACTGCAGCTCCCACAAAGTCTACTGACATCACAACCAGCATTGTAATAGTCACAGGACAGGTCATTTGTTGACATTCTGGAGAGGCCATCAACGTTTTGGTGTTTCTTTCCACTTCGGTGCTGGATGGTAACATCATATTGTGATAACTCTTCTAGCCAGCGAGCTAGTTGCCCCTCAATGTTTTTGAACCCAATTAACCATGTCAGACTATTGTGGTCTGTCCGCAAAATGAAAGGTCTGCCCAGTAGATAGTATCGGTAGTGACGAGTAAATGCTACAACAGCTAGCAACTCCCTCCTAGTAACGCAGTACTTCCGTTGAGTAAATGTAAAGGTCTTGCTGTTAAACTGATTAAGACTTCCTTACCACACTGAATTTGGGACAGTTCTGCTCCAATAGCCATGTCAGAAGCATCCGTGTCCAATATGAACACGCCATCATCAGTGGGATATCCCAGAACTGCAGGGTTAGTCATTGCCTATTAAAGGGAAATAAATGCTGTGTCCTTCTCTTTATTCCAGATAAACTTTGTCTTTGGCCCTGTGAGAGTGTACAGAGGTGCTGCTATCTCCGCAAAACTCTTTATATGCTCTATGGTAGTTAACATACCCAAGAAATGCTTCAAGGTCCTTCTTGCATTTGGGTGTAGGCCATTCTGCCATACATTTCACACTCTCGGTAGTGATGCTGACCCCTTTTTCTGTAACCAAGCGATCAAGGAACTGAAGCTCCTTCCTGAAGAGATGACATTTTTTTGGTTTTAGTTTGAGGTTATGGGTCCTAAATCTTTCAAATACCGCTCTTAGATTTATTAAATGTTCCTCAAAATTCTGACCCAAGACTATGACATCGTCTAGGTAAGCAAGGCATTCTTTCCAGTTAAGACCTTGTAAAACTAACTGTATCACCCGTTGAAAGGTTGCAGGGCTATTGCAGGTTCCAAATGGCATTCGTACAAATTCAAATAGGCCATACCTTGTGATGAATGCCAACTTGTGTCTATCATCAGGGTCTACCTCTATCTGATAATATCCCTATGCACTGTCAAGCGTGCTCATAAAGTGGTTTTTCCAAGAGTGTCTAGACATTCCTCCATGTTCGGGAGTGGGAAAGCATCTTTCTTGATGACTTTATTAACTCCCCTAAAATCAATACAATACCTAACAGTCCCATCTTTTTTCCGCACCAGGACCGGTGCTGACGACCACTCAGAAACTGATGGAACGATGATACCTTTGTCCAGCATCCTTTCAGATACTCCTCTTCCTCTGATTGGAATCCTAGTGGTGTGCGCCTCAATTTGGATTTCACCGAGTGGGCATTGCCGGTGTTTATCTTGTGTTGGATCTTTTGAACAGTTCAAAGTCAAAGTCTCCTTTAGAAAAAAATGTCTTGGAATTCCAGAAGAAGGTGTTGAACACTTTGACTTTGCTCGGAGGTTAGATCTCTTGTTGATCTATCTGCTAGGTCTATCAAGTGGATTTGTCTTGTTGTAGTCTTGTAGTTTTCCACCATTGGCGACTTGGTCTACCTCAGAAACAGTCCCAATCACTACATTTTTCTGAAGTTTAACTGGTCTTGTTGACAAGTTGCGCAAGAGGACTGGCACTTGATCGCTGTTATCAACTAAAGCATGTGGTGAAAGCAATCCCTTAACATTATGACATGGTTTGAAAACCAAGGTACCAGCTATGTATTGGTCCAAATGGCCAAGAACCTGCACTGATGAAAATGGTTCAACTCTCACTTTTTGACTTAATTTCACTTTAGCTATTTGAACTTGTTTACCTCCTGCATCTAGTAGAGTTGCATTCATCCGTTTGCCACCAAGGACTATCTGTATTTCATTAAGGTCAATGGTAGCGTTTTGTGCCGTTAGAAAATCCAGACCTAAGATGACAGGATCAGATATGTCAGATATGACAGCTATAAGAGCAGTCCAGGTGATGGGGTCTTCTTGTGTGTTCCCGATACAAATCTGAATATTTTTACAGTAGTTACACTCAATAAAGTAAGAATTTACTGCACCCTTCATGGTTACTTTTTCTCCACGAACTGATAACTGTTATCTGAGCTGCCGTGTCAACGATTGCTTGACCAGGTTTTCCGTTAATAGAGATCCCTAGCATCAAGTTGTATGGATGTGTTTGACTGTTGTCATACATTCGTATGTCGTAACTGGTTGGACTAGTCCTGGTTTCCCTCCTCGGTGATCTAGGGGATGGGGAACGGGACCTGTGTGGCCTTTGGCATTCTCTAGCAAAGTGACCTGGTTGTCCACAGTTGAAACACTGTGCTGCTTTAAGTGGTGAAGAGTTGGAAACAGAACTAGAAGTACTGTCTGTTTTCCGTGGTGGAGATTGTGACCTTGTGGAAAGTTGTTTATTCATTAGGGTGATGATTTTATCCACTTTAGCGTTGGTCGCCTCCAGCCCACTTTTGAGTTCAGCTATTTCTTCTGAAAGTTTGTCTACTCTGCTTTGGGGTCGTATTGGTCTAACTTCAAATTCATTCAACAAGCCCAAGTCACTATCGAGGTCATCCTCTTCAAAACGAACCTTCCTCACCTCCGGCTTCCTAGCGCCTAAGATTAATCTCTGATTATTGAGTGCAGCCTTAACCAATTGTAAGTGCTGCTCTTTTATTTTCGAGGAAAGTGTCAGTAGCTATCGTTTCTTTTACACAGTCTGGAGCCTGTGGGTAACCTTCACTTAATTCATCAACAGATTGGTCACCTTGCTTGATATCCTGGAGATTCCTCCCAACTGTGTGAGGGAGATCTCGCTGGCCAAATCTTGTTTTCATCTTTGCACAAAGTGATGAGAAACTGCTCTGTACTTGGGCTGAACATGTACAGTAATACTTTAATGCTTTGTCACGCAAAAATTAAACTAGGCGTTCCAGTCGTTGGTCATTGGTCCAGTTATATCTTGTCGCTATCATGTTGAACTGCACAATGTATGGATTCCATTCCGATTTTCCATCGAAGGTAGCCATCTTTGGTGGGGGAGGACCCATAGTTTGATCATGAAATTGGGTTTCTGTCCACTTTTCACTTTTTGTGAATTTCCATCTGTGGTTACCCTAGCAGCAGTGTTCCCACTGGGCGGGCCAGACAAAAGCCAGTCACAATTAGCAGTAGCACTGTCACTAGGTAACGAGGTGTTTTCCTTTTTAATGTCCATTTTAGGTTTCATTCATGGATTACCACCACCATAAACACCATTTGGAGCCAAATTACCGACAGCATTTACATTTATTTTCAGTAACTTTTCTTCATATGTTTTTCTCAGGTTTTCCTCAAACTGTGTCTGCATGAGTTCGTAGTGTTCTTGCGAAGCCTTCATTTGCTCCTTAAAATCGCTCGACATTTTTTCCATTCGGTCATCCCATTCCTTTTTAAGTGCCTGGAGTAAATGGGTGGTGTGTCTAGAGAAAATTTTTCTTCATCCAATAGAGTTCTTATGGTACAATAGGTGCCCTGTAGGAATTGGCGTAAGTCATCCTCTGTTATAAAGCCCTTTTCCTCCCGTACTTTAAGAATAGCTGTAGCTCTGTGCTGACCAATTCCTTCGAGTTCAATTAGGTCCTCATAAGACGCAGTATTCAAATTTATAGCAGGCATTATGCTATTGATTTTAAATCCTCCTTAGATACATGTATGTCCAAAATGTCTTCTGGTAAAACTCTGAAACAACTTCTGTTAATGTCCCCAGTCAACCTTCTGCTCCAGATCAAGGCCAATTCTGTACCTGGATGGATGCCGTCGTTAAAAACAGAAAATTTGTAAGAAATCCTTACACCGTTGTTCTTCTCTTGCAATTGTCTGTGTCCTGGCGTCTGCGTGTGATGTCCTTATTAAGTAGATTGTCCAATTTCTGAATTTATTGCACGAATATTTGCATTTAAAGCATCCACTTGCCTGCAAATTTCAATGTCTTGGTTTTTGAATAAGTCTGGATTGGAATGACCTTTGTGCCGATTATATGCCACAATTGAGTAGCACGGTATTTCAATGAATTTCACTTTGATATCTTGGAACTTGGATACAATTGTTATGGCTCTTCGGTATTCTGCCGTAATGGTATCTACGATGGTATTGTCCCAGCAGCAAACTTGAGTAATTTTTCCCCTCTTTTCTGGTAATGTCACAAGTCCCAAGCCAAATATAAATCAGTGCTGAACCAACGTCTCTGGATTCCAATCTATGTTCAAGTTGATCTATGGCCTTTTCAGTTTGCAGGCCACTTTGGCACCAAAACTCGATCAATCTCAGTGGGGTCTTATTTTTAAGAGCAAAACCTTTGCTGTCTGACAGCATTCCATTATCTCTTATAGTATAAATTCCCATGATGATGAAATTGAAATTAATTATTACTTAATCTAAATGAAATCCATCAAGAGGAAGTATAGTAACGTCCACCAATGACCGGTTCAGATACCAACGTACGGTATAATGCCTATCTTTGTACTTCGACCTACTGGTAGAATGAAATATTCTCTTAAGAGAGGTGAACAGACAAAACCATCCATGTCTTCATGTCTTTATATGTCCACTTCTCTGGATAATTCAATGTACATGTATCAGCGGTGCTCTCCTGGAACCATGCACTTCAATGTCGCGTAGCATCAAAAGGGGGGGGGGGGAGACTCAGTACCCCCTCCCACTTCTTCTCGCAGCAATTTACATTCATGTATACAACTTTTATAAAGGTGAATAAACATGAAATTACCACCCCAGCCACGTTTTGGTGAGCATGTAAAAAATTGAAGTGAATCTGTGAAAGGAAGGAAATGAATAGTGAAATTGAAGTTATGATTAAAGGTACACAGTACAGTCTCTCCCCCCCCCCTCCCCAACACACACACACACACACACACACACACACACACACACACACACACACACACACACACACGGATTAGGATTTTCATGATTTTGAGAAGTTATTTTCCTTTTATTTTGCTTGTCAAGATCTTTTGGATGAGGTCCCCACTTTCAAAAACGATGCTACGTGCCTGATTGGTACAATTAATCGCGCTCGTCAAATCTCCTTACTGTTTTTGTAGTATCACAGCATCCTTTAATTGCACAACTGTCTATTTACATTGACAATTTACATCAATAACCGAATAATCAGGTCAAAAAATGTTTATTTGAACCATTTGTTTATACTACTTACATAGCGCTATACCTGCTTTAATGGATAGATTACTCGTGTTACGAACGATAACTCCATGTTATGAAAATCCCGAATAATAATGAAAATTTGCTATAAAAAGCCGAGTAAAATTTACAGACGTATGCAACGCGTCTTTCCTGCTTGCCAAGATTTTTTTTTCAATAAAAAAACACAGAATTTTAAAGTAGCATGCATTTAGTCAATGATGAAAAAAAGGACACCTTAAATCACCCGCCCTCCTGTGTTGGGGAAAGTGGATAAAGCCAACACATGTTTTTTTTTTCGTTAATAAAATATTACTTTTTAAGTTTTATTTTACAGCTTCATCCTATTTCTTATTTTCTGGGAATTGCATTTATGTATATCGCATCATCTTGGGCATCAGCGAAATTTGAGACGATAAAACAGGTACGTGGCATATTTTCAAGCATGGTTTCATCTTCAAAAGTCTACAACTAAAAGAGGGTTGATAAAAATATTCACATAATTTTTGAAATACTTATGGTGGCATATCTCTGCCCCTTGTGTGCAAGTTTTTTTTCTATTAATTATGTCGACATGCAAGATAAAGATGTTTACATGCAAGATAGTTATGTCAACATGCAACATAACTATGTTGACATGCAAGAAAACTGCAATCAAATAAGAGTTATAAAAAATATCAAATGTCGCCAACATGTGACATCCAAGATGTTAGATACGCTACCTTTTGATGTCAACATGCAACTTATTTATGTTAACATGCAACTTCTTTATGTCGATATGCAACTTATTTATGTCGACATGCAGCCTAGTTATGTTAACATGCAGGATAAATATGTTGACATGCAACATATTCATGTCGACATGCAACTTTGTTTTGTTGACATACCACTTATAAGTTGCATGTCAACATATTTATCTCGCATGTTTACATAACTAAGTTGCATGTCAGCATATTTATCTTGCATGTTAACATAAATAAGTTGCATGTTAACATAAGTAAGTTGCATGTTAACATAAATAAGTTGCATGTCGACATGAAAAGGTAGCATCTAGCATCCTAAATGTCAAAGATGGGGGATATTTGAGATTTTTTGAGATTTTGTATAATTCTTATCTGATTGCAATTTTCTTGCATGTCAACATAGTTATGTTGCATGTTAACATATTTGTCTTGCATGCCAACATATTTATTTTGCAAGTCGACATATTTGATAGAAAAATAACTTGCACACAAAGGGCAGAGATATGCCACCATAAATACTAGATTACTGATATAGAAATTTTAATTTTATCGAGAAATTCGACAAATACAACTATAACTTGGATGTTAAACCGGTTGACCGGTGTCCAATGAACAAGATAGAATGGCAAGCTGCTGCAGCCAGAACCGGATGTAATGAAACTCATGTTTACCACTGTGCTCCGGACAAATTCTAGATATCGCTCATTGAGTTCTGCTACTACAAAACACTTAATCTTGTAGAAAAAGGTATTGATGAAAGGGTTTTTTCGTGGTGAATTACAGGTATTTTCCGATTTTGATAATACAATTATTGTACAAATAAAGTATACCATTAAAGTAGTCAGCAAGATTCCAGTTCTCCAAGAGCAATCTCTTTCCCAATACTAACTTTTCCTTTAATTGGTAAGCAGAAAATATTTAGTGTTCCGAATAGATATGTGTCGGTTCATCGAGCTGATGTACATTTTGCAAGGAATAAGTCTGTTTGTGGTGTCAGTTAAATACATTGAATTACTCTTTTATAGTAAAATATAGGCAGCAGTATAATATATATTCTTAAGAGTCCTTCCTGTTAACCATTGTCCAATAAACATGTTAGACTGACAGACAAGCTGCTGCAGCCAGAACTAATTAGTCCCAGACAACTTCTATTCATCACTCATTTAATTATACTTTAAAAAAGATCTAGGTGGATATACTGGTCCATACATGAACATGTATGAGGTTATTTCGTCATTTTTGTCCTGTCATGTATATGCATCAGAGCTCTGTGATGAAAATTCTACCGAATATTTTTTCCTCTAAATCTTAAAAATAACCCGATTGTGATTCACAGCCCTATAGAAACTGACAGGGCTGATGAATTAAGCTTGATATGAGTCAAGTCTGTAAATAATCTATTTTAATTCATTTTAAGTTAAACTTTTGTTTTTAAATATATTAGCTTGATATTGTTATATATAAATAAATCATACTTTCAACAACGAAAAAAACAAGTTACTTCTTTCATAAAACTATTTAATGTTGCGGATTCATTTATCTAGCGAGTGAGTGCGAAGGTCCATTTAGCTGAGTATACTCTTACAGCGATCGATTGCATAAAGGAGTTTTTTAACACTAAAACTATAGAACTATAAAACTAGAACCACTGTAGATGTGTTCATCATGAATTGTAATAAATTTCTGTAGTCTTAACTTATATTCGACCGCGAAAAAGCCTATAAACTTAGTTTGGATGTTTTATCCCACTAAAGAATGCAAAAGCGACATTTTTTAGTAACTTAAGTCCCTGAACATTTTTCTTGGATGAAATTTGGCATGTATGCTAAGGTGAAATTGACACTATATAAAAATCAAAATACACATAATATATACGATATATTTTCCTCGGGCATTGTTATATCGTCAAACTAATATACATGAAAAATTATTTGTATTTCAAGGAAACTGTTTAGAGCTCGGGGCGTATGGCGTTCTTAATCAGGTGAAATGCGAGAATTTTACAGGAGGAAGTCCTGTCAGTCCTTATTTAAGCGACGAAATATACATGTATGTTTATGATATTCATCATTGAAATTGAAATTAAAAAGGATATCTGAGAATTCAATTTGTTTTTTTTTAAGATTAAGACCTATCTGTATAATGCACCTAAAATTACCAAAAAATGTCAACACTATACAAGGAATTGCACTAATAATCATTTTATATTTCAATAGATCCAGTTTGTCTTAGTCTGGCACTACAGTGTTTTACATCCGACACACACTGCTTACATCAGAGGTAAGATTCAATAAGACAGAAATTAATTGGTCGCATAAAATTAATGCTAAATACATGTACGTGCTGTTTAAGAATATACATAAGTTTCTATGAAGAGATATTGTATGTAAATTATTTTTGTTCTTGTTTAAGGGATGAAAAATGTTGCTTAAACTATGAAAAATATTCCCAATTCTGCAATTACCTTTAGTGTCGATCACTTGTAAGATAAACAAATTTTACTTCACTGCATACATGTTTAATGAGATATTACCAGTATATATAGACTGATAATTATATATCATAAAAGAAATTATCACTTGTTACATTTTATCGTTAATATAGCTGTTTTTATTTTACAATGAAAAAGGTATGCGGATCTTCAGTTACAAAGAAATTCTACTACAGTGGATTGCCATCAATCTCAGGAAATCTTCTACGTCTTTCTGTCACTCTTTCTTGGTTTCTTCATGATAAATATTAAACATTTGGTTTAATTAGAGTAGTTTATCGCGATCGTGCATGCAAGAAAAGAAAATACAGAAGAAACCAGCGTGAGTAAATAAGTTTGAATGATAGTTTTATATCTTTTAATTCGTATTTTGTTAGTCGTAAAAGATGCTTTGTAGTAGCATCAAATGATACAGTATATATAATATCAACAAGTGATACAAAGTTGCATTAGTGGTCGGAATACTGACCATGTATAACAGTTTATCATTGAGAAGTACATAACTGTCGTTTAATAATACAATTTCAAAATAACATGTGTGTCACTAATAGTCATAATTCACATCCATTACTGATATGAATAAAATTGCAAATTATGGATTATCAATGATATAATTTTCGTTGCAATAGTGGATGAACCTTAACAACCATTTATGATACAATTATGTATGGAATAGTACACTGTTTTATTTTGAACATATACATTTTTGCTTGGCCCTCTGTCTATTTATCGGTATGTTAAAAAGAGTATTAAATAGGTTATTTAAAAATAGACAAATTAAATTAAGTTCATTGTCGACAATTTATGATGTTATTTTATATTGCACTAGCTCTTGATTTTATTTTAAACCAAGAATTTATTAACAGTGCATCAAAATAAATGTATATGCAGTCTTAGCTGCAGGTTTATAGCTACCGGTCTGAACAAAATTCGGATGGACGACCTTGGGAGCTACAGTGCCGCCCATTGAAAAAATTGACGTGTGTTTATTGTGCAGAAAAAACGTGCGCTAGTTTTGGACTGTTTACCTTATTTATACGCAAATTTTGTGAAAACAATTAGTACAATTAAGTAAATTATTTATGATAACTTTAATGACATCACTGCATTAGATTTGTGTTTTGTCAATTCGTACATGAATTTTATGGGGGTTTTTTTCGTTTCAGCATCCGACGAAGAATCACATAGGCATAAGATTTATTTGTTTATTAGATAAAACTGAATATCAAATGTCCTTATTAATTAAAGAGCTTAAAAACAATATTATTTCTTTTCTTATTTTTGACAGGTCTTATCAAATGCAAGCCATTTTTTAAAGATAAGGAAACACAAAAAGAAAGGAACGAGCCTGGTACATAGCAATCTTACGATATTAGATACATGTAGCTTTGTTTACATAGTAACGATCTCTTTTCTCTTTTTTTTTTTTGCTAATAATTTGACTTTTAACATTCAAATTTCGATGAAACATTTAAAATATACAAGACAACCATTTTATAGATGAAAATTTAGAATAATTTTTAATCTCAAATTGTGTCCAGGTCCCTTTTAGTATTGTAGAAAGAATGTCTGTGAGGTTTAGTATTGTAGAAAATGAGTGAGTTAAACGGTTAATGGTGAATCTATTATATTTCAACAGCAGAAGAGACCAAATTCAACTCAAATGGCCAGGAAATTCAAAGTAAGATAAAACACATTTCACTTAAACATCTATAGTTTTGTCGATTATATTTGAAAAAATAAAACCCACAGATTAAGAATAATTTTTTTACAGGTTTGATTCTTCAAGAACTTGAGTGCGGACAGCCGTTTGAAGATGTGCATTTATTACTACTGCTTCGAAGATATAGCAGGCAGGGGGCTTTTGAAAATTTTGATTATTTGTTGAAATCAAAATTTTTTCTAGGTAGGACCACACTTTATCAAAAATACAAGCAGATTATGACAAAAATGGACTTACATTACTGCACTATGCGACAGAAGTGGGGTCTACGGATATTTTTAAAACGCTTATAAAAACTTGTCTACAAATACCTCTTTATGATGCTGCACAGAGTGTTACAGTATTGCATGTTGCCTGCCAAAACAAAAGATATGATATGTGTGCATTTTTACTATCTGATGATAAATATAAGCATCTTCTGCCCAAAAAATCAAGCCATGGATGCAGTGCAGCCCATTTTACTGCTGTTGGTGGGAGCATCCAAATTTTGAAACTTCTTGAAAGTAAAAAGCTGGACATTACAACTGTGACCAATAATGGGTTAAATGTTATTGATATTGCCTGTATATATATTTAACCACACGGCTATGTGCACGGATCTTATCAAACGCAGTCAACAAAAACAACTGAGTATTTTATTAGATAAATCTGATGCTCGTGGCTGGACCATCGCCCATTTTGCAGCAATGGTAGGAAACAAAGATATTTTGAAGTCGTTAATGGGTCACGAAGTTATTCAGTCTAAGACACACAATAAGAATACAATTTTGCACATATTCTGTGAATATGGACATGATGCAGAACTCTGTTATGAAATTTTAGAGATGCATAATATTTTGCTACACGATGTAAATGCATTTGGATGGAATGCATTACACTTTGCTGCAAAGGGAGGTAACCTGAATGTATTCAAAGGGATAGAAAAAGCATTGGACCAAAACACAACTTTGGATAATCTTTGTAAAGAAACCGATGATGGGGAAACCGTTTTGCCTATATGTTGTATTCACAAATCCGTAAACATTTGCAAATACATCTGTGAAAAACCTTAAAGTTGAGGCAAAGCGCATTAATAAAAGGACAAAGAGAATGTGGACTGCTGCTCATTGTGTAGCGGTGGAAATAAAGCAGGCTGGGAGCGAAGAGGAACTTATTCGTATTCTCGTAGAGGCTGGAATTGATATAAAATCAGCAACTGACGATAGATGCACTGTACTTACAGTAGCATGTGAACATAGATTTCTTGTTAGATAACTATCAAGAGCTTCTTGACATTGAAACTTGGACTTTATAAAAAGTAGCTGAAGAAACAAAAGATGCGAAAATTGAATCAACAATTTTAAATGCAATTAAGAAACGGAAGCAACCGATAGCAAAAAATTAGTTTCCAATTTGTGAGTGCTAGTCTTTTTATGATAAGCTATGGCACATGTTCTATATTATAAAAAATGATTAAACCAGGACTGCGATGATCATCCATAATTTCATGATAAGGGTATAAAATGTCTACTAATTTTAAAATAATTTTTTTTTACTGTATTTTTGTTTAATTTGTTCAGATATGCATGTACGTATTGAGTTTTCTCATAATTTTCATATTGCGAATTATGGGGACCACCGACTTATCATTATTTATTTTATGAAACGGTACGCGAGATTGATTACATGTACGGATATACAATTAAAATTCTAATTTTTTTTCAATGGATAAATAATATATTAAATGCATGAATAAACACATGTATCTGTATCTATTATTGTAGATTCCTTACTTTATATGAGTTTGTCATTAGTCATCTACAAAACCATTTGGTCAAAAACCATTCGGATTGCGTACACAGGTACTCTGAAGATGATATAAAAAAGGTGCTTGCGTTTCTGATTGACAACATTTTTGTAGTTTTTGGAAATCAGGTCTTCCAACAATCTGTTGGAATTCCCATGAGTACCCGTTGCGCTCCTTTGTTAAAAATCTCTATCTCTATATTAATATGAAGTAGAATTTATTCAAAGACTTGTACTTGAAAAAAAGAATTCAATGTTGCCCTCTACTCGACATTTAGGTACATGTATATCGACGACGTATATCAATTAACAACTGTTACTTCCATTCTTACGTCGACTCGATTTATCCCAGTAAACTTGAAATAAAAGATACCACAGAGTCTGAGTCATCTGTTTCATTTTAGATATATTACCAGAAAAAGATATTAGTGGAAACATAACAACAGCACTTTATGATGACTTCAATATTTCTATCGCCAGCTTTCCGTAATTATGTAGCAATATTATACCTTCATCACCTGCAAATGGAGTTTTTGTCTCTCAGTTGATTTGATACGGAATGGTATGCTCTATGTATCAACAATTTCTTAAACGAGGCAGGCTACTGACAAACAAGTTAATATTATCAACTGTCTGGATTGAAGTCATCAATCGTAAGTTCGAAGGTCGATACAACGACCTTGTCAGCGAATTAAATCTTCCGCTATGTCAAATACTAACTGACATTTTTCATACTTATTGTTAGGCCATTATTAATTATCAAATTTTCTACGGATTTCTCGTTTTCCCGATAACGACAAAAAGCACAAAGCGAGTGTGACCGGTCAGCAAAAGATGCCCACTCCTCCATGGCACCTGATCCTACCTCTAATTTTTGTATAATAAACTCATAGGAAAATTAAAGAACTTTAATTCAAAAATGTTCGTTACGAAATATTCCCATTTATTGTTTTTTTTTGTGGAGGTATTTTCGATCAGCTGTGTAACAAATCAAATGAAATTTACGTAAACTATTTTCAAGACACAAATGGTATTATATGGACCCTGATAGAATTGTATTTACACACACGTTACGTTTGTTATTTATACTTTACTAGGAAAACACATTTGTTAACTTAAGCGCTTAACACTGAGTCTATTTATTGTCTTCTTCACAAATTTGATGCAGAATTAGCTTCTAAGTATTGTTAAAGGACACCGGAAGCTGCAAAAAAGAAATATGTTGCATGTTCAAACATTTCTGCAAACTAAATTTCAAAAGTGATAATTATCTTGCTTTAAGAGAAAACTGTTTGATTGAATACAGAAAATATCAAAAAGATTTTTTGGATTTATCAAATTATGAAATGTTCAAAATGATATTTAAAACCTCAAAAAATACATGGTATATATATATACATTTATGTACATCCAAATGCTTTGTTTTATTTAAAAACAAACTTACCAGGGCTTCAAGATGTTTTTAAACATTGATATGGCCAGATGATTCCTTCGTTTATTGTTTTATTAGACATAAAAAGTAACAAACTCGTGCTTTGTAAATAAGTATTTAAATGACAGAGAAGAAAATGGCGGTCATTTGGTAAATTATTGCATATACAGTAAGAACATGCATAGGTTTTAAGAATATTTGATCATTAAAAAGTATAACTAAAAGGAAGTTAAAGATATGACTAAAGCTGTCAAAAGTTCAATAATAAACTTTGAATACGTGGTTTTTTTTTACTTACACTCAGTGTCAATTATGAAACAACCACAAGCAGCATAAGTATTTTTGATGCTGCTGACTTACAAACTATGTTGTTTTTCCTAATTGAATGCAGACAAAATAAAGGATTATCTAAGTGATATTGTCAAGTTTTAATCTGTACATCCATTAATCTAGTATTTCAGTTACAGTCTGTAGCGACGGATACATAGTCGACCAATGTATATAAATATGTTTGTTAAATATTGCGTAAGACTTTCAAGACAAAAAGCTGAAAGTTTTATACCTTTATTTGTTATAGTTTTATATTTTTCTTACAATTACGCGTCGGAAACGGGGGAGGGGGGATAGCCCTCCCCCACTTTTTTTGCAAAGTTAGACCTAACCATTTGGCACATAGTATCATAGAGGGTTTAGCCCCCTCCTCCCCCCCCCCCGCGCACTTTTTCTCGCAGCAAACATGATTGTATTTACCTTGAAAAGATGGAAATATTGAGAAGTTCGTGCCATAGGTATATAACCCCCCCCCCCCTTGCACGGATTAGGAATTTCATGCTTTGGGAAAAAAAAATTTGGTAGGTTATTATTTTTAGAACTATAGGTTTATTAACCACCCCCCCCCCCCCCTCTTGATTAGGATTTTCATGATTTTCAATTTGCTTCCGAACACACTGTTACAAATACAATGTAAAAAGGAACGTTAACTCAACGGGCTTAACTAATTCGAGGTTAACCGGTCTTTCTTTCTAACATAATAATTGTCAGACCGCTACGTCACAACTAATATTCGCCTGATCTCGGAAGAATGGAAATAATAATTTTCGCGCCCATTTGTTTGCCTCTTTCGCCCTCGTTGTCAGCGGGTGAATTTAAGACCGAGCGAATTCAAAATTCTCAAACCATCTCTTTTAAATACAATTAAGTATGGACGAATTCAAGACGGAACGAAACCGCGTTTGCAAGTTTAGAAGGGCAAATGTTACATGGGGCGAAAATAACCCTGTATACAGCAGCCGAAGGGCCTGGCGACTTAAAAGGTTGTTTGCTACCTAGAATTATACTAATATATTGCGTTTCCAGTGAATTGCATAAAAACGGTTGGTGACCGAGATTCAGCATCATATGGACCTTCAGATACAAATATTGCATTCATTCGGCCTTGTGCAGTTTTTGTGTCTTCAGGTCTAACAAATCATATGTTACTCTTATACCCAGTCAAAAACTGTATGTTATATCACTCTTACCACAAGCCCTGTCTTGTATCTATTAAAAGGAGTCTTATACATTCACAATGATTTGAGCTGACATACAACGCATAATTAATGTTATAAAAAGTACGGTAACTTTGCAAGTAGTGTCTATAACTTAATATATCATCAAAGATTACATTGTGATTGTATAACAATGGTTTAAGGAAATAAATCAATACATAATTCTTTATTGCATTACTTCAGGCAAGCCTCTATTTGGGGTATATGAATTCCCTATATAGTTTAATATTTGTCAACTAAATGCATAAGTAAAACTGAAGCATAACTGATCTGTTATGAAGGGAACAAACGCATTTTTCTTTTTCAAAACTGACATTTATTCATCGAGTTTTAGTTACTCTTCATCTCAAATTACTATTGCATGACTTTATAGAAGTATTTACGTGTCTCATCTTGAAAACGAAAGTACATTACGTTGTCAGGAGAGGTTGGCTGATATCAAAACAATATGTACGTTACCAGTTAGCCAATTCAAACAGTGTATCGCCATGAAAACGATTTCTGGTATGTTCCTTTACACGGTTTTTTTTTGTGTAAAAAATACGAATTTTATATCTCCGCAGTTAAATATTTCCTTTGTATTTGGCAGCATACATGTGTCATATTTTATTTATATAAAAATCGATCTACTGCATTACAACACACAATGTCCATTTCTTTTATAAAAAGTAAGTATTTGTCTTTCTTATCATTTATAAGCAAAGAAAATAGATGGATATTAGATTTCTGCTCAATCTCAAATAAAAAATAATTGTTTTGGTTGTTGCTATTGACAATTAAATACATAAGAAAGAAAACAAGATGACGCGACGTATCGACCATTGAGGTCCCTTTAATATCAACCGTTGCTTAATATCAATTGAAAGAATATTGCAATGACTTTACACCACTGGGAATTTTGATTAATTATTTATCTTTGTGCAGAAAAGCAACATTTTTTACTAGAATGGCTTCCCACAAACTTTATCTACATGAATATTAACAAGTATATGTAATTGGTTAACCGTTTTTTATCCGAGAAAGTTTGTGCTCATGAATGCAACGATACTTATCGACTTTCTGATGTCTTTGACAACAAAACATCTTTTCCTCTTCTGAAATAGAAAAATTTAACAAGACTTCAAAGCTGACATGAAATTAAATACATTGTATATGCATTATTCCACTTTCATTTTCGTTAGTTTCTGATTGCTATTGTTATGCTCATCGCTACACACGCCGTATATAAGGCCAAAAACACTATACATGTTTCACAGCATTCTGGTATTTCATATACCTGAACGCATGCAAATTAAGGCAACAATATCTGAGATAATTTGGATACTTTGGAATTGTTAAGGAATACCTTCTTTTATTTTCTTTTAATCGTATTTTCTTTCTTTTTTAAACATTACTTCGAAGTAACTAGAAGGTTTTAATCGGTAAGAAACTGACAGTATAACTTTTTTGACACCAGAAGCAGTTAAGGAGCAATTGAAAATGATATGACGACTAAATACTTTGATAAATTTATGCCAGCTCTCATGTTACTCTGACGTTTAATGTCTTATATAAAACATAAATTCAGCATGAAATCATAACGGTTTTATAGAAATTAAAAACTAAAGAAATTGTGTATATGTTTTCATATCCTGATAACCTTTTTATATGATATAGGATTTATTTGCCTGAGGTGTGCTATTGTAATTTTATCTACATTTGGATCAACATTACTCGATAGACCACGAACGGTAACCAATATTGCATTCAAACATAATCAGCAAAACTTATATTTTTAATCACTTAACAGATAAATAAGGAATGATCATAATAAATATGACAAAATTAAACATTCAAAAAATGAAAATGCAAACAGTTATTTTTTTTTAAAAATATGATATATAAAACACAAATTAATGAATAACATAAAGAGAACAAATGTTCTATTTTAAGGAATACAACTACACTTTTTCTGTCCGGGTTGTTGCCAACTGCCCAATGAATATGTCAGACTGGCAGGCTGCTGCAAAGAGGACCGGATGTAATGATACTAATGTTTACCACTGTGTTCCAGATAAATTTCATTTCAAGCTCGTTGAGTTCTGTTACTACAAAACTCAAAATCTTGTAGGAGAAGGTATTGAATTTTGTTTAGCTTTTTTTTTTTTTGCTAAAAAAATTCTCACAAGCCAGTAAGTTTAGTTTTTATGAAAACAAACAGTTACTTAAAAATCAAGAATTGTAAAATTGTATATATCCCAAAACATTGCACTGGATAGTATAGGATGCTAAGCTGGATACAAGTAACTGGATTCACGTTAAGGAATCACGATTAGGAACCTAACTAAACCTAACCTATATATCCCATCTCGCATCCATCAACCAATCAACTTCTAGCTTGAGTTTATTCATTTTCTGGTATTGTTTATTTTTTAAAAATGGAAAAAAATTCATGAAAAAACTTCTTTTACGTATTTTGCAAATATGTGTCTTAATTTAGGAAAAAGAAATCATGTTTTGAGTATTGTGAGATGATTGTTACGGTTTGGGCGTGATTAAGTTTAATAAAACCAGCAGGGCTTTCTGATAGTTTTAATCACGCCACGATCGTAATTATTTCCCCCCTGTATTCAATAAGTAATTCCTTATTACATATAATTATAATATTTTCAGCAATTATAAGATATAATATTAAGTTATTGACATTTTTACATTTTTATTTCGTATAATCATGCAATACCGATTGTGACCCAACAGTGCGTCGTTTTCATCATTGATAAAATGTATTAACCTATACGTTACAAATTTGATTTGTGATGTTATTACAAAGACACTGGAAATGTTAATATACCAAAGATAAATTATTATGCGCAAACAGTCATTTAAATTGACTGTGAACAATTTTCGCATCGTCTATTATCGCGTCATAAAAGCCATTTCTTTATTTTCAATCTGAAAAGATAAAATGAAAATGATGGATAGAAAAGATATCGTAGAAGGATGCATGAAGAATTCTTTATATAGGGCGAATTTATTGATCAAAAACTAGTTTAGGTTTTAGTTCGGTTTTGCAAACTTTTCATTTATTTGCAAAACTGGTTTTGAACTAGTTCTAAACTAAAACTAGTTTTTGTATTTTTTGGCTTTAAACTGAAACAAGTTTCCAGGAAACCTAAAACCACCTTCGAGTGCGGTTTCGGGGGTTTCAAATCCTTTCAAGATGGCGGAGATGTGTTCGAAAGAGAGTAGTTGATACTCAAGTGTGGCATATGTGTCAAAGAATGAACTCAGCATATGGGTATCGTTCTAACGTTAAACATATATGTCTTAAAGGATCTATGATAATGTAATACAAATAGTACTGACCAAAATAATAATGTGGAAGAGAGCGATTCCATGAATACAAACACTGAGAATTACCCTTTGCAATTTACAACAGGCAAAGGAAAAACTTTCAAAATGGTTGATGAAAAAAAAATTCATTGAAATATCTGCTCATAACATTTTTTAGTACACATTGTAATGCATGTAATAAGTTCGCCTGTCTATTTCGTTGCTGGCCATTCAACTAGATTTGTCTGGTTTTTGAGCTAAGACCAAGTAATTAGTGGATATTTCACTTGAAGCCAGTGTCATTTTTAACTTGTTTCAAACGCCTTGAGTGAATCAGATGATCTCTATTGATATACGTGTAGAAAAATTAATATTAATATAGTTTTTCTTAGCAGCATTCACTTTTCCAAAATATTGATATGGTGTTAAAAGCAAATTTAGCAATGGGTTTGCAGAATAACCTAATATGTGGGTATTGCCAGAAAAAAAATGTCTGCACTGTTTAATAAAGACTTTCATGCAAATGCACATGAGTTCAAAAATTATCTTCTTTAAATTTCAAGAACAAATCCAGTAGGTATGCGAGTGCAATGATAGCCATTTTTCTAAACTAACTTTCCATTAAGTGGTAAACCGTCAAACCACCCAACTGGTTTCAAACAGATATGAAACTATTATCAAACCATAAACTTAAACTCGAACAAGTTTTTTATCAATAAATTCGCCCATAGTATGGTACATACACTTTCAAATAGTTGTTAAGTTGTGAACTTAATGAAAAGGAACGCTGCGTTATTCATTTTCTAATTTCTTATTTATTCTAGACATTTTTTTAATAAGAGAGACTTTGAACATTTGATTCAACCATATCAACCCTTTAGACCCGGGCTATTAGCATGGCGCTTATTCGTAAGAAAATAAATACGATTTTTGCTTTTGTTTTTCTTTTTAAGGAAACTGTCTAGAACTGGCCTCAAATGGAATTCTTAACCATGTCAAGTGTAATAACTTTACATGGGGTTGTCCAGAAAAACCGTATTTAAGTAATGAAATATATGTATGTAAGTATATCATTGTACACTTAATTGCTTGTGTCAAGCTTGATAAAGACAATTTCCGATGATTTAAATAATGAAGTTCGTATATGTTTGTTTAAAATTTATTTTTTAAATAACATAATAATTTTAATAATTGAAAGCTTTTATGTTTTTTAAATTTTGTTCTGTCAGATCCAGTTTGTCTTAATTTAGTGGCTGGGTGTTTCATATCAGATGGACAATGCTTACGTCAAAAGTAAGTTCTCACACACACTTTTGAAAGTATTCCATGATCTTTAATGTCCATTAGCGCTAAAATTTGTGATAACTTTTGAAATCAAATGAACATACGAGGGTTGTTCGGAAATTATTGAGACATTTACTCTTATTTCCTTGGGGGAAAAGATAAATCCTTGAAATTTCATCAAAACGTACACCAGGATAGGGTTTATCAATGTAAAAAATTTATTGTCCATAGCATGATAAGATCATGCCTGGTAAGCTGACCAAATTGCCATCGCCCAGTGACCCGGCGCAACCGCAAACTTACTGCAACGTCATTTTAACGCTTCTTATTGATCTTATGTTTTAAAAACCTAACAAACAAACGGAAATTAGAATAAATTCTTCATTTCTCATCTTTTGTTTACATTTCAAGATGTCAACATTCGATTTGTTTATCTACCGTTGTAAACAAAATATTAAACATTTTTTAAATATTACTTTCTTTAATTATTTGTTAAGGTTTCTTCAATGTTCATGCCAATTTTCACCATAATTCGTCACTTAGAAATGGAAATATCCGTGTTGTCTCAATAATTTCCGAACAACCCTCGTAAATGATCAAATCTGAGTGTTTTTTCGATTTCTTATTTCTATAACTAGCAATATATCTTTCATTTTTACAGGTTTGAGGAACAGCAGAGAAAACTTACTGCCACCGTAACAAACATGGAATTGCAATGTCCTTTCAATGTCTTCATTATCCTTTTTGTTGTTTCCTTATTAGCGCTGATCTTTTCTTTAGGGTTACATTTATGGAAACATAAACAGAAGAAGAGAGGTAGGTTAAACCCTTTCACTCTATCATTCCCTGAAGTTTATATTTTAATAAAACTGAAAGCAATTACAAATAACAGGAACTTCAACTAATTAAATGTCTTTATTCTCTAAGAGATGTCTTATAAAGATTTGAATTTATGTTTTTAGGAACAAAAATTTCCGGTGGCAAAGAAGGAGATCTAGAGGAACTTCGTAAGCCATACAAGTCTTTGAAAGTTAACGGTTTGGGTGTCATAAACGTTAACGTTCTATAAGCTTTTCAATTTACCGCAAAGAAGTGCCTTTGCAAATCGTTTAATCTTTTTAGGTCACCTCAGATGACCTCTTGCAATTGGTCTGTCGTCGTGCGGTGTGCGTTAACAATTTTACATTCTTAACTTCTTCTTGAAAACTCCAAGGCCAATTGCTACCAATTTTGGTGTGAAGCATCTCTATAGTAAGAGGAATCTAAATTGTGAAATGCATGGCTCTACAACCCCCGGGGCGACACAGGCGGGACCAAACTTATAAAAAAATCTTTTCTACTCCCACACATGTGGGGAAAATCTGAATGCGTGGTTATGATGGCTATTAAGCCCTCTAAAATCTTAGCAATCTTCTTCTCTATTTCCATATAAATTTTCAAAAATAATAGCATGTTTATGACCCAAATAGTCTTTTACCTAATTTTTGAAATTCATGAACCAAGGGACAGGGGTGTAGGCTTATATAGCCATATAGTGAAAAAGTATTTCATCTTGGAAAATCTTCTTTACTTCAACGCATTCGGGAAAAGATCTGAATGCATGCTTATGATGTCTACGAACTCCTCTACCCAAGATGTGAAATTCATGGCCCGTGAGTCAGGAGTTCGGGTCTTAGGGAGAGACAATCTGGCCATAAAGTATCAATGCATATGCTGCACATCTGTTAGAAAAACTGACTTCATAATTATGTTAAACAGGAAGTTCTCAACTAAATCTTTTAATTTCATGTCCCCCTGAAGTAAGGATTTAGACTCTAGGGCGGGGCTAAAACGGATGTATAGTGTTAATGCATATAATGTTTGAAATTATCTTCTCTACTCCTATACACCTGTAAGGGAAACTGAAAACTGAATTCAAAATTTTGCAGACCAGGAAGCGTAAGCTTTCCACCAAAATTATTAATTTCATGTCCCCAATGTAGGAGTTCTGACTCTAGGGCGGGAACAGAATATTCATATATTGGTAATGCATTTAATGTTTTCAAAAATCATCTTCTTTACTTTTGCTTGTACTGATTAAAATCTGACTGCATATAAAGAAGGAAAATAAAGCGATCAAAATTTGAAATTTCACGTCTCCCAATGTAGGGATCTGAATCTAGGGTTAGGCCAAAACATGAACATACTGTATAGGTAGTGGTTCTTAATGCAGGATGTTGCCAAAATAGTTATTTAGTGTTAATGTATTTAAAATGTTTAAAAAATGTCAATTGACATAGAATAAAAACTGACTGCATATTAAAAAAACAAGATGTCATCTTTAATACTATTTCATGTCACTTATATGTAAGTCAAGAGTTATGGCTTGGAGGGAGATGGGCTCATAGTTGTCTCAGGAATTTCAATGAAATACATGAGTTAATTCACATATTTAAAGAAGAGAAAGAATGATGGTGTCAAAGTTAAGATATTGTGAAAGCATTTGGAAAGAGTTCACAGACGAGGGTTGTAACAGTTAACGAAGTTATCTTCCCTTGCTTCTTCAACATGGAGTTATCTTCCTTTGCTTTTTCATATTTAGTAATTAATCATTGAATATAATGTAATCAAAAAGTTCTATGAACAAAAGTGCTATGCAAGTATTTTTATCATTGGAAACAAAAACAGTTTTTATTTTTTTAAATAAACAAATAAACTTGTTTATAGTTAATTAATAATTGGCTAACCAAAATCACTGATAAGCAGTACATGTAAAATGATTTTGGCATAAATGCCAGTGATGATAATTATGTCTTTGAAGGTTAATATTCAACAGCTAGAACAGAAGCGAGTAACACTTTATAGTTTTTGAAGCTGGATGTTTTTGTTTAAATGCCCACAGGGAGAGTTTCTGTCTGCTGCTGGGGATGGGGATGGAAGGATGTTTTAAATAAAAGCTATCTACATGTAGCTACCTTCTTTTAGTTTATCTATGAAAAAATGTACATATAAAACCTATTTAATAATTATAATATGGGAACTGTTTTTATCAGAGTCTTGCACCTTTTCTTTACCAGGTCATGTACCCTTTAAGTTTTTCGCTAAAAGTATGGGTTTCGTATTCCTTTCTAAAAGACTTCAGGCAGGGAGGTTGTCGTCATACACTATAATAATTTTTCTACTCTAGAATGAAACTTATTTAAATGCATTTATGAGACTCTTCGACTTGTCCGTGTATGGCCTGTGGTATTCAGGTGACCGTTAAGGCCTATTGTCTCTTGTTTGATTAAGGACGGTTTTACAATAGACTTCAACACACCTCCAAATGAAAACAAGAAACCTTCCAATGCAAAATAATTTATAAAGAAAAAAGATATAATTCTAAAAAAAAAAACAGAATAAAAAAATCAAATACTGTAACCTATCACTCAAAACCAAGCAAATTTTTACACAACTTTTACCCACCTAGAAAAAAAAGATATACAATAAAAAATATACCTGTACGAGTAAACAATTAACATCTTAATTAAACTCCTACAATATCAATTTCTAAAATCATGTCTAGAATTCGTCTCATTTCCAAATCTGTATTCCTGAACCCGAGTATGAAGAACGGACCTCTACAACAAAAGCATCATCATCATCATCATGGACATCTATATCATAGTTATCATCATCATGTGCCTGCGATAATCTAATATTAATTACCAAATTATCACCGTCATCATCAACATCTTGTATTACATGATCGCCATCGACATCATCATCGACACCATCTTCATCATCATCGTTGTCGTCAAGGACATCAATCATCTTAATTATCATCATCGGGTATATATATATATACATGTATATATAGTGATTCCTATAGTAATATAGCGATATTGAACAATTTCGAATCCTTTTAAGGATAGTTTAATAGATCAAAATTGAAAGGAACCAAATTCACATGACTAATGACAAATAAAACCAAGCTGTTTGCATCGTAAACCTTTTAGACCTTCAAAAAGTTATCTTCCTTGATGAAAAAAAGAGAGAAAATTTTGATTTTTCAAAATACATGTATCTGCGGTAAACGATTCATTTTATACCATATCTTAAAAAAATATCTCTCATAATTTGCAATGGTTATAATTTTTATCCATCAAGTTTTATGTTTTCTATTCCCGAGCCTTGGCGAAGGAAAAGAAAACTCAAAGAGTTGGATAAAAATCATTTACCATCGCAAATCATGAGGAATTCTTTTTATCACATGTTTTACGTCGTCTTTTGTTAAACCTTTATCTATTCTGTTAAAACTATTATTTAGAGCCACACATTTGCCGCAAAACGTCAACAACTTTACGCATGCAAAAAAGTTCCTTGAAGATTTAACAATGAAACGTTTGATTTTCTAATAATCTTATCAATTCATGAAAAAATGAATAAAACGGCATAATAAAATATTTTTGTACTTTTTCAATCTCCGTCAGTCAACCGCCTAAACCTACGTAATGTTAACTATGACATCACATTACGTAAGAATACACAGTGTGATAACAAAAACCTATTACATGAGTTACATCTAACGTATATTGAGATAAACATGTGATAAATACATATATTTATCAAAAAATTTGTATCATGTTTAATTAACTTTTTCCAGTATCTCAATAACACATGTGCTGCCCCTAAACTCCATTGTAAAATTTAATGTGGAATTAATTAGACAATAATCAAAATTTCAAAAAAATCTCTGTTGAATATTTTACTTTAATACCAAATGCTTTTCATATTTATGAATATCAGACCACATATTTATTTATAAGGTAAACAATGTGGTCCTTAAACATTACATAATCTCTTAAATTTCGAAAGAAATTATTGCTTTTTACTTATCATATATTCTTGCCACCATGTTTATTTGTAGAGTGATATAAGTTGTACTATATTTTTTTATTTATTATAATTGTAGTTCAAAAGAAAGAAGTTGGGGAATCTGGTAAATAGACCTTCTGTTTTTGTCATCTCAAACGTCTAAATTTGGCGATTTTGATCCACAGACATATCCTCTTTGAGTCTCTTTCAAAAATTTAGTTTACATTTTTTAAACCGTTATCTGTATCCATATAAATACAAACTTATCAAATGTAAGAATGATTTAACGGACTGAACAACATCAGATGAGCATCACTGAGTAACTCAACAGTTTTTCTTATAGATATATTTACACTGTTTCTTCCTTAACAACTGCTAGTTTGCATGCTTCATAAAAACGTCTGATAATGCACGTTTATTTTTACGAGATTGTTTCTCTCTCATTTATTTGAATAGTTTTTAAATATCAGAAAAATGTATTGAATAACCTCTGATGTATGTAAATGAAACACAATAGAGACTTTCAAAGATCTATTTATATTTTTAAGCAATAGAAATGTGTCACTTTACAGTTTTTTAAATTGTGTTATATTTCTAGATAACGACTCCTTAGGATGTGGACCACGTGAATCTACAATACCAAGTAAGACATAATTAATACAAATGGTTGTTAAAAGTGTGTAGACTAACGCCATAAAAAATGCTCGGTCAATTGTCAAAATCATAATGTGAGATGTTTAGAACATTTTTCTATGAGTTTGAAAAGATTAATGTAAAAACTAACTAAAATACATACCTGTATTTTAATATTACACGAATAAAGACTCCAGTGCAAACTCCCAATTCTGAAAACGCCTAGCAATGTTCCGTGTAATGTAGTAAAATGAGACAATTATCCCGTGTTCTTCATTAAACAGTTATGCCTTGAATCTAAAAAGCCAAATTAAATCGATTTACTCCGATTCATTACAAAATAAAAACACTTAATAAAAAATGCAATCGTCATTCTGAAATCTTTTATCTTCTTATTCGAATAATGAAAAAAAAAAAACAACAAAAGAATTCTTTCTTGAACAATTTTTTCTTTTGTTTTAAAATTGTTTACGACATCTGATAATTTACCTGTGAACACCTACGTCGTGAAAATGAAAAATTTAGCTGCAGAAAACGCATCGTTCCTCGACGTGAAATTAAGCATGTATGAAGAGTTTCTTCCATGCAATTGACCAATGCATATGAAAAAGCTGAAATAACGTTAATTTAATGTTTATCTATCCATCTGATTGCATTAAAGCAATGATGGGTTATCTTTAGATGTCGTCGGTTCTACAACACACAAAGGCTGTATAGAGAATTTGAATATGATATTTTGTCTGCACAAAATTGGTGTGTTATAGGATTTACGACATTTAAAAATAGGCATTCATTGCTTATCTTAATATTCGAACTGATGTTTATTTTTATGAAATATTTCTGTATCGTCGCTTTTAAGCCATTATGCACGAGTTTAGTCAGGGATATGAAACACACATGGAAAAGCCAAATGACTATATTTAGTATGGTCAAATATTTTCCCCCAATTTTAACCAATGTTCAAATAGTATCGTATGCAAATGAAATCTTCATTGTTCACTGTACAGAGAGTGCCTAAAAAGTGACCAAAAAAATACATGTTCACGATATGGGCATATTTGCCATCCCACCCCCCCGCCCCCCCTTGAAAAAATATACACAGCTTATTTCATAATTTAAGAAGACGGCATCATTAACATGATAACAATGCCTTTAATTCACTATTTAACCATGTTTGCCCTACCAAAGGGTCTGAACCCATAGCCCAAGGGTCATAAATTGTACAATTGAGGTATATGGTTCCATGGACATCGTAACCATTCATTTAGTTCATTTCTCATTTTTTTTATAAAAACTTATATTATAAGAAATAACCATCAGATCTACCCTAAAACTAAATATGATATTTTAAGCCATTAACATATATTTAGTAAAGCAAAATTCCATATATCCTAGTTTTATAATTTCAACTTGTCCTTATATCTTTATACAAAGCTATTCTATTTAAGGAAATAAATATATCCTCAAAGTTGTCACGCCCATCCAGCTCTCTTTAAAAAAGATGAAAGTAGAGGAAAAGATTTCTAAGATCAAGAACCTTTTCACTATATAGCCATATATGCCCTCATCCTAGGGCCTGAGCCGCCGACTAAGGGGTTATGGATTTCACAATTTGTGTATAGGGCTTCTTGGAATTTATAACCAATCAAAGATTTTTCCCCAAATGTGTTGCAGAAGAAGATTTTAAAAAATTGCCGTTTTTTGCATATTTGGCTAAGCCCAAAAGGCCCTGAGGGGTGAAAAGATCCTAGATTAATTTCACAATTTAGAATACTCTTATCCTAAAGATGCTTCAACCAAAATTGGCCTTGTAGTTTTAAAGAAGAAGTGAAACATGTTGAAGAGTTAACAGACGCACGGCGACGTTCGAAAACGGATAGCAAAAAACACAAAATGCAAATCGTATTATATTAGTATATAATTATTATATTTGCACAAATAAGGAAATTAAATTATCTGAGGTTATAGTATACCAACTTGAGGACTATCTAAATAATTTTACAGAAAGAGAAAGTACTGGTCAACCGATCGTGCACAAAATTTTAACTTTTATTTGATTTCATTTTCTTGTAAATACTACAGCTGTGTTTTTAGTATATTTTATTAACATTAACATTTTCCAGTGTATTTGTTTGTGATAACACGACGAAACAATTTTATAACGTGTACATCTTATCAATGACGTTTTCAATATTTAGTCGAACAGTTGCTCACTATTATATAACTACTAGTAATAAGGAATGATTTTTTGAATATTATGACATTATCAATACGGACGGGCGTGATCAAATCTATCATAAAGCCAGAAGGGCTTTATTAGATTTGATCACTTCCGACCGCATTTCATCCAATACGTCCGGGTGCGATCAAACTTATCATAAAGCCCGAAGTGCTTTAGGATAAGATGATTAGACTTGACCACCCTCGACTTTATTTGATCATTTCATTATACTCATAGAATCATTACTTAGTACATCAATAGCAATTGCCAATATATGGTATGGTAAAAATTAGGTATTAGATTTTGACAAAATATTTTAAGCAATTATCAAATAGTTGGTGGAATGGGGCTTCAAATTCATCTACATAAAACTACAAGAATTTTTAAATTTACAAGGTCAAATTAATTAATAGATTATCGTTTTTGATTATCATAATTACAAACTTAGCAATAGTAATAAATACAGGGAATTTACATATGCAATACAACTAACTTTATAATATCCGTATCATCCTAAAGGGCTGATACATGTACGTATTATTTGGGGCTGATATAGACCTAAAGGTCTGAAATCGATCAGTAGGGCTAATGCGGATCCGTATCGCACCCCTCCTGGAACTCCTCTGATTTATTCCGCCTAAGAATTAGGTAAAAATGCAATGATTTATACGTTACGAAAACACGTCTGACATGTTTTTACGTCCTAATTGTATTAAGGTATAGAAAACGTCTTGGATATGTTAGTACAAAGTATGTAATAAATGAAATAATACATACTATTTTCCATATTGCACCCTGTATCAGCCCTCGACCAACATCCTCCTTTGGGCCTTCGGCTCTGTGGCTAATATTGCTGCCTTGGGCTGTTACAGGATGCAATATGGAAAACAGTATGTATTTCTCTATATTTGAGCAATGGCCAAAATGTACGTCTGACGCAGCCTTCAATTATACACGAATTAAATATAATTATCCTGATTACAACAAGAATCGCGAAATAATGTGTAGCTTATGACAAATGATCCCGACACTAAAAATATTATATTTACATTCAGTGCACATTTCCCCTAATGTTTAAATTGAAAATATGCGACGTTCAATTTTCTTGTGAATACACTTAGCCTTTTCAGGGCACATGAACATATTTATAAACATCATCGTGGTTTTTAAATTTTTATTTATTATTGTTAGATTAAACGAAACGTTCAAACGTACATAAGCAATTTGATATATACTTATGAAAAAAATCGTTAAATCAAATCCATTTGTTGATAAAAAAAAATGTTCTCAACAAAGTTTCTTGCACTGTATTTTTAGTTGATGAAGCAAACTAAATTACATATTGAGGACTTGTTGCGGTATTATGTATAATTTTAGCCCCAAAATTAAAGTTTTAAAAAGAGATTAAAAGATAAGGTGGAATATTATGAAATCATTTTGAAAGTAAGTGCGTAAAAGGTTATAATGTAGATATGACGTCATGAAGATTGTCTTATTTTGATAAATATATATTCTGTAACTAAATATGGGTGTTTTCTGATGGTTTTTCGACAAGGAAACATCGAACGCAGGCTTGCTCAAGTACCATTTTCTAGTATGATGTGTATACTTATATGAACAAAAACATGTTAAAATCACACTTAAGCAGAACTGCGCTCTATTCTTCTGAATGCAAAATGCAAAGAAACAAGAGGCCCGTGGGCCACATAGCTCACCTGAGCAACAATAGGCATGATAAAATCAGCTTAACGGAGTCATAATACAAAATATCTGGACAATGTGGTATAAGACATGTAGATCCTATACCAAAAAATCTGTTTTCTCTTGGATATTCTTATATTTATAATCAAGTCCCTTTTTAAATAGGATGATTTTATAGACATATCACATTCAGCATTGCAGTTCTCAAAAAGACCCTTATTAATTGTTTATATAAAGAATATAAACTTACATTAAACTCTGAACCCCTTCTGAGGTCCAACAATCGTCCATGGGCCAAAGTTTTAACAATTTTTAAGAATCAGTATATAAATCAGTATAGAATCAATATATAAAAATGCTTGCAAATTAGTAAAAGCATATATAATATCATTTCAGTTTTTGTGAATAATAAAAATATTTTCCTTTGTAAAACTGAATCCCCAATATGGCCCAACACTACTTAAGATTGTGATTTTAACTAATTTGAATCTTCACTATCTGAAGTTGCTTTCACTAAAGTTACAGCTTTTCTAGGCAAATGTTTTTAAAAAAAAAAGATTTAAAGATATTTTTCTATATATTCCTATGTAAAATTTGTCCCCCCTCTTGTGACCCATCCTACCCCCGGGAATCATGATTTGAATAAACTGGAAATCTCATTATCTGACGATGCTTCCAAATAAGTTTCAGCTTTCCTGCCCAAATGATTCTTGAAGAGAAAGAGAAGATTTTGAAGACTTACTATATATATTCCTATGTAAAAAGTCGGCTCTCCACAGTTGTCCCATCCTACCCCAAGGATCATGATTTTCACAACTTTGAATCTACACTACCTGAGGATGCCTCGACACAAGTTTCAGATTTCCTGAGAAAATTGGTTTTGAGAAGATTTTTAAAGATTTACTCTATATATTCATAAGTAACAATGCAACCCCGCTGTGGCCTCACCATACCCTTTTGGTCATGATTTTCACAACTTTGAATCAACCTTACTTAATGATGCTTCCATATAAGTTTCAGCTTTCCTGGCCAAATGGCTTTTTAGAAGAAGATTTTTAAAGATTATCTCTTGTATTCTTACGGAAAAATTTGACCCACCTGCCCGTGCAGGAAGTGGTTAGGAGTCAACGGAACATCATCGTTACGGTTTGCCGAATGGTAAGTCAAGGGTCTTGAGTTGATCAAAGCTTCTGCTCCTGCAAATGATGTCATCAGCTTTTCATCTGTAACATTTGCTGAGCCGATCACTGCGTAGATAGCTCTCTTCGCTGTTTTGATCATGATTTCATGTACACCTCCGAAGTGAGGTGCAAGAGGCTGATTAAAGTGCCACTTGACTCCTAGGTTTGATGTATATTGTTGAATTTTTGTGTGGTCCAATAATCCAACTTGTTCCATAAGCTCGTTTTTGCCACCAACAAAATTCGTTCCATTGTCTGATATGACTTCTGTAGGTAGACCTCTTCGGCAAACCATCCGGTAAAATGCATTGAGGAACAAATCTGTATCAAGTCCGTAGGCAACTTCTAGATGCACTGTTCTTGTCATCACGCACGTGAAGAGACAAAGATATCTCTTATCTCGCCGTTTTCCGCGTCCCTGCTTCGTAATGAAAGGTCCCCCATAATCAACCGCTGTTCGGGAAAACGCGTGTAATGGCTGCTTTGTACGAACTGATGGAAGGGGACCCATCAGTTGTTCTGCTGGTCTGGCTTTGTTGCGGCAACATTTATTGCATTGTGGTTCCCACTTCCGTATTTCCTCTCGTGCAGATATTATCCAAAATCGTGAAAAGATCATAGATAGTGTGTGATTTGTTCCTGTCACATGTTTTCCTTTTTTGTGGTGATACTTAATAATAAGTGTAGTAACACGATTGTTTCTAGGGAGAATAACAGGGTATCGAACATCATAGAGTAAAAATTCTGCATATTTTAAACGTCCATCATACCGCAGGAGTCCGTCTTCATCAATTACAGGGTTCAGACTTTTTGATTTGGCCATTGTGAATCATCCAAGGTAAGAAAGTGCGGTTCACTCCACCAGACGCTGTCTTTCTGTAACTATGAAACCGTTACTCCTCTGGATATCATATCAGCAGGGTTGATTTCTGTTGGCACATGATGCCACTGCTTTGGATTTGAGGCCGACTGTATTTCCACTATACGATTTGCTACAAAGGGCTTAAAACTTCTACTGTTTTGCCTTGAACCAGCACCGCACACTCATGCTGTCCGTCCTAAATGTGCACTGGTCACCGTGCATCTCCAGAGCACTTGTCACTGATAGCGTTAGCCTTAATCCAAATACTGCACCCATCAATTCCAATGTAGGTATTTTGACTGCGGTAAGTGGAGCTACTTTGGATTTTGCCGTCACGAATCTGACTGATACACTTCGATTGTTATAGATACACCTCTGGTAAACTACAGCTCCATACGCGTCCTGGGAAGCATCAACAAAGGTATGAAGGTAAGTCGATATAATCTCACCATTAGATAGACGCAGACATCTCGGTACTTCAATAAGTGATAGCTCTGTTAATTTTTTAAACCATTTCTCAGCTTTCGATATAAGGTCTTCGGTCAACACATCATCCCAGTGAAGACCTGCGGTCCACATTTCTTGCAACAGAACTTTAGCTGTTATTGTGTCAGTCCTAGAAACCCCGAAGGGTCAAACAACATTGCGATTTTCCGTAAATAGCTCCGCTTTGTGTAAGCAAAATCATCCTCTGGTGGACTTGCTTTGAATGTGAAAATGTCATCTTTGGCCTTCCATAGCACACTAAGGGTTTTTACGGATGGTAAGCTGTTGTAATGCAGGTCAACTTCGGGAACAACATCTTCTGGTGGGATATGCTGCAGTACCCCCACTGAGTTTGATAGCCACTTCCTGGCATACATGCCGGCCTTTTCCCACAATGCTGATAGCTGCCTGTAGAGTTTTACTCCATCGTCATCGGTAGATACTGAATCCATACTATCGTCCATGTAGGGATTTAAAACAGTCTCTGCTGCCATGGGGTAAGTTTCTCTGTTAGTGCATGGGTCTGTGCTACAAACTGTGCTTGAAATGGCGACGAATTTATTCCATATACAACACTGCTAAATTCGTACACATCTGGTTTAACGTCACGCCAGAGAAATTGCTGATAAGGCCTGTGATGATATCTTCCTGTGGAACCTTAATCCTTAAGCACATTTCTGCAATGTCACATACTATTGCCAAACTGTTTCTTCTAAATCTAATTTACACATCAAATAGTTCATTTTGAAGTTTTGATCCGCAGTGAATCATGTCATTTAATGAGACACCACAATGCTTTGCTGATGCGTCGAAGACAATATGTGTCTTTGTTGTGCTCTTATCTGGTTGGATGACAGGAACACGTGGAAGAAACCATTTCCCGGACTTCTCTTCATCCTGGTTAATCTTGCATATGTATCCTTTCTCCAGACACTGTTCAAAAGTCTTTGAGTAAGAATCTCTCACTTCCGGGTTCTTCATCAATCGCTTTTCAGTCCTTCCAAGGAATAGTTACTTTATAATGATCATCAACAAACTTCAATGAATCTTTCACTTTTTCATACGCACTTTCCTCTGGACTGAATGACTGTTTCTTCTGTGGCTCACTGAAATTTTCCATCTCACAGAATTTACACAAAATCGTGTCTGTTTCATTATGACTTTACTGATTCTGGATAATGTAAGTTCTGTTGAAATGAGTTTGAACACATCTTACTGCTTCCAGGAATTTTCCCAACACAAGTCCATCCTAATGGAGTAAGTCTAGCCACTGGTTCATCTGTTCGACCTCTGATCTCTTGATAAGCATAATGAAGTTCACTGTGGTTCATTCCAATCAGCATATCCACCATATAATGTTTACTCACTCCTGGGAATTCAAGTCCTCTCAAATGGTCCCATTTGTGTTGATATTTTCTCCAGTTGATTACACACATATCACCGGTAACATTGTCAGCTGTTAGGGCTTCCACTTTAGTCTTTGTCCTCCCATCGACATTCTCTATTTGGAATTCTACTGACAATTATTTTTCTATAATCGCAATTGCTCCGTCTGTATACTATGACGTCATAAAGGTGTGACGTCATATACTTTTCAATGACGTTTTAGATTTAAACCACTATACAATACATGATGTGTAATAATTGCAGTTCCTCCGTATGGACTTACAGTGGGAAAGAACAATGCATATGCAAATATTAAGAAATGGAACAAAGACAATAAGAGTAAACGCACTGCTGGATGATGCCAGTACACGGACCTACATTAATGCAGATGTTATAGCAGAATTGGGTTAACATTGCAAACTACAGAGAATTACCGTCGGAGTTCTTAATGACAAAACTGAGTCGTTTTAAACTATGTCAGTAGAATTCCAAATAGAGAATGTCGATGGGAGGACAAAGACTAAAGTGGAAGCCCTAACAGCTGACAATGTTACCGGTGATATGTGTGTTATCAACTGGAGAAAATATCAACACAAATGGGACCATTTGAGAGGACTTGAATTCCCAGGAGTGAGTAAACATTATATGGTGGATATGCTGATTGGAATGAACCACAGTGAACTTCATTATGCTTATCAAGAGATCAGAGGTCGAACAGATAAACCAGTGGCTAGACTTACTCCATTAGGATGGACTTGTGTTGGGAAAATTCCTGGAAGCAGTAAGATGTGTTCAAACTCATTTCAACAGAACTTACTTTATCCAGAATCAGTAACGTCATAATGAAACAGACACGATTTTGTGTAAATTCTGTGAGATGGAAAATTTCAGTGAGCCACAGAAGAAACAGTCATTCAGTCCAGAGGAAAGTGCGTATGAAAAAGTGAAAGATTCATTGAAGTTTGTTGATGATCATTATAAAGTAACTATTCCTTGGAAGGACTGAAAAGCGATTGATGAAGAACCCGGAAGTGAGAGATTCTTACTCAAAGACTTTTGAACAGTGTCTGGAGAAAGGATACATATGCAAGATTAACCAGGATGAAGAGAAGTCCGGGAAATGGTTTCTTCGACGTTTTCCTGTCATCCGACCAGATAAGAGCACAACAAAGACACATTTTGTCTTCGACGCATCAGCAAAGCATTGTGGTGTCTCATTAAATGACATGATTCACTGCGGATCAAAACTTCAAAATGAACTATTTGATGTGTAAATTAGATTTAGAAGAAACAGTTTGGCAATAGTATGTGACATTGCAGAAATGTGCTTAAGGATTAAGGTTCCACAGGAAGATATCATCACATGCCTTATCAGCAATTTCTCTGGCGTGACGTTAAACCAGATGTGTACGAATTTAGCAGTGTTGTATATGGAATAAATTCGTCGCCATTTCAAGCACAGTTTGTAGCACAGACCCATGCACTAACAGAGAAACTTACCCCATGGCAGTAGACTGTTTTAAATCCCTACATGGACGATAGTATGGATTCAGTATCTACCGATGACGATGGAGTAAAATTCTACAGGCAGCTATCAGCATTGTGGGAAAAGGCCGGCATGTATGCCAGGAAGTGGCTATCAAACTCAGTGGGGGTACTGCAGCATATCCCACCAGAAGATGTTGTTCCCGAAGTTGACCTGCATTACAACAGCTTACCATCCGTAAAAACCCTTAGTGTGCTATGGAAGGCCAAAGATGACATCTTCACATTCAAAGCAAGTCCACCAGAGGATGATTTTGCTTACACAAAGCGGAGCTATTTACGGAAAATCGCAATGTTGTTTGACCCTTCGGGGTTTCTAGGACTGACACAATAACAGCTTAAGTTCTGTTGCAAGAAATGTGGACCGCAGGTCTTCACTGGGATGATGTGTTGACCGAAGACCTTATATCGAAAGCTGAGAAATGATTTTAAAAAAATTAACAGAGCTATCACTTATTGAAGTACCGAGATGTCTGCGTCTATCTAATGGTGAGATTATATCGACTTACCTTCATACCTTTGTTGATGCTTCCCAGGACGCGTATGGAGCTGTAGTTTACCAGAGGTGTATCTATGACAATGGAAGTGTATCAGTCAGATTCGTGACGGCAAAATCCAAAGTAGCTCCACTTACCGCAGTCAAAATACCTACATTGGAATTGATGGGTGCAGTATTTGGATTAAGGCTAACGCTATCAGTGACAAGTGCTCTGGAGATGCACGGTGACCAGTGCACATTTAGGACGGACAGCATGAGTGTGCTGTGCTGGTTCAAGGCAAAACAGTAGAAGTTTTAAACCATTTGTAGCAAATCGTATAGTGGAAATACAGTCGGCCTCAAATCCAAAGCAGTGGCATCATGTGCCAACAGAAATCAACCCTGCTGATATGATATCCAGAGGAGTGACGGTTTCATAGTTACAGAAAGACAGCGTCTGGTGGAGTGAACCGCACTTTCTTACCTTGGATGATTCACAATGGCCAAATCAAAAAGTCTGAACCCTGTAATTGATGAAGACGGACTCCTGCGGTATGATGGACGTTTAAAATATGCAGAATTTTTACTCTATGATGTTCGATACCCTGTTATTCTCCCTAGAAACAATCGTGTTACTACACTTATTATTAAGTATCACCACAAAAAAGGAAAGCATGTGACAGGAACAAATCACACACTATCTATGATCTTATCACGATTTTGGATAATATCTGCACGAGAGGAAATACGGAAGTGGGAACCACAATGCAATAAATGTTGCCGCAACAAAGCCAGACCAGCAGAACAACTGATGGGTCCCCTTCCATCAGTTCGTACAAAGCAGCCATTACACGCATTTTCCCGAACAGCGGTTGATTATGGGGGATCTTTCATTACGAAGCAGGGACGCGGAAAACGGCGAGATAAGAGATATCTTTGTCTCTTCACGTGCGTGATGACAAGAACAGTGCATCTAGAAGTTGCCTACGGACTTGATACAGATTTGTTCCTCAATGCATTTTACCGGATGGTTTGCCTAAGAGGTCTACCTACAGAAGTCATATCAGACAATGGAACGAATTTTGTTGGTGGCAAAAACGAGCTTATGGAACAAGTTGGATTATTGGACCACACAAAAATTCAACAATATACATCAAACCTAGGAGTCAAGTGGCACTTTAATCAGCCTCTTGCACCTCACTTCGGAGGTGTACATGAAATCATGATCAAAACAGCGAAGAGAGCTATCTACGCAGTGATCGGCTCAGCAGATGTTACAGATGAAAAGCTGATGACATCATTTGCAGGAGCAGAAGCTTTGATCAACTCAAGACCCTTGACTTACCATTCGGCAAACCGTAACGATGATGTTCCGTTGACTCCTAACCACTTCCTGCACGGGCAGGTGGGTCAAATTTTTCCGTAAGAATACAAGAGATAATCTTTAAAAATCTTCTTCTAAAAAGCCATTTGGCCAGGAAAGCTGAAACTTATATGGAAGCATCATTAAGTAAGGTTGATTCAAAGTTGTGAAAATCATGACCAAAAGGGTATGGTGAGGCCACAGCGGGGTTGCATTGTTACTTATGAATATATAGAGTAAATCTTTAAAAATCTTCTCAAAACCAATTTTCTCAGGAAAGCTGAAACTTGTGTCGAGGCATCCTCAGGTAGTGTAGATTCAAAGTTGTGAAAATCATGATCCTTGGGGTAGGATGGGACAACTGTGGAGAGCCGACTTTTTACATAGGAATATATATAGTAAGTCTTCAAAATCTTCTCTTTCTCTTCAAGAATCATTTGGGCAGGAAAGCTGAAACTTATTTGGAAGCATTGTCAGATAATGAGATTTCCAGTTTATTCAAATCATGATTCCCGGGGGTAGGATGGGTCACAAGAGGGGGGGACAAATTTTACATAGGAATATATAGAAAAATATCTTTAAATCTTTTTTTAAAAAAAACATTTGCCTAGAAAAGCTGTAACTTTAGTGAAAGCAACTTCAGATAGTAAAGATTCAAATTAGTTAAAATCACAATCTTAAGTAGTGTTGGGCCATATTGGGGATTCAGTTTTACAAAGAAAAACATTTTTATTATTCACAAAAACTGAAATGATATTATATATGCTTTTACTAATTTGCAAGAATTTTTATATATTGATTCTATACTGATTTATATACTGATTCTTAAAAATTGTTAAAACTTTGGCCCCTGGACGATTGTTGGACCTCAGAAGGGGTTCAGAGTTTAATGTAAGTTTATATTCTTTATATAAACAATTAAAGGACATATCGCATGTTTTACAATTTTCGGAATTTTTTAAATAAAATCATTCTATACTCATTATAAATCAAGTTTATTAACGTTTTCATAAAATATTTTGCCTAATTCGTGAGTTTGAACGCGATGAAATTCAAATGTCGCGATATGCATATTTTCTCTCTCGATCTACCCGCCATGATGTGTGACGTCATATGCGACCTCGAGCGAGAAGGTGCTGTTAGCCATCTAAGTAATTGGATTAGATTTAAACGACAATTAAACTAATTATCACCATTAAGGTCAGACGACACGTTCCTCGAGAATCTTTTTTGTATCTCCTCGTAATAAAGAGTTCCAATAAAAAATATTAATTTTATAATTACTTTAGAAATGATCAAAATTAACTTGAATTTGGTTATATGTGTACATGGTCGAGTGGTTAAAACCGTGGCCGCTCACTGCCAGAAGCGTATAGGTTCTAGAGGTCGTGAGTTCAAAGCCCCGCCCCGGCGGAGATATAGTTCTAATTTAGTGAATTTCTCTGCTGTAGATGTATTTATTTTTATATCAGCAATTCAAGTGTATTTTCAAGAAGATTATATAGGAAATTGCATACTCTAGTATTTTGCAGAAATGCCTGGTAAGGTACCCTAATTTTTTGCAAGAAAGCTTGTCAAAGTAGTAGTAAACCATTAACAAATTCCTGGAAAAAGTTATTTAAAATTGAGGAACGTGTCGTCTGACCTTAAATTGTCGATAACGGGGCATGATGGTGTTCTGTGCCTCCTGCGGGTGATTTAGCCACTGAAAATGGGGATTTGAACTGTTGTTTGTTTAAGTTTCCCTTACGAAAGTATGCAGAAATCTTGTGACAAATAGGGGTCTATCTGTCGACGAGAGGATTTATTAATAAACATTCAATTCATATATTATTAATTATATGGTACATTTTTGTAATTATAGTTTCATAAATAAATCTTATTCATTTCTCAAAAAGAAAAAATAATAGAAGTTTATGCACAGGGGCCTGTGTACAAAACGCAAGTTCATCGGAGAAAAATAACGAGAGGGGACGCCATTTTGGATACCGCCTCGCTTCATTAGCTGTTTTCTTTTTCTTATTGTTAAACTATACGTTCATGCATGCATCGGTTTTTAGTTATACATGATTTCTTCATTCATACATGTAGCTCACCTCTGCAGAAATCATAATTTTAGGACGGGAGGTTAGATTTCTATGATTTTTATTTTTTGTGGGAGAAGTCATGGATCGAGTTGTCGATATTGATTGTTTACGCGAGAATTAGACAAAGTTTGTTGATATACATTTATACGTACATGGATAAAAAAATACGGAGATGGGATCTTACAGAAATAAACAATAATTAAGGAAAACGTTCTTGCTTGCTTTTATAATCCAGTGTAATATAGAGTAAACAACCTTAGAAAGTTGTGATCAGTTACTGCCGAAGAAACAAACTTCTTGTGCACCACAGTTTTACAATAATGAACATTCTGAGTCATTAGGAACGCCAAAAACCAAGACTGTTGTAGATTTTAATAAATAAACACCTTTAACAGATTTATTTGAGCTACAATCCTTACAAAGTTGTGTTTACAATGTTTACACGTCGATAAATTTGATCGTTATTGCCGACTTCATCGTCGCTTCTTCGGCTATATTATCGTATTTTATCAGTACTGGTGGCTCAAACATGTACGACTGAATAATAAGATTCTTTTAATTTAGTCAGCATGTAAAAAAAATAACTTACATGGTGAATGAATGTCAAAATTTAAATAAGATAATGCTAATCCTACAATTTGTTTACAATCAGCTGTTCGAAGAAGGTCGCATGTGACGTCACTGTACCACGTGACACGCTATCTAATTAACGAGTTTTTAAACGATCATGGCTATAATTTAAATTGATATTATGGCTAATTACCGCTTTTATACCGTTAACAAACTATTAGGAGTAATTATTAGATACACAAGGAAGCCAAAAAATGTAAAATGTCGTATACTTTAGAAACATGCGAGTTGTCCTTTAATAAGGGTCTTTTTGAGAACTGCAATGCTGAATGTGATATGTCTATAAAATCATCCTATTTAAAAAGAGACTTGATTATAAATATAAGAATATCCAAGAGAAAACAGATTTTTTGGTATAGGATCTACATGTCTTATACCACATTGTCCAGATATTTTGTATTATGACTCCGTGAAGCTGATTTTATCATGCCTATTGTTGCTCAGGTGAGCTATGTGGCCCACGGGCCTCTTGTTTCTTTGCATTTTGCATTCAGAAGAATAGAGCGCAGTTCTGCTTAAGTGTGATTTTAACATGTTTTTGTTCATATAAGTATACACATCATACTAGAAAATGGTACTTGAGCAAGCCTGCGTTCGATGTTTCTTTGTCGAAAAACCATCAGAAAACACCCATATTTAGTTACAGAATATATATTTATCAAAATAAGACAATCTTCATGACGTCATATCTACATTATGACGTCACTGTGTGATAACCTTTTACGCACTTACTTTCAAAATGATTTCATAATCTTTCACCTTATCTTTTAATCTCTTTTTAAAACTTTAATTTTGGGGCTGAAATTATACATAATACCGCAACAACGCGGCTATGTTAAGGCTGCCCGATTAATTTCACAGCGATATGTAGAAAGTCACTTGTCTGTACTTCATAAGATATGACGTCATAGTTAACTTTGACGTCACGATCTGCATTCCTTTCGATCGTTATTAGGGAATGTATCGTAACGTAATAAGTGATATTCATTGTGCATTATAAAACCGCTTCATTCCTTTACATAGACACTGTTGTAAATACTAGTGACACTAAATTCAATATCACCGATATGGAGTATAAAAAAAACAACAGTTTTAAAGCTTCGTAATAGGTAAATAACTATTCATAAACTAATAGTTTGAGACTCCTCCTGCTACGTGTAATCTAATGAATGGTGATATGTATGTGCATATAAAAAACGGCTTGGCACAAGTGAAAGATAAAATCAATCTAAGTATATTTTACGTGAAATCGGGAGAGAAAATAAGTACCACTGTAAATCTTGCTGGGGGAAACCTACCGATTGACCCGATTTTGTGTAAATCGAGCCTAAAAGGTAAAAATGTGCCTAATTTCGATGGCGGTGCGAAATGTTTTGACAATATTTCAAATAAAGGAAATATTTATATGAACCCCCAGCAAGAACTGCAAAATACATTACCTATCGAAGGATTTCTCATAAAAATATTTTTGATTTAATGTCATTATTCACTTGTGCCGATGCGATTTTTATAGATTATTTACCGTGTTAGAATACACCCGTCACGTGCTTAAGAAAAATATATGACGTCACAAAAATATATCAAATATAGTGTTGGATGCCACTGTTAACTTATGTAATAAAAGTTTAAAGAAACTCACTCGGTTAAAGCATTTTTCGATAATTAAAATAGTATCATTTTTCGATATTTATTTAGCTTCGGACAGCCTTAACATAGCCGCGAAGTCCTCAATATGTAATTTAGTTTGCTTCATCAACTAAAAATACAGTGCGAGAAACTTTGTTGAGAACATTTTTTTTTTATTAACAAATGGATTTGATTTAACGATTTTTTTTCATAAGTATATATCAAATTGCTTATGTACGTTTGAACGTTTCGTTTAATCTAACAATAATAAATAAAAATTTAAAAACCACGATGATGTTTATAAATATGTTCATGTGCCCTGAAAAAGGCTAAGTGTATTCACAGGAAATTGAACGTCGCATATTTTCAATTTAAACATTAGGGGAAATGTGCACTGAATGTAAATATAATATTTTTAGTGTCGGGATCATTTGTCATAAGCTACACATTATTTCGCGATTCTTGTTGTAATCAGGATAATTATATTTAATTCGTGTATAATTGAAGGCTGCGTCAGACGTACATTTTGGCCATTGCTTAAATATAGAGAAATACATACTGTTTTCCATATTGCATCCTGTAACAGCCCAAGGCAGCAATATTAGCCACAGAGCCGAAGGCCCAAAGGATGATGTTGGTCGAGGGCTGATACAGGTTGCAATATGGAAAATAGTATGTATTATTTCATTTATTACATACTTTGTACTAACATATCCAAGACGTTTTTTATACCTTAATACAATGAAGAAGTAACAACATGTCAGACGTGTTTTCGTAACGTATAAATAGGAGGGGTGCGATACGGATCCGTATTAGCCCTACTGATCGATTTCAGACCTGCAGGTCTATATCAGCCCCAAAGAATACGTATCAGCCCTTTAGGATGATACGGATATTATAAAGTTAGTTGTATTGCATATGTAAATACCCTGTATTTATTACTATTGCTAAGTTTGTAACTATGATAATCAAAAATGAAAATCAATTAATTAATTTGACCTTGTAAATTTAAAAATTCTTGTAGTTTTATGTAGATGAATTTGAAGCCCCATTCCACCAACTATTTGATAATTGCTTAAAATATTTTGTCAAAATCTAATACCTAATTTTTACCATACCATATATTGGCAATTGCTATTGATGTACTAAGTAATGATTCTATGAGTATAATGAAATGATCAAATAAAGTCGAGGGTGGTAAAATCTAATCATCTTATCCTAAAGCACTTCGGGCTTTATGATAAGTTTGATCGCACCCGGACGTATTGGATGAAATGCGGTCGGGAGTGATCAAATCTAATAAAGCCCTTCTGGCTTTATGATAGATTTGATCACGCCCGTCCGTATTGATAATCTCATGATATTCAAAAAATCATTCCTTATTACTAGTAGTTATATAATAGTGAGCAACTGTTCGACTAAATATTGAAAACGTCATTGATAAGATGTACACGTTATAAAATTGTTTCGTCGTGTTATCACAAACAAATACACTGGAAAATGTTAATGTTAATAAAATATACTAAAAACACAGCTGTAGTATTTACAAGAAAATGAAATCAAATAAAAGAGTTAAAATTTTGTGCACGATCGGTTGACCAGTACTTTCTCTTTCTGTAAAATTATTTAGATAGTCCTCAAGTTGGTATACTATAACCTCAGATAATTTAATTTCCTTATTTGTGCAAATATAATAATTATATACTAATATAATACGATTTGCATTTTGTTTTTTTGGCTATCCGTCTTCGAACGTCGCCGTGCGTCTGTTAACACTTCAACATGTTTCACTTCTTCTTTAAAACTACAAGGCCAATTTTGGTTGAAGCATCTTTAGGATAAGAGTATTTTAAATTGTCAAATTAATCTAGGATCTTTTCACCCCTCAGGGCCTTTTGGGCTTAGCCAAATATGCAAAAAACGGCAATTTTTTAAAATCTTCTTCTGCAACACATTTGGGGAAAAATCTTTGATTGGTTATAAATTCCAAGAAGCCCTATACACAAATTGTGAAATCCATAACCCCTTAGTCGGCGGCTCAGGCCCTAGGATGAGGGCATATATGGCTATATAGTGAAAAGGTACTTGATCTTAGAAATCTTTTCCTCTACTTTCATCTTTTTTAAAGAGAGCTGGATGGGCGTGAAAACTTTGAGGATATATTTATTTCCTTAAATAGAATAGCTTTGTATAAAGATATAAGGACAAGTTGAAATTATAAAACTAGGATATATGGAATTTTGCTTTACTAAATATATGTTAATGGCTTAAAATATCATATTAAGTTTTAGGGTAGATCTGGTTATTTCTTATAATATAAGTTTTTATAAAAAAAATGAGAAATGAACTAAATGAATGGTTACGATGTCCATGGAACCATATACCTCAATTGTACAATTTATGACCCTTGGGCTATGGGTTCAGACCCTTTGGTAGGGCAAACATGGTTAAATAGTGAATTAAAGGCATTGTTATCATGTTAATGATGCCGTCTTCTTAAATTATGAAATAAGCTGTCTATATTTTTTCAAGGGGGGGGGGGGGGGGGAATGGCAAATATACCCATATCGTGAACATGTATTTTTTTGGTCACTTGAGAAACCATGGTAACCTACTATCGTAGTCCTGCGTGTCTCTCTTACCAAAAAATGCAATTTTCCCCTTGACGTAGTGTATAAATAATCCGAGATTCCTCGTACTCTTGGTCTCCCTGCCACTCCCCAATACACAGCCAATTGTGCCTCACGGGAAAAAGTTACACGTGAATTCCACGTGAAGTTTCATTCGCAATTCATGTGAAATTCGTGTGGAGTGAAATTCACGTAAAATTTTTATGTAAATTCCGCGTGAAATAACTTCACGGGAAATTCATGTGAAAGTTCACTTGATTTTCACATAATTTTAACGTAAAATTCAATTCCATTCACGTGAAATTCGTCTGAGTGCCCTTTCACATGAATTTCACGTGAAGTTTATGTGAAGTTTCACGTGAAATTCGTATGAGTGCTTTTTTCACATGCATTTCACGTGAAAATTTCACGTGTATTTAACGTCAAATTAATGTGAATTTCACGTGAGGCACAATTGCTTGTGTATATGAATTCACGTTTACAACCAAAAAATAATAAAAGCAGAAAACAGTCAGAATAGTCTCAAACTAAGAATAAGACTCCAAAATGAAGCTTAAAATGCAAAAATGACACCTTTGACAGGTCAATCTTAGGTGTATGTACTCAGTTGACCTTGAAGGCCTGTTAGTCTCCTGTTTACTGAAACTCAATTCTATAATTGTAGACATTTTCAGCAGAACACGTGATCAGCTTGAGAGTGAGCTATTTTTTGAAGACTATTATTTATCATCGCTGTTAAGAAGACATTGTCGGAATGGTGCTTTCACAGGTTTTGAATATTTGCTGCAGAAGAAAATTTTGCTAAAAAATGATAAAAGACTTTCAAGACTCTTGACATCTCGTGACAAAGATGGGCACACTTTACTTCATTGTGCAGCAGAGGGAGGCTCGAAAGATATTTTCAATGCAATAATTAATGCATCAAAATCATTGAAAATAACAGATTTAATCAATGTTGAAGATACAACGTACAGTGGTGAGACAGTATTGCACCTCGTCTGCAAAAACAAAAGATATGAAATGTGTGCATTTCTACTGTCAGATGACAACTATGAAAATCTTCTTTTGAAGAAAAAATCAAAGCAAGGGTGGAACGCCATACATTTCACTGCTATGAGTGGAAGTGAACAAATTTTTGATTTACTAGAAAGTAAGTATGGTGACGTCTATTCTGTGACAAAAAACGGATTAAATGCTCTAGATATTGCATGCATACATAACCACACTGAGTTTTGTAAGCGTCTCATTGATGAAAAGGGATGGACTCAACACTTGCAAAAAACAGATGCACATGGTTGGAATATTGCTCATTTTGCAGCCATGGTTGGTAACAAAGATTTGTTTAATCTTTTTAAGGATTTCATATTAAAAAAAACAAGGCGAAAGAAATCCGTTTTGCATATATGCTGCGAATACGGACATGAAGATCTTTGTGACGAAATTATAAAGACATGCAGCTCAATTTTACATGATGTAGATGATGAAGAATGGAATGCCTTACATTATGCAGCAAAGGGGGGAAATCTTAAGGTTTACAAATTAATTGAGAAATCCTTACCAGGATGTTTATGCGCTTTAACGTTTGATAAAAAAACTGTTTTGCATATAGCTTGCATAAACAGCAGTGTAGATATTTGTCAATAAATTTGCAGGGATGAAAAAGATAATACAAATCCATACAAAGGCATAATAAACAATCAAACCAAGTTCAAAGATTGGACAGCTGCTCATTATGTAGCCGTAGAAAAAGACCAGGATGGCACTGAAGAAAGGCTAATTCAAATATTAGTCAAAAGTGGTATAAATTTACAAGCTATTACAACCGATGGACTCACTGTGTTAGGGATTGCCTGTGAACACGGAAATAAAAATTTAATTAACTACTTGATTAATAAACACCCTGAACTCCTAGATGTTCAGCGTCAAAAATTACGTAAAGTAGCAGATGCATCAAATACTACGGATATTGTCTTTAATACAAGATCCAACGAGTAAAGTTAACAAACAAGTGGATGCAAGAACTGAAGTAGGTAACCTTTTATTCAACATGTCCCCTGAAATACTTTTGCATCAGTGGTCAGAATATGGAGCATTGTTAATTAAATCATTGACAAAATATACATTAAAGACATAAAATAAATTCTGATACTTGTCATCATTTGTCAAAATCTACATGCGGTGTAATGAAGAATAATGACCCCGTAGAATAATGACCGGGGGATATTTTTCTACGTAGAATTATGCCCCCCCCCTAGCTGAAGAATAATTGGATTTTTCTAAAGAAAAAAGACCCAGGGGTTATTTTTCTTCATGTTAAACATGAAGAAAAATGACCCCCATAAAAAAATGACCCCCCCCCCCCCCCTAAACATGAATAGAAATTGGTTACCCCGTATCCAAGAAATGATTTTGAAGTTATAAACACCGAACTTGTAAATAAATCGCTGTATATACACAGGATGAATGACCATCTTTAAGTCCTCCTTAAAGATAGCTTAAAGGTGTTTAAAGGTAGCTTAAAGATGATCTTTAAGCCACCTTTAAGCTACCTTTAAGCTATAAGTATTGCTTAAAGGTGGCTTAAAGAAAGCGTAAAGATGGCTTAAAGGCAGCTTAAAGACTATCTTTAAGCCACCTTTAAGCCACCTTTAAGGACAACTTATAGGTCCTTAATGTCCAAACTTCTTTAAGCCACCTTTAAGCCACCTTTAAGCTACCTTTAAGCCACCTTTAAGCCATTAAAAAAAATTTAATTCAATATTGTGCTTAATTTCCAACAAAATGTATTAACTTTATGAAAGAAAAGGTATTAAAACGGTTTTTGTTCTAGAAAGAAAAATGAAAAAAAAAACACAAAAAAAAACCGGCCACGGCGAGAACTGAACCCGGGACCCTTAGTTTACTAGCATCACCACACATCCTCTACGCCACGGCAACTTACATATGTATAACGTTTTTATATCCTATATATCAGTGGATATTGAATCACTGTATTGAATTTGTTTACTTGAAAAGATTTTGACAAACCATTCAGTTTGCAACAATCAATTATATCTAATTTATAAATTACATGCATGCATGTATTTAGAATGAAATACGGAACTTGGTCTTCAGTGAACAAAAATATATTATACCTAAATGGAAACCGTTAGGTTCACTATAGTTGCTAGGCTTCCTTAGTTAATAAATTTTAACCGAGTAGATATACGTTCATCTAATTTATAGCTATAAAAATGTAAGAAAGAAAATGAAATCATTTCTTTTATTAAATGCATTGATACTATTAGGGTATTTGTTCAATTTCCCGCAATTTCCCGGTTTTCATGATCGTGGCGCCGTTCCAATATGTACATGATTTTTAAACTATCAATTCTATAACAAACAAAATTACCAATTACCGGTGACGTATTTACTGCATGTGGCAATTGCAAATGACTTGTACATACAATTGTATGATGTGCCAGGCCGGGTATATTTGACATATTTACCCTTATACATATATTTAAATAATCAACCCCTATTTATGATCACCGGTACATTAATTAATTAGCCTCAAGATTTTACTCTTACATGCATGTATCGTTAATTTGTAGACGTAACATCTTTGAAACCCAGAGCTAGGAAATAATACTTTGAAAATGAATTACAAATGTAAACTAGAGCAGAGCTCGTGGCAAAGCCACGAGTAGGTCTTCCGTTGTTGCTGCGAGTTGAAAATATATGTGATGCGGTGTCAAACGATTATAATTACTAAACTTTCAGTTCTGCTTTTGTTATAAAAACGTGTTGTGATTGAAAGCCTGCATATAAAACGTGTATTGAAAAAGAAAATAAGAAAATGTTTTAGGAAAACTATTTGTCGCACACAGTTTATGTAATCGTAACAAACATTATTTAAAAAATGAGATATTTAATGGCGAGTTAAATTTTCAGAGGGTAGCAAGCATTGTTGTAAACAGTATGTACTCATGGGTCATGTCAGGAATTGTGTGTTTTTTTTAAACCGAACCCGTTTACAAAACACGTAACCTTTTCTCTAAAATAATTTCTTTATTTAAATATTTCTAAATTTTTAAAAACAATGTACAATTTAGAATTGTTGCGTGCTGACAAATTTACAGACCCTGAAACGTACTACTATACCAAAAAAGCGTGCGACTTACGTGCAAGAAACGTTTCGTGTTAACCGTTTAGCGTTTCGTGTGAATCGTGAAGCGTTTCGTGTAAACCGTTTAGCGTTTCGGACAAAGCGTGCAGAGTTTCGGACAAAGCGTGTAAATCGTTTCGACCAAAGCGTGCGAGAACCATGTGAAACGTTCATCAGATTTCATTCGGAACTCTCTGACAATTTGTTTCAAAATGGCGCCCGTGTTTTACATTACATGTACTGTTTGTAATTGGCAAAACTCTTTTGTAGGTATTTACATGAAAAAAAATCTAGAGGAAATGATATACTTATCTTTTTACAAAATTGAATTTATTTTTTAACAAACAAAAAAAAGGTATATGTATTAAAAGACGACTAGTTACAGAGTACATGTATATATAACGTTTTTATACGATGTTTCAGTACTGGTCCAGTCGTTTTACCGGTAACGAATATTTGCCAGTATCGAATAATTTTTAGAAAAATTACTAGTGGAAGACGAAGTTGAGGTTTTAAAAAATTCTAGCTAGGTAATTATAAAACAAAAATAAATATTCTATCAGTGCGTGAAGTTGTTTGCCACTTTGTATTTTGGAGAGGATTTATATAGGCTTTGCCTGTTGCCTAATCCATTTGATTACTCAATAAAATATGTTTAAATTAAGTTGTTTGCCATTTGCACGATTATTTACCGAATTGTTTACAAATTAAAAATGTGACCCAGATATGAGCTGCCGGAAGATCAAAGCAGAAAAAACGAAAGTGTGAAAACAATTAAACCTAACTATGAAAATAAGTTTGTTATTGATCCCTATTTAGTGGATAATTAGTAAATATAATTCATTTAAAAAGATAATGCATCATATCAAATAATAATGGAGCTTTGAATGAAATTACGACTTCAAATAGAACCACGTGTAGTTTTCCTAGTTTCGGTTCATTGCGACAGAAGTATTATTTGGCTGCATATATTGATAGATATACGGGAAAAACAAAGGAAAATGGCACCTACTTATCATCAATTACTATTATAAAGTGTTTTTTATGAAAATTCAATATTATAAAGTAACGCAAATGAAAACTGTTCAAGTCCAGTTTTAATTTGACGGGAAAACGGTATGATAAAAATAACGATCATATTATTTGTTTAAAAGACATATTCCCACAATTGTTTTTCCTTGTTCATTTATAAGTCCATTAACATGTACCTCTAGTATATTTTTGAAATTAATTCGCCTCAAAATATTCGGTCAGAAGTGATAAAGGGCGCTTTTAATTCGATACTGGGAAACGAATTCGAAACTAGGAAAATGGAGGGGGTGTTGAAATTACTTCCTTTATATTTTCGGAAGTTTGATACTACAGTTTAGAAGGACAAAGAAACTCGATTTAAACATAAAATAAAAACATTTGGAATTCCGATAATAATAGTTGCATGCACGACGAAACCGCATACTGATTCGTTACCGGTAAAATGACTGTACAATATTAAAATTCGCTATACATAAAAAATATTAAAAACAATTAGCAAAACATGATTTCCGTTGGAACAAGCCTTAATCAACTTTAACTTACACGAGCATGTTTTGATAAGCTTGTATTTTTTTTTTTATATTTATTTACATCGATAACTCTTACTAAGACCATTCGGCTTTGTATAAGCGGCACACATAACCTCGGACATCGGGTGAGACCTGCACCTGGCTGAACCTGTCAATCAAACTCTGTGTATTTGTTTTCATTGGATGGTCAAGCGTCTCTTTTTTTGTCAATAGCCAATGGAAACATTAATGACTTCAAGGTAATCGGAATCAGTATTTGTTGAAGCACACAATTTAAATGATAGAAAATTTATTAATTATTTGAACAAAATTAAATTTAAACATAGAAAGAAAACATACTGATCATTTCTATGAATTGCGGGAAGTAAGTTCTTTGGAATCCTGATTATAGATATTTTTACAAGTAATTATTTTAATTATTTAAACCACTGTTAACGGAAAACAAGAGGTCTTAGAAGTAATTAACGCACAGGGATTTGCCTACAATGTACACAGTCATGCAATTAATTATTATGGGAATCTTTACGTATGGTACTTAATTCAAATAGATCATGATAATCTATACACTGTACGCCGTTATACATGTACATGTAAGGAGCGTCGGTAATATATACGAAGATTGAGTCAGAAATTTAAATCATTTTTATTTCTTTTTCTTCACAATACAATGTTAAATTACTTTGGAAAAAAATCCGATATAGTAATTACAACTTTCTTTTTTGTTTTAATCATTTGAATTTTTTTCTGAGGTACATGAATATGTACAGAACATATTTATTTACGCGAATGATACGACATAGGAAAAATTATCGGATGTTTGTATAACATTGTTTTCTAACGAATGTGACTAATTTAATTTTAAATATTTTTCCACAGTTTCAATGTAAATAACATCAGATTTATTTACTGTTTGTATTTTTACATCGTATTCTCTGAAACCAATAAAAATACTAATGTTAGAAGAAATATCAAATCCCGCCGAATACTGAAAACCCGATTTCAGTTTGTAATCATACGGATTTTATTTTTGCTATTGACTATTGAGTTACGGTAACATTTTTTCTGGATGATTTTTTTTTTTATTTATTATTTTATGTAGTAAAAGCACCATTCCAATTGTTACTCAATTAACATAACAATTGATGACCCAGGGCTATATATGTTCTGAACTGTGTGCGCTGAAGCGACACAAGATTCTCGGTCGCACGTGGCGATTAAATTAACACAGACTGACCGAATAAACAAACGGGTGGGAAAATGAAACAAAATGTTACACATAAGAAGAAGCCACCAAAAATGATTTTCGACAGATCTTGATGTCGTTTCGCCAATCAAAAAAACAAAAATACAGCGCGAGCTCCTGTCAGCGGGGCGGGAGGAGGAGGGGGGAGGGGGGGGGGGCAGCAATGAGTTCGCTTCCACAATGAAACGAACATGTAGAAAAACTACAGAAGTGGTTAATATGTGACAGATAGAATCTAATCTAAAGTTGTTTAAAACTCATGTGAATATTCTTTTTAAATAATCATCGAATGCCTCAACTCAGGACATTCTTTTATCGTGCTAGCACCTACCGCAAACATGTAACATGGAACTTTGATTATAATTTGATTTGATTTTTAAACTACCTTGTACGCTATCGTATACATCAATGCTTAATCAACTGTACAAGTAAAATAAATCTATCTTTTCACCTTAAACCAATGTAATAGTTGAAATCATAATAAAATATAGTTGTGTCCGTGCAAAATATGAAACATGAACGCGTGATAAGGTACATGCAGAAGATCACGAACCGACCGCGGATCACTTGTCCACTCGCGCCGGATCTCCTCAGCCATGTGCGATGGGTGATCATCATCTAATTGTTTAATATTTAGGGGTTGTTGTTGTTGTTGATTTAAAGCATTATTAGTACAGTTTATAAAATATTTTACATTAACAAACCAACCATTAATTTATGTCTGACGATGCTTCCGATTTGGAGTAATATCGTTCATTAATATTCATCTACACTCAAATTTAATTAAATAAATACAAAATGGACAAACTTTGGTAACATAAAATTAAAACAGTTCTTGTATTTACGGCTATATTAACTCAAACACGTTCATGTGCATGGAAGTGTGCGTCTCGGTGTGCGAAATTTGTGTATTAAATAACCGCTATGTAGTGCAGCCGTGGCTGAGATCCTCGGCCGTGGGCGAACGATAGATTACGTAAAGGTACAACGCACAGACTCGCACAGCTCAGAACCCAGGAAGCTTTGAAAAGATTGCAGTATAATGACCTTACTCTATCAAATAGAAGTTCTTTATTTTAAACTTAAAACCCACAATTGATCTATGTTTATTATTGCTTTAGATTGAAAATGACATTCCTTTATTAATTAACTGAACGATTTCTTAATTGACACCCAATCGTTTAATCCATTAAAAAAATATGTGTAATCAAAACGAAAACAATTCTTGAGTTTGCGGATAAATAAACTCATTTATGAGAGACGCAACTCTTGTGTATTAGATAACCGCTGACCGCTAGGTAGTCCAGCCGCGACAATGGTGACCGATTTTCTCGGCCGCGGGCGAGGGAGAGCTTACGTAATGGCACACACACACAGCTCTGATTCAAGGTAGATTTTAAATGCATGGAGTTAATAACTAAAATGTAATGCATAGATTTTTTTTAATTCCATATTTTGTGGTTTACTAGAAAAGAAAAACAATGATTTGTTTTCCAAATCCCGTTTTTAAGGATTGTGCATTATAAGAACTTAACAACAATGACTTAAACTCCTAAAATAAAGCACGTATTCTAAAAAAAAAAGAATTCTTATGAATTAATGCCGTTTGTATAAACCAGCATACTTTCGGCGGTAACTTTATGCCAGTTGTATGCGCAAAGACTTTCGTTAACTTGTCAAATGAAAACATGTACATGTTAACATGTAAAGCTTTTAACACTCATATTACACAAATCTCATACAAAATAACATTGTAACGACCTTTATGAGATCCCAACAAACAACTTTTCCAGCGACAGCCATATCGAAATCCTAACCGTTTTTGAGTTATAAAGCAAACACTTTTAGGGACCATTGGCCCTTAATTTAAGGGGCCAGCCCTTTTTTATAAGTGTCAAATGAAAGCCCTTGATATTTTGCACAACTTTTATTCTACATGTCATAGCAAAATATTTTTCGTTTAAAAGATATAAAGGAAAACATGTCTAAATTTTTGCACTTTTTTTAATCCTGTTTTTTGACCCCCTACCCTCTCCTAAATAAAAAAGCGTAATCTTAAAACAAAAACAGATGTGCACAACTACAATGTGTCTGTTATTCAAATTCGTTGGATTCCCATTCCCTGCTATCATAGTCTCGGAGCCTTTGTCTGGAAACAAAAGGCCCTAAAAAAATTTAAAAGGGGAATAACTTTTTAACGGAAAGGGAATTCAAAATTTTATGAATTGCTTAAGATAGTGTTTTGTAAAGTACATTGGCCCTGAAAATTTGAGCAAAAACCGTTCAGAAATGAGCAAGATATGAAGCCTCAAAGTTCGCGTCTAGGAAACAAAAAAAAAAGAAAAATATGAAAAATCTTAACCCGCACAATAATAGAAAGGTCTTCCGTTGGAAACGGAAGACCTTAATTAACTTTTATTCACTAGACTTATCGTATACTCGTACATACTAAGATTCAACGCCTTTAGAAACCCTGACGTGCACCTGGGCACACGACACACCTGTTGTGTATATCTTGTATATTCTGTGTTAGTTCCAGGGGTTTTCTTAAGTTGGACAAACAATAGACTTTAATTAGATATACACAAACATGCACCTGGGCACACGACACAACTGCTGTGTATATCTTGTATATTCTGTGTTAGTTCCAGGGGTTTTCTTAAGTTGGACAAACAATAGACTCTAATTAGATATACACAAACGAACAAACCTATGTCTAGACAAACAAAGCAGTAATATCCTGCCCGATATAACAAAGGCAGTTGAGAGTCTTTTCATCTTTAACACGTATCTAGCAGATCTAGAGTTAGAAATAATGAAAATTGAAAAAAAAATTACAAACCTTAAACCGATTAACAAATTAAATCATGCATTTTTGGTTCATTATCTTTATTTTGTTTAATAACCGGATGAACTTAGAGAGAGAGAAAGAGAGAGAGAGAGAGATTGATTGAGATTTTTTTCACCGATTAATTTATAATAGGAAACAAACATACTTTAATTAGTTTTATGCACATTTTAAGATACAGAGACTGCGCTCATACCTACAATAATTTTGAAACCCCCAAAAAATTATAAAGAATTTTATAACGGCAATCTGTGTCCATCAGAGCGGTGCTGATGATAGCGATCTGTGTTTAATGGAGCGACGATTAAAACCGCCTGGAACACCCCCCCCCTTCCTTGGAAATTATATTATCACTCGGATGACCCCCTCCCATCTCTATAAAAGAGCTTTTGCATTTAATATATGTTTTTATTGTTCAGCTTGATCAATATTGACTTAAAGGCCACTTAAAGACAGTGTAAAGGCAGTGTAAAGAGAGCGTAAATGCCACTTAAAGATGCTTAAAGGTGGCTTAAAGGTAGCTTAAAGAAGTTTGGACATTAAGGACCTATAAGCACTTGCTTAAAGGTGACTTAAAGGCGGCTTAAAGGTTGTATAGCCTTTAAGCTCCTTTAAGTCACCTTTAAGCCACCTTTAAGGACTTGCTTAAAGATGGTTTTTCGCCCTGTGATAGTTTTTTATATCCGTAGCAAGCACACACAAAACACTCTGACATTGCCACAAATTAATTGTTAACAGTTACGTTACTTCTCTCGTAGACATACGGCGGGAAATGACGCAAATAAAGGAAAATTCATACACAATGAGGATATTGTGTGATAATTAACGAACAATAATCATGAAAGAATAATTGTTGTAATGATATAAGCAATATTCTTTGGTGAATGAATTGTCAATCGAAGAATGATACATGTATATATCTTTATGGAAAAAGACTAAGGGGCAGGTAACGTAGGAATATGAATACTTCTTATTTACATTTCTTGGGGAAAGTGATTTTTAAAAAAAACATTCTGCGTTAGTTTTGTTTTTTTCTCCGTAATACATGAACATCAATATTCTAAACATTTGTTGTAATGTTGTTTTGTGATCATGAATAGACTTTATTCTTTTGGAGCAAATTTGTGAAGACTACCTGACTATAGTAAATCTAAATAGATTATAAACACTGATCGATTATAATAAGAAAAGATTGTTTCTAAAAGCGTTGATGAGAGGCTAGGGCCCATGTTAGGGGTTTATATCCCGCTTGATTTTGATCACACGATCTTTATTGTATCCAAAGTTACCAATGCTCATACAAACTATTGATGCATTAATCATCTTGATATTAACTAAACTAAAGTATGCCGAGGATATAGTAAAATACATTTCCTGTACGAGTACTCTCAGTACTTTGACGATTTTCCTTATTGGCCGTTAACCTCTACTGACGTAATGGCTGCTGTCAGTGCCTACTAGCTTCAGCTTGGTTATAATGCCTAACAGTGGAGTAAACTTTTCATAATTTTGGTTCCATCATTAATTCTGGGTGATGAACTTGCATACCCAGCAGTTTGTAATAGTGGAAATCCTCAATGCAAGTATAATTAATGAACAAAATGAAAAATATAGATGATGCGACGGCGAAGCGCGAAGATGCGAAGACGAAAGTGCTAAGTTGCGATGGCGAAGAAGTGATACTATTATTGCTTCTTCGTCTTTGCAACTTCGCACTTTCGCCTTCGAAACTTCGTGCTTTCGCCTTTTTAGCTCACCGAGACGAAGTCAATGAGAGCATATATGCTATACCCCCGGCGTCGGCGTCCGGAGCTGGTTAAAGTTTTAGTTGCAGCTCCTGTATCTAAGCTATTACTTGTCCTCTCTTCACCAAAATTACTTGAATGATGCATCTAGACCTACTGAATCTGATTCCTAACTTTCAGATGCTGGAGGAGGTTTAGGTTTTTGGAGCAGGCTAAAGTTTTTTGTTGCAGGTGCCCTTTAATAGCAATACTGTAAAACGAGAAAATTTGGCGCATACGTATTTTAGCGCAAACGCAAGTGCTAGTACATTGGCGCAATTATATTTTAGCGCACGTCACCTTTCTTTAAAAAAGAATACAAAAAATGTTGTTGTTTGATAAACGATCACGCCCAAATTTAGTTCTGCGTTCACTCAAGCACGTGAACACAACGAATTTGATTTCTATCTCGCATGCACGGTAAACTGTCGTCGAGAACAATACACTTACTTTTGTGGAAATCGTCAGTAGATAGATATGAAAACTTCATTTATTGGGGAGGATGAGTAATTTTTGTTTGTAAACAAGTTTGAGTTATCGGACATTGAAATTAACGTGTCGACTTGGATAACACTAGAAGAGTCCCGAAACTAAAGGTGAAATCGAATGCTACAGTTACCATGAGTTTCGATCACCATGAGCAAATCTTTTTACAGTAATTTTACATTAAAATAACACAAAAAGAGGCATCGTCTTGTTATCTTTATATCCAATAATCAGAGATCAAAGAAATTATGATCAATCATGTATTGTCAGCGTTAACGATCGCCACGCTTAATCACATTTTCACCTCGAAGCGCTAAATAGAAGTGGCATGGGGAGAAGCCCAATTTTCAAGGTGCTAATGAGAGATAATACAAAGCAATTAAAATTGAATTAATTAATCCATGTTTAGGCACTTATACCCGACAACCCATACCGTTTACCCGTGTAATTGTTTAAACAAACAGAATCGACGGCATCTGATATTACGTATACGAACACTTCTATATAGCATTAAAAATAGACTGACATTATTGTTTTGCAACTTGAAGAAATTTACTACATATTGAAAATCGTTGGCGCATTATTAATTTTAGCGCTCAGAGGCAGTTGCGCCAAAGGCGCTAAAATTTGTAGTGCGCCATATTTTCTCGTTTTACAGTATCTAAGTTACGGCTGGTCCGTACTTCACCAAACTTGCATGGATGGTGTGTCTTATGATACTGATGCACCAGACAGGCTTGAGTGCTGAATCTGAGCTATAGGTTTCGGATCATGGAGGAGGTTAAGGTTTTTGGAGCTGGTTAAAGTGTTTGTTGCAGGTGCCCTCTAATGATTATATCTTAGTTACTACTGGTCCTAACTTCATTAAACTTGTATGCATGGTGCGTCTTATGATACTGATGCACCTGACAGGCTTGAATGCTGAATCAGAGCCATAGGTTTATGATTCTTGATGAGGTTTAATTTTTTTGGAACATGTTACATGTTTTATAGATGAAAGCTTGCATAGTTGATTTATATTATAAATGAAACGTAGAGGTTGCTTTAGATGCAGAGCCTGATCTCCATTATCAAGGATGCTAGAGAAATCTCCTACCTCACTCAAACCTGCTTGATAGAAAGAAGAGGTTGTTGTTAAATGATATAACACGATTCCTATGATAAAGTATTGTATGATATGAAACACTATTGTTTAATAGGATACAATATAATATCATATGTTATATTGTTAAATGTTATATGATACGATAAAATATTGTATCATTTTTTTATATTTTATGAAATGATATTGTATCGTGATATTGTTATGTATAGTATTGATTTTTATGATAAAATATTATAAAATATCGTATCATACGATATTGTATAATATGATATTGGTTTATATGATATATTATCATACACATGAAATTGTGTTTTATGATATTTTAACATATATTATTGTATCATATGATACAATGTGTATAATATGATTGTATTATATAATATTTTACTTTATCCCATGATATTTTATCATTTGATATGATACAATGTTGTATCAAATTATATTGTATTATATAATACAATATCATATTATGTATCAAATATGATACAGTATCATACAATACAATATCATACTATAATATTTACATTTACTTTCTTTCCCTCTATTAAACTGCATTGGTTGATTTGAGTGATATTTACGCACAACACAGAAGACCCAATCACCAAATCTGGTGCGTATGAATACATTTAGTATTCCTTAAGTATTTCTCGAAGAACAGGAACTGACTCTTCTCGCGACTCAGAACCGGATAACGACCTGTTATTATACTTACGCTGATAAATATTTCATTGATGTAAATATATTTTGACTGTTAAATGAATTCAATTGATTAATTTCTTAGTTTACCAAGAACAAATTCATTAAATTACAGAAAGAACAATAAAATTGTGTTATTAGAATTTAAAACGCTGTGCACTATTTTTGTCAGCATATTTCGGCTGTTCCAGTGGCCATTCCGTTAATTTCGCATAACTCGTTGAATAAGACGGAGCTTTTTAAAAACAAATCATATTTGCAGGAAGGAAATACATGTTTAAAAAACGTAAATATAAGCATTTAATCATTATTTTTTGAAAGATGAGGTCTTTTAACTGCAACAATGTGTGCAAAAATTTTTTCAAACGCGCTATACAATTTGTATGCACACACCGTTGCCGTTATGAGACCACATCTTTCAAAATATAATGAATCAATGCTTAATTATACAATATAATATCATATGTTTCAATGTTATTATGTATTATTGCAATATGATATTGTTTCAGATAATACTATATTGTATTATGTTTTATGATATTCTATTATTTGATCAAATACAATTATAATTTAAAACACAATTCAATGTCATACCATACGTTACAATATCATATCTCACAATCTTTTACGGTATTTTATGGTTTTATATGATATATATTATAAGTATGATAGGATGCAATTTTAATTTTATATTATTGTATTGATTAACATATGAACATATGATTATCATACAATTTTTTAACAGATGATATACGATATTGTGTCAAAACAGAATCCATGAATATCCAAGATCATAAAGGATGGTTTTCATATAATATGATAAAGGTGGTCTCAAAAAGGTGATGCCTCATAAAGGTGATGCCTCGTCTCGGTGAGCTTTGTAATCTGTGATGACCTATGTTTTATAATTGCAGAGCTCTCCATCGTTTAAAAGGTTCCGAGGCACATTTTGGAATTTTTTTTTATAAAATTAAATTATCCAGGGGGATAGGGTCCGGACTCCCTCTCCCGTTTTACTGCGTAAAATTATTAATATTGAATTTTCCGGGGGGCGGACTCCTTCTCCCCCTCTAGATCCATGCATGAGCAAGGAGTGTCGCATAATGAAATTAGAATGTTACTGTGTTTGGTCCACGGTAAACAGACAGCTGGTAAGTGACAGGAGTCTGCAAGTGCATCTGTACACATTATGGCGGACATAACATTTTGTGTGGAGTAGATAATGATTAGGCATAGCCAGCACTGGTAAACATATATGTTACATGTACACATTAAAATATTTATAAACATTCATAGTAAGCGCGATGGCCTAGCGCATGCGTACCAATAATAGCATGGATTAACCGGAAAACCTTGTCGAGTACGGTGCCTGTATTAAATTCTATGTAATCGACCGAGACTTGCTGAATGCAATCAAAAAAAGGCGAAGGCGAAAGTGCGAAGATGCGAAAGCCAGAGTGCAAAGTTGGGAAGAAGCTCCTTCGCCTTCGCACCTTCGCACTTTAGGCATCACGTCTTCGCGCTTCGTCGTCGCATCTTCGCACTTTTGCTCCTTCACCTTCGCACTATCGCCCTTGCAACTTAGGTCGAAGTTGCCCTATCGGAACACCATAGATATGTGTGAATGTAATTGTTAAGATGACAACCATACCCAGATGCAATACCTCAATATCTTGTTATAACGGAAGGATTTTTATTTTCTAAGATATACCCCTTCTTTCACTTAAAGTTTATTTGAATATGAATTATAATTTCTGTTACTTTCTATAAACTGCAGCAGTAAAAATTACAAAAGTGTAAAGACTATTTCACAAATAATAAAAAAATATACTGAAAAACTTTAATCTAAAAGGGGGTCATTATTCTACAGGGGTCACTTTTCTTCATGTGGAGTGTGCTCATTTGTATGAAAATGACACTTGTTCTTCAGGCAAAGGGGTCATTATTCTACATAGAAAAATGACCCCCGGTCAATATTCTACGGGGGTCATTATTCTTCATTACACCGGCAAAAATATAGATTTAAAAAATCCAGACTTGTGTGTATAAAGTAGTAATCCGAAAATGTTGTATCTGCACATGTATGGTTTATTAATTGTATTTAGTTTCATCGGAAATAAGTTTAATTGAAGATTAGTAGAAGCATTATTCCAGTGCGAATGGCATGAATTTATTAAACCATTATACCGTTTTATAATAAATCAAATCACGTTTTCCATACACACACACACAATAAATTTTCATTGAAAATACACTTCGCCTTCTTTAGATTAAGGTTATGCATTCCTTACTATTTAGGGAATCAACAGAATGTTACAAAATATCATTTTCATTAAATATACATTAACACAAAGCTAATCAATGATATCACATTTAAAATATTCCCTTAAAAAAATACATGTACTTGGTACTGTTGGATGTACGCTAAGCAAGGCAGCACTTTCTGTAGTAGAATAATGCGGATAACGTGTAAATTATATCCTCGATTAATTTATATTAATTCAATTTATCTTTTTTTATTTCATTTTCAGGATATATTGCTACAAACTTAAATTCATACCTTTAGATGTCCGTGCAAACTGATCGATAAGGCTAACATAAATTGCTATATATATATATATATATATATATATATATATATATATATATATATATATATATATATATATATATATATAATCCAAAATAATATATATATATATAGATAGATAAAAATTAAATAAGAAAACACGAAAAACGTTCAATATAGCTTAAGCGCTTTCATTTTAAAATCTTCAGAAGCTATATATATATATATATATATATATATATATATATATATATATATATATATATATATATATATATATATATATATATACTGTCAAATGGTTTCAAATTTTGTTTTTCACTTCCTTATGCTGCCCTGGGAATTAACTGTGAAGCACAAAATCTTAAATCCGCTAAAAAGGCTCCTTAAGTGGTCGAGAAAAAGTTACTAAAAGAAGTCACCATGGGTAAAATGGCTGGTCAATTTGAAACTATTCCATTCCACATCCTTCGCGTTTCACCAGTAGTCATTTTCACCAAGAAAGAATGCGATATTCGTTTAATACACCATCTATCCAATCCAGAATTTGACTCAGTTAATTATTTTTTTTGACACAGACATTTGCACAGCTATATAGATGGAGTCATTCTGGTGAATCAGTTATTAGGACAGGTACATTTGTAGCCAAAACTGACATCAACAGTGCGTTTTGAATACTACCTATTTATCCAAGCGACTTTGACATGCTAGGTATTAAGTACTGTAACAAATACTACTTCGACATATCTCTGGCTTTTTGTTCTAATCTTTCCTATGCCCAATTTAAGGTGTAATATCCCTCTGCTATTAATTTCACCATATATTTTTGAAAATATTTCATATTGATTTTCATCAAAGTCAATATCAATAGATTCAGATGAAACAAAGTTGAAGTAATGAAGCGCTGCTAGATTTTTCAAAAATTGATAATATGTCAAATCATGATATGAAGAAAACTAGACATAGTGGTTAAAAAAGGCAAAATTTTACTATCGCAGCATGAAATTAAAAATATTAAATTTATATGAAAATAATATATAGTTATATACATTGCCAATTCATATTACAAAACATAGTGAAGCGCTGCTTTTTAGATCAGAATAACATTTTATTGTATAGGTTTGTTACAAAAATTGCTTCAATCAGCAAGAGTTACCTTTCTTTATCATCGACTATTGAAGGTTTTACATACATGTTTTACATACAGTACATGATAAATTGCCACAGTTTCTAATTTTTCAGAAAAGATTTTCTGTTTTTAAGTTTGGATAACATAATAGTAAATGGATCCATATCATTATGTTTTAAAAATGCTAAAAATGTAAACCAGAGCATTTTGTCATAACACAAATGGAGATCAAATGAATGGTCTTCCAGTAATTGGTATCATCTCCATATAGTGGTATATTGTCTTGAATAAAATGTGACATTGGTTTTTAGATTTTGATTTCCCATATCTGCTCTCTCAGAATAGAAACTCCAATATCCAGATTTAAACAAATGAAATGTTATAAGTTTCAAATGATGATAAGTTACTAAGTCTAAAGTTTGCAATTGTCTTGGTCACACTTCTCTCAATTATAATTCATTCACCTCTGTGAACGAGCTATAAATAGAGAAATAAAACCTTTTTTTTCCATCCAAAAATTTTCTGGCCTAAAACATCAAATATGTACTGTTCATGTACTGAACTACTAAAGAAAATTTAGTTATATTTTAAAATAAATTAATCAATTGTGGGGAGTAGGGATATACATGTAGATATTGCCTCATAAAAATTTGATCAATATGATTCGCTTCTTGCAATTTTGTGTAGATGCTTTCTTTACTTTTTTGCCCCCTGCTAAAAGTTGGAGTTCGTTCCGTTAAAATGTTCTTTTTCTTATTTGAATTTAAATAAATATTGCATTCAAACAAATATTAGGGCCCAGCAGCGCCTCCCTTGTTGCTACATGCTTTAATAATTGTGAGTTAACAGAAACAAAGTGAGATTTTTTTCTACAGGAGTTATCTCTCTTATCAGAGGGACATTACACCTTAACAGGTTTAGATTATTTTTACTTCAACTAGTACGCAAGAAATCAATGAACCAGAGTATTATACATTCCTTAAGTTACTTTTTATTTGCATAAAAGCCAGGTGACTTTAGTTGCAAACATACGTTACATATCTTTCGCCTTATCTATGCTCACCTTGGGCTTTCTATAGCTAAAGAAAAAACTGTTGAGTCAACAACACGTTTGACATTTTTGGGAATAGAACTTGACATTGTGCAGATGCGTTTACTCCAAGACATATTGGGATCTATGTACTAGAATTCAAAACAGCTTAAAAGTCAAAAAGATAACTTTACAGGATTTGCAATCTGAAATTAGGTTATTAAACTTTGCATGAGAGGTTGTTGCACCTGAGAGAGTTTTCATAGGAGACTAACTGATGCCACAAAGGGGTTGTAATTAAGAAGGATGAACACAAGATTGAGGTTACTACCAGCATGAAATTATATATTCAGAAAAGTGGCTATCTTTAAATTATTATAATGGCATGACTCTTGTTCCCAATAGGCTCTAGGCCCCTATGACGATGTTGACGATATCGGAAAAGAAATAAGTTTTGGACACGAATGCAGTGACACACATCAGCTGTTAAAATTTACAGATAATTTAGGTAGAACATTTGGTGGGTTCGGGTTCGGTATATGTCTCACAGCAAATGGGCTTTTGGTAAAGGGCCACATCATTGGTTGAAATTCGGAAAACTTCATGACATGACATCCCAGTTTTGTGGTCTTTTATTTGCTAAATGCTAAAAGGATTCTATTTCACATAGACAATCAAACAATCAAGTTCAAATACTCAATAAACTAACTTTTAATTATCCTGCAGTAAAAGCGTTAGCTAGAACATCAATACTCAAAAACATTCCATTTAACATTATATTAAAAAGACAAAGTACATGAATACTAAGTTCGATTCAGTTGCAGATAATTATATTTCTCGTTGCAAGTGGCTGCGTTTTCAGGCTTTTGTTCCTCAAGCAGATCCAGCACCAATTCAATTACATTGTACCACGAGAAATTTGGCAAATTTGACAGCAGAAAGTAATAGATTGTTAAAGCCTCTATGGCCTAAAACACATGGCATACATATAAGATAGCTTTTCAAAGTTTCAATCAATCCATGTACATGTATGATATGCTGTCTATGACCTTCACAAGAGATCTGCAGTATTTTAATTGATGTATATGTGGTTAAATTTGAAAACATAACAAAGCGTTCTTTAACATACAAAAATACATGTACAACTTAAAGGTACATATGCACTTTTGGAATAAAATACATAAAGAAATTCAGGACTAAATATTTGATTTTATTGGTATAAAACAAATGAACTCGATCTATTTGATAAGGAAATTCCACATTTTACAACATATCCTTTACACTGCATTTTTGCACGGTTTCTAAATGTAAATAAACAGACAAATACAATCGTACACTTGTCATTAAGCACTTAATTTTCCCTACAATTTTCTGCCAAAATGTTAAAAAAAATACTATAAAAAGTTACAAAATGTTAAGTCACATGATGAACCTGATCAAACATATATAAATGGATATAGAAAATGCAGCCCTGCTTGGCTACCCGCTGCATGTACACTGTACAACTTATCCGGAAAATGTGGGTCAAACAGAAAATCAAAAATATCAACAGTACAGATAGAATATTTCCGGAATAAAAAGTAGGTATAATGTACCACTTCATATTGGTTACCTCTAACTTGGCAAGGCTCTCTAGATCATATAATTAATGGCGTGTATGCCAAGAGAGAGAGAGTAAAGTTCTGCATCTATAAGAAATTATATATCAGGCTTGTCATACATGTAAATGTTTCAAGGACTCAAGGACATATCCAAGTCAATCATAGTCATCACCAAATTGTTAGAGGGGGGATACAACCAAAAGGACTCCAAGACAAGACACACGAGCCCCTATAACTTTTCAAATGCTCGATTACTCTAGACACTTGAAAAATATTCACTTCAAATTATGAAGTGCACCTATGTATGGCTGCATTTTGTTCCGCGTTTTGGGGGTTTCTGAAAGTAGGTGAATTGACCAGCAGATCACCCAAGGGACATGACCCCAGATTCCTATGCCGAAGCGACATTGACATTATTAAGGTTGACGGACAAAGGTAGGTTAAAATGACAATTAGACAGTCGCAAACCGAATCCTAGGGCAATTCAGCTACGTTATTTTTGTTGGAAACAGGGGGAGGGGTCTGGCGTATCCTGTCTCTTCAGTAATAATTTCTAGGAATACGCGCACAGGGTACAAGCCAGGGCCGCTTTCCGATTCATTTCGGTAGTAATACCCTGACGCGTTTTCAGTGTTTATCCCGACTTGCTAAACTTTACAATTTTGTAATAAAACAATGGGCGCTTTACGTCACGCTCATTCCGCATTGGAGCATCAAAATCAAACAGTGGGATCACTAGAAGTGCGAGACCCATGCTACATACATTATATTTTTGTAAGGTATGCATAACTTAGTTGTTGAATATCTTAGTTTGGGTCATTCACTAACAGATTTCAAGCTAGCTTCGTCGGGAGTAGTAGAGTTTTCAAGGTTTCATACCCGGCTGCCAAATGTCCCAGAGGAAAGCATCTTTAACCATAAAAATGAGATAAAATTCTACGATATTCAAACATACTTCAGACGAAGTTATACTTTTTCAATGTTAGGTTTACTATGACGTAGGCAACATTCTATATACCATATATATATATATATATATATATATATATATATATATATATATATATATATATATATATATATATATATATATATAGTTTGAGCCATTCAGAATGTGCCTTACAACTGTCATAAATCATATATCCTGAACTGATATAATATTGAGACTTTTCTTTGGAATTGCCCTATATTTGTATCAGAAACAACCAAAACACAATTTAACCAAACTTTTAATAAGTAAAAAATATTTACAAATAATAAAATACATAAATGAACAATTTCAAACCAGATTCTTAAAAAGATACTATGGTTGTAATAATATTCGACGGTATCAATTTTCGTGGATAAAGTTTAAATCACAGTTTCAAGGATACGTAAATACGTGGCAAATGACCCTATCAATACAAAATGTTAACAGAAATTGCACTTCAATGAACATTTAATTCGTGGATCAACTTTATAACGAAATTCACAAAAATTGGTATTCAACGAATATTGATGAAACCACAGTAGCCGACTCTAATTTCAGCAACAAATCATTAAATTGACTTCTAAACAAAATATGATTTCCAAACTTAAAACAGTGAAGTTAATCCAAATGTAAATAAATCTCCAAAAGTTTCCTTAAACTCGATAATCATTTTTAATTTCAATAAAATTTACTGAAGCTCAATAAAAAGCAACTGCTCAAAACAAAAGTATAATTTCCATAAATTTTGTCACGTTTACGTTATTTCTTAGTATATTTACGGCTTCTTTACACCCAAAACCGGACATCGTATATCGACAAGTACACTGACGGATGACACAACCGTTCTTCCCGTACGTAAACAGGACGCCACAAGACAACACACATATACACATGCCTCCAGCTTAGACCCCTACCGGCCACCATACACCGACACCACGTGTTCACGAAATGGATGAGAAATGGTTGGTCATTCTTACGAAAGCCGAGAAGGATCATTCGAGATTCGAGATTCGAAATACGAGATTCGAAATACGAGATTCGAGATTCGAAATTCGAGATTCAATATCTAAATTAACCAATCAAATCATGGATCTGAAACCTGTATCCTAGCAACATCAAACTGTTCTAAATAAAGATCATTCGTACATGCTCTTTCCTACAAATAAATGTCTTAATAGCTCTTACATAGTGGTTATAAAATGGTTAAATTAACATTGATGAATTAACCCCACACAGTATAAACAATTAAATTAGAAATAACACTGTTGGCTTTGCGAATCCAAGTGGTTTTGTTTGCCCTGTATGTATTTCCCTCCGAACAATTTTAACCCGAAGTGTATTCGCCCCAACTGTGTAAAAATCGGCTCGCAAAGAAAGATCTGTTTAATCTAAATGTTTTAGCTATGAAACGAAACTAAAAAAAATAATCGACATGTCAAAATATAGGTTATGATAAAGTTTTAAACCATAGAAGATATAATGATTTACAACCTCAAAGACAAAAATCCAGATAAGAATAGTGTATTGTAGGGTATGGCAATGCCATTGTCGATATGAGAGAGAGAAAGAGAGAGAAAGAGAGAGAGAGAGAGAGAGAGACAGACAGACAGACAGACAGACAGACACAGAGAGAGTTTTGTTGTGTCAAATTCAGTTTGATTTAGAATTTGAAATTGATTTGATTTGTTACAAGCATATATAGACAATAATTAAGCCTCTAAAACGAGAAAAGAGAGGAGGTAGCTAGGGTAGGGCAGACCAACTAGCAAGCTTTAATTTTAACGGTGTTAGCGCACCTGTGATTTACATCGACTCTCTCTCTCTCTCTCTCTCTCTCTCTCTCTCTCTCTCTCTCTCTCTCTCTCTCTCTCTCTCTCTCTCTCTCTCCTAGCATTTCCTTTTCCGTGAGGGGGCTTGGGGTATTTGTGATGTCTTACATTAGCTAGCGAAAATGATTAAAAAAAAAATGAAATTTTCTTTAAATTGTGTGCGGATGTTGTACGCCAATAATCTGTTTTCAGTATATACATTTCAAGAGGGGGGGGGGGCGGCTATATAGTCCTAATTAATTTGTCAGTTATTCTGGCCTGATTATATATAAATTAGAGCTGCACTGGTGCATATATTTACCCAAATGGACCAAAATCTAAAAGCTTTGACAAAATTAGTTTTAAACGTACGACTCTTTTTTTTTCAATTCTAATCGGGTATGTCCTTTAGAAAAATCTTGAACCACACACATTTTAGCAATTAAAACGACAATTGTTTCATTTTTTTATGGGGAGGGAGGTGGTGCCGGCAAAGGACATGTATTGCTTGTGGCAGTTGTGCTATACTCTTATTTGTTATAATAGGCAATACTACATATTGATATAAAATTAAAGTTTCCAATTACACTGCACATAGCTTCTATCACGCATTTGACCCGTGCGATAGTTTAAAACAATTTTCAAAGCATTTTATGTAATTCAACCGATCATTTTTGAAATTTAATTTTCTGGATCCCCGCCTGATACGTCCGCCTTCTTGTATATTAGAATTACATGTACGTTGACCATATGTACACATTAACTTAATCGGCTATGATATGGGGCGATAACATTTTTTATCAATGTTTTTGCAGGATATGTAACAAATAACAGCCTATTTGTGGGTTTTTGCACTGATTATTTGAGATAATTTGCCGCCATCTTTATGCATTCCACACACGACTCACAGTTTCTTTATTTGGTGTTCTGTGTGTATGGCGACAAATTGGTAAATTTGCACCACTCACCCCTTGTAGCTTCATCCTGATTACATTTTATCTGGCTAAGTGTAATGACGTCGCGCACGGTGTTGGTGTTAAAATGTCCTTTCAGGGTGCGCGCACAGTATTTGAGTATTTTTAAAAACAAAAATTTGGACTTATGTAATTTTATATACCGATCTGTTCGAATGAAAACGGACTTCAACAAAACATGTAATAAAATGTAGGATTTTTTTTTTTATATTTCATAAATCGGTGTTAAAACCTGAAAATTTTTCTAGAAATGACATGTAGATAGGTAACACTTTTTGGGTACATATCTCAAATAAACTACATTATCTCGGTGAACTTTCATTTTGGGAGGGAAATTTTTGGTGGACTAATTATTTTGATAATGTAACAGATATACGTCATAACGTTTTTGACGTAATCAATGCCAGGAATCGACGCCAGATCAAAGAATTCCCAGAATGGAGTTGTTTCTGCGTAAAAAATCCTCGAAAATGACCAGGGCAAGATGAGTTAATTGCCAAAATATAAATTGTGATTCAGGAACTTGCAATGATCTATTGAAGTTTTTCTTTAAATATATGACTTTTTTAATAAAGAGAAATTGTTTCTGCGTAAAATTTTCGTAATATATATTTTATAATTAATTTGATTTTTAATGATAAAAAAAAATTCGTTATGCTGGAGTTTATTCAAGACACGTGTCACAAGAGATACATTTCACAGTCGAACGTTATGCGTAGCATGGCGATCACAAGTATCATGCCCATTTAAAAAAAATGTTGGCTATATTTCATAATAATAGAAATCATTTTAGAATGTGCATTTTCATAGGTTGTATAGCCATTAAAAAGAAGCAAATGTGTCCTCAAATTTTCTTAATAGAAACATTTTAGAATGTCAACATGAAATGTCACACTTTCATAAAAACACATTAAACTACATAAGCAATGAAAGAGAAAGTAACTTCGACACTTCTTTTAAAAAGTCGCGCAGAAAATTCACAAAAATGAATCGCAGTTAGAAATGTGCTTTTTCTCCCAAACAATTTGATGCCAAATATACAAGCATTTCGAATAAAAATAATTGATTTTTAGAAAAAAAATGATGTCAACATTATATGTCACGGGTACGTAAAATGACGCAAGGACCTTTAACGTTACGGCATGCAGTATGTGTGCGGGTTTTTTCTTCATAAAACAGTTCTAGAGAAAATTATAAATAACTACAAATTATTTTGTGAAGAAGGTACCAAAGTATAAAAATAATAATAATAAAATATAGGAATAATAACTTAAAGACAAAATTGATGATAAATATCTGAACTTAACCGGTCGAATTAATTTATTTTTACGATTAAGATATAGACGACATGGGTACATGTAAAATGACGCAATGACGTTAAACGTAATGTGACGATGAACATGTATTTTGATTATTTCAACGGGATCTTTGACTGCTACACTACGAATTAACATTTATGAAAAAAAAGGAAAAATAGAAGGGTAGAACAGACTCGGGAATGACGGAGTTTTGTATATCAATTTTGAATCAAGAGCTATTCTTTATAATATATGACTAATTTCAGAGGAAGTTCATTTAAGAATTCAGGAATAAGAATTGAAAGCTGTGAGCGAATCACATGCTTTTGAACATTGATATTTCTTACAAATATGTATTTTTATAACAGTTTTGAAATATAAAATTTCTTACATGTGGAAAAAAATCAATTTAAAGGTCTTATTCTTTAATATATTTGTATGTTGTGGTTAATGAAATGTATCATTACGTTATGATAATGACGAGTGAAAATGACGTTTTTGACGTTTTTTTTACGTTATCGAAATTAACACCAACACCGTGCGCGACGTCAATGTAGTAGTATATTAAATACACACATCTTTGTTTGCAGTGCTTATTTACATCTTTAGAGATTTACTTACAAAAAAAGTAAACATTTGTATGACTTATATGTAATTATTGTCAATTTTGGTGCGGGGGGGGGGGGGGGGGGAGGAAACTACAGAGAAACTTAACTTGGCTGTGAAACATATGCTTTTATTCTTTCTTGTTGATATATCAATGAATGAATTATAACAAAATATATGTACAACAATTAATTTTGAAATATTCATGCACAATCAAATAAAGGGTTTTACTGTTCTCTGCACAAGAAATCGGCAATGTGAACAAATTGGCACCCTATCATCCCTACCTTTAACTGTAGAGAGTAGGTATCCTTCTATATTGAAAACAATTCCAAAAGTAAGACTCATAATAAGTTGTTTACTGAGGAAAGGGAAAAAAATTGTATTTATTAATAATTCCGTATGATGTGATAATATCTCAATGATTTGTTTATAATCATAGTACTAGTGTATCACTGTATGCATACATAATCAAAGTACTGAAGTACTGTCGGGAGTTGATTTTATTGATTATTATCAATTTTAAAATCAACGATATGTTATGCAAATTAATTTTTATAATATGAATTCTCGAACTTTTCCGACAAGAATTTCGAGAAAACCCCATATGAATCATGTTGTGTAATACTTAAAGATAGAATTAATTCCATCGAACTGTTTAGTAATCGAAATGTTTCACGTCTGGGTCCAAGCAATATTGAACTCTAGTCTCGTTCAACCAGACGCTCGGCTGTCTCCGTTAATCTCCGACTACCAAGAGAGACTCTCTGCTTGAGACAGCCGAGCGTCTGGTTGAACGAGACTATATTGAACTCTAGCGTAGGAATACACGAAACTACAAAAAAACAATTGAATTGTTCGTACTATATAAAATCCGACTATTTTCAAGGTATTTATAGATACTTTTCTTTTGAAAAACAATGGTACAGCATACCGTACACCAAATTTATCTATTATTTTCAAGATTTACGTCTTGTCAGGGGTGATGAGTTGTGCTTAGGTCCAAACACTGTTTCACTTTCGGTTTGCCAGAGTAACTGCATAGGAGAGTTGATTAAATCAACTCCCAAAAACGATAAGTAATGCTTATATTTATTAGTGAAACAGGACAGATTATTTATATTTAGATTATTTAGATACATGTACTAATCTTCATGCGGAGATCTAGAAAGGAGGGGGTCAGGGGATCTGGACCCCCTCCTCGGGAAAATTGGAGCTTATGTAATTTACATAGTAAAATTTTTTAAAATTGACCTAGGACCCCCTACAGAAAAAATTAGCTACGCTAATGAAGTTCTCTACCATAACCGCATTTTTACACAAAAGGGGTGAATAAACCCGGGTTTTAAACCATTACTGGTGGTGAAATACCTTAGGGTTCAAACGCATCAGGTGGAAATGCACCAGGGCAAACAAAATCACTTAGATCCGCGAAGCACACTGCATTATTACTAGTCTATTTAGATATTCTGTGTAAAAGTAAATACAAATAATTATTTAGTTAGGTAGGGAGAAGTGAACATAGCATTTATTTGTATATAAAAGCATGTACGTATGATTTTTATTTAGAACAGTTTGATGTTGATAGGATACATATTTTCATATCCTTGATTTGATTGTTTAATTTAGATATTGAATCTCGAATTTCGAATCTCGAATCTCGTATTTCGAATCTCGTATTTCGAATCTCGAATCTCGAATGATCCTTCTCGGCTTTCGTACATTCTTGTCCATTTTGACAAGGACCGTAGTCGTCCTCGACTTCAGGATCAATTAACATAATGACTTTTCAAATGAAATGGAGTAAACTTTAAACAATTTATTGTTAATGTTAATTATTTAAACAACAATTTTACATTCTAACACGTGCGTTGAAAACTAAGCTTTTTAACATAGTAAATAAACATTTAAACACATATAATCTTAAAAGAATACAAAACAAATACCTTTCCCAATCTTCGAGACCACCACAGGTCTTCAAACTGACACATTTTTACTCTGCTAGACTGCACGGACTGAAGTGAGGCTTTTATAATAAGCAGCGTACAAGTCACTCCAGTAACAGATTAAGAGAATAAAAACGAAAACAAATATACAACAATATCAAATACATTACAACAATCAGAACTGAATTATTTACACTTTCAAAAGAAGTCCTTTATATAACACTATTTGAGCAATTCAATGTAGAGGGTCTGAATAGAAAGACCGACTCAAATCAACAGGAAGGCGTTTAAAACATACTTTCACATTTAGAGATAATATAATCAGTGCACAGAATAAGAGAACTCTTGTATTCAATATATTTCATCATTTAATGCTTTTTACATCATCCTTCTCTTTATCTCATTCACTTCTCAATACATTGGCGAATATTATGATTTCAATATCGGTGAAAAAAAATCCAAAACTACTAGTATATTGTATTAAACATGATATCATGGCCTCATTTGATCTCCCATTTATGATTGAAGTAGCGAAGAGACTGCGGAGGTCGAGAATGAGCTCAAAATGTCAGATATTGAGGGCTTTCTTAGCTCTGGGGTGTCTGATTCTTAAAAGAGTCAAATCAATGTCCAAGGGAAGCTATATGTACATCTGTTTGAGGATACTAGACAAATGAGGAGTGAAACTATTTCAACGTATGAATTTGGCCTATTTGAAAAATTGGCCTTCTCGATAAAGTTATGGGGATGCCGATTAAATGCGGTACACGTAGATTACAAAACATTTTTGAGGTTATTTTCAGCTCGTACAGCTGTAGTTTTTTCTGATTTTTGCAGTTGGAAGTTGATATCTCTTTACTTTTATCAAGTGCCAATCTCTAAATTTTAAACGAGTTTTATTGTTTTACTTTTTATGTTTTTAAACTTTTAGTTATAAATATTTCATGTGCTTTTTTAATGATTTTTTATGGTTTGTATATTTTAAAAATGTGTTTGCGTTTATATTTTACATAATCAGAGAATATGACCTGATGTTGTACAGGTCATTGTTTTATTTTACATGAACTCCACATGCATAACATACTTCTACTTTATTTCATCATTCTTTTATCCCTTTTTAATTCTGTTATTTCAATCATTAGTTTATATAAATATGTTTGTTAACACTTAATTTTAGACATGTTTTGTTATATTTTCACATACCAAAAATTCAGAAAAACATCATTTCCATTTAGAAGAAAAAGAACGTGATGAAGCTGCAAAGATTTAAAAAAAGAAAAGAAAAGACAAAACGTTGGAATTTATTAAACGATTATCATCTTGCGATATTGAAAGAATTTAATCTCATATGTATACTCCATTATAGCCAAAAGGAACGACGAAATCATTAAAACATCTTTAAACATGATCAAGCCTATACACGAACTTGCTGATTTTTTATTCAAACAAAACTTTAAATTTTCTTTTTATATGAAACAAATTAAATTGCACCTTGTTATTCAATATCGCTAATAAAAGACAAAGTACATGTAGGATTTGACAATCATTTAATATTTATTCGTTTGATGAGATATCGGCACTTCTGATTGGTCGAAAAATTTCTTTGATACCTGCATCAATAAAATTTTTGCCGGATCTACTTTTCTTAACTGTTCTGATCTAACACTATTTATAGAACGGGAATTTCCAAAATAAACACTGTCAACAAAGTGTAAAGTTGTGTCTGTTTTATTGTCAGCAAAGAAAATGCAACCTTGGGAATATAAAAACTTGGAAGTTTAACCTTAAAAAATGAACAAAACACATTATTTGAGTCACGAAATAGAAAATTAAGCGTCTTCTCACGATTTCGTCTGCTTGAGATCAATCAACATTTACAGCGAGGCTGGCTGTTCCAGGAATATTATAACGAACATATAGGCCTATAAACTTTCACGGTAACACTACTGTTCAAATTTGGTAACGATAATTTTTAAATTTACACACGTTGATGATCGGTTATCAGAATAAGCGTCGTAAAGAAAAGCTATGAGTACTCAGTAATGCATCAACTCCTTCGGCGCATTCCAAGCGGCAGATATACCATTTAAGTACATCACTGGCTATCTAGTTACCACAGCGTTTACAAAAGTCGCTTATACATACTATTCTTTGTCGACATATCAGCTATTTTCGTCCACGATCGCCTTTCCTTGGATGGTTATGTCCAGTTGCATATTCCAGCGATCTCACATGAAAACTAGTTTTATTACGAGTTTTTCTGCACAGTGAATAATATCACAAGCTATCGCATGTATTTTCCTTTCGTTCTCAATTCAGCCGGTTCAGATTTTAACTCACTATTTGTGTTTAATCCATTAATTCAGCACAATAGCTCTGCATCAGCTGAAGGCGAGTCCATTTTGAATATTGTTGCTGTTGTTGTTTTGTATTCATACGCGCCGCTTCATTTACATTATTTACATTTCTGATCAATGACACTTCACATTTTTTTATTTGAAAATGTTTTATTAAATGATAAGAAATGAAGATAATAATTTTTCTATTGATCGACGTATCAAAGAAAAAATTGACCGGAAAACTTTTTCATCAATGCGCTACGCGCATTGATGAAGTTTTCCGGTCAATTTTTTCTTTGATACGTCGATCAATAGAAAAATTATTATCTTCATTTCTTAAAGAATTTGAGAAACCGCCAATAATTGAAAAATATAACTATTGAAAAGGATAAGTAAATTAAAAATGACATGCGTACACATGTAAACATTTTTCATAAAGATATAAATTACTCATGTGCAGTAAAAATACGCAGCTATTGGTTAAATTTATTTTTCAATAATAGCGTTTAAATTTCATCAACAATTTCATAAACTACATCAGTGGGGTTATTTTCTTGAAACGGTCTTATAAATTGCCGATATTTATAACATTCCCGTAAAATAATTATTATTAGTATCAAAGATATAATAACTCCTGTAAAAATGATAACATTCTTTGCGGACACAACATGGTTACCATATGTTTTCGTCCTTCCAATTGTTTGTGTTATATTTTCGGTTTCGTCTGTGGTTGATATCATTGTCGATTCTAATAAGAAAACAATACATTTCATTAGTTTTCAGTTTTGAACTGGGGGTAATCATTTTTAGTTTACTTTACTTGAATGCTCAAATGAACTTTTCTAACCAAATTTGCACGTTTTCTGTCGTTTTCGTCGTCCTTATTGTAAACTTTAAACTTTTCACATTCTTCTGAAAAACTATTTGGGCAATTTAAACCAAACTTTTTTTTTAACCATCCTTCCGTAAAGGGCATTCAAGTTTGTTCAAATAAAGGGCCACACATTTTTACAATGGGAGATTTTTGACATTTTTTAATAAAGTCTTCTCAAAAACCATTAAGTACAAAAAGTTGGAACTTATGTGAACGATGAGGTAGTGGAAATTAAGTTTATTCAAATCATGATCTTCAACGTTAGGAGATTTCACAATGGGGAGTTAAACATTCATAAAGGTACACATATATTAATGTTTGCTATGCTCCTCTTTTGTATTTTCCTTTTGGACTTTTGATTTTAAACAATGTTCGTTATCACCACATGTCATAGAAAAAAATGAATCATATTCTTAAAAAAAAAAATTGGCCAGAATCTTTGGTAGAATCATCCTACGATAGTGTACATACAAGTTTGCTCAAATAATGATCTAAATGGTTATGATGGAGTCGAAATTGGAGAAGGGTGAATTTTTTTCTCAGGAATAAATAGAAAAAAATCTATAGAAATCTTTTTCTAAAAAACCAATTTACCACAAAAGCTGAAACATTTATCCTCGTGTATTGCAGATTCAATTTTGTTCCACTCATGAAATTTTTTCTAATCAGTTATTGCTATTGTTGCTCAGGGGGACGATGTAGCTCTTGGGCTTCTTGTTTTTGTTTCCATTAAGGAAGGAGTCTTCTCGTTATCAAACATACTTCTTATAATAAGAAATTCATGAAATGTTGACACAGTCAAACGGATCATATTACCAAATGATTCTATTGGTTTAATCAAATTTGACCTTTTTGTTTTCGCATAAAGGTCAGGTCAAGGTCATTACTTTTTTCCTCAACGTAAAGGATGATAAAAATAAGTGTAGTTCTTTGTAGTTCTGTAGACATTTGTTTAAGATTTGAAGATTCTATTCTTCAATGAATGTCTATCAGCTTATACTTATAAATTGAAAAAAAATATTTATAAAAATTGATATTGCTTAATACGCATTTCCTCTAATTTTCTTATATGTTGAAGAAACTTTAATCATTTTTTAATGCTTCCAATAATAAAATATTTCTGATTTTTAAGTATTATGAAGACTTTATATTAAGATATAAATTGAAACAAAAGCTAATATATTGACCATTTAATAAGAGAGGAAACTTATTTTTACAAAAATCAATGCATAGAATGTGCGCTTTAAAAAGCTTATAAAATGTAATTTGATAGGCAAATCATATTTTAAAAACATTTTCTGAAACTAAAGTATCATATCATTAATTCACATTAGTAAAAAATTTCAACATTAATGTTATTATTGTTTTTAAAATGCTAAAACAGACTCATTGATCTGCAGCAATCCTGAATGGCGAAACATGTGATATTTTTCTACGCCAATATTGCGCCAAAAATATAGCCCTTGTTATATTTCAAACAGATTACTAGATTAGATAACTTTTTCTATGCCAAGTTGTTTGATAATAAAAAAAGATAGAAAAATATACTATTTTTATTTCCTTTCATCTTGATTTAATAAACAATTAATCAAATTTACGTTTGACAAGTCGAAAACTAGAAAAGACTCGTTCCTTAAAGTGAAAATATTACTGTAGTGAAGCTTATGTTCTACTCGTTTGAAGAAATACAGATCAGTTAATGAATCCATACATGTGTTTTATATAAACAAGAATTGTTATCAGTAGTGCAGTTATTTCGTGTTTAGTCTTATTTCATCGTCTTTAATTACCTGTCTTTTCCAATGTGACATTACAGCCGTAGATATGATGACATGATGAACAATTAAATGTTTGATTACATCCAGGACATAATTCAGTACAGTTCCCGCCAGAATATCCTTCTTGAGATTCTGTAATTAAACATTAATGTACACGATTAACAATGCAACAAAGTATATCAAATGGATAAGTCTAGATGAAATTTAGGTATCTTTTTAGTAACCTTTTGCGAAGCTAGAGTCGAAAAGAGCAACAAGTAATTATTAAGCGAATTGTCGTAAACTGAATACGTAATTGTCTTAAACTAATCTATTTTGATGGGGAGTTAAGATTTTATATCAGTCTGTCAGCGTCTAATTTCTTTTTTTACATTGGAATAAATGTATCTGGTACTGTGTTGTAAAAGTGAACAGTCTCTGTTAATTAGTATATTTACAAGAAACACCCTTTCATTTTCTTCTCAAATATTGAATTCTTTTGAATTCAAAACATTAGCCATTATACCGTTAATTAACTTCTGATAATATTTTTAATTACTCCAAAAACACTTAAAATATAATTTCACGAAAGTTACATTTATAAATAAAAAATGTGAAGATCATATATTAACAACATCCGTTCCATATTTAGGTTTGAAATTTATTTCCTGTGAATGTTATTGCTATTGTATGAATGTTTTATTGTGAGTGTTCTACTAAAATATCTGGACATCGACAAGTCTTCATAAATCACTTGAATTATAAATTTTATAGATTTTACCACCAAAATATCAAACATGATCCGCACGCTCATTCTATCTCTTAAATACATATAGATCGAAGCATTGTTGTTTATGATAGAATTTGAAAAAAGAAACTGATTTCTCTAGTTAACACGTTCTGCGTGTTTGTATATATATATATATATATATATATATATATATATATATATATATATATATATATATATATATATATATATATATATATATATATATAGTTGGACATTTGGGGACTATTCTACAAAGAAATGATATGAGTAAATTAGGGGGCAATTACCTCGTACATGTATATACAACTCAGTATAACAAACTGCCCACGTTTTAGAATACAAACCGCCTGAAACCGTACGATACAGAAATTATTGCATTATGTAAGAAGTTTAAGAAGAGTCTGCGATTTTAATTTCTGCGGATTTTTCATATCCGCAAAATACCGCAGAAAAAAAAACAACCGCAGAATTTACCCTTTCGGTATATTTATAAATGTGTGTCTCCTGATTTGTTCATTATATAAATTTTACGTTAAATGAATTGAAAATTACAGCTTACATTATGACTCTATTTAACATAAACTGATATTATTATATTTACTATAAAAAACCGAAAAGGAACGATTTTGTACATTTTTATGTATTATTTATTTGTACTGAATAATATTACTGATCCTGGGGATCCCTATTATCCACGTGAAGTAAATTTTGAGGGCCTCTACGGAGGTATTATCTCACATTCGCATGTACGTATGGTGTAAAATAGTTTTTTAAAAAAACAAATTATGGTAAAATTCTTACACAGCTGCTACCTTTACACTTTATTTAATAAAATAACAGGGGATTTTTTAATAAACCGAGGAAAAAGACAACACGTGTTGTGTGACCTTCTTAGTTTACGATCTCTTATTAGCTGTGTAGCCGAGGTCTACAATATGTGAAGTAGACGTAATGCACTCTGTACGAACGGCATTTGAGATCGATGTGAACCCGATGCAGATACACTATATGTGCAAGACAATACCAATATCATGAACATTCTATGAAGAATATACCTGTTTATTTCATATTGATAGCAGTTTTTTATTTTCTGTTTTGCTCCATTGAATCTTAGGTTTAAGTTAGCTTTTTCTGATCACCTGTTGTACGTCGTCAATCCGTTTGTTCGTCTGTAACTTTGTTTTACATTTTTTACTTCTTCATTAGAACAACTGGGCTAAATTTAACTAAACTTGATAAATGTACAAAGCATTCATATGCACATAAAGAAACCCTTTTTAAACGGGAGATAATTAGATCTCAGTAAAAGTAATAGGTGTCTTAAAAGAAAATCAAGACCACTTCACCAGACAGACCATAGATAATTAATAATAATTTGTTCACTGTATAATTTCGTCTGAGAGCTGCATTTTGATCAATAGCTATTTGTCGAACAATGTCTCAAAACTCAAATGGGTGCTTTTAATATTCTCTGAGAAATAAATTTATTTGTAACAATAGGTTTGTCAGGCGGCACAATATGCGATGTCAAAAGTGTTTAGTCATTGCGGCGTTGTAAAAACCTTCAAAACTTTAATGATATCATTAGCGTTTTACGGTCGAAAATGCATTTTCAGTGAATAATCCTACATTAAAAAATATGTCCTTATATAAAAATATCTGCCTACCTCAATCATGCCCTGTATTATTTATAGTCTAACGTATGTCTCCCTATTTTGTTTCCGTCAATTTTTTTCGGTTTGAATTTTTTTAATTGATGTTATCATATTCATCCGATTTGTAGTCTTTGTTGCTTGACTACTACATCGAAATGTTTTTAATCGGTTTTATTAATTCCATCTCCTATGAAATCGATTCCAGTTATTTACACATTTCATTCCTTACCAATTACCAATTAACATTTAAATTTATAGCAGATTAATAACTATAGAATTCTAAAAAAAAAAAAGGGGGAAACTTTGATTCTTAAACGAAAATTGGAGAGTGAATAAAATAACAAATTACAAACATAAATATTTCTTTTTCTAATTACTGTAAGCTTTTCTGGTTACTTTTTGAGCAGCGTCCGACTGTCTGTCCGTTTGTCTGTAAAATTTCTACATTTATGACTTCTTCTCCATATCACTGGACTGATTTCAATTGAACTGAATGCAACACAGTATTATGTAAAGTAAATTCAAGTTTGTTAAATGGAGGGTCATGCTTTTTTTAACAGGAGTTGATGAATAATTATTGAAAAGTTGGTATGAAATGAAACAAGCCAGAAACGCTCTTTTATGTGCATTCTTGGACAGTGTAGATTAATATTTGTTCAAATCATTACCGCGGAAGGGTGGGCCACGATGGGGGTCAGATTTTTACACAGAAATATATGGAGGAATATCTTTTAAAAATTTTCTTTTCAAAAAGCAATTGGCCAGAAAAGATACATCTTGTGACAACGGGGCAACAATAAGGGGTTCAAATTTGACATTTGGAAAAAGTGTTTATTCTAAAACTCAAATAATATTTTAATTTTTTTATTATAAGTGAACCGTTAGATGCAAGAAACTTGTCCTATTGTTGCTCTTTAATTGTTTCTTTTTACTGTGGCCCCTGAACAATTCTTGGGCCACACAAGGATTTCAAAGCTTTATGTACATGAAGCATTGTTACTACTTTGTGAGCAATTATGTAAGAATCAAAATACTCGGTATGTAATATGACCATGAAATCACCACATTGCAATAAGGGCCCAGTGTTTTAGAATATAATTTCTGGAGAAGTATTTGTACTTTATTTATAAAGATTAATTCTACAATATTGTCCTAATACTTTGTATTTGAATGAATAAAGCTTATTTTGTTATAGCTTTCGCTGTTTAGGTGAGCGTTGTGGCCCATCACAGGACGAAAAACCATCTTTAAGCAAGTCCTTAAAGGTGGCTTAAAGGTGACTTTAAGGAGCTTAAAGGCTATACAACCTTTAAGCCGCCTTTAAGTCACCTTTAAGCAAGTGCTTATAGGTCCTTAATGTCCAAACTTCTTTAAGCCACCTTTAAGCCACCTTTAAGCATCTTTAAGTGGCATTTACGCTCTCTTTACACTGTCTTTAAGTGGCCTTTCAGTCAATATTGATCAAGCTGAACAACAAAAACATATATTAAATGTAAAAGCTCTTTTATAGAGATGGGAGGGGGTCATCCGAGTGATAATATAATTTCCAAGGAAGGGGGGGGTGTTCCAGGCGGATTTAATCGTCGCTCCATTAAACACAGATCGCTATCATCAGCACCGCTCCGATGGACACAGATTGCCGTTATAAAATTCTTTATAATTTTTAGGGGGTTTCAAAATTATTGTAGGGATGAGCGCAGTCTCTGTATCTTAATATGTGCATAAAACTAATTAAAGTATGTTTGTTTCCTATTATAAATTAATCGGTGAAAAAATCTCTCTCTCTCTCTCTCTCTCTCTCTCTCTCTCTCTCTCTCTCAGTTCATCCGGTTAGTAAACAAAATAAAGATAATGAACCAAAAATGCATGATTTAATTTGTTAATCGGTTTAAGGTTTGTATTTTTTTTTCAATTTTCATTATTTCTAACTCTAGATCTGCTAGATACATGTTAAAGATGACAAGACTCTCAACTGCCTTTGTTATATCGGGCAGGATATTACTGCTTTGTTTGTCTAGACATAGTTTTGTTAGTTTGTGTATATCTAATTAGAGTCTATTGTTTGTCCAACTTAAGAAAACCCCTGGAACTAACACAGAATATACAAGATATACACAACAGGTGTGTCGTGTGCCCAGGTGCACGTCAGGGTTTCTAAAGGCGTCGAATCTTAGTATGTACGAGTATACGATAAGTCTAATGAATAAAAGTTAATTTACATTTGTAATTTATTTTCAAAGTATTATTTCCTAGCTCTGGGTTTCAAAGATGTTACGTCTACAAATTAACGATACATGTATGTAAGAGTAAAATTTTGAGGCTAATTAATTAATGTACCGGTGATCATAAATAGGGGTTGATTATTTAAATATATGTATAAGGGTAAATATGTCAAATAGACCCGGCCTGGCACATCATACAATTATATGTACAAGTCATTTGCAATTGCCACATGCAGTAAATACGTCACCGGTAATTGGTAATTTTGTTTGTTATAGAATTGATAGTTTATAAATCATGTACATATAATTACATGTAAATATTTAAACATATTGGAACGGCGCCACGATCATGAAAACCGGGAAATTGCGGGAAATTGAACATATACCCTAATAGTATCAATGCATTTAATAAAAGAAATGATTTCATTTTCTTTCTTACATTTTTATAGCTATAAATAAGATGAACGTATATCTACTCGGTTTAAATTTATTAACTACATGTAACATTAAAAGCCTACTATAGTGAACCTAACGGTTTCCATTAAGGTATAATATATTTTTGTTCACTGAAGACCAAGTTCCGTATTTCATTCTAAATACATGCATGCATGTAATTGATAAATTAGATATAATTGATTGTCACAAACTGAATGGTTTGTCAAAATCTTTTCAAGTAAACACATTCAATACAGTGATTCAATATCCACTGATATATAGGATATAAAAACGCACTTATATATGTAAGTGGCCGTGGCGAAGAGGATGTATGTTGATGCTAGTAAACTAAGGGTCCCGGGTTCAATTCTCGAAGTGGCCGGTTTTTTTTTTATGTGGTTTTTTTTTCATTTTTCTTTCTAGAACAAAAACCGTTTTAATACCTTTTCTTTCATAAAGTTAATACATTTTGTTGGAAATTAAGCACAATATTGAATTAATTTTTTTTTAATGGCTTAAAGGTGGCTTAAAGGTGGCTTAAAGAAGTTCGGAAATTAAGGACCTATAAGTTGTCCCTAAAGGTGGCTTAAAGGTGGCTTAAAGATAGTCTTTAAGCTGCCTTTAAGCCATCTTTACGCTTTCTTTAAGCCACCTTTAAGCAATACATATAGCTTAAAGGTAGCTTAAAGGTGGCTTAAAGATCGTCTTTAAGCTACCTTTAAACACCTTTAAGCTATCTTTAAGGAGGACTTAAAGATGGTCATTCATCCTGTGCATGGGCCTCTTTGGTTTTGTCAGTTTTAAATTTTAAAGAGCGTTTTAACTGAATTGCATTTTCGTATTTTAATTTCGAACTTTTTGTTTTTGACATTATGCCAGATTGTCAAAGTATATCAGTTATCAAATCTACTTTTCACTATTGTAATGTAAAATAATAATCCAAAACAATATTTAAAGAGACATGGTCAAACTTTTTTTGTCAAATTCTTTTTACCTAATTTTATTGTTCATAATGTGTACGTAATGCATTTCTAATGATCAACCAAATGGCAAGAATATTGTACAGTTTTCCATTTTGGCAAATCTGTAACCCAGTTACACATGAAACCGTACAAATGTAATAATCACCCTTCCTATTTTAAACTTTACCAATGCTTCAAATTCTGTTTAAAATCTGTGCCTTCCGTAAGAGGGTAACAAGGTTAAGCAGTGTACCAGACCATTGACCATTGTTTCTATATATATATCTCTCATTTAAAACAGGGTTACACGAGTAACGAGGGTAGCAGACCCTTGTATTGCATTTCTATGTTCTGAAACAGGGTTACAAAGGTTACAAAGGTAACCATCATTGTCAAGATTTTCACGGCAATTTCATATATGAACATTATTGGAAAATTTTGCTCTTAAGTGTGATAAATAAAACAACAACACGAACCAGATGTCCTGCGGGTTTGAAGGGTTCACAGCTATAGGTACTTGACTAAAATTATCAAGAAAACAATTGACAGTTTACACTTCACTATTGTACATCATCTTTTTAGTATGATACACGTCATAAAGCGTTTCTGTTTTAAATTTGTTCAGTTAGTTAGTTTGAGAAGTAAGTAGCAATTTAATAAAATAGTAAGTATTCTAACTTTGTGATTATTTCCACGAGACACTCATTTGCAATGGACTCCATACCGGTTTTTATCACATTTTAATTTATTTTAAAAAACTCAGTTATAAATATATTTACTACTTCCCTCTCTGAAATAACACTAATTACGTATACGGTCTTTTGCTGTTAACTTACATGTGCATGTACTGGTCCCACTCCTATAATCGAAATATTTAAGATGAAAATGAATGATACAAACATTATGATCATAAACTACCTTAAATAAAAACTTCTATGAAAACAATTTCACGTTCAACTCAAACATTTTCAATAAATGCACGAATCTATTCCAGTGCAATAAGATTGCGTCCTATAGCTACATCTGAAGTAAAAGGTCACTGGTAAAAATACTGTAAACTATCTACAGTATTTCAATAAGATTGACCTTTTCTTGGGCTATAATACTGAGTAAGATAAATTTGGATGAACAATAATGCATGAACGTTACGTAATTAGTTAATGTATTAACTACTTTCTTGTTTTAACCTTTATGTATTATAACATGTTGTTTTCAATGGATGAACCTAATATTGGTTCCTATCATATAAATAAACGAACATCAGGTTAACGTCAACACAAAACTAAAGTATGACTACTAAAGTAGGAATTGTGATATGAAATAAGGCCCCAGCCTCTTCATTGTGAAAGTTACAACTATTAAAATGTCTCTGCATTGCGTGCGTGTTTTCGATGTAGATAAGGATTGGACTGATATTGGAATAATTAATGCTTGATAACAACACAGAGAGAGAGAGAGAGAGAGAGAGAGAGAGAGAGAGAGAGAGATTACCGGTCTTTTACTACACAATGTGCATAATGTCCATCAGAAGAGCCCGATTATTAGTACTTTTGATTAATAATTGTTACTAATACTAGTATCACAAAGTTTGGTTAAGCAGAACAGGGCCTGCCCTTAAGTCTGTTTGATTTGATAAATCTTTTTGGATAGAAGTAAAGGTATGTACCGCTTTAAACAACTCTCTCTCTCTTTCTCTCTCTCTTTCTCTCTCTTTTCTTCTCTCTCTTTTCTTCTCTCCCTCCCTCTGTAATTCCCACATTTCGATAAATCAATCAGCCATTTCTTTGATGTGCCGCCGAATACCAATGCTTTGAAAACTAGTTCAATGAAAATTATACTAATCATATAATGTGCCCAAAGTGCACAGTACGTAATCAGTAAGGAAAACAGCACTTGTCGCTAAATTTATTCGCAAAAAGCCTAACAGATTTGACAAAACATTACTAATTGTGTAACTATTTGGTATAGCGGAAGCTTTTTCTCTAACGCTGTTCAGTTTTTGTGTACTTTTGAGGAAGTGCTATTTATAGTAACGTTGGCGATTTGCCCGACTATAGCAAGGATGATACTTTCATCAAAGTCCAGCTAAAATATAAGATCGAAATCTTCTTTTAAAACGAATAACCAGTCGGAAAAAAATGCTATCAACCGATAAGCAATTCTGAAATTGATTCCCTAAAAACATTTCATTTCATTTTCCTATATGACTATTTTTAATTAAATGTCCTAATTAAAAGTCAATATTCTTACATTCAGATTGTTCCATATGTTAAATGATATTAATCAGTTTCATACAAGAACTTCAGTACTGTTATTTCATTATGGATCATAATATTTCCCTTGTTTTGACATTAAAAATGGTTCAAATAATAAAGTGCTTCAACTATTTTTATACAATTGGAATGTCATCAGTTTGCAATTTGGTTTATTCCTATCACCAACAATTAAAATAGCTAATTGGATGCTTCAACGCAATGTATTATATAACAATATTACGTGCTTTTGTACAAATTCATAAGGTATCACATGATACAATACAGGATTTAATAATGTGACTGACCAATTTCATATCTTCGTGATCTTTATAACTTGTTGTTTATTTCTTAAATAAAAATTTCACGTTTCATAACAAAGTTACAAGTTTTAATTTTGGTAGAAAACCTCACGCCATAATGCAGACATATTGAAAAATGTGGCTCTGTATCTGAACCTAGCCTGAAGTTTCAAATCTAAATTAAATTAAATTACTGTAAACGGTGAAAGTTGGTCAGGATCGACAACTTTCTTTACAGTATTCAATACTGCTTTACTAAAATAATAAAACCTGCTCAGGCAAGAAGACAATCATAATCTTAAGCATCTAGATAAGATTCCTTTCCAAATCTGAAGATACCCCGGTGATTCATTTACATAGTAAAATCATCCATGCAATTTTGAACATGTTCCAAAAACTTACACCTGTTTAAAAAACTTAAATTTCACCAGAAAAACAAACACATGTTAAAATACATATTCTATTCAAGTATAAAGCTCACAGTGATACTGTCTACAACCCTTTTGTTAATTATATGGTTTATTTTCTAAAGAACAATGACTGACCTTATTACCCTGCTTCAGAACAAACATTCTTATTTATCCTAGGATTATGTTATTATATATAATTATAACCCTGTTTATAACACACACAAAGATATATAAATATATATATATATATATATATATATATATATATATATATATATATATATATATATATATATATATATATATATATATATATATATATATATACCTTGTTACCCTGTTTCAACAACAATCATCCAAATTACCTAAATCAATTGAAATACTTAGATTTAGCACCATGGGAGACAAGCAAAGAGCTGCAGCGTATTTCTAAAGTTTTTCCTTGCAGCCTGCAAAAGGGGATTGATTTTTTAAAACTCGCTTCTCGTAATTAGGAGAAATCGTCGTTCAACTTTACAAACTACCCAAACAAGAATCTGATAAGAAAGAATGCGTGTACAGCGGTGGTGAAAGAGAGTATTATCCAAACAAGAACCTAACAAGTCTTTCTATAGTCTGCACTACAATAAAAAGGAACTACACTATTTTAATTAGCTTTTAACACAATAAAATATAGAAAAAAAGACAATGTTAGACAAATTGTAACCGCAAAGTAAAGTTGCATCTAGTTTTGCAAAGGGTTTCTAAGCTATCGAAAACGCTACTTTGAAATTCAGCAACGTGAGAGAGCGTTCATATTTTGCCTATAAAAATGGAACGATAAGATAAGCACATCGTAAAGTTAAAACAGCAAAATATGTACATGTATGTTTTATAATGTGAACAGGTTTATACACCATCAATCTTATTGATAGTTAATTTGTAAAATGTATATTTTAATAAAATGATTTCTGTTAACACTGTTCAATATTTTATCGCCACGTACTCATCTACAGATTATGTCTCACCTGCTGTATCCTTGGTTGAATTACAGCCGTACACGTGATGACATGGTAAACATGTGCACTCTTTTGAACATAAAGAACCGTAAAAGGGATAACGACATTTTTCAGAGCAGTAATATCCGTAATAACCAGCTGGACATTCTACAATTAATTATAATTTGGGTAAAGAAACAAATGCTAGATTAATAAAATCAAGTAAAAGTTGATACTAATTGTTTGCTAGTTACATAAATACAAACAGCTACATCCAAAAATTACGAAGCATTTATTATCCTAAAATACTGATTATGATCATAATCATAGTATTATAATTCATAAAGTAGCTAAAATGTACTCCCTAAACAAATCCAGGAATGTGTAAAGCAAAACATAGGGCTGATAGTTAACATTGATGCTCTCTCTTTGTAAAAATCAAAATACAATAGAGCAAAGTAAAAATTACAAAACTAAGTTAAAAATAATGGCTACTTTTTATCCAAATAAACTTGTTCAGCAATACCTTTGCAAATATCTCCTTCTTTGTAATAATTGGCGCAGCATTCCTGATCATGTGGTCTAACAAAGTAAACATTGGAAAATTTAGTTTGATAACTGTAAAAATGAACAAATCATTAAATAAAGAGAGGTAAAACATTTTACTTACGTGTTGGAACACTTGCCCTCAATCTGAAATGTCAGTATCACATGCATTGCAAATGTACAATTCAATACAACTATCAATGTCATTTTCATCGCAAAATTAAATGTTGCGATATCCCCGTTTGGTAAAAAAGGGATTAGAATTTAGCATACGTGCAGACTGTATGTTAAAGAGATTACTGAACATTAAATGCCAATGAATGCAATATGAGTTGTTTAACATGTGTCTAACCCTTTTGACGTTTGGTTAAATAAAATTTGTTAAGTTCAATTCATGCAATATGAGGAAAGGAACTGGGAAAGGATATAGATATCTATCAATTCAAAGTTTGGTGTTTTCAAATGTTTTTAAATTACACCAGATGGCACAATTTCCTATTTGTAATTGAGTTGTAATACAAGCAATAATTGCTTCCTTTTGTTTAAACCAAAATCCAAAAGCCTAAAGTCAAGGGGCTATTTGTTTGAGTTGATGAGATATTTCTAAATAAATGAAAACAAACTGCAACACAATGTGTATGAAATTATATCAAATTAGTGCTTCCCATGTTAGTTGTTAATTATTAATTTCTATGGGCACAAATTGTTCTCTCCCATTGGCTGGCTTATTTTTAGATTCAAATGAAGCAGAGTTTATTTAAAAGCTTTTGCAAGAAAAAATAAAACACTTGTTGTGGCCTTTAACTCAACATTAAGGTATATTGATGATGTTTTATCCGTTAACAACAGTTACCTTCCATCATATGTTAACTCAATATATCATTGTGAGCCTGAAATAAAAGATACCATAGATTCTGGAACATCTGCTTCATATTTAGAATTTTTGCTAGAAAAAAGACCTTAATCGTGATGATTTTATAGGCACGTAACATCAAGGAATTGCCTCCCCACTTTATTGGGAGCATGTAAAAATAGAATTGTAGGGGGGAAATTAATCGTTTAATTAATGATATATGAAGTTAAAGGTGTGCTATGCTCTGTTCGATTAGGATCTGCGTATTGGGGATTTATGTCTCTCAGCTTATGCGTTATGCGAGAGCATGCTCTACATACGAGCAATTTCTTAAGCAAGACAAGCCACTAACAAACAAGATGTTGGAACAAGAATATCACGAACCTTGATTAAAATCATCTTTACGCAAGTTTTTGGTTTATACGATAGCCTTGTCAGCAAGTACACTGTTTCATTTATAGACATGCTGACTGACTTTTTAGCCTGGCTCTGCTGAAAGCAGAGTCCTGGCTGTCGGCAGGCATATCGCCAATGTTACCATAAATAGCAAACTTCAAAAGTAAACAAAAAACAAAAACAAACGACGTCGAAGTAAAAGCTTCCGCTATACTAAATAGTTTCACAAAGAGCCATGTTTTCTCAAAATAGTTTCACAAAGAGCCATGTTTAGTCAAAAGTGTTGGCATTTTGCTCCTTTTTTAATTTCGAGAGAAGTGTCTATCTTTTTTAGTTTTCTTATTAATAACGTGTTTTAAAAACAAGACTATGCATTTTAGATGCAAACAATGCGCATAAATTTTATGAACAACTTTGCTGCGCGTTGAAGAAATGGGGATTGAATATACAACGCTAATTGCAAAATTCAAGGTTCTACTAGACAGACATATTTTTGTTTATAAGCCGCTTACAAAATTTTGTCGCTCTCTGGCGCTTTGCCGACATTAAAACATGAGAGATCTAGAGAGAAAGAGAGAGATAGAGAGATTTATTTCAGTCTTTACTACACAATATGCATATATAAACAGGTCGAGACCACTATATTTTGTGACGTCGGCATAAATTTGCATACTAAATTAGCCATCTGTTTACTTTTATCGACAAACCAATCAGGTGAATGAGTTGCAAGGCATTGTGGGCTACTACAAGTTTCAGTGTATACAAAACGTATTGAAAATATATACCATTTTGAATTGTCCTTTGGAAACTCATTATGAATGATTTTTCAGAATTTATGAAATTAATATGGACAGTTATGTCTGAACTTCAATTTCTATGCTCACATTTAAAAAATATTGCATATGAGGACTTAAATCAACCTATTTAAATACCCCATTGTCACTGTTCAAAAGAGAGGTACGTCCTATAGAATTAGAAGCAGCGAGTACCGTTTTTTCACATGATATCCCATATTTAAAGCAACATTATTAGAATGCGCGTTGATATTTTCTTCAGGGACATTCATCAGATTGCTTCACGGACAAAATACTATATGCTGCACAGCTTGCGCTTCTGCGTTTGTATATTTGTGCATTTCTACTACCGTGGCTATTCACGTATGTTACAATTGTACAGTTACCTGTATTTATTTCTAGTGCACAATGATAAAGTCACCAATACACAACTGTGCAGTTTTTTCTTATCAAAACCTGTTTGTACTTGTATGCGTATGTTTGTCAGTCGTTTGATACTGATCATTTTTGAAGCAACAATTGATCAACTAAAACAACAGTATTTTTCAATGTGAGCATGGAACAAAGTTAATGGTACGTAATCTTTCCTTTTTTACCTTCTAAAGTAAAAATCAAGATGTACAAACATTCCGGCAAGCAATTAAATATTGTGAATAAAACAGACAAAAACCACGTGCGTTTTTTGAATCGTAGACACGTTGTAGACCGTCATGCATTGCAACTCATTCACTGGATTGGAGAATCTGTTTGACGAAAATACTGTCACGTGTTAAATAATGCTATCCATATAAGGTAGTGTACCCGACCTGATAAAAGACACGCCAAAAGAGCCCAGTTTTCAGTACTTCAGTACTTTGATTAATATTTGTCAGTCCATTCCCTATCACTACTGGCTCTAAAAAGTACTGAAAGTGCCATTTTTTACTGATAATTTCTGATATTTACTGATATTGTACTGTTGGTGCTGAGAATTGCTGATATTTACTGATAATTTTACTGCTGTTACTGATAATTGCTGTTGGTTCTGATATTTACTGATATTTACTGATGCTTTTGCTGTGAGCTCTGATAATTACTGATATTTACTGAGATTTACTGTTGGTACTGAGAATTGCTTATAATTACTGAGAATATTTTAAGGCCCAAAACTTTGTCTTTTAATTATTAAATAACACATATTTCAGATTTAAAACAATTTATTCAATTATATATTCTTAAGTTTTATTTATATGATATTAAGCTTCTTTTGAACTTCGGAAACTCACAGATCACATTTTAGACAATATTAGAAAGCCGGTCAAAAATTGGTACTTAAACTTAAGGCAGACTCCACAAAAATTTTAATTTCTAAATGCAGTGGACATTTTTTTTTCAACAATGAAAAACCCCATAATTCTTAACATGATTATTTTTCTTTTCAAAATAGAGAGATACCCGGTTAGGACTTTATAATGTCTTTGAGGTTTTACTTCACAGAAAGATTCGCGAGGCAGTATCTGTGTATAGTATACATACTTTCAGCAGATCAAGAGGTTTGAATGTCGCAATTCAACCTTGTAAATTGTCAGTCTGGCACCTTGTGTATGACATTACGTAATATCCATATACAGAAATCCATGGTCTTGAGAATATTTATTCAAAGAGAAAAGTATTATTTTTATTGACAACAATATAAATAACGTATTAGAATGATTTTCATATTCATCATCTTATTTGTTCCGCATTCAATTGATTAAAAAAAGTTGGATAAATAATCTCTCTCTCTCTCTCTCTCTCTCTCTCTCTCTCTCTCTCTCTCCTCTCTCTCTCCTACCATTTGCTGAAATCAAAATAGGTAACAATCGGCGAAGAATAATTTTTATTGTCCGACCTTTCACTCTTTCTCTTTTAATACATATGTAATATATCTTCTGTTGCACGGCTAAGTAATGTTGTCATGATCTAGTTCTATTATTGTAAATCTGCCCACCCTGCTCTCTCTCTCTCTCTCTCTCTCTCTCTCTCTCTCTCTCTCTCTCTCTCTCTCTCTCTCTCTCTCTTGCTCGCATATATATTACCTAGTCCTAAAATTTGAGTTTCCAAGTCAAAATGGCATAACGACATTAGCACGATAAAGTTCTATTTCAGCATCACAACCGCCATTTCAAACACAGATTTCGAGTGTAAACTTTTCTAGGACTACAAAGAACACCAGCTTAATATAGTGAAAAAGTGTTACGGCTTATCATGCTTTAATTTTCTCTCTCTCTCTCTCTCTCTCTCTCTCTCATCAGATAATCTATTATAACGTCTTTTGAGGCGTCAATGCAGAAAGGCATAAGCATGATTATGTCCCATTACAGTATTATAACCACCGATTGCTACAGCGATTTGATTGAAACCCCCCTCTCTCTCTCTCTCTCTCTCTCTCTCTCTCTCTCATTAATTCTTTATTCATGCACTTGTATGCGGTTATATGACCAGCGGCTATATAATTTTGAAAATAAGACACACAATTTAACTGATTTTCCTTAATCAATGAACGCTTAGATATTTATTCTCCACGCCTAAAAGCAAGCAGAAAGAAATATTTTGTATGTCTGGGATTAAGAAAAACCTCAGAACTAACAGAGAGCACTCAGACTATACACACGACAGTGTGACCACGGCAAGGTGTGAAAATTGACCACCTGTGTATATGTCTGGCAGTCGCTGAAAAGATTATTTTGTATGTCTGGGATCAAGAAAACCCTCAGAACTAACAGACAGCGCTCAGACTATACACACGCAAAGTGACCGTGGCAAGGTGTGAAAATTAACCACCTGTTTATATGTCTTGCAGCCTCAGAATAAACAAATATAAATGGCCGGGAAATACAACGTGAAACAAAAGTGTTTGATTTTATTTTGAAAACAAAATTAGTGATTATGGCTGGGATAAAAACATCTTTAGTTTATAATTATAAATATTTAACACGGTTCAATTAAAGAGTTGATTGCTCAAAATTTAGAATCATTAAATAGATGTTTATCAATTACATAAAGTGGTTAAAATCTTTATAATGTTTTTTTTTTACTATGGATTGTTCTATATATACAATGTAACACTGTAGTATCGAGTGGATTGGCGCACGGGGATGGGATATATAGCAATTCTGCAATTTCTATATTCATTTATATATGTGCTGAATTGTGTTAATCAGCTAAAATAAAACTTAGAACAAGAACAAATAGAAAAAATATGCATTGAAATAAATAAGCAGATTATAAGAAGAATTATCAAATCTAATTTTTGTGGTTGTAAAAAAGAAGTTACTGTTGATAAAACTTTAGTTAGATCTTACATATTTCTTTTAATAAAATGCCCGGTATTTGTTTACCGATAACTTTAAATAAATATAATTTGCATGTTACAGTAATTAAAATTAATCTCTTAAAATCCCCTGCCTGTAATTCTCAGTAATTATCAGCAATTCTCAGTACCAACAGTAAATCTCAGTAAATATCAGTAATTATCAGAGCTCACAGCAAAAGCATCAGTAAATATCAGTAAATATCAGAACCAACAGCAATTATCAGTAACAACAGTAAAAATATCAGTAAATATCAGCAATTTTCAGCACTAACAGCACAATATCAGTAAATATCAGAAATTATCAGTAAAAAATGGCACTTTCAGTACTTTTTAGAGCCAGTAGTGTATACACCGGACTGACTACGGTTTTACCGTTATTCATGATCTTGACAATGAGCACACGGCCGGTGTGACCGGTCGGCAGGGGATGCTTACTTATCCTAGGCACCTGATTCCATCTTCTCATCTTTTAGAGGTCCGTGTTGCTCTGCTTGAATTTCTATTTTACTTTATATATATATACCTTGTTACCCTGTTTCAACAACAATCATCCAAATTACCTAAATCAATTGAAATACTTAGATTTAGCACCATGGGAGACAAGCAAAGAGCTGCAGCGTATTTCTAAAGTTTTTCCTTGCAGCCTGCAAAAGGGGATTGATTTTTTAAAACTCGCTTCTCGTAATTAAGAGAAATCGTCGTTCAACTTTACAAACTACCCAAACAAGAATCTGATAAGAAAGAATGCATGTACAGCGGTGGTGAAAGAGAGTATTATCCAAACAAGAACCTAACAAGTCTTTCTATAGTCTGCACTACAATAAAAAGGAACTACACTATTTTAATTAGCTTTTAACACAATAAAATATAGAAAAAAAGACAATGTTAGACAAATTGTAACCGCAAAGTAAAGTTGCATCTAGTTTTGCAAAGGGTTTCTAAGCTATCGAAAACGCTACTTTGAAATTCAGCAACGTGAGAGAGCGTTCATATTTTGCCTATAAAAATGGAACGATAAGATAAGCACATCGTAAAGTTAAAACAGCAAAATATGTACATGTATGTTTTATAATGTGAACAGGTTTATACACCATCAAACTTATTGATAGTTAATTTGTAAAATGTATATTTTAATAAAATGATTTCTGTTAACACTGTTCAATATTTTATCGCCACGTACTCATCTACAGATTATGTCTCACCTGCTGTATCCTTGGTTGAATTACAGCCGTACACGTGATGACATGGTAAACATGTGCACTCTTTTGAACATAAAGAACCGTAAAAGGGATAACGACAATTTTCAGAGCAGTAATATCCGTAATAACCAGCTGGACATTCTACAATTAATTATAATTTGGGTAAAGAAACAAATGCTAGATTAATAAAATCAAGTAAAAGTTGATACTAATTGTTTGCTAGTTACATAAATACAAGCAGCTACATCCAAAAATTACGAAGCATTTATTATCCTAAAATACTGATTATGATCATAATCATAGTATTATAATTCATAAAGTAGCTAAAATGTACTCCCTAAACAAATCCAGGAATGTGTAAAGCAAAACATAGGGCTGATAGTTAACATTGATGCTCTCTCTTTGTAAAAATCAAAATACAATAGAGCAAAGTAAAAATTACAAAACTAAGTTAAAAATAATGGCTACTTTTTATCCAAATAAACTTGTTCAGCAATACCTTTGCAAATATCTCCTTCTTTGTAATAATTGGCGCAGCATTCCTGATCATGTGGTCTAACAAAGTAAACATTGGAAAATTTAGTTTGATAACTGTAAAAATGAACAAATCATTTAATAAAGAAAGGTAAAACATTTTACTTACGTGTTGGAACACTTGCCCTCAATCTGAAATGTCAGTATCACAAGCATTGCAAATATACAATTCAATACAACTATCAATGTCATTTTCATCGCAAAATTAAATGTTGCGATATCCCCGTTTGGTAAAAAAGAGATTAGAATTTAGCATACGTGCAGACTGTATGTTAAAGAGATTACTGAACATTAAATGCCAATGAATGCAATATGAGTTGTTTAACATGTGTCTAACCCTTTTGACGTTTGGTTAAATAAAATTTGTTAAGTTCAATTCATGCAATATGAGGAAAGGAACTGGGAAAGGATATAGATATCTATCAATTCAAAGTTTGGTGTTTTCAAATGTTTTTAAATTACACCAGATGGCACAATTTCCTATTTGTAATTGAGTTGTAATACAAGCAATAATTGCTTCCTTTTGTTTAAACCAAAATCCAAAAGCCTAAAGTCAAGGGGCTATTTGTTTGAGTTGATGAGATATTTCTAAATAAATGAAAACAAACTGCAACACAATGTGTATGAAATTATATCAAATTAGTGCTTCCCATGTTAGTTGTTAATTATTAATTTCTATGGGCACAAATTGTTCTCTCCCATTGGCTGGCTTATTTTTAGATTCAAATGAAGCAGAGTTTATTTAAAAGCTTTTGCAAGAAAAAATAAAACACTTGTTGTGGCCTTTAACTCAACATTAAGGTATATTGATGATGTTTTATCCGTTAACAACAGTTACCTTCCATCATATGTTAACTCAATATATCATAGTGAGCCTGAAATAATAGATACCATAGATTCTGGAACACCTGCTTCATATTTAGAATTTTTGCTAGAAAAAAGACCTTAATCGTGATGATTTTATAGGCACGTAACATCAAGGAATTGCCTCCCCACTTTATTGGGAGCATGTAAAAATAGAATTGTAGGGGGAAATTAATCGTTTAATTAATGATATATGAAGTTAAAGGTGTGCTATGCTCTGTTCGATTAGGATCTGCGTATTGGGGATTTATGTCTCTCAGCTTATGCGTTATGCGATAGCATGCTCTACATACGAGCAATTTCTTAAGCAAGACAAGCCACTAACAAACAAGATGTTGGAACAAGAATATCACGATCCTTGATTAAAATCACCTTTACGCAAGTTTTTGGTTTATACGATAGCCTTGTCAGCAAGTACACTGTTTCATTTATAGACATGCTGACTGACTTTTTAGCCTGGCTCTGCTGAAAGCAGAGTCCTGGCTGTCGGCAGGCATATCGCCAATGTTACCATAAATAGCAAACTTCAAAAGTAAACAAAAAACAAAAACAAACAACGTCGAAGTAAAAGCTTCCGCTATACTAAATAGTTTCACAAAGAGCCATGTTTTCTCAAAATTGTTTCACAAAGAGCCATGTTTTGTCAAAAGTGTTGGCATTTTGCTCCTTTTTTAATTTCGAAAGAAGTGTCTATCTTTTTTAGTTTTCTTATTAATAACGTGTTTTAAAAACAAGACTATGCATTTTAGATGCAAACAATGCGCATAAATTTTATGAACAACTTTGCTGCGCGTTGAAGAAATGAATATACAACGCTAATTGCAAAATTCAAGGTTCTACTAGACAGACATATTTTTGTTTATAAGCCGCTTACAAAATTTTGTCGCTCTCTGGCGCTTTGCCGACATTAAAACATGAGAGAGAGAAAAAGAGAGATAGAGAGATTTATTTCAGTCTTTACTACACAATATGCATATATAAACAGGTCGAGACCACTATATTTTGTGACGTCGGCATAAATTTGCATACTAAATTAGCCATCTGTTTACTTTTATCGACAAACCAATCAGGTGAATGAGTTGCAAGGCATTGTGGGCTACTACAAGTTTCAGTGTATACAAAGCGTATTGAAAATATATACCATTTTGAATTGTCCTTTGGAAACTCATTATGAATGATTTTTCAGAATTTATGAAATTAATATGGACAGTTATGTCTGAACTTCAATTTCTATGCTCACATTTAAAAAGTATTGCATATGAGGACTTAAATCAACCTATTTAAATACCCCATTGTCACTGTTCAAAAGAGAGGTACGTCCTATAGAATTAGAAGCAGCGAGTACCGTTTTTTCACATGATATCCCATATTTAAAGCAACATTATTAGAATGCGCGTTGATATTTTCTTCAGGGACATTCATCAGATTGCTTCACGGACAAAATACTATATGCTGCACAGCTTGCGCTTCTGCGTTTGTATATTTGTGCATTTCTACTACCGTGGCTATTCACGTATGTTACAAATGTACAGTTACCTGTATTTATTTCTAGTGCACAATGATAAAGTCACCAATACACAACTGTGCAGTTTTTTCTTATCAAAACCTGTTTGTACTTGTATGCGTATGTTTGTCAGTCGTTTGATACTGATCATTTTTGAAGCAACAATTGATCAACTAAAACAACAGTATTTTTCAATGTGAGCATGGAACAAAGTTAATGGTACGTAATCTTCCCTTTTTTACCTTCTAAAGTAAAAATCAAGATGTACAAACATTCCGGCAAGCAATTAAATATTGTGAATAGAACAGACAAAAACCACGTGCGTTTGTTGAATCGTAGACACGTTGTAGACCGTCATGCATTGCAACTCATTCACTGGATTGGAGAATCTGTTTGACGAAAATACTGTCACGTGTTAAATAATGCTATCCATATAAGGTAGTGTACCCGACCTGATAAAAGACACGCCAAAAGAGCCCAGTTTTCAGTACTTCAGTACTTTGATTAATATTTGTCAGTCCATTCCCTATACACCGGACTGACTACGGTTTTACCGTTATTCATGATCTTGACAATGAGCACACGGCCGGTGTGACCGGTCGGCAGGGGATGCTTACTTATCCTAGGCACCTGATTCCATCTCCATCTTCTCATCTTTTAGAGGTCCGTGTTGCTCTGCTTGAATTTCTATTTTACTTTATGGATTTTCGATATGGCGGTTTGTTATTGTGATTTCCACTCAAACATATTGAATAAATGAAACATAAAATGAATTATGCAATTTTTGTATCCATTCAAGACATATTCGTATATTTGAATGGAAAGTCTTTTATTCCATCTTTGGATAGACATGGTCAATATTGCAGCACATTGATATCAGTTTGTACTTATCAATGAAAGTCTAATATCCTGTTTGATAAAATAAGCTACGAAAATGATGCCCCTTATTTCTATTCCTTGGATTAGTTTAAATCTGAATTCTGGTGTTAGTTTAGCTCAGCTACATATTCAGCAGTGTAATTTCTTTAAGGTAGTATGGGACATCTCCATGCTGTGACGATTTGTTTATCGAAATAATAATAAACTGAGGCGTAATGATATCAGTATTTACTTTCCCGATAATGTCACCTAACAGCGTAGCGCAGTGGGTTAGAGGGTTTACTACGAATCTGTAAGTCACGAGTTCGAATCCCGCTGGGTTTTTTTTTTAATTTTTTACCTGTTCAAATATTTGCAAAAGCTTTTTCCGTTTTTAAATATTGCAAAATTTGAAAATTCTAAACCGGTGACAGTATTCTAATTATAATGTACTTTAATCCACTTTAATATCAACAAATGTCCCATACCACCTTAAATGTATTCATATTAAACAAATTAGATCCGCAGATGGGGAGGGGTGTGTTAAGCTAGTGTCATATTGCAGAACATTTTTTTTCATTTAAATTAAATTAAAACAGATAATGAGATAAAATTCAAAACACTGATCTCTGCATTCCGCAATATTTCTATTTTGTTTTGTTTGCAAAGGCACGCATAACTTACATGAAAAGTGTTTGGATTACATCTTACATGCAGTGTGAAGGTTTTTGTCTTGAGCTGTGACGAAAAGCGGTTAAAAATATCTACATGTACGCACAAAAGATTGTAATATTTTAGCAAATCTACTATTTTAAACCAAATGAAAAGAATGTCTGTAAGGGTGTAGAAACCATCCTACCCAGGGGAGGGGATTTTTTTTCATGATCTTTACATGCCTGTAATATACATATTATTGAAATTGTTTGCTGTCAAAAAAGGGGGCAGGTCCCTTGCGCCTGTCCATCCCCCTTCCTGATGATATATGCCTGTTTAAACTCTCTGTCTTTCAAAGAGTATATGAAGTTCATTTTCAAACTATATTCATATCATGGAGTTGATCTCCCTACTTTTTAAGAGCATTTAAAAATTGAAGTGAAAATCAGGCAATTAACAATAAAATCAAAGTATTAGTTAATACACAACAACACCATCCCAACCACACCCTGATAAGAATGCCATGATTTCGAACCTATCTTTTTTTTTGGTTGTCAAGAACTGTCCCCTCCCCCACTTTCAAAACCGATGCTACGGGCCTGCAAAAATCTCCCACTAGTTGAGGTTTGTTCACTTAAAATGTTACGCTAAATCGCCTAATTATGGTTGATTAAGCTTTGCAGTACATTGTTAATTACGACAATACTTATAATATCGAAAATGAAAGAACCGGGAATACCGATTTTTTTTCGGCTTATCGACGCTTTAAAATGTTAAAACGAAAGTACGTTTCGTCGATCTAGATACGTTTTACTGGTTTGTCCCTTGAAATTTATATATTGTCATTTTTGTTCACATTTGATATTTGTTGAAATATTGGTATGTTTTAATCATATATCTTTTTTTATAGGCGCATATATACAGAACCCTTTAAAGAAATTGAGTAGTGAAGCAGAACTTCCTATTTAGGTTGTCCAGCTCAATATGCATCCTTTTGATTGGATTAGTAAGTTATTCATTCAATAAGAAGAGGTTATGTGTTTATACATCATAATAATAATAACGAAGTCAGAGTAATACATTTTGAATCTTATCTTTTCTTCTTTTTTACTTTTTTGTTTATATATGAAAGAGTTTGATTGCTGCAATGGTGGTAGGGAAACATGCATTTCTTCATATATTTTTGTATGCATAATTATTCAGTCTTCATAACAGAAAAGTAAACTTTAAAAATACACTATGTGTGGAAAAAACTTAATACATGTGAAACAAACAGACGTCGTAAGCATGAATTATTAACAAATATAAACATCAATCGATATTTATCAGATCTACTTATTATTCTACGGGTTACATACGATATTCATGTGTATTAATCTTAAAATATAATAAAGAATACAATTTAAACATGGTGAAATATATTGCTTAATGAATAAAACTAGGTACTTTATCTCGTCATCAAGATTTTTATTTAATTTATGTTTATTTTGTGTAATGTATTGCTAATCTCCATTGTTGTAGTAATATTCTGCTTAGACTGTATCTTATTTACGTTTGGATCAACAACACCTTCTTCAAATCAAAAGGTTAGTCTTGGTAATAAATCTACATCATTGCAAGTTATAATTATAATACAAAATCGTTGCCTTCCAATAACAATTCTTATTCTATTACAAAAATTATAAATCTAAAAAAAATTCAACAGATCTGCGGCGAAAAAAAAAACCAAAAATATCTCAGAACATCTTACGTGAAAATCCATATTAAGATGATAAATATAGAAAAGAGAAAATAAGTATATGCCATTTTTTAGGAAGTATACAACTATGCCATTGATGTCTGGCCCGTTCTTAGCTGTCCAAATAATGAGTCGGAATGGCAAGCAGCTGCAGTAAGGGCTGGCTGTAGTGGAACACGTGGATACCATTGTGTCCCGGACAAATTCCATTCAAGGCTCATTGAGTTTTGCTACAACAGAACGCGTATTTTTGTACCTAAAGGTAAGGTGTTTTCATTATTATTCAAGACCTGTCAATCCTAATATATTAAATAAAAACACCAAACTGAACAGATTTAAAGATACTTCCTAATTGTCAAACAATACAATGTATGATAAAAACATACGAACAGTGAAGGATTTAGGCTTTATTGTACACTTCCGACTATTTGTATTTCAAAATACACTACAAGTGGAAAGTGCACGAAAACCATGTTCCTCCAGGCAAAAGCAAACTCGGTGATAATATTTCTAGTTAAATTTTAAATTTATTGTATAAATGGGAATAAATCATTTAGAATTTGTTAAGTGTGAAGAACGATGGTAAATTTGAAAGAAAGGATGGGCGAATTATAAATTTTCTCTTTTCGAGATATTTTTTGTAATTTATAATAGCGCATATTTATAAAGTTTTAACTTCAAAAATTAAGTTGAGTGGTTTCAATATAGCATAGCAATTGTTTGAAAACATTGGTAAGAACAACATTATTAATGTATGTATAGAAAAAATCATTCTCTTGTTAAAGGGGCATGGTCACGATTTGGGTAAACAATTATTTTTCCGATTTTGATATTTACAATGCCTCAGAAAGACATTTTCAATAGGCAACTGAAATTTGATTGTCATTTGTTGAGTTATAAGCGAGTTACAGAGATTGAAATTCCTTGCAATATAAACATAGCGTTTGTTTACATTTTGAACGTTGAATTAAAAATTTCAGTTCTAAACCTAAAACGAATGTTTTAAACTTTAGGAACTGTTAGTCTATGCTTAAGATAAATAAACAATAGACAAATAAGCTGGAAAAAGATTTGTTAACTGGTATATTGAACCCATGTAAACAAAAACAGGGCACGAGCCTTGTTTACTTGACAAAGAATTGTGAGCCCTGTATATTGCTTAAAACTCTACAAATGACTCTCAATTTTTTTTTTATCATTAGAAATGCATTTCTGAAGCATTATAAATAATAAAAACATAAATTAGAATTTGACCAAAATCGTGACCATGCCCCTTTAATGTTCAATAATTAACAAGGAAGTATCTATTAACAATACTTTATCTTAGGAAAAAGGAAATCAAGTTTTACCGCACTTCTTGTAATCTTGTTCATTGTTTTCTAAAACATCTATCACCACTGTAATGTTTCACACTATTACAACATATCACTAATTCAATAATTTCGAGTTTTGAATGTAATTATTTCCGTAGTACCAAAATCCCGTGTATTCAATTTGTTAGCATTTTCATAAAACCGTTTAAAAGTAATTTGATACAGTTTTGATACGTTTTTTGTATAAATTGAAAATCTCACTATGATGGAGACTTGAACATATCAACAATTACATGAATAAAAATTGGAAAAGTAAAGGAGTAAGAGTGGTCGAAAGTACATGGAAACATTTAAATTCAAAGTTTTCTTTAGCTTTCTTTTAAAAAAATAAACAAGTATATTTTTAAAATAATATATTCTTATAGACTATGACGTCGTCGGGTTAGGGAATTTCTGGACTAACATGTCTTTGAGTTTACTTAAAATATGGATTCATCCATTCTTATGTCACCTGAATAACAGTTCATCATAAGTAATGTTACACTTTCTACTAATGAAAATTGAAAATGCTAAATTGTGGTTTAAAAAAAATATATGTTCGTTTTAATTAGCTCGATTTAATGAAAGTTCAAATAAGCTTTTCTGGTAACTTTTTTCCGGCGTAAGTATGTACAACCGTCTACTTACTTACAGCCAATTTTAGTCAAACTTGACATAGAGCATTTTCAGGTGAAGATTTAAAGTTTTATTTAAATAAATGGCCTCAACCTCATTCAAGGTAATAATATATTTCAGAAAAACTAAGAAATTGTTCACTTCTATTCAATCCCCGGGGATAGGGTGGGGCATAAACAGGGTTAAATTTATACATCAGTGTGGATAGGAAATATTTTGTAATAATCTTAAAAACTTTCTTATAAACAGCTTGTGTACAAGCATAGATAGATTCTATCTTTTAAAAATTATCAAATACTTGACATTTAACATCGGAATATGTGCAGAAAAAAATTTAAGCAAGATCTACACCCTATAAAGTCTTCCGGACTGCTTATATTTGACTAGAGAGAGCTGATATGATAAATTATTGTTATTGTTGCGCAGGTGAGAGATATGCCGCCTAGCGCGTCATCCTTATTTTTCCTACAGTTCTTAAATTCGCATTTCATATATTTAAGAACACTGTCTAGAACTTGCTTCAAATGGAGTTCTAAACTACGTGAAATGCCATGAGTTTACAAAGGGATGTCCAGAAAATCATTATTTTAGTAATGAAATATACAAATGTAAGTACCAGATTTTATAATATTACTGAAGAAATTAAAATTAAGCACTTTCAGCACAAAATCAACTGTGGGCTTATTCATTTTTTTTCATGAAAATGAGAAAAACAAAAATTTACTTTAAATCCTCAAAAAAAATTATTAACATTCACGGTCGACTTTCAGAATCTCCACAAAGTGTTTTCAGTTAAACTAAAGCCGGTGTATTTACATGCACATGTTGTATCTTTTTGCATGAATTGTTCTTGTCAGTCTCTTTTAATTTAGATAGCAATTCAGATTACATACTTAAAATTTCAATTTTCAGATCCATTCTGTCTAAGTTTGGCTTTCCAATGTTTCACTTCGGACATCAAATGCCTGGATCAAAAGTAAGATACACAACACACTTCAAAAACATATTAATAATTATATTTGTTTGTATCAATTTATTTGGTTGAATATCCTCAAAACCCAGTAGTTAAATGATTCGTTTTGGAAATCGCAGATCACTTGTTCGAATAAGCAAGCGCCTTTCTTCAAATTTACTTAATCTTAATTTTATAAGCATAATTTTATCCAAAATTGCAAATTTTTCGCTGATTATGCATTATGCTGCCTATCACACTTAAATAATTTCCTTCTGATTTAGAAAACAATTTCAAGGTGTAGTAAGCCATATTTCATGAATTGAAGAAATTTCTTTTATATTTAGGAAGCTCCTCCGTTGGAATAGTTTAGATCACAATTTTCTCAACAAAATACCATATGATAATCATTTTGTTTTTGAAAGGTTTGGCTAAATGGTTGAGCCCAATAGATTATTTACTCACTTTTCTCTCTGACTTCATTGATATTGATTTACGAAACTAGAAGCATAGACTTTTCCTTGATATTAACTACTTGATAAAAGTAAATTTTAAAGTAACAAAAACTAAGGTTTTTAGCTCACCTGAGTAGCAGTGAGATTTTTTTGATCATTGTTTGCCGTCGTTCTCGGTGTCGCAAGCTTTTCACATTGTCATGTTTTTCATTTTCATAATGGCCATGCCCTTTTAAAGGGGAAGATAATTTAGAATATCAGAAAATTTGTTTGCATTTTTCAAAAATCTTCTTCTCAAAAACCATTTAGCTAGAAAAGCTCAAATTTGTGTGGAAACAGTTTCAGGTCGTGGAGATCAAGTTTGTTTATAGCATGGTCCTTATGGGTTGGGTGAGGCCACAATGCGGAATGAAGTTTACAAAGGAATGTATAGATAAAAATTTAATACGAGGGTTGTCCCAAAATAGCGTAGACAGAACGCATAACTTAAAAATCTGTTCATTGCTATCTTATTAGATTTCTGTGTTTTCTTCAACAGCCCTTTGGCAAACAATACTGAAAAATTCAAATCTGTACTTTATTAATTTCTTGAGAAAATGAATAATTAGTAACAACAAGTTTTGTATGGCGGTGCAATGTGCGACGTCAAATATTTCCAGTCTTAACGTTGTTGCTACACCCCCCACATCATTTATGATAACATATAAGTTTTATTTCCACAAATTTCTTGAAAAAATATTTTCTTTGAACATGAATCCTGAGTGCACATTCAACATACATGTACATTTCTTGTTTTGTTTAAAAAAAAATATTTACTAATTACAAACGATATTCAGACTCCAAACGTGCCCTGTATTACTTGTTGTCTAACGTTCGTCCTACCGAAATGTGTTGTTCAGCATTTTCACGTCCATTTCTATCGGTTTCTTTTTTCTCTAACTGTCATCATACTTGTCCAAACATGTTCAAAATGCATTTCTAGGTGATTTTGTTAATTTCATTTACTTTAAAACCCGCGTAGGATTTGTTTCAAGGTCTTTACAAAAAAAATTCCCTTGTCGCTGCGCCGCCTTAAACGCTGACGTCGTCATTTTATTACAAGTCAGCAATTCAGTTTGTCACAGCTATAAAATCTTTTAAAACTTTGTAATAGCCAAAAAAATTATGGGTATATAATTGTATTATTAACAAATACAAATGTAATTTTTATTTGAAGTTTTTCATTCAAAAAGTACTTTTCCTCGTATTTTTCATTTCATCATGTTGATTTTCAAATTTCTTTTTTGACATTGCGCCGCATGTCTAATTTATGATTAAACATTCTTTTATATCACTTATTTAATCTCAAACAATATTTAATTTTAAAACATAATTTAAATGCAAATTACTTAAACCCCTTGCGGCACAAGTTTTATCTGTCTGTGTCTTCGATTAACTGAATAACGCCACTTGTCTACGCTATTTTGGGACAACCCTCGTATATCTTCTTTAAAAGGGAGTAAGTCAAAAACATGTTTTAATTATATAAATAAAGTGGCTTAAAAATCATACTACTTGAAATAAACTACATAATTAAGTTCCAATGCACCCTTGAACATTTTTTTATCTATTTCGGTTTGGTTAACATGTACAATGCACACAATGCTTTGAATAAAACGCTGATTCATGCCTTTCTGTTACTGAAGTGACTGAACAAAATTGAAGGTGTTGAGGTTCACGCGTAAATTTAAAGAATTATTGTAAATTCCTTATTAAACGCCAGGAATTCTTATCCGCGTAAAATCGCAAGAAGCACACCTCGCGGTTTTAAAATCATGTCATTTTTTTCTGAGAGTTGAGAACTATAAGATCTAGAAATGTGAAAAAATGTTCCGCGTTCACGATTTTATATTCTTGCGATTTGATGCAAAACAGCGGGATCGCGGAAATGAATACTCGCGTAATATAAGGAATTTACAGTAATAACTGTAGGCATAAATATATGTATCTTTATTCAATAAATGACAGCTGTTAACCTGCTGCCATTCAAAGTTGAAAATGACCTCGTCTAATTTTTAGACGGGGTCACGTGACCCCGTCTATTGGTTTAATGTCAGCCGAAGTCTCAAACCGGATGGCACGCGTAGAACACATGAATTGAGTCTACGCGTAAGAAAATAGTGCAGAAACTTTTCATGCATTTCTGTAAATATATATTATAAAAACACGCATTAAATCGTTTTAAGTCCTTTAAGTGTAAACCAAATTCTATAAAGAAAATAAACAAATAGCTTTATTGATCAAAATATTCTTGCTTGGGTTCAATAGTTGTAGTGTTTTGTGGAATGGAGTTACGTAAAAGATTCAGTTGGTGTATGACCTCATAAAATCAATAGAAGAGGTTGAAGGTTGAATCAAAAGTAAAGTTCCCAAACGCAATGTGCCGTTTTTGAAAAGTTGTGAATTTTAATACCGAACTTCATGCGCGAGCCGAGGTTAAAATCTGGACGGGTTATTTAAACAATAAGATGCTTTCTGTGGTGATTCATTCGGGATATGAAGGTAGCGACATTGCAGGAAAAATACATAACCCGCGTTAGCGTGTTATGTAAATTTTTCCTGTAATGATCGCTGTAGGTTTAGACCAATCGGAAAACAGGGCGTGTAAATTTCAGTCCTGTCACTTTCAGCCGCTGTAGATTTCGACCAATCGATAAATGGGGCATGTAGATTTCAGTATGGCTGTATCTATAGAGTTATGAATCAAGGAAGGAGTCTTCTCGTTATCAAACATACTTCTTATAATAAGAAATTAATGAAATTTTGACACAGTCAAACGGATAATATTACCAAATGATTCTTTTAGTTTAATCAAATTTGACCTTTTTGTTTTCGCATAAAGGTCAGGTCAAGGTCACTACCTTTTTCCTCAATGTAAAGGATGATAAAAATAAGTGTAGCTCTTTATAGTTCTGTAGACATTTGTTTAAAATTTGAAGATTCTATTCTTCAATGAAATGATAGAATATCAGAATGTGTATCAGCTTATACTTCTGAATTGAAATAAATACGTACACTTAAATTGATATTGCTTTGCCCGCATTTCCTCTTAAATTTTGAAAAATTCTTGATTTTTTTGTATGCTTTCAATAATAAAATATTTCTGATTTTTATGTATTATGAAGACTTTATATAAAGATATAAATTGACAGAAAAGCTAATATAATGACCATTTAATAAGAGAGAAAAACTGATTTTATTGATTTTTTTCACAAAAATCAAGGTATAGAATTGGCGATTTAAAAAGCTTATAAAAATGTAATTTGATAGGCAAATCATATTTTAAAATCATATTCTGAAACCCAAGTATCATATCATTAGTTCACTTTAGTAAAAAAAATCCAACATTAATGTTATAGTTTTTAAAATCCTAAAACATACTCATTAATCTGCAGCAATTCTAATTGCGAAACATGTGATATTTTCCTAGGCCAATATTACGCTAAAAATATAGTCCTTGTTAGATTCTAAACATTGATTACTTTTTTCTATGCCAAGTTGTATAATAGTAAAAAAGAAAGAAAAATATACTATTTTGATTTTCTTTCATCTTGATTTAATAAACAATTAATCAAATTTACGTTTGACAAGTCGAAAACCAGAAAAGACCCCTTCCTTAACTATAACTTTCCGTAAGAAATAGAGGAAATTATGCTTGGTAGATGTAAATATACACAGATATTCTACATATTTAATAGCTGTTTCATTGGCTTCCAGTCTACACGCGTTATGACTGCTGTTCATCTCTAAAGAAATTTTGTACATAGAAAATAAAAACAAGTCTGAATTTGCCTTCTCGTTCGTTGGCTCTTTAGTTCATTAAACTGAATTTAAATTTTGAACAATGCATTGTAAGCAAAATCTATATAGATTATACATTTTGGGTGACCAATAGATAAATTGATATATACAATCTTATCGATTGAAGAACCAAGTTAAATGTTAATGTTCATGTTGTCCAGCTTAGTTGGAATATACAATCATGTAGTTGTTTAAATGTTATGAGACATTTTCTATTCGTTTTAAGGGACAAAACCAGTCATATTCATGATTTAAAAGAATTCTTCATCAATATCTTAATGACTCTCATCAGAAACTCAGCTGATCTTTCTCCAATTGAAAAATATCTCGCACCAATATAAGACCTATGAATTCAGAGAAAATGCATGGTTGTTATGTTTTAAATTTTTAATTCATCGTGTGGTAGTACATGTAAATGAATAGGACTTATCTCAATTTTAAGAAGATAAAAAGTACGTTTTTATCGTAGTTTTAAAATCTAGATTTACAAATCCTTTATTGTAGCTCTTCGAAAAATTTGAAATTAAATCGCTTTCGAAATTAAGTTCATTTTTCCAAGACACGCATTAAATTGTGCGTTTTATAAACGAGAGTGTATTGAAAGGACAAAGATCTCTGAAATGACAAAATCCTACAACATTTGTTAATTTTACTGTTAATAGCGTTAACTTTGCATATTTTAGAAAGAAGATGGGTGAATAAGGTGTGTAAAATGCCCATATGAAGAGAGATAAGATATTCAAATAAATCTGAATCAATAGCTAAAATTTACAATTTACAATTATCATGTATAACAGCCAATCAGGAAAGGTCTACCCCAAAATATGACATGATTCATTTACTTTTAATCTCCAATTTCTAGTTTTATTGATTTGAAAAGCAGATGACTGAATTGTGAGTATGGTTTTTAATGAAATTTCAGAAACGGTTGTATCGTGATTCGTGTAAATGATGCACGAGTTTACACAAAAATAGCAGTAAGTGGCGAACGAATTATTTTTTACCTATTAATTTTATTTGAATCGCTGCAAGAAAATCATGACAGGTTAGACAGTCTAAAAAATCAAAATGGCTACCGCGACAATTTTTTTTTATTGTTATAATAGCGAGCGCAGCGAGCTCCATAGACAACGTGTACGAACGGAGGAAATTCGAGTTGAAATCTGCACATTGTTCAAAGAAAATTTTGTGGACCCGCGTGAAAACGTTCTACTATCCCAGTGATCCTTTGCAGTGCATAGCAACATGGCGAAACAGGAAGCGTTTCTAAGGAAAATTCTTACCTGTAAATCGCATACATCATTTTCATTTAACAATAAAAAATCCGTTTAAAACCATTAAAGTAAACAACACATATGCTTACGTAAAAAACTGTACCTATGACGTCATTTCCTTCCCCGAATTTGTCCGACAGTTTACAAAAACTGTCGAGCGCAAAAATGTTAACTATGACGTCACAGTGATCTCGGTTTTATATCCCCGCGATACATTTAGAGGTGGATCAAGCATCTGTACTGAATGTAACGTGTAGGAAGTACTCAGTATATAGGGCGTCACCGTTAATACTGATACTGCGCTCGCTATTAACGGTGACTCTTTGGCTGATTAGTTTTGTTTTGATGATTTTTTTTTTGCTCAGTAAATACACATGCAAGTTCCATGCTAAATTTATTGTCATATTGATCTAATCATTGTATACGTTAGGTAGGTGACAAAAATTATTAAAAAAGAAAAGTCTTATCGTTATTAGATCTACGTGTAGCCACGTCATTTTGTAATGAATAAATAAAAGAAAAAAATTAAACTGTAAAAATATCTACATGTATTTGTTATACTTGCATATGTGGTCAAACCTTTCAATAATATTGGAGATCACACACTAAAAAGAGGGGGAGGGCACATATGTCTACAACGCTTATATAGCGTACAAAAATTAAAAAGATTAAAAACACAATTGATGTCACACAGGAAAATAATCAAAACACCGGTAACAACAAGGAACAAAATAAGAAATAACAGAGACACACAATTTATTGATTTTAATGATCATTATTAAAAGGTAAAGTAGAGATAAAAAATAAAAAAAACCGGCTTTGTGTTTATCAAAATATTTTTATAAGTCTGTTTAACATTTTATTAATGCTCAGTGGTAGTTTTTTGTTTAAGTGTATAAGCCTAAGAAGGGACCATTGGAATAAAAGTGTGATGTCTTCCGGTTCCTTGCGGTGGTAAAAGTTTTCGAGACAAAGCCAAATTTTTTTTGGTTTGGTTAAGTCCACGGGTTGCATTTAACAATGATGACATATGTGTGGCTCCTTCTGCGCTCGCCCCAACGGTCACACCGTAAAACATATTACTTGGAATAATCTTATTGTAAAAAAGAAATATTTCTAAAGTTAGATGCCTGTGTTTGTTATCGGTATACAAAAGTTAACTTTGTTCGGTAATTAAACAGTTTGAGAGTTTTCGGAGTTTTCAGAAACCTTGTATAACAAATACCGTCCGACTTGTAGATTTTTCCTTTGATCACTAAATAAATAAATCTGACGATTTAAATTATTTACCTAAATATAGTTGTTTTGATTTTCCCGGTTAGTTGTAGTTTTTTAAAAATTTTCTTGGGGTCTTATTTTACATAAAATACCGTTGTGTCATTTTTTTAACAATTATGAAGAACAGTCCCGGCCAGGATTTAGCAGCAAAATTATGACAAAGTATCAGGCAATTCAAAAAGCCAAACTTTAGCATACTAGATTGAAACAACTAATTCAAACTCATAATTTTTGAAACATAATCGAGGAAAACGTGAACAATTACAAATTCAAACTTTCAAGACCCCGTCTTTCAGTACTCTCAGTACTTTGATTTATTTCAACTCAAGTTCTACGGTAACTGAGTAAGTATGCTTTAATTGTAACCGGGAAATACATTCTCTAAAGTCAGAATACCATGGTGAAATTACAACAGCAGACACTTTCTACGAGACTTGGCATCTGGTGACAATTTTCACAACTATGCGGAGATGCCTCCGACACTAACCTTTGCTTTTAGATTTCAACGAACATATTCGACGTTGGTTTGTAATCTAGTGGAAAGTCAAAGGTAAAAGAACGGTCTCAATTGGTATTGTTTAAAATATTCTGATACTGATGCTATATGATCTTTAGGTAAAACAAACCGGAATAAATGGTGTGACGTCATTAAATAATGCAATATGGCAGTTCTCATAGTGACGGTAAATTTAAATTAAGCGATCGATTTTCTTAGTTCATTCTACCGGGATTTTTAATGAAAATAAATAGGATTTACAATTGTAGGATATGATATATTGTACAATATCTTTTAAGTTTCCTTCCCTCTCAAAACCCATTTTGCCAGAATATCTTGAATTTGTGTGGAAGCATTCTTAAGTAGTGTGAAAACAAATATGTTTAAAACCATGGTCCCCGGCTGTTGGATGGGACCACAATATATAAAGAGAAAATCTTTAAAATTTTTCTCAAAAATCATTTGGCCAGAAAAGCTTGTGTGGAAGCATTGTTTGGTACATGTAGTGTAGATTTTTTGTTCAAATGATGGTCTTAGGTGTATAGTGGGGCCACAATGGGGGATGTTACACAGACAAAGACACACACACACACACACACACACACACACAGATATATATATATATATATATATATATATATATATATATATATATATATATATATATATATGATTGCGCCCATGAGAAAAGGGTGCTTATGACATTTTTTGCACATTATTAGATTTTTACATAATTGAATGAAACACATCTTAAAGTTGTAAAATCCAAAATTTTATTGCTATACGCTAATTTTAGGTAGAGGTTTTGCCCGTATACAGTGATGCTATTTTAATACAAAAATCACGACGTCGTGTTCACATACGCAACGTCAAGTAAAGGTGATCACACAGTACTGTGAATTAGCCGTTTAATAAACGTAAAATACAGCTTTTTGTTATCAGTATCTTATCACATTGTTGAATATAGTTGTATGCCTGCATCTATGCTATTCATTTATTGGGCTTTTTTTAAATCATAAATAAAAATGTTTCTATTGACAGCGCTGTTCTCTGCCAGTGTAAGGTTATTATTCAAAAAATAAAATGGCGGTTGTGTAGTTACGGTTTATTTTGGGATATCAACGAGTAACCAGTTATGGAGTATTCTATGTGAACATATTTGATTTACATAAACACTGTCTTTCCATCTAAACTATCAATAGCTATAATATTTTAGTAGCTTTTGTTCTTAAACAACATATCTGATTTTCGTGACATTATCAAATATGTCATATTTTAGTCGTGAACTTTGAAAACAATATCAGAAGTTACGTATTATTCATGATCCATTGTACAACTTATTGATACAATTATAGTGGCATCACTGAACTATTCTTTTGAAGTTTTAAGAATAGTTTCAGTATTAACCTGTACACTCACAAACACAATAAAAAAAATGAAAAATAAGTTAATTAATTATTAAGTTAACTAAGTTAATAAATAAAAATAATAATTCTAGCACTGTCGGGATCATACCCTTTACACCACCCCTTCTGTTCAAAAGATTTTTCCATTCGACTTTGTGCAGAATTTATTGAAAAGAGTGCCCCTTCCCTGGATCAAATGATATTTCCAATACTGATAAATTTCCCCTAATTTAAAATGGTATTTCTTTAGTGTATGTGGGATATTTTTACTTTCCGATCGCTTGTAGGCACATTTTTTTTTCAAACTACTGTGATTGTTTTTCTACAATGCTTAAGGCCCCCCCCTACGCCTTTGCTTACACATTTAGGGCGTGCCCACACCTGGAGAACAACATCCAGACGATTATTATCTGTGCATGACTATCTTACAGCAAATATGTAGGTTTAGTATTATAGAGAAAACATGCAGTATGCAAAGATTGATTCAGTGTTTTGAATGTATATTTCACTATCGGTTTAAGACAACTATCAACCGTCGATTATCCATTATCTAAAGCTTATGCTTGCATTTAAACACACCGTCAGTGCGCTGTATTCTAGCTGTATCATTATTTTTTATGTTGTCAGACTTACAGTGGAAAACCATATACCAGTTACCTTTTGTCAACATTAAAAGTACCAAATTACAATGGCTGCAATTTAGAATTAATCACCACATTCTAACAACTAATAAATATCTGTTTAAAATAGGAAAGGAATGTAGTAAGTTGTGTAACTTTTGTAAACAACATGATGAGACAATTTTTCATGTACTATGGGAGTGTCCTAATGTTCAAGAACTCTTTCAGCAATTTTTTGAATTCTGTCAATCAAAGAGAATTACAATCCAAAGAGATCCTTTAATTTTTATATTCGGGCTACACTCTGACCCTATTTCTACAGAAATTTATTCTATCTTCTTGGTTATGAAATCCTATATCTGTAGGAAAAGATGTCTTAATGAAGCACTAACAATTCATGAATTACTTATAGATATTAAAACACATATATCAACTCTGAGGTATATAGCTATCCGAAATTGCAGATTAGATGATTTTAATAAGAGATGGGAAACTTGGCTTTTTCTTCTTAATAGACTTCACTGAACAATTATAGCAGACTCTGACTGTATAGAGATGATATAAAACTATAAATCAATTACTTACTCATGTTCAACGACCAATTCTCTCTCTCTCTTTCTCTCTCTCTCTCTCTCTCTCTCTCTCTCTCTCTTCCAAGGAAAATTTTTGTTTTGAAGTAAATTTTCTCAAAGCTGTTATCACTTTATTGTATACAAATGCATTTGATTGTTCAACTTCAAATAAAAAAAATCAAAAAAAAAAAAAGTTATTGATTAATTAATGCTGATCGAATTCAAAAATAAGTTCGGATATAAAACACGAGATAGGTTCAACGCTTATAATATTAAAGTAAAACATGGTTTTTTTATCGGTATTAAAGCAGAAAATAGCGAGTCAATAATTTTATATATGGTAGTAACAATATGAGCTGTAATTATGATGTCAAACATTTTTAGCAATAAATTATCACTCACTATCACTAATTATCACTAACTGTTTGGAATACTATTCCGAATTCTTGTGTCACCGTACATATGCATGTAGGTACTGGCACAATAACAGTTTCTCATTTTTTTTAGGCATACTGCGTGCGCCTAAAGAATCTTGATGTATTTTTTAAAATATCACGCAAAAACATAATGTACAAATGTTTATCTCCTTTTTTTATTTGTAACGTACATTTAGAAGTCAGGTCAATGTATAATTAGGTTGTGGTTATCCTGTAATAGGAATCACTTTTCTTTTATCTTTTTGTCAGTACTTCATGACCATTTTGTTGTTCTGGCTCTTTGTTTAAATACATAACTGGAAATAGGAAGATTTAGTTTTTAGAAAAAGATAAGAGTATGATTACATCATTTCTGATTTATTCTCAGGAATCAACATCTAGATGGTGACGTTCTGCATACCGGTATTTAACTTCTCTCGAGTTCATTACAAATAAGGAATCAGACCACTAATCAGGAATTTGACTGTTTAACACCTTTTGAACAGTATTAAAAACAAATTTGACATCATAAGGGAAGAATTAAAAACAAAAAATAAATATTTACATTACAATTTTCAATACAACATAGAAGAAAACTTTTGTTTAAAACGTCCTTTTTAACAAAAACACAGCCGATAAGAACATAAAATGGTGTTTTGATTAAGTTGTACACTAAGTAAGTTCTTTGTTTGTACATTTATTTACATCCACAAAATATCTTTCCCTTTATTTCTGAAGAAAATTAATTGTAATTCATAGCCCTGTAGAAACTGTAAGGACTGAAATCTACAGGCTCCGTTTATCGATCGGTCGAAACATTTATCAACCTAGCTAAGAAAAATCCACGACTGCACGAAAGAATCTTGATGATGTCAGACTCGACCTTCCAATTTAAGACGACTTAGCTTTTCGGTTTATTTAACGTATTGATGTACATTACCAATGATTTAATTAATTTTACTTACTCTTAACGACCAATCCATTAAATTGTTAACAGAAGGATGTAAATATAAACAATAAGATACTTTTATTGATGATTCATGCAGGTTATAACGGTAGCGGCTAGCGATCATCGAAGAAAAAAATTACATAACCTGCTAAGGCGGTTTATGCTAAATTTTTTTTATATTATTTTTTTTTTTTGCAATGTTGCCACCTTCATACATTGCATGAATCACCAGAGAAAGCATTTAATTGTTTGATTCGCACTTATCATACGCACCCAATTTTGCCCCTCTAATTCATAAGAAAAACGGGTGTTTCTATAGAAACTGAGAGAGCTGAAATCCTCACGATCCATTTTAGACATTAAATCGATCGGTCGAAAAGAAATCATGGGCAGAGATACAAACAATATGCGCAAAAAGTGAGATTTAGTGCATTTTCAACAAATTCCAATAGGGTCTTCTAAAAAACTTTATAACATTCAAGATTACACAGGAAATCGGGGTCACTAATATTTTTTTTTATCTAAGAACAATTTATATAACAGTAAAACTTCATGCAGGAAATTTCATCAAAATATATAGAGTAGAAATAAATAGACACGGCCTAAAAGAATAAAAACAAGAAATTGTGTATTTTTAAATGGCATATCAGATTCACTTTGTACATGTAAATGTAGCGTTTTACTTAACATTAACGATTCTGTGAGGAAACACAAGCACGTTATCTAAACTTAGGACAAATTAAACAATACAAGTATTTACCGGATCGGTGAAATGTGTGCAGAACTGCAGACATTTCATCTGTCTTTTTTTAAAAATAGATTATTTACTGTGTTCTTTTCAGCTTGTTCAACCAGAAATGTTTCTAGTTACTGCTTTTTTAATAATCTATTAGAAAATGATTTCGGAAAAAAAGCTAGTTTATAGAACATGTATATGCAGCATAAATTAAAAAGTCGTACATCGTTAAAACAATATTGGCAACGGTGCTTGCTGAATAAAGACGATACATGTACATGTATTATTAGTCTGTATTTGTTACGTTCATTTTTTTTTTTTTGCATTCTTAATCAACGCACTATTAGCGTAGATTCCTGTTTAAAGGAATAAATATCGGGAGAAGCGCATCTTGCGAATTATTTTAAAATCTCGCTTTTTTTAACATATGTAACCTTAAATTCGGCATTCGCGATTTTAGGTTCTCGCGATTTGATGGATACTGCTGAATCGCAGAATATAGTACTAGCGTAATATAATGAATCTACAGAACATGTATGTGGTCTGAATAATGATTTCCTATCTTTAAAACAAGATAATTTTTTTTATTTGTGAAAAAAATAAATATGTTAATATCAATGCGCTGTAAAAAAAAACAAAAAAAAAGGTGAAGCAGACACCTGAAATTAATAGCAAATGAATAGCAAAAAAACATAGCCAATTTGGAGCATTGAGCTAATATCGGGAAAAATAGAAATACATGTAGTTAATCAAATTTGTGTGCAAATAAAGTATAAAAAAAAAGATTATTTGAAAAAATGTGAAAATTAATTTTAAAAAAGGTATAAAAACAATAAGCTATGAAAATGACGCTTTATAAATTTTACTCTTTTCAGACGACGTTATGACGCAACGTCATATGTTTGTGACGTTATTTCTCTGTTTTGTCAAAAATGTCATAAGCACCCTTTTCTCATGGGCGCAATCATATATATATATATATATATATATATATATATATATATATATATATATATATATATATATATATATATATATATATCTATGTATATATATATGAGGAAGAATATATAAAAATCTTTTCAAATCATCTACAAAAGCAAAAACTTGTGTTAAAGTAAAAGTTGTGCAGATTTAAGTTTGATCAAACCATAATTCCCTTGAGAAAAGTAGGGGCACAAAGAGCGGATTTTTGAAATCACTACTTATTCAAAGGAAAAGAGAAAAATCATATACAAATACTTAAACAACAAAGGGGGCTTAGTTTGTACCATAAAACTATATGGATAAAAATTGATAGAAATGTTTACTTTTTGTGCAATATCTACTCCCTCTTTTCGTCAACATATTTTGAATTTAATACTGTAATGCTGATCTTTAGAAAAACAATTACGTAAAAATGATATTTTAAAAGAAATACCAAAACACGTACATTACAAAATATGCATCATATCCCGATGTATAGATTTGATTCTGTTGTTCAGTTGAGCAATGGGGCCTATGAGCTTTTTGTTTTAAACATTATTACTCAGAATATTAGTAGAGATTATATTGTTAGAAAATTCATTGAGCTCTGGGGTATAGAATGGAAACGTGTTAAAATAATAGAATGGGTTTTTTTTATTAAATCATTCATGTTTTTTCTTTTGGTTTAAAAAAAGTTTATTAATTTCAAAGATACAAACTTTATTACAGAAATGATTCTACCTAACATGTTTTGATATGTTTCGATCTTGAATGTGAAAAAAATTCAAATGTATATACAGTTTTGAAATCATTTTTAGACTGGGTCACGTGACCCCGTCTATTGGTTTACTGTCAGCCGAATTCCCAAACCGGCAGGCACGCGTAGAACACATGAATTGAGTCTACGCGTAAGAAAATAGTGCAGAAGGTTTTCATGCATTCCAGTAAATTAATGTATCATACGGGTTATACACAGATGTTTTACAAATTAAATAGGTGTTTGCTTCCAGTCTACTTGCGTTATGACTGCTGTTCGTCTCTAAAGGAATTTTGTACAAAGAAAATAAAAATAAGTCTGAATTTGCCTTCTCGTTCGTTGGCTCTTTAGTTGATTAAACTGAATTTAAATTTTAAACAATGCATTGTAAGCATAATCTATAATAGATTATACATTTTGGAAGATTTATACATCATATAATATATACAATATTATCGATTGAAGAACCAAGTTAAATGTTCATGTTCATGTTTTCCGGCTTAGTTGGAATCAGGCTTGTGGTGAATTATATTGTAAAATTATGCATTACATTACCATTACTTCATGATTTTGGGCATTAAATTACCATTACCATTACTTAATTTTCTTGTAGTAATGCATTACATTACCATTATGAGTAAAGTAATGCATTACCATTACTTTGTGAAAAGTCAATAAGTTTTTAAAAAGTAATTTAAAAACTAAATAAAGAGTTTTTGTAAATATTTCATAAATAAAACATGCTAAAAAATATTAACAGGTTCATGTTCACTATCAGGTTCAAATTTGATGACTTATACAAGATTGCTGTTGCACTTGCAGTTCTCAAAGTAAGGTTGGTCCCGTAACATTTACACGCTAATGGCGGGGTTGACAATCTCTGTTATTTATGTGTCTGATTTTCGGAGTATGATTTTTAATGAAAGGAACGGTTGTATCGTAATTCGTGTAGGTGATGAACGAGTTTACACAAAAAGTAGTAAGTGGCGAACGGATTTATTTTTACCTATAAATTTTGCATGAATCGCAAATGAAGAAAATCGTTCAAGTTCAAAGTTCTTGGAATTTTATTGTAAAAAAATATTTCTAACGTCAGGTGCCTGTGTTTGTTATCGGTATACAAATGCTCACTTTGTTTGTTAATTCAGCAGTTTTAGAGTTTTCGGGGTTTTCATAAAACTTTTATTGTACGGATACCGTCCGACTTGTGGATTTTCACTTGGATCACAAAATTGAATAAATCTAATGATTAAAATCAAAGTACTGAAGTGCTGACGTGAGTTGATTTTATCGATTATCATTTATGTTAAAATCAAGTTATCTTGCGTGGCAATTAGTTTCTAGTCTGTATTTAAATTACGCACCTTTTATAATATGAATTTTGATTAGACTTTTCAGATAAGAATTTAGAGAAACCCCATATGAATCACGTTGTGTAATATTTAAAGATAGATTTCAAACTATGTATTAGTAATCGAAACAATTCTAAAAATTGTATGGATCCAAGCACTAATGATATTGAACTCCAGCCTCGTTCAACCAGTCGCTCAGCTATCTCCGTTAATCTCCGACAAGCAAGAGAGCCTCTCTGTTTGTCGGAGATTTACGGAGACAGCCGAGCTTTTGGTTGAACGAGACTATATTAAACTCTGGCGTAGGAATACATGAGACTACATAAATATCTAAATTGTTAGTATTATATAAAATCTTACTATTTTCAATGTGTTTATAGATAAGTTTCCTTGAAAAATAATGCTTCAACATACATTACATCGAATCTTTCTATGATATTCAAGAACTAAGACTTGTCAGCGATGATGATTTGTGCTTAGGTCCAAACATTGTTTCACTTTTGGTTTGCCAGAGTGACTTCATAGGAGAGTTGATTAAAATCAACTCCCAATTATCTACTTTGATATAGTTATTTGATTTTCCCGGTTAGTAATAATTTTTAAAAATTTTCCTGGGGGTCTTATTAGTCCCCTTCCGGTTTTCACCAAAGGGGACTATAGCTTTCCTCTGCACCCGTCAGTCCATCTGTCCGTCCATCTGTCTGCCCGTCCGTCTGCCTTTCCCACTTCAGTTTTCCACACTTTTTAGGTCTTTCCACCTTTCAGGTGAAAGACCTTTTGTATTTCTTATGTTTTTTATTATTCTTATAATTTTTCTTTTCTATTTTCCTTGGGACAACTTTTTTATTTCAAGAGATATTGAAACAATTTTTTCTTTATGTTATTGGCCATTAAAAGTTATGGTACCAAATGACCCTTTGCTTGATAACTCCCAGAACTTACAAAGTTATTGCCCTTGTGTACGAAAAGCTTGTTATCGCTACTCCTCTGAAACTATTAGAGATAGAGACTTGGAACTTTTACCAATGTCTTCAGTACACTTAGAGGGTTCTTCAATCTACTAATACCGAAAGGATCCGAGCCCCCCTTCTATCAGTTATTGCCCCTGAAAGTATTTGAATTTCCATAAAATCACTTCCAACTTTTTTATTATTTATCATAGAGACTTCGGACCACTTGGGATGGAAGCGTCTACCTTGGCCAAACAAAATGAGATAAAGGTCAAAGGTCAAGGTCATCTGCAAATCTCTTAATTAATGAGTTTTTTGATCTCTTTTGTTTAGTGTAGTAAAGAAAAACTTTTTTATGGATGTAATAGGAAATCTTAAAACATTTTAAAATGTATCCCCTTGGCTCCTTCTTTTAAATAGTTACAGAGTTATTGCCCCTTTTGTACGAAAAGTTTGTTATCGCTACTCCTCTGAAACAATAAGAGATAGAAACTTGAAACTTTTACCAATGTCTTCAGTACACTTAGAGGGTTCTTCAATCTATTCATACCAAAAGGATCTGAGCCCCCCTTCTATCAGTTATTGCCCCTGAAAGTATTTACATTTCTATAAAATCACTTCCAACTTTTTCATTACTTATTATTGAGACTTCGGACCACTTGGGATGGAAGCGACTACCTTGGCCGAACAAAATGACATAAAAGTCAAAGGTCAAGGTCATCTGCAAATCTCTTAATTAATGAGATTTTGGATCTCTTTTGTTTAGGATGGTAGAGAAAAACTTTTTCATGGATGTAGTAGGACATCTTAAGAAATTTCAAAATATATCCCCTTGGCTCCTTCTTTTAAAAAGTTACAGAGTTATAGCCCCTATTGTACGAAAGGCTTGTTATCGCTACTCCTCTGAAACAATAAGAGATAGAAACTTGAAACTTTTACCAATGTCTTCAGTACACTTAGAGGGTTCTTCAATCTATCATACCAAAAGGATCTGAGCCCCCTTTCTAGTAGTTATTGCCCCTGAAAGTATTTACATTTTTATAAAATCACTTCCAACTTTTTCATTACTTATTATAGAGACTTCGGACCACTTGGGATGGAAGCATCTACCTTGGCCGAACAAAATGACAGAAAGGTCAAAGGTCAAGGTCATTTGGAAATCTCTTAATTAATGAGTTTTTGTGTCTCTTTTGTTTAGGATGGTAGAGAAAAACTTTTTCATGGATGTAGTAGGACATCTTAAGGCATTTCAAAATATCACCCTTTGACCCTTACCATGTAACAATTATAGAGTTATTGCCCCTATTGTACAAAATGCTTGTTATCGCTACCCCTTATTAACCGTTAGAGGTAGAGACTTGAAACTTTTAATAATGTATTCAGTACACTTAGACGCTCGTTCAATCTATCATACCGAAAGGGTCCAAAGTCCCTTTTATAGCAGTTATTGTCCCTGAAAGTTTGAACAATCAATAAAAACACAAATAACTTTTGAATCAATAATCATAGATACATCGGACCACTTGGTATTGAAGCGTCTACCTTGTCAGATCAAAATGACATAAAGGATAATGGCCAAGGTCAAGCAATAAAAAATTGCAAACTTGATCGTTTGACACTTTTTATGAAGTAACGCAAAGAAGTACTGTATTCTATCGAAACAATCTTATGTCAAACAAAAAAAACAAAGAGGTGGAAAGACCTCTAATTGTTCGAGAACAATTAGTCTACTAGTTTTTCTTTACGCGTTTGAGGAATAATATGAAATTTGCTGAACAGCTTCAAAATGTGAAACTACAGATCAAGTTTACACTATTGTAGCGTCTGGTTGACATACTTTCGAGAAAATTAATTTTTTATATTCCAATTTTTTAATGTTCGGGTTCGTTATTGGGCTCGGTGTGTATCAAATAAACGAGGAAAGTATGTTGTCAGTAATAATATCGTGCATTTCTTGGACCATTCCTTTTATTGTTTCTAACAAACAAATAAGTTCTGTAAAATTGTGTCAAGTATTGTGTTGTAAACTTAATCGACAGGGTTTAATGTATTATTACAACAGGGTTCGTTATCGGGTAGGTCTGTTGAGACGGTAAGAAATGATATTCTGCATAACAGTGCATTGTTTTCACAAATTTCTACAAACCGGTAGGGGACGTGTATTGCTTATGCTATACTCTCAGAATGCTTGTTTTACATGATATACCGTTGTGTAAATTTTCTACAATAATGAAGTAAAATTTAGACAAAGTATCAGACAATTGTAAAAAAGTCGAATTAACATAGATTGTAACAACTAATTCAAACTCATAAACTAGGGAAGCATATTCGAGGAAATCCAGGACAATTACAAATTCAAACTTTCAAGACCCCGTCTTTCAGTACTCTCAGTACTTTGATTATATATCTTTTTAGAAGAATACATGTACCTTTACCTTATTATGCTTAAAAAGAATAAAAATGATTTCTGTGCCGTTTAAATGATGACTATTAATTTAATGAGTGGCCAACTTTCAACATGGACCTGAATTTAAGATGTTCATTTATAATCCGTTTTGTCTTTAAACACATGTAAGTAGGAATTATTTAAAATGTATTCTAGATTTGATTGTTTCATCATTCATTATTTGAAGAATTAGCAATGATTATGTCATATATTGATAGGTTTAAAGAACAGCAGAACAAAGTAAGGCATCCAGACTGTACAACAACAGACTGTGAAGGGAAGTTACCCCCTGAAATAATTGTAGCATTGATTTTGATAGTGGTCGTACTTTGTTTTGGTGTTTCCATGTTGTTTTTGTGGATATACAGGAAAAAGATTGAGAAGTTAAAGCCAGGTAAGTAAAATTTTCTAATAATGGACAACAGTTATCTCTAATTCGTCTTCTTCTAAACTATGTTTACTATTTTTTATGAAATCTCATTGAAAGTTTTCTTTGAATTTGTTTTCACAAAGACCTACTTTTTTATATGGTCCATATATTTTGTATTTGACGACATGAAGCTGATTTGATCAGAGTTATGCCTATAGTTGCTCATTGGAACGATGAGGTTCCTTGTCTCATGTTTCATTTTATAACTGTTTATAAACTCATTAAATGTCATTTTTTATGCAGACAATTATTGCAGGACAATTTTACAATTTTGTCCTATCAAATTAACTATAATTGCAAAATGATTTTAAATAATAAATCGTCGACCGTTTTTTATTTTATTTTTAGAATTACGGTTTTTTTAATTTTATAGAATTACAAAAAAAATCAAGTATTTAAAGTTGATTTTAATACTTGTTGCTATAGGAAATGAATTTTTTCTTATTATTGATTTAATGTTCAGTTCAGTCGAGTTAGCTTTTTTTCATCGAATGATTCACTTCATTTAGTACATGTTTCAAATCTTGATCAATGAATTGTTGCTGATACCAAATGAATTGGTACACATTAAGTCCACGCATAACTGCTCAGTGATCATGCTATTGTTACAATTATCACTTGGTTATAATTGGCAATAATTAGTCATTAACTAATCATTGTCGCATCTAGGATTGAAAGAATAAACCGGTGTCTATTTAAACGAATGAAAGTTATGTAAATAAATGAACTTCTGTAACAGTTACATTAAAATTATATTCTAAAGGAATACCAATACATTAAAATCTGCAATATATCCCGAAGTATAGATTAATGAACAGGATGGGCCACATCGCTAATCTCAGCAACAACTTAATCATAAAATTTTCAAAAAAAACAGTCGGCGTCTGCTTACCAAAATAAATGAAACAATCTCGACATCAATCTTTATTATTTTCTTCTGTCAATTCTTATTTACTAAATCGTATTTCAGATTCTGCTTCTATGGAACAAGAAGAAATGGGTAAGCATATAATATAGGTTAAAACGCTTACACCATCTATACAATTGATTCAGAGAGATTGAAAAGGAGAGTCAGTGATAACATTATATACTATTTAACAAATTTAATTATGATTTCAGTTGAAAAAAGACCAGCCGTTGGCATATCGGGTAAATGATTTTTTTTTTATTAATCTAATACTATTTCAGTTTTTAAAAATGCTTTACCGTCCGTTTTCCTGTCACAATTTTGTTTGCATACAGTTTTTAAACTTTAGAATTTAACAAATCATCGTTTATAATTTGATATGTGTTGTAATGTTGATTTGCAATAATTATAATCATGGAGACCAGCAAGTTCCTAAAGATTTTTTTTTATCAAAAGACATACATGAAACTTCTTTTTAATTGAACACATATGCATTATCCAAACTATACCCTAGAAAATGATTGAAAGTTCTGTAGATTCGTTATAATTTTACATTTAATTTAAGTACATATTGTAGATAATAATCAGTTACAGTATTAGTGGTAGTGTCACGTTTATGTGCAATTACGTTTTAGTTTTTATTCTATTTTTGGGGTCAAAGGGCAATAGAAATAGCTTTGGAGGGAAAGGATATTTAATAGATTTATATAAAGCACTTCATCTCATAGTCGTCAATCCCTTGTCATATCTCTCTTTAAAAGCTCATTGTTTAATAATATTTGTGATATGTTCAATATTAAACGGAGGCAAAATACAAATTAAACCAGGCCATTAAGTGAACTAATGGTAACTGAATTGTTAACATGGTAACTTCATTACCGCGTAACAAAGAAAAATAGAAACAAGAAGACGATGAACTTTATATGATAAAAAGAAGTTATTCAAGCATTTGGTTAGCTGAACTAAATTGTTTCACATTTTTTTTACGTGTACTTGATATCCATGAATTCACTTTTTTATTACTGCAAGTGTATAAAATATATGAAGTGCGAGTTTAAAGCATTTTAACGCCATCAGTTTTTTTAAAATAAATAACCGTTATAAATAAATAATTTCTTTCACAGATGATCTACAAGTGTTAGGAAAACTTCAAGGCGAGCTTGTTTTTGAAGACATATATCTCTCATTGCTGTTAAGGAGACATTGTCGAAATGGTGTTTTTAAAAATTTCATATATTTGTTGGAGACGAGAATAATGAAAAAGCAAAAGAATGAATATGATGTTAACCTTCTAAAAATTCTAACAACACGTGACGAAAACGGTTTTACCTTATTGCATTATGCAGCAGAGGGAGGTTCGGTAGATATTGTGAAAGCGTTGATTAAGGCAGTGGATGAGGCGAATGAGCATTTAGAAATGGAGGACAGAACAAATATAGACGATACAACACACGATGGTCTCACAGTGTTGCACATTGCCTGCAAGAACAAAAATCGCTCTCTTTGTAGACACCTATTGATTGACGAAAACTATAAAGATCTTCTATACAAAAAATCGAAGCAAGACTGGAATGCAGCACATTTTGCTGCTATGGGAGGAGACGAACATATAATGAATATGCTCGGAAGTAGGGATTTAGATATCAAAGATGTAACAAAAAATGGACTGAATATTTTTGACATTGCTTGCATACACAATAACACGGAGATGTGTAAAGATCTAATGAGCCGTGAAGATTTGAAACTTCCATTAGACAAATCTGATTTACGTGGATGGACAATCGCACACTTTGCAGCAATGGCTGGAAACGCAGACATAATTGATTACTTAATTGCGAAAAAAGTCCAAATGGTGAAAACTAAAAACCAAAAAACCATTTTGCACGTGTGTAGTGAATTTGGGAACGAGGAATTGTGTAAAAAGATATTGAAGCATTTTGGCAAAATGGTGCATGACAAAGATGAAGAAGGTTGGAATGCACTACATTATGCTGCAAAAGGAGGAAATCTGGGGATATTTAAGAAAATAGAAAGATTCTTTCAAGGACGTGTGTGCGAAACAACAGATGACGAAAGAACAGTTTTACATATAGCTTGCATCAATAACAGAACCGACATTTGTCATTACATTTGCAATAAAGAATCATACAAAGACATAATTAATAGTACGGGTGAGTTTAGAGGTTGGACAGCAGCTCACTACGTCGCCGTAGAAGAAAGACATGATGGAACTGAGGAAACTCTTATTCGTACGTTAGTAGATGGTGGAATAAATATAAAATCTACTACAGTCGATGGACTCACTGTGTTGGGAGTAGCATGCGAACACCGAAATGGAAACCTGATCAACTTCTTGTTAAACGAATATAATGACTTATTGGGCGTTGGAATAGAATATTTAGAAACCGCAGCTAAAGCTTCGAATGATGATTATATTGTTGCTAGAATTCAGGAAGCTTTAAAACATTACAACGGAGAAATAGTCCATGTAAAAGTAAGAAAGGTATCAGAGAAAGAAGGCAATATCAGATTTGAAAGAAAACAAGGATCTGAAGAAAATGTTGCTATGCCAGAAGAAGAAGAAGAAAGAGATAGCACGTTCGCAACAAAACAAGGATCGGAAGAAAATGAAGCTTTACTAGTACCTGGATGATAAACTTTCCAATTTTTTCTGACTTAATTGTCATTTTATGTTTAAATTGAAAATATTGATTATATTCAAAAGTGTGCTAGTGAATGACACATAAACCACGAAAAGATATATGAAACAAAGAAAAAACGCCCCCAAATGTTTACTTTTTTTAAATACCAATTGCTAGATGTAATACCTATTTTCGGCTGGCTTGTCCATCACATATATTTTAAAGATCATCATTTAAAAGGCATATACATTTCGCACATAAAGCATTGTAAACATTCTTCGCTACGTGGGGGGTTATAACATTTATTCTTTAATAGTTAAACTATATTGTGTGTATTCCTGGTAAGAATGATTCGTCTAATCAAAACAATTTAATGGGATGTGGTGATATGCATGTATTTGTTATTCATTTTGCTTTAATACTTTGCATTTCTTCACTTGTGAGTGTTTTGCTTTTGTCAATGATGTAACGATGTATATCCTTAACAATGACGGGAACATTTTGTAAAAGTGAATGCCTATGACAATGTTTTCAACCAATCCCCATAGCGACCACGTTATTCGTAAATCAAAAATATTGATTTATGAAAAATGAATGGGATAATTTGTTGCGTATATATCGGATCTCTCATGACTTGCTATGGTATATGATTTTTATCCAACGAGATATGTGTTTTAGAAAACACACAACGAGTTGGATAAAAATCATATACCATCGCAAATTATGAGAGATTCTTTATAACACATGTTTTACCACAAGATAAATCTCAATCTTTTGTTAAACCTCAATCTTTCTGTAAACAATGTAATTGTGAGCCGCCCAACACATTCGCTGCAAGACGTCGACAACTTTATGCATGAAAGAAAGTTCCTTGAAGATAAACCAAAAAAAAATTCATTTTTCTTGTATATTTTTATCAATTTACAAAAAAACTGAAACAGCATTAAATGCTGCACATTTATAACTGTACCCTTTCAACAGAATTATTTTGTTACTCTTTTCATTCTATGTCAATATAATATAAATTATGACGTCACGTTGCGTAAGAACACACAGTGGCATATCAAAAATCAAGCCCATGAGTGATATCCACCGAATATTGAGATAAACATGTGATAAATATTATATACTTGAGTCCATAACAGTTTATATAAATTTCAGTAAAAATTTTCAATTAAGGTCCAATCGTTTTCATCAGTTTTAGACTAGACTTTAACCCGTGCGTGCACGGGTTGGCATATAACATAATTATGATATCGGACATTTACGAAATTGTCACACCGTATTGTTGATATTTACATAACCAAGCTTTAAGCCTACAATAATGCTATTAATTTCAATACACTGCTTAGTCAGAAAAATCTAATTGAAAAATCTCGGGACAGGCCTTCACCATAGTTAAAACGCCTCCAATATATACACCCGTAGCATGTAAAAATTGCAGAATCGCTTCGAAACGATTTTGGAGAAAATTAAAAAAATCAATGAAGTTGCATTGAAAAAATAAACCAGTCAAATTATTCACAAAAAATCATTTTGGGGCTGTTAATACCTTTCATCTGAAAATCTAATTCATACTTATGATGAAAGAATTTAACACTTTTCACATACTTTTTTCCTCGCTTTGAATTTACGTACCATGTTGACATTCAGAACTCCCGTATTTCCTTTGATGAATATATGACAAATTTTCAATGGAAAATTACACGTATTTGTAGTATCGTTTTTTAGTTTATCCATGCATTTCACCAACTTTTTTCTTCGCTTTGAATTTACGCACCAATTTGACTTTCAGAAGTCTCAGGATTTTTCGTATTAAATGCATTGAGTTAGAGTTGTCTCCCGTATTTCCTTTGATGAATATATGACAAATTTTCAATGGAAAATTACACGTATTTGTAATATCGTTTTTGAGTTTATCCATGCAAATGTGATATTTTGGAAACATAAACTAAAGATTATCCTGTGATTTAGCGTGAATGTAATACGCATGCACAAGATTGTAAAATCCCGAAAATTCAGATGATTTCCCCGGAGTTTTGAGAGGAATTTTCATTGATTATTGATTAGCGAAGCGTGTTTGAGGAAAAATAAAAACAAACTAGATGCTGTCATTAGACAGTAATACCTGCACCAAGTGTTTGCACCAAAATAACACTGTTTTATACCAGTTTAATTAAAAATGAAGGCCACATGCAAGCTGTGGTAATACATTTAAAAATTATAATTTTTATAACTGAAGGATGAGATCCCTCCCCATATGATAATACACATGAGCAGCACTTGTGCAATGTGCAATTTGGGGTTGAACTGTTTGCAGTGAATTTCAGTTAATCAATAATCTTAACATTTCATGTCATAGAAAGTATAATGCTCTATATAATTATTACAAACAAAATTAAAAATTAAATTATGCCCCCTCCCCGTGGCGGTTGCCGGTCTCAGATTTGATTCTGTGTACCTACATGTACATAATCGTGTGCACAGATTTAGAGAAAGGGTGGGAGTGAGGGGTCCAGACCCCCCCCCTCCCCCCTCCCATGAAAATTCATTTATATCAATTGTAAATTTACCAAAAATACACTTTGGACCCCAATGCTCTTAGAGACATGTAAACGCTCTAAGCCATTGCGCTTCAATGTTGTTTATCTCAATAGGAAGTATACATCACAATATTCAGGTGCCCTGCACTACCTTAAAGCTGTTATTTACCTAATAAAATAGTGCAAGTGGATTTGAAGAATAGGTCATAAAAATGCATGCATGTTACAAATAACTGATCTTGTCTGAAGTTACGTACACAACACAGGTCTGCAGGTCTCATTAGCGGGTACTAGTTTTACCCAGCTCTTCGATTGTATACATACCATACATGTCATTACATACATGTCTGTGTTTTCCATATGCAGAAAAGGATTAGTTAAGATCAGCTAAAGGAATTCATTATTGTGTTTTAATTGGATTATCATTATGATGTTGACCAATATAGGTAAGCATAATACATGTAGTAGCAGTAGCACAATATAATGATCGAGATGCCAGCATACACAAGTTCTACTTTCACTTTCTAAATGTGATCTCCCTTTGACAGCATACTGTATCATCATCTTTTAATATTCAAAGAAGCTTATCATCGTTACCTATCCTATCGCATTTTAAAGTTTCTGTCATTGTAGTTGCAAAAGTTATTTTTTTCATTTGTCAGACTTGCACTATTGAGTTGACCCCATATTGACCCTGTAAAAACAACTTCTTATTAAATTTGTGTATTACATGTAAGTAAGTGTAGACTCTTATCATTTTTGTATGAGTTATAATAGGAAGGAAGGAGTATTTCTTTCTTAATGTATTATAATGCATCAAATACAACGTAGGTCATGACCTTATGGGACTGTTCTGACCCCACGGAAAATTGAATTAAGCAATTTCCAAAATGTTAATGTGCATCAGGAGAGAAAAAGCAATCAACCAATGGTTTGAAATTTGCTACTGTACACATGTAAGAATGTATTAAGAAGACTGAATCTTTAGAACCAGGTAAGATTGGGGGGGGGGGTGAATGTGGAGTATAAACATTTATAATTTGAATCATTTATATATAACAGTTTATATTTGAGTTTGTTTGGGGATTGGGGTTCCAAGTAATATATTTGACAATTTTTTAATGTAATTTAAAAGAAGACTAGGCCATACTAAATTCATGAACATGAATAGTATAGAACAAAACACAAACTAATACATGTATATATACATAGGAAGTATTAATTACAAAACATAGATGATTGATCTATATCTGGGTTCTTAAATTGAATCATATATCATGTACATATTATATTATTGTTTCTTTGTTCAAGGCATTTCAGATGGTATGTAGGTCATGATCCCAAGTGCTCTTCCTGAAATTATCAAATATCATAAAAACCATTGAGATCCCCACCTTAATCCAAAGATATTATTGCCTGACGTCATGACGTCAGGCATATCTAAGGTTTAAAAGTTGCAATCTCCGAAACAGTGCAGACAATTGGACAAGCAATATCATGATATTTCACAAAAAAGATTAACCGATGCATGTTTAAAATGTCAGCATTTACTTTCATAATTGATGAAAATGTTATATGGCATGTAAAAACAACAGCGAGCAAGAGTTTTCCAGTAAAAGGGACGGCCGGTGTAACGAAGAATATTGACCCGGGTTGAAAATTGACCCGGGGGTCATTTTTCAACGTTGAATATTGACCCGGGGGGTCATTTTTCAACGTTGAAAATTGAGACCAAAATCGTGAAATTTATACCCGGGGTCATTTTTCAACGGTATGAGAAAGATTTTTCTTAACTCTTTTGACCACGACACGTTGAAAATTGATCCTGTTGAGAGTTGACCCCAACTTCAAAGTTTTGATCTGAACTGGAACTTACTCTACACGGTTAAAATGTAAAATCACGCACATGTTTGAAAGTTTCAGTTTTAAAATGTTCATACTGTCCGATACATGCGGACGTGGCTGATTTATTTTAGCTTTATATGTCTGATTAATCATTTAAATTTGATACTGAAAATATAATATTCATTTATTAATACAATACTATGTAAATAAAGCTAAGAAGATGACCGTTTTTTCAAAATGGAACGGGCGAGTCAGGCTATAATAATTTTTGACAGAATTGATTTTTATTCCCTCATATGACAGAATTTAAAGTTTAAACTTGTCATAATCTCTGATAAATATATCTAACGAATATTGACTGTTATCGTTACTTTTCAGGCAATTCAACCGAGAGCTTTATTCGACAGGCACATGACATTGTATATTTTTCTAATAATCAAAAAATATAACCTCTATACTGTTATATTAAACGGGTATATATATTTATATTAAGAAAAAAAAATAACGTCAGGTACCTGTGCTTAATTTGAAGAAGTCAGAATATTTCCCGGTCAAAATAATAAATGAATGGTTGTCATACTGATTTTTATCCAACAAGTCGTCAACAATTTTTATTTATCTTATGCGACTGAACAATAGTTTTTCATAAACTTGCCAGATAAACTATTTTTGAAGCACCCTCCAACTTTCTGCATGTGCAAAGTCATAGTTCTTTTAAAAAATATAATTCATCTCTATTATTTTAAGTTTTCAGTTCCATTGTTTACCCGTAAAATAGAAACACAGGCAACTGACGTCATATATTTTCCCATAATTAAAAACAAATGCCCTGTACAGTAAAAATGTAAACATGCAATTTGAAAAAGTAGGCTTACATCTACATGTACAGTCAGAGGATGGTTGATCTAAACATATTAATGGTACATATGAAAAGGCATGCAAAAAGTTGAATAGATAAAGATTTCTCAAGCATACTATTGATAGAGAAACACTTGTTAAAGTTCTGCTTTTATCAGACCTAGACTGGAATATGGTGATGTTGTGCGGAGCAACTGTATCAAGGAAAACTCCGACGTGCTTAAACATGACTGTACAAATTGAAGCAACTAGGACATTAACAGGGATGAAAGTTAATTCTTCTAAAATCATTTGATATAGTGAACTAGGTTTGGAAACCTTACAATCCCGAAGGGACTAACATAAACTAATTCTATTCTGCAAGATTATTTAAATGTTTTAGCATCACAATACATGATACATTTAATTCAGTCATTTTTTCCAACTGTTCATGCATATAATCTTAAGTCGAGTGACCTTTTTCACTATCTACCACTATGTCGGACTTCTTATTACAATAGCTTTGTTCCTTCTACATGTAAATTATGGAATAATCTTCATGCAGAAACGAAAATTTCATCAACTTAATCTATTTTTAAGTGAAAACTTAAAAATAAAATATACCAAAAGCTTACAAACACTTCAGTTTAGGCAATAGGAAAGAAAATATTATTTTACTTCAATTGCGGAATAAAGTTAGTAATCTAAATGCTTACTTATTTAAGGATTTTTTAAATGATAAGAGTCGATGTTTATACTGTGGGACTAAATCTGAAGGAAATTCATTTTTTTTATGTCCAAGATACACTCAACAAAGAGACGAACTTTTTAAACAACTTATTGACTTTAGTGTACCTTTTCATATAAGTATATATTTTATGGTAGTTCTGATTTTTCATATAAATAAAATTGTAAAATTGTTTCACATGTTTATAGTTACAATGTATATTAGAGCTCCCAAGCGTTTTTGATTCTCTTAAGTTACAATACTTAAACATATTTAAGTATTATACATGTTTATTTACTTATTATATAGTTCCCTTTTATTTACTGTTCCTTTCAAATGTGCTGGATCATGAAAATCTCATTCTTATGTTTGTATCTCTGCAAGTATAAATGAAGGTGAAAGGTTTGTTAATGTAGGTGTGAATGAACATGTCTACCAACAATATGTCTTAAAATCATATATGGTAAATGTTCAGATAATTATTTAATATTCAAGTATCCTTTGTCTTATATACACAAAATATCAATAATATTCTGTAAACTAGTAATATATATATTCTTATGATCATAGATCATTTTATAACACCACTTCTTGACTTTGTATGTTTGAAAGGGTCTACATAGGCTATGTCTGTTATCCAATCCATTTGAATTTCAATAAAAAACGTTTAAATTAAATTAATAATGTAGGTGCCTGTGATGGGAAGGTCAACCTCTACTCCACCGCTGTTTTATGATCTTCTACATATTTCTATTCAAAAAATGCAATTTACCAATTTATTGACGAAAACAATTACCGTTAGTAAATTTATCTAAATTTTTGTGATCAAAGCAATTTAGAAACTATTAAAGCAAAATTATTTTATGGTCATCTTTAAAAATTAGGTTGCCAACTTGCTACCGATTCCATGAAGCAGAATTGTTTATGCCTATAAAAAAATAAAACAAACTCAGTGGGTGCAAAAACAAAACTCACAATATGACATACTGTAAATTTTGTATTTACACCCACCCAGAAAAATTGCAATGAACAATATTAAAGTTTCAATTTACTGGGTGAATGTAAAACCACAATTAAACAACGTGACGTATTGTAATTTTCTTAATTATTTATATTTGTACACTTATCCAGCGAGTTTGAAAAAAGGAGTGTTATTGAATTGAATAGTTTAACGTGTAACCATGTATACAAATACATGTATTCTTAAAAAAAAACATCTTTTTTTTAAATATAGTAATCACACAATACAGCAATACGCGAAAACTTTATTATGAATAAAATAGTTATTACATATTTAAAGGGATAATATGTAAATTCGAAAAAATAATCATTGAAGTCTCATTTTTCTCATTTTTTGCCCCCCCCCCCCCCCCCCCCATTTAAAACATGTGAACATGTAAATCTAAAGAATGAATATGTAAAAACTGATAATTTTTAATGAAATAAACTCAAGTTATAAATATTGATTCGTTAATTTGTGCTTCTTTCCTGTTGAATTTTGAACCGGTTTCATGATCAAAATTCAACGATGCGGGTCAATTTTCAACGGATTAGGGTCTTTATTCAACACCTTTCGTCTCAATATTCAACGTTGTAAAATGACCCCCGGGTCAATTTTCAACCCGGGTCAAAATTCTTCGTTACACCAGTCACCATGCAGAGCACGTGTGTAATCCTGCTTTAAAAATAGATCAGCATTCCTCCATATTTGAACGGTTAAAAAGGGGGAGAAGGTCATCGCAACAAGTTGTAACATATTGTCTTTTACGGTACAATGTAAGAAATAATTGGTGTTGGATTATCATTATAACAAGAGAATAATCATTTTGAATTAAAACAAATATATATTTATACAGCTGGAATGTTTACTGGAGGAACTAAATCGCCAAAGCGGGGTGTGACCCCATTTTCTTTTAGTTGGGCGATTTCATTAATCTTGAAAAGGGAACATAACTCGCGTGTCTTACTAAATGTACAATACCACATTTAAAAATTATTAATCAAGTGTGTTTTTAATTCAATAGATTTCTTCCAAAACATACATATATGTAGCTGTTACAAAACATGTCAAAAAATTCAGCTAACCCTCCCCCCCCCCATGGATCTCTGCCAATGGATGAGTTCATTCGTTGCGTGAACGGTAAAGCAGGATTTCGTGCCAAAATGTCTCATTCATAGTTTTTTTGCGTCGATTAGTTGACGAGTCTGTTGGGATCATGCAATTACCCAAGAGCACACCATGTGTTTACATCAAAGGCACGTAGCATCAGGGGTTGGGGTGAGGGAGGCTGCTTCCCCCTCCCCTCTTTTTTGACAGCTGGCACTTTCTTAACTTTATAGGATAAATGGAAATATCATGGATGTGCCCCCCCTCCCCTCCACTTTTGTAGGAGCATGCAATAATGAAAAGTTCTGCAAATAAGGAATTCTAATTGAATTGAAGTTACAGTTAGGGTTTTTTTCATGAATTTGAGAATTCACCCTTTTTTAATTGCTTGTCAAGATAATTTTAATGAAGCTGCCCACACACATTCAAAAACAATACGTGTTTGTATACCCTCTCATATTTAATAAGGTTGGAAGTTTTAAAAAATGCCTTTCAGTTGATTTTGCAATTAATATAACAAATACAATTTGAAAAAACGACTATTTACTCTCCAGCTTTCAAACTTACATGTACTTATATGGTATGTGTGCATTCCTAAAAAATTTAATTAATGAAATAAATGAATTTCAAGTGATATATATGTACATGTTCTAGATCGAAAAAAGACTAACATTTCGTCATAAATTTGCATGTTCCATTTATAAATTTATGATCAGCAGCGAAAATTAAAATTCATTTCTGATAAGATAGCCTAATTGATACATGCATGCTTCCATTGAATAATTTTGTTTAGTCAGGCAAGCTTTTTGGAAAGCTATTACTTGTTCCCTCTTAGGTCATGGCGCATCAGATCATTATGGCATGTAAGTCATGACCCTAAGAGGTCATCCTGACCCCCTTAGAATCAAAAATTGTCAATTATCTTTAAATTATTGATATTTGATGATCCTATCTCTATTTAATCTTTAGTATTAAGTCTCTCGAATGAAATTTGGAGACTTATTGTTTTTGTACAGTTCTTAATACATGTATTATTATTGAACCTTGTAGGAAGAATCGTAGACTCTATTGTAAATGGTAACTTGAAAACGGACAAAAATAATAATATAGGCTTTTCATAATCATATATTGACTGTTACTGGCAATATATAGGGTTTATTAGATCTGACCCCTGGGGTCATCCCCATCCCCCAGTAATTTGAAATTACCATATATCTCAGAAAGTGTTATAATCATGACCCCTAAACCATATATATTCATGTTTCTGATGTCAAGGAGCATCAAATGTTATGTAGGTCATGGGTCCTGTTAGTGGTCCTGACCCCCTCAAACACCAAGTCCCTTAATATCTTCAAAACAGTTGAGATCCCCACCCTTAAACCATATATATTCTTGTTCCTTGTGTCAAGGGGCATCAAACGGTATGTAGGTCATGGGTCCCGGGGGTGGTCATGACCCCCTCGAATAGGAAGTGCACGAATATCTCAAAAACGGTTGAGATCCCCACCCCTTAACCATATATATTCTTGATCCTTAAAGGGCATCAAAAGGTATGTGGGTAATGGGCCTCAGGGTTAAATTTAATTTTTCAAAACCGTAATGCACATCTATGGAACAGTTCCTATCATATCCCAAGACATGATGTGTCTATCCATTAAATCATAAAAGGAGTTCTAGGATCTTTTTTTTTTTGAAGTGAATTTTCTGCTACTTTTTCACTCCCTGGATGAAATTTAAATTTTTAAAACCTTACTGCACATATATAGAACAGCCCCTATCATATCCCAAGATATGATGTGTCTATCCATTAAATCATAAGAGCTCTTTGATCTATGGTTTTTTTTGAAGTGGTAAACGTCAATTTTCTGCTACTTTTTGACTCCCTGGATGAAATTTAAATTTTTAAAACCTTATTGCACATCTATAGGACAGCCCCAATTATATCCCAAGAGATGACGTAGCTACTCCAAAAGTTGTAAGAGGAGTTCTGGGAACCATACTTTTTTTGCCAAAAAAACGTCATTTTTTGTTGCCCACTGATCCCCTTAATAAAAAAAAAATTCTGGAACCTGATCACACCTCAATATGACACCCCCAATCATATTCTAGAAGATCATTTGGCTACTGCCAAAAAAAATGACGTTTTTGAAACCAGTTTTTTTTGTAAAAAAAAAAAAAAAAAAAAAGGTCATTTTTCAGCCATTAAATGACCCCCAGGACAAAATTGAAAATTCCGAAACCTTATTGCGCATCTATAGGATACGATCCCTAAAACATATTCCAAAAGATGATTTGTCTACTGTTGAAAATGTTGGAGGAGTTCGAGGAAGAAGGTTTTTTGTGAAAAAACGTCATTTTTTACCAATTATTTGACCCCCAGGACTATGAGAGAATTTTTGAAACCTTTTTACAAAACAACATGATACCCCAAATCAAACTCCAAGAGTTCAGTTTGCTGGTTTCTAAGATGTAAGAGCAGTTTGAGAAAGTAAAACGTGACAGACGGACGGACGGAACAGAGTAACAACAATATACCCGAACTTTCTTTAGAAAGTGCGGGTATAATTAGTCATCTTCAAGTACCAATGATGTTTAAAATATATAAACAAAAGACAGTACTCATCCGATATCTCGGTATTAAAGCCCAAAAAATCGAGTCTATTATTTTAATATAATATAATAGTAGTGTGGATTTGGCAAGAAAGTAAATCATTTTTATTTAATAACACTCTTTTTAAACAGATCATTTTACTCTTTTTTTGCAATTTGTAAAAAAACGTAAGCAGATTTTTACAATTCATATTATATGACTTGAAGGTTATTTTTGTCCTTTTTTTATTTTCAAAACCTCGTAATGATGTTTGATTATTACTGTGTTAAACCAGTTCTAAGTGTGATTAATAGTAACAGATTTACAATTCAGTATAGATGAGTCTATGTCCTAAGATGATCATGAGGAATAAAAGGAAACAAAAAAATATTCTGAATGAGTTTTTTTAGACTTAAATGAATGAATATATTATTAGGGAAACATTGAGTTTTCAGTGATATTTCGGGGTGATACGACCTACAACATTATTCAGAAAAATACACAATTTGCACATACTTATCTGTCTATTTATTTTTCAAGAGGAAGAATTAAGAGAATTGAAATATCACCTCGTGTAATGAACATAATACAATATATATTTTTTAAATTATTAGTGATACAATCCCAAAAAAATCTATTTACAAAACAAATACGGCAAAAATGTTAATTTTTTAAGATAATTTTTAAAAAATAAAGCTATAGGCCCAATAAATGTACCGGTAATTACCCAACTAATCCTTATTTAACGCGCCGGTCCTAATATTTTTATTCTAAATTCAGGTTGCAATTGTATATTTTTAAAAAGCAATACGCTTGGAAAACACACAATGAAAAACCACTGAAAGAAGTGTTTTAAATATTACACATGTTTACCTACCAGCTGAAATAACTATAAATCTGGATATCAGTTCTTCACAATATTTTTAATGTACAAAAAAATAAATTTTCTTACATCGAGATATGACCATTCTTATAACCTATAACCTAAGAAATCCAATCTGAGTTCAAGTAATCAGTAAATATAACTTAATTTGCAATCATATCGATGATTCTAGCACTGCTTGTTATCTTAAATTTTGTGTTACATTTATGGAACGCCATAGCTGCCTTAAGATCAATTTCATACTATATGCAATAGTAACAATTATATATGCAGTGGTAACATCATTATATCTAGTGCTAACATCATTATATGTAGTGCTAACATCATTATATGCAGTGCTAACATCATTATATGCACTGCTAACATCATTCATTATATGCACTGCTAACATCATTATATGCACTACTAACATCATTATATGTAGTGCTAACATCATTATTTGCAGTGCTAACATCATTATATGCAGTGCTAACATCATTATATGCAGTGCTAACATCGTTATATGTAGTGCTAACATCATTATTTGCAGTGCTAACATCATTATATGTAGTGCTAACACCGTTATATGCACTGCTAACATCATTATATGCATTGCTAACATCGTTATATGCAGTGCTAACATCGTTATATGTAGTGCTAACATCGTTATATGCATTGCTAACATCGTTATGTAGTGCTAACATCATTATTTGTAGTGCTAACATCATTATATGTAGTGCTAACATCATTATTTGCAGTGCTAACATCATTATATGCAGTGCTAACATCATTATATGCAGTGCTAACATCATTATATGTAGTGCTAACATCATTATTTGCAGTGCTAACATCATTATATGCTGTGCTAACATCATTATATACTGTTATTTCACAATTATATTCAGGGGTAAAATCTTTATATAGAAAGTGGCATTATCATTTCATTATGTCGTCAAATCATTATGTGCAGTAGTTTATTCATTATATGCTATGAATTAATCTTTATATGACATGCTTAACTCATTTCATACAGAGCTAAACTTATAATGAACTATTGTTTAATCGTTTTGTTATATGGTACACTCCTCATGTGCAGTTGCAAAATCCTTTTATGCAGTGCAATTATTTGATATTAGGTGATAAGTTCATTATATGCAGTACTAACATCATGTTATGGTGTATTAAAACCATCATGTATGGTGGTATACCTTTATGTATTGTGGTGAAAGCTTTACATGCAACTGTAAATCCTTTATATGATGTGACATATCTATAATATGCCGTTGATGAGTCATCATATTATAAGGTCAGTTCTTTACATGATGTGATCATTTCATTATATGGAGTGGTAACTTCTTTATATGCAGTCGTAACTCTTTATGATGAGGTTGTAAACTGGTTCTCGCTGAAAAGTTTTAATGGGGAGGAGGTCCAGTTTTATTTTTAAAAAGATGCCGCGTTCATTGTGAGGATGCACATTTCCTGGTCAACTTGACGTTTGTTTTGAAAAGAGAGAGAGAGAGAGAGAGAGAGAGAGAGAGAGAGAGAGAGAGAGAGAGAGAGAGAGAGAGAGAGAGAGAGAGAAAGAGAGAGAGAGAAAGAGAGAGAGAGAGAGAGAGAGTTTTTATCTGTCCTTTAAGGGTGTTGTTTACTCAGGGTTTGAGTTCTCAAATTCGGATTGTTATAAAGTTCAATGTCAGGAGTAAAATTTGTTCTAAACACAAAAAGTATCTGTGAAATGAATTATTATTGATATAACATTCGATATTTCTACTATATTATGGAATTATGCTAAAACAAAAATAGACTTTTAGCCAAACAGAGGAAATTCGGACTAAATTTTGCAGATTTTGTTTTCTGCTAAAACATTTTTGGAAGTACTCTAATTTTAATAGTTAAGATTTTATATTTTAGTCTATATAATTTTGCCTATTTTCTGGTAGTTTTACTTCATTTATTCATTATAATAACCGTATGGCATGAATTAAAAAAATATTGAAATATGCTTAAAAACTAGAAAAGACACCATATCTCAAAATTTTGATCATTGACCTCATATAAATTATATGCCAACAGAATAAGATCAATATTAGTGGTTTAATACTATAAATGTTTTTATATTATCATCATTCAATTTTTTGTAAAATTGAATCAAAAATGGGTAGGAATTTGAAAAGTGATAGAGGAAATTCGGACTGGAATATGTCAAAAAATTGTGAAGGAAAACATAATGCTTTGTATGTATTTAGTGTCACTGCCATTCATAAATTGTATTTCATTTTCAAAAGTGTTGAGCAATTTGTATTATTTTCACAATTAAGAAAATCTCAATCATAGTGTAAAATTTTAAGTGATTTTCCTTTAATTTTCCCAAAATATACAATGGCCATTAACTCAAAAAGTAGGTCATTGACCTACTTTTTTGAAAATAAAAAATAACACTACAATAAAAGGTCTATAACACACAATAGTTGGTTTTTCATTATCATCAGTGGAATATTTTTTCATTCTGAGTAAACGTCATCTTTAACATCGATATCATAATATCAATCATTGAACTCATTTTGTGTGAAAAATCGAATGTATTATTAATGCTTTTAATTTAAGGGTAAAAAATTACAAAAAATGAAGCAATCAAAGTCGAAAGACCTTTGTTTAAATGTACTAGGTAGGTGCTATTCCTCGCTGATCAATGCCTCCAACACAAAAGGAATAGACAGACATAAATAAAAATTCGTTTTCATTTTTTTTTTTAAATTAATTTGATTTTTAAGAAATAATACAGAAATTGGTTGGTCTTAACCTCTTTTTATGGTTGTTTCATCCACTGTTTAAAATCTAAGCTCCCCGGGCATGTATTTTTGTATTTTAAAACCTACAAAGAAGGTGTGGCAGTTCCTGTGCTATTTTCCATAAAGCTGTTGCAGATATCTTCATATCATTTTTATAAGACCATTTAATACACGATTCCAAAATTTTTTTTCGGAGGGGGTGGGGGTGCGATGAATACTGAAGTTTGCCGAAGGAGTGGGGGGAGGTGTGTACGAGGCAAATTTTTGATAATTTCATGGACATTTTTCTGGGGCGGGGTCCTCCCCGCGACCCACCCCCGTTCAAGACCCCCATGCATTAAACAAATTGTAAAATTGTTACACTGAAAAATGTTACTGGTTTCATAGCATATCCGATTTTTGTTTCAAAGAAGCATATTTTGAAAAATCTAACTTCGAAAAAAAAAACCTCCGAAGTTAAAAACGGTGTTTTAAATCTTCGCAAATTTCATCGTGTCTAGTATAGCTGAGTGGTTACGCAGGATGGCCGAATAATCACCGAGATTAACTGCTTGGTATTTTTAAAATTAATTTTTGATCGCACAAAAAGGTAATACCCCTATTCCGATGGTTTTGAAAATAATTAATGTCCGCATAAATAAGTTTCAAGACGCTTGTCATTCTATTATTATGAATTGTAATCATTTGCTGCTGAACGAGGGGTTTTAAAACAAAGTAACGCATTAATCGATAAATTTAATGGTTTGGTTTGTTTTGGGTTTTTTGGGGTTTTTTTTGTAAAATATGTCGTTTTCAAAATATATGTACATATTGTTCGACATCGTTAAAAGCAAGCCGTGCAATAATTTATGAATCAGCAGAATACGGATAAGTTTGTTCCAAGAACTACGGTTTATATGGATGCTATTAAAATTATTAGTCCCCTACCGGTTTCACCGGAGGGGACTATAGCTTTCCTCTGCGTCCGTCAGTCCGTCTGTCCGTCTGTCCGTCCGTCTGTCTGTCTGTCCGTCGGTCTGTCTGTCCTACTCCAGTTTTCCACACTTTTTTTTCTTTATGCGCTTGAGGAATAATATGAAATTTGCTGAACAGCTTCAAAATGTCAAACTACAGATCAAGTTTACACTTTTGTAGCGTCTGGTTGACATATTTTCGAAAAAAATAATTTTTTATATTCCAAATTTTTAATGTTCGGGTTCGATATTCTGCATAACAGTGCATTGTTTTCACAATTTCCACAAACCGGTAGGGGACGTGTATTGCTTATGCAATTCGTTGTCGGGTTGGGCTGTTTAACTGTTTGGTTTGATTCGGGGTACAGAAGTCGGTAAGAAATGATAGTGTGCATAACTGCATTGTTTTCACAAATTTTTACCAGCGAATACAGAATAGACTTGGCGAAATTACGGGAGATGAAATAAAGAGTATTATTTTACCTATTTTGTATTTAATTTCTATATCAACTATATAGTTTTAATTTCCTCTGTTCTTTTATCTCTGATTAAAGCATGACATCTCGTTTACAATAGCTCTGAAATAGTTGTGTGCTTGGAAGCTTTCATAGAATAATACAAACCGGTAGGGGACGTGTATTGCTTATGCAATACTCTCAGAATGCTTGTTTTAAATAACAATCAAGAGCAAAGTAACTCAATTTAAACGTTTTTGAAGAGACAGAATTAGATTAATTAATTAAGCTCCGAAGAATTGCATGTATATTTTAAACACGATAGCAAGTAGAAATCAAATTGTTCTATGTTAATATCAAGATACATAAAGTGATCTACCTAACTGTGTGCACGGATCTAATAGCAGAGGGGGGGGGGGGTTTAAATTTCTACACAAGTACAATCATTTTTTGAAATTTATTTTACTTTTAAAATTAAACGCTTACTCTACTAAAAATCCATTCGATTTATCACACACTGATTTATCAAGAACAGAGAAACTCTCTCTCTCTCTCTCTCTCTCTCTCTCTCTCTCTCTCTCTCTCTCTCTCTCTCTCTCTCTCTCTCTCTCTCTCTCTCTCTCTCTCTCTCTCTCTCTTTTCAAAACAAACGTCAAGTTGACCAGGAAATGTGCATCCTCACAATGAACGCGGCATCTTTTTAAAAATAAAACTGGACCTCCTCCCCATTAAAACTTTTCAGCGAGAACCAGTTTACAACCTCATCATAAAGAGTTACGACTGCATATAAAGAAGTTACCACTCCATATAATGAAATGATCACATCATGTAAAGAACTGACCTTATAATATAATGACTCAACAACGGCATATTATAGAATTGTCACATCATATAAAGGATTTACAGTTGCATGTAAAGCTTTCACCATGCCATAATACATAAAGGTATTACCACCATACCAAATGGTTTTAATACACCATAACATGATGTTAGTACTGCATATAATGAACTTATCACCTAATGTCAAGAAGTTGCACTGCATAAAAGGATTTTGCAACTGCACATGAAGAGTGTACCATATAACATTACGATTGAACAATAGTTCATTATGAGTTTAGCTCTGTATGAAATGAGTTTATCATGTCATATAAAGATTTATTCATAGCATATAATGAATAAACCACTGCACATAATGATCTTACGACATAACGTAATGATGTTATCACTTCATATAAAGATTTTACCCCTGAATATAATGGCAAAATTACAGTATATAATGACTGATGTTAGCACTCCATGTTATAATGTTACCACTGCATATAATGATATTACTATCGCATATAAAAGATATACCAATTCATATAATATGAAATTGACCTTAAGGCAGCTATGGCGTTCCATATACATTTATTTATTAATAACTTTCGGATGATCAAGAAAGTCATTTTACGTTGGTTGATAACTGTATCTAAATGTCATTATATATTCTACGAAGCATATCCTTTCCTTATAGTTAAATATACACAGGCCAAATTTCTGACGCCCCAATTTCAATATTTAATTGTTTAAAAAACCTTCACATCAGTTTTTAATATAATGACTTCATCAACTCTGAAATATCCTTAACGAATGTTAAATACATGAAAGATGTAAAAAAAAATTTATTATCAGGATTTATAGTTAAAACCAATATCCTTTAAATTATATTCATTCTAACATGACTTGGTTGGAGGTCCACGTTAAAAATATGCGTGTTCGATATTCACGCAAATCAATACACCGGACTCATCACATGTCAATTATCTAGACACAATAGGGGGCGGTGTATTTTCTTCAGATCTATTTAATTTTAATTGGCTTGAGTTCTGTTCTAAGTTAGTAAGATCATATAAAGAGAAATCTTCGTCATGAGGAATGGGCTACACTTCGCTCCGGCCATTATCTTCATTAACTGGTGGATAAAATGAGTTTTAGGAATAAGTATGACAATAGACAATATAGATATTTTTTGCTGTTGCGACAATTAACATGTTTAGCAGCGATCCCCTAAGGATTAATTTTCGATCCGTGCCTGACCTAGTAAAAGCATCAATAGTGAAACAGACTAGATTTTATGCAAAATGTTCCTTAAAAGTGACATACTGACGAACGAACGGACGAAGCTAACGTATATATCTCATTTACAGTAAAAGCGTGGGACAATATATAACATGGAAACAAAATGAATGCTAAAGAATCTGCATCAACTCAAATCGAATAAATAAAATAAATAAATTTTAAAGAAAGTGAAAAAGACACGAATAAAAAATGTACAAATATTTTGAAGGGGAAAATATACATTGTATTAAAGAAGTAACGTGAGAGTTTATCTAAAAGTAGAAGATACAGATTTTAAAGGGGCTTAAAACGCAGTTCTACATGTACTTTGATACTCTTATATTTTTAGTATTTAAAAAACAAAAATAATTTGATATTACTTAATTAAATTTAAATCATTTTAATTAGCTACTTTTTTGCATTTGCTAATGACGAATTCTTACGTGAAAATTTTCAGCATGGAATTAGTTTCGAAATATTTCTCATACTAATCACATGTGATGCATTCTAACTAATGAACCTCAGGACTAGCGGGCCTTCGGCCAAATTAACCTTCAGACTACTAGACAGTGACCGTAATTAAAATAAATATTTATTTAAGCCATCTTCCAAGTAAAATGTGGTTTGATCCAATCAATTAATCATCAAACCTATTACAGTGTACTCCTCTATATATGTGTTTTTATTAATTCCAATGCTCGTGTACATTCGCCCTCTCCGCGCACCTCCGTCGGGATGGAAGAAGGGGGTCCCCGGCCTTTTTTGTTTGTGCCTCCCCTCCAAAATAATCCTAGTTTTCTTTAAAAGCGCACAATTTCATTATACATGTACCTTGCTAGTGAAAAAAGCTCATTTGTCTAATTCGACAATTTGCATAGAGATTATAGTTACTTCAAGTTTCATTTTGATATTATAATAGTTATAGCTAACAAATAAAACAAGTAAATGTTACGTTACAGATAATTTATTTCTTAAATATTAAAAAAAAACAATATTAATAGATTCACAAAACATTTCATAACACTCATTTACCCTTGAACAAACATACATGTTGTGTCACATCAGTCATCCAGATATCCTACAGTGTCTGAGTTACTGTCTAACATTTCAACGGAAAATAAAATAATACAACCATCATACAATAACCAAAGTCAGGAGAATTTACAACATTCAAACAAAATGAAATTAACAAGAACACAATATTTGCTCGTCACAATACATTTTCAGCAGGTATTGCATTATACAAGAAAATGTTGCTCAAAGTTCATAAAAATTTCAACTGTATCTCCTATCAAAAGCTGACACAGATAATGTTATAAATAAATATTAAATGTTTCATACATGAACATAATGATGTAAGAACATACATTCACACTAATATCATAGACGAAGCAACAGCTGACATCAGAGTAAAGCTGAGATCTTGGTCTCTTCCAGGGGCTGCTTCATAGGTAAAAATATGTACACACACTGGAGTCTTTGTCTAATCCCTGTATAATCAACTCAAGTTATAAAGAAAAAAATTATATTGATATAAACCTATTCAAATGAACAGTTTTGTGATAAATTATTTAAAAAAATGATAATAAATCAGTCAAGAAAAGCATCTTCTTTTTTAAAAAAAATTGCAATTTTTTTCAAATTTTTATCAAATTTTTTTTTTCAAAGATGATCTAAATGAAATTTACAATCAATAATTTTCATATTACTTGTACATGGGACATGTTTCACAGCTAAAAAAACAGTAAACAAGATAATAGGAACATCAACAAGTTATATACAATCATATAAATAATTCATATGTACAAGTTTATAAATTATATAAAAAAGCTACCATATTTACAATTCTACCTAATTAAAACATGACATGAGTCAAAACTCAATTTTAAAAATGTTGCAATAATAAAATCATTTTCATAAAAAAAAGACTTAAAAAATAAAAAGGTTTCAAGTTTTTGGTAGAAATTTCAGTAATCCTTAAATAATCAGAAAACTAATATGCAAAACAACTGTTTAAAACACCTTTAATTTAGGTGCACTGTGGAGTCATTGTTCGTAGGGGACCAGTGTTTGTGGCTTTCGTGGGTAACCCTTGCCCATAAATTTACATCCCCACGAACCTATATACACAGGCATTTGTTCAATATTTATAAAAATTATCATAAACTTGCTACCAACAAAATAACTCCCATCCAAACGAACCAGGAACATTTTGGCTACCAACAAACATTGACTCCTAGGAATAAAATTGATTCCACAGCGTATGAAATAGTTCAATTTCAATTACTGGTATATCATTGCATTTTGCAGCTAAAGTATATCAAAAACTGGCCTTTTAGTTTACATAATGTTAGAATCTATTATATAAAACATCCATACAATATGAAACCAGCTGCAACTTGTCTTATGTATATTCTGAAGAAAATAACTTTGCATTATCAATTAATGGGGCAGTGAGTGTTTTTATTCAACTATTTATTAAATAATTAATATATTAGCTTAAAAAAATAATTAAGAGATTGGTGCACTTGTGCTTTCTATATCTTAAAAATGCAATGTTCACTGAAGGAGTATGTAAAGGTTATTAAAGCTATTAACCTATAACATTACAATGCATAACTTGAAAAATGATAACTACCTATAACTTATAACAAAAGACAGCTAAAAGTATAATTAAAATAAAACCGGTATAGCATAAATTGAATAAATTACTACTAATGCTTATGATAATGACCCCACGCAATGCAGATTATTTCAACGAGGTTTGACCCAGGGTAAGGTATACAAAATATGTGTTATAATCTATATATGAAAATCAAACAAAATTATTACCACAGTATTTATTTAGACATTTTTTTCCAATCTTCCCCCCCCCCCCTTTTTTATATTTTTGGCTTACAAAGCATTCTCAGATTTATCAACTAGATAATCTTTGGGTATAACTGATTTATTCATAGAAATGATTTGGTCTCCATTTCAAATACCGTAAAACATAAATATTCGGAGTAAACAAACATCAAAACTGGTTTGACAAGAATATAATGGCAGTGATGTTACAAATAACTTTTGATTTTAAGAGAGCCTGAGATTGTTATATATTTCAGCAGCAATTAAGCCTGACTTTGCTAGAGGTCTGTTCTTTTCAGACTCCATTAACCTCATTTCAAAAGAGAAAGAGAGCAAACACTCTTCAAAAAGAGATCTCTTTCTTAAAATATTAGAAATAATAACAGGTTTTTTTTGTTTTCTTCAAGAACCCCCCACCCTTTAACAAAACACAAAAAATAAAATTCATTACAACAAATTGAAACCAACCATTTGAAGTTTTAAACCTACTCTTGCTGCATGCCAACAATCATTGCTGGATGCCTCTCCATCTTACAACTATTTGTTCTCAGCACTACTGATATAATTATTAATATTGCACATGAATATATACTACACATATCTTTACAAAAAAACACAATCTGATGTAGTTTGTTGTTCTTGAGTCAGGACAAAAAAATGAACCGACAGAGTACAGACTTCCCACTGTTATCAACCGTGTATAAAATGTACACATACATGCATGTATTAACATCTGTTTCATCCTACATGGCATTGTACTACCCTGTTTCAATATTCTCTATGGTCTGAATAATCATGAGAACTTATCTGATAATCAATATGAATTAAAATTTAAACCAAATATTTGCTAAAAATTATGAAAAAAGGTTTTCCCAACAGGCATCATAGCTTTGCCTGCATGGTGAAAACATAAGGAAAAATTACAGCATTTTCCAGAAAATGATTATAATGATAATGAAAAAATTCAATGTAGTTTTCAGTATACTTGAAAATTAAATAGTAAATGCATAGAGTTTACATAGGAAGGCGATGGGTTTATTGAAATTATGTACAGAGGTGATTGGTGACAGATGAGAACTCATTCAGTGAAATGTTCAGATCACAATAAATACATGCAACATTGGTTTGGCTTGGAGATCATGATTTTCTTTGCTGCAGCTTCCAGGGCCTCTGTCAAATACCTTCTCCTGGAGTAAAGGGGACTTCTTTTAGAGAGCTAGGGTTCAGAGCACCTGCTCCTGGACCTTTAACCTTTGACCGAGCTGCATCTCACCCTGTGTTCCCATGCGGGATGTCCCTGACTACCTGAATACAACTGAGACTTCTCGAGACATTTGGGGATCCAAGGACGGAATAGCGAGTCAGGCACTAGGACTTGGAGGATTTGCTTGTTTAAGTTTGGTTAAACCAATTGCCTACAAAATTGAACATGATAAAACAACTTAGCAAACATCTAAAATAGGATTCCCTTATATTTAACATCCAATGCTTTAGTGGGAATTTAATGTGATTCCTATAAAAATTATCATTCTGAATTTTGATACGGGTTTAATATTGTCGATACATTTTATAAATGAAAGAAATGTCATTGAAACCCCAACAAATATTTGTGTTTTAACAGTATTAATTTAATTGGTGTGTCTTATAAACATTCAATATTTATCTTAAAGAGACTTCACATAATAAGATTTCAACCTAGGACTTGAGTGGTATCTGTGGTTCATTAACTGACCTATTCAGGACATTGGTCAATGCCGGGTGTCCAGTTGGAGTCCAGAGCCGGGGTCAGGGACACACTGACCACAGTACCCTCCACACTGACCACGCACCAACTCACCGTCCTGTAAACAGAAATAGCATTAATATTACATAATTATGATCATATTTAATAATCTACAATTAAGGGAATTTTTATTATTTAAGGGTCATCTTTAAAAGAAAACTGTTTCCAGGTAAGAACCTTCATTTACAGTTGACAATTATCTCTGAATTCATTTCATTGTGGTAAATGAACTACTTACGTTGAGTATCTGGATATTCTTGGAGGCGCTGGGACCCCTGAGGGACCAGCTGGTGTTCTGGGACACTATAAATCCTGTCCCTGCCAAGTTGATGCTGAATCGTCCCTACAACACAACACAACTCTGTAACCACTGTATCATAGCTGTCTTAGCACATTGCCATCATAGATCAAAATATTATATTAGGCATTTAAAAATGTGGAGCTACACCACATCATTTCACGAGGATAAAGAATTAAAGTATTATAAGATATCATAATTTATTTTTAAAAAAGCAAAAAAAAGTCTTTGTAAAAGATAATGTGTCCACTAAATCTGCCAGGGATAGAATTGGTAACATACCTGAGGGCAATTCCCCTGGGAACTGTAACAGTCACCAGCAGTGGCGAACGGAATGGTCTTTCCATAGCTGCCAGTGGTAAATGTGGAGTCATTGGCTAAAATAGATACAAGGGATGCATGTTTTATAATTACTACCCTCTTTAGCAACAGTATAAATTTTGCATTTGCTAACATAAAAGGAAAAAAACTATGAACATAATTTGCTTTTATAGATACATGGGATGTATGTTTTATAATTACTGCCCTCTTTAACAACAGAATAAAGTTTGAATTTGCTAAAATAAAAAAATAAAATAAACTATGAACATAATTTGCTTTTATCAGACCATGGCACTAATTCAGTAATAGTCTTTTTGGTTTCTTCAAGTAGTCTGGAGTACAACTAGTATACTTACTGATGACTTTGAGTGAGGTAAGGTCAATGCGTATTTTGGTGTATGTGGTGTTGCCTGCCTCCTTATAGAGGTTGCTTCTGCATTCCTTGCAATTTTCTGGCCTTGTGCCGTTATTCGGACAATTATTTGGTCTTTGTAACCTACAAAACAAAGTAAAAGTAACGCATTAAAAACATACTATGGACAATCTTCAATTAATTCCTGAAAACACTGAACCTTAAAGTGAAATGATTATATCATAATGCACTTGTATGAATAGGTGATATATTTATTTACTTACTTCAAACCATAGACTTCAGCAAAGTTGTCAGCTGTTAAGGAGACATATTCTAATGGCTCTTTCCTCATATTCTTGCAATATATCTGTCAAAAAGTTAAAATTCTATTATATATAAACTATTGCAATGAGTATTTATTGTACCTTTTCTCTTATATTCAACTGGGTCAGTAAAACCCAGACTTACCTGGAGTATTCTTCGATTGACCAGTAAACTGTAGGTGTCGTCATGGCGAATCTTGGTCTTTTCCTTGAGTTCTGCACAAGATCTTGCATAGCCTAGAAAATTTAATGGATTTTACCTTAATTGATACAGTGCCAGATAATCAGATTTTACCTTTGTTATGAATCTTCCTGGTCAGATTATAAAACTAGCAGTGTATTAAGAGATATCATATATGATATTCTAAGTACAATTAATTTAGCATGGTTCCTTTTAAAAATCTATGTGTTTATAGCTTTAAAAAAAATGTGGATATTTTTACCCTAAACTACAATATTTTGGGAATAGAAATCTTTCTTACATGGTCCAGTGTAACAGTCCTGTTGAGCCTCCGGTCGTAACTCAGGGTTGCACCGTTTCCGAGATTGTCGCCTTCCAAGGACGTCGACACAGAGAACGAGACGCCTCTCAATACCCCAACCACATCGTGCGGAACACTGAATGATAAAAATTAATGTAAAAATCAGGGCTAGGTTGCATCATCAATCTCCCTTTTAAAAATTACGCATTTAATGATAGCCAAAGACTAATTATTTATCATCTAATAAATGATTTATATATGACCTATTACAAATCTTTATCCTTTTTTATTCTTTTGTACATAAACCACACCATTTCTACAATGCAAATTCTCATTTATAAACATATCTATTGATCTATTTTTTTTTTTTTTTGCTACACCAAATACCAAAGGATTTTTATCTTTGTTATAATAAAACCTGAAAACTAGTTATAACTAAACTCAACCTTATAATCTGTTAATATCATATGTAAAAGATGCAAAATATGGCTGCTAAAACATTTTCTGAAAATGTGGTCTTGGCATCCACTTGATAAAAAGCTCCTTATAGTAAATGATTTAAAATCTAGCCACTCCTTCTCAAATATTGCTGATTTAATACAGCATAAAAAGCTACTGTGCAAAGGGCTTTTACGCATTGGACATTGTATTGTTTCATCATGTGTCCCTTGTATTGTAAGCCTGTCTCCTAATGTCTCATGAGCATCTCATAAAAATGAATATCGTTCTTTATCAACTTAAGTGAAAATTGCCTATATTCAAAAACATTATTTTAAAACAAAAACTGTATCGATATGGTACAATAATAACAAACTTCCTTTAAGTAAAAAAATGGATGATCAAAATAAGTTTTAGTCATTCCAACAACAAGTTTTTCAACTCCTTGAAGACATTGGGAGCAGGCTTATTCATAAAGCAATAGATGGGCTTAGCAGTGCTTGTTGAAGCGGTGAAAACTACTTACTCCCCTGGACCTTGCTAACTGCACCCACCAAGTGGGAAACAGTGCAAGAGATTTAGTGCTAAAACATAAACATAGTTCAACCATTACCTCAAAACACACACACATCAAACAGGAAGGACACTTGAAAGGTAGAATTTCCATCAAGTTTATCATAAATTAGTATATAATATATTCACAAGTATATAAATCAGTTAGTTGACATTAGTTTTGAATGAACTATTAATTATTTACCTAACCATGCATAAAGGAATATATCAACTTAAGAGAAAATTGTGCTTCTAGTGATTAATTCTATTTATTTGATAAAAGAATCAAATGGTTCTTACTTTCCCCCATGACCCCATAGCCCAGTGATGGGCGGAGCCACAGTCTCCATAGTTACAGCGCTGTACGGTGGGCGGTTTCTCCTCAGGGCGGCAGCCGTAGGGCACAGATCCAGGCAGGACCCACCCCTCCTTCGTGACAGCTTGACAGACAGTCGTTCTGGTTTGCAAACCATTCCCACAGGTAGCATTGCACTGTAGATGTATAAAGCCTCAAGTTAAACCAGAGTTATCTTCCTTAACACATCAGACATCTGTTTTGCACCATTTTTTATGGAAACAATTTATTATTGCTGCTTTATTGTTTTTAAACCTGCATTCTTTAACTTAATAGCATTTTCAAGCAGCATAACACAGTGATCAAGAAAGAGCAACAACCACTATTCTCGATAGGCAAAAGGAGTGACACAAAGTCTCAATTTGCAAAATATACATTAAAATAAATTTTCCATCACCTTGATTTGTTTTATTTTCCTATCATAAATAAAATCCCAGACTAAAACCAAGGATTGGTAGCCCATACCTCTGACCAGGGAGAAGTGTTCCAGATGTAGGGACAGGGGAACTCGTTACAGCGGCGCCGAGACTTGGGTTTGTGCAGCTGACCACAGAATGTGGCGTCCACCCGCTGTCCCCGGCGATCCACACAGTACACCTCACGGTTCTTTGTACCAAAGCCACAGGTCTGGGAGCACTGCAACAAGGACAATTACAAATTGTTACATCAACATAATGTTAACAATAAAAGATTTTTTAAAAAAACCAGTTTCAATTTCAATATTCCATCAAATTGAGTGATTTAAAAAAAAATAGTTTTGCATAGTAAAGTATTTCTGTCATTATAGAAATTTTTTTACCAGCATGTCAAGTTTTTATCAAATTTAATTTCTTTTTAAGTACGATAATAAAGAAAAGTCATTGAACTACAGAATTATGATTTTAATATTAATAAAACAAATAATAATATAAAACACAAAATACTTGGCAGGATCTTATTTTACCTTTTAAAAAAACTAAACAGCCATTTGCAAAAACTTGTGAAAAAGTCTGAACTACTGAATCATATACATTCTAAAAAAAACTTAACTTTAAGTGCAGGTGATGTGATAATAGTACACATATATGATGAACAGTTCATCCAACACAAGAATTTCCAAACTGACACTTCATAACAAATTTAATTAGAAGGAAACAAGTACGGATCATTTAATTAAATTTCTCTATCTTCCACTTTCTTTTTGAAATCAGCATCTTTATTGGAGCCTTCATTTAATGCTGGAATACTGGCATGCCCTCTCTGATAGTTTCTCCATGTTTGGGTGTTAAATTCCTCCTCCAAACCTTCAGAACATGCAATAGTGCATACTTAGACGGTCGCGAGCAGCAAGCTTCCGTGTGACCTAGATTCCCAGACAGACCCTCCTCCATCACAACCAAACGCTAATTCAATCAACAAATCGTGACGCAATCCCAGAAATACAAATTAAATTCCTCTCATTTTTTTCATCCATTTTTATGTTCTTCTAAATTACACCTTCTTAGTATTACCGGGTATTCAATTTTTTGGTTGGCATATCAAAGAAAATCTGATGTTGTTGTTATTTAGTTATTTTCTCACATATTTTATATTCCTTTGTAATAATCATACAGACATCCAATTAAAGTTTGGCCTTGATTTTACTGTATAATCAGAGAGCAATGCCCTTCTTAATTTTACATGTTCCAATATCTGTAACAATCATTTAGGAATGAAAAACTTAGACAGACAAAAATGGTTTCCAGCCAACTTAAAGCTAGGACAGTTTATTGGTAAAATTTAAGAGGGATCAGAAATTTAAGTACCTCATTTAACTTTATGCTCCCATGAAATGGATAGATGTTACAGTGTGTTACAAGGAACACTTTTTGTTGCAGAGGTTGTTTGGAAAACAGTGAAGTCATTTACTAGCAATAAAGGGTTCTGAGTAAAATTTCATGAAATAACAGCCTATCTTTAATTGATTCATTATCTTTGTACTAGATATGTAAACAGAGTGCAAATAACTACACAAAAAGCATTCCTGCCACAGTTGGAATACAAACATGTTTTTATCAAACACCAGCTCACAGTCTGCTAGTCTGACGTCTGTCATACACTGTACCGGTACAAGGGCTAGTGTACTAAAAGACTGATACTAGAACAGTCAGCCCCCACCCCACACACTCTTACATCTAGAGCTTCCCAGCAGCGAGACTGAGCAAATATCTTTTTAATGATATATGCTCATCCTCTTTTGAGAGCAATAATTTAACCATAATTCTGAAGATTAAAGAATTGTGAGAAATTATGGATGCAGGAGCTAGATGCTTGGTAAACCAAACAAACCACTTGACATGTTGATCATGGTGGAGTAAATGGGGGGAGCAGTGGGTACAGTGTGGATGGTGTGACATGTCTGACTGTGAGGAACTAGCTATCAAAGGAGTCGATCCTAAACCGCTAAAACTGAGCTATCACCAATACAGCAGCAGCCACAGAGAGAGAGAGGAGTTTCTATGACTGATGCCACAGTGACCACAATAGGTCTACCAACAGACTCATTCCAACCCATTTATCCATTTTAATCATTTCTTCCTAAATCTTAAGATATGGGTCTGTCAATACTTCGTTTCATAAGAACTGAGTCTAAAATCAACAGAATTCTGTGTACTTCATTTCTATTGTAAGCAACTGTTGTCACCAACTGAATTGTATCCTCTACTAGAACTGCTTCCTATTGAACTGTATTTGTCCAGTTAGGAAATCCCACACTGGACAAGGCTGCTGCCTGATTTGACAAATCTTACCTGAGTCCAGGAAGTTCTTTTCCAGGCAAAGTTGGAACATGGTCGACGGCTACACTCCTTCTGAGTTTTGGGTTTCTTTTTTGCACTACAATATGAGGCGTCCACAACTTGGAAATATCGAGTCTTGCAAATCAGATTTCTTGTTTTTACTCCTTTACCACATGTTACGGAGCACTGAAAAAAATAACCAATTTATTATAACTTTATGAAAATAGTGTGCAGTAATTCTACTCTGAATATGACAACCATGGCTTAATAATAAAGATGCAAAACTATAAAACAAGCATATAATGCAGTGCCAGGCATTAACAATTTTGATTCATTAAAAACATATTTCTAATCATTCTATCTAATAAATCTGTAATATGTTTTAAGTTTAAGGTTACTAGATCTGACTTCACTGTAAGCATGAATTCATTACAACCATGTTCACCATAACCAGGTTTTACTGTAGTTGATTCAGAGACTTACCCTGGACCACTTCTGTCTGTACCACTTCGGACACCTGCCCATGTGACACTGCTTGATGTTTCGAGGTTTACCACTGGGGCACTCCGAGGGGTCTTGTTCCGTTCCAGAATCATCTTCACACCTGACTGACCGCTGCTGGTGGCCTCTTCCACAGGTCACTGAGCACTGCAAACAAAAAGATACCGTTAGTTATGTTTGAAGATCACTCTCAATTTGATACAAAGAACCATCATGCAAAACCAAAGGGTGGGTTGTAAATGAGGTGAAAAAGGGAACAATTTTACTTAACATCATATCCAGAATATTCATATACGGTATTCATTTGTTTTGATCTAGGTACATTATGCTCTGAATTTACAGTGTAAATACAAAGATTTACTTTGATTCCAGCCTGACAAAGGGTGGGGTATATTCTAAGTCAAGGTACAAGACTACATACATGTACCTTATCTGTAACACAGGAATGAGTATTTAAGGGCGATACAGAAGCTACCACTACCATATATTATCTCCAACACTAACTGAAGATTCTCTATGAATTGCAATACTGTCCTTGGTACTTAAGTAACAAAAAGAACAGTCAATTGCAAAAGGATCTTGACCATACAAACAACCTGCAAGGCCGAGGATAAGAATAGAGGTTGTCTGGCCATTACTCTCATTAACCTTATGACTTTACCCAACCCAGTTTAGATCCTCAAAGGGGGAGAGGATACTCATGAATAATGGCCCCTCTTTGAATGATTTCCTGCATCAATCTCTTGATATGGATGAGTTTCTATCAATCTCCCTGCATCAGAGGGACAAGACCTTATTTTTCCTGTCCATTTACTGCACCACTTGTATTCTTATCAGCATGCAGTTTGATTAATTTGATTTAACATCTTCATAATTAATGTTTACAAGCCATTTCAAGGGTAATTAATCTTAAAAGATTTTTTTTTTAAAAAGCATACAGAATTAGGCTTATGTTTGGAAGAACCTCTTTGGTTTCTTGGGGTATTGCTAAAACATGATAGAACAAGCTGCAAAATAAAAACAAATAATTCTCTGTGGATTAACCTAGACCAAGCTTTTTGAATCTCAAAAGTGTAAAATTACAGGTGGCTTTCCCTGAAAAACAAACAAGGATTATCCCAAGGTTTGAATCCACTGATCTAGCACACTTATACAATAACCTTTTTTTCTCCTAGCTTCAACAAATGAAAATAAATGTACAAAACAGAAGAAGAACCAAAGAGTCAATTAAACTAACATTACAGTGTTTTTCGTCTCTGTGTTTAAATGCTTGCAGTTCTAGACAAAACCACTTGATGAGAAGGCAAATCATTAATCTCAAACATTCAAAAGCAAGAAGCAATAACAGAGACACAATGGTCCTATAGAACTGTTAATTTCTCTGTTAGTTGCCTCTTTGGTTGAAAAATTGTTTCAATTGTTTTTTTTTATGCTTAGTCTATCTGGCATAAATTACTTTGCACTTATTGAGACCTGCACAACAGCTTTTCAAAACTAAAACAATGGTGTTCATCCCGAGCTCTGCTGGAATGAAACACATTCCAAACCGTGGAATCTCACACATTTCTAAATTTCAAGGCTTTCAATCATCATTTTTCTTAAGTAATAGATAATTTGAAAGAATCTTTGCCAAAAGGATTCGGTAATTCCAGGTTGGACTGTAATTTTTAAATTTTGCAGAGAGTTCCATGCCATACTCCAACAACATCCACTCATTTCTAACACATGCCAGTTTTCAAAACTGAAGTATGTAGAGACGGGCCAGAATTGACATTTATGGGTGGAGCTACCTGCTGAACATGAGGCAGACTTTAAGAGAATTAGTCAGGTGTCTACAAGACTGATGGGGCTGCAAGCAGGGTATTTCTCCAAAATTTAATTGTTTTGAATAATAAAGCATCCAAGGCTCAGAATATGTGGGTTCTACTGTAGATTTGAAAAACTGACAAGGAAGCTCTCTAGGAGTGAAGGAAGATAAACTCTATGGGGCTCCATGACATTGTGCGTTACTCTTAACATTTATAATTCCTACGATGTACTTTTTTAAAGTAACTATTTTTAGTCTTCCACAGGAAACAATGGCAGATTGGAGATAATAATGTGATAAAAATATATACAAAAACTATGTAATTTTGCACCTTCTCATTATTTAATAAAACCTTAATGCCTTACTCCAATCTATCACACTGTCATTAAAATAGCTATTTCATACGGAATACAACATTCCCAGACAATGAAAGATTTGCAGAGAAAATGGGAAGTTTTTTGCCTTTTAAGTTTATATCATTTTGTAATAAAAGTACATAGTACAGTATGATTGTCATGGAGATATTTTAATGATGAATTCTGCCAAAATCATAAATTACCATCATTTGGTGCATCATCTGTACTACAATGCCAAAATACCTGATAAAAATATTCTTAAGGGAAAAGTGAAATGAGTTTGTGGAGAAAATTACTTCTTAATGACATAAAATTCAACTACTTTGGCTGAATCAGTAATTCATATACACTTGGGAATGGTGGTGCAATGGTTTTGGTGGCATAGTGCATCGGTTAGGTGGTGGTAAGTGGTTGGTGGTAGGGGTGGTGGATAAGGTTAAAAGTGGTTGAGTATCATTGCCAAAGCAAGGAATGGAACTCTCTCTAATTTGCCTTCTCAAAGTGGTTTAGAAACATGACAAGTTGTATCAAAAATAGCTTTAATATGACAAAAGTACAACATCTTCATTTGGCATAATATAAATATAGTAAATTACAGACTCAAAGTGTCTGGCAGAATATATGTATATATATAAAACTATCGTAATGATATAAATATTGCTGATAAAATAAATATATCCAAATATAAATAAGCTAATTAAAAATAACAAAAGATCATCATAGTATCACAGTTAAAACCAAATACAATCAAAATTGCACCTAAAATGACTAGAAAATATATACTGAAAAATAATATGCACAACAGATTACCTGAAAAATAACAAAGCACACATTGAAACAACATTAATATTACAAAATGAAAAAGAATCATCACCAATCTTATCTCATCAATCCTTTCTTTGTGATGTTTTTTTTTCTGTCATTGATATAGAATGTTAAATATCATAGTGGTTGTTTTGTCCTTTCTATGTTGTATAGAAAAGTACATTGTAAAGTGCAAAAAGGTTTCTAGGACATGAAAAACCAGAAAAGTTCAATATTTTAGCCATTATTTAGATAATTATGTCCGGTTTTGATTCCAATATTTGTTTGGGTGTTATACCTTAACTTTATTCATCATGTCTCATTAAACCCATTTAAAAGAAAAGGATCTGAACAGAGCAGAAAAACAAGTTGTGTTCCAGTAGAGGCAAGGCTGCTGTTTGGCTGGTATATACACTGCAGTGGAGGCTGTTGAATTTACCACCCACTGATTATGTAAACAGTGATTGTCTGATCATTTCAAAAATGTGATACAAAGTCAAGGTTCTTCCTTTACTGGTTCAGCCTGCACATAGTGATTCCAACAGGTGGATGCTCAGCAGAAGAATTCACCAGATCAGCATGGCCTAATGAAGCAATGGTTTTTGCAATTCCCTCCAAGTTTTTTTCAAAAGGGAGAAATAGAATATCAATTAAGAAATTTCTTAGGTTTTTTAAATGGTTGTCCTTGCAATGTGAAACAAAACAGGTAACTTGCTTGTTCTGTTAATCTAAGTTAACGGATTTCATTAAAAAATGGGGGGCCTAATAAATCCCTGATTTCCTTAACTAACTCTTTACTTACATTATTACAATCTGTATTCATTTAAACGCAATGGTTTTGTGCAAAAAAACAAAAAAACATGGTGTGCAATATGTTAGGGTTGCACCTTAATGTACAAAAAGATCAGAAATGTCAGATAAATGCCACAGACTGACAATCAAAAAGGGCTGTAAAGGGAGGTAAATCTGTCTGGACTGGGTGGATCACCAACCGATATTAAAAGGTCATAAATTGCGGTGAGCAGTTTTACTTTCAGATGGCAACAAGACACCCAGGGCAGACTTGGAAATTCGTCAATAAAAAGTTCTACGGAGCTGCCCTAGTTGGCAGCCTTACAAAATATCGTACAAATTGTAGAGAGTAAAAGAATTCTTCAAGATTTCCTTACAAATTGTTAAGTGAAAAAAAAGTAAGAGAATAACAAACCTGAAAACAATTATAAACTAGGTCATAAAACACGCAATCAAGGGCAATAACAATTACACTTATAATTCTGACAGGCTGTAATTGTTAATATTGCTTGGTGCGGGAGTTCTTCAAACATTGTTTATTACTGGCTTAGATCACTAAGGAGCATTTCAATTCTTCTTTACAGAATCTGCGTCACTTTGCTTTTCATCATGCGGTGGTTCCTTACATCATAATCAACAATTTAATTAACACTGCCCCACAAACTATCTGGTACATTCGTAAATTATTACATTTTCTTCCTGTGGGAGGTATTTCAGCAATTTTGTAATGCGTAAATTACAAAGTTATATGCACTCAAACTATGAAAAACATCTCTGACATATTTACAAGTCTACTGAGTAAACATACTAGGAGGTTTGCTGATGTTTCATAAAAAATATATGGTATGTTACATGGCAATGGAAAAATAAACAGCAAAACATGAGGTAGACATCGAAGAATCATTAAAGAAAAAAATCCAATGAGAAAAGATTGCATAGAAAAATAATAATTTTACAAGTTAAAGCTATCATGGCATACTGTGAATGCCTACAATCCAAAAATCTACAAGTATACAACAACAACACTTAAATCTAACAGTTTCTCCTAGTCCAAAATCAAAGGATATTCAAATACAAAAAGAATGCGGTAAACACAATCCATTAAAGAATTATTATAACTTATAAACTATATATATTTGTATCTAAAAAAATAATGTTGAATCTCTCTCTGTATCTCAACAATTCAGTCCTTCAATAGCCAGTGATCTTGGTTCTTATGAAGTAAACATGTATTAAAATATTAAATACTTCATTTTGTTCAAACTCTGTTATCTCAAAATAATGACATTTTATGCCTCTTTAATAATGATAAATAAACTAATTATCTTTCCAATTATACCAATTTTCATTTGAATGTCACATAATTTGGGATAAAAAAGTTTGACTATTATCTTGTATCAAGGATACTATAAACCTATGAAATTCTAATAATTAAAATCTCCGTCTCCTTTGTTGTTGTCTATAAAAGTCTGACCAGTATTTTCTTCGGTCGAAGCCCTGCTGGTTTTGATTCCTCACCTGGTTTCGATTCCTCACCTGGTTTCGATTTCGCAGCTGGTTTCGGATTCGTAACTGTTCTAAATACTGTCTATCTCGCAACATTTTATAATATCTGTCATACCATCTATTGCGTCTTACCGATTGCCAAGGGTCCACCTTCCAACGACGTTTTGTCTTGCATGGGCCGTTATTGCAGGCTTGGCGTACGATTGGACGCTGAGTGCTGTTACACATGGAGTCTTGGAGAATCCGGGTGTTGCCTTGTTCACACGTAACTCTACGACTTTGTACTCCATCCCCTCCACAAGTCACTGAACACTAAAACATACAGGAACAAATTGTTAATGCTACCCTTTCAATATCAAACAGAATGGGACACATTGTTCTGACACCATAAACTGAGAACAGACTCAAGTCCTGAAAAATGTTATATTTTTGATTTTTTGACTTCCACGTATTGATAATAATAAAAGGTTACCCTTTTGATGAATATTTAACCGTACAAATACAAAACAAAAATTCCATAAAACCATTGAAAGTAATTTGAAGTTGAATTAAGTCTGCTCTCCTTTAATTGTCTTGGGGCCCGATGTGTGTGAGGGGTGTAAAGGACTGACCTGAGACCAAAGTCCAGTGGTCCAGGAAGGGCATTGCGGCATATTACACTGCTGCGTCTCTTTGGGCTTGAGGCTGACATCACATCGCTCGCTGTGTTCGTTGTTTGACAGGCACACAACCAGTCGTCTCTGCCAACCCGAATCACAGGATGCAGAACACTGAGACAAAAGAAAGGATTTATTTAACCAGCAACGAAACTCGTTTCATTTGTTTCAGTTTTCCTTTTTCGGAAATAACTTTGTTTTATGATTTACTGAATATAACATTACAGATCACAACCAGCATATCATTTACTTCCTATCTTTTATTTCATATATTAAAATTAATATGAATATCAGCTTTCAATTTATCTCATACATCAATGAACCAATTGTACTGTCAGTACCTTTGTCCATGGACCTGTCCTCCAGTCACTAGAGGGGCTCGATTCTGACGCCGAATTACTCTTATTCATGACATTGGAGTTAACACTGGTCTCTACCGGACAGTCAGCGGCAGCCTTACAGCTTCTGGTGGTGTCTGGTCGGATGGCGGCGTTACACTGGTGATCTGAGGTCCGCTGATGGTTGTAGTTGAAACATATGACCTGTCGGACTATCTCCCCCTCCCCACAGCTAACACTGCACTGTAACAGTACAAAACACAAGTAAATTAGACATGGTATATAAATTACACTTCAACAATCTTCAATCATGTTAAAATTTCAAAAGGTAATGCATTCTGTGATACATTGGGCAAAACCATTTTAACTTCAAACCATAAGGATAGGTGGATGGGAGAGAATGTGTCATAGTATCAATGGCCATTTATCATATATATCAACACAGATTATTGAAAAGCAAACCATTTTTCTCTCAAGATGTCAAACTTAAAGTACACAGCAAGTATTTGAAGACAATAATTAATTTTACAAATTCTTGCCCCTCTCCCATGCTTTTCAGTCTAAAAACTTCCGTTTCTAACCAAGAAAGGTTCCTATATTCATAAATCATCTATGGATTATCTCCCCTTAAACTGATGGCTGCAACTCAAAACGTGGATTTTAAAAGCATATAGTGTCACATCAAGCCAGTTAATATCACTGTTAACAGGCTCTTTCAGCATTAAAATCTGCTTGGCTGTCAAAGCTTGAGCTGTGTTTCTGCTGCAGTGGAGATCCAGAATACAGATAGATGCTTTCTTCGCTGTGGAGCTGTCAATTCTTATAGCATACAATGTCACGTCATAGTTATGGGGGAATCCTTCAACCCTTCACTTAAATGTGCCCTCACAGCTGAGGAATGTGTATAAAGTGCAACTCTTCTCACCCCTATTCATATCAAGCAGAGAGCATGTGAAATCAAACCTGATTACTATATTTTTGTGTCTTGGTCTAAGCTAAGTATACAAGAGAGATCTATGAGTATATAATAGCTCTGACACTTAAATATACAGGAGTACAAGACAAGTCCTACTTTTAATCTGTAATGTTCAGAATGCATACGGTAAGCCTTTGATACCTTTTAACACAGAAAACGGTCCCATATTTACCTGTCCCCAGGGTCCAGATCTCCAGTACCCACAGGGTCTCTCCGTGCAGACCTGGGAACTGACCGGTCGGTCCATGTAAGCACACAGGGCTGGGCTCCGGACATAGCCTTGGGCATCTTCACATCGCACAAAGCGGTTCCGCCGTCCCTCTCCGCATGTCACAGAACACTGCAATCACAAAGAGAGCTCCAGACTCAATATCAAGTTCTGTTCAGACCCATCTATTCTGTAGTTATTATAAATTGTATCAATTTACGCAAGTACTTAATATTTCAATTCCACCATTTTGTGTCAAATCATGAGAATATAAAAATTTCTAATGCCAAACTTATGTTACAATATCATGTAGTTTACAAATATCAGAAATAGTAAAGCAAGATTTTTTTTAAAAATCCACGAGGGGTAAGTTTTCTTGCAATTTTACACAGATATTCCTTGCATTTGATTTGGAATCGACAGTATCTGTTGCCCTTTCAGTCTATCTACCGGTATAAACTACTTATAATGTTACATTGCTGATTGGATCTGTGTCCTCAGCTGACCCTCTCGCTGCCTTCAGTGTATTAGACCACACAGATGCCCTATGCTGTTAAACATGTGGACTTTGAATAATTAATATCGCTTCTCATGTTATCCTAATACCATCGTTACAAGCTGGCAAGATTTCCTACCAGGATAAGCTTGTCTGAGGCAGTAGATCACTTTACTCTTTACCTTGTTAAATTCCAATTAACAAAACGCATGTGAGATGCAGACTTTTAATGAGAGTCTTGTCTGATCTCTCATACAATGTTGGAATTATGATAATTTTCTTGGCTGTCTGCTCTGGTTCCTTTCCTAGTCTTCATCAAAGCTTACAAATTAGGAATCTATTTAAAACCTTAATCAAAGAAGTTGGCCTTGAGTTTTAAAATAACACTCAATTGTAATTTTAAGATTTGATCGAAGACTGGATATTCTGCAGTTTTAAAATAAGACCATCCGTTAAGCATGCTACCATGAAAACCCATCTTCTTTAAAACTCACTACAGACGTACTTCTCTTAATGTTCTGGATTGAGACATGCACGCAGTGGATTTGATACAGCAACCTGTTTATTATCATTATTGGCTATTAGAGAATCATTGAGAACTCAAATCTTGGCTAGATAAAAAAGGTAGGGAAAATGAACATAAAAAGATCTTAGACAAAAAACAGATTATCCCTGTTGGATTAGCTTAATGGACTGACACATTTTGAATAACAGCAGACTCATCATATTTGACTGGTACTAGCCTTACTTCCCTCCCCCCGAAAAATCCAAACTCCATCAAGGTCAAAAAGGTGCTCTGTTGAACTGACAATTAAATTTGATAGAATAAAAATCAGCAGACAGTTTCCAGTTTTAAAAAGCATTAAAAAACAACTTACTGTTGTCTTAATCTCTCAAAATTTCTTTGAACCTCACAAAACCTGATGCCAATTTACACATTTTGTGATTGTTCATTTTATCAAGTTCATGCATTAGGCAGATCGCTTGAGCTCTGATATGAGCGAAAAACTTTTGCACTTCTCCCAAGTGCAATTTCAAGTATAAACTTACCTGAGACCAATCGCTGATTCTCCACCTGACTGTGTTGTGATTTGCTGCAGTGGTGGTGGTGGTGGTGGTTAACCTTTCAGTGGTAGTGGTAGGAGTGGTACTGGTAGTGGTAGTGGTGGTCTTTTTTACATCGAACGCCGCTGCCACCCTGGGAGGCATCAGTGGGCAAGGTCCCATGTAACATTTTCTGGTGTCGTACGGCCGGCTGGAGGGGTCACATGTCCCCCCGCGTAGAATCTGGCCGTCTGTGCTTCGGCATTGGACATTACGGACAGAGACTCCATGTCCACAGCTGACTGAACACTGAAACCAAAAGAGCTCAAGAGTCAGCGATATCATCATGTACAAAATACAGAGGCCCTATCTAGAGACCCATAAATAACACATTCTTCACAAAATAACTGGTCCTTTTAAAACATCTTCTTACATGCCAACACATTAAATATTTGGTAATATTTGTCCTTTTAATAAGATTAAAATATTATTTTCAATATTAAAAGGGAATATAGCATTCCGATCCTTATCACTGATATTATATTTCACATTATTTTTTTTATCTAGATAACATAACTGATAAACAATAAGTGGTAGCTACTGCATCACTTGAAACTGAAACAAAATTGATGAAATAATCCTCGCCACTGTCTCTCTGACACATTGAGGTGACAGGGCGTTTGCACGGTCCCTCATAAAACATCCCTTTTTTAAAGCCTTAGTTGTTACCTAGAATGGTTTACAGGATCCTTATGAATGGGGGAGGGTCTATTATCTACTCATGAATCTCAATGAAGCTTACAGAGATAAAACATCAAGGTTATTAAATTCTGTAGAGGATCCCCTCGGCGACCTTCGGTGACCCTGTATGTCTATAAATGTCCTATCACCCTGTCTCCCTTTCCTTATCACGTCACATCAATTCTCACTCACTTATATCCCAGCGTCTTCCCCTCCCTCTCTAAATACGTGGAAAAATCATGGCCACTAATGTTTGACTTGATTAAAAATATTTCCTGACGACTTTTTTGACCTACCCCTGGCCTTTTCAACCCCTACTCAAAAATGTATAACACCCAAAATAATGGCCCGGTCTTGACAGTGAGATTAAGTCTAATCAAGTTTCCATGGCCTGATGTTTACCATGGGATAAAAATAAAAGTACTCTCGTCATGGTGAATGTATTTTCATTCAATCGGCTCCTCACCCACTTGATACATTCTAATTAAACAAAAGTGGACCAGAGCTTTAATTAAAGTTCTCCTTAATTTCCAGAATTTCAAAAGCTCTAATCTTTTCTGTATAATTAGCAGAGGTATGTTAACTTCTGAAGTATTGTTTTCATTAAGGATTTAAATGTCTCTATATAAATCAAACTTATTTTCTCATTTCTTCAACAAATATTTCAGTTTGAATTTGATATTTCAACAAGGACTTTGCATAATGCAACAATAAAAATTGTACTCATCTGGTTATATATATACAAGCTGTATAAATGCACTGTTAAAAGCAGCCATGAACTCTACTGTCACACTGACATTTCAACAAGATCTTTGCAAAATAAAACAATGGAATTGTATCCACGTAATTGTAATTTAAGAAGTAATTACATTACAAGCAATCTTCGTTTGAAGCCCTTAGCTCCACCTTCAACGAGCATCAAACTAGCAGCTTTTGTTTTATTGAAGATAGATAGCTAGATGCTTTTACTGCTTGTCACTTCAATCATTTCTACTCATCAATAATCCGTCAAGTATTGAACAAGGGGGGTTAACTCCAGGTCTATCACTGACCTTAATCCTAATGAGAGGCTACACTCACATGATCTTTTACTGCAGTAGCAGAGCCTCAGACATAGCTAGGAGAGCGACTTATGGATTATCTGGAGCCAGGAAGGAGAATTAAGCTGTCTAATCTAATACATGACAGATAATCTGAAAGATCAGGGGCAGATAATCCATCACACCACAGCTTCTCACTGACTGATAACCTAAATGAACCTAATCAGCTACCGATCTGCTGAGGGAATTGACAATAATCTGGGTATTTCATCAACCCTGTGAGTAGCTCTCAAAGAGAGTGGTCACTTGCATGTCCGATTGGATCAAAGGCCTCAAAGTTGCTGGATACTCAGGTTTAACATAAAGGTATACGGCACCAATCCAACGATAAAACAATTATCTGTATCTTATTATTGCTTTGATTTATTCAAATCAAAATCTATTTTTCTTTTGCTTAATCTGCTCAAACATATCTATTCGGGTAAATAGATGTGAAATGTAATAGGGAAACTTGTCAGAATTTACTTCAATCACTCTTGGTATCAGCTCCAGACTGTATTCACTTTATCTTATACAAATAAACTTGTCTTGCTAAAGACTGAAAAAAGTCTCTATATTGTGTCATTGGCAAATATCTCAAACAATATATTGCTTGGAAAATGTGTGCAATCAAAGGCAGTTAATATAGAAGTTTTGGTATCCTATTACATTTACAACCGTAGTATCTTTCAATGTTTGTAAACAGAACAGTATATACATTATGTGTCTTTTACAAATAAACTTTCCATTAGTGTAGAAAAACATTTGATGCCTTTACAAAGGTGAGCGTCTTACAAAACACATCCACTTGTAAACACTGGCACCCTACACCAAACTATAACATGTTATCAGCCTAATATCATAGACCTTAATCAGCTCATTAATGAGGCCTTCATCAATGCATAAATCTTGGGATTTTCATTAAGCTAAGCATGTAAAATGAGTCTGGAGAAAGACTAGACCAGGATTTGAATCTGGGCTTTCTTAATTTTCTCTACTCAGGTGCTCTACACACAGAGCTATCTGTTGCTAGAGTTTGAACTGGTTAAATTGACCTTTACACATCTATTATAACCACACAATCCCCCCCCCCTCCTTTCCCCTACCCTGCCCCTAAGGATACCTACCCTCTCCCAGCCAGAGGTGTGCCAGATGGGACAGGGCCCCTGGTTACACACTTCCATGTTGGAGGGACGACTGCTTCGGTCACACTCTTTCTCTGGGACTTTGGTTTTGCCTTGGTAACAGTTTATCTTTCTGTGTCGAATGCCTGTCCCACAAGTGTGTGAGCACTAAAAAATTAACATTGCACAATTAAGATATAGCGCTTATCAAGTCTTCAAGCACACAAATTTTTAATCTAAATTACACTTGGTCATGCATTTTTATTAAAAAGTAATTGCAATTTTATTTTCTCTGAAAGTCATATCTATTATTCAATTTTGTTGTTGATAAAATCTATTAGTATATAATTACCCCAAAAGAGCATTTTAATTGCAAATGTGATATCAAGATTATGTACTGATTGGAAAAAAAATGATTGTATAATTATTATTAAAAATATTAATTAATTATATGATTATTTTTGAGATATTTTGCTGTAGATATCCGTACCCCATTCCAGACACTAGCGTGCCACTCCGGACAGGGCTGTTCGTTACATTTCCTGATCATCACTTTGCCGGTGTTGTCACACTCGGAGTCCGGGAGTTCGTTCTGTCTGTAGTCCATACACTGCCCAACCCTCTCCTGAAAGCCCCCGCCACAAGACTTGGTGCACTGCAACAAAAAAAGAACATGAAGTCATTGGCACCTTTTTATTATGACTTTATCAGCTATTTACAGAGTTAGCTTTGTATCTCTGGTCTACAATTAGTTTGCTCTTTACGAACTACATGTATCGTATCACTGGCACTGCTGATAAAAGGTCAATGCATCTGAAATTGATTCTTTCCAACCTAGTTATCATGCAATACCTATGATATAGAACCAAAAAGGTAGTAGATATGTTTATTCTATAATCTATATTCATAATAAAAGTTAAGCGATATCTTTTATGACAGGAAACATGTTGGATAGAAATCTAATTTTCTCCATGTGTGATTATACAAGCAGATGATCCGCAAATTTCTTAAATTCTACCAGAGTTCATAACCTGGTGAAAACATTGGTAATTCTCACCCTTGACCACTCAGTATACTGCCACTGTGTGGGATTGCACTCCCCTGTACACATGACAAGGTCCCCTGGGCGGTGCCCCACCCCCCTACACTGGTCCTCTGAGACGCTTTCCTCCTTCCATCCTGTCTTTTTCACACATTTGACCGTCTGTTTGGCCACACCCTCGCCACACCTGGCAGAACATTCATGTCTTTCTGACTCCCACCTTGAAAAAGAAACATCAAAGTTATTGCCAAGATCCCTCTAATATTCGGTCACCTAATTGCCAAAAAATTGTTATATTATGTAGTGGATTTCTTTCAAAACAATGCATTCTGTGCCAATTTACATTTTTAGATTATGTAACTATTCAATAAAGAATTGAGTGCAAGTTTTTCATGTAAATAAAGGCTGCCTGAGCATCTTTATATTTACATGTTGCTTTCCAAGAGCATGATCCTTCTGTATCAATTTGTCTACATAACATAAACATGGTCAACTTAATCCTCTACCACAATTCTTGTGTAAAAACCCAAAATACAGTCTGAGTTCACAAAGTCTGAAACCTATTTTTTGATTGTACTAACTCAATACACTAGCTGAGTGTACTCATGTTTTAACCTGAATGTACTCAAACTTTTACACAAGTGTACTCAATTTTTACTTGAGTGTATAAACAACTTTACCTGAGAGTACATCCCAAGTTGCATCGCTTGATCCTCGGTATTGGTCTGGTAATCAGGAAATGCTCACACTTTTTGTCGGAGACAATTATTCGTTCCTCATCATCACTGACACACACAACGGACTGCTGTGTGTAACCTATATATACAGGAAAATAAATCAACCATCAATCTCCTTCACTTAATAAAAAATGCACAATATTCTTAGAGTTAAATTTAAAGTCTTACAGTTTAATCTAATGTCGTGTCAAATGCAAAGTAAATCATTTGAAATGTTTATAAAACCACAACTTTAAATGTTTCAATTTTACAGGTAATAGTGCAATTCCTCAAATAAATAAAATTAACCAACCACACATGTTAAAACATAATGATAAACTTTTGTGGAAAAAAATGACTGCAGTTAAGTACTATATCTAGTAACATTGCGTAAGGTCATAGATAGGTGTTATTTGACCTTGACATGTGCTGTTACATGGCCCCCATGGTCCTTCCCCACTCCACACAAACCGCGACTCCACATTCAGGACATAGCTGTACTCAATGTTAGGGGGGAATAACTCTGCAACGGACAAGACCTGCAACCAAAAAATCACAATATACAGTAATGTTCTTCTATCTTTACAACTCATCTCATATCAATCTAAAATCAGAGGTAATATGTGTATATAAGTGCATAGCGTAACAATGTTTTTTGAAAAATTGCTGATGCATCAAAGGAAGGTCACACTCTTTATCTAACATTATTAATATAATCTGTTTTTCAATCCTGTAAATTGATTATCACACAATAAGCAATGAACCAGGTACTTATACTTGAGCAAATTTAAGATCTGAGCAAGCAGCTGCACAAGTGTACAGACACTATTCATCTTCTTGAGATCTTAAAATACAATGCAAATTTTTTTTTCCTTCATTAAGGAATAAAGCAAAAATCATGAAAAATTAGAAAACAAGAACATTTCGACAGCGGAACAGAGGAAAACACCCCGGAACAATTGTTATTTCTGACAGAAAACAATATGTTACAATGACGGAGAAGAGGCTTGATTTGTTTAAGTTTTGGATACATGAGAGACCTCCTGACCCAGACTCCATGATAGAAAGCAGGGGGGTGATTGATGTAAACAAAAGGGGCTACATGATCAACCGAGTGTTTACTAGGAAGGGAAGGCTCATCAGTATATATAGACATACAGTGGGTCAGCAGAGGCAACGCTGCATGCAAAAACTCTCAGAAACCGCCTCAAGAATTGAGACAGATTATCACTGATGATCAATGTTCCCTGTATCTCTTAATCCACCAATTATCTGGAAAAAACTAGATTAAGCCATAAAACTGGCATTACAATAACCAGATTAAAGGTCTTGGGTGTTCTACATGAATTTTGGGGGGCTCAGAAAAAAAAACTTAGCAAGCTTAAGAATCCTAGGAGTTAATTCATCAGAGGGATCTTTACTTTGTAAGTGCTTTACTTAAAAGAGCTCAAAAGAATATCAATATTTGATACAATCAAAATACAACTTGGTGCCCTACCAACATTAAGTACATTGAACATTTGCTTCTAATATAAAAATATTGGTACTTGATTACCCTCAGGAGAGAAAGATTTGTGTTGAAAAATGTCTCTTAGCAAAAAAGGAACATAACTCATTTCTTTTATTACCAGTATTAAAAAAGGTTGCACCAAGAAAGAATTCCAGCTGCAAAAGAATGCAAAACCATTGGAATGACCAAAAGGGGTTTAACAGGTCCCATGACTTAAACTGGTTGCATTAAGGCTAGGCTAGTGAGCCACTCACCCACAGTGAGATGCTTTCTTGTATTGGTCCAGTGGCATTGATGGTCTCCATCAGAGCGCCCGAGCCACTGTACTCGATCCAAGCACCTGCCACACGGATCCTGGTTTTGGCCACGTTGATGGTTTTGTTCCCGTTCAAAATGAAATACTGACTCTCATTCTTTAGTGCTAAAAAGAATCATTAAAAAGAAATTTATTGACAAATTCTTTCAAAAATAAAACATTAAAAACTCTAAAATATACAGAACTCTTTGTCTACCTCTATTAACAGAGGAGCTTATCATCTCTATTTTTCAAAAATCTTGAGTTCATTCGAGCTCGTCTTTGCTTGATAAAATCAACAGAAACGCCTATATCAATGCACCTAGATAATTGCCGTCCTCATCCAGCCCTGATACTACTCCGTGCTGCTTGATCAGAATGTCTCTTGCTCCATTTGGAATGGTATGAACATAGTTGTACCCTATAGAGAATAAAAATAGATTCACAAAATACCCTTCAACAAGAGAAATACAATAATATGTTATTGTCCTTTTATTGTTTACTGAAAAACATACAATTTTGGAGGTAGGAGAGAAGGAAGCTCACCATAAGTTAAATTGACAAGGTTGAATCGGTTGTAAACTCGCTCCATGCGACATGTGGAGTTGTCTCCTCCACAAATTCCACATCGATCCACCACCAACTCAGAACCCAGTTTGTTATCACAGCCAGCTTTCTGTAAATCACTTCCCAAGTTTATCATCTTTATTACCTCCAGTGCATTTTTGATGCACCATGCATTTGAAATTGAGTGCAAATTACATGTTCAAGATGGTTACAATAGAACAATCTTTATATTAATCAATAAAGGTTACCCAGATGATCTTATTTTTACCTGGCAGATGCCATTCACACACATGTCAAATGTATCAGGTCCACACTTAGTTCCGTCCACGACTTTGTCTTTCAGTAGGTAGTAGGCGGAGCTGGAGGAGGCTCGGCAGTACAGTTTACAGGCATCCTTAATACGAACTACAGATGAAAATAGACAATATACAACATAAACGAATAGCCAATATACAAATTTTCAAAAAGAAATAGCTTATAAACAATTAGTATGTATATATATAAATACATATAACACATATTTAAATGGAATTACAAATGTATATATAACTATATAAGCAATCTTGATCACTTTTAGAAGGAGTCAAAGAAATTCAAACCATTTCATTTTAGCAGTGAAGAATCTCACATTTAACAATAAATAATGAGCATTTATTTTTGTTAATTGTATACTTATATCAGATTTATGAATGAGGTATAGATTGGAAAGTGCTCATGTCAACAATGCATGTTGGAATCTAACGTACTTCCAGCATACTTGGGGACCCAACGCACGTTGGAGGGGAGACCCTGCAGCTTCAGATTGTTGTCAAACACCGAGCACTGAATCTCACGAAAATCTTTGGTGCCTGGATCACACGGCTGCAAAAGATAAAATATACCGACTAAACAAAAATACCAAGGCCATGCAATACTGAAGTCTTAACAACATCCAAGAGTCTTGTGTATCTGACTATAAACAATAAAATAATATTAACAAACATTAAGAGCTGTGAACAGAAAAAAAATTGGAAAAAACATAAAAAATGAAGCCCTGTTTCTCAGGTTATTCAACTCCCAAGGATCCCGGCTCCCGTAAACAAGGAAAAACCCTGCCAATATGGCGGAACTTCCTGGGACCACAATAATTGATGTTTATTTATGTGAAGAGATGAACGACTTTGAACCTGTTCACCTCTTGGACTTAGTGGGCAGATTTCATTATTCACACAGTCTCCTCATTTGCTTCTATCACTCAAAACAGTAGCTTTATTCTTGGTATAAACACCTGTTTTGTGTTAACTAGGGTGTTTGGCTTATTCACATTTCTTTGTTATCACCTTATGATTAATTAGATAACAATCAACTAGGGAGCAACCCTTACAAAGTGCTTAGTTGCAGATTCAATCATGTATCCCCCATCTTGAGAGGTTAAAAACTAACTTCCTACTACCTAAATTCTGTTACTTGTCTCATTATACATAATTGTCAACTTCACAGAGAGCCTGCTGGGAGGTTGTAGGTTTTGTTGCAGTGCATCATGGGAGATCATTAACACACAAGTTATTGTTGTCAGGTCGTTGACTCCTGTGCACTTCCAAGTCATTAAAGCAACATAAAACTTGCATTTTATCTATTGGGAAAAGGCAAGAAAAAGAGTTTTGGAGATCCATAACCTGACCTCACCTTGTTGTTACAGGATTTGTATCTGGTTCTGCGCCCGGTACAGTACAATCCTCCATTGGCTGGCCTGCAATGACAGAACATTGAAAAGTACAAGACATTACAAGAAAATGCAGCACCGAAATATTCCATTTACTTCTCTCCTACAAGTTTTACAACCTCTATTGCTCATCCTTCTCTGCAGGTATACACCTTGCACGACGTGACTTATTGCATGCATTGATTTGGTGCACTACACTAATATTTAAGAATCAAGGTACCAAGTTAAGGCTGAAGAGTTGATGAGTCTTTTGATATTTGTACTTCAATAAATTTATGTTTTGCAAAATCAGATCTGAAATTCTGATATAGCTTATTTTGACTCATTTTAAGTTTCTAGTGTTTCTTCATATAAAACTGCTGTTAAAGAGTGAGTCTTTGCATATTAAAGACTAACCCTAAGCTGTTACATTTACCTACTCCTGGTTGGTACATTTACCTACTCCTGGTTGTTACATTTACTTACTCTTGGCTGTTACATTTACTTACTCTGGGTTGTTACATTTACTTACTCTGAGCTGTTACATTTACTTACTCTGGGCTTCTACATTTACTTACTCTGGGCTGTTACATTACCTTATTCTAAGCTGTTACATTAACTTACTCTTAGCTGTTACATTTACTTACTCTTGGCTGTTACATTTACTTACTATGAGCTTTTACATTTACTTACTCTTGGCTGTTACATTTACTTACTCTGGGTTGTTACATTTACTTATTCTGGGCTGTTACAATTAATCACTCTTAGCTACTACATTTACTTACTCTTGGCTGTTACAATTACTTACTCTGGGTTGTTACATTTACTTATTCTGGGCTGTTACAATTAATCACTCTTAGCTACTACATTTACTTACTCTTGGCTGTTACAATTACTTACTCTGGGCTGTCACAATTACTTACTCTGGACTGTTACATTTGCGGATTGCCATACGAACACCTCCCCCACAGGTCCTGGAACAGTCCCCGTACATCTGCCACCCTCCCCAGCTCCCATCCACAGGTTTACGGATAGACTTTGGTACACACTCTCCATGTTGGCACCACTGCAAAAAATCAAACATTTTACATCAATTCTTCTTCATTCAAAATTGTGACTACATAGAGATACTGATAGTTTGTTTAATATGTTGTACTTTCTTCTGTACAAAAAATTTTGACTTCATGTAGTGCAGTTTCTTAAATGTCTAATTCACATTGTACTTTCTTTTTTACAAAAAAATTGTGACATCAAACACATATCTAATTCAAATTGTACTTCATAGAGATAGCTTGTTAAATGTCTTAATCATATTGTACTTTATATTTGCTCATTACAGCGCAGTCTGTCTGGGAACCATGTGCTCATTATCAAAATCAAAACTATAAAACACAATCAGACAAGTATCATTTCTGAAGGATTATTGGGAAACATCTGTAACACATTGAAGCAACTTTTTGGAAAGCTGATTTTCATTTCATATAAATGAGTAATAATTTCCAGAACAAGGGGCAAATGATAAATCAACTGATACAACTTTTGATTGTCTATGACCTTTTTGACTCAAATTAATCAGATCAAGGTCATTTTTCCTCCCTACGCCCTTCCACCGACTTAACATTTTTTTCTTTATTGACGTCAGTAATCATTTCCCACCTTCAGAACAGGTTTTGTTTTTCATAGAATACTGATGAAAAATAAAAAAGGGGGTTGCACAGAAAAATCTGGCGATTTGCAACTTAACATAAAACACCCTGGCCTGTCTCACCTGGAGATTCCTACACCTCAATTAAAGGCAGGTTACTATCAAGATTAGGGCCCCTTATCTTAATGAAGAGTGTTTTGCTCATAAAAATTTAATACTGAAGTCATGAGCTTTATAACTGTATACTGCTTAGGAAAAACTTCCTGATGATTTGAATCTGTTAAGAGGATGTACACAACAACTTGCAGCACTGGAACACCTTTTTTAAAAACATCTGTTCCCCTCAAGTGTTTCAAACTAGAAACACAGTTATTTATTGAGGAACTTTTTCAAAAGATAATTTTTAATTACCTCCCCTGATGACAAATTTGTCTCCCTTTTCAGAACTCTCCAGGACATAAAAAATAGGATAGTGCTGTTGCTGATCAGATTTTTAATAATGATGAAGCAACAAGCAATAAAACCCCCTATACAGTGAAGATTGTTCGATGTTGCTGCTGTGTGGGGTATTTGAACTATGCTCAAGAATCAAGGGGAAATAAACACAAGGGAACTGTTAAATCCTAATCATATAATCTACAAACTACCTGCAGAAACTTTACTGTTTGTGGAAAGCTTGGCCTTCTTAAATTGAGACACTGTTCACTTTTTATTTTTGAGGAAACATAAACTCACGAAACCTCTGGCTATAAAATATGGGGCAATTCTAGAGATTATGAAATTTTAATAGATTATCAGGAATATTGCCAACCAGTAATCGTCTGTAAATTATTTCAGCAAATAAATCTATTAATGCTCCTCGAGTGATCCTGTTAAATTGTATGATTAAAAGGGTGCTGGCTGCACTTCTCTGCAGAAATAAGTTTTCTTTAAAGTTCCACTTGATGATAAAATTTTACATATGAAATCTTCAAGAATCAGACAACTTCCAGTGCCTTGATACTAAGTGCAAATTTGTATTTGTGAAGAATAATGTAACTGTTAAGTGTTGCCTACTTTTGAATACAAATTGTACAACCGCTTCTGTAAAGCCTGTGTTCTCCTGAATATCTGTATCAACAATCCCGGCATTCAATTTCAGAACACCAGAACAACAAATTAAAAGTGTTTTGCTGGTATTCTTTACGTACTGAATTCAAGTTTGATAAAAAGCCACTTCTTTAACAGTTTATTTTTCCACAACATATGTTAATTTTTTTTCACATAATTCTGATAAAAGTAATCTGGTTTCACTTTTCAGCACATCTTTGTGCCTCCTTCACTGCAGATAATATGATGTATATACAATTTAAAAAAATATCACCCAAATCAGTTATCTTGTCCATGCTGCCAACATTTGTAATGGTAGGTTTTACAGGCAGATTAATTTTTTTGGTGTGCTTTACTTGTATGCAAAAAATTAACTTTTTTCTTATAAAGTACACTTTTACTATAAAGAACACCATGCACTTCAAAAGAACTTTAAACACATCTGCCTCAGTGCAAAAATTAGTATGCCTTATTTTATTTTATAAGAAAGGAGGATAGGAGAACTTAACTAATGAATCAATGTGTATGAACATGTGATTGCAAGCAGTTGAGAGAGAGAGAGAGAGAGAGAGAGAGAGGGAGGGGGGAGGGGGGAGAGGGAGGGGACCAACCTTTTGAGCTCCACATATTGTTCCATCTGCCCAGGGCATGTGTAGAGTTTGACAGGACTTGGATTTAGACTTGCTATCTGTACACCACAGTCGCTTACAGTCTTGCTATTGAAATCAAGAAAAAAATATTTCAATACATGTTTCTTTATGATTTTTTCCAACTAATTATGCAAAATTCTTTAATTAATCGATAAATAACAGGTCTTAATAGTCTCTGTCTATTAGACTAGTGACTTGGGCGATTATTACCATGTAGGGACAAATCTTGAAGTCTGGTCCAAACATCAGTTCGCACTGCTTGTCGATCCTGTACAGTTCTCCAGCCTCCCCCTTCTCTGCTCGCACTCTCCTGCGGCCAGGCTGATCCAATAAACACTCCGCTGAACCTGCACTGCATCATACAACAAAGCATGTCAAAATATCATAACTTTTGAAACAACAAAAGACATGTGAAAATTTTTGTAACTGAAATATTTTTTATGAAAATTGTATTTTTTGTAACAGGAAAAAAAATATTTAGTGTAGTATGGAGTTTTGTACATGTAATTGTAAAAAAAGCTTTTAAAATATATTGTATCTTTTGTAACAGAAGAGAGAAATGTAAATACATTTAAAAATTTCAGCATATTTATTTCATACTATTTATGAACTTTGCAATAAATTTTCTTTTAATTTTTATTTTCATGAAAGTTGCCGGACTAAATGATAATTAAGGCACTGGAGGTACTAGCTTTGATGGTAAAGGCCTGCACTGCCTGACAGTACTTACTCAATGAAGCGAGTGATGAGTTCGGAGCTGCAGTGAGACCAGGTCCAGGGGCTCGTTTTGTGATCCAGAGAGGGGGACATAATGTGGTCAGTGAAAGGGCCTTTCAGAAACTTCTTACAACTTTTGTCATCATCATGAGGTAGGCTGAACCTGTAGTGAAAGTACATCATAATTATATACATCTACATCATTAAATCTCGATCATTAAATCCTCTAGATAAATTAGTACAATAGCCATACGGTCTATTTAATTTGAATAAAATTCAAATTTATACTCAAGTTATATGGAGACAGGCAGGTTAATATGTGACTGATTTGCATGTCAGGCCTCTCTTTGTGAAAAAGTTACATGTACTTTTTATAATCACAATTAGTGCAGTCCTCCCACACCCCCAGTCATTCCATGTGTGAAAAGTGTTCATGACCCTGATGTAACAGGTCAAAGATTCAGTGTCATTGAGATGCATGCTTCCATTAATTAGCAGCTGATACATGGTCGAGGAATGCCATCCCTTTCATAATGAAAGAGACCTCTGACTTGTAACTTTATGAAATGGACACGAACGGTGGGGAAAAGACAATAAATGTATATCTTTCCTTCACCTTTGGATCCTTAAAATTATTCACAAAGTCTGAATATGCTTTACTCAGCATCCATTCAAAAGTAAAAAAATTCTTACCCCCCCCCCCTCTCAAAATGTCTATCATTAGAAATAAGCTATAAAAAGCATAAAATTTGGCTGAGATATAATCTTGGATTATTTATTGTTTCTGTGTAAACTTATATAAGAAATTTTATTATTTTAGTACTCTAAGAAGTGATCAAAGTTTGAACTATTATGAATACATGTATGCTTTTTATTTGCACTTTAGCGCAAGCAAGATGTACTTCTTTCTATGCCACCATGCACTTCTAGATTCATACCCCCCAAAACAGACCTCAGAAACACAATAGGGAATGCTGATATGGTATATACATGCACCTGCTGTTTTTCTTTGAAGTACTCATCCTACATTGTCAGTGAGTGACCTCACGTAAAAAATAAGAATATTTTTACACACAATAATATTCATAACTTTAAAAATGTCAGGGTCCCCCTGGCGGTTTGCTACTTGACATCAAACAATGACTGTGTGAGTATTTGGCAATAATCATTCAAATCTCTTGATACAATCTGATTTTAGCTCAGATAAAAAAGCAGAGAGGCTTCACAAGTTGATGGGTTGTAAAAACAGCTCCTATTCCCCTGAACCTGTCAAACACATAGTCAGACAGCCATATCTTTGACTTCATTCACACAGGTACTCACTCACCTCGCGGATCTTAATTACAGCTGCAAAGTTAATTGAAATTCTGGTCATTTAATTGCCAAACAATACTACACTCTATGATGAAGCATTTTGTCCAATCTCCATTTAACATGCAAATGCTCAAAAGACAGTCAAGTCAAGGTGGATGTCGAGGGAGGGGGTTAATTAATGAACGGACATGATTCTACCCTTCTTCAAACTTCTCCATATCCATTGTAGATTACCATTTCAGAAGGAAATGAGCTTGAAACTTAAATCTACAACTGTTTATCAATTACCCATTAAAATCTCTTTCATAGGTTGAACTTGGGCTCACAGCAAGAGAAAATACTTAATTTAGTAAGAAAACAAATATAGCAAGGATTCTGCAACCCGTTTTTGAATTCCTGACTTAATCTTTCTGCACTAAAAATCAATTCAATTTTCTCTCTTACTCATTGGAGGACACCCAGACAGTTTATTTCTTTTATTTAAAGATTTCAAACATAAATTAATTTAAACCTCTTCAACTCTTTATTGCTTTGACATAATATGCAATGAATTTTTATTTCCCAAATCTTAAATGTCTACTCTAGCTGCAATTGAAAAGAAATAAGAAATTGGCAGTAAATGAAAATATCAAATCTGTCTATTTTAGATTCATAAAAACCATTCAGACTTCTAAATTTAATCCCTATCATGATAAAGTTTTTATACACCAAATAACACTTCTTCATAAATTGCTGTAATTTTTGTCATTTCTATCTATCGGAGTTTCTATCGGTGCCTCTAATGATAAGTCTTGGAGATTACTTGGGAGCTTTTAATTCGGGTTTGACACAATTATCCCTCTAGACTGGATACAGGAAGTTACTTTGAGATCTCCCTGCAGGTTTCTGTGCAATATTTTGCAATCTATCTGAATTATTTGTCCCTTAAATCATTAAGATGCTGAGAAGCTCCATATCACACAAGTTGTGCTGGGAATTTGAAACGGAATCAAGCATTTCTTATCAGCATTAATTGCCGTAAAATTAATTTTAAAATCATTATCGAAACAGCATCCTTAATATTCTTTGATAATATGAAAGATTTTACTTGGCATAAAAAGTCATTAGGTACCAACATTTTTATTTTAAGTTTCTATGCAACCGGGATCAGTTTCTTTTCTCATTTTATCATCTTTAACCTAGCTATTTCAATTTTTTTCTCCAGTTTTATAAGAAAAATAAGCAAGAGACACCATTTCCAACATTTATAGAATCTTTAGATCTAAAAAAAAAAAAAAAAAAAGGATAATGATTAAACGACAGACACTGCAGACTGTCCCTGAATAGACAAGAAGACACTTTAAGCCTGACTATAACAGCAATAGGCACCCTTCTCCCATCACCCTAAATCACCAAGGTTCAATTCCTGCCTCTAATTTATTACTTAATGCAACAAAATACCTAATGTTTTCTTTGATAACACTGCCACTTTCTTTATATAGGCAGACACAGACAAGCACTTTTCAATTAGAGCTTCTACAATTTCGCCAGCACAGAATCCTGATTTATGAACTCCTCTCTTACCAATGCCTAAGTATATTAGTGGCTACTTTAATGAACTCTCAAGTACCTGAAGAACTAGATGAGGTTCCCTGTTAGCTTTGTGTAAGAGAAATCTAAGAACGGTGAAATGTGCATACACCTATTGTACAGGTCCTTGACTATTACTTGACCTCGAGTTCCGGAACTACAGCTCTGATAACTTGGGTATCCCTTTAACGTATCGCCTAAATCTGGACCACAGTGTGTATGAGAGAAGTCTGAATCACACCGAGTCCATTTGGTCTATTAGCCACACATTTCAGAAGATGAAAGTTCAATGCATTAATATTAGCCGATGCTGGCAGTGTCATCCACTTAAAAAAGCCCACTTGTCTAAATGACCTCAAAAGCGGTCCCCCAAAACTGGTTACATGCATAGGTCAACTGCTGTCATACGGACAGGAAATGGTGAATTAGGTCAGCCTATTCACACCTGTGTAACAAAATGACCTGCCGTTGAAATTGTAACAGGTAGAAGAAGCTCCCTATAACCCTTTATTTCAACACAGCACACGGGCCTATAGTAGACATGACCAATCTTTTACCTGTGCACCAAGATACCACACATCTATGATATTTAGGTCACAGTGAAGTACACAGTAGTAGTATGAATACATATCAAGAGTGCACTGCCGATTCAATGCCCAACCTCCATTCATAATTACGTATTCTATCAATGAACATCTACCCACCATATCAATATGCACAGTCAGCATTTACTTAGATCAAATCTCAATAGGGATAGAAAGAAAAATATATTCATACGATAAATTATAGATATCAAAGGTGTTGTATAAATAAACAGGAGGATATTGATGGCTTCTATTTTGTGGAGTGGCTGTATCAGAATAACAATTATTCAGACTTCATTAAGGCAAGATGTGTCAAAATCACTCTCACAATGAAGACACTAATAGCACACTTAATTAATTGACAGGAAATAAAAAAAAGTTACAAAGAAAATCCATAATGAATCACATCTATCTTATGTGTTATGTTTTTTACGCTTGTAAGTTATGTATAGCATGCATTATTTACAATTAAGATCCTGGGGTTTTTTCTGTTCTCTCTCTGTCCACAATTTAGCACAACTGTGCAGCCCTTCTGTTTGACTGATTGGTGTAATTTTATTTATAAACAATGTTTTGAGTTTTTTTCATTATCTGTATATGATTTTTTCAACAAAAGCACATTTTATTTTCAACTTCTTTCTTATTCAGTCATACACAGTTTTGTGGAATTTTCAGTTATATATTATATCAAAGTGGTCTGATTAATGATAAATTCAGGTGAACAGCTAAGGTTCTAAAGTTTGGCAAAAAGACGTCCTCTCAATTCAGCCACACGGCAATTCTTTTTTTAACAATCTGTGCAAACAGTGAAAATAGTAATGTTGAGGAGACAGCAATGCAGGCCAACTTACACATGTCCAAGTTCATGAGCAATGGTATAGGCAGCACTGATTCCGTTGTCTTCGATGATGGAGCAACTTCTTCTGGCATCACACATTGTTCCCAGCTCTGCCAGTCCTACAAAATAAACCAAGTTCATAAAACAGGGATGTGTTATAGAAAAGGTGTATTGGTATCACAACCTTGGTGCAGTGGAAATCTGCTACAGTTCATTAACCTCTGTTGCTAGCAAGAAATTTATAAGCAATCATTAATTTTGGGGGAAGCTCTATGAAAAAAAAAACTTTTATAATATTATTATAATTGACAAAATCTGACATTAAATTACTGTTTCACCAGATATGGTGAAAATTGTAGGGGATCGTCACTTATTCTTTGCGACAATCTGCCATGACTTCACTTTTTAGGCATCTTAATTTCCTCTCTAGAGCCCATGGAATTTATTTTTCCCCTCAAGGGAATAAAAATTAGGTTTTCTGAGGATTCTTATTTCTGTAAAAGTATGAATTTTCTAAAGATCAGACTGTGGTAGGCCTGGTTAATTATAAATCTGACTCAACATGAGGGGATTAATAACAATTTATCATTTCTTTTTAAAATTCATCGTAAAATGTCAAATCAATGAACTCGAATCTCCCATAGTCTTTAAAAGCTTATACTTTAATTGTCTCTGAATATATAATATGAAGAATTCCAAGATATAAACCACACAGTTAAGAATTCAAAATTCCTAAAACTAAAAATGTTAACTTTAAAGGGTCTAGCAAGGGTGAAGTTTCAGTAACTGATTTTATTCACTATAAACAAGATGTATATATCATAATATTGCAGGATCTCCCAAAACATTTTTTATATGGTGGCCTAAAAGTTCCAAGATGGTTACATTCCCAGACAGCTGAGACGACCTTGACATTCAGTCCCCTCAGCTGCACAATCTGTACGGTCAAACTCAGCCTTGGGGCCCCACCGACAGACCCAGACAATAACATAATGACTAAACTACGTGACTTCAAATCTGTGTCAAAGAGCCAGTATCTTTGTTATGCTGGGGTAATTTTGTTTTCTGCATGTAATTAGCATGTAATTTTAGAAACATGCAGAAATCAAAGGGACCTAGCAATTAGCACTGTTCCCAGATTTCACTGATTAGGAACTTTGTAAGGGACTGACCTTTTGCGGATTGAGTTTTGATTTCAATAAGCGAAGTTATTTTAAAATTTTAGATGAATTTTCTCATTTCAGATAATAATAATAGCATATATTGGGCATACACAAATTTGAGCATATACTGAGTTGATGAAACAATTAAATGCATACTGAAAGTAAGGTCTTGGCTATACAAATGTATCTATATTTTTCTATTTAATGAAGGCTAGTAAAGCAGTAAACTAGAATATCTAGTCCTAATGATAGGTAGACACTGGGTAAAGGTGTCACTAATTGCTACCTCTTGCCTTACCGCTAAGTATATCTACAATTATGACCTCCCACATACTAACCTATTCTAATAATGTAGTATCAATCATATTGGAAAAGAAAGCTTTCTTACAAAAACCAGCTTAAACAAACCAAAAAACTACTAAATATTTCAAAAAACCAGCTAGCCCATTCCAAACTGTTCATTAATTTCAGAGATCCCGATAAAGCCCATAGGTCTAAAGAATCTCTTCAACATCACAGAGCCCATTTCTTCGTCCAGACATAATTATCAGTAATTAATTAGCATGAAAGCGGCCTGAGTGTGAACTTAACTTGACCTAACATGATCAGGCTGTGAAATATGGACCATCATTGGATTTCACCATCATCCATCATAGTCATTACAGCGAGATCTCACTGCTTGTAATTAACGTAATTAAATAAGGAACAAAGCTATTTTGATATTATAGCAAGCTCAGTCTAGACCCTGCTTTGAAAATAAACCTTAACCTTGCATTTATTTGAATGACATATTTCTATCCCTATACATTGACAACAATGAAATTTTCACTCAAGATTTTTCGTAATAAAATGTCAAACAAAATATCTGCACCTTTTATATTGTTAACAAAATTTTGGCACCAGATAAATCATCTGCAAATGGATTGCAAAAAATACTCAAAATCCGTACCATAAGCAATTTTTGAAAAAAGAGAAAGATCATGAAATTTAAGATTTCTGAAGGAGCCAGGTGTGAGAGGAAGTGAGTCAGTGGTACAAGAATAGTTCTGATTCCTGGGACACCTAGCTGTTGTTAGGTGACGGTGTGAGACAGACAGAAATTCCCCGGACAGGGTTCACAGTATTGAGGACTCATGCTAAAATTGATGGAGTTTTCATTCAGACAGGACAGCCTGCTCTGACAAGTTGAAATGTCCCGTGTGTTTGAGACCTGAATTGACATTATAAAGGGATTTTTAAGTACATCCGAACATGGATTAGGACACTGGATGTTTCTACTTTTAACAAACAGAAAATCTGGCACTCACCTAGTGTGTCACATTTGTTCCTGGCTCTGCAAATGTCGTGTCTGAAACAGAGAATAAGCAAATATTAATTTTTCTATAAGCTTCATATGCTAAATCTATTGTGTATTATTTATGTACGAAGTATCATAGTAAGTGCTTGCCATTAGAAAATCTGCATTCACTAGAATTACTAGAAATCATTAAATAAATTAATCTCCAATATGTTTATAGAAATTAAATAACAGTTTTACATTTTTGTGATATTATTTACATGAAAAAAATATCAGATTATATACATTAATTGCATCAAATATTCCTAAATAAAATTTTCACTGACAAATTTCATTATTCCTATTAAATTTCTGCTATGCTACTTTAATACAGGTGTGTACTAGCATGTACTAAAACACATGAAATAAATCATCTTTAAAAGTCAATTAAAGCTAAAAGCAGCGCAAAATTGTTACAAGTTCCAACAGCTGTCACTTTATAAGAGTACATATAGTAATACTATAACACGTCACCGTTCATAAAAGGCCACATCAACCTTTGAGGTAAAATTAAGACTTTTTCCTGAACATATATGATAAGTTCAGGAGCACTTTGTTAAAATTTTGCGGTTTGTGCATGGATTAAGAATTTACTAAAATAGCAGAAGATATTTTAAGAAAAGTATCTTTCTTGCATAGGAGTATGAAGTTCTTCATAATGGGGTCGATGATGATTTATTTGAGCTCTTTGGAAACCTCAGATTTAATGGTACAACCATACAAAGAATATAAACCAATCTGAACCCCAATTTGAAGCAACAGTCAATCTTTTGATGCAAAGTATGTATGCAATTTTATTTCAAACCCAAGTTGTACACACAATACAACAGGGGAGAGCTGGGACCTAGACCCATGATGAATGCACTGTTAGTGTATACTGGTCTTCTCCTCGGCCCTGATGAATGACCAGTGGTCAGGGCAGACGTACAGAGGTGTTGGACCATCACTCTAATCACCCAGTCAAGTCACACATGGCACTATGCCACCCACGTCCTCCGAGCGCTACCCTCAGCTCGAGCCAATGGCCGGCAAAAAAGATGAACCCTTTGAGAAGACATCCATCAAGGTTACTGCAAAGGATCACCCTGCTGAAGCCAGAAACAAGTCTGAAGAAAAGCTCTGGTTGCTTTTGATTTCTTGTGCAAAGTCAAGAGATTGTTCCAGACAATTATTTAATGCTAGCACTTGGTCCATTCACTTCTCTCTGATGAGTTTTCATGATAACTTGTAGATCCTAATGCATACAAAGTAACTCTCCATCAGAAATATTGACCCCTCTGTTTTTATAGCCATTACTTCATCCAAAAAACATGTAGGCTAAGTTTAATATGATATTGATACGGTTCAGCTGCATTGGCAATTAAAGAAAGACAGGACATTGTCCTTTGCTGGCTCTTGAAAGAACACATTTATGACCATAAATCTCACCAATCATGTCTGTAGTCATGTGATTAGCCCGTCGGATTTATCTTTTCTCCACACCATCTTCTTTTAATAAATCTCTTGGGTTAATTAACCTCCATCACTACCAACACCATTCTCAAATGGGAAAACAAACGGCAGCCATGTTATTGTATCCAGTGTAATTGGTAGCAGCAGTTGTCACCAAGAAGGGTGGGTCCAAGACCTTACTGTAGCCCTCTGTACAAATTTATGCAGTGAGGGACATGTACACTAAGTGAAAACTGATGCTTACATTGATTTGGACATGGAAAACAAAAATAAACAGATGAATTTCAGTTTCTTGATCACCAATACAATGTATCTCAAATACCATGGATATGTCAAAGTCCTTTTAAAGTCTCAACAGCTTTTTCTTTTAGATTTTTTACCTCATGACCTCAAATGTTGTAAGTGTTCTCACAGTCCCCAAAGAGTTCAAGATAACAACAAGGTTTGACTGCATTTGCATTTCTGTAAGATATATGTCAATCAGATGGCATACAAACTATAACTTCTAAAAACCATTGATATCTGCAAAGAAAAACAAGTTATGTCCTCATATAATCTTTTCCATATCATCTTAACCAATGTCAGACCAACCAATACAATTCACTCATGTTCCAATGGCTTATCATAACAATGACTCCTGAGAAATATTTTAACTTTCCATTTATCATAAAACATCAAATTCAAGAAACCAGGTGACAAAACACAATCACAAGTAAACAAGAACCCTGAACAATGCTATTCTCTAGGCTGTTTATGTTTCACACTCAAAATTTTGATAAAATCTGTAGCATACTTTTGCTATCATGACTTGTAAGATTTTACTACAGAATACTAAAACTGTGGATTTTTTTTATATTCTAATTTAATCTTAGATCAACTGCAAGAGACATAGTAATTAACTTTACATACAAAACTTTACTAGTGTATTTTTGTAAACAAAGATTGAATGATGTATTTCATGGATATTCTGTGGCTTGTAACTTTGTATGTGACAAATCTTATTACCACATTTTTGCGTGACAAACTTGAGAGAAAATCAACCCCCAGATGTTTATGAAAACACAGCTGATCATTATTTATACATAAAGCCCAAGTGAATGACCAGATGACGAGCACTATAACCTCCTAATACATCACTCACCCAACACACAAAGCGTGAAAATCAACAAGACTTTTATAAGTTTTTTTGCTCTTGATGATGGAGGTATGATGTAAAATAAAATCTTGGAGCCAATTCTTAAAACTCCCTAATGGTGGTAGCTCGGGTCAGGTATTTGGTCTATCTGTCATCAGTAGCCCCCCAACGCATTGGTCTGACTTTAGTTGCCAAGACTTTACGTCAGAAGAAGAGGGGATGTTTTAACAGGAGAGTGACCGATTGGGCAACAGCCGAGTTTTTACTGTTAAAAAAGTAGATCCTGAAGAAAAGCCATGGTGATGGATTCCAGAGATGGACACTCGATATTCATATCTCAATCATATGCCTCTTTTCACACTAGATTTCCACACAAAGATAACCTTTTTATACCCCTCTTGAGCAAAAACATCTTGAGCATTAGTTATAAATGATTGCAACATCTTGAAAACTTTTGCCATTTTGCATTTCATGATCATCATCAAAAACTGCACACCTTTCTATTAATATAAAGTGCACCTGTTGTCAATTCTTGTTGTTTGAAACAATTTTTTAGTTAATTAGGAACTGGTCTACATATATACAAACATAATTCTGGTAAATGTTCTCGATTGAGTCACAATTTTCATGCTGAGATCATTGTCTATCTATAGAGCAACCTGAGCAACACATTAGGTAACCACAGAACTCCACAGGATCATAAGGTTTAAGGGGCTGTCAAATTTTTGAGGTATGCAAATATATGTTAATCCATCTAAACCAAAACATAACGTCTTAGAAAAAAGATTTGAGGATTGGAAGGGGCTCAAAAATGAAAGAATTTGAAAGATAAACTACATGCTTAGAAAGAAACCTCAAGAATACCAAACCCTTGATGCAAAACTTACAAAACAGCAAAATGATGAGTCACTTATCTCCCTTGCATTTGGGAAAAGAATATCAGGGGTCAACATTATATATATTCCTTTGCTAAATATCAGTTGATCTCTTATAAGAATTGTATGTTCAGGCAATCCTTGCTTACAAATTTCGTTCACCATTTCCATTACCATAAACCCCCCCATTTCTGATATACATTGAGAAGCATATATCCATATGCATTAAGACATAATTATCCTTGACATCACAACATTTTAATCCTTCAACATTTATCTAGAGATTAAAGTTGACAAAGATGATGATTATCTTGCAAAATTCACCATTTATCTGAAGTTTTCCTCTCATGGGGATTTACCGCACAACTACTTTGCAAATGTTCCTTTTCAGACTCCAACATAAAAAGTTCACTGACACACTTCGAAGCATCTTTAATTACATCCTAGCTTACCAATTAAATTTACTGTCCTCAAATTGCCCACACATAATCCTACAATTTCTTACGTTTTGTTATTGGCGGAAAGTGAAACCTTATCATAAATACAAGACGTAGTAGTAAGTTTAACATTCTAACCGAGAACCAGTTCCATATAACCTTTCCTTCTGGGATATAATTTAAGAAACAGCCACATAAATGATACATTACTGTATTGTAATAAAAATGTTAATTGAGGCAAAAAGAGTATTGAAAATTTAGTCAACGTCAGTGCATATCATAATCTTTATCAGATTTAATGAATAGGATATATAAATCTAAATAACTACTGCTATATGAAGACTTATGGGACCAAATAAAACAAACAGTGCTTTTGCTTCAATTTATCTCTCATGTTTCATCTGCAGATGTCAGAATAGTGTTAAAATAATTTATCACCAGTATGTGCAGCTTATCATACAGTACAGCAGTAAATAGGCAAACAAATTCAGGCCCTATATAGTCCACTAATGTCAAAACATTGTATTAAACAAAATCACCAAATTTGTGACCCTTAGTGCTAAATGTCAACCTCAAGATCCGGTTTTATTATGTATGACCCACAGTGATAATAAATGTCTACACATAATAGATTCACTTTCATCATGATGTTCTTTATTGATATTTAATTGTTTGAAGATCAAAAAAGCCTTATTTAGTGGTATTTAGGATTTTCTTGTCATTCTGAGGTGAAATGGTGAAATATATATATATATGTGTATTAAGGCTGACTCATATAACCACATTCAATATAAATGTTTTATGATAGAATGAAAATAATTCACCACCAACTTAACTCTTTTGTCAATATAATCTTGCATAAAACCTCATTAAGAATGCAATAAAAAATCTCTAAAATTGATTTACATAGGATTGGATCATTATGTTTGACCCATTGTAATAATTGGTCAAATTGTCAGCTGGACCTTTGAATTAGCACAAGCCTGCTAAACCTTAAATACTGTAAATGAAATGGAGAAATTTATAACCAATTTTCCTTCCAGTTATTTAGATACAAATAAAACTGGCATTGTGTCATTAGCAGGCTAAAGGAAATAAACTTGCACCTAATATCTGCTCAATTACATGAGGAGATAGAGAAATAAATCAAGCAATAAAATCAAAGTACCCATCCAGTAGGAACTGTGTCATAGTAACCCCAATATCTTACAGGGTGCTGCCTCCATTCAGGCCGATTAAGCCTCACTAAACAGGTGTAAAAGGACCCCCTCATTCCTACCCCATTGCAGACACCCAGATATTGACCACTGTAGCCTATAGCTTGTTGCTGTTTTGCTAAGATAATCAAGCGTGCACTCTTAAGAAATCAATTTTTTTCATCAAACTATACACAACAGATTACAATGCTAACAATATGCTTTAAGCTAAATGTTCATCTCTCAGTATTTTGCATCGTTAGTTCAAAGCAAGTCACCAGCAAGTTGTAACATTTGTAAGGAGATGTATTCATAGATCAACCAATCATTTTAAGATGTTCACTACACCTGCAGCTACATGCATTATAAGTAACACTGAAGTCGAAGTACAAATACAAAATGGATATATTACATGTATGATGTGCAATATTCAGTATCCCTTTGTAACTAGTCAACTTACTTTCAACCTTAACAAACTTTAACTTTGAAAATAATAATGAAGAGAGATCTTTTCTTCCAAACATGAAATTCTGTCCAAACCAGCTCCCCCTGCTTCTTGCAAGAGTGCTATGAGCTTTCTCCACTATCTGTGGCTAAATCAACATCTTAACAACCACCTGTTTGCCAAGACTACAAAGATCTCCTCAATGTCATAAAAACTCCAGAGAGTAACAGCGTATTGTTTTAGAGGTTAATTTATGAAAACCGACTTCCTTTCCTCCGATTTACAGAACATCCTGTTGAGCTTCTAGCAAAGGCATCTGACCGTATAGATCTGTTTTAGATTGCTTATACAACCAATAGATTAAATATACATACAGTAGAACAGTGCTGAGCAACTAGAAGCCAATGCTATTAACTCTCCACCCCCTGAAAAAATTATTTGCTTGAAAATTCTTCAGCATTATATGTTAATGTCGAAATGACTCCATGTATTGAGATGGCTTTGTACACATCATATAGTGCATGTAAATGCATGCTAAGTGATTTTTCCAATCATATGAACACCTCGATGTACATAGTGTAGCAAGTTGCCAATCATATAAGCACTCGGAATTCATAAATCTTCTGCTGGTAAGCTATGGCCCTAGTAACTGCATAGCACCTTATCACACTTCTGTTACTATAAGAATTAATTGATGTCCAAATATACCTCCCTGTTCCTAAAATGAAAACACTCCCCTATCCCTTTCCAATGTGATGAAATGATTACACAACTCATAGATTAATGAACTTGTAGCTTTGAAATTCAGCAAAGGTGCCATTTTACATCAGGTAATGAAGTGCACTTCATTTTCTACATAATTTGAGCCAGATTGGATTTGGTGTTGGCACATTTTAATTAATCTCTCAAAATATCAGCAAAGAGCATGCTTTTCCAGTAACCTTAGAAAAGGCACTTGAGATACTTGTTGCACTCTGATGTGCAAACAAAGAAGATTCAAGTGAGTACAACATCCTAGTTATGAATAACCTATATTTCAAAACACTTTTTCGATTACAAATGTATCTTAGCCTGTTCAAAATTACTTCACAGAGCAAGGTTGCTTTTTAACACTTTGCAACCTAACCAAGTATCGGTACAATTTTTACCTAACCCGACTGCATCAATCTTTATCTTTAAAAGATCAGAGAAGGTAAGATTTGCATCCTCAAAAATACTAAATGGATTCTTAATTAGATAATCTGGGTTGAGTTGTCTAGTCCCATGAACCAGTTGCCTTGGATTAAGCTTCAGTACATGACCACCTGTCTACCCTCATTTAAAAAATAAAACAAAGAATTTGACAGGAATTTTTCTACATTATTTAAACTGGTTATAGCCAAAATTCAAAGGAGGTTTACACAAGAAAAGCAGGTTTGATTTGTTTTTTTATGATGGAGAGTTTGGAAAAAAATGTCTTGATCAGTATGGAATTCAACTGCTAATCCGGGGCAGAAAGCACACACCAAGTTTACTTGTCTTTATCACTTTCTTTGATGCAGTTGGGAGCAGACCAACTCAAAGAACAAAATCTCTGATCCCATTCTACAATGTAATTAAAAAAATACAGAGGGGCCATATCCCTGCAGATTTCTATCTGTCTGTTAAACAGATTAACGGATACATTTTTCTACAGGAATCTTAATTTGACATGGTTTGAAGTTCATGGAGATAAACTCATTTAGGGTTGATATTTACAATGAATACAATGCGGCCTCTTGTATTTTCTTTAATAATTCTGCAGCGCTACATAACAGAGGCACTGTTCTCAAAGGAGAGTTTGCCAATTGTACAATGTCTGAACAGGTGAGTTGACAGGAGAGCAAAACATCCAACATCTATAATGCTCTTCTTAGGAATGTTAATAATCTTTCATTAAATAATTCACTTTCTAGTACTTCCATATTAATTTTCAATGAGTTTTTGTTACAACTTTACGAATGTGCTTGTTACCCCCAAAGCCAAATGGTGACTGAGCAAATTATAACGAATTTGATATTCTTGATATTGCAGCATACTGTAAATTCCTTATTTTACACGAGTACTTATTTCCATGATTCTACTGTTTTGTATCAATTCGCTGGAATATAAAATCGCAAGCACCATTTTTTTGTAATAATTTCCTATAGTTCAAAACTGTCTGAAAATTAAAGCAAGATTTTAAAATCTGCGAGGGTTGCTTCTTGCAGATATTAATTCCTCATGTTTAATTAGGATCAGGATTTAATATAACTATTAACATGGCAAAAATACTGCTGGTCTTGCACATGTAGAACATGTCTGTACTAACTATCTTTATAGTGAATAACATGTTTTATATGTTTATACAGCACTTGATCAGAAATCAGGCTGCAACATAGCTACACCAACTTTGGCAAGTAATACAGCGTAGTACTATTTGGCATAGTATATTGTTCTGACCCTTTACCTTGTTAAGAGAACAGCCGTGTCATAGTGGTCGGGATCATTATCGTCTGTGGGGTTGGTAACATACTGCCAGGTGCAGAAATCTTTGAGAGACTCAGCCGAATTGGATGTTACGCGTGGTCCATCCTGTTCAAAAGAATAAAAGAAAACTGTGTCAACAACAATTGCAAAAGATCTAATAGATCAAGTAATATAAACATTAAAAATCTGATAGCTACAAGATAAGGTGAATTCTGGTGTCAAAAATAAACTTTATCCTCATTTTCTTCACTAAAATTATCTACCAATGTCATGTTGTATGTCAGTCAATGTTCGTTTGATCATAAACCATATGATTTTATATAAAAAGAGTACTTCCATAACCTATTTAAAATATCTAGGTACACGTGTGGCCTATAATTTTATATTCAGAACCAAAGCAGCTTCAATAAATATGATTGATTGGACAATAAACTATAGATATTTTCGTCATCACAAATGACAAAAATCGGGGAGCGTCAACAATTTAGCTGTCACTTTAAAAAGTCAAATAAACCATCTCAAACTTAAAACCTATCATCTGCGTCAATCTATTCCCTTAAAAAATATTTTGAAATTGTGAAAACTCTCCACCAAGATCACAATCTCACAGTTGTGGTTTTATTCACGTAAATACTTCTGGTATATCAAGAGTCAATACTTCTGAAACTGCTGAAAAAAGGGGAGGAGTAGGGGAAAATTGGTCATGTTGTGGTTTTTCTTGGGTGGTGCAATGTTGTTGCAGTTGTTTGCTGACTCAGCATGCTAAAACAACTATTGTTGTTGTTTACATCATATCGATGGGCTTGCAGTGACTGCATTTACTTTCATTCTCATTATCATCATGCAAGGCATGTCTTTTTCTTCCGTAATCTACATGAACCAGAGGAATGCTGGGAAAATGTTTGTATTGATGGTAGGTGAGAGTCTTCCAGACACTAAGCAATCTAGCTAATGACGAGGCATGACTGTAAAATATGCACATCAAACAAATGCTTTAGTTGTGATATATATATCATCATGATGCAGAATTTTACAGCCTGGTAACCCTTTCTCCATTTCTCCATGTTAAAATGGCAAATAGCTCTTTGTAATTTAAATGTTTTGTAATAATTTCAAAGTTTTAGATTAAGGTTACTTTAAAAAAATTTTGTGTAAAGCCAAAGATACTAAAACTTTGCAGCATTTGCCCATGTATGATTTCAAAGCAATTATTAATGAATTCATATGCAAAGTTTGTGAACAATTTGCAGTTTATAGACCACTTTCACCCTTATAAGTTAACCAACATTAGAAACATTAAAATTATATGTACTTGAAATAATTCCACTTGATACGTCATCTAAAAAGCAAAGCATGGGCAGGTAGCATTTTATAGACCATATAGGCCTCCCAATTTAAGAACATAAACCAAAAAATAAACCATAAATACAAACATTAGTAGAGCAGCTGGAGAGGATTAAGGATGGACGTCCCAACAAAAAAATAAAAATGAAAAAAAAAAGATCCTGAAGCGGGTAAAACTCCACGTTCTGTTGAATACTTAGTACTTAATGATGTCTGCCTGTGCCAGGTACTAGGTTTGGTTTTTATGGGTCAACCTTTAATCTGCATCCACCCCTAGAGTCCTAAGGCCAGAGCAGCAAGTGCTACCAAAGCCTGCATAAAGGACACAATGGTCTCTACACTGTTCAGGACAATCCTGTGGTACCTTGAAAGGTCGTGACCTGGTCAAGAATTGGTATGTATATGTATAAACCAAAGGTGATCTCCATCTGAGAGTCAAATTCATCCATGGCAATGAGTTTGAAAGATTTTTAAAAATATGAATTTCATATATTCCTAATTTAAGACTCTACCTACTTTTCAAAAGAAAACTCCTTACTGTTTAACAAAGCTAGGGTTTTTCATTAGGAATTTTTCTTTAGCCTAATCACCTCCAAATTATATTACCTGATAACCAAGTAAAAATAACTGACTCTGTGAGTGGTTGGTCAACAACGAAAGGTGACAAAATTTGGATGAGCTTAAGTGGATTTTCTTGACATGAGATTAAGGGGGGGTTAATCGATTATTGATTCCACTCACCAGATATAAATGGACCTCAAACAGCAGTATCACCAAACCTAATCACACTCAAGTGCTTTTATCATCCCTAATGCCATAAAAATCTACAGAATCTAATAACAAGTACTTATTATCCAGTTAAACAAAAAGAGTCTTAATATCGCCAAAGACTTGGGATCTGTGTAGAATTTTTTGTTAAGGTAATTATTTTGCGTTGTTTGAAGGACGTTGGATTCCGAGTTCATACAGAGTAACCCTTCACTGTACTATGCATTTCCTAAAGTAAAAGTCAGTTTAATTAAAACAGTAAAACGATGGTTTATATTCATAAACAACAATTTGGGGTATTTAAAATTCATAAGGTTAATTAATCACAAGAACTTTTATCAATTTCAATTACCTTACCTAATGTATAATATATGTTTTTTTATAAAAGCATTAAGGTGTTTATTATTATGGAGTTTTGATCCTTGATAAAGCATATACATGCTCTCTGTAATCGGCCGTTAACCTGCTTCTTCTACGCACCTATTGCGTGTTGCTAGACTGATTTTTGACCTGTTCGACTCGATTCATTCACAAAACAATACTAAAGGTTACAAGATATTTTTTTAAGCTTCTCGGTATTCTATCGGATTTTCACCCCCATAAATTAAACCCCCCAAAAAACTCTTGCGTCTTTCATCTTCACGCTGCCCTTCTCTTTTCTGGCGTAAATTTTGGAGTTGATTTGCATTGTTGGTGTTTACGGGAAAAATAAGTAGTTTCCAATTTATTTATGCATCCAATATCAAACATTCTTATCACCCTGAAAATTCAGTGCGGACAAAATTCTCTTGTTTGGAGCCACTTTAATTGGACTCCAATTTCAACCTCCAGCAAATTGAATATGAAATTCAAATCCTCAATAACAAAATATATAGCAAGGTATATTCTTCACCTGGGAAGCTTGAAATGATGAATGAACAGATAAAAAGGGCATCTTAAGATTACAACAGTAAATGGGTATTACATCAAACTCACAAGTGACCCTGGCTGTGATGCTATCGCTATCTGGAGTGCCCTGGTACCATGGGGAAAGGTAACTTTCTCTGTTGTTAGCATGTCTAAGCACCATTACAACTTGTGTTTTGAAATAATTATGATAATCCCTACAGACTTCACACATTCATGTTTCATCTTTTTTTTCTTTACTCAGGTAACCATGCTTCACAAAGAGGTAACTGTCAATACTTTATATAAATAAATATATATATATATATAATTATATAAAGGTTTTATTCATGATTCATTCATATTTAGTCTTGACCTGTAAGATAATACCTTAATATTAAATTCAAACAAACTGCATGCTAAAGGATATTAATGATTCCTAAGGATAGAAACACTTTTTGGCCCTTTTAAAATCTTGTAGTTCTTTCATCCACTGTCAGCCAAAATGAAAACAATTGATATATGCACAAAGTCTTCCTGAGAGAGCAGAGAGACAAAAAAAAACCCAATCTTTTAACAGTTTAAGATAAAACACAAATCTATACACTTTCCAACTCGCATAAAACTGTACCACATCCATCAAAACAAGTGCAAAGCAGATTGATATTCTAAGAAACAAACACAAAAAAAATGTGATAGCTCCAGCCCCCCATCGATTCTTCATGGGAGCAAAATACTTACAGAATTAATGAATAGTTCATATATTGACAAAACACTGCAATATAATCTAGGGTTTTTCAACTACACTCAAATCTTTAAGTTTCACCGATTTAAAACAAGACTCTATATGTTACATTCATTTTAAACTATAAATTTCTGTCTGACAGATAATATCTCAAATACACCAAACTTCAGGATCGGCAAGTAAAATTCGTGTAGTTCAGTTGCATCTCTGGCTCATGAGACTCTTGTAAAACCATTTTTATTAAGGTACCAAACCACCAGCCACGAAATTTAGTTTAATCTTGTTGAACTGTGAGATGTCATACAAAAGGTAAGGTTACACAAGAAATCTAATATTTTCTGCCCCATTCACCCAGGTTCCAAAGAGACAAGGTGGTTTTTAACAACAAACGTCAATCATTAAAGGAAATGACATCACCTCAGAACCTTCTACTGACAATAGTCACAAATATTGTACAAACTCAACACCCTCTGAGAGATAAAAAGCTGATATTCAACACTTCCTACAGCAGCAGGATAGCACCAATTGATCCCTTTTTGCAGGAAACTACAGGTAAATTGACCACTGAAAGTTAAAAGGACAGGTAAATTGACTAGATAAAGGTAACAACTCTGAAGCTAATATCCCAGCATCAGTCAGCAAGGGCTTAGTGTGCCTTAACCTATCACTGACACCTGTTGATAGCTGGTAACGACATCCTTTTTATTTGTCTGAGTCGGGAGACATATGGGCCAACAGTCACGTCAATCTTCCCCAGATGCCTGCTTCTCGCTTTCATACAATGTCCACATTCTTAAACTGTTCTTTTTTTTGCTAAATTTAAAGTGAAGTCTATGATCCCTGATCCAAGAAGCTTGAGAGGTGGTTTCTGAAGAAAAATGTTCAGGTGTTTCAGTAGTAAAAAATGCTTTTGATTTTACAATGATCTAAGTCCTGATAATCCACTAAATCAGTCCCAAGCTTTATACCTGCAATGCAATCTGTGCAATGGAAGACTCTTTAAGTTGACCCCTAGTCTACAAGCAAGTGTATTATATAACTCTCTACTGGAGAAATCAATGGTATGGTAGGATTAGCAAAGAACAACAGATCAAGACAACCTTCGCATTTTTTCTAAACTTCAGTCAAACAACTCCCTGTGATCAAAATGATTCATAAAATCAGGTGTCTCCTGCAAGATTTTTTTTCTTCTCCGCAAGGTCTTTTTGTTCAAGTAATAGCATGATCACCATCACTGTTGATTAAGTTTCTGTTCACTTCAAGGAGTTTGTATGTCTAGCCAAAAGTATTTTGGACTATCCTGTGTGTCGGACTTAACCATATTGGTGTCCTTTATTATATTCATTGCATGGGCAATGTTACAAACTTAAATGTTGGCACAACTTTTCTGAACATTTTTTTTACTCATAAAAACATTTTTGAAAGAAAAATTTCAGCTGATCTGCAATAATTTTGGAAAGAAGGTTTATAATCTATACAATACACATTGCATGAAAATATTTCAAAACTCTATTGATCTTATGAAATTTTGTCTCTTTTAACTTCGTCAGCAAATATTTTTCCCCTCTAAGAAAATATCCATTTCCCAAGAGGTCATTCATTAATGTTAGCAGCTTTGAACCTCTTACATTACCACCGCCCATTAGATTTCAAATCTGGGCTGAATGTTACCCTTTATACACCACAAATGGACCAAAACAAAAGACCAGCATTTCTACAGTTATCCAAATCAATAAAGCTGTTGGCCTCCTTGAAACGCCCTATAATACCTATGTGAAAGGTTTTTAATTTATTGTTCATAAACAGGTAGGTAACCTGCATTCCATTCATGAATTACTTACACCTGATCTGAAGGCAATAATTTGACAGCTTGTAACATTGTTTTATTTGTTTATGTATGTGAATTGTACAATAGTATATGTCTGGGATAAAAAATTCCCAGGGGGATATTGCTGTTTGATATTTAAATTATATTTTAGTCATCATACTTAGGCATTGTTTAAATAAATCAAATTTCTTGAGAAGGATGTGTTAAATGATTTGTTCATAATTCAACTTTTACCCCAAACAAATCACTTTTGTTGTATAACAATAAAATACTTATTTCTAAATGCCTCAACTAATTTTCTATTAGGTATGTATTATTATTACGCATCATGACCTATACTTGAGTCTTATCGCAATCTCCTTTTTTTTTTTAATACAAAAGCGTTATTTATGCTCATATGTACTAAACTTACCACTAGCTATGAGAAAAATTGTCATCATTTTTCATTGTTAAATGGGCACAGTACTGTGTTGTACCTTATATATAGCTAATAACCATCCCTAGCATTGTTGGGGTATGTAACCACAGTGAAAAGATCAAAAGGCCCAGAAACCTCTGGACCACACAGACTTACATAGATCATTCCTTTCTTAGTCCAAGAACCATAAAACTGTCCTCATATAGAAAACAAGCCTTTCACTGGGAACTAATAGGACATGTACATGTAGGTAATTCACCAAATAGCTAATCCTGCTAAAGCTGCAAAATATTTCTTGTGCTTCAGGGGTGTTTTGAGGTCAGTTTTTTCACACCAACAGATAAAGCACTTGATTTGGTGGTTTCAAAAATCCCCTCAAAGGAAATTACAATGCATTAAGACGAGTAATACAACTGCAAGTGCTGAAAACAAGTGTCAAGACACTGTTCTGTACAATGCCACTACAAAATCGCTTTGTGTACTTAACAAAATCCACTCCAAAATCTTAAACCACTGAACAAATTACATGACTACCTTACATTTTTGAGATGGTACACGTATACAGCTTATAAATGAAGTTTAATATGGTAGTTTTCCAGACAGTTTTCACATCTCATGAAAAAAAGCACATTTATTATTTAATGCTTTATCAATTGACCACGTAGTGTATTTTTTGCTTTAAAATATAAACCCCTCCTGCAGATAAGCTTATAGAGTTGTTGAGTAACGCTTCTACCAAGAGATGACCAAAGGTCACCGTGTGAGTGGGATTACTGGATACCACCCAGGTGCAACAACACACCTGAATGGATCCGTGATTGGATGTACAGAAGAAACACTAGATGTACGGAAAAATCATACATGTGGGTCCGAGGATTATAGACTTACTTCCGAGTAATCAAGATTCTATTCTGGGAAACTGTCTGTTTAAATTTTTTATTAAGACGGTGAGGAATATTTAATAGCTTTGGACAAATAAATGTTGATTTTATTTAGTAATTTTATCAGCTCTTGTCATACTGTGTTGTAGGTGAAAAAAGTTCACTCCTCAACTACGACTTAAAATTTTTTTAACTCATAATCAATCCTTAAAAATCACTGCAAAGAGAGTATTACTGGGATTCTTAACAATGGAATCCTTTCTCTGAAAACAGACAGAAGAATTACCGGTACTATTTCCCCTGTTTCTATTGAAAAGTTTTTTTCTTCTTCTTCTTCTTCAGAAAAGTTAATCTGCTATTTATTTAGCTGTGAATGTTAAGAACATGTATACATTATTGCTGCCATAGCCTGGCCTCAGCCCAATGACCCACTAAACTCCGACAAGATTCAGATCAGAGCTAGATTATCAAGATGTATTTTCAGAAATTATCTTCATTTACCCCCTTCTTCCTATAACCTGATCCTAAGCAGACAGCTCGTTTGGGTGGCAACATTTGCACAATGTGATATATAATATGGAGCATGAAGGATTAAAATAATAACACACTACACTGTAGATAAATTGTATCATCCCTGTAGAATTGACTGCCTGTCTGGAGGCCTTGATCCACACCAGAGTGTGGGGTGATGACCACTTCACTTACCTGTTCTGATCGGAAGACTGCGATTTTCACTACCACAATATTGATGAAATTGCTTATTGAGGCATCTCTGTATATACTGGCAACCTACAGAGAAAAAATCATAAAGTTGTCAACATCTATATTTAAAAATTACAAAACACAAGTTTCTATGAATATATGCATGTTGTGAAACAGCAGATCTAGGCAGGCAAAAGGGGACTTATTTCATGCCCTGGCATTTCTTCAGAACATGTAATAATAATTTATTTCCTTTGGCTTTTGGCCCCTATTGTCAACATCCCCCTGTCTCCCATGTAAGACATGGTGATTTCATACTGTCTGTACACCTGTCTGCAAAACCCTTTAACCTGCCAAGCATTCTATCCCACCCATTCAGGGCAGTTGCAGTATTTCATGAATCACTTCATTAGACAAATTGTATTTTAATCATATAATTAAATACTCCACTCTCCAGACTGGTCTTTACCATTGCATAATTGTAGTTGTTCTGTAATTAAAACCTGGGTGTGCAATTGATGAAAAGTGTCAAGAATAGGAACACTTTCTATAAAATCCCTAAAGGCATATACATGTATATATTCTGTATTTTTCCACAATTATCTCTGAGCTACAAAATGCATTAAAACATGCAAGAGCATGGTTTTTAGCACATTCTAAGGCCTATATGTTTGGTCTGAAATGAGGTTACTTGATTTTAGGCTAAACAGGAGTCATCATAAACCTCCTATTTGTCCCCACCCCCTTTCCCCTTTTGACTGAACCATCCATCCTTCCCGTGGTTCACTGTGGTAAAAAATTAATATCCTAAACAAGACACAGAGTGTCTTTTATCTCCTTTTGTGGGCACAAGATGAGAATAGAGAGTTACATTCATCTTCCAGGTGTGTTTTTTAGCACCTTGGTCCTCTTTTTCCATGGAGGTATGTCACATACCTTGTACTCTATCTCAATGAATGGACCCTACGTCTTCTCTATAATACTATGGTACAATTTTGCACAGAAATCAGTTTATTAACTTGGTCAGAAATTGCACTTATTAAATTCTACAAAGTAGGATGGTTGAAGACAACATTATTCATCCATTAACTCAAGACTATACCCATCAAGCATCATTACATCAGTTTAATTCTTGATATATAGCTGTGTTAAGAACTTTTGTTAATTAAACCTCTTACCCTTCTAACAAAAAAAATGTTAGCAAGCTGCTTTCAAACAACATTGCAAAATTTTTTGGCCATACTTACTATTGACATCAGGGTTAAGATGTATCTTTCAAGGTCGTTTCCATGGTATTTTAACATCTTGTTGTCTGCAGCGACCATAACTTCCACATTGCGTTTATATGACGTTGAACGCTTTTGACGATGATGGTGTTGTGATGATTTTGAGGATTGGAATGATGGTGATGATGAAGATGAAAACGATGATGACTTTAATGATTTATTTACAGGTAAACTATTTACAACAGTTTGTGCACTTTGGGAATTTAATGAAGAATTGATATCTATGTTATTCCTAAGGTTGAATCCATCTTTCCTCCTAGTGTGTTTATAATTTTCTGAAAAAAAAAAGAAACAAAATTTAAAAAAATAATATACTATCTCAGCATACACTCATAATTTAATATTTTACAAAGATATATGTAGTAAACGATGAAAGAACTTTATTGTGTAAGAGTCTGCTTGTCAGAAGATTAAAACAAATGCAGGTGGTTGTAACTTGAAACAAATTGCACCCTGTCATACTTCTCATTGAAATGTTCATTGAAGCAGAAAAATAGTCAGCTTTAAAAATCCTTTAAAAAATATAGATTTAAATGGAATGACTATCACAAACATATAAATACTAGACTTCAATGACTCATTGACAGAAAAACTAGGTCAAATATAATGAGGTCACATATTACGTTTCCTTTCACTTTTTTGCTTATAATAAATGACAAGCAACTTAAGAATAAAGGGGGATATTCAAAGCAGAAAATTTTTCATTCAATCTTGCCAGGTGTTGATTTGCTTGTTGTTGACAAGTTATAAAATGTCTTTTCTTTTATGAAATACCAAAACGTATCTGAATGAAACACAATACACACACTTGCCTTCAAAGTTTATTAACCATTAAATGACAGATATTTAGTGAACAGCTATCCATAATGACAGCTTTCACTAAAATTTGAGAAAAAAGACAACTAAATTTTTTACACCTTTATATTCTGAAGAAACTTACACCAATCTCATTTATTTTTGCTATCATAACCAAGATCAGAATTCCTTTTCCATTAAAATTTTGAATTTTACTATTTTCATATTGCCTTTCAACCAGATAACCCTCCTTGCTGAAGAATGGACAGTTGACTATTAAATTGACTTCAAAGAGCTTAGCTTAAAGACCATCTCCTGGTAGTCCCAATCCCTACCACAAATTCCAAGACACTGCATGAAAGACACTTTTGATTAATGTATAAGGAAATCTGTTTCATGAAAAAAAAATGAAATTGAATATTTTTTATTTTGTGTATCAATCATGGTGTTTTTGCTGATAAGCCCTAGAGGACTCGCATTACAAAAGCAACACAAGAATATGGACGGTCTTCTAAATGTCCAAACAAGAAAAATATGAATAAATGTTTTTTTCAAAACCTGCGCCCCCATGCCCAATTTTTCTTCATATTTTATTGGTGTAGACTCATTTGAGCTTACAAGCAATTTAGCACCTCCCTATCTTAGTTTTATCTGAGGAATGTGGTTCCCCTGTCAAAGTTTTGTCTGCTTTTGATTTGTTATTGTTTCCCCGTGATTTTAACAACTTGATGCATTAAAACTTAATTGGGTTGGAAGATGTACAGAAGGATAGCTTTTAAGATCGAGATTGAAAACGGCAACCAATTACAATTGTGTTTATCAAACTGCTGAATGATTATAATAAAAGACACAATAGTCTAAGAAATGATGCCTAATCATAATTTTTACAGAAGCATCTGCAAAGTCAAATTGCCTATCTTTGACATTATAAAATTCTTGTACTGTCATCTATATTGTTTACAAGTTCATTTTTTCTTTTTCCCCAAAAAATAAAAGAATTTTATGCATCAAATTTTCTTTACAAATAGAAAGGCAAGTTGACAAACTCATATGAAGCAACCAAAATACTGCATAATACCCTTAATGCCCTCTTCTCCTTCAATTTAACTGATTTCTAAATTTCTTGGCATTCGACAATTCAATCTCTTCAAATGAAGCAGTTAAAAGCTCCAGATCTCAGTTCATAAGCCACTTCAATAGCTTGGCTTTCTTGGCATCCCCAGGCACCATTTTTTGGGGGTTGGTTCTCCAGAATCAGCAAAACTTCCAAAAGTACAGCAATGCATGTGAGCACCATTCAAATTGGTCTGCACAAGAAACGGTAGCACGCCCTGCAGACCCTATGTATGTCTTGCAATCAAATCTTTTGATCTTAGTTTTATACCTTCCAATTCTGTTGTAGTGTCAATTGAGGGTTGATAAAGGGGATGCAATTGTTTTATGTTTTATCTGAAAGGTTTCTAAGGGTCAATTACGGCAGATTGTGGAGATAACGGTTTAGTGTCTAGGGCAGTGATAAGCCAGCCTATTAAAGTCTGATTCAGTCTGGAGTAGTTACGGCTTCTAATTGTATATATGCTCTCTCCTCATATCAACAAACATGGAAGAAAAAGTTTTTATCAGGCAATCAATTTCATAACATTGATTTAATTTGGATGATAATATAACTCAAGTTTTTGATAACACTGTATTTGCGCTATGATATTAATGCAGATAATATATAAATTATAACTGAGATAATGTGTATGCGTGAATTGTCAAGTATTTTCTCATGGCGTTCTCCATTGTTACAATGAGAACAGGGTTATGAATGAGTGACAATCAGTGTGATAAGTGACAATATTCTTTGAGGGCATGTGCTGTATTTCTTCCTCCTTAAGAATTTTTAAGCATTAATATTCATTCAAAGTGAATTAAAACGTGTAAAACATGTAACATTTGAACCCTCATTCATTCCGACTCCATGTCATAGAAACAACAGAACAATACTGAAAATGTCATTGGACATCGACTGCAATTTGTCACAGGCCCCTGGCTGCCTGACTGGCTTAAACACACCTGACCATACTGTTGGATACCTGCTGACCTTGAATCCACCTGTCTCAGGTTACCATTGTACACTGGTCAGTCCATTGAGGGACTTAAGCTCCCCATTCCTAAGGGTGGACAGGTCCCACAGATTCTTGTAACTGATAATGTCAAAATCCATATAAAACCAATTCATTCTCGTGCAAATAAATGGACAGATTTTTCTCACCCTCTAAATTCCTGATTTACCTTACTGAATGATAGAAAGGTTGACCAAGTAACCATATATTGACATAAGTAACAAGTGTGTTGCACTAAAAGTTATTCTTACATCTTATCATTTATTTCTTGGTTTGCACAATATAAGTATAGTAGAGAGCTTTATATAAGCAGGCCAGACTCTCCTTAAATTGCAAGTAATATATTCAATTAATAACACCACTTCTCACCAATTCCAATGCACCAAGATAAATTTTCTTGGTTAGCTCTTGTTATTAAAGGATCCTCTCTATTGGGAGAAATTTAAAGGCTCCAACTGGCTACAATCAGCTGTTAGCATGCTTTCTGGCCACTAGCCAAACCGCAAACCGATAAACCTTTACAATATTCTACTATTTCTCAGGTTTGCTTATTCAACACAAACAAATCGGAGGAAATCCTTGATCAGCAAAAAGACCTCGCCATCACTACTTCCTCATCCTCAAACAAATTTGATTAATGTTTAAATATTGGTTCATCCTTGCTAATTAATAAATTCATTTTGTTAATAGTGTAAATGGTAACACTGCTAGTACTCCAGGCAAAGCCACAAATAAAAACATTTTAAACCGAATCAAAATACATATACATCGTAGAATGCATTTTGAACCCCCTTTTGTTAAATCAAAATTTGAAATTAATTCATTACGAAGAGGAAAAAGACAATTAGGTAACGCCTCAAAAAGTAATCAGGCATGAACTAACTGCACTTAGATGGAAGCATTTGATAATTGAGGACCACATGCAGAAAGCATACCAACAAACCCAGGACCTGTATAAAATCATGACATCATGTGAGATTATAGCCTGCTCATTGAAACGGTTTGTGACAACATTTGAGATTAAGATTATCATCATTATGACAGATACCAAGAGCTCTCTATCAATTAATGGCTGAGCGGGGACTTCACTGCTAGGTTGTCAGGACACACAGAAATCAAGATCTTATCAACGGCACCCGACTGAAAACGTCACGACACAAATCAACCAAAAGACATACCTACAGTACTATACTTCCTCTACTCAGTGTAACCTTCTTCAGACATTTCAAGCTTATTTATAATCATGGATGAGCAGAAGCTTACAAAGGGCATGCTCTCTTGAATACCATTGCAGGTTGATGTTATGACATTCTCATGCAAATGCCACTTATATAGAACTGGGTCACCACCCCTGCCAGATCCGTCCTAACCTCTTCCAATCAGATTACTCTAAAACAATGAGCCAAGTCATGACACCTGTTGGCATTAGACAATTCCATTAGACCTCCTGGCTAACCCCAGGCCCTAAACCCTTCCACGATACCAAATTATTTGATTCATCGCTGGGTAGTTCCACACCCTGCATTGTCAAAAATTATGTGATATTTAACACTGAGCCAGCAGAGACAACAATTTGCTGGTACAGGTTTCTCCTGTCTGAGTCAAGAGGTTCAAGAAGCTACAGACATCCCTGAAACATAAAACTAAAGTGCTTCATTAGAATATGGGGAAAATTATCTACACAAAACAATTACCTGCAAAAATTACAACCCACCCCACTTATCTTTCATTTTTATTGCCTTTTTATCTACTTGTCATGCTCTCCATGTATAAAGTTCAAAAGTGTCATACCTTTTTTTGGTCTTGTACCCTTTCCCCCTTCAAGAATATCTTTATTTTTAAAGTTTATCTACATCATATTAGATATAACATTGCAGTTCGAAACCATCTTTGCTGCACAGAATGTATCAATGGAGCAGAGCATTTAGGAGAAAACACTAACAATTTCAAGAATTCCTTTTCAAACAAATGTTGTCGCAGGTCAGTGAGTATTTGGAGCAAGAATTCAGGTGACCGAGATTTGAAAACTTGTTTGATCAGTGTCATTTTTGAGCAGAGCCTTGAACAACTTGAATCAAACATATGTACTGATGATAATGAAACCATGAAGCTTCCAGCATCTGCTAGATCACACAGGAAGTTCCAAAAGATCGGTGTAACCACATTGCCACATCTTTCTACATACATAATGTAGAGGTCAAGGTCATCGGGGTTTTTTTTCTGTCTTGCTGTCTGATGAACAGATACCAATGTTTCATCACATGCAGGACTTGATTAACCAGACAGGGGCAAAACAAAATTGCTTCCAGTGATCCCTCCATCACAGTGTCTGCACACACAAGTAATGCACCTACCTTAATCTAATTAGATACAGATTATCCTAAGCTATACCTCAATTAAGAGAATAAAGTATGGTAAATAGGAAATTAACACAGCCACTGGCTCTTGCTATGGTGCATGCTTCTTTCAGGATATTCAATTATAACATGATGAATGTGGCATTGGGCTGTGAGATTTCTACTTTTTAAATGTTCTGCACTCCAAGACAGATAGCCAATGATAAATACATGACACGAGGGGGATTAAGCATTCAGTGGGTGGTAGAAGCATACGTGCTGGATTGCCCACACTCTGGGTATCTTATCACCTGATTGTAAGCTTAAATGACAATTAAAACTTGTAGATGATAGGGCAACTGTGTCAGTGACATGGCTTCCGCATTTCTTCAATTTTTTTGCATGCAAAAAAGTTGATTTCCTGCTAAACGATTTCTTTCTCGCTGGACCTTCCATCTTTATCTAATGGTTGTACCAGGTGGTTTAAATACCATTCCTTTTTTTAACCACCAAAATATTTTTTTCCGTGGTTTAACAACCTGTTTTAATCAGCAACAACCAGATTTCATTCTTCAAGAATGTATATGCACCTAAAACATAACTGAGAAAAATATATTACTGTTTTCAGTAAAAATATAAAAGAATAATATAATGCATTAATTAACCTACCAAACATAAAATGACCAAAAAACAGACATTACTCTGAGCTGTCAAAAAAAAAAAAAACAAGCCAGTTGTTTGCTGGTACCCAATCCTGTATTTTGGTCAATGTCCCCATACTTTCAACAATGTGGACTGGTACCCTCATTTACGAGCTTGAGGCCAACGGCCAATTATAACGAGGAATGTTTGGTAGGACCTTTTTGTCAACTGGTGACTCATGTGATGAGCATGAAAAAAAGTTTGAAGTATTAACCGCAAGTCTATGAATATTTAGAAGAAAACAAATAAAGTGAGATACAGATTTGTAAGACAGATAAGAAAGACCCTTAAGGCTCACCTGAATATTATTAAACTAACACCTCTTTAGACGTAACAATTAGAACTTCAGGGAAAATCACATTTAAAAATCTATGAAACAGACATACTTGTAAACATTTGATGTCATGCTGCTGTACAATTTGGAAGCATGTGAATTTCCCATGCTAATTGAGAGGGAAAAAAATGTACCAAAGCAGAATGAAAGTTTTGTAGAACTGACTCTCATTACTGGAGAATCTGTTCTTTTTCTAAAACTAAATTAAAAATCTGTGGGAGATCTAGTAGATGTCTGTTGCATTAATAACACAATGAAGCCTGAAAGCACCTGACTATTGACGTGATCCAACACCCCATCAGCCAGTCAAAGACATCAGCACACCTGTGAAACAATCCATTACTGTAGCTGGTAGCTGCCTTATATCATAATCCATATTAATATCTGCCAAGTCCACGAGGTTATGGAACTTTTACAAATCACCCTTGTCACCAGGAATTAGGAAGCATGTAATCAAATTAATTCTTGCCAATTTGTAAACAGAAGCCCAGTACAAATCACCCTTGTCAAAAGGAGGGAATCAAGAATGGAGAGTTTTGGCCTCTGAATCATTCAGCATTATGAAAATGAGGGCCCCCATCTGTATGGGTACATTAAATTAGTGTCATCCTACCTAAGACAATCATTCCCTTCAAGTCAGAACTCCATAAATTTCAAAATATTTGTGAAACTGGATGTTGAGTAGGCACCTTGTCAGATGACAGGTGACAACTGATCGAGGATTGTACTACCTGTGTCCACTGCAATCACTATAGCCACAGGTACATGGTGCATGCTGCACTTATACTGTGATGGTCATATAGTTTTAATGTGACCTTCCTAAGAGGGAGATTTAGGAAATAGACAATTAGGAAAGGGACATTTACTATAATAAAAAGAAAATCCCTAAAATCTGTATTTCTGTAAGGTAAATCAGTTGGTAACAAATAGAACTTGATTACATTTTTACACTTTGATTCCTTGTTTAATTTCTCCCAGTGATTGCTGGTTTTATTGACCAAAGGATCCAGGTAAAGTAAGAGGACTCAAGGGACCCTCAACTCCAGGTGAGAGAAAACTCTTTATCTGTCCATGTTATACACTATTAGAGCCAATGTGATAATAGATGGAAAACAGTTGGGATCTAGCTATGCCAAAGCCCATCACCACCCAACCACCAACAACGGGACCATTTACCGCCGGTCCAATAAATCAAACCCTGTGGTTAAGCGGCAGTGTCCTAAGTAGAAGAACATTAACAGGTGTATGACTGACAAGGTGTCATTTAGTCAACTTCCAATTATGGCTGCTACTCGCACCAGGCCAAAATCTCTGTTCCTGTATCTCAGTTTAGGATGACCTAGTGTTACTAACAGACAAGGGCTAAAAAATTGCCTGGGGTCTAAATATCATATTTGGGAATGGAGGATTGTACACTATTTAAGATTTTTCAATTTTTTTTTCTCAGTAAACTAACATCTCTGTCACTACTTTGGACAAAATAAGAGGTAAAAAATCCTTTCCGCCTTAAAATGTTACTTTAAAAAATCTGGTAGAAAAATTTTTACTGTCAATAATTTCATTTTTAATATCGGATCACATTCATTGAATGCACTGAGATAATTCTGAACAGGTCATAAGAAGCAATACACATTTCACTAAAGTGACAGTTCACCTGTTTACACGTCTTATCATATAATATACCATAATACCCTGAGAATGGTCACACTAGTGGAGAAAGGAATTCCGCATTATGCCATCCCTTGTAATACACCAAAATTGACAGATTAGAGGGAAAGAACAGTGATAAATATAAGCTGATAAGTCGCCATATTAGTACCACATAATTCAGGAGTACCCCTCCGTCCCAATGATATCTGGCTGCTTAAGACCGAGGGGTACGCCTTCTGGTTGAGTTCGCCATAAGTTAATTCACCAAGATGTATTAAACAAATAACTAGACTAGTACTTAGCGACATAGTTTTTGTTAGGTGGTGCATGGTTCTGTCCACAGGGGCGCTCTTGGAATACAATCTCTACGAACCTCTATCGAACTAATGGCATTTAAACTGTATCTATTTATCAATATTTGTTGTAGGAAATTATTTGTAAAGGATTTTTTGGTTAACTTGCTAATCCAAATATAATCTTTCACAATTTATGTGGAGTACACAAGCTGCCGAAAGTCTACAGCAATTACAATCCTTTAGAGATTTTTGAATACCTTTAATCAAATTTATAAGCATGAATTTGATGTGCACAGAAATTCAATTTGGAATTTTGCACTGCACTATAATCCAGTAAAATTCTATTTTGTGATTGCAATATTTTAACAACTAATTCCTAATCTGTCTTTTGGTATGGAAAAAAATCCTTTCAATCCAATGATCTTTATAATTCTTCAACACATTCCATTAAATCCTCAGTCTACTTTTAATTAAAAATGTTTGCTGTTGGTAGGTGGTTTTATATTGTCAACCAAAATAAGCAAGTTCACCTAATTGTTAGGGAAAAAATGCAAGCAAACAAAATCATCTCTATGTTTTGTCTGGAAAGAAAAAACCAACATGAGAAGAAATTAGTGCGAATATTCTCGTCACTTTAGCTTTACGTGTTGGCTAATCAAGGTTATGAAAGTGTTTGAAGTGCAGGGATTTTATATTATCTGATCAAGCTTCTTTGTACCATTGGAGACATGGGCAAAAAAACATGAACCATTTTCTCCGATTTTCTTTTCAATTATACTTGAATGGTTGACTGTTTTTCTTCAATTAAAGTTTGACCTCTTTATATCCCTAATATGCCAGATGTAAATATTATTTTCTGACATTATGAATGGCTTTTAGAATGAGCTTTTTCAGGTTAATACCCCATTGAAAATAATAAGAAAGTTACCTTTTATAGGATTTTTAAAGTCTGAATGAATGGTTTGCATAAAACGTTCTGCCCAGATCTATTGCAATTCAATAAAGAGACTGATTCACCGCTCAAGATTTTACCTTTACAAAATGATAAATTAGATTATGTCTATGACCACTGCCTAAATCTATCTCTTGTCAACATAAACAAAAATATGTGCGAGGGACAATTCTTTCCCGATCGTCGTTGTCGTGCACTATGACAGGTGAACTTTTTTTTAACGGCTCTCATTCACAACTTTTCCGCACTGAATGACCTGGGTTTCCTAAGTGTCTTTATGAATGGAAATATTAAAATGATACTACCATGTCTCATTTAATTAAAGCTTTGAGGTATTTCTAATCAAAACACATTTAGAAGATTGCTGTTAACTGCAATAAAAAATTTGTTAACAATTCCAAATATTTCTAGTAAGGCTAAACTTCAAATTACACTGCACTTTTGGAGAATTCTTTACCCACCATCAAAGAGAACGGCAACTCTTCCTATAATCCCCTTAATTTGCATTTAATTATTGATGAATAAATTATAGTAAAATTGACTCTGAATGCAAATATATATATATTTTGGCTGAGACCTGGTAAGGAATGACACAGTAGCAGTGGAGAAATTATTTGACCTTGACAAATAATGATCAATTGACCTTGACATTTACTCATTAACCCTGACATGCCAAGCACTTCAGATGATTTATATTTTACTTTGTTGGTATTTAACTTTTTTTAAAAACACCACACAGGCATTTGCACAGATCAAAATTTTTTAAATATCATTACTGCATATAACACAAACAGCATCAATATTTAATGGTAACCCTAGTTTATAATAGCTTTTAAAGCATCCCATTTCCAGTTATGCTATACTTAGACGAAATACCTCATGACCAGACTGTCATCAATCTAGAAATTTAACAAATGACATATAATGACTTCATGTTAAAGTGATACAATTTGTAATGGTTATGTCAAAAATTTTAATGCAACTTCTGACTCACTCTTTAAGGCATCAGCTAGCTTACATATACATTGTATCTACATGTATCTGTATATTAATCTCTTCACCTAGTTTTTTCCCATCTGCTAAACCTCTATGATGATGCTATTTGTAAATTTCGGCCATATTGGTACAATATAGATGTATAAATCTCAATTTTGAAAATATTTAAGTCTACATTGGTCGCAATTTGATAAATTTTCAGAAAACAAAAATTCTTTGGCTCAGCATTTAAAATTCTCACACCACATTTTCCTCTATGCAAGATAAATCTCTAACCTACATTCAAGCAGTAATACTGTGAAGATTTCTGGAAAATGTTACAAATTCATGATAGATGAAAACTGATAAACTCTGTTATAAGTCCAGTGAATACAAATATATCTCCTGTTATTTTTTACAGAAATTCAAATAGAGTTTCTTTATTTAAGCTTAACATTTAACTCTTAATAATCCATAGGATGTTGAGATCTGGAGAAGTAGGCGAAACGCAATAATCTTGAATTACTCTTCAACTTCAGTGCATATCCCAATGTTAACTATATATTTATTCAATTGATTTCTGCTAAGAAGGCAAAGATTTAGCAATTCTCTGTGTAACAGTTGTTATCCAAAAAAAAGTTAGCAGTCAGGAAAAATTTAATTCTATAAGAGCCTTTCTTATTTACATGAAGTTTGTATCAGTGATAACTATTCCTTTCAAAGCTGATGATTTATAAAAGTATCTTTTGCCTAAAGTGTTGTGTTAGAAAAAAGAAAATATCTGGAAAATGTTTGCTTCAGAAATATTGAGTGTCTAGCTCAACATATCCCTAAAATTAAGGTTTCAAGTTTGTAAATACATGGGTGGAGAAAATTTTGCAACATAAGCTGCAACAAACTTGGGAATTAAGTTCTAAAGTTTCATTTGTGCAAAGACATCCACCAAAATACATGTCCCAAAGACAAACAATTATGTCAATATCTGATTTCAAATAAAGTGTATCTTTGGTATAAGAAGTTACATAAACTTGACAGGCACTTCAGCAAAAGTACAAGCCTAATACTGCTGGAGTTAATCCTAAGCTTACATAATAAACACAAACACACAGGCATGCAAAAAACCCCAATCACCTCTAAGTCTGAGTGACTGCAACAGACTTTATTGAACATTAAATGGTGAGTTGGAAGAAAACAAATTGGGTTCTCCCGTCTCTTATAAGCTCTGATCTCTTCCATGAACCTGAAAATCTTGGTTCTCTTTCATCTTTCTGTCTGCAAAATGCATTATACATCTAGCCTATGATGCAAGATGCTGAGATGAATTTGTCTAAACAACCACTACTTTAATTATCACTCTTTTGCAGAATTCACACAGCAATGAGCCTTTAGTTCATAGGCTCCTGCTCTTCCTCTCTCTTTACCAACAGATTTATTAAATAGTTGAAATCAAATCAAATAACACACTTTCAAACTGACAATAATATTTGAAAAAATGTGCCTTTAAAATGTCACGGTAAATTCTGAAATTTACAGAAGAGGTGGTTTCAGAGAGGCTATCGACAAATCAGTTTTCTCCTTCACCTTAAACCATGTGAATTAGAAATTATAAACATTCAGAGGACTTAGTCAGATGGTGGTTATTTTTTCCAAAGGCCCTAGCATTTGTTATTTCAACCCCTTTCGTCTTCAGGAAGGGGTATTTCCAGATGGTCCTACCATCCTTTGTCACACTCCCCTTCCATCCTCCACCCCCTCCCCCTTTGAAACCCCTTTCAAATTCTTGAGACGTCTGAGAGTCTTTAAGTGCTATTATGTCTGATGTAGGTTCTGTATACAATACCTGTGCCAAAGGCATGAAGAGTGGCAAGATTTGTTCAGATTTTGCTTTCACTGTTGTAAAGATTTACACCATTTTTTTTTCTGAGGCAATAGGTGACCCTCTTATGTGTGTGATTACATTGGCAACAATGTGCATTCTTTTTTTGTCTGAAGTCCGACACAGAACATTTTTGCTTACATCAGTTCAATCCCAAAATAATGCAATTTGTCTGCAATTAGATGCACTATCAGGATCCTTACGACAAAATAATCACGTAGGGCTAATGCTCTTTTTCAAAATGTTTTCAGAAATCTATTTATGGACTAAACCTTTGATAGTAAAATCTACTTTGTCTCCAAATAAGAATTATTTCAGACATCAACTTTATTGCACACCTGAATAACCAGACATTTCAATTTCATTCCTTTTTGCATTTCTCTTGTTCCAGAACTGGAGAAAACTCCAAGGAATGATTCCTCAGATACCTTTACTGATGAGCAACCATGTTACAAACTTGGCTGTAGTCCACACCAGTATTGGCTGGATCAAGGCATGACCCATACCAAAGAAGAAGTGCTTTCACCTGAGCTGATAATTTGGTCATAATGTTCATGCAATTTTACACTGAATTTCATAAAGTGGCCATGGGCTGTAGGCCAATACTTGATTTACATAAACATCTCTATAAACACAGGAAAATAGCCAACGTTGGACTTCTGTCACTCACTGGGCAACAAAAATAGAACAGTTCCAAGTACCCCAATTGCATTTCTTCTCATTTTTTATGTTGCCCTTCACCATTCACTACACAATTTACACCTGAAGCATTCATAGTGTTCCCATGGATATTTGTTTTGGCCCTTATACAAGAGACAAAAAGCTTTCAGACAATATAGAGATAAGACAAAAGGATGATCCGCATGCTAGTCTGCAAGAATTTCTTCACACTTGATTCACCCCTTCAGGATTGAAAAAGACTCTGGTCTTTATTAGCAGCATGAGGCTGATTAATTTTTTGTGCAGCTAGACACCATTTTCTGATAATAAAAAGTCATGCTTGTGCAGGTTTTTTCTGAGTGAGGAACTGTAATGTAGCGCCCTCAATGCAAAGCAGCAAGCTGTCAAAGAAACCATATTTCACAGGATAACAATAAGAAAACCCTTTGCATGCAAGAAAATGAACCAAGAGAAGATATTTGATGAACTTTTGAAAAACCTTACAAGTGCAGGGGATCATCAGAAACCATCTGCATGCCAATAAATTAAATATTACTCAAAAAGTTATTATGGCATGACATGAAACTGAATTCCATCACCTTTTTCTTCATAGTGATAAGTGCATTTTCTCGACCATTTTCAAATTATGCAAGCTGGGAAATATCTTGGGTACATTGTGCAGTACGTAGCAAATTCTTGCCCTTGGTTCAGGAAGTACAGAGAATTCTTCACCTAATTATATGGTTCTATATGACCAATATTTCATGAAGAACTTGTTTCAGGTAATTCTCAGACAGTGAGCTCAACTCAAGGTTTCTTTCTGTCCCCTTATTTATACACTTCATCATAAGAAGTTTGAGTCATTTTGGATGCATCTGTTCCCTGATACTTGTGCCCTGTAGTAGTGTGTGTATGACTACAGACACCACCAGAGCTGTCATTCCCAGTGTGTTTTGATCCCTGTTCTCCCCCACCACATCAAACAATGGCAACATGCAATCTTTGCCAGATCTGACATGTAGACTCTGTGATGGTAAATTGTTGTCAAACAAATCCAAACCACCACATGCAAAAAAGCACACCCACAAGCAAGCCATCAAAAGAATAGGAAACATTACAAGACCAAAAGAACCTCTTCTTCTGCTATAAAGCAAAAAACTGGCCTTCATTTTAACAAAAGATTCTATAAACAAAAGACATTACTTTCCCTAACTAGAGAACAACTATAAAGTAAAAAAATATGTGGTGCAATAAAAAATAAAATTGCAAGCCAAAGTAATTACCACAGTTTATTGCTATGGGATCAAGATCAAATGCTCAAAACAATGAAATAACAATAAAACTGCCATTGGAGAAATTGCTTGAGATAAGGCTGTTGGTGTCTTTCCCTCTGAATTTTGTTAACCACATTGTCTGTTAATTTCCATACAAAATGAAGTGAGCTGTTTTCTGCATCACAGTGTGTTAGCTCTTGCATAATTGTGGGCATCAGTGACATAACAAATGATGGGAAATGACACACTTACACCATGACAATGTAATGCAAACAATGCTGACTCAAGCACAGCAACCGAATCACTCACTACATACAAACCCAATCTTGTCCAAAACATCCACACACCCATATACTTATGGTTATAAGCAATAGATGCTCCAATTCCTCACTACAAGGCAACTGTAGGTACCCTAACTCAGCATTTTGCTTGATACATAAATCAAACATTCCATGTTTTTGTTAGTTTTATTTTGCAAAGGTATAGGTGTCAATTAAGTCCCAGGCCCAGTGGGCGAGTGAAAGGAATAACTCTGCAGGTTAAGGCCGATAATCATAGCCTTGTTTACATGAACAGTAGAAGTTGCTTATGATGTAGAGTTTAGGAAGCTGGTCATTTGAAAGGGACATCTCCCCATGTGATAGTAAATAACCATAACAAATTACAACAAATCTATAATTATGGTTTTAACAATTTTCTTGTTTACCCTCAGAAATCCACAGGTTGCAATTTAGATGGTGGAAAATAATACCATTCTTCATATCAAAACAAATAAAAGAAAGATACACAAATGATTAAGTTTTTTTTTATTTCTATCTTTCTAAAAGCCTCATTGGAAGTTCTTAAGTTTTTATTTTTAGCTTACTGATAAATGAAAAGACTACTTTGCACAGTCCATAAATTCTACAAGTCATCATGAACTTGTTCACAGTCTTTAAAGAAAGTTCAGATAAGATATACACAAGCTCTTTATGATTATACTGCCATTTCTCTAAGCAAAGCATAGAGATAGGCAATCTCACTTTTATTCATATGCCTGATAGAATGGCCGTTAGAACTTCTGTACGATATTTACAGAAAACGATTGGAGGTAGAAAAGGCTTTGATATTCAAAGAATTTTCAGCTACTTGTGAACAGGTCCAGTTTGTTAATAGAGGTCTTTGATTTCAGAATCATTGCCTGGACAATGATGTCATTATACACAGTCTACCATCATCTCTATGCATCAAGAGCCATCAAGTTTGGCACATGCTGAGTCCAAACAAAATTCAACCATCCTCCTAGGGGCCAGAAGTCCTCGTAGTCTCTTACCCTTAAGTCTATTCACCCCAAGTTTAACAATGGCCTGAAAGTCGGGGAGATCTGGTCACTTTCTCTCCGGTGTGAAGTGACTAAATGAGGCAGATATGGCTCAAAAGGGCCTTCAAGAATTTTATTATACTCCAGACGTAGGTTTTAAGACCAGTTGCCATCTGTCAACCTTAAAGAGTGAGAAACTGTAGCCAGGGCTACCGTTCAGACACAGGTCAATGATTCATAAAGTTGCTGAATTTGTTTACATAAAAAAAACTCTTTCTTTACCACGAAACAAAAAAAAAATCTTTTATGATGTCAAATGAAACTGTTCTCTTTTACCTACACTGTTGTCTTCACGTTTCTCTACGTGAGAGTTGATAATTACTGGGGTAAAACACTTTCTTTTCTAGTACACAGGTGCCACTCAAGAGATGTTTGTATAAAGGTTAGGAATTTCATTCACAAAATTGGAATAAAGAAGGATGTTTGCTGTTACAACTAATGTCACCTAACATGACTGATCACAAATATGGCCCATTGATCATCAAGTGATGCTTGAAAGACAGACACTTTATTATCCACAAATCATTGATGTAAGAAATATAGTGAAACCACAAACTGCCATAATTGCCATCAAACATTGAAACGTGGTGCCCATAATTTTACTGTTAAGATAATACCTTAAAATCTGACTCCATAAATATTAGACTTCATTGAAGAAACATTAAAAAACAAATTACATTTAAAGACTGAGAAAAATCTTAAAGAAATTTTGTCTAATATGACTGGTAAATAACTCTTCCACATTTCATAGTAGTTCATCCATAAAGCATTAATTAAGTCAAAATTATTAAAGATCTTAACTGCCTGTGGTTACTCTGTCAATATGGATATATGTAGAATAATGCGATTGTCTATGACACGAACTGTGATAAATAAAAAGAAAAATTTTGCCTACTGTAAATTCCTTATTTTACGCAAATACTTTAATTCCGCGATTCCACTGTTTTGTATCAAATCCCGGAAATTAATTGTGTAAAATTGGGATCACCAAATTTTTTGTAATAATTTCTGTTAGTCCAAAACTGTCTGGAAAATTAAAGCAAGATTTTGAAACCGGCAAGGGTTGCTTCTCGCGATTTTAGGAAGAAATTAATACCCCGTGTTTCATTAGGAATCTATAGTATACGGCAGTCGTTTAGTTTTCAGTGTCTCATATCAGATGCAGATTACAAGAAAAAACAGTTCACAATCTAACCCCACAATGAATTCAGTCTATTACAGTATTAAGCCACGTAGGTCACTTATCAAGTTGATATTATTTTTAAAAACTTGTATTACAAATGACCTTGATACAATATACAATATGTATACAGGTATCTATCTTTTCCTCACTACCTTTACATATACTTTCAGCTGCATATAACATGAAATGTACATATTTTATGATAAAAGCACCTTTACAATAAAAGAAAATTTAACTATAAACATTAAAATATTTAATACAAACATTTTTATGGCAAATGAAATAAAATCTACTATAATTTCAGAGGAATATGTACCGGTAAGTGAAGATTTCCCCCTTATCAATTGTTGAAAGGCCCTTTCTCACGTTTTCTGAATGAAATCCAAATCTTAACATTCAATACAACACAATCTCTACTGTCAATCTTGGAGCTTTTAATACAATGTTCGAGGTTTGCTGTCACCCTACGAATTGTCCAGATGTCAACCGTATCCAGACACAACAAAATGATGCACTAAACTGACCTCCCCAGTCTCCCCTAATCTGTGTCCATTTCTCAATGGTATTAATGCTATAAAATCTGTGTTTTCTGTACATCTAAGTGCAAAATGCATATTCTAGCTGCTTAAATACTTTACCAGATATATATGTGCTTTTATTACAACTGCATGAATATATAATATGGCATTCTTATATATATATGATTTTAAAATAAAAGGAGAGAAGAAGGAGACCATTTTATTCATGACAAAGTTGTCTATGTGCCTTATGATTTATATGCTCAAAGAAATGGAAAACAGTTAATATAATGCACATTAATAAAATAAGGAAATTCTTGTTCCAATTCTATAATAAGACATCATGTCTCAAGAATATTGACATTCAGTTTTAATACTAGTTTTACCCTGTGTAGAATGAATAGGGTCTTTTACGAACAGACTGAATGATTGTATTGAACAGTTTGATCCGAGGTGCTTGAAGTTCATATTCCAGAAATTGCCATCAGTTGAAAGGCCTTGAGACTTAATAGCTTTTCACCCATACTGGTCACTACTAATGCCTAGTATTTAATCTTTATATCAGAGTTATTGGATTATAATCTGCCAACAATGCTAATCCTCTTATGTGTTTCATCATATCCATTGATTCATTCCAGTAGTCAGAAGAAAGTCCAGCAAAAGTTATTGTTCAAGACAATAATTCAATTACCAGTTAAAACCTCTGTAAAAGATTTACTTATACATGTGCTTGGGTTGGCCTGACCAAAGTATGGATTTGACATTATGGGCACACATGTACTATTCTTGGATAGAAGACTTTAAACATTATGACGCTATATATGTAAAGATCAACAGCAAGCAACCTGTTCCTTACCCAGTTCTTTGGATTAATTGTGAAACTGTGTCTAAATAATGAAACAGAACTTTACCCCCGTTTGTTTATAACACATCAGTGTTTTCTCAACTAACAAAATCTCAGGTAAACATAAGAGGAGGGGGTCCAGTGTTCAAACCGCAGTGATCCACTGGACATACAAGAATTTTACAAAGCAAAGCAAACATGGTCTATTACTAAGTGCTCATTCCATCCATACCATGTAATTGATGCATGAAATGCATTTGTTGAAAAGACCTCAAATCCCACCCAGCTTTTAAAATTAATTCCTCACACTTAAAATCAGGGTCCAAAAAGGCCAATTCTAGCTCCTTAACTTCATTAAAGCAGACTCTTTTAAACCTATACATAATTCAATTGCAAAGTGTCCGTCACAATCGAAAATCTGTAAAGCTAATTTAATAAGCATGCTTGTTCATTAGGTAATAAAGCAAATTGCCACCCCCTGTAGAAAAATTAACACCTACCTCGAACACCACAGTGAGAGTCCTGTGTTCTATTTTTTTGCACATATGAATGTTTGTATATATAATGAGGCAGGCTCCCAGATGCAGATGGCTCATACTTTGAAATTGGTTCTATTAAATACTTCTCTCCTTGAAAATGGAAGGCACCAGTCTAAAAAGTTGACAAGAAATAAAATGAGACAGAAAAAGATTAATTCATATCCACATACATTGTACAATTTAACAACAGGTTCAATCATTTATAAGTTAAGGGTTTGAGCATCACAATAATGGTCATCATGTTTATTTGTACAAGAATGCAGAAGCTCATAAAGATTCAAAGTACAGACTTCTGTTAACAAATAAAATGTCCTTTTTGGCAATGTGTAATAAAATTGTCCTTAAATATTGCCAACTGAGGCCAATACATATTGATAGAGATATATCTTTAACGTTAGCATAGATACTATAGGGTATGTCTGTAAGCCCTCATTCTTTCCCCATGTGCACCCATGTGCAGATCTGGAGGGGGGGGTCATTGGGTCTGGACCCTCCCTTGAAAATTCAAATTCAAATTAAGTCAACATAGTAAAATTACCCACAAAAATGCCTCGGACCCCTTGGCAAACTAAGATGTCCCTCTCACCCCCCCCCCCCCCCCCTTTGGGAAAAATTTTGTGGGTGTTTGGTCACGGTAGTTAGGTAAGACTTTCGACAATTCCCAGGGTATATTAACAAAAAACTATATATGACTTATTTTTATATTTACGTCAGCCTTTTTATTTCTTTAAATATATTCAAATAAAATCTGCAATACTCGACTGAGGGACTGTACGTTGATGATCATCCTTCATGGAATCTCACCGCGGCCCTTAGGGCTTCCGCTGGGTCATTTTTCATGCCTGTCGTCTCTGATACTTTTTATGGCTTTTCTTCCTCCCCCGACATATTGTGGAAATATCATGCTTCTGTTTAGACACATGCATGTATTACCACCAAAAACGACATCTTATTCATTGAAAGGCGCCATGTTTTTTCTTTCCTTTTTTAACTACCACGTGACACATCCCAAAGTCACATGATAGCTCTACGTTGCAAATGATTTGGTTACTGAAGGATGTAACATTAGTGGTTAGGATTTCTACGATTAGAGGGTAAATTCTTCTCAATGATGTTCCGACAGCAGATTATGGGACGTCAATATCTATTAAAGACCTATTAAAGGATGACAAAATAGCTGATTGCTGATGATAGCTTAACTTCTACATGGCGAGGAAAAAAGAAGCGACAACCAAATTACATGTTTCCCGTGTCTGTTCTCGCTAGGTATATTGATACATCTAATTACAAGTGATTTGCAAACCATAAAACCCCCGCTGATCTCCCAAGAATTTGCTCGTGTTTGTACACTACATGGCCGACGGCACTAAATTGCGTAAGATAATTTACAACCGTACACATTCAATATTTTCATTTGATTAGAAGATGAATCAAGGCCCTCATTGACAAATATTGACCTTATTTTTCCTTTAATATCGTCTCGGACCTTTTCAAGTCACCGAAAAACAAACTTGACTCTTGTGTCGTTCAAACAATTTTTACAGTGGTTACGATAATTTTTAAGTTGAATGCATGCTAACCCACTGCTCAGATAGGATGCAACACTTCACGGAAGTTCACGGACTCTGCTCTCTGTGATACAACGATCCAAGAATGTAGGCCTTAGCCGCTTACACGAAAAAACATATACATGTAGCTGTGGTTTGGGACTTTACATATATACATGCAGTATATCATGTACATAAAACAATACTGAGAGAGAGAGAGAGAGAGAGAGAGAGAGAGAGAGAGAGAGAGAGAGAGAGAGAGAGAGATTTTCTTGATATAATATACAGGTGCATCCGATCACGTTTGGAATCTGTGTTTGTAAACCGGCCCAGACTCATAGGATCTCATTTATTTCCGTTTGCCTACAATCGCGGTCATTTGTATAATTCTTCACCAAGTCTTGCTCCGATTCACTTAAATCGATCTTTGTTTATATTACAACTGTCGAATATACACCATAAACCTAGTTCTACTGAATCGTGTGTTTTATCGTAATATACACTGAGAAAACAGAGGTCAATTTTTATTTTGCATGAAAAGCATTCCGATGGAGCATAATGATTACAGACACCGAGGGTAATTCGCTGTAAACTTTGTCATTTAACGGTTGCTTTTTCACAACCATGTTTCTTTTTAAATGGATTTGGACACCCGGTTCCAACTTTTATTCATGTCTGAAGAGTTTTGCACCGGCGGGACCTACATATTTAAATGCTGACAATGAACTCTTTAATAGTTGCCATATCATATCGTCTTCTACGTGTACGTCATCTGGGTCCACTTTTTGGCACGTCAATAATCAGTAGTTCTCTCTCTCTCTCTCTCTCTCTCTCTCTCTCTCACGTTTCAGTGATAGTCACAAATACACTATTTTTGTCAGTTTATCGTATACCGTAATTCCAAGTTTTAAAACGTCACTCCAATATCTCACCCCTTTGAAGTCTGACAGATATGACAATCGTCTGTATATTCGAATAGTACACCGAATCGACTATTATGACCTCCGTACCGACATTAGAACAGCACAGCTTGCAAATTTTACGACTTTACCTCTGTGCAACCTTGAGGATGTTAAATTATTCTAAGGCTAAGGTGAGATATCGGCATAATATGAAATACGACGAGACAGGGATATAGTATACTCATCTTTTCTCGTAGAAGGTCATAACGGGCGCTGTAGTAACTTTGGGACGCCGAAATGTGTATTGTTACGATGCCGTGATGTAATGAAATGACTGGCAGACAACAACTTACAGATTTACCAGACGTACTACAGCAGACGACAAAATTTTACGAGTTTGTCACACCTTTACAACTACAACTCTCTCTCTCTCTCTCTCTCTCTCTCTCTCTCTCTCTCTCTCTCTATGCTGATGCTGCGAAAGCGGTGTCTCGATGATCTCGTTCACTGATCATCTCTAAGAAAAAAGGAATCTTGCCAAAACTAGCACTTCAGTGGTGTTTTTCATAGTAAGCGATGCTTTTGAACGATAATTCCTATGTGTATAGTCTAACCAACCAGAAGAGTGCAAACTCCACGATGTCCCCTCAGTTTAGGGTGGGTGGGGCGGGTTACTTATACAAACAATTGAATTTGTTTGATTCCATCGTACTTACCAGTCCTTCACACAGGCTAAATACACCCCTTGAATTTAAGTCTTGGTTAATCCGTCCAGAGTAGAAGCATTGAGATAGTCCCACACTTTTATGGCTCTCATTCCTCCAAGTACTATTCCCAGAGAAATGCTGCACAACAAGAGTCGGTGCTATAAAATCCTTGGAAAAAGTAAGGTCCAAAGAAAAATTTCTCCCAAACCCTGAGAGCACATACTGAACACTTGAATCAAAATTTTGCACATATCTAGTACTTCTTTTTGATATAAAATGTGTGCTATGAGTATTTCCTCTACTTCCGATGCGCACCGGGTACACTACTTCTCGTAAACCTGAAAAAAGGCAATTAAAAACATTTTTCAAAAACAATTGTAAACTTTTAATTTGCAATTTAAAAATTAGAAAGTGAAGACAACGTACCTGAACCAGCACTTTTAGGACTCTGCTTTTGGCAATAAATTAGCATTGGAAAAAATAGCAAATAATAAATTTGAAATAAAAGTTTAAATGCCATTGTTTTTTCATTGTTTCCCCTTTAATTCCATCGGTTTGTCTTCTCCCTCTAAACCTTAGCAAACGCGATCGAAGCAGTATAGTGTACTTGCCATGTGCCTTTTGTACAGCTATATTAGGTCACGCCCCCTCTATAGGTTTCGACCAATCACGTTGTTTTGAGTGCCACATGAATGACAAAATTTTTTCTGCTGCTCAATGGATATTTGTATATAAACAAGCCGGCCGGCTTGCTACAAAGGAGGTCAATGGCTGTCAATGTGTTTGGATTAATATTTTAATTCATTCGACAGTGCGTCCTTAACAGTTCTATGTTGACCGACCGTTTAAATAATAATAATTAAAAACATTTCAGATAGATAAAGTATACCTTTAATTTAATATACGTACATAATATTTTGAAGTACATCTGATACTTTCAAGCAATTAAACACATCAATAAATAAAGTTCAAAGAATTAAATTCTCTTTCATAACCAATTAAGAACAAGTTGAAAGTTTACATAGAAAGGAAGACAACCCTGCTTCTTTAGAACACGGTGTTTCGTGCGTGATCAAGCTTAGCTCTTTGCCGATTATCGCCGGATTTTCTCGTTTCTTTCTTTTTATCGGCTTTATATCAAGCGGCTCCTTCACCGATTAAGAAATAAACCAATACACTTCAACTCTAATCTTCATTAAGTCGGGATCTATAGATGAAATATACTTTGTATGCCGTGTTTCGAAGCACATTGTGTTTGGGTAACATTTTTTATTGACGTAGTTTTGCCTTTGATCAAAAGTTAAATATTCAGTATAAAAATGATTTCAAGATAATTTCGCATTTTCAATGGTTGGCGAAATAAGCAAAAGAGAGATAACTCCTTTCTCTTTATTTCTCTCTCTCTCTCTCTCTCTCTCTCTCTCTCTCTCTCTCTCTCTCTCTCTCTCTCGTGATATCCAGTTGTTTACAAATAAACTTGGAATGTTTTGAACAATGCGAAAACAATACTACTAGCATAGATGAACCATGAACCATTAAACGCACTTACTGAACGGGACGAGAATGTTTGGCGCATTGTTCTGTGTACTTTCTCTCACTGTTTGGGTCCCTGATACACTTACTTGTCCCTGGCGTTGATATCACCAGGACAAAATCAGGAAATCAGGAAAACCACACACTGGTCACTCACAGTCCTTCCCCACCCCCGCTTATCGCGGACAGCTTCACGCATTCGTTGCTTCAGTTGAACTATGTAGGTTTTTATCGACAAAATAACACATTGTTTTGATCTAAGGCTTTAAAAAATGAAATAAAAAAGAAAAACGAAATCTGTTTATCAAACACGTTTCTGTAGCGATAGCGCCCACTTACGTAATAGTGATGCACGTACATACGTTTGTTTACTTGTATACAACTGAACTCTATGTACAGTACACTATATAAACTTATATGCATATGCGTTAATTAAACTACATATTTTTTGATAAATTACATAATTTGAACTCGGTCATTTCTCATCTTTTGAAGATATACATGCTTACAAAATGTAACGCTGCACTATGGAACACCCTGTACAAAGCGTGCGCAAGTATAAAAATCGGTAGATTTACTAAAGTTGTTTACAAACATTCTTTATTGGTTTGAGTAAAATCGTAAATCACTATGTCCCCCCGAAGAATCGATTTAAAGGAGTAATCGTGTCAATGCGGCTGAATTATGCCCCCAATAATGTCGCACCAACCTGTGACGTCATCACAGGTACCCCACGGATCGCGCTAACGTTAAAGACAGTCCGGGTGCGTCAGTAAACGGTGATTTAACTTCCGGGCCATTTAGATATATAAATTTTTATGGTCTCCTCCTTGCGTTCTTGTTATGTACATTCCAATTTAATGAAGGAGTGGAAATGTAATAATCCGACATATATTGAAACATAAGACTTTGCAATGAAATAAATCTGTTTTTAGTGGAAAACGTCAATATTTTTTTTAGCTGTACTTTTAGTATTCTTTAAACCATTTTTTTTAAAATCATATTCCATACAGTTTGTGTGCCTCTGGTTGGACCTAAGTATTTCATTTCTATAAGGGGTTGGTCAACAAAACAAAGTGTATACATATAGTGTGCATCGTCCAGGTATGCATATCTATCCAGGTCATGGGTCTTGAGAGATTTCACGCGCGACAAATATTCAGTGCTAATAATAATATCATAGATTGATATACTGCCTGCAGCTATGTCTATGGTACCCAGCATTGCCAGTTTTTAAGGATAAAGGGAAAAGGCTATATATGTCAATACTTAGTCTATGGATAAGGTACATACTATTGAACTCATCACCTGAATTTCGAACTAGCGGTGGTTCATTGTAATCTTCATTCTTGTAGAGTTTTTTGTCTGTAAAAAGTATATAAAACTCGGAATTCTCTAATGAATAAGCTATTGACATTACGTTGTGTACACATTATAGATGCACATTTACTGTTATGAGGGGATGATCCTTTTACAAATACACAAACCACTGAAATTTTAAAGACGGTACAATCTTTTTTTACTGAAAGTGGTCGCTTTTCCAAAAATGTCTAAATTTTTGAGGTGATATTATATATGTAGTAGACTGTTATGCATGTATATTTATGTGTATTCATATCTAACGTTATTACTAGAATATTTATAAAATGTCATTATAAAGAGAAGACTATCTAAGTTAGAACTTGTGTCTAATCTATTTGATTTAATCAATAAAATATGTTCAATTCAATTTAGAGAGAGAGAGAGAGGGTTTACAATAGTTTTAGTACATGCATGTTTATAATGATATAATTATAATATCAATATATGCATGCATATCGCCATATGCTAGTGGGTTCAGTATTCAGTTAAAAAATATAAAACACTTTCAGATGCTAATTTTCCAAATTTTATATATCTGGGTTAAAACACGATGTCCTTCAGTTAACGCAATCGGCAACAAAACCCTAATATAAGAAACCATTGGCGGATCCAGAGGGGGGGGGGGGTTCCGGGGGTCGGAACCCCCCCTTTCTCTGGGACATATGAATTTTTTTTGAAAACGTTTAATGCCTTTTTAATGTCCATTTTTCCATTTTATAATAGAAATACTGTAATTATCTCAAATAAATGCTTTTAAAATTGCTTATTGAAAGAATTTTGTACTGCGTCCCATAATTTTGTTCTTATATGAAAAAAAACCTATCGACTTTTTATCGAAATAAAGTATATAAGCTGTATCGCTAAAACACAGATTTATAATAACATCTACAATGTATTTTCTACTCTTAGACTATTTCTTTTTAAAAAGAATGATGATAGTTCATACAGTTTTGAACTGACAAGCCATCGAGTAAAACGACGTTCAAGTACGCATTCGTTTTACTTTAAAAAGCCGCTTTCAAATTAATGTATTATTTAGTTAAATAAATAAAGTAATAATAATAGACGAGTTTTACTTCTTTTTATACGAAAAATACAAAGAAACTTACATGACCCGCTTATGCGAGTTATGCTATTTTTCTGGAATTCTAGACACCTTCATACCCACATGAAACACAAAAGAAAGCATTTTTTGTTCTGTTTCCAAGAATCGGAAATTCTGTTACAAAAATACCATGTAAAGGGTTTATATGTAAACCACTATGAAAATGCCCACCTTTTTAAAACTTTTCTAAATATGATCGCATCTGTACTAGTCCAGATGATGTAGCGCACCCATAACAGAGGTCACATCAAGTTCCGGGACGACAATTACTTTTACCATTGTATTACACACATACCATTTATTCAGCAGATAAATTATTCCCATTCTTTTGTCATATCCTATCATTTAGACCTTTATTTAAGAAGGCAATCGATAGAAACCAAAATCGATAAATAGTTCAGAATTTAAAAACATCATAGACATCATTTTTTTTTAACCAAAATATCCATTTTTATGATAGTTTGTCGTAATTAGTCTGAGTTATTTTTTGTTTCTTAGTGTTTCTTTTCTATCAAGCATATATATAGACACACTTTCTCATTGCTGGGTTTCTTTAGGCTGGATATTATGCAAATCTTCCTTACCTAAACCAAAACGGCAAAACGTTCAATAATGCAGTGCATTCTGATGATGAAATAGATGTGAAATAGATAGTGATGAGATAAATGTTTATTAAATACAGTTGTATACACACGCTGACGGAAAACGGTCAAAAAGTCATTGTTTATTGACAAATGATAAATTTTGCACATATTGTTTTTCATAAAATGGAACCCCCCCTTTTCAAAATTGCTGGATCCGCCTCTGGAAACAGTAAACGTATTATAAATAATGTATTTTATTTCTAAGTTTAAGTTTATTTTCAGTACAAAGTTAATGAAATAATTTACGAATATCGAATAAATTAACGGTCATATTTATATATATATATTATTGTAACTTTGCTGCTGCTGATTTCAAAGAGTCGGTCGACGAGCTACATGTATTTTGATAACCTCCTGTTACTTCTTTGGAATGAAAATGAAAATCAACCAGATATTTTTGGTTATATATGTGTATATATTTTTTAAATTTATCAAAATTTTGTCGGATTAATTTTGATCAATAAATCATGTTTTGAAACCGATTAAAAAAAATATAAAAGTTTGAATGAGCCTTACTTGGCAGGATTAAACAAATTAGTCAGCCTTACTAGTGACATTACCAAATTAATTTCATTCCCCATGACAGGGAGTCAAATATTATTAAGTTTCCGCATAGTATATAGAGATACTATTTAGTTTCAACATCAAATTGAAGTTTTTAACTTGAACGCAATACAAAGTAGTTTTATCTTAATTTTGTTTTTTGTTTTTTTGTTTTTATTTTAAAATGATTTCTTGAAAATTTTTCTTGAAAGACAAATTGTTTCATTACAAAAATGATCAAAATGCTTTCTTGTTCATGATTCTAAATGTTAAGTGTTTTCCTTGGTTTAAATAATGAAAAATATTAATTTATTTATCTTCAAAATGGTCAGTAACTCTTCGTCGTCTCTCGCGTAAATAAAAATCAGAATAATGCAAAAGAAAGCATCGAAGATAAGTGGTTTTTTTTTCTTTTTATAAGGAACTCTTTTATGTATAGAAGTTCCCTTTACAGGGAGCCAAATATTGGGTTTTTTATACTAAATCAACTTTAGCTGCAGGACTGTAGCTCCCGGTCTGAAAAAATTCGGATGGACGACCTGGGAGCTACAGTGCCTCCCATAGGAAAAATCTGCAATTTACGGCGCACAAAAAATTGCGCTAATTGTGGACTTATTAATCTCATTTACGATCACATTCTGTACAAATATTTAATCCCAAAAAATTCCTCGGACATTTTACTACAGATATTGTCACTTCACTTGCCTCTTATATTCTTTTAAACACCATCACAGCCCTGCAAATTAAAGTGGTGCAAGTTTGTTTACATTTAAAAATGGCGACTCTCGATCTCGACGTAAATTAACATACTTCATTTTCCGAGGTCGGTTATCATGTTAAAGAGAAAGTCTGAGGCAAGTAAAGTGACGATATCAGTAGTAAATTGGCAGAAGAATTTAATGGTACAAATTATTTTTACAGAATTTGAGTAAAAATCAGGTTAATAAGTCCACAATTAGCGCAATTTTTTGTGCGCCGTAAATTGCAGATTTTTCCTATGGGAGGCACTGTAGCTCCCAGGTCGTCCATCCGAAATTTTTCAGACCGGCAGCTACAGTCCTGCAGCTAAATCAACTTATATCGAAGGAGAGGTAAGTAAATGATATTCATCAAAGTCAGTTCTACCTTTTTTCTGTGTCTTTTTTGACTACTACATTTCTAAAAATTAATTTCCAGAGTTTCTGTTTAAAGACAAGATAATTTGTTTTAAAACATAGAATTTATTTTATAGTTCATCCTTTTTACAGATATATTATTTTCTTAGTAAAAATACCGATTTATTCCGCAATAATTAGTCTCCAGAATGGCCGATAACTCTGTATCAAATTTATTTATCCCAGCTGTTGTGAAAATAGGAGAGAAACAAATATATTGTAAGATGTGAAAAAAAAAAAACATTTTTGTTAATATGAGTTTGTTTATATTTATAGTGAACCTGACTTTAAATGTTTTTAAATATTTATGATGTTGTAAGGATTAAACATGGCGTTTTCTTATGTTATTTTTCTCGGTCTGTTTTTTATTTAATACAAGCACTGCATATATTCTTACAGGAGTTGGGGGGAGAAGAAGATAGATTACAGATAATCATTTAGATTAGTTTAAAAAATAGCACAAACATCCCCACGGGTCCGCCCCCCCTCCCCAATTGAAAATGCAAACGGGCTGGGGTACCTTGTAAACTACGTTTTGTATTCGGCCAATTGGCCAAAGGCCGACAACTCTTGGTTTTGTTTTTACGTCGAAGGCCTCTACATCGTTTTGTTTGTGGTGGTGGTGGTGGTGGGGGGGGGGGGGTGGGGGGTGGATAGGTATGTGGGTCATATAAATAAATAATTGGTTCATATCTCTCTGAAGACTAACAATAAATTTTGGTATAAAGATTTTTAAAAAAGATTTTCAGTAAGAGTTTCCATTTGATAAATAAATATTTGATCTTTGGCTAACTCGATAAGATAAAATCTAATTTATATATCAGTGATCCTTTTGATTTGAAATAAAACTAACTAAATTTAAACAAACCAATTTAAAGTAAGCTGATTTAATTCATTTTCTTAGCTTGTTGTAGATGGAGGCCATAGTAAATATACTATGTCGAATATACATTTAAATAACATATCGTATATCATGGTTCTGCATGGCATAGTAAAATCAGGCTACCTGTATACAGTACATATGTACATGTTAATTTTAAAGTGCTTATAAAATCGGAGAGTACAAAAGACCTTTCGTAGTTCTAAATCAGCAAAGCATTGAAATTTGAAAAAAAATTCAGCACAAATTGCGACAATGTCCTGTTATAAATTATATATGGTTATACATGTAATTGTTTGGCATTAAAACTTTAAACTTATGATTTTCAAATAAAATAATAAAATTGATTTTTTTTAAAATGGATGGAATTAACGGGAAAATTTGAGTCGTTTGCATGCAGATATTTATTATTATTTAAGCGATGTGCAAAGGAAAAAATGTAGCCCAAAAGGTGATATTATATATGTAGTATATTGTTTATTCACGTATATTTATTTATATTCATATTCAATTCATAGTCATAACTAGTAATGCAGTTAAGCTTGCTCAGTTAACGGCAGTCTATGCGGAGAATGCGAGGGAGTGAGTCTAGGGGGTCTCTACCAACACCAACAGCACGGAAAATCCAAAAAGCAAAAAACCAAGGATTGGCTCCAACCCCCCCCCCCCCCATTCCCCCCTTCCTTCAACCAGCAAACAATTTTTTTCGACGCTACCCTCTACTGGTTGATTCCCCAGAACATAAAATCTTTGAAATATGATATTTTAATGAAAAAAGAACCCTCGTAAATCAATTTTATTTCCGCGAGAGACCTAAATAAAAAAGATCAATATTATTTGGAAGCAAATTTCGCGCCAATTGTACCGGAAGACAAAACTAAAGAAAATTCTGCGCATTACATTGCGCGCAGCGGTTAAAACCTCAACTCGATGGAGGACGCCTTGATAAATTCAGGTAAAAAACGTCACTTTTACACATCTTACTTACATTGGATATCTGCTTGATTAATACAGTGATAAGGAGAAATAATTGTAGAATTCATTGGTATAAAATTCAAGATTTAACGTATTTGAATATCTGTCGTATGCTAAAGTTTAGTGTTCGCCTGTCGCTGTTCATTGTTCGGGAGATCGACCATGGCTTGTTGCTTGCGCCCGATTTATGCGTGTCGACGCAGGCCTAGGTGATATCTCGTTGCGGTGTAGTGCGCGCTTTGCAGAATTGATTTTACTGCTATATATTTCGTCGTTTGTTTTCAATTAAACAAACGTATATTGTTTTTGAAGACCGGGATTCCAACCCGGGGATGCCTCTCTTTGCAGAAAACACGGGTCTTGGTCTATAAATAGAATTAGTGTTTACTTCCTGTGATATTGTAGTTTGAAGATATTCAGCAGGAAACTCTTCTGATAGTTGTGATTTCCTGTCCATGTAAATCCATACACACATCCCCCATTTTCTTTGTTCTCCTTGGTTCACAACTGGCCTCAATATGTTCATAATACACATGTATGCAAAGCCTTTACCAATAATCAATATACTTGGTAGTGTATGGCAGCTGTGTTTGTATGCCACACTGTAGGGACAAAGTCATCAAGTTGCGTGAGTGTACAGGTTTTGGGTGACATCTGTTTTTCAGTCTGATATTAATAGTTTTATGCATCTGAACTGTGACATAACATTTAAATAAGCTCTACATAGCCATTTAATGAGCATTTTGTTATTCCCTTGCATTGGAGTTCTAGTTGAAACCTTTTGTGCTTGTAAATAGGGGAAAGTATGTGTGTGAAACAGAGAACTATAAAATTGATATTTTTTATCAGAATTTTAGTTGTAAGCTGGCTATTAAGATCAAATTGTGTTCAATAGCTTGTGTAATAAACTCTCCAGAGAGGAGAATTTCTGCTTTGTAGAATGCAGTTCCTGTGCTTCTTTTTTACGAATATTTCATATTGCAATTTAGAATTGAAATAAAAAAAAATATAGATGAAAATTCAGTGATGATCTTTGAACTATAACCATTAAACACATCAAGTATATATTACAATGTTTATAACAATATTTCAGGCTATGAAGCGGAGTAATTCAGCACAGACCTCATGATGGTGTATGATTTTGACGTGAAGGAATTCTGCCAAAACTTGAAGGCAACCAAACCGCCATATGAATGTCCAGTGAGATCATGTGGAAAAGTCTACAAGAGCTACTGTGGGATTCAATTTCACCTGTATAACTTTGACCATGATAATCCTGAAAACAACTCTCCCTCTCCAGGGAAAAAACCTGGGAAGAAGAAGACGAAATGGGGTCATCATAGAGCCATGCGTCGATCCCCAACGCCACCTGAGTTTGTAGCTCCTCCCCGAAGAGAGACTTTAACCTATGCTGAAGCCCAGCGTCTTGTGGAGATTGATTTAGAGGGCAGACTGCACAGAATAAATATATATGAACCTCTTGAAATCATTACCCAGGATGAAATTGACAACCACAAAAACACAGAAAAGGAAGAAAAGGCAGAGAAAACCCCCCTGAAGACTAAAAACTGTGAAAATCAGAAAGCCCGTAAAGAACCAACGGCTGGAGCACAACCCATAGTAAAGTTACCAGAAGCGCAGTTCAAGGTCATAGATGATTATATTAAGCCAAGTAAAATTTCACAAAGACAAAACTCATACTATCGTTACATTGAAAAATCAGTTGAAGAACTTGATGAAGAAGTGGAGTATGATATGGATGAAGAGGTAAACAGTTGTCAAGTTTTTCCATGAATTGATTGTTTACTTTTGGAAAACAGAGAGCATTATAATTTTATATTTATTTAACTACATAACTAGTCCTTTTTGCACCCAGAGGCACATTATTTAATGTCCATCAATGATTTAATGTGTCTTTTTTCCATTTGTAGGACCATGCTTGGTTGGAAATCCTGAACAAGGGTCGAAAAGAAGATGGCATTGCTCAGGTCAAGCAAGAAGACTTTGAGTTACTAATGGACAGATTTGAGAAAGAGGCTTTCTTCCAAAGCCAAACCTCAGGCAAGGACCTTGGCCCTTCCATTGATGAGGATGCTGTGTGCAATATTTGTCAGGACGGAGAGTGTCAGAACAGTAATGTGATTTTATTCTGTGACATGTGTAACTTGGCCGTGCATCAGGAATGCTATGGTGTGCCCTACATTCCGGAAGGACAGTGGTTGTGTCGGAGGTGTCTACAGTCACCCTCCCGAGCTGTGGACTGCTGTCTGTGTCCAAACAAAGGAGGGGCATTCAAACAGACAGACGATGGCCGCTGGGCACACGTCGTCTGTGCCTTGTGGATTCCAGAAGTGGGGTTTGCAAATACTGTGTTTTTAGAACCCATTGACAGCTTTGACAATATTCCGCCCGCAAGATGGAAATTATCATGTTACATTTGTAAGCAACGAGGGAAGGGGGCGTGCATTCAGTGTCACAAAACTAACTGTTATACAGCTTTTCATGTTACATGTGCACAGCAAGCAGGGCTGTATATGAAAATAGAACCTATTAAAGAATCTAGTGCTAATGGATTGACTGTTAGTGTACGGAAGACTGTGTACTGTGATGTTCACACACCGGCCGATTCTGACTGTACGCCGTGTCTCACGGGGGCGGACAGCTCAGAGGATGATAACAAGTCAGCTTCCGCCAAAAAGGCAAAGGAAAAGTCCAAACTGAAAATGAAGAAAGCTCGCAAAATCTTAGCAGAGAAACGCAATGCTCTTCCGGTTGTTTCAATACCCATTATTCCCCAGTCTAGGTTTGTTTTTATTGAATATAAGTAATGTCATACAAGTCCTAATTCTACCTAATGAGGAACACCATTGAAGTACATGTATTCTTGTATAGTTTTATCATGTTTATTTTTATTTAATCTTATATTTTATGAAAGTTATTATATGGGGAAGGCATTTTAGAATGCTTTTTCCCTTCATGTAAGGCCATACTTACAAAAATATTCATTTTTTGCTACATCAAAGATTTATGAAAGTGTTTTTTCCTCCTTTGCTATAGGTTGTCCAAAATTGCCAACATGATCAGTCTACCTAAGAAGCAGCCATTCTTGACCAAGTTATTAAGTTACTGGACACTAAAGAGGCAGTCCAGGAATGGGGTCCCTCTTTTGAGGAGACTCCAGTCAAATCACATGACCAGAAACAAACATGAGGTAAAAGATATAGATTGACCAGAAACCATCAATCAGCGTGTTCAAAGTTCAAATTTTGTAATTAATCTATAGTGTACTAACAATCATGTGATGTCAGTGAAATTTTATGGGAATTTCACTTTTTCCAATTAGATGATAAAAAAAATTCCCAAATGCTTTTTCAAAATAAAGATAATATTAGACAATTCAATCGTGATTAGAAAATTTATATATTTCTTAATATATATATATGCATTTTATTTTAGAATATTAGGAAAGTTGTTGCGCATTCATTTCAGACCAAAAATGATAAGCAGAGCAATGCTCTGAAGGAGCAGCTGAAGTACTGGCAGCGGCTGAGGCAGGACCTGGAGAAAGCAAGACTATTGGTGGAACTCATCAGGAAACGAGAGAAGCTCAAGAGGGAGCAGGTTAGTGCATGTGTATACACTAAAACATGGCTATAGCAAAGCATCAGGGGCAAGCAATTTGTTTTAACTGTATTTCATGATATCTTGTAGGTTTCTTGTACACTTTTAAGATTAGGAATAAATTCGATTAGGAAATGAAACTGACTTTTGCTTTTTGCGTTAATTTGTTCTGTGTTTTTTCGGTTTAGTATTGCTAAGATGAATTGCACTAGTAGGTGCTATGCAGTTGTTTTATGATAAGAATTTTAACGAAAAATTTTATTGTTCAACTTAATGGTATATTTCCAGTTAAAAGTCCACCAGATGGCAATGGAGTTACAGCTTCAGCCATTTGCTGTGCTGTTACGCTCCACATTAGAGCAACTAGTGGAGAAAGACACGTCTAATTTCTTCACAGAGCCTGTTTCATTAGATGAGGTAAAAATTTCCATTGATTATATAATTATCAGCATATTGCATAATAGTATCAGCAGGTATTTGAAATCCCTCCCTATTTCTCTACCATGTATTACCACTATTACACAGGTTCCAGATTACCTTGAATACATTGATAAGCCTATGGACTTTGAGACTATGCGAAAAAACATAGACAATCACAAGTACCACACAATGGATGAGTTTGAGACAGACTTTGAATTGATCATTAAGAACTGTATGAAGTACAATGCCAAAGACACTGTTTTCTATCGTGCTGCCACAAGGCTCAGGGATCAGGTATGCTATTTTAATAACATGTAGTTATCTTAACGATCCATTTGGTAATTAATAGTATTGGTTTGTTTGTTTTTTATTGGGGGGGGGGCATGCATTACCAAAAACATCTGATTTTTGGCCCCCCCCCCCCCCAATTCTTTGACATGGCTTGTTAAAAATGGTACATACTATTATATATATTTCTGCACAATTGTGTAGTGGTAAAATCAAAATGAAATCTTTGTGAAGCATAATCTAATTTAAATTAGATGTTGGATCCGCTCGCTTACTCGCATCACTGTGTGGCGAGTAAGCGAGCAGATCTAACATCCAATTTTATTAGATTGTGTGAAGTATGACTGGACACATCGATGAATAAATAAGAATTAGCTATAATGTGTAATTGCTCTAAAAAAGTGACCTCTGCCCTATTTTATCCATATTTTAAGATAATAAGACAGAATGATGATATTGAATTGGTTGTTCGTGTTTCTGTAGGGTGGTGCCGTGATACGAAATGCCTGTCGTACTGCGGAGAGAGTGGGCTATGACCCAGCAACAGGCCTACACATGGAGCAGGTGCCATCTGTTCCTGAACCAGTCGTCTTAGAGGACAGTAAGTACAGTAAAACATGGTTATAGCGAACAAGCTTATAATGAACTGATGCTTACAGCAAAGTGATTTTCATTCCCTGAAACTTTATTACATGTTGTAGACTTGATGGATATAATGAATTACATTTATAACGAAGTGAAATCGTCTGTCCCTGGCATTTCATTATAAGCGTGTTTAACTGAAGATAGAAATTCTTAATAACATGCATGTTGTGATGTATAGTGAATCTCAAGTCAACAGAAGATGTACATTCAATAAACTTGCACAATGCATTTGAAGGAAAAAAAATAAATGTTGCAAATGAAGAGATGCTCAAGAGATATTCATGAAATTTTGTTTTTACAGTTGATAGCTTCTTAGAAGATACAAAGGATGGAATGCCACTCGAAGAACAACTAAGGATATTATTAGACAAAATGGATGCCGCTAATGCCTCCAGAAAACCTGGTATGTTTGATACAAGGATGATTTCTTGAGAGTTGTATTTGGAATGGAGAATATAAGCTTTTTCTAGCTCGACCTTTTCAATAATGTTATTTCATGAATTACAGGAAAATCTAAGCTTGCCAGAAGGATTAGAAAGGAGATTGTGAAGGTGCGGCGAAAGTTAGCCATTCAGAAAGGCCAGCATGCCAGTGATATAGAAGACACAGCAGATACAGGTAAGAAAAACTAGCAGGTTGATGATACCAGTTGATACGCATCTAAAATACTGTTGTCTTACAATATGTATTTTCTATTGATGATTGATGAAAATCTTTTTACAGGGCAAAATATTTGCATAAAACACTGTTTAATGTTATTTTTTCTACAGCTTCTGAAGTTAATGAAGACTCGGCACATGAAGATGGACCAGACATCTCTACACCAAAGTCTAGCAAATCAGAGAAGTCCACTTCCAAAGGAGCTAAAGAAACCCCCACCAGGGGGAGGGGCAGAGGAAGAGGTCGTGGCAGTGTAGGGCGACCAAGGAAATCTCGCAATGATTCTGAAAGCGAGTCTCCACTTGTAGGAGCAAGGCTTATAGGTTTGTTAAATTAGTTTTCCTTAGGAACAATTTCAATTCAAATATGTTAAAAAACATGGTTCAAACATTGCCTTGATCAAAATGTACTCATTAATTCTACCATTTGTTTATAAATAGACAATTTTGGAATGATATTACAGAATATGGCCATGTTATGTTTTTGTATCATATTGCATGAAATTGTGTGTTGCAAAACAATGAGATTCAGATGATAATGTTTATCAGTTCAGTGGCTGATAAAAAGCTGTGTAAAAAATTTGTCCTTGCTCAAGCTAAATGGCAATCTAAACCAAAGTTTACCTCTATGTTTTGTATATAGCTATTTGTAAGAAATTTAACACAGGATCATTTTGTGGTGTTTTGTAGAGAAGAGAAGGTCCTCTGACAGTTCAAGAACAACAGAATCCTCTAGTACATCTTCAAAGGACAGCAACTCCTCACATCCAGCCCACAGCGGGGTTAACAGGCGTACCTCTGTGTTGTTTGGTAAAAAGAACTTCCGCAGCAGTAAGAACGATAGCTCTGCCCCAAGTAGTCCAGGAACACCCACCCAACCCTCTACCCCACCGCGCAGAAATTCCAAAGGGGGTCGCCCTTCCAAGCAGAAAGGGGACCACACTGACTCTCCACAACCCCCAGTGTTAGAGCCAATGACATCGGGACGGTCTTCCTCGAGGGGACCAGCTAGTCCAAAGAGTCCTGGTGTCAGGAAGCGCTCGGCCAGTGCAATAACCTCCCCTGACAGGGAATCTAGACCAACTCCACCCAAAAGGACCACCTCTCTCAGTGAGCCTCTCTCTTTTTCTGACCCACCGGACATCACAAAGAGAGATAGCTTTCGCTACTACCGAGGCCCCGATAATTTGCGGAGTTCGTCCGATTCGGACAGCACGTCGGTTATTAGTTCCAGTGACGAGTCATTGACGGATAGTTCTCTTGGCAGTTCAAGTTCCAACAGTCGCTCAGGTATTAAAACATTTCTTTTGTGGAGATTAAGACAAGAATGCACACTAAGTTAAGAATGCACAAACCAGAATATGTGTATGTGTTAGCACTTAGATCAAGTCAGTCGTGTGACAGTTAGGCATAAGTGGTCATCTCTGAGGTAGGAATCGCTGTATCTATACATGTCCTGTTAATAATTTTCAAGTTGCACTTGTAAAAGTAATAAGGCTTTTAATGTTGACACTATCTACTGGATTTTTTTTATTTGATAATGTGGCAAGTACAAAGCATCTCAAATTACAATCAGACCCTGATTAAACAGAAATAATTGGATAATTAATATAGGAAAGAGTTCATTTTCAAGTGATCAAACAAAATTCAAATCTGATGCAAGGCCCTGGCGTTTTGATACAATTAATAGGCAAGAGATGCTTTGTGCTCCTTCCCCTCTGCTTGTGTTCTCGTATGCTCTTGTACAGCATGTCATACTCATGCTTGGTGCGTGCTTTTTATTGCTGGTTTTAGAATTAAATTCAAACGGACTCCCCAAATTATCTGAGGAGGGAACGGAGAGCGACTCCTCTGCCTCTCCTGCTGCACGCCACCAGGGTAAGCATGAAAACCCCGCCCCCCTGACACCGAATACTCACCGTAGTTCTAGATCTCACTGTAACAAGGCTGTAGGGTTGTAGCTTAGCTTTATAACATGTTCTTAGTGATATTAATGCGACACCAGCTATATACAAGGTGCACTTGTACTAATTTTAACATTGCTTTTGTGTTTTAGCATCAGATTCTGTAGACTTTGTGGTTGTGAAGTGCTTGTGTTTTGCTGACACTAATGATGATGTATGAATATGCACATATATATGTATTGATATAAGTTAAGGTTGTTCATAATGTAAATTTCAGTTCTCTTCCAGAACTAATGCCACTCTTTCAGAGTATTTCTTTGTAAAGTGAAGGATTTGTTTGTTTGTTTGTTTTTGGAAAGGCATAAGCCAGAATGATGATCTTAAAAACATACTGTTGTTATCATGGTTATAAACATTGATTCTGTGCGTGATAGGGGAGGGTTTTGCTGAGAAAGGGGTGGGAGGGAGTAAGTTGATGTTAATGTATTGTCTGACTAGGCTTCTGTCTCTTTGCAGTGTTTCCCTCTGAAAAACATGGATGCTAATCTTCCTGGTGTGTCTACCTCAACAAAAAGCATTCCACACAAATCCCCTGTCATTCTAAATTTGCTTTCAAAAAGGGGAATTTTTTTGTTTATCTTTCGAATATTTCGTAATAACTTTTCCCTCCTCATTCCTGTAATTTGATTTGAATTTTCTTATACAAACTGGTTATTATGCCAAAATCTTGTTGTAAACCTGTCGAGTTTGTTTTTTTCTCTTGTCTTTTTCTGGATTAGACTCTGCAAGCATTATGTGTATTTCAGCTAACTGCAAACCATTGAGTTCAAAGACGTAACTATTAACAGACTCGACAGCTAGTTGTATGTGTTTTTCTGGGGGAAATCGCTGCTTCTTGCATGCTTTGTGAGTGTCATTTTCAAGCTTCACATGGCAAACTTTCACAATATAGCCATAGATAGCTTTTCTATAAATGCAACACCATTTCTAAAACTCAATCATGTAAAAAAAAAAATGAAAAATGAAATCATAAGGAATACAGCAACCACAGGTGAAGTTTGAAAAAAGTGCAAAAAATATTTCCAATTAGCTCAAACATCATGAAGGTTGTGTGGGGAAAAAAATTATTTCAAAAAATTCGAAATACACACGGTTCCAAATATTGATGAAAAGAGTTTTTATTTTTCACCTTGGAGACTATATGTAGATTGAATTATTCAAAAAATGTATTGATCTGAGTTTAGTGAGAATAGATTTTAGAGGTAATGTTTTTCAGCCATTTTTTCTTATTTTTTTCCCTAACAGCAGGGTCATCTAAGCTCTTAAATAGTGGTGTTTCGCTGTGGACCTCTGTTACTAACACACCTGCATGCTCCCGCACCTCTTTCCCTGCTTTTTCGCATGCCAAGCTTGTGTGTGAACCAGATTGTATAGAGATATTTTTAGCTGGTCGTTGTGACAAGGCTTTAAGCCTGGGTACAACGAATCAGGCTGGGTCTAATTTGCTAGAAAATGCAATGGGGGTTCAAACCTATAACCTTAGGTCTCAAAAAGCTTTCCGTTCAACGAGAACTTCAAAACAGACTGATAGGAAGGAAGCTTCCAATACGAGCTTGTCGCAGAAAATGAAACCAGGATGTGAAAAAGAAGGCAGAGCTGGAAGGGACTCGAATACTGAATCTCTACCTCAGAAAAATTCAAGTCATAAAAAACATTGGCATTTTGACTTAAAATCATGCAATACAGACAATTTCAATGCTTTAAGAACACAAAGACACGGAATTTCTAGGTTGTGTAAGAATTTGCAAGATTCTCGGAACTCTCCAAATTTGAAAACACAATGTTTAGATAGAGTTAAAGAAAAATTAGAAAACTCCCCAGAACAGACCTGGGTCCTATCCCAGCTGGTGCATATCAAGGACAGTAAATTGAGACCTAGAAAGCTGTCCTGTGAGTATACTTCCACAGACTCACTGAGCACTGAATCTCACACTCATTCCACTGACTCGCCTAATACAGGTGTGAACAAAGCTGATGTAAGCAAAGGTACATCTGTCAGTATTTGCTGATGTTTGCTGTTATATTTACAATGGCTGAGTTTTTCTGTTGGCTGAGTTTGTTTTTCTTGGCACATTTTGTTATTCCTTTTCTAAAAATAAATGTGAGTGACATACATCTAATGCAAGATAATTAGGTAAATGAGAAATTGAAATTAAAGAAATTTCTACCTTGAATAAAAAATAAATAAAAAATAATGATTTGAAATACTGACTTGAAATGATTATTTACATGTGTGTCATTCTAACATCTTGCTTTATATTTTTTGGGATTTTTCTGTTGATTTTGGGAATTTCTAGAAAAATAACAACTGAGATTATTTTGTAAACACTCATTAGTTAAAAGAGAAAATTGATACATGTAATTGATTCATGTTTGCTTTGAATTGTTGATTTTATCTATTGTGAATGCTTTGTTAGGCATTCTCTTTAATAGAAAGTCGGTATCTTTGTAGGGCGGGCTCACCGGAGTGGAAGCTGCGACTCGGAGGACCTTATCCCCCTGGAGCCCCTTGACCTAGTTTGGGCTAAATGCCGTGGATACCCATGGTATCCTGCATTGGTAAGTGACCAAACTTTCTATCATCATTTCAACATTTCATTTCCAGACTTTGTTAAATTGTCTTTCAGATGCCAATATCTGCTATGATGAAGTTCAAAACTTTTTTTAAGTTTTAAGTTTGACTGAATGTTTTAATTTATGATTTCATAATTTAGATCATCAATCCCAAAATGCCAAAAACTGGTTACTTCCACAATGGTGTCCCTATCCCTGTCCCTCCGGACGATGTGCTGGCTCTCCAGAGGAAGTATGACGAGCCCGTGTACCTTATCCTGTTCTTTGACACCAAACGTACATGGTAGGTCGCTGTTATAATATTACTGTACGTAAAAGCTCTACAGCATAAAGTTGCTCTAATTAGAGTCTCATCTTTATCAGTTTACTTATTGCATCATACGCATGAAAACATATTTTATTTAATTTTAAAACTTACATTTGACTTCCAACAAATTCAATTGCTGATTTGTTTTCATTTTTACAAGGAACAAAAGTTCTTCCCCCTTATTATTTACATACAAAATCTGCTATATTGCAGGCAATGGTTACCAAGAAACAAACTGGAGCCTCTTGGAGTGGACTCAGGTCTAGACAAGGCCAAGTTGTTAGAGAACAAAAAGCCCAATGTTAGGAAAGCAGTACAGAAGGCTTACGAGAAAGCCATCCTCCACAGGTGTAGTGTGACGGGGGAACCCAACCCTCTGTCTGGGGATTCGGAGCTAGAGGATCAGGACTAGGGACAAGATTGTTTGAAGGGACCTAAAAATACCCAACCCTTGTGGGAAATTCTACTGAAGTTTTTGATAGACCTAAGTCTGTATGCTGAAGTGTTTGAAAAATACCCAAGCCTAAGGAAAATTCTATTGATCCAAATCAGTGGGATTAAAATCCGAGTTGGTGGATTAGGACTAGAAGTAAAAATGTCTGCAGTGTTTGTGAGGACAATCCAAATGTTAAACTGATTATGAAGTATGCACTATTCCGTTCTTTGCAGACTGCTACTCAGATCTGGTGTACAGCAAATGAAAATTTGGATTTGATGATGCTTGCAAAAAACTGTGGTCTGTTTTGTGATTGGTTTCAATAAAGTTTGCAAAAAATGAACTTGTTTTAATGATGAAATTGAATTTGTCTTTAATGCTATTGATCTTCAGAAGTTTAAATTAATTATTGTTGGTTAAACCTGTTTCGATTTTATGATAGTTGTAGAAAAGTATTCAGTGCAATGTTATAGTTTGCAATTTTCTAATGGATTATTAATGTGTACATTTATTTGAAATAATTGAAATCCATTCAATAGTTGAAGTTTTGTGTATCATTTTGTCATGAGATGGCATGAACAAAAAATAGGGTCGGATGTGAAACGAACAAATTTTATGAATATAATAAACTCCTATGAGTGTGTTCACTAGATAAATTGGCTATTGTGTGTTATTTATATTACTGATACATGTATATGTAATTTGATGGTGCATAGACTTTTCTCCTTGTATTTGAAACAACAAATGAAATTTATTGTATTTATTTGCAAGCAAAATTTTGCAACAAATGAAGACCATCCCACCTCATTGAAAGACCATAGGATTGTCTTTCCAATGTCTACTGTAGAGATGCATGTACTAGCTTAAATGAAATTGATTGTGTTTGAAAAACAAAATGGAGTTCTGTTATAAACACGCAAAGGAACTCATCACTTTTATGTGTACTGTTAATTGTTATTATTTATTCCATTTTATCAGTCCTTTGTTTTGGGGTGTTGAGAATTCATAAAACTTTGTTTCTGTTGTTGTTATCCATGTTTCTAGATGTGTAAAAGTTTAAGATGTATTGCATACCAGGCAACAAGAAGATTCTCTGGGATCTTTTGTCATACTAGGTGTCTCAGAATGCAGAACATTTTTTTTTCATGTGTGTTCTGTAGATATTACATGTTGAAGAGTTTTGAATGTCATGTTTGTACATGTATGTAGCAACTGCAGTGCGTTTCATATAGATTTTACAATGAACTGGGTTGTAAAAAAAATTAACAACAACAAAAAAGCATGTTTTAATCCATGAACTTGAAAACAATGTCAGATATGTGTAAATTTACTGCCAGTGTTTTAAATTTCTTTGATGATGCATGTTCTGTTCCCCATTTTCAGCAGCATTTCGTAATCATTTTATTCAAACATATTTTTAATGAAAATAAACTTGAGTTTTGTACAGAAAAATAAATTGTATGAATCTTATAGCCTCTTGTATTTAACTCATTAAGGTTTCGAGTCATGTCAGGAGACTTTGGACTAAAAGAAGACAGAGTTTAAAGGAATAGAGAGAGAGATGCGACAGAAAACAGACGTTTTAATGAGAGTGAGCAAGCTCACATACGCCATGCTCCCACATTACTTGACAATGCTACACATGATGAATGGCAGGGTATAAATTGTATACATAAAATGATTTAAAAAAGGGGCAAAACTCTCAGAAAAATAACTTGTGCACATCGGAGGAGTTGAGCTGACAAATTGTTTTGGTAGTGTATTAAATACTGGTAAAACTTCCAAGTTTAAAAATGTTAATAGGACCAAAAATCGAAGAACAAGAGGCCCAGGGGCCACATCGCTGACCTGAACAACAATTTCATTTGCCTTAACTCTAATCAAATTAGCATTACAGCACCAAAATCAAAATATCTTGACAACTACCGGTAAGTACAGTAGATCTTGCTCAAAAAATTTATAACAAATCTGCCGATTTCTATCCACATGTTTTTATGGTAAATATCAAGCTACTTTTGTTGTAGCTGTAAGATGATTTTTAACCGGGTTTTCCAACGGAAAAATTTGGTTATTAAAATGGTGAAAATGGCGGGCAGGTGGGTGGGCGGCTGCCAAAAGGGTACCCTCATTGTATGGATAACTCCTCCTACAGTTTTCAACATAAGAAGTTGTTCTTTTGCAGATCAATTGTACATATATCAGAGGTGTGCATATTGCTAGGATTTTGATTTCTGATAATTTATCGAAAAAATACTAGCTTTTGAACTTAGTCATTTTTTGGCAAAATATTGCATATAGGGTACCCTCATTGTACGGATAACTCCTCCTACAGTTCTCAAGATAGGAAGTTGTTCTTTTGCAGATCAATTGTACATATATCAGAGGTGTGCATATTGCTAGGATTTTGATTTCTAATAATTAAAGAAAAAAATACCAGCTTTTGAACTTAGTCATTTTTTGGCAAAATATTGCATATAGGGTACCCTCATTGTACGAATAACTCCTCCTACAGTTTTCAAGATAGGAAGTTGTTCTTTTGCAGATCAATTGTACATATATCAGGGTACTCCATTTCACTGGATACGGTTTGACATGGATTATGGATACAGTTTACATAAAAGAAAACCCGATTTGCTGTCACATTCACAGCTTTTCACTTGTTCTCTATTCCTATATGCCCCCTCCCCCCACTTTATGGCCCTACTTTTTTCTAGGGAATCATGATTTGATCAAATTTTAATCTGCACAACCCATGCTTTCACACAAGTTACTGCTCTTTGGGCTAAAAACTTTCCCAGAATATTTTTATTTTTAGTTTTTAAGGGGAAGATTTTTAAAGATGTTCTTTATATATTCTTATGTAAAAATTCTACCCCTGGGGGCCATGATTTGAACAAAATTGAATCTACACTATCTGAGGATGCTTTCACACAAGTTTAAGCTTTCCTGGCCTAATAGTTTTTTAAAGATTTTCTCTATGCATTCTTATGTAAAAATTCATCCCCCTCATTGTGGCCCTGTCCTACACCTGGGGAACATGATTTGAACAAACTTGAATCTACACTACCTGAGGATGCTCACACAAACACAAGTTTAAGCTTTCTTGGCCTAATATTTTTTAAAGATTTTCTCTATACATTTTTATGTAAAAATCCATCCCCCATTGTGGCCCCAACCTACCCCCGAGGACCATGATTTCAACAAACTTGAATCTACACTACCTGCCTGAGGATGCTTCCATACAAGTTACAGCTTTTCTGGCCTAATAATTTTTAGAATATTTTTGAAAAAAAACAACAAATTTTCAATAATTCTAAATTATCTCCCCTTTAAAGAGGGTGTGGCCCTTCATTCGAACAAACTTGAATCCCCTCCACCCAGTGATGCTTTGTGCCAAGTTTGGTTGAAATCCATCCTCCAGTGGTTCTGGAGAAGATGATGAAAATGTGAAAAGTTTACAACAAGGACAGTGCCGCCAACGACGACAGACAACGGACAAATTCTGATCAGAAAAGCTCACTTGAGCTTTCAGCTCAGGCGAGCAAAAAATTCTTTACATTGTATCTTTCCTACCTTCAAAGTTGCATAAAATTCTCTGCAGTGGTTGAAGTGGATTTGTACCAACAGAAAAACAGGACCGACTTACAGACAGGTAAAAAAATGTTCACCCTGCAACTTGTTGAGGGGGAATAAAATTGTTTTATAATCTCGATAATCGAATGAGATTGAAAACACAATTGATTATTTAATAATATCACAGACTAGGGACCAAGGCACTACATGTACATGCGGTATTGTGCATTTCTCTCCCCAAAAATTAAGTGTCAATAAAGAGTTTTAAAAATACGAGTGAAGACAGTTGAAATCATATTGAAAGTACATGTGTAAAAGATTACCACAGCGACATCATAATTAATGTATATATGGCGTCATAAAAATTATATTTTGATAAATTAATGTTTTGGAGCAAAATATGGATGTTTTCCATTGGATTTTCAACTCGGAGACATTGAGCGCATGCTTGCTCAAGTAACTATGATGTGTATACCATATAATTATACAAAGAAAAACGTGTAAAAATCGTACTTGAACAGACCTTCACTCTTCCAAAGGCACAATATGAGGGGAGATGGCAATATTTTCATTTGTTTGCAAAATTGCAAGAATTAGCCCATTTAAGTGATGCCATAGATAAACAGCTTTTGGACAATGACACAAGGTATATAAGATTAAAGTGATAGATGTATAACATTTTTGATTTGATTTTGATAACATACTATTTAAAAATTGGTTAAAATTGGGGGCAGATATTTGACCAAATCAAATATAGTCCTTTTAATTCAAGTTTCATTTTCAATCATTTTGAGATGCCAAATTTATTTGTTTTAAAACTTAATTGGTTTCTATATACTTAGAACCAGTACATAAAAATAAACCTTGACTCACATCTTTGACAACTATCAAAACCATATAGTTTATATGTGAATGTACCAAATTGTGGATATGATAATGGATTGTAAATTTTTGATATCTGAATTAATAATTCCTAATGTGCATCTTCTAGCAGCAATTTTTAAAAGTCAGCACGTTGTCAATCATCAATTAGAGAGAGAGGAGAGTGATAAAGAAGAGCGAAAATTTCTTTGCTAGTGTTTTTATATTTTATTATAACAAAGGTACAAAAAATTAATTAAGCAACAATCAACACACAAGAAGCACTGAATTCTGGGAATCATTTACAAGTAAATAGTTTCACTTTCTTCCTGCAAAACAATATATATCTACATAACAATACAAACTATAGGAAAGAACAAAAGCAACACAGCAAATATGTAACACTGAAAAGGCACGTATAAAATTAAAAAAGAAACCAAATTTACAGCTACATGTATATTACACCAATGGATGAATCATGAACTACATTTACAAATGTGAAAGAGAGTTGCTTTACTAGACTTGCTCACTGAGTTCAGAATAACTTCCATACTGTCTATGATATCTGAACTTATGTAATCTTAGTGTTGCACACCAAAAATACTGGCTGGTGGGTATTTATAACAATATTGGGGAAAACGATCAACATGAAAAGGGTTTTACTATTTTTTTTTTTTTTTTTTACATTCTATTTATTTCTTTACTTGTAAACAATATCCATGGTCAGAAATGATGCTTCCTGGCACTGTTGAAGTTGGGGGGAAATTCTAAACATCAACTGCTTGTGGCTGTTACAGATAAATATGCACATGTCTGGGTGTTTGCTCTCTATTAGGCATTATAATGTTTTATTTTTTTTTAATGAAAAATGTGAGTTTAATTCATTTTTCAAAATTGTTAATAAACATACATCTGCCCTGTTTTTGTTTGTTGTAAATACTGTACATATATAATACACTGTCTCATATGCAATATTCATCATATCCATATACATGTACAATGAATCACCTTATATGGTACATGTATATCCAACAAAAAAAAAACCCCAGTTTGAACAGCCATTCTTATTATTGGCACAAAGAAAAACTGGCATATGTACAATTCTATGAATCCCTCATTGATCTGCTAGATTCTAAGTCATCAGAATATTTCTAAATGTTGGCAGCAGTTTGAACAATAACCTCTCAATTGTCTGACTTGTTCTATAGCAATGGAATGGACAAGGCTTTTATACACACATACAAAACAATATGAATCAGTGTTACGAGGACCAATTATGCATACCGGTATGTGCTTGCCAATCCTTACAAACATGAGAACATACAATCTTGTACACTATAAGTGTGTTAACATTCAAGATCAAACAAACTGATATCATCTTTTTTTTTTAACGTTATTGCACTTTAGCTCAGCTAGTTCCTTCTACCGCGACGTTTAATGGCTGCCGTACACTGAGGACAAAACCACTTCCCTTTTGGAGCCTGGGTCAGGCCAACACAACCGTAGTGGAACCACTCAATGGGGCACTGCAATAAACAAGAAAGTATGTGTAATTTACCGCTATCAGTGACCATTCAATGGGACAATGCAAAGAACAAGAGCACACATAAAATATTTCTGCGACCATTCAAAGGGATACTACAATTAACAAGAAGAGTGTACATGTAAATTATTAATTGGTCAGAGCACAGGCGCTTGTTTCTGTGATAAAATTTATCCCTTGGTATGGTACATGTAAAAACATCAAGTTTTATTATTATACTATAGGGTGAACTTTAATTACAAACACCTATCGGTCAGAGACTGTCAGCAAATTGACAAGCACTAATTTATAGAGGTGTAACTCTAAACTCTAACTCGTACTGTTGAATCATTAAAATTTGTGGGCCAATTTTTCCAGAATCCATGTATTATTTTACAGGTTCAAGGGGACAAATTTTCAATAATAATTGATAATGTGTTTTATTATTCCTTGATGATATATAATTTGTGGGTAAGAGGGATCAACAAAATTTTTAAAAAGAATCTACATCTTTGGAAGCAAATTAACAAACACCAATATCTACATTAATACACAGAAAAAAATAACTAAACTGGCACTTACATCATCATTGTCACAGCCCACCATGTCACCATACGACACCTGGTTACACAGACAGTAGCGGGGCTCATTGGGGTCATTTTGCCAGTCCACCGGCTGGCCGTTCTCGTCCACTATCTGGAGGTCGCTAGAGGCATCCTCCACCATGGGGGAGGCCACCTGGGCAGAGAGAGGGGTCTGTGGGGTGCTGGGCTGCTGGGTGAGGGACAAGGACGGAATGGAAGAACTGGCCAGCTGATTCTGAGCTTCCCGGATTAGGGTGCTGGCCTTAGAAGTGGCTCTGTTTACAAGAACAATTAGTATGTAGTTTAAGATCTTACGCAAAAAATCATCCAGAATAACTCAACTATCTAAAAAACCTTGATAACCTTTAACCATTTAAAGGATGTGTAAACAGAGAATGATGAAGATCAACTGCTTACTTTTTGGAGTGTGGCACTTTGTGTGATTAATTCTCGTCTATTCTTTGTATTTAAGTACCGCTATTACATTAATACACTAATGGTATATAAAAAGTGCTTACTTTTTGGAGCGTGGCACTTTCTGTGTGATTTCAGCCACGGGGGTGGGGGTGGAGGGTTGGGAGGTATAGATATACTCCTTGGTGGACAGCTCCTTGGTCAGGTCTTTGGCCATGGCCACATAGCTGGCCTTCATGCTTGGGGTCCTCCTTCCCTGCTGGCCCATCTACCGAAAAGCATGTCAAGATAAGAGCAATCATGTGTAAAACTTGAAGCATAACCCTGTTTATTGTACACATTGTGGAAAATACTTAATAATGTTGATGAGCATTCAACATTTCTAATAAAGATACGACAAATCATGAATTCACAATTTTCATCAAAATCTTTTTGTGTCATTTTGTTCATTAGTCAAGTTGTCACAAGCATAAGCAACAACATACTTTTCGTATCCATTTTAAAGTCAATATCATAAAATTAAGTACACTCATGTTCATGTTGTTTAAACTATATTTCAAATATGCATGTACATGATCACATTTTTCTGAAACAAATATTGAAAATTTATCATTCCTGCAAGTGCATCAACTGCTATGAAATAGGCCTATAGACATTGACTCTTACCACCTGTTGTGTTGCTGCTATTGCTTGGGATGCTGCCGCTGCTATTGCAGCATTGCTACCCGCTCCCATATGACCTGAAAACAAAATAAAACTCAAACATCTTAACCCATTTTCAATTCTTAAACTTGAACGCAAATGTACAGTTTATGTTTGATAATACCATAACTGGCTTAATTTGATAATAAACTCCAACGTCTGAACCCATTTTCTTAAACTTGAATGCAAACGTACGGAATAAATCATCAGTATTTATTTACCCATACTGTGTCACTGTGGAATACAGATCAGTATGGTGCTGATATAGCACATCAGCATGTACTTACCCAGACTGTAACTTATGGACTGTGTAGAGGTAGAGTTGAACATGGAGAGGGACGGGGAATTGGACCCAGAACTGGACTGTCGGCGACTCTGACCGATGGCCTCGCGGGCGGCCTCGTTAGCGATGGTGGACAGGACTTTCTCCGTGGCCATGCGCTTCTCTGTGTGATTGGTTACTTGTGACTGGGCATGAAGTAACTTCCGCTCTAGAGAGAGAGAAAAAAGTTTTATCGATATCATGAGTATTTAGTACAATGTATTGAATATAACTTTTTAAAATAAATTATCAGGATTTTTTATTTTAGTAAAGAACACTTTGCATGACTACCAGTACCCCTAGTAAATTGATTTTATTATTTAAGAATATGTCTGCATTTGAATTCAATTAAAAAAAAAAATTGAATGTCCTATAAAACACTCTGTAAAATGTGAATTTCTAGTTCATTAGCAAAAAATCTCATTCTTACTTTCTGCTCTGTTACTGCCCAGGGAAGGTGGTTTATCCAACTCCAAGGACCCTAAAATCATCAAAAATAAAACATATCGAGTTTAATGCCTAATAATTCAAGATCTTACATGCAATGATCATTCATAGCACTTGGGTTTAATTAAAGCCAACTGTTTTTTAAAATAAAACAACAACATTGTGTTCTACATGTACATTTGGAAATACATTTATAAATCAAATGCTGCTGACAAGAAGGATTGTTTATGAGTCTATGGAGAAATTTCTTAACCTTCTTTATTCCGTGTAAATTTACACAAATAAACTTGCTGTTTTATCTAGATAGCATACACGTAATAACGTCAAATAGCCTCCATGCTATTTGCCCATGGTGAATAGTCATTAAAACAATTCACCTGCCGCATTAGATTTTCCTCGCGTTTAACCTACTTTTCTCTAACACTTCTGTGATTCCTGCATTGTCCGCCTCTAGTTCCATTTTAAATTTCGACAGCTCTTGGTCCAGTTTTCGTAAATGTCTGTCCACCTGATAAAATTTAGCGGAGAATAAGGCAAAGACCAAATAGTATAAGTCACAAATAAATTGAATTCAATTTATTAGTTAAAAGAATTAAACCTTTGTTTTACTTAAGGAAAGAGATGTACCGGTACATGAATCACTTTAAGATTTGTTGCATGAAAACAATTTTCAATAATTAATGCAACCTAATTATGAATGAAATTGTAAGGGTACCGGTATATGACTTAAAAGTGTTTAATCTAAGAGCATACCAGGTCGTATATGTGATTTGCGAGCTGCACTTTTTCATCAGCATCTTCTAAGGTCTTGTAATAATCCTGTTAAACATAGAGATCTCAATCATAAATAGTCTACTCAGACTAGAGTTAAGTCCCTTTTTCGAAATCTTTCTAATTGCTTACACAAGTGAGAAGGAATTGGAAACCTAATGAGCAATTTTAGCTGTTTCCTAATAATTTTACTTGTAAATTCACAAACTTCTGTGTCAAATAAATGATCACTCAATTATGCTACACAGAGTTAACCCCACTGATAACAATTATTTATCTATCTCCATCTCCTTTTGAACATGACCAAACATTAACAGTATCATACTGTGAATAGATCACACCATTTCTAACTGTGGAACCCCCCTCCCCTAAAAAAAACCCCCAAAACAACAAAACATAACCCAATCTGTGTTTACCTGTTTGATCTGTTTGTATTGTTCATCTTTTAGTTCGCCCTTTATGTTGGGTTGTGTACACTTCTTGAAGAAGTTCTTCACTCTTTCATCAAGATTGTCCAAGGCATCTGTCAATTATCAAAAAATTGTTTGAAAATTTTCTGAAGCAGCTACCAGTACTGTATATAGGGAAATACCCCCCCCCCCCCCCCCCCCCCATTTTACTTTCGTCCACCTTGTAATGGGACAAATTTACGACTGGACGAATTCAATTTTTAATTACGTCTTAATAAAAAAGAGTACTATTACACAACTGTGTCTGGGTGAATTCAAGATGGGGCGAAACCATTTACATGTGTAGAAGGGCAAAAAACATCCCCCCGTTTACAGTACTCTGTATTTGATCAAACTCAAGCAAAAAGGAAATATCCTATATTGCAAACCAAGTTTAAATCAAATGTGAGGTATTCAACAAGGTTGTCAAGAATTTTGTTCTTACAAATAATTTCTGCACTAACCAGACTGAATCCCATCTTTCATTATCTACATAAGCTCAGATGTGAAAATTAGGAGCTGCAAGCAACTTTAACAATGGTCAAAACAAGGTTGGATTACAAAACAAGTATGAGTCACATGAACAAATGTCAATTTCCACATGCATTTATTTCAAAATCAAAGGTTTTTTTAGACCCGGGTTTAATTTGTATTGTAAGATAGTCAAGCATATTGATACCTTGGATGTCATGAAAAACAGCATTTTTTCTAACTTACTCTGAACTTGTAAATCCATTTCTCTCATTTCTGTAAGTCTTTCTCTCATCTCCATTGGCAGGTTCTCTATCACTGAAATTTATATCCATAGACACTAATAAGGGTAAACCTATAAAATCATTATTTCTGCATACTTATTCTCTTGACTATAACAACTGCAGCTAAATCCACCATTTAATAAAATAGGACAAGAAATAATCAAGTTACCCATAACATCATGTATACCTCTGTTGTTTTCGCTAAGTAACTCTATAATCACCACAATGATCATATGCTAGATAACAAATTTTTAAAAAAAAAAGTCAGGCTTTTTACAGTAAAATGGTGACAATCGCACATCGTTTATTTACATATTTTTCAAGCAAAACATTAGTCTGACCGGACTGACTTAGGACAGAAATTTTGTTAATCCGAAGTAAAATCTATTACTAGTAGTCTGTGACTAACAGACTAATGTTAGTGTTGAACACTAATAGCTCCTAAATCTCGACAGTCTTCTTCAATTTCTTGTGTTGATTATATTGGAAATGTCTAAAACCTAGCCCTCTGAAGAGTTTAAACAAATTTTTCTGAAACAAATCTTTTTAATATATTTCTTTTCAAAGTTGTTCGGAGCATTGTTACTTTGCAGCGACCTTTAGCATAATGAATAAATAGAACGGTGGATCCAACTGTGCATGTTTCCAGAAAATTTGAAATTTAAATGTGCATGTGATTATCGAGATATTACGCAATAAATGGTGGAAGCAGAAACTTGGGACAGAGTAGAGTAAAATATACCATGAATGGCATGACTCATATTAAAGTTATGCCGATGGCATCTTTAAAATTATTAAAAAATTATCTTTTGTAAATCCAATATTAGAGAATTTAAATAAAACGGACATAACTTTTAAAACTTCGTTTTACAAAAGTACAAAATATTTTCATGATTATGTCATATCACAGCACACCTTCTCTGTATTTCAACATCATTTTTTCATGAATGAACATATTTGATTCGAAAGATGAAATTGTATTTTGTTATTAAACACATGTTTGATTTACAGGTGCATTAAACATTGATACTTACTCTCCAAATAGTCTTCTAAGTACAACATGGTTAGCTTGTTTTTAGTCCACTTCTCTTTCTTTCGAAATTGTTTATCTACTTTCACTTTTCAGTATTGAATATAAAGATGATTCTCAAGGTCTTCCGAACAAAACATGCGCCAAAAATATTTTGTTACGCTGGTTTTCATTGGTCAATAATTTTGCTAAGAGATTAACGTTTTACCAGAAATTTTGACGTCATATTCATCAAGAGCAAATAAAATAATGATTATTCATATTTGTGTTAACCTTATAATTGTTATTATTATAACAATCCATAAGATCTTGTTAGAATAATTTATTATACAAAAAAATACACATCGGGCTCGAGGTTCCGGTATATCATCTGCAAGTTTCTCACATCGTATGATCGTAACGGTAACATCGTTGCGATTGTAGTGCCAATTTAAAAGAAAAACGACATAACAATGTTGTCAAGGAAACTTTTACCTAAGAATGTGACAAATGTCATAAAAGGGTTTGCATGCCAATGTAGAAATTATTCGCAAAACGAGGTAAATATAAAGTTTTCGATGCATTCCAGATTTAACTGGTTTACTTAAAATTGTGTCAGATAAAGTTTCAAAAAGCCAAATACACTGTACTGTGCTCTCTGTTTGGTTAAATTATTGCTGCTGTGCATCAGAGCAGTAAATTGTTGTAAATCATGCAATGCACAATTACCGAAGTTTTCGATCTTTAATGAATGCAATTTTTATTCTTGCGAACATACAGCTGCATACACCTGCTGTTTAATGAATTTTTACATGTGTAACGGGATATGAGAAATAATAAAAGACCAGGCTCAGGCCCCCTGAATCTGCTACCTGAATCATTTTTAAGGTGCTCTAAAAATTGAGTTCTGGTACACTGGCAATCAAACTGGTCTGACTGCCCCCCCCCCCCCCCCCCCCCAACACATCCCTTTGAATCATCTTTGGTCTTGAAGATAAGAATGCACACCTCACACCTCAGATTCCTTCCCCTTGCGATGGGATTCTGGGGGCCGCCTTTGGCCCCAAAAGGTCCAGGGCAGATCCTTGGTGGGGGGGTTCAGGGGGGGCAAAGCCCCTCAACAGAAAATTAATTTGCGAGTTTTAGTTTTCCTGTCATTCCTGATCAGAAATTTTGTAATTTTACCAGTTACATTAATGAAGATTTTAGCATGCATGTGATACTACATATTGGAATTAGAGCCAGATCTCATGAATTTTGTTCCAGAAAATATTGATATGAAAGTACATCATTTAATAGGTTTGTTTAAACATGTTAAATGTAGAATGGTTTTAGTTTTAAAAACAAATTCAGTATTTTCGCAAAGTACAATTAGTTATTGGAAGGGGATTGTGGTGAAAAGTCTACTGAGGCAGTTGCCTCATTTCCACAATGGAATCCCCTGAGATGGATGGAAGAAATAATGACAATTATTAAATCACTGATTCTCTACAAATAGAGGCAGAACTATCTGGCCACCAGCATGCAAAGAGGTCTGACTGTCGAATGTGAATAACATTGAAGTTTAAAGCAATGGAAAGCATCTCGGTCGTTTTATTAAGGATACATGATGTGTTGTACCGATGCAAATTTTATGCTGACCAGTATTTGGATGAAAAATGGTTGCAGAAATGCAGAAATCTCTACTGGCGTGCGACCAGTTCTCGCCGAGTACCATTTCTCGCCAGAACATTGTGACGTCATTTTATCAACACATAAAATTATGTACGAAAAATGACGTCCGATGTACTGGCGAGAAATGGTACTAGGCGAGAACTGGTCGCACGCCAGTACTCTACACCGTTTTGTGTATTGTGTAGATCTTCTCTTACATAGAGACAAGTGGATCTAGAACTAGGATATGAATTGATAATGCTGCTAGATATAGATTATGAAGTCATAAAATTTAGCTGCAGGTCTGTAGCTCCCGGTCTGAAAAAATTCGAATGGACGACCTGGGAGCTACAGGGCCACCCATTGAAAAAATTGCGCAGAAAAACGTGTGCTAGTTTTCGACTAATTTACCTTATATATATGCAAATTCTGTGAAAACAATTAGTACCATTAAATTCTTCATGCAATTTACTACTGATATCGTGTCTTCACTTGCCTTGGATAGTCTTTTAAACACCATCACCAGTCCCGTAAATTCATTTGGTGCACTTTGTTTACATGTAAAAATGGCAACTCTCGATCTCGATGTATATTCAACATTTCCGAGGTCGGTAGCGTGTTTCGGAGAAAGTCTGAGGCAAATAAAGAGGCGATATCAGTAGTAAATTGCATGAAGAATTTAATGGTACTAATTGTTTTCACAGAATTTGCATATATATAAGGTTGCCTATAAATAGGTTAATCAGTCCAAAACTAGCGCACGTTTTTCTGCACAATAAATATACAATTTTTCAATGGGTGGCCCTGTATCTCCCAGGTCGTTCATCCGAATTTTTCAGACCGGGAGCTACAGACCTGCATCTACATGAAATTATGACGTCAACAAATTGATTTGCTTCATCAGATCTTTTTTAAATGATATTCATATAACATAAAATTAATCCTTTGTGATAATACCAATAATCATGCTCTATTAATATGAGGTATAACTTTAATTTTTAATTATTTTTCCATTAACAGACTTTGAAAAAAACCTGTTTGTATGACTACCATGTCAAAAATGGTGGCAAGATGGTTCCATTTGCTGGCTGGAGTATGCCTGTCCAGTATACAGAGGGTATATCAGAGTCTCACCTTCACGTGCGGTCGGCGGCCGGTCTGTTTGATGTCTCCCACATGCTGCAGACAAGGGTCACGGGGAGGGATGGAGTGGCCTTCATTGAGAGCATGATTGTGGGGGATGTGGGAGGGCTGAGGGACAATCAGGGCACCCTGTCAGTGTTCACCAATGAACGGGGAGGGATTCTGGACGACCTCATTGTGTCCAAGACGGAGGAAGGGTATCTGTACGTGGTCTCCAATGCTGGCTGTGCTGACAAGGACTATAACAACATGCAGGTCAGGAAATGTGAACAAGTGCTTTGTTGGACTGATGTAGTTGAGGCTGATTTTATGTGTTTATGAAATCAATTGTTGAAAATTGATTTTTGTTGAAAATTTGTATTACATGTACCATATTCATGAATGAGATGACAGTATGCATTTAGCCTTTGTAGGAACCATTATTAGAAAATGGATTGTATTTGATTAAGATGTAACTGTTTAAAACAAACTACCCATTAATTATTATTGTATATCCCCACAGACACAAGCAGAACAATGCAGGAAAAAAGGAATGGATGTCAATGTAGAAATTATTAGCAATGGACTTTTGGCCTTACAAGGTACACTTGAAAGCATTAATTAAAAAACCCTAATACATAAACAGTCAGAGGTGAGACTGATTTCCATCATATTTTGTCATGTTTCCATTTCAAAGTTACTGGTAATTCTTCCAACCCATTTACTCCATAGTACACTATCATGCCATGGTCCCAGTGTAGAGAAACTTCTTGACCCACAGTTGAAACCAAAATAAATTAGTGTGCCCCGTAAAACAAATGAGATGATTTAGTGTGCCCAGACTTATCAATTTGATGAGAAATAATGAAATACAGTCATATTTATTTACAGTCTGAGGTTTATATTCTAATCTATGTCCTAAAATGAAATCATTATTTTTAAAAATGATGAAATTCAGTCTCACCCCTGATTGACAAAAGGTGAAATCAGTGTAAATTGATAGAGATGGGGAAACTTGAATAATCTTTGTTGCGTTTAGGACCATCCATGTCTAGTGTACTGCAGGAGGGAGTAGACTTTGATCTTAACAAGCTTCCATTTATGACCAACAAGATGGCTACAGTGTTTGGTATCCCAGAATGCCGAGTAACAAGATGTGGGTATACAGGAGAGGATGGAGTGGAGGTAATAGATGAGTTAGAGTCGGTCAGACTCAGATATTCTGTGGTTTCATTAATATTCAAGGGTATCAATTTTCGTGGATAAAGAGAAAATCACAGTTTCAAGGATATGTAAATTCGAGGCCAATGACCCTACCAATACAAAATCTTAATAGATATTGCACTTCAATGAACATTTAATTTCGGGGATCAACTTAACAACGAAATCCACGAAAATTAGCATTCAACGAATATTGATGAAATCACAGTATATTACAGCATCGTTAACAAGGGATATAAAGAAGTAGTTTAGTGACAACAGTCACAAATTCTCAATCGACGATATCAGAGTAAATGATAATGTATGATGCAAACTGTGATCATCTGTTCAATGTTATTTACTAGAAAATTTCAGGACAAAACTTCCATCCATTGAAGGTTTAAATTTCTTACAGGTATTAAAGTTCCAAATGCATCATCACAAACTATGGCCAATATGTTTGATTCTCTCCCATCTGGCTGTGGTTGCTTGAGACAAGAATATCTAGTAGTTCATTTAAATATTATTATTATATTATTTCATTATTATACAAAATTTATAAAGCGCCATATATAATTTATGATAAATTACTCTATAGCGCTGTACATATAAAAAGCTATTGGCATAAAAAGCTAAGAACATAAATAATATACCTAAATACACCAAATTTAAAAAAAAAATAAAAATACATATAATAACACTAAATTTTGTTTACATGTTAAAATCAATGCTGTGCTGTCTCTGTACTCAATAAAATAAAGTTTAAAATGCGTAAATACTTAAGAATAGTCTGGATAAGCCTATCTGAAAAGATAGGTTTTCAATAATTTTTTAAAATGAATAAAATTTCCCTCTAATCTAAGATTTTGGGGAAGGTTGTTCCACAATGTAGAACTGGCCACGTCGAACCGCCTGTCACCATACGACCTAGTCCGCGCACGCGACTGAACAAGGTGCATAGAGCTCTCTGAGCGCAGAGACCTATTTGGCTTGTAGACCTGGACCAGTTCTTGTATATAAAATGGCGATGTTCCGTGTAAGGCTTTGAAAAACTGTAGGATCAGCTTGTATTGAATTCGCTGCTTGATTGGAAGCCAGTGTAACTTGACCAGCACTGGTGTTATGTGGTCATATTTCCTAGTACCTGTTATAATCCTAGCGGCTGTGAAGTCTTGACAAGGAACTGGTACATACACCGTGTAGTAAGGCATTGCCGTAGTAAAAACGAGAGGTCACAAGTGAGCATACAAGGGTTTTACTAGCGCTTTCTGATATAAGGGTCGAATTCGACCAATTTTCTGTAGTTGGTGGTAACATGATTTTGTGATGTTTCGAACCTGGTGATCCATGTTCAGTAACGAATCAAAAATGACACCTAAATTTTTTACAATTGATGAGACGCTAATATTGACCAATGAAAGTAAAGCACAGTCTGGAAATGACCTTTGATGTGGTCCTTTATCATCCAATTGCAGTTTACTGCTTATGCAGTAACACTGCACTGCCTGTAGAATTAAAACAAATTAAAAATTGATGTAACAGAAGACGCATGAATATCACGATACTTTATGACAAGCAGCTTTAGAAGGAGAGTGCTATACGGCCTCTGGATCGTGGCTAGAGACAATGATTACTAATGATAATTTTGAAAAAATCATAGCGACTCTGACAAAGGGAGATAACTTTTATTAACATGAAAGTTTTCTGTTTTGGTCATTTTATCTTCCCAAGTCAAGGGTTTCTGATCCGCACCGCTTTTCACAAAGTGTGAGAAGCGGTGCGAATCAGAAACCCTTGACGTGGGAAGATGTGGTCATTTGTGTCTGAGCAAGTTGATCAGAACAGAATCTCTATTAATTAAAAATATTATTCATCCTAAGTGAGATATTTTCAATACAATTTTGAATGGTCAAATTCAACCCTTTATCTATTCAGATCTCTGTGAGACCAGACAGGGCTGTGGATTTGGCCCAGGCTCTCACTGGGTCATCTAAAGCCAAGGTCATGCTGATCGGCCTGGGGGCCAGGGACACACTGCGCCTAGAGGCAGGACTTTGTCTATACGGCAGTGACATCGATGAAACCACAACTCCAGTCGAAGGGTCGCTCACATGGACTATAGGTGAGATTTTTTAATTACAGGATAGGGTGTTTGTTTTTACAAATTTCATTGATGCTCCTAATCCAGATATTTATGTAACATTTTCAAATTGTTAAATATTACAGTACTACAAAATGTATAAAAAAAGAAATACCGGTAGTTTGAATTGTCACTTTACTTCTAAATGAACATTGTATTCAAGATAATGATGTTCATGACACCAAAGTATCACCTGTGGTGAATTAATACATGAATTTACATATAGTGGTTTGTGATTAAAATCTCCATGACGAAGAGTTACAATCAAACGTCTTACACATTTTTTGCTTGAAATTAAAAGTTGATTTTCAAATTGTAATTTAATGTTTAAAATATCAGAATAAATGCACCTTCATGAACCAGTTCAAATAGGGGACTGACAATAAATTTAGTCACTGATTGTTTTGTAGGAAAAAGAAGACGAGAAGAAGCCAATTTTCCGGGAGCATCAGTAATTTTGAAACAAATTAAAGAAAAACCTCAGAGGCGACGAGTTGGTTTCATATCCTCAGGTGCCCCTGCAAGAGGTAGGCTAAATTAATGCTGCCATCTACATTTGCTTTATCTTTTGGTTTGTTGTTTAAAATATAAAAAAACCTGACATGTCTTTCACTTGAAATAGAATGCAACATTGATTTGATATTAACCACTTTCTTCATGTAGATTTTAAAGTTAACCATATGTATAGTGAATTTGATCTTCAACTATAGATCAACATCAAGAATTACATGAATGTATAACTTTAGATAAATGATAAAGATAACCAAAAAATGACACTAACTTACATGTACATATTAATACAAATGGGGTTCCTGATTATACAATACTATATAAAATTCCTTATTTTACACGAGTACCGATACTTAATTCCGCGATTCCACTATTTTGTATCAAATCACGAGACTAAAAAATCGCAAGCAGCAACTTTTTTCTTTATAATTTCCTATTGTTAGTTTAAAACTGTGTGAAAAATAAAAGCAAGATTTTAAAATCTGCTAGGGCTGCTTCTTAAAATTTAATGTGGATATTAATTCCTTAGGTTTAATTCGGATTGATTTAGGAATCTACAGTACGTAACAATATTGCTTTAACAAGAATTCATTCTCCTTTTTATAGGACACACCAAAATTTATGATGAGTCAGGCTCTAGTTTGATTGGTGAGTTAACAAGTGGTTGTCCCTCTCCATCTTTGAAAGAAAATGTCTCCATGGGTTACGTGAAAACGGCTTTCACCAAAAACGGAACCAAAGTGAAGTTTGAAGTCAGGAAGAAAATGATCGATGCTGTCGTATCCAAAATGCCCTTTGTGCCATCAAACTACTTTTCTCCAAAATAAACTGTGTGTGCTATGTATCCAATTAGGTTTGTTTTGCCTTTTTATAAGAATTGAGAATGAATTTATTGTGGAAGGAGATAGTTTTTTTTCATGGTGGTGCATTTGATGTTAAGCTATACAGAAAGAATATTGTAGTGTTTGATACATAAAAGTTTAAGCTACATGGTTGTAGCTGTGTGATATTCTAGGAATTTTTAAAAGTTTTTTTAATCTCTCATGTGTGAAGAGATCCTGAAAAGGTATATAATGTGTATGCAAAAAATGTATAAGTTGATGAATTGTGTGAATCTCCGTTTAACCTTGATCTTCAATTATTATCAAATATTTTGTATGGAGTTTTTATACCCATGTACATTTGTTTTGAAGTAGTGCTTGTAATATTACATGTATACACTTTACTATGGAGAGGAAAATTTTACATTTTACTCTTACTTACGTATGTCAGGGCATTATATCAAAATGAATGAAATTAACTAAAGTTTACTTTTTGTCAACATGCATAAAGTGCTTTTTTATACATTAATATTCAAATAGTTATTTTGATCTGCATGTAAGTAGATCTGAAATACAGCACCAGCCTAAAACTACTTCATTTATTAAGATAACTATTTTTTCTGCATGTGTTGATATTCATGTTTTGATTCCAAATAGGTACTATATAACATTGAATTTTTTGCAACTTCGGAAAAGATAGCTATTTAAATATCATGAAATTAAATGATATAAAACTCGTTTTTTGTTTTTTTTGCAATGGAATTGTTTCTGGTTTAGATGATGCTTATCAAGCAAAATGTAGCAAAAATTACACCCCACAGAAAAATTCAGCATGGTGCAAAAGGGGGTACCATGAGTATAAGGTGTCATATACTAGTATTGTGTAGAATAGTTTCAATTTTTCTTTTGATCACATGTACATGTGTGATGTTATCATATGATAACCCCCCCACAAAAACTGTTGCATCAAATTTGAATACGTGTACATTTCTGTCTGCAGGGATTTAATAGATTTGCAATGGACAAATATGTTAAATCAATACGTGTGGACACAAATAAAATATTTTAAACTTTAAAATTTGATTAAAAAAAAAAGAGGAAATACCGGTACATGTAATGCCAAAAAAATATGTTTCATCATTATGGCAGTGTACAAGATGATGTGCACTAGTCTAGATGCATGCACAGAGGGATTCTTCTTATTTGGTGCTTAGTGCTTAAAGTGAATCAATTGAGCAGTCTTATCCAGAGATAAAGTTTTTGAAAAATGTGGACAAATTAGGAAAATGTGCATGTGGCCAACTAGTCTACAAGAATATTGTGATTGTTTTGTATACACATGTACATGTACCGCAGTAACTTTGTTTCCTCCAATATAAGTCTCTTGTGCAAGTACTTTGTTGACAAAATGGTTTATGAATCCGAAAACTTTATTTTATCACATTAAAAAACAAAACCAAATGATTGTTTATAATGTTTTAATTCCTTTCAAAGAATCAACAAGTGTCCATTTACACAGTAAATGATTTCCTTAATGGCACATAACAGACACATACTCACAAGTACTGCATGTAAGAAATTAATTATACACTCATGTACATTACATGAATCTATTACATTAAAATCAGTCATATAAAAAATCATAATGCCATATAGCAATAAATAACACATATGAGGATTTGACATGATCCTAGCACTAACCAGCTCAACCTCCTAAAAATCTATGATATGTTCTAAAATCATATCTCTCACTAATTTCTTAAACGAGGCAAAGTATTGTATAGGGAAAAAATAGCAGCATGCGTATCAAGATGACATAAGAAAGTCATGAAATTATTAACACAATGATGAATAGTGTGGCACCAATACACCTATTATGAATTTCTGTTTGCACCGAGAAAAACATGAAAAAAACAAATTGAATACAGAATGGACATTAAGTCAGAATATGTATTATACAGAAAAAGTGTTCAGGGAAGAGCAATATACACCATGGAAGTATTCTTTGCATGGAATGACGTTCGGTAATGTTCTTCAACCATGATGAATACAATCGGAATGATTGGCAAGACCAAACATGTGTGACAAAGCATGGAACACCAGACGCATGTTTTAAAATATATTTCATGAAAGACAAGAGTATTCAACAGAGAAAGTACTATAAAAGAAACTAAGGTAAAATGTACTATAAAATCAATCCTGGTCATTAAATAAAGAGAGGAACAAATCGCACCAAGGTTAATTGTGATGAAAACAGTTTTGTTGAAGGAGGCAAAATCAGTATTTCTCCAATTACATTTAAAGGTAAGAATTAAAATATAAACAAATTATATACCGGTATATGCACTTGACTAGTACACAACATTATTACAAAAAAAATTCTTTCATTTCTCTACATATCTAATTGCAGTTTACAAGTGTTACATGTGTAAATATCCATTTACCATTAAATGTTTATTTCACATAAAACATGTAATGCAAAATCCTTATTTAATTAATAAATTATGTCATACTTTCACAAAATACAATAATACTTGAAGCAATTGCTTACATATCAAGACAACACAAAATATAAGGTCATTGAAAGTCCAGACAAAAATTTGATATCACATTATTAAAAATATGGGATTCTTAAACTATTATTTTTTCCCTCCAAAAATTCCTGCCTTTTTATTCGACCTCATTAACTTCTGTCGTCTGCTCCAGTCGGCAAGTCTCTGGGTCTGTTTCCTTGGCAACATGAGCTGGTTGCAAGCTGCGACAAGCTTGTGCTCATTCTTGCGGATATACATCCTGGCATCTTTTTGCATCTGTTTAATTTTCTCCGGCTTAATCTCGTTCAGCATGATGTTGTCGGACATGTAGGGATTAAATCTGTAATATGTCGCTGGGGGCAGAAGATCCTGCAGAGTCATGTGCACATCTAAAAAAAAAATACATATACATGTACCACTACATCACAGCAAAGCCGAGAGAACAAGAATTGACTAAAGGATATTTAATTGTTTAGAGAACTACATGTACACGCAATATGAGCTAAATTTTTGTTGATGCCCCCTTAAGCCAGAGCTCTCAGATATTTCTACATACCGGTACTTAAATATTGTTTACATATTTCACTTCTATCAAAATACAAAGGCAAAATTTTTAATATCTTCACATGGAGCACACTTTTTCAATGCCTCTTCTATACAAGAAACAATGGCTTACTTTCAGTATTTGTAGCACTATCTATGATATTGTCAATCTGTTTCTTCGCTGAGGGTAGACTAGACATAAGTTCAATATTTGGCTCATAGCGACCATTTCCAAGGGAGATAACACTCTGAATGGGTTCGTCGGGCCACAGAAGTTTACACTCGTGAATGGCGACACAGGCTGGGTTGTTGTGCATGATACCTCCATCCTGTAAATATGCAATGTAAGGAATAGAACATTTCAGAATGTTTCAAGAGATAACTATAAATTTCCTAATAGTAAATATCTGTTTTAACTTCTCGATATTATCATAATATTATCTAAGAAATACAAATGGAAATACTCATAACTTGGTGTGGTTTTAAAATCATTAACCCGCTAATTACATTTCTGGAATGCATGGACATTGTTATGAAACTTGATGTTTGATCTAACGTTATAATAATGATTATACATATTAAACAATTTAAAACAAGACAGGCTATCTGACACAGCAAGAACAGAACATTATAATCTGATAAATCTTTTTACCTGATGAATGTACTCATCCAGAACGAAAGGTTTGTAGAAGCCCGGGGCTGCTGAGGAAGCCCGGATACACTCCCACACCCTGTGTTTACAGCTGCCCGGGTACATGGAGTAGACCCCGGGGGGCAGGTTGTAGGTCCGGAACATGTAGCTCTGTAGCTGACTGATGTTGGATAAGGTAGATAAAGCGGAATACTGTAAGGATTGAAACTTTAATCAGTACAATAAAAAGAAGAGTTAGATTTGGTAAAAAATGCTCATATGAATATACATTCTAGGTATCAAGTAACTGTACTGTCTTTTCAAAATTAATTTATCTTTTAAAGAAAGTTAAAAGGGAAAAGTTCCATCTTAAACTTATTGCCAAGTGCTACAAATTTTTTAGCTTTATAGAATTGCACTGTAGAGGAACGTGACCATAGACTTGATTGATAAATTTTAGGCATTTCAACAAAAACTGGTCTATTTTATCTTACCTTTGGACAAAGAGAGTCTTCTGAGAAATCAGAGAGGAATTTGTCTCCCATTTTCTCCCTGCATCAGAAACAAAACAAAATTCATTTTCTAAAGAACGTGTACATCTATTTCTGCCTTTTTGGAGCTTAACAGATGCTATATAGAACATGTATTTATAGAATGTGTGTTCTGTATTGGATCCATGAGTGGGCAGTAAATAAAAAAAATTCAATCCCAAAACAAATTTTCTTTGTGGTATATTACATGTTACAGCTTATAGTCACTTTCTGAACTTGATAAAAAAAATAAGGAAATTAAATAAAGAAATAACACATTTATTGTTTAAATGGATCTAATACATAATTGCTTCCTTCTTTACCTGAGAATTCGTTCAAACAATTCCACGTCATAGAAGGAATGATCCAGCACCAGCTGACTATACCCCCGTGTTCTGTTCTGGGTAAACATCTGCCGACTACACTCTATGTACAGTTCCTCACACTCTGTAATACTTCGCCGAAACAGGAACAAAATTGCCAGAATGAGTGAACCTGTGCTAACCCCACACACGTAATCAAACAGCTTGTAGATCGGTTTGCCGCAATGGCGTTCTATTTCCCTGAGGGTCTGTAAGGCTACCAATCCCCTGAAAAATTCATTAAATGAAATAAATTTTGATTTCCACAGAACATGACTCAAAATCATGTAATAACATAAGTAGGATTCAATTATAAGATTTGCTAGAAGACTAATACTTAATATTAAGGTAATTTAGAGATCGAGCTTATATTATATAATAATTCAAATTCTACTTGAAGTTTTTACCAGGTTCACCTAGAGCAATGTTGCTCTGAAGACAGCAGATGAATTAAGAATAACTGCTACATAAGTCTTACTTTGTTCCGCCTCCATCAATGGTAAGTATATTGACCCCGCGACCCCTGGGAGGCTGGACGTAGCCAATCAGTGACAGGGCCTGGGAAATCTCACTCTGAGTTAATTCACTGGATGTGTTTAGCTGCATTTTCAGTAGTACTGATAACAGACCATGCTAAAAATAACAATGGAAAATTATTGAAACATGGGAAAGTTGTTTGTTAAACAGACAAACCATAAACAGTCATTGCATTAAAGTTGAAATTCATATTATATTATTTCTGTTTCAAATAGAGTCAAATTGCAAAGAGCTTATGTAGCTAAATTTTGGATATGCGAAAAAGGGGGAATCTTTTAATATCATGATTTAAAAAAACTGTAAATTCCAAGGAGTTTAATAACCATCAATATAAAGTACAATATGTTACCTTCATAGCAGTTTGTCTTTCATCTGGATATAACATTAAGTGGTGACAAAAGTCCTCCAGTCGCCTGAGTTTAGAGTCTGGGGATTCGGCACGACTTATTAAATTCACATGCTCCAGTGTCTTTTTGGAAATTGCAGAGCGTGACACGTAATCTTTTCTGATAATCATTTTCTTCTTTACTTCTACTGTTGGTGTAGGTTCCTTAGCACTAGTGGCCCAAAATCTGTCCAGCAAATGCCACAACCCTCGATCCTGCACTTGACTTTTCTCAACCGTAGCATTTTCATTTTGGTTCTGTGCATTTTCTGACTTGGACAAAGGTATTGGTCTGTACCTTGGTTCAGGCTCTGCAGTTGGGTTATAAAATGACAAGACTGAGCTTTCTGCTATCTGGGTGGGAAAGTCTTTTGAAATAGCACTGGCCTCGTCCTCTATTCCAATGTCAATATCTTTTGATTTTTTTGCCTCGGTTTTCTTATGAAACTTTTCTTCGATTGATAAAGACGAAACTGAAACATACTGGACATAACCTTTCACAAAATCTGGGGTTCTGATAACTGCTTCAGATACACCATCATAAGCATCTTTTAATTTGTCCTTTAAATTACTGGGTATTCTTCGATCTAATAAATCAGCTTTTTTGTTCTGTGTTGGAGAAAAGTGGAATTTCTTCACAGTTTTAGGATTCCCAGTCTTACGCTGTCCTAGTTGACTTGTTTCTATGCTCTGGTGGAGATACTTATAACTTAGTGGACCCCCGACAGTGCTCTCCAGTATCCGCTGACTTGCACAAGATGCCCGCAGTGCAGACATTCCTATCTAAAGCTGTTTAATCTTCTGAAATGATAAAACATAGAAATGACATTAAATTTAATTTTTATAATAATTTTTTTTCTTGCACCTTAGGTTGAATTTGAGTATTATGCAACTGTCCTGAATGTAGACCTGTGTGTTCAGACTGAGGTCACAAAGGAGATCTGGGTTAGTAGGTCAGATAAATATTATGTTCAGAACAAGTCCAATACTAAACATAACAACACACGTCTCTTGATGGCGAAGAGTTTGTCAATTCTATACATCTACAAAGTACATGTGTATTTACATCTTAGCATATCAATGTTACGAAATGGTCCAATAATTATGAATATTTTTAATACTAATAATCACGTCACTGGCTGATTGGTATAAAGCCATAGCCTATACATTTAGTAACTGATAAACTAATTCATTTTTATACACACTACATTTTCAACAAGTCATACCAATAAGTGATGTGTAATTAATTAATAATCTGGAAATGAAAATTTCAGGAATAGCTGAAGATAAACTGATAAACAGATCAAATCAGATTTATCGGTTCATATTCACTTCTGTCGGGTTTTGGCCAATACTTCAGTCCCGATATCAATTTAAAAATTAAAGTGAATATGGTTTGTTACCTGTTGTCTGGATCAAAGTTCCACAAAATAATGGTAGGTTTCGGTATTTGTTTACAAACGTCAACTGGTAAGAAATGCGTCACGTTCTTGATGGTGTGACACCCCGACACGTTAAAAGGCGGTTTTTGATTGGTTGATATGAAATATGCCGATTATCTTGTTTTGAATGACTGTAAGTTATTCGAATTAATTTTGATGCATTCACTTACAAAACATGTAATTTTTAAGATTTCATCATTTCTTATAAGCTGTGCATCAAGCTTTATCGGATTGAAATATTCATATATTAAAGTTAGTAAACATTGCCCCACCTACATTTTAAACCAATAACTAATCAGGTTGTAATCTTAATCATAGTCTCTAATACGCTTTTTTAGTTGTAAATAGAGCATGAAAAGTAAGTAATCTTTAAACACAGAATGTAAATACACATGGCAGGATTGATGACTGTTTTGATGGTTTAAAAGTCATTTTGTAAGCCTATGTTGTCTAACATATTTTGAATATGTTATGAAATAATTCATTTCAAGATAAAAATCCAATTAATTAGCCTGCCAAATCATCTGAAAGTAGAAATCTTGTCTTTTCAGCTGAAAAGAGTGTAATTTTCAATTTGTATTTTAGGAAAAAAAATGTTAACTCCAGATTTTCAATTAAAGCAGGATGAAAATAATCTCACAATCATCATTATTGCGCCACATGCACGGGTAAGTGTATTACTCTGTAATCTGCAAAATGGATTTACAGAGACACTGTCTCTGTCTTTTTAATGAATTGTAAGTTTTAACAGAGACATGCTGTCTCTGGTTTTAAAAAGCTAAAGGTGAGCATAAATGTTGAAATGAATTTATATTTACACATATTTTTTCAAATTTCAATCCGAATCTTTAAAGTTTTGTAAAATTGTATTTTTATTCAATGCTTAAAATAAACACAAATGGTTTCATATGGAAAAACACATGTATATACAATAATTTGTTAAGGTTAGTTTTACAAATTTGTTATACAGTTATAACAAATTATGGATAGGGTAGTTTTACTGTAATGTTCACATCTGTGAGATCTTTTAATGGCTCAAAAAAGTAATATACTTGTGAAATTGCAGTTATCATTGTTATAATAGCACAAGCTGTAGCATTATCATTAAGATTGTATTCATGATTATTAATGATTTGACCATTCAATTATGAATGTTAGAAAAAATATATGATACATAAATGTATATGAGATGTTTATCATACATTTGATCTAACCTAGAAGTTTACGACAATTTACAATACATTCACAGCACAATATTTTTCAAATTCATTCATGTGTTTTTACGTATATTTTCAGGTAACTGACACAGAAATCTTTATAGAAGATGATGAATTCAGGTTTCATTCAAAGCCATATTTTTTAAGGTATGGCTTAAATCATATAATTTAAAAAATCATACTATTAAAACAATGACAATATAGCAGAAAAAAAGGCAATTTGAAATACTGATGAACTTTATGAACATATTAGACTCCTCAATTCCATTTTAGGCTGTGTCTTCCTGGTAATATTGTGGAAAATGGGCATGAAAAAGCCAACTATGACTCTAGTAAAGGTATGCAAAGTATCAGTGGTGCATATTGTTTAATCCTTGTCCCTCTGGTAAATAACAATGTTATTACATGTATTAAATTTTATAAAATGTATGAGAAATTTGAGTTTAGTGTTAACCAATTTAGATATCTGTTGAGTTATTTATTTTTACATGTACAGTTAAGTCTTTAAATTTTGTATAAGATTTTATTACATGTTCAGTTTTATTTACACATTTGTGTTTATAAAAGGTAGTAGCAAGGTCTTCTGAAGAATCAATATTTTAGAAACACGGGATCAATTTTTGTTGACTGATTCTTAATAAATCAGGCATTACTCAACTTACACCTCACATACAGGTATATTTACCATTGTGGTACCTAAAGAAAGCCCAGGAGAAATGTTTGAAGGACTGGACATGCTGACTTCTCTTCTGACTCCAAAGTCTCAGAAACTGAAGAAACCAGTGATTGAAGTCATTAAGAAGGGTATAAGTTAAATTATTTATCAAAATTAGTTAGATTACTGTTAAATGCAATTACAGCAACCATGATTATACAAGATTCATCCTTTAGTTGTTCCAAGATGGAATATTTTGTATTCTTTATAATCATTAATAGTTATATACAAAAAGTATGACTGTTACAAGTTTAAAATACTGTGAATTCCTTATATTACACGAGTACTGCGATCCCGCTTCTTTATATCAAATCACAAGAAAATAGAATTGTGAACGCAGAACTCTTTACCTATTAATTTCTTTTTGTTCTAAACTCTGACAAAATAATGATGAGATTTTAAATTCCGCTAAGGGTGCTTCTTGCGATTTTACTTGGATATTAATTCCTCGCGTTGAATTAGGAATCTACAATATTGATACTTGTAGAATTAGGCACAAAATTAGCATCTAATACAGTACTACCTCAGCTATAATGTGAAAAATAAGTTCAGACCCATATTTTGATATAATGAATATTCTTATTCTGGTATTGCTTTTTAATCAGATGAAGATGAGAAAGTAGAGGAGGAGGCTCATTTAGAAGAAGAAAAGCAGGAGGAAGAGTTTGATTGGCATGTGGAACAACAACCATATAAGGAGAAAGAATTACTATTGGACGGCCAGACATATGGGTTTGCCAATCAGAAGTCGGGAATATTCAAAAGATTACAGGTCTGCAATTCTTATGTAAATTAATGTGAGGGTAATTTTAAATCAATTTGCTTATTAATTATATTTTACTATACATAACAACACACATGTTGTATTGTTGTGTTTCAATTTACCTACAAAATAAAGCAAGTATTTGAAACTGTTTTAACGAGGCCGAGTACAGAACGAGTACGCACACTTTCGCGCAGCGTTTCATTTGTGTCGTGACATCATCTTTTTGCATTGTTGACGCCATGGCGTGATAGTTTCAACTGCAGATATTCCGTGAAAATTGTTGAAAATAGCTCATTTGATGCGTAAAATTGATATTATATTGTGGAATAAACATAAATATCTCGAAGTATAAGCTATATTTGGGCTCGGGTCGAAAACGTGAAGAGGGTTCAGAAAGCCTAGCCCTCTGTCACGCTTTCTTAACCCGCCTAAATATAGATTAATTCATATATTTCGAAACAGTAACCATGTCATGTATTTTATATTAATGGCCCTTAATATGTGATGTTATATATTTATTTATTACTTAACTATATCTGAATGTTTTGATAATACTATAAAGATCACCATTTCCATCTTTGTCAAATAAAAAATAGCCATTATCTGACAAAGTTGGAAATTGGGCATACAAAAAACAACTTTGATAAGACCCCTGGAACAAACCAGAAGGTAAAAAGTTTTTTTTATTTGACCTTTTGATGCCTTTTAGCAATAACATTAATATGTAGATCAGAAAACGAAATCCCTAGGGCAGAAGTTTAAAAAAATGTAAAAAATGTGCAAAATTGATACATTTCAAGCAAAATCCCATAGGGTCCTATGTTAAAAATTAACAAACTTTGAGATGACCCTTTAAACAAACGGTGTGGTAAATGTCTTATTATTTAATCTTAAAATATTAATAATATCAGTAGAAATTCATGTAAAAAATTTCATTCAATTCTAGGGCAGAACAAATTAGACCCGGCCTCGTTAAATCTTAAGTCTGTTGAATCAAAAGTGAAGAAGTAAACTACATGTATCTCAGCACTGAAACAATTAAAGTTTGCAATTCATACACTAATGAACTACCCTGTACACTAAATGAAGTGCATTATTTCTGAGACAGTTTTATATCAGTCCTATCATCTGATACATGTGGTGTTATATAGGATGAGGTCTATGAGATAGTGGATTTACCGAACCCTGAACACTGTCCACCAGCAGACAGACGGACGATGAGGGAACAGGCAGAAACTGAAAAGTTTGATCCAGACCATTACATGTAAGAAAATCTTAAGGAAATTATCACCAACACCAAACTCTAAGATTTTTGATTAAATATTGGACAAAACTTATGTCTCCTTTGCTGTTTATTGTGTTTTGTCTCCCTTGTGACCTACTGTTGTAATCTTTAGATTTTGTCTACTTTGTGACCTACAGTTGTAATCTTTAGTTTTATTTTGAATTAACGATATATTCCCCTTCAAATCAATTGTGTATTTATTGATTTTTGATGTCATTAATTTGGTTTAGCTGTGTTTTTTTTTTCTTGTTGGGTTCATTGTGAATGGTTTGTTAAAAAAAAAAAAAAGAGCCCACCCCAAAACATGAGTTCATAGGCCTTAGAGTCACATTTTTTTAAGGTACATTGTTTAATCATCCAAGTAATGAAAATAAAATTAATTAACACCTTTATGTAGTTTCTTTGGAAATGTAAATTTAAAAGTAAGAGGTATTCATGAAATTAACACTTATTCTACCATCATTAACAGTGATGATGCCACAGTATTACCTGTTGATATCTGGAATCTTCATTATAAAGCAGTGTAATTTCTTGTGTTTGATTACAGAGCTGATCTGTATGATGATGATGCCATACAACAGATAATGAAGTATGATCCTCCTTGGTGTTATATGTCAGAGGACAAGGACATAAAAGGTAGGACTCTCATACAACAGATAATGAAGTATGATCCTCCTTGGTGTTATTTGTCTGAGGACAAGGACATTACATGTGAGACTCTCATACAACAGATAATGAAGTTTGATTCTCCTTGGTGTTATATGTCATAGGTCAAGGACATAACAGGTAGGACTCTCATACAACAGATAATGAAGTTTGATCCTCCCTGATGTTATATATCAGAGGAAAAGGACAAAAAAGGTAGGACTCTCATACAACAGATAATGAAGTTTGATTCTCCTTGGTGTTATATGTCAGAGGTCAAGGACATAACAGGTAGGATTCTCATACAACAGAAAATGAAGTTTGATCCTCCTTGGTGTTATATGTCTGAGGACAAGGACATTACAGGTAGGACTCTCATACAACAGATAATGAAGTTTGATTCTCCTTGGTGTTATATGTCAGAGGTCAAGGACATAACAGGTAGGATTCTCATACAACAGAAAATGAAGTTTGATCCTCCTTGGTGTTATATGTCTGAGGACAAGGACATTACATGTAAGACTCTCATACAACAGATAATGAAGTTTGATTCTCCTTGGTGTTATATGTCAGAGGTCAAGGACATAACAGGTAGGACTCTCATACAACAGATAATGAAGTTTGATCCTCCCTGATGTTATATATCAGACGACAAGTCATAAAATGTGGGACTCTCATACAATAGATAATGAAGTATAATTCTCCTTGGTGTTATATGTCTGAGGACAAGGACATAACAGGTACGCAGGATAGTTAAGGCAACATTTTGCTTTTAAACAGCAGTAAAAGGAGGTCGCTTTGCTTTTGTCTATTCATTTATGCATAATGAATAGTTCTAAACTATTTTTGGTGTTATTGTAAAGCTATGGGTCTCCTTTACTTGACCATGTCTAAATTTGACGGTCACGTGACTTTTTAGGGTCACGTGGACGTCTTTTAGATAAAAATCGTCAATGCTACATTGAGACAAAAAGTCCAAGGGCAAGGCAAAGAAATTTTAGAGTAAGTAATATGGCAATATATTCAAAATTATCCATACATCATAGAAATCAATGCTCATTCAGTTGTAAAGTTTACTAGTTATGTAAATTTCTTTAAAAACTGGCTACTTGTTCCTAAAATAGTGCATTTTTGCATATTTTCATTAAATTTACAAAGTAAACCTTCATCTCTCAACAAATGAGCATCAGTTTTTATAAAGAACTCATTAAAGGGAAGAAAATGATACCAAGTTTAATAATATCTATAGCCGTCTTGCACTTGAACTTTTGCATTTAATTTCTCAATCTAGAAGGTCTCTCAAATCAATACACATTTCAAACGCACAAGTGATCCCAAAAGGGGAGGTAACTCTTTGAGCGATAACTCTTCTGATATAGGCGCGATGTCAGTTTATCACATAATCCGAATTAATTTTAAGATATGTTTCAACAGTACATTATGTAAATGGTTATTTAAACATAGTGCTTCTGTTTTATTTATTTTAAAAGAGACAAGATGGTTACGATGAATCGTCCGCATTTCCTCTGTCGTATCATGGATGTAAACAAAAAACCGTTGTGTATCAGTTTTCTTGGTTAACCGAATTCGCAGAGTTATTGAGTTCTTAATATTTTTTTAGGAATTGGAGAAAAATATATAAGAGCTAATTGTACACAATTATTTGAGGGATTAGATGTCAACAGAGACATAAATGAAGCCCCTGAATATTATTAATATAACTAAATTATTCTCATAATATATATATATTAAAAAATAAGATATGGAGTATTTTTTCATTATTTATAATTTAATGTCAGATGAATGCATGTGCACCCTTTGCCCAATGACTGCATATTGTATAGCACTGCTTGGGTCTGTTAATTTTATTCTGGGGAGGGGTTCAAAGGGGTAATTTTATTCTGTTTGCCAGGGGCCAGGTACCATGATGAATTAAATTAGAATTTGCCATGGGGTCTATACATGTAGATCTGCCCATGTATGAGGCCTTTTCCCATATCCCCCATAAGCAATCAACAGTATATATTCACTTTGTATCACACATGTAATTAAACTCATTAAAATTGACTTTTATTTTTATTCAACACATGCAAAATGATTAATATTAAGGAGAGGGGGTGGGTTAACATATCTATTCATTCACAAAATAAATTCTAATCAATCATTTCTCATTACCGAGAAAGGAAAGAGGGTGTGTAAATCCTGCAACAAGGCGATCAAAAGCCATTTTTGGTTCACATCAATATATTGAATTTAAATAAGTCTGACTTCTCCTATGTGAGAGACTCTCCCCCCCCCCCCCATTTACATTCTTTTAAATATATGCAGCATATAGCTTTTTAATATATTAACTTAAGTAAATACCATCCCCTTTCCACTTCTCAAACAAAATTATGAATATAAAAACAATTATATTTGGTTTATTTGTTTTATTAATTCAAGAAGATAAAGGGAGTTTCTGAAAAAAATTTCTGTGACAACATCTAAACCTGACATATGCATGCAAACTCAAAATTGCAATTTCTTTTTATGATGTCAATATGTTTATTGTATGACTTCTTAGTTCTGCTCCTCTTCTCTCTTCAAAAACACATGCAGTCTTCAGGTTCTTAAAGTTCAGGTTTTTCTTTTCATCATTTCATCTTGTATATATGACACCAGGATAAGGGTGCGGGTAAATTATCACCAATAAGAACATCATTTATGTAAATCTCAAGACAAAGCAGGTACCAGCTAAAATGAAAATTATATATATTTCAGTAAGTTTAACTTTGTTATCAAAATGGCTGAAGGACTTGAAATGGAGGATTTTCTACAATTTGATAGTCAATGGAATTTATTTAATATCTTAATAAAAATTTCATTATGTTTAGATGTGCATTTAATTTTGCACAAATTCAAATACAGTTTTTCGGTTTGATCGATTTGAATTTATTCGCATCCTCACCCCTGATATGTGCATGATATTAGTTTAATTACACCCCTTTATTTTACCCGACCTGACCTTAAAAATGCACACACACTCTCTCTCTCTCTCTCTCTCTCTCTCTCTCACACAAACATACACACACACACACAACTGATTTATACAAGATTGATATTATATAATGCTGGTGCAGTCAGTGTGAATTAAATCAAACCATGTATTGTTGATTTGTTGATGAGCAATATTCAAAATTGTAGATTTATAAATAACATAGGTTTATATCAATCATTTTAAAACCATTCGTACATGAAAATGCTTTTTCTAATTGAATTGTCTAATAGAATAATCAGATTGGTCATTATTTCAATGATAAATTATTGAACTTAAACATGTATGTTATTTACTTACATTTTCTTCCAGCCTTTTTTTCAAATCAGTGTAACACTTTTCAAATTACTCTGCAAATAACAAAATATGATTATGGAAAGTCATCCAATTTAATTTGCATGCACATAAGGACATGTCAACATTAATTTGAACATTTTTGTGAAAGGTCTACATATATTTTGCATGGATGGGTAAAATGACCATCACTTCAAATTTTATTTGAAAGTTATACACATACACATTCTACACAAACAATACCATATACATGTATAACCATGAATGTTGAAAAAATCAGATGGAGACATGCAGTCATTTGTTTATTATTATTTGGGTTTTTTTATTACCAATAGTACAGCATCATAAGTATGAACCCAGGTGACAATATTTCAAACAGTGTTATGATAGTAATATACTGAGTAATAAAAACTAACTATTGTAATAATTAAGAATTAATGTGCATAAACATCTTATATCAACTGGATGAATGTGTAAAAAAAATATAAATGAACTGTCATGGAAGAATTTTGAACACAGTAGAAAGTTGTTATTGATCAGCTGTTCATCAATTTCCAGAAAATGAAATCAGCATCTTTTAGCCTGCACTGTACTGATTTTCAGAAAATCAAATCAGCTGTTTTCACACAGTCTTTGTATTGTTTACTTACAAATGGAAAAAAACCCCAACAGCTGTGTAAAGCTAAATATTGTCAGTACAAGTACTATGAACTGATTCGTGTCGATTGGTGAAAATGATCAACAATTTAACGGACTGGCAATAAAGCTACATGTACAATGTACATTGTATAGGCCTAAATGTAAACAATGCAGTCTCTCCTCGTGTTTAGAACGAAACAACACATTAAGTCGATCAGAAATGCATCAACAGTATAAAATCACAATAAAATAGTTATTAAGCTATCTGGTACATTACAAATACACTTTATATCTATTCTACATACCTGATAAAATCAAAAGATCGCCATAATCGGGAATACCAGCTACACGTGTTTACATCGTCTGACGAGCACTTTTGGGACGCAGATTCACACCCATACGACAGATGCGTTATGGAAATTCTTCGTATATTCTGATTGTTGTAAACTTATAAAAACATATATGAGTGATTCGTAGTTATAATTTTCTTAGGAAGTATTAAATCAGTCATATTTTATGCTTAAACTGCTGTTTTTGGTATATTTTCTAAATATGGTAATAGAGAGGTGGGGCGTATATTATGACGTCATAACTCATTATCCCTTCATTAGCATATCAAAACGATGTGTTGCCTTATCTGTCCTGCGTAGGACTCTCATACAACAGATAATGAAGTTTGATTCTCCTTGGTGTTATATGTCAGAGGTCAAGGACATAACAGGTAGGATTCTCATACAACAGAAAATGAAGTTTGATCCTCCTTGGTGTTATATGTCTGAGGACAAGGACATTACATGTAAGACTCTCATACAACAGATAATGAAGTTTGATTCTCCTTGGTGTTATATGTCAGAGGTCAAGGACATAACAGGTAGGACTCTCATACAACAGATAATGAAGTTTGATCCTCCCTGATGTTATATATCAGACGACAAGGACATAAAAGGTGGGACTCTCATACAACAGATAATGAAGTATAATTCTCCTTGGTGTTATATGTCTGAGGACAAGGACATAACAGGTAGGACTCTCATACAACAGATAATGAAGTTTAATCCTCCCTGATGTTATATGTCAGAGGTCAAGGACATAACAGGTAGGACTCTCATACAACAGAAAATGAAGTTTGATCCTCCTTGGTGTTATATGTCAGAGAACAAGGACATAACAGGTAGGACTCTTATTACAACAAAAAATGAAGTTTGATCCTACCTGGTGTTATATGTCAGAGAACGAGGAAATTACAGGTAGGACTCTCATTACAAGGTCTGAAGGATTACTGTAAACCAACATTTTATTTGCATGAAATGTATGTTTGTTGCAGTTGAATTTACAGAAGAAGAAAAACAAAAAATGAAGAACCTGCCCAAGAAAGAATGTATCTTTTGAATGTTAATATAAATGCTATCCATGTCTCAGTAATCATATTTTGTGGTGACTTTATTATTTTTGAGTTCTATATTAATATGATACATGTACCACCTTAACCATAAAAGATTTATTGGATGATGCCATGGTAACAACTTTGTATTTGGGATTGATTGACATTCTCTTTGGATACGCCTACAATGTGAGAATAAATGAAGGAGATGAAAATGTGAGCACTATCCTTAATTAGCTACATGTATTTAAAGTTTGCATTTTTCTTACTATATTGTTTTAAAAGTCAAAATACAGTTGCTATCTACACTTTACCCATAATACTTGATTAAAAATCAAAGTGTGGTACTTAATGATACTACATTATGAATTAAATATGTAAGTTGGTACAATGTCAAGTATTATATTTGTGTACTCAACAATTTACGGTACTGATACTGTACCAGTAAATTTGTAAAATTATTGGACGGGGTATTTCAGTTGTGATTTATACATGTATGTAAACTAGTCTCTGTTCTATCTGTAGGTGGAGTCTGGTTGGACAATCTGTAAACTTAGTGCCACCCTATCCTGGTTAGAGGTAAGACATTGCCATACTTTCTGTATGTAACAGGTGGTGAAAAGTCAAGTCTCAAGTGGGAGTCAAACCCAGGACCTCTGGTTTACAGTGCCAGTACTCTAACGACTGAACTTTTAAGACCTGATACATTGAGTGACACACCTGTTAACCCTGCGACATGAATTCATCAATAAAAAATAAGTATAAAATCACTGTTTGTGTTTCTGATGTTAAGCAGTGTATGTGTGGGGGAGGGGGATGATCTATAGAAAACAGACTTGTAATTCTGATATTTGCATATTTGCGCCATTTTATGTTTTAGACATAAAGGCATTATAGAATACCATAACTACAAGTGGCATAATCATTATTTTTGTTTTAGACATTCATTTGTTTAGAAAGTTTTGTGATGCTACAGAATAGATTTTAACAAGTAACTTTCTTGTTTGTGTATCCGACATTCAGCAGTGTGGATGTGTGTGGGTGGGTGGGTGGAGGTGCTATAGAATAGTAACCTCATTGAATGTTTTTGTTAACTATATTACAGACATTCTGCAGTATGGGAGAGGTGCTATAGAATAGTAACCTCACTATTTATGTTTATTATATTACAGACGTTCAGCAGTGTGAGTGATGTGGTGAGGTCCTGTATCAGGAGAAGCCTCTGTTATCCCCTGTACAGACACTGGGACCTCTCCCAGACCGTACTACAGGATGTACACAACATACTGGCTGCTGGTAAGTCCATTATAGTGTGTATAGGATTAATTTGTTGCATTGCTGTGTCAGCTTAGTTTGGTTTGGTTCTTATTTTCTGTACAGATTAATTGCATGAGGCTTTATAGACACTATTAATCTAAAACTATGATAAGAATACATTGCAATTTGGGGCAAATGCTCTTTCCTCTTTACTGCAAACATTTCTTGTAATAGGTAAGCAGCAGGTGTTGAAATGTCTGCTGGACATACACAGTATACTTGGCAGCTCCTACCCCAGGTACATCCTCAATGACCTCTATATCACAGACTACTGTGTGTGGGTACAGACAATAAGGTTAGTACAGTAATTATTTTTTACCTTCATTTATAATGCCAAATTACTAGTATAGATATATATTAGTTTTGTTAGGATGGAACTGCTCAATGATGGCTGGAAACATGTTGTTCTTGGTTTGTCTGGCATTCAGTCTCTTTATCTACAACTTTATTAAATCTTCCTCCTAACTTTCAAATAACTTTTGTTCAGGATTGATGTTAAGTCCATTGCTTTCAAAGACCAATAAATTTAATCTAACTCGTGGTATTGGATTTATTACCACTGGTAATTGCCATGTTTGTGTGGTTGTCAGACTGCATTTATCTTTATTAATGAATAGATACAGGATAGTGTTCACCATTTCAATTCTGAAAACAATGCTCTTATTCTGATGAAATGATCATGCTTTCATTTTCCAGAACTGTATTCACTTTATAGAAATAGATACTTAGCTTTTAAAGTATATGCTTTATGGTTATATTAAAAGTAATATGAAAAGCATTCTCTCTTTCTTCAACTGTCTATGTAGGGCTTTACACATTGAAGTCACTTTAAAAAGTAAAGATAAAACAGAAAAGACTAATTCAGTGAAAGATAAGTAACTATGTAATATTTAATTCTCAAATTTAATATTTCAGTAATAAAAGACTCAAGACTTTGGCATCAGCATTGGAAAAGGTATAGTTCAATAAAATCAAATAACAGTATCATTATTTAATTAGATTTTCTTTTTCAAAGCTATAAATGAAGGCTATTTTTATGATACATGATTGTATAAGTAATGTCTAGCAGCATAAAAAAATGTTTTAAATTCCATGCACATGTAGTGCTGTCAGTATTTTGTCAATAGACACTTTGAAGGCAGTATCATGTGAGTGTAAGGCTATCAAGTGATTTTTAAGAAGCAACATACTGTAGTTAGCAGATGCATTACATTTATTATGTAAGAAAACCAACAGCTAACCTATGAAAATGCGTTTGATTTTCCCAACATTGGTATTTCAAATAATTTGATATGATGGCAATTTTTTATTTTATTCTCAGTAGAATGAATCCTTGGATATCAATAAATATTTTACCAAATATGATTATATTTACATTAATTTTACAGAGAACAATTTCAAAAAAGGATGTGGGATTTGAACTGGAATCCATAGAGACAAATCCAGCAGATACAGAGAAAGGAGATAGTATTACAGAGGAAGTATTAGTTGATTCACTGAAAGCTGTAAGTATAAATCAAGCTGGCAGTGACAGTGATGATGACAGTGAAGTCAGTGACAATGACACTAGTGAAGACAGGGATGATGTTAGTGATGACTGTGCAGAATCTGTACAGAGTGAAAAAATATCTTATTCTAAAAAAGAAAACATCCCATAATTTAGATCTTTGTAACAGCAGAGCCAATAAAAATGATATTGATGATTTTTTACTGTTTCATAATTCAATGACATTTTTTAAACACAGGAAAGATTATCAATTCTGCACACATACGTTTTTTATGGTTGTGTTTGTGCAAACAATATTAAGTTAAACACAAATAATTCCAATATTTAGACTACTTCTTGACATGATTAAACACTGGACCAAAGTTGTAAGTGCTCACTCAGTGTAATGTATTTACTTTAATTATGAAATAATCACAATGTCATTTATTTCCTCTTAGCTTCCAAATAATTAGGAATGATGCATTTACCTTGACCTTGGTTACGACCCGAGATCCTTATCTTTGCTAAGGTGGGAATTCATTGTTATATTTATAAAACAAAGCTCCAGTCTTATATTTGTTTACAAATAATTTAAGGAAATTTCAATTTCTCTTAAAAATGACTCGTGGCAAACAAGATAAACTGATTCAATACGTTCATAAATACCTATGATTATCAACAAAAGAAAGCAACAGTTGATTGAAACATACACCAATACAACACATTTGTAAACAATAACAAAACTCTGGTTTTGTTTACAAAACAAAGAGTTTCAAACTTTGTATCTAGCTTGTAACTCGATGTTTGACAATTAGACAAACTGACAAAGCATTGACAATGTAGACTGGTTATTTTTAGTTTAGTTAATTTAATATTGAACATTGGATTTTGACGTCTCCATTGTCTGAATTCCAACAAATATATGACGAGGGATTTTTAACTACTCCATTAGCAATATGATGTAGTTTGTTTTGTTAAAGGAACTTATTCACGATTTGAACATACATTTTTTAAAATTTTATTGAATGCAATATATCCCATGTAGACTGGTTATTTTTAGTTTAGTTAATTTAAGGAAATTTCAATTTCTCTTAAAAATGACTCGTGGCAAACAAGATAAACTGATTCAATACGTTCATAAATACCTATGATTATCAACAAAAGAAAGCAACAGTTGATTGAAACATACACCAATACAACACATTTGTAAACAATAACAAAACTCTGGTTTTGTTTACAAAACAAAGAGTTTCAAACTTTGTATCTAGCTTGTAACTCGATGTTTGACAATTAGACAAACCGACAAAGCATTGACAACACTCATACATGCATCAACATTACAGACGTCAAAAGTGGAAAAATAAAATTTTAAAAATGTATGTTCAAATCGTGAATAAGTTCCTTTAACAAAACAAACTACATCATATTGCTAATGGAGTAGTTAAAAATCCCTCGTCATATATTTGTTGGAATTCAGACAATGGAGACGTCAAAATCCAATGTTCAATATTAAATTAACTAAACTAAAAATAACCAGTCTACATGGGATATATTGCATTCAAAATTAAAGATATAAATTGTAATAGTAAGGAACATGTTAGAATACATTCAAACAAATCCTTACTAATAGGAAATGGGTTTTTTTAAAACTATTAACTTTGGAAACTGTTCACATAAGTAGTGTTCAATATCTTTTAAGTTGTTTTTTCGTGCATTCACGAGAACAGTCTTTCCAGACTTTGATACATTGTATACATCAAGGCCGTGAAGAAGGAGATGCTTCAATATCTTGATTCTTTCTTCTTCTGCATCAGCTTTATTGGTGATGAAAAATGCTGCATTCCAACCTTTCTCTGTAATTTCCTTTACCATAAACGGATACACTTTGGCAATTTTCACAACCATATCATAATGTGCATTTTCGCATGCGACATGGAGGATATTTATTCTGTCATGAGATGCTTTTTGTATGGCATTTTTATTGGTGTTTATCAACAGCTGTAGTATATCAGTATGTCCATTCTTTGCTGCATAATGTCCCACGTGTTGTCCGTTAGAGTCGGTATCGGTTATAAGGTTTGGTGCGTTACTCATGATATATTCGCATATTTTATACTTGCCAAACTCACATGCTGTGTGGAGACAATTTTTGCCGATTTTTTTGGATTTGTTTTTTACATCAACGCCATTTTCGAGAAGAAATTTCACTATATCAAGATGTCCATTTTTTGTCGCATACTGAATAGAATTCCAACCTCCGCCGTTTTTAGCATGCAGTAGTTTCTCCAGATTTTTGTTAGCCTTTACAAATCGGCACACTTCCAAGCTTCCTCCTATGCACGCCAAATGAACTATATTTTCGTTATTTTTCTCATCTTCGGCAAATAAATCACAACCTTGTTTCAACATGAGATCAAGAATATGATATTGACCAGCATTTGCTGCATAGTGTGCAGGATTCATACCAAGGTTGTCTTTTAGAGAAAACAAAGATGCATGATTTTCTAAAATATATTCACAAATTGGGTAACATCCGTGGTGTGCCGCAATGTGCAAGATATTTGATCCCTCGTTTGTATTCTTCTCAACAGAAACTCCCATATTGCATATCCTTTTGAAAATGCTCAAATTACCGCCTTTTGCAGCGGAATGTAAACAATTGAACCCATTGGAATCAACTTCTTCAAGTGAATGCTTATCGAATTTATGTATCAAATATTGAAACGTTGGAAAATCACCTGTAACTATAGATGTTCGTAATTGATGCGAGTTTTGAAGTTGGCTGATATGCTGCGGAGGCAATACAATGTCTGCAAGAAATAAAATATATATTATCCACCCATTCACTAACAATAAAAAGTTTACCCCATCGACAGCAACTGTTTCCAAAGGGAAAAAGTTGCTATCGAGGGGGACAATACATTTTCTAATGTCCTCAATGCAAGTAAATAAGTATTTTGTTTTAACAACAACAACAACAACAAAAACAACTTTATTTATCGGCGATGCTGAGTTTTTATTAATGGTAAACAAGTAACAGTGTAGAGGTAGCGACTTTGATATCTTGATAGGAGTTCCGACATAAAAGTAGGGGAAATCGAATGTTGCTGGTAAATAGTTACGATGACTATTAACCCTGGGCAAATAGAACGAACACTTTTTAACGGTGAAGGCTATCTAGATGAAATAGCAAAGTTTATTCATCGTAATATGACATAAAAATACAGAGGTATATTCAGTGATATATATATATATATATATATATATATATATATATATATATAAAGCACAGGGAAATTCAATTTTGTTGGAGCTCCACCCCGCAAGCCTCGGTCGGGGGGGAGGTCCAACAAAAGTGAATTTCCCTGTGCTTTATATATATGTCTATATCATTCACTATGGGCAGGTATATGTCAATTTGAGAGTTATTGCAATGTTTGTGCTTATATATATATATATATATATATATATATATATATATATATATATATATATATATATATATATATATATAGGTAAATCCAGGAAAAAGTTACAGTGATCGGATAAAATATAGAAAACTTAAATGAACAAAAACACAAAGTCCAAGTTAAACATAAGCGCTTTCATTTCCATCTACAGATTAGTTGTAAAACATCTGAAGATGAAAATGAAAGCGCTCATGTTTTACTCGGACTTTGTGTTTATATATATATATATATATATATATATATATATATATATATATATATATATATATATATGCAGATGGTTTAAACATTTAATCATTGTTAACATTGGAATTTATGAAATTGAAAAATAGCTACTTATTTAAACTGCTCTTTTACCATCTCTTTCTTTGTTTGACACAGTAGATATTTCCATGTGTTCAGAATTCATTTCTTGAAGAGGATGGCTTTCTCCTGCTTAAATAAACATATTTAACACATTTTTTTGTGATGTTAATTTTTCTTAATACAGTCATACAGTCATATCTGCACGCTTATAGTGCAAGTCATTGAAAACAGACCTGGGTATATGAACAAAGAATACCAAATCATGTAAACATTAGAGGTTATTTTACTGCATTACTGATATTAATTTACAACGCTATTTCAGCATAACGTAAAATTCGCTACTTGGAAAGGACGCATTTCGTCTAAAAAAAACCCCCAAACATCCCATCCTTTACAAATCATTGTTCGGATGTTAATGTAATAACAAAACATTGTCAACATTTTGCAATTTTAAAACAAAATGTAAAAACTATGGTATATACAAAACATCTCGACATTGAATTATTCTCTCTTCAAAATTTTCATGGTATTTATCATAGACCAGCTGTCTAACTTTACCGGCGTATTTTGATATACTAGTATCGTTTTAGGTCGAAATATTAAAGCCCGACTCTGCTGGCGACCTAAAGTGATGTTTATCTGTCCGTCCGTCTGTCTGTTCGACTGGGATCTCTTGTCCGGAGCATATCTGCTCTCCCTTTGACCCAAATTAGCTCCTACTTCACCCACAGAGTGCCTTTGGGTAAAGGGTGTGCAGCGACCTTAAACCAAGTTTCAAGGTAAAATGTGAAGTCATATCAGAATGATAAGAAAAATCCTTATCCGTAGCGTATCTCATTTCTCCTTGGTCGAATTTGGTTCTTACTTCAACCACAGGGTGCCTTAATTTGGCCAAAGGGTAGGCAATGATATTGGATGATGTTATATATACTTCACATAGCCTAACTTGGCTCATACTTCACATAAGTAGAGCTTTTGTGTAAAGTGTGTGCAGTGACTTTGAACCAAGTCAATCCCATTTGCTTAATCTTGCTCGGATGGAACAGAACATGCGTGATATAATGTAACGGGTAACGAAATTGGACTAAAAGTTTTATGCCAGTTAGAAAAATTTCTAAGTTACAGGTCAAAATCAAAGCAAATTTCTCTGAAATGCTTTGTAAACTTTTATCCATTAATTCAGAGGGGCCCTTTAAATTTATGTATCATATATTGAAATGTTCAAAAATCACATGCAACTAAAGATGTTGGTAATTGATCCGCAGGGTTTTGAGGTTGACTAATATGTTGCGGAGGCAACGCATGTACATTGTCTGCAAGAGATAAAATTTATATTATCTCTCCATTTACTAGCAATAGGAAGTTTACCCCTTTAACAGCAACTATTACCTAATATTTATATTCATATTAATGTTTGTTTGACATAGAAAATTTATGTATTGTCACTGGTTCCAAAGGCAAAGCCGAGGCTAGGGAAGTAGTTGCTATCGAGCAGGACAATTTATTGGCCTATGTCCTCAATGCAAGTATACATGTATAAGTATTCTTTTTTAACAAAAAAATTATTTATCGGTGATGCTGATTTTTTTTTTATGGTGAACAAGTAAGAGTTTAGAGGTAGCGACTGTGATATCTTGATTGGAGTTCTGACATAAAAACAAGGGAAATCGAATGTTGCTGGTAAATAGTTACGATGACTATTAACCCTGGGAAAATAGAACGAACACTTTTTAACGGTAAAGGCTATCTAGATGAAATAGTACATTGATGAATGAAATATATGTACATTCGTTATAATTTTACATTGAAAAATACAGAGGTATACTGTAAAATCAATAGATTTTGTGGTGGCTCAATTTTCGTGGAATTCGTTGGTATCCCTCATCCTTGAATATACATCCACCGCAAATTAATAAATCAGGATTTAAAGTCATATTTCCTTTTGTACGTATAAGAGGATACACGAAATTATCGAACCTCGAACCTGTGAATTTTATACAATCCATGAAAATTCGCCCCTACGATTTTTAATGAGTCCACAGCAATGAGAATATATATGCATGTGGTTTTAGCATCAAATCTTTTGGTAATATTTATATTGTAATTAGTGAAAATGAAGAATAGCTTCTTTTTTTTAACTGCTCTGTTACCATTTCTTTCTTCGTTTGGTTCAATAGTCATCTCCGATTGTTCAAATCTCACTTCTTGAAGAGGATGGCTTTCACCTACAAAAATAGACATAAAAATAAACACATTGTTTGTGAGGATAGTTTCTTAATACAGTCATATTGGCATTTACTGAACACTAACTGTGTAATAAAGATGTGCTAGTCATTGAGAACAGACTGGGTATACGAACACACTATACCAACTCCAGTAAACATTGAAGGTAATTTCATTTACGTAATACAGTCCTTTTTGTCAACGCTACTCGAAATTCGCCGTTACAAAAACTGATGACCTAGTGCTCTTACGTGTACACATCGGTTTGCTTAACCTCTGTACTGTATTTGACCCGTCAGGCAGTAATGGGTACGATTGAGCAATTTTCGACAGAGTTAAGCCCCTTGGACGTAGAAAAATTCAGATAATTTGCAGTTTCCGTTCATTTTCTTTGCAGAGGATGCACATATTGGAATCGAATTTTGTATACAGTTTAATCATAATGATATCTAGGTCAAGTTTAATTTTGGATACAATCCAGCTTTTTGGGGAACAATAAAGCATTTTTTGACACAGTTATGCCCCATGGAATTCGCAAATTTCCATTATTTGCAGTTTCCGTTCATGTTCTTCGCAGATGTTTCCATAACATTTTCATAAGGGGGCATAAGTGTTTTAAAAACATCTCTTGTTTTTCTTAATCCTTAATACTTCACGCGAATATGAAGAAACATAAATTTTCACTAAAATGCATCGTGTTGTGGAGGATTATTGCTTCTAACAAAACATGCAATTACTTTTACTCATCTGTGATTAAAAAACCAAAACATGCATAATGAATACTTGAAACGTTGGTGTTAAGTTAGTATGGGCCACCTCTAAGTTGTGACGTTCTAATTATCAAAATAAACAATCAATTGCAAATTAGATGTCATCTTATAGTTTCTTTCCATAAATTGTCACCTAACAGCGAAAAACAGTGGGTTAGAGGGTTCACTTCGAATCTGTTAGTCATGAGTTCTTGCTGGGGATTTTTAAAGTTTTACTTTTCCAAAACATTAAACATTTAAAACTCATTTTTGGTTAAATAGTAAAATTTTAAATTTAAACTGCTGAAAGTATTTTGATTATAATGTACTTTAATTCAAATTCAAACATGAATATAAAGAGATGCCCCGTACCACCTTGAAAACACTTTAGTTCTTGACAGTGACTATCAAGACTTAAAGTAAAATGAGAGAATTTTAAAAAATACTTTCGAAAGATTAATATTCATTTTCATATTGATGTTTTTAATTGCATGAAATATTTTTGTATCGGTTTAAAGCCATTATATACTCTTTTTTGCAGGGATATGAATAATAGATGGAACAGGCATACGGGTATTTACATGTTATTTAGTTTGTTTCCGCTGCTAAAAAAAATACCAGAGACTTTGTCGAAAAGTATATTTTTGTTTTATTAACGAATAGATATGATTCATCTACCATTTTTATAAGTACATATCAAATTGGTTGCATAACTTTGAACGGTTCACATGATCTCAGTACAATAATAAATGTATTCAAAAGCCTGATAATGTTTACTTGTGCTCATACTCCCTGATCAGGGCTGGTGAGCTATTAAAAATGAACGTCACAGATTTCTATGTAAACAGAAGGGGAATTATACACTAAATGTAATTATAGCATAATGATGTTGAACGAAATGAATTACGTACATACCGTTTTCCAAATCTTGTAAGCCTAAACATTAATAAAAATAATATGAATATGGTATATGTTATATATAATACTACTATGACAGTAGGCGATTTGTACATTGCCCTATTGCTTTTCATAAAGATAAACTACAGAAACGATTATATGACACTATTGAATTTAGTTAAAGCAAACACAAAATGTAAATACACGTCTATACCTTTTTTTCTTTTGATTGTAATGTTTCTTCTCTTGATGAATACCACTAGCAAAACGGCCAGTATCAAAGAAAGTATACCAAATATCACAGCCATCACAATAGCTGTAACATTGCTCGAGCTGAGGCTATTTTTCATTCCACAAATAAGGCTTTCTTCGTATGTTTCGTTTATCATAACTCTAGTTTGTTTTAATATATATCTGGTTTGGTTTATCATAGATCTGGTCAAGAAGATCAAAAAAAAAATATGATTTATAAGAAATAGAGTTTTTAATGTTAGTTTTAATGAAACATATTTGCTCAAAATATTTTATTTTAAAATGAAAACATATTAACTCTCCGTCTGACTCTCCATAAATTAGAATTGCTGCATGCATTGACTCTAAGAATCAATTTTGTATTCACGTTAATAATGTTATCAGACATTAAATTGGTCATATTGTTTATCATCGGATAAATGATTACTTTTTGCAAGATATTGTCCATTATCACATGTTTATCTCAAAATACGGTGGATATCACTCATGGGATAAATTTTTGATATTCCACTATGTGTTCTTACGCCACATGACGTCATAATTTAACATTAAGTAGCTATATGCAGACTATTGACGTAGGTTGAAAAAGTAACAAAATAATTCAATTGAAAAGCGTAGAGTTATAAATGTGCAGTATTTAAAGCTGATTCAGTTTTTTTTATAAATTGATAAAAATATACCACAAAATGAAATGTTTGTTTGCTAATCTTCAAGGAACTTTTTTCCATGCGTAAAGTTGTTGACGTCTTGTAATGAATGTGTTGTGCGGCTCACAATTATGTTTACAGAAAAATTGAGGTTTAACAAAAGATTGAGGTTTAACTTGTGGTAAAACATGCGATAAAAAGAATCTCTGATGATTTGCGATGGTATATGATTTTTATCCAACTCGTTGTGTGTTAAAATCATATACCATCGCATATCATGAGAGCTCCTATATAATCGTAGAAACACACTTTGCCGAGTAATGAGAAATACACTAACTTGGAGTAAATGCAATTGAAGTCGGCATAAAAACACTTCAGCGTTGTATTAATTGCAAGGCAACTTGGATCTAGAAACAAAGGAAATATATTCGATATAAAAATATGATTATTAGATTATTATCTAGTCTGCGTCAAATATGAATAAATAATTTATTTTTATTTTTTCTGCTGTTTTAACTTCCATTAAAAATAAACTGGCATACTTTGAAGGATTGTTAAATAAGTTATGAAACACATCACGTCCAATAGTGCCAAAAAAGTAACCAAAAAACATGGCAAAATCGTGGGATTAACTTTGAAAAGTTATACCAAAACAAAATTGCTTACATTTATATATTTCGTTGCTTAAATAAAATTTGTCTGGACACCCGAACTCAAACGTTTTGTTGCAGGAAACATGATTAAGAATTCCATCAGCAGCTAATTCAAGGCAATTCCCTTCATAAAGACAAATAATATAATAACGGTGAATAGGCATACAACACAACCCTATTACTGATGTCGAATAAAAAGGGTGGTGTTCAAATTCATAAAATGATGCCGTTATGGGAGACATGTTTACACTGTCATCTATAACCAAAAATTTTCACTTTAAAGGACTATATATGATAAGGGCCTAAAATGGCCCCGTAAGATGAACATCATCATTTTACTATCATTTTTGTTTTCCTAGTACAGATATGTGTGTTTACATAATATTCATTTTGATTCAAGGCCCACAATTTATAAATATGGCATTGTAAAGACAACCTTTTCCCGCCATTTTTGCATTTTTTTGCGTAAAACAACTTGTTTTAAAGCAGTTTTTCCTTCCGAAAACATAGAGCGCATTCTTGAACAAATAAAGTATTTTAATCAGAGATGTATCTAGCCAAGACTAATAAGCGCAAAAAAATTCTTTGTTTAAGCATGCGCATTATATTTCCCATTCGTAAATAGATGAGAAAAATGTCAATTTTGGGCTGATTTTGATTGAATTATAGAAATGGCGTAACCTCTGACGTCATATACTGTCAGTGAGTGCAAAGTAATCAAATAAATAGATGAAAAATATATTTTATATCAACTCTTCTAAAAAATTAGTTAACATTTTATTGTACCCGAAGCACTTAAAAAAATGGCGAATTATGGGGACAAAATTTAACTCTTATCATATATTGTTCCTTCAAACTAGGTATTTCGAATTTTTTGATAAGAATTTTTTTTATTTTTCCGAAGTAAAGATATGTATATATATATATATATATCTATATCTCGGTTTCTTATCTATTTACCAGACAATTCTCTCACTCGGCCTTTCTATTACCTTTGGTCAGTGATACCTTTTTTTAGTTGGAGAACGATTTTGCCAGATTTGGTGAACTAGTGAATGTCATTGTTAATTTAACTGGATCAATTGCTTGATTTTTGATTTTGCGTCACTATGGTACAAATTTAAAATATATATAAAACAATCTATATTTTATTCAGAACAATATTTAGTTCCATGTGCTTTCGACATCCTAACAATATTATCAAGTATACTATATCTATGATAGTATTTCGTTAACGTTTTAGTGACATAATATAATGTTAACAGTATATTACTAAACATTGGAATTTGGTATGCACTTTTTTGTAGCAGAAATTGATTATGTCAAAAACATATTATGGTTATCATTTCAAATTAACCTCAACGATATAGAAAACCTGAGTTCACAAAACTATTTGAAATTAAACGGATCGAAATTGATAAGAATGGGTTTCAAATGCTGTCCTACTAGCTTATGAAATTTTTTATTTTAATCAGTCCCATTCAACAATTTTAAAGGTCATATTAAAATGAATGTTTCAAACCTTTCTGAAACAGGATATTGGCACCCCTTGGGTAACAAAACTCGATGAGAGAAGTCAGATGTTTATTTGGAACGCAGTGATATCCATGTGTACCGTTACATCCTAATCGAGAGGATGCCATTCCCCAACCTTCTCTGCTAGTAGGACAATGTTTAACTGAAAATATTTGGAATGCATACTCGGACATCTACAAAGAATGATATTTTCTTTTAAAAAATCAGGATTAATGCATTGTATGATAAGTATTTACAGATACATAACGTGTTTCAGAAATATTTTAACAACTCTAAATTATACACATATCTGTTTTAAATATTCCTTTCTAGACAAAATAAAGAGACATACAGATAAAAGCATATTCAGTTAACTGGAAAATGGAAAGGGTGTCGATTTCGGAATAAGGTTTCTGACTCGGAACGTAGGGTTTGATAGGTTATGCAAAATTTAATAAACACACAATACGCATATTCATCATCAATTGATAGTCATTTGATCAAATATATACAGATACATAATTTTAAAGTACACGGTTTTTTAAAAGTTTATTTTAACCATCTCCGTATATCATTTATTGCTTACCGACGAAGTCAGTGTGGATAAAATTACCAGGCAAATAGTGATGTAATATACACTACAATCCATGTCCTCTAAGATATCTAAAAAAATATTAATAGTAGGTGACATTTACCTGTAATTTATTGTCACTGAATAGACATAGAAGGAAGTTTATTTAAACTAAAATGTCACTGAATTACAGAAACACCATTGAATTAAGAAAAAAGCATATGTAGATCTAGTTTCATGATAAACGTTGTGAAAGGAAAAACGATAAATAGTCTTTGTTATTCTTTTAATGATGTCTCCAACTATAAAAATGTAATGGACATTGTGAAAAACATTTTTTTGTCAAATTATCTTATTACAATCTGTATAAACGGATTTAAACCCCTAATGTTGCTTTGCTTACTTTGATAAGCTATATATGATCTGTCGTTGTTCAATGTTTTTTTGTCTAATTACAAAACAAATGGAGTAAATCAAGCTAGTGTAGTGTAGCGTGTTAGGAACTCAAAGGACAAAAACCAACAAGTACATGTACTATAAACTGTTTTCTCATATTTGTATGATTCTTTTTCCCAATCCAAAAAAAATTAATTATATTTTACATCAGGTACAGATACATCATAACAAACAGTTTGGAACTGACCGATACGTTCAACCAGATGATCGCATCCAATGAATCGTATTAACCAAAGGTCACTATATAAGTTTGCTTTAAAGTAATATCAGTTTATTTGTTTTATGTCAAATAAATATATCAATTAAATATAAGCATGCTTAAATTCAAACAATGAAATGAAGTAATAAACAAGCAACTGAAAATACCTGTTATGTCCGCTGTAAATTTGTTATCTATATTTATTTCCGTATGTGCATGGCCATGAGAGTTTTAAACTGCGCTGTAGGTAATGAATGTTTCATCATAATTTTTGGGAGTTGATTTTAATCAACTCTCCTATGCAGTTACTCAGACAAACCAAAAGTGAAAGAGTGTTTGGACCTCAGCACAAACCATCGCTGCTGACAAGACTTAGTTCTTGAAAATAATTGACAGATTCGATGTAATGTATGCTAAAGCATTGTTTTTCAAGGAAACTTATTATAAATACCTTGAAAATAGATAGATTTTAAATGGCACGAACAATTTAGATATTTTTGTAGTCGTATGTATTCCTACGCCAGAGTTAAATATAGACTAACTCGACGCTCGGCTGACTTCGTAAATCTCCGACAAGCAGGGAGTCTCTCTTGAATGTCGGAGATTTACGGTGTCAGCCGAGCGTTTGGTTGAACGAGACTAGAATTAAATATTGCTTGGATCCATACAATTTTCGAGAAATATTTCTATTACTGATAAATAGTTTGAATGAATGAATTTCATCTTTAGATGTTATTTAACATGATTCATATGGGGGTTTCTCGACATTCTTGTCGAAAAAGTCCAAATGTTCATATTATGAAAATGTGCGTAATTCAAATACAAATACATGTACTTGTCATGCAAAATAACATATCAATGATTTTAAAATAAATAAACATCGACAAAATCAGCTCCCGTCAGTTCTTCAGTACTTTGATTAATAAAAGGAACGTTGTATCGTAATTCGTGTAGATGATGCACGAGTTTACACAAAAAAGTAGTAAGTGGCGAACGGATTTATTTTTACCTATTAATTTTGCATGAATCGCAAATGAAAAAAATTGTGTCAGATAAGTCAGTCTTAGAAATCAAAATGGCGACCGTGACAAATCTTTTTATTAGCTCACCTGAGCTGAAAGCTCAAGTGAGCTATTCTGATCACATTTTGTCCGTCGTCCGTCTGTCCGTCTGTCTGTCCGTCTGTAAACTTTTTACATTTTGAACTTCTTCTCTAAAACTGCTTATCCAATTTCAACCAAATTTGGCACAAAGCATCCTAATGGGGGGGGGGGGGGTGGGGGCAAATATAAATTGCAGAAATAAAAGTCCGATCAGTATTCAAAGCGGAGAAAACCTTGAAACTGTAGAAAAGGGGGGGGGGGTGCATTTTTAACAATCTACTTCTCAAGAAATCCTGAGTCCAATTCAACGTAGTTTATCATAAATTATCCTTATGGGAAGGAAAATATAAATTGCAAAAATTAAGGGATAATTCTGTTTCAAATCTGAGTTATTACGAAAATAATAATAAAGGAAAGGCGTGTTTCAATCACTTTAATAGCTTCGGGTTCGGCATCCGGTAAAATGGGTAGGCAAGACTTGGCCTGGGCAAAACAAAAGATTGGCAGTTATTAATCTGCCAATCTTATTAGAATTTCAGTACATTTGATGGACCAGTATATTTGTATTCACTGTAAATAATGATGCAAAATAATGCGTATTTGGAATTGACGATTGCCGATCTGCCCCGGCTTTTATTTTGCCACGGCCCGGGTTTGCATACCCATTTTACCAAGACTCGTATTCCATACTTCTAAAACGAGGTTTTTTGTTTAAAGCAGCCCTGACATTATACGAAAAATGGTCGATCTGACTATGATGAATTTGCTTGTTGTGCAACATTTCGCGTATGAAGGGAAATTTTTGAAACATGCACAATATATATTGGTGCCGATTTTGTGAAGTAAATTGAGGCTAAATATTTCAATGCATTGACAGTTTTCACACATGACGTTGGTGTTAGCTTGTTCTGATTTTCGTTTCGTTTTCATTATGCTTCGTAACCTGGGAACTATCGTCTGTATTTCGTGATTTTTACGTATCAAATCAAACAGATACTTCGGTAAATCAAACAGTTAACTGTTTACCTGCGCAAATTAAGCAAAATCTGATGTATCAAAAAAGTACTGAAATACAATTCATTCTATCGGTAATTCGGCATTATCTTTTGCGTAATGGTAGATTAATGCAATAGGTTTTGTTAAGATGCTGGGCATTTTCTCGAGTTTATTCAGTTTAAATAGAGTTTGATACCGCTGACGGAAATATGTAGGTATATATACATGTACCGGTATATATATGATTCATTTAGAAAAAATAAATTGTGTTCTTTATTTGTTATAGTGCATGTTTCTTGTGTTTAATTGTTTACAATTTCTATTTACTAACCATATTTGAGTGTTAAGCTTCGAATTATAAGCAAGATACAGAGATTTGCTCACAATTCTATGTTTGTACACAGATCTTCAAAAACTAAAGATTAAAAAAGTAAAAAAATTGTCAATATTTTTAAAGAAAATTTTCAAAGTCTGTTCTTCGAGAAACCAACTTTAACAACTTATTGTATTGTAAACTTAACCTTTTTTCGTCATTATTACTCCTACTGTACATGTGATCCTTGACTGTGTTTGTGTACATTTGTATAAACTGATTTTCTCAAATACCAGTGAACTGGTCTGGAGGGAATAAAAGAATTAAAAATCTTAGGCCATTCTTTTTTTCCATTTTAAATGCTGAATAGGAAATACCAAGTTAAAAATCTTAAGCTGAATGTAATAAACTCATGTGAACAAAATATGACTCAAACCTAGGCGAACTGTGAGCTCTGTATCTTGCTTATAATTCTACGATTGACGATGAAATTTTGGTTGAACATTCGAAATTCTATATGATTAGAGTACCGGTATGTTAAATACTTGTACAAACAAATAAAAGAATGATATTCTGTATAAACCTACTCTCTGGGGCCCCCTCTTTATACAATAAATAATGTGAAATCTACATCAATTTTCATAGTTTTGTAACGTGTCTGCCTAAACACGCTAATATTTATTAAGGGTCCCCTCAGATACCTTGCTGAGGTGTTTGATTTTTATGATAATTGTTTAAGATATATACTAATTTTCTTTGTCGCTTCCCTAGCGTTTATTGATTCAAAACTCAATTAAATATAAATATTTGAATGTATGGGCCCTAGCCGCACTCTATGCGTCGCTTACGACACACCCCGTCGCTTCTATCAGTCACTTCAAGCGACCCGTCGCTTATATCGGTCGCTTCAAACAACCCGTCGCTTCTGTCGGTCACTTCAAAGCAACCCCACGAAGCACCCTCGTAACTGATAACAAATGTCTACCCGCTGAATTCAACAAGCAACGCTCACGAAAACAAGTTGCTTCTATACGCCAGTATTATTGTTCTGCAAATCGCTGAGCAATATTGACTTACGAACAATAAGCTTACCTGGAAGTATTCACTTCAGCGTCTATACTGCGACTGACTGCTGACTCACGGCATCTCCTATTTATATCCTTTGATCACGTGATCTGAGATACTCGGAACAATCAAAGAATCGGGCGTTTGCAACTTCAGAGCGTCTCTCGGTACTCATCACCCATTTTCATTTACCATTTATGTTACAGTTTTTCAGACACGAGTAAATAAAAACGACATCTTTAAAACAGTTTCCATAGTTCTGACACATATCTGTTGCGGGGACAAAGTAATTATTGCTATTCCTAAGAAAATATCACAGCGGAAAATTATCCTGGTTTGTACGCGAGGTTAATAACATTCATTTAATTATAATGGAGAAGACAAATTAAAATTTTGAATGTTTTTAATTTGAGGAATTGAGCACATTGAGGTACAATTTTCTTTTTCACATTTATACATGTAGGATTATTTAAAAAAAAAAACAATAACTATTATATTTTTTTAAAAAATACAATAACTAGTAAGTAGTTGATGAAAAAAATGTACCTATATGCTCTCATATATTTTGATCGCTTTACAAAGTGTGTGTGTGTGAGGGGGGGGGGGGGGGGGGCAGAACAAAAATATAGGGAATTGGAAGTTAACAACTTAACAGTGTACCCCTACCAAATGTTTAGTTTTATATATTGCGTAGGATTTTCTTATTCTGGTAAAAAAAATAGTATTTCATGAATGTACAATGTCAAAGATTACGTGTATGCAAAAATAAGTGTAAAATTCGAATAGTTTACAATATTTATTTTTTGGTATTCTACCGAGGGACCATATGGCACAAAATTTTGAACGCCCATTGTTGCTCAGGTGAGCGATGTGGCCCCATGGGCCTCTTGTTGTCAAAGTTCTTGGAACTTATTGTAAAAAAAAAATTTCTAACGTCAGGTGCCTGTGTTTGTTATCGGTATACAAATGTTCACTTTGTTTGTTAATTCAGCAGTTTTAGAGTTTCGGGGTTTTCATAAAACTTTTATTACGGATACCGTCCGACTTGTGGATTTTCCCTTGGATCATAAAATTGAATAAATCTAATGATTAAAATTATCTACTTTGATATAGTTGTTTGATTTTACCGGTTAGTAGGAATTTTTTTAATTTTTCCTTGGGGTCTTATTTTACATAATATACCGTTGTGTCAATTTTCTATAATTATGAAGGCCAGGATAGAGTAAAATTTAGACAAAGTATCAGACATTTGCAAAAAGCAGAATTAACATAGATTGTAACAAATAATTCAAACTCATAAATTTTGGAAGCATATTCGAGGAAATCCAGGACAATTACAAATTCAAACTTTCAAGACCCTGTCTTTCAGTACTCTCAGTACTTTGATTATAGAACGAGGCAAGTAGTATTATGTTTTTTTATTATCCCGATATCCAGCTGGTATATCAACAAAAAGCTAACTGCAAAGGAATATTTGTATTGAGGCAAGTAGTTAGTTTTTACAATCTTTACTCTTAAAACGATTAAGAAGCTATCGCACTTACATGAAACAAGTTCATAAAGTGAATTACAAATATAATTTTTTTGACAAATAAACCATTAAGACTATACTTCATTAAAATGGTATATGGTTTTTGATGATGTAGATAATTAAGATATGTTTTTAGAACAATCTCTTGTGCAAAAATTATTTCAGGACCTGTCGCATTAGAATTTTTTCTTCTATTCAGTAACTTTCAACCAAGAATTCTATATAAGATTTATTTTTTGTTTAACACTTATTTCATTAGTGCATTTATTGCTTTTCATTTTAAAACACATCAACTTGTTTTGAAACATCTTTAAGTAGAAAGATGTATAAATGCATGTTAGGCGATTGTTTATGCAATATTGCATATTTTCTTAAAGCTTGTAAACTTAAAAGAAATTTATCGATGTAAGTACGTTTGTTATGTGGATAAGATAGCTGCATGGTTTAAATGCATTTAATTATGCATCATGCATTTCCTTGTCTGTATAAATAAAACAACCCCAGTAACTTCCTTGTTTAACTTTTTCATAAAATTGAAAGGAAAAATACTGAGAGAGAATATATAGCAGCAAAAGGTAAATTAACACTTTTTATATATATGCATGAAAATGCGTGCGAATGTTCTATCTATATTCTATAGGTATATCTTTGTTCCAATACAAATCCATTGAATAACACTAGTAATTCCATTCATTTCCTGATTGTAACATTCTACATAATACTCTGAGGTTTTAATAATTTTGATCAATACCTCATATCTGATTGTATGTCCTTGACAACGTGCAGTCACGCTCGTAATGATATCGGCAAATGTTGCGGGATAAAAAAAAAATTACTGGATTTTAAACAAAATTAATGAATATCATAACACATTTACAGCAATTATTTTCCTTTTATTTATATATTTTATGAACTTGCTATCCATACTATTAAGGTCACTTCTATCTGCATCATACTTTGAACTATATCATAAAGATTATGCTGTGTTTGTTTTTTAAACACTATAGCGTAAACATGACTAATTTAAAACATGCAGCGGACTGTTTATTACAATGGAAGTGCATTATGTAGGTACAATATGTAACTTATAATGGCTTTCTCATTGGTAATATTCATATCATTTTAAGTATATTTTTTAGCATGTAAAATATTCATGTGGTTGTATCTGAAGCTGGGAAGTGACTGTATTGTATTTCCGGGATCGAACTTGATAACGCATGTCGATTTGTTTATACCACAAAACAGGATATGAATCTTCTAACTAGCATGAGAAGTGCATGTTGTACATGCTTTTACATTGTGTATACTATATCGTTAGCGTTCACTTATAATCTCGTTTTATTCAGGGAGAAGGCGTTTTTAATTTGAAATTGTTTTGAACGACTAAGCAATGGAACCAAACGACTTTGACATACATAATCAATATTCTTGATACCCAATGAGCGAGTAAGATTATTTTTTAGATTAAGAGTTATAAATAGAATACAGCTGTTTTGCATTGTAATTTATAAAAATCTATCATATGTAATAAAGATAATTAATTAGTTTGCAATTAAAAGACCCTTTTTTTTTTATTTTTGATTTATCCTAATTAGTATATACACAATCTGATCAGTAATGTGAGTTTATCAAAAAGTGCATGTATGCATGTTTGTCTCGATTGAGCTGTTTGATTATATATAGATTATTAAATGATAATATGGTTATTTAGCTGCATTCAAATACTTAAATGAGTTCATTTTTCATATGTTATATGAAATAGTTTTATAATATAGCATATTATCGAATTCTTTCAAATGAGTATACTGTAAACAACTTTATGTTTTGATTAGATTTTCAAAACTCTAATACGTGTATATACTTGTGTATGAAATTAGAATTGTACAGTATTGTTATTATTACACTTAAATAGCAGGTAAATTCAATATTAAAGATTTAGCTAAATTAAAGTTGACGAAAGTGTGACTTATTAGATTTAAATGTCTTCTGTTGCTTAAAACAAACAATTGGTATCAGATAGACGAGACATTGAATTAAGTCTTTAAATTGACATATTCCTAAACATTGCCTACCTAAAATGGTCACGATTTTTGTCAAAATTTATTTTACCATTTTTGATATTTTCAATGCTTTAGTAAGTTATTTAGAATAGTCGAAAACAATTTGAGTGTCAATCCTCAAGTTATTAGCCAGATAAAGAGCTCACAATTCTTTGTTATGTAAAGGAAGCTCAAGCCATGTTTTGGTTTATATTTTTAAATGTTGAACAGAAATTCCAGGTTAAGAGCTAATTGAAATTTGACAAACCCTAGAAACTGTTTATTAAAGATGCCTCAAGCATAGGAGTAATAAAAATAACAATACAAACATTACCTCATAATGATTTTATTGGCGATGAAGGCCACGGCTACTTACAATAAGGGAGCCAGGCACCAATAATTGCCTTGTTGGGCATCCCCAAACAAAACAAGCAAGAATGGTGAGCCCTGGGAACAGATGCTCACCTGCTTGATCACCTAGCATAGATTAAAATGCAAATACTAAGTCATGAGGCAAATAGACGCCAGGAGAGCTCCCATTACTGGTAAACTTGTTTACAGCCGTGACGATTCGGTTGGTGGAAGTTTAGATCGACCAATGAATGTTTCTCTGAAAATATAACAAGAAAAACACAAGAGAGCAGCGGAACTAGGTATCGCTAAAGTTAACATTTTTATTACATAAAAAAAGATTCACGGGTTTTGGAGCGAGGGGGTGGCTTTTTTCGAGAAGACTTACGAACTTGCGTATGACGTCACAGATTTGGTTAAGGTTACTAATATCCAAAAGGCCAAAGAGCCTGAGGACACTGATAATACTAAAGTCAGGACAAGACCCATATGCAACTTGGAACAAGCTTATTGGCCCTTCGATAAATAGATTTAACCCTAAATGTTTAAATACTATTACCAAAGATGCATAAAGCATGAAGTAGTAAAAACATTACCTCATTATGGCTTTATTGGCGATTTAGGCCACGACTGCTTACAATAAGGGAGTCAGGCATCAATTATTGCCTTGTTGGGCATCCCCAAACAATACAAGCAAGAATGGTGAGACCTGGGAACAGATGCTCACCTGCTTGATAACCTAGTATAGATTAAAATGCAAATACAAAGTGAAATAGGAAAAGTTGAGCACTACTGGTGAGCCGAATAGATGCCATGTGACTATGCCAAAGCATAGGCTGCGCCACCAGGAGGGTAATCCCCCAATCATTTAGCTTTGGCCCAATTAAAGATAAAGTAAATATTAGAAACTTTTTTTTTCATCGAGTTGTTAAAAGATAAAAATAGCATTCACGCCACAAAAAAATGAAATAGCTTGCCAAAAAAAATTGAAAAAAAGACAAAATCTTATATACTTGATCTTATCATGTGACAAAGACAGTACAACAAAATTAAACTAGGTATGAAATTACAATATCATAGACCTTCAGTAGTCTATGAACAAATAATCTATGACCCAACAATTAGTCATAGCACAGCCATGGCCCATTTTGCCCAACTGTAGGTGACACTTTGACCTTTGAATCATTCAAAAATTCTTGCAATGCCTGTTGCAATCTATACCAAAACATTTTATTTTTCCATTTCAGAAAGGTGGACCTTATTTTTGCAAAACATGCATGTGTTGGCTTTATTTAATTCAGGGTACCTGATGTACTTACCCACAACCTGATTAAAAGAGGAGCCACATAACTATTAACCCGCATTCTTGTTCTCTACATGGCCGCTGATTAATACCCCTCCAATGAAGGCGTGGAAGAATCTGGGACCATATAATTATGGTGGACGGTAGTAATTGATATAGTTTTTTTTATCACAGTAGTTAGTTTGTAACGCAGGTCTGCTAATTTAGCGCGCCTGTTACCTATTTTGGCTCCTTTGGAAGTGGGTATGTTGTTACCACCATTGACGAACATGTGGGGTGAATTTTGTACCTTTAGCAGTGTTCTAACTTTTGAGCAAATCTCTTCCTCCCGCATTCCCCCTTTGCCTTGCCAAAATATGGTAGAAGTATGGCGATATAGTTCTAGGTTGGAACCAAACTGGGATTTTCTAGCGTAGCAAAATGCGTCCTTAACAATGGACGACCCAAGGTCCATTTCATCTAGGACCCCCCAAAAATAATAATTAAACAGATTTTAAAATTCTAAATGTGTTGGGTGACATTAGCCCTAATTTCTTATATACTTCAACATGCAATTGGACATCATCTACCCTAGTTAGCATTATCCTGTGCGCTTGTACCCAAAACCCAAGCAGCGGATGCTGCCCCAATGCGGAACGAATGAGGTTTGTATGATTGGTTGTCTAACCCCAATTTTCTGAGTGCTAAATCAAATACTGATGCAACTTGGTACCTAGTGACTGGTCTTCCTGAAAGGTGGCAAAAATATGCCCCCGGGTTGGTGGGTCTTGCCTGCATGAATGATTGAACTATGCGATCCGGACATGTGGGCAGCAGTGTAGGGGTTAGCGATATACTTGAACGTTTTCCTATCTGGTCAGTTTTTGAACGTCTAAGAAAAATGTGCATCATACTGTTATGTGCGAGATGGGTTACGTCCCCATATTGAATGGCATAACCTGTCTCATTCTCTGAGTGATGTACCAGCTCCCCGATCTGCTGCCTCTTCCATCTCCTTGGCGCAGCAACGTCTTGAAGCGGAGGAGACCAAAGCTAAGCTGCAGTGCGCGCGGAAGGAAGCCAAACTACGAAAAGAACAAGCCTCCATTCAAGCTGACCTTGAGGTCCTTACCGCCGAAAGAAATGCTGCCATGGCAGAAGCAAAGCTACGTTCCCTCGAGAGCATGGAGCCTGACTATATATCCATTTTTTCTGAATAAGTGGCCGAACCTGTCGTAAAAATCGATGATCCGATTGAACGGGCAAGGAACTTTGTCAAAGAGATTAGTCTACATCCAGTAGAGACAATCTTTAAGGAACCTCTGACAGAAACGTTGAATGAGGAACCCCATAAAGTAACAGAGAAAGTTTACAGTGAGACAGTCAACCCAGTTACGAGAATATCTACGCCTGTTCCCAAGAGATTGGAATCATCCAAGAACACTGTGTATGATATTTCAAGCTTTCTACTAAAGAAAGATCTCATGATCAATAAGCTGGTCAATTTTGATGATAAACCTGAGAACTTTGTACCCTGGAAGACCAGTTTTAAGTCAGTTATTCAGGAGGCCTCAGTTTTTCCCTCTGAAGAACTTGATCTCCTTATCAGAAGTTGGGCCCTAACTCCAAGGAACATGCTAAAAGCATCCGAACAGCGTCAATAGGAAATCCTACACACGGCTGTGAGACCTTATGGACTAGACTGGAGGAAAAATACGGCTCACCTGAACTGATCAACAGCAAATAAGACCAAACTTACGAATTTTCACCGACTCAGTGCGAACGTACGTTTGTATGAACTCTCAGATATCTTGAGCGTAACAATGACATTAAAGGGAAATCCAAAATACAGCCAGCAATTTAGTTTTTTTTACTCATCAGTGAGAGTGCTTCCCATAGTCCAGAAGTTAACACCTAGTTTGCAGAATAAAAGGACTTTCAAAGCCTCGAAATACATACAGAATCATGGAGTTACTTACCCCCCATTTACCGTATTCTGTGAATTCGTGAAGGAAATGTCGACTATGATGAATGACCCTGGCTTACAATTGGCTCAGGCCTTTGTCAAAGAGACACCAAGATTCAACCAGCAGAACTTCAAACCTGTGAAATCAGTGAATGTCAAGAAAACTGACTTAAAAGACCCAGGAAGAGACTTTAAGACTGCAGTAAAGAGATGCCCTATTCGTGATGCCGAGCAACCTTAAACGAGTGCAGGGCTTTCAGAAAAAAATCTGTTCGTGACCGTAAACTATTACATATAGAACATAACCCGCGTTACAGATGTTGCGGATCAGACACGCAAACGTTCAAGTCCTGCCGAGCAGATATAAGATGCGAGGAATGTGGAAGCTCACAGCACCCAACAGCTCTTCATCCACCTGAAAACCAGATACAGAATAGCAGGGAGGGCGAAAACATCCTCACAAAATGCACAGCGGGATGTGGTGCGCAGTTCACCGGAAGTTCATGTTCAAAGGCTTGGTTCTTGTGGATGTATATCCGAAAGAAACCCTTTCACAACGTTTACGCATCTATGCTTTGATTGACGACCAGAGCAACTCGACGCCAGTAAGATCAGAACTGTTTGACTTTATGAATGTGCCTCACTCACAAACACATTTCTTTACACTTACCTCTTGTGCAGGGCGCATGAAGACGAGTGCTGGTTACGTGGTAATGGAGCTACCTACCATTACCGAGTGTAACGAGGTTCCTAATGAGAAACATGAAATACCGTCGCTTGGCAGAATGAAACACCATCCGCGTCTTCAAGACGTACCTTTAGCTCCCATGGATCCACAAGCGGAAATTCTACTTCTAATTGGACGTGACCTTCTTGAGGTCCATTGTGTGTTGGCTCAGAGACTTGGACCTAAGAACTCACCTTTTGCATTGCAGTTAAAACTAGGTTGGGTAGTCATTGGAGACGTATGTCTCAGCAAGTCGCACAACCCATCGACTGTTAATGTGTAAAAGACCAACCTTGTTACCTGTGAACGTCATTCCATTTTTCAACCTTGTTCTAATAGTGTCCATCTAAAGGAGAACGTCTCATTCTGCCGACATGATGTTGGGTACAGCATTTTCGAACGAAACAAGAATTATGACGAAGTTGGGATCTCTGTCGAAGATCGTAATTTCCTCAGTGTTATGGACAATGGATTTGTGAAAGATGAAGGCGGGAGATGGAAAGCTCCATTCCTTTCAAGCATCCTAGACCTCAGTAAACGAACAACAGAAGTCAAGCGTTGAAGCGTGCACAGATGTTAGACAGGGACCTAAAGCGGAACCTGATAAAGAAGGAGCACATGATCATATTTATGAACTCCATAACAGAGAGTGATGCGTTAGAGATTGTGCCACCTGTTACTTCGGGATAGGAGTGCATGTTTTTGCTTGTAGTATATAATCCAAGAAAACCGGACAAGATATGTGGAGTTTTCGACTCATCAGTGAGCTTTGAAGGTCTTTCACTCAATAGTGTCCAACTGTCAGGACCTAATCTAACTAATGACTTGCTTGGTGTTCTGTTACGTTTCCGAATGGACAAAGTAGCCATCATGGCGGACATCCAGCACATGTTTTACTCATTTCTTGTAAGAGAAGAGGACAGATATTTTTAAAGATTTTTCTGGTACAACAATAATGACTCGGAGAAAAAAATTATCGAGTATAGAATGAAGGTTCACCTGTTCGGGAACACACCTTCACAGGCAGTGGCCACTTATGGTCTACGGAAAACAGAAGAGAATGAAGACAGTGATGTGAAGAACTATGTGATGAAGAACTTTATGTAGACAATGGCCTTATCTCATTGTCCTCTAGTGGAGAAACCATTAGTTTGTTAAGGAGGACTCAAGGTGCGTTTAAGAATGCAAGAATCAGACTCAATAAGATTGTGTCAAACGATGTGGAAGTCATAAAAGCTTTTCCGGCTGAGGACCTGGAAAAGAACTTAATGTCCCTGGACATTGGATCCAATGATTTGCCTGTCCAGCACAGTCTAGGCCTGTTGTGGGACATAAACTCGGACAGCTTCACATACAACATACGCATTCTGGAAAAACCCTTCACAAAGGGAGGGCTTCTTTCTGTTGTCAATAGCTTATTTGACCTTTTGGGTTTTATTGCACTTATAGTGATACATGGCAGAATTCTGTATAGAAAAGTGGGCGAGTGCAACAGTAGTTGGGATGATCCCTTACCTAGTGACCGAGAGGAAGAGTGGACAAGATGGAAGGACTCCCTCTGCTCTCTGGAGGACATGCACAATCCAAGAATGTTTACACAGATTTCATTGAGCCGTTCTCACCTGAGAGAATTACATTTATTCTCAGATGCCTCTGAGAAAGCCATCTCAGCAGTGGCGTACCTTCGTACAATCAGCAACTCTGGTGATGTACATGCTGGATTCGTTATTGGGAAGTCTAAGATAGCCCCACTTCAGACTACAACCATCCCACGTCTCGAAATTTGTGCAGCGGTCCTAGGCACAGAGTTGGCGCAGGCAGTGTTCAAACACTTGGATATTGACCCAGATGAAGCAACGTACTACACAGATAGTAAGGTAGTACTAGGTTACCTGAACAACCAAAGTCGCAGATTTTACAACTATGTCTCAAACCGAGTAGGCGTCATCCACAGATGCCCTAAACCTCTACAGTGGAAATACGTACCAACTGTGCAGAATCCAGCAGACATAGAGACTAGATGTTTGACATCAGTAGAAGAGCTAGCAGAGAGTGACTGGCTTAGAGGACCACTTCTACTCAGATCTCCTCATAGTAAAGACGAAGTCCTTACCTTTCCTTTGGTCTCTCCTGAAGAAGACAAAGATGTTCGTCCAGAAGTGAATATGAAGAAAACAGATATATGTACATCATTTTTGGCAAGATTTGAACGTTTTCAACCTGGAAAAGTTTGGTGCGTGCTGTTAATAATATGAAGATTTGCAGATTGAAACGAGGAGCTACAGATTCATCAAAGTTTAATGTTGAGGTCATACAAGAAGCTTAGCATTTCATCCTTCAGGAAGTACAAGCTTTTTTTTTTTTACAAGGAAGAAATTATGTTCGTAATGAACGGTTAACCTGTTCTGCCTTCAAGCAGCATCGTAACCTTGAACCCATTTATGGACAAGCAGGGCATAGTACGTGTTGGCAGACGCCTAAGCCAATCTAACCTTCCTGTTGATGAGAAGAACCCAGTAATCATCCCTGGAAAATCTCATGTTGCAAGACTTAATTCTTGTGTCCCATTTCCACAGCAACGTTTATCACCAAGAAAGTCTTATATCAGAAGGTGCAGTGAGGTCCATGTGTTTTGGATCACTCAGTAATACAGTGTTACCTGCAGGTGCGTTACCTCCAGGAAACTCCGAGGAAAACTGGAACATCAGTGTATGAGTGACTTACTGTAGACAGACTGCCGCCTGGTCCTCCTTTAATTTCTCAGCAATAGGTGTCGATGTGTTTGGCCCGTGGACTGTAGCTGAGCGCAAGACCCGAGGAGGATTATCCCACAGCAAGAGATGGGCGGTACTTTTTAGCTCACCGAGACGAAATCAAGGGGAGCTTATGCTATACCCCAGGCGTCGGCGTCCGGACCTGGTTAAAGTTTTAGTTGCATGTCCTGTATCTAAGTTATTACATCTCCTATCTTCACTAAACTTGCATGGATGATGCATCTGGACCTACTTATGGACTTGAAAGATTGGATGTTGAATCTGGGACCTAACTTTAAGATGCTGGAGGAGGTAAAGGTTTTTGAGCAGGTTAAAATTTTTGTTGCAGGTGCCCTTTGATAGCAATATCGAAGTAACTGCTGGTCGTAATTTCACCAAACTTGCATGGATGATGTGTCTTATGATACTGATACACCAGACAGGCTTGAATGCTGAATCTGAACTATGGGTTTTGGATGCTGGAGGAGGTTAAGGTTTTAAGTGCCGGTTAAAGTTTTTGTTGCATGTGCCCTCTGACGATTAAATCTTTGTTACTATCTGTCTCAACTTCACCAAACTTGCATGGATGGTGAGAATCATGATACTGATGCTCCAGACAGGCTTAATTGCTGAATTTGAGCCATAGGTTTCAGATGCCGGAGGAGGTTAAGGTTTTAGAGCTGGTTAAAGTTTTTTGAGCAGGTACCGTCTGATGACTATATCCTAGTTACTACTGGTCTTAACTTCATCAAACATGCACGGATGGTACTTCTTATGATACTGATGTACCATACAGGCTTTAATGCTGAATCTGAGCCATAGGTTTCAGATGCTGGATGAAGTTAAGGATTTCACGAGCTGGTTAAAGTTTTTGAAATAGGTGCCCTTTGATAATGATATCTTAGTTATTACTTAAGTTTTTGGAGCAGGTGAAAGTTGATTAAACAATAATATGAATGAATCGCATGAAGGTACCTTAAGTTGCAGAGCTTGATCTTCATTATCAAGGATGCTAAAAACTATATCTTAGTTTTTACTGGTTCTAACTTCACCAAACTGGAATGGATGGTATGTCTTATAATCCTGATGCACCTGAGAGGCATAAATGCTGAATCTGAGCCATAGGTTTTGGATGCTGTAGGAGGTTAAGGTTTTAGAGCTGGTTAAAGTTTCTGAAACAGGTGACCTCTGATGATGATATCTGTGTTATAACTGGTCCTAACTTCACCAAACTTGCATGGATGATGCGTCTTATGATACTGATGCACCTGTCAGACTTGAATGCTGAATAATATAATATCATATGATATTGTACAATATGATATTGGTTTTTATAAAATAGTATTAAATCATATGAAATTGTATTATATGATATTTTTATATTATATTATATCGTATCATACGATATTGTATAATATGATATTTGTTTGTATAATATTTGATTATATCATATGATTTTGTAGTATATGATATTATATTATATATTATTGTATCATATATACAATATGTATCAAATTTTATTGTATCATATGATACAATATGTATCATATATTATTTGATAATATAATATTTAACTATATCACATGATATTGTATCATTTGATTTGATGTTGTATCAAATAATATTATATCATGTGATTTAATATCATATTAAGTATCAAATATGATACTGTATCATACAATCCAATATCATAATGATAAAGGTGGTCTCTTACAGGTGATACCTCATAAAGGTGATGCTCGTCTCGGTGAGCTTAGTAATCTGTGATTACCTATGTTTAGATGTTTGACTTCAAGAGCCATCCACATATAAGTCATAGAAGAGATGAGCGCTTCATCATTCATAAGAGCACTGCAACGTTTTGTTTCTCTACGTGGTTCAGTGAAAGAGATACGTTCAGACCGAGGGACCAACTTCCTAGGTGCCCTGGATGCGATTCAAGCAGATGCTGTTTATACAGATAAAGGACCAATCACGGATTACCTTCACAACAACAGGATAACATGGATTTTCAATCCACCCCATGCATCACACAGAGGAGGATCATGGGAGACGATGATTTGGATCTCGCGTAAGATACTTGACGCCATATGTTATTGAACCCTAATGCGAAACAGTTGTCCCATGAAGTCTTGTGTACATTCATGTGTGAAGTGTGCGCAATTGTGAACTTCCGACCTATTTGTTTGCAGCCATATGAACCTGACAGTCCGCATGCCATCAGTCCTTCAATGCTACTTACCCAGAAAGGTTTCATAGACAGTCCTCTAGAGACTTCTGGTGACATAAAGAAAATATCTACAAGGCTCAGTGGAAACACGTGCAGCACCTTTCCGATACCTTTTGGAAGCGTTTAAAAGATAGACACTTGCAGAATCTCCAGGTAAGATGGAAATGGTGTGAGGAGCGTCCTGACGTGCAAGAAGGCGACGTGGTCCTATGACGTGACAAGGAGTTACAACGTGGACAATGGCCCATGGGTTTGATTGTGAAGACTTTCAGCAGTAGCAATGATGGGAAGGTGAGAAAAGTTGAGGTTCGCGTGGTCAGAGATGACAAGGTTACAACATATATTCGACAAATAACGGAATTGGTGCTACTGATTAACTGAACCTGTTCAATTTATTAATGTGCTTTAGTTTGCATGTTGTAAAATAATCTACTTGTTCGATTTTGTGTCATATGATTTTAAGAATGTGTATGATATAAGGTGGGGAGTGTAATGTGTTAGAAACATTCTACGTACTAATTACTGAGTAAACATTTTGAGTTTCACATGTCGGCCGGAGCTGAGCTGTTTTGCTAGAGAGGAATTTCTCAATTTGTGTGAATTGTGTAGTGCCATAGTGTAAGTACATGTTTATCTCATTGTGTATGTATCTTTACAAAGATTTGAGTTAAATTCTAGATTGCATAAACTTGCATTCTCAATATAGTTCTGTATTTCTCCCTGATGTCTATCGACCGACATGACCTATTTTCTGCATAGTGCGCAGATTCACGTTTTGCATAGCATGCAATTGATTTATTGTATAAGCATACAATATAAGGCTGTATTTTCTCATGCAGTATTAGTTCTTGGCATATTTACGATGTAAAAGTAAATGTCAATGTAGTTATTTCGGAAGGACTTCTAAATATGTGGTTGCTGATGAAACTAAAATCTATGGAAAGCAGTTTGAGTCATTAATACATTTATATACGGAAATGTATGGGGTCGCATTATTGTCATTGTTATTATGTTTTTAAATGTATGTGAATTGAAACAACAATTCATTTGTCTTTTGTAGATTTTTACTAATAAAGTATGGAAACAAGTGTGCAAACTTATTCCAGAACAACCCTCTTTAATAGAAAATCATTTTATGTCATCATTGGGGTCACCCCATCTAAGTTAGCAACTAAAAGACCCAAATTGACGTACTATCAATTTGCAATTTTAACTCTGTGTTTTGGGCAAAACATCTGTCAGAAATGATTTCAGGCACTGTACCTATACACTGATCATGGCCCGCCATGCTTGGCTGTAGCGGCTAGATGGGCATTGGTTGGGTCTGATTTTGGCCTAGAATATCCGCCACCGCTAGGGACACCTGTGGCAACTGCTCGCTAGAGAACAACGATGTTGTAGTCTGTGCTGGTGCCACAGGGTCAATGGGTACGGGCGCTGACTGGGCTTGGGAGTTAGCGGCAGCTGCCCCATCGTGGCGCCTGGGTTGCCTCTTAGACCTTGTCGTTGGCTTGGCCGGCTCTCGATTTTTCATCTTTAGCGAAATTGCTTGTGAATTTTATCGAGAAGACTGACAAACTTTCGTATGACGTCACAGATTTGGTTGAGGTTACTAATATCCGAATAGCCAAAGAGCCTCAGACACTGATAATACTAAAGTCAGGACAATACCCATATGAAACTTGAAACAAACTTATTGTCCCTTCGATAAATGGATTTAACCCTGAATGGTTAAATCCTTTTATTCATGTTTAAAACCTATTAGCAGAACAATCAACTTTGAAAAAGGAACAATTACCGGTAAATTGAACTAATGTGAACAAAACATGGCGCGAGCACAAAAGACATTCAAACTTTAGTTGAGAAGTAGAAATGCATTACTTAAGCACTGCAAAAAATAGAATAAATTTTGACCAAAATCGTGACCATGCTGCTTAAACACGGTATATCTATCTAAATTATGTTTTATGGAGATGCAAACACATGCAACTATGTGAAAAAATTGTGTGTTATTTTTCAGTCGGTATGGTTTGGTCTGCAATTCTGATTCTGATGCTATCAATATTAGTTATATCGGTAAGTAAAATGAAACACCTATCCCTAGCTAATAAGTACATTAATTGATCCAAGGAATGCGAAACTTCAATCAGTTTTTGCTTAATCTTTTAAAATAATGCATGAAGCCAACACATATTCTAATATATTTTCTTTGTAAAAGTTTTATAATACAATTTCTGCAAATAATACAGATAGTATTTATGAAACCCACCAAAAACATGTACATTTGTTATATAAGTACAGTTGGATACAATTTCATTATCAGTTTCCTACGATTTTCCGAACATCTGTTGCCTGTCTTAGTGGTTTTTATTTTACATTGCTCTCAAGAACCATCTAACATCTATATAGAACCTGACACAAAACGTACTTTGGTAAATTACTTTCTGCTTAGACGAACGTCTAATTCCCTGTTGTAGGAAAGACGGGAAATTATAGTTTTTTAAACTGAATTTAATTCTCAACAATATTCTTGCAGGGATTTTTAAAGTATGATTTCTTTTGTTACACCAGATGTTTAACTTATCATGCAATGAATATCATCCATGGAATATCTTTTACATGTAATAATGTCGATTATCGTGTCGGGTATTTACTAATTACTTTTAAAAATGAAGTATTTTGCATCAAAAAGCCAAAGAAAAATATTTTAACATGGCATAGCATTCAAACACGTTATAATAAAATGGATCCCTCAATATTTGTTAAAGTATAAGTACCTGAGAGATATATCAACATTGAAGAGAATTACATACCATTTAAAACAAAGTCTTGGTTGATTTTTTCTGTTAAATAGGCAAATTATCCATTAACTGAGATTTCTGAATAACAAATATCAGACTTTGACTGATAAACTTTTTGCAGTCAGTATTGTTTTTCATAGTAACATCCCTAGCTTGAATTAAGCAAAATGTACCATTGAATTGTGTTGAATTTAAAAAGGATATAATTATCCATAGATACACGTACGAGAAATACAATAAATGTAAATCTTTTTTAAGGGAGCATGGTTAAAATTTTGGTCAAAAATTATTTTTCCGATTTTATGGCATTTTTAATAAGCAACCAAAATTTGAGTGTCAGTCGTTGAGTCATAAGCGAGTTACATAGCTTATAATTCTTTGCTATGTAAACAAAGCTTTTGTTTACGTTTTGAATGTTGAAGTGAAATTCCAATTTTGGACCTAAAATGAATGTGTTAAACGTTAGAAACTGTTAATTGATGCTTAAAATGAATGACAAGATAAACAAATCAGCTTAATTTTTTTTACCGGTATATTGAACCTATGTAAACAAAAACAGGGCACGAAACTTGTTTAAATGGCAAAGAATTGCTTATAACTTAACGACCGACTCTCAAATTTCATTTGATCATTAGAAATGCATTCCCAAAGCATTGTAAATAATGATTTATTGACCAAAATCGTGACCATGCCCTTTAAAGTATTTTATTATCTAATTTATCAATATAATTGCAGTTTTCCGATTATGAATTTGAAGTTTTCCCTGTTGAAGTCTGTCCTCGAAACACGGAAGAAAGTATCAACGCATCACTTCGGTTAAACTGCAACACAACACATGGATATCACTGTGTACCTAACAAAAACTTTACATCTCTCATTGAATTTTGTTATCCAAGGGGAGAGAAGATCCCATTTCATAAGGGTACTATAATTATACATGTACTGTCTCTTGATAAAGTGTGTAAAAGGCAAACTGCAACTCATCGGAAATAATAAATAATTGACAGGGTGTTTTTAACTTTGAAAAATTTAGTCTTTCAAGATAATTAATTTTGATGCTAAAATATGTTATATCCTATTTTGATGCAATGATTAATAAGATTAAAGGGAAAAGCGATGTCTTTTTGCTGCAAAACTTATTTTCAATACTTTCTACCAACGCGCATACTTTACAGGTAACTGTTTAGAACTAGCAGACGTTGGTATTCTGAATCATGTAAAATGCGACAAGACCTTCCTTTGTGGTTGTCCTGATGAATTCTACTTCAGCAACGAACTCTACAAATGTACGTACATGTACATGTATCAAGGAAAAAATATGTTTAAAAGCAATTTAACTCTTCATTTACAAGTTTGAAAATATTCAAAAAGACTCCCGACTAAAAATTGTAATTTTCATGAAACTGTTTCAACAAGGTGGTTTTGATTTCACAGTGGTTAGAGTTAAAATTATAATACTCTGTCCTGAGTTTTTGCTTCCACCACTTTATCCAGATTATCTGTTTTGAAACGCCTACTCCATCCTTCAGGTTTTAATACACTACCCCCCAAAAAAAGTCTGGCCTGAATGATAACGTTGAAAAATTATGCGAGGTATTCCGAGTAGTTCCGAATGGAGAAAAGATGTAATCATTCCTATTATAAATCTTCGTAAGAAATCTTTTTCGTTTCTTTGAACTTTTATGAGTGAAAAATGAAAATTTGTCAATGAAGATATCTTGTATATTTTCCCTTTTATCTATTTCAACTGTACTTCTTTCACAGGTGTGTGTATTTTTTATTATTTTGTTATTAATTTGTTTTCTATGGTTAATGAAATGATAAGGTTAAATGTTCCTGATACACCTTTCTGGATAATGATAACGGAACAGACGTCTTGTTATCATATCTCTTGTCTACTTTTTGAAACAACAACAACAACAAAACACAGCAGGTTAATTGTGTTTGATAAAAGGTCGCATTAAATTGACTTCCATTTGTAGTGTTCTACATCAGTTCACGAAGCAGAAGACAAGTTTACATTTTTTAACATGTAACATGGATGTTAAAAAGTGTGGAAAGTGTAAAAAAAATTAAAAGGAAGATGATTAGGGGTTATGTTGTCTCCTAATAAAATTGTAACGGACGCCGTAATGACCACAAGGAGACCTGGTTTATTTATAATATTCGTAAAAGTTTTCGGATACGCAAAAAAAATACTTTGTCAGAATAGTTTTCGAATTTTCTCAGAAATTTATTCACAGTAAATCTACATGTACTTCTTATTATACAGATCCACTGTGCACAAATATAAACCCAAAATTTGGATGCTTCAGCGCGGACATGGAATGTATTGTGTCAAGGTTAGCTATACAATTTGAATGCTAAGTTATCTGTAGATTTCAAAATAAATAAATTAAAACTAAAGAGAATACCAAAATTAGTTATAAGCCAACTGATATTTAATTGTAAAGGAGATTATATCCTAATATTCTGAAAAGTCCTGAAAATAAGGAAATTACATGTAACTTAAAAGATATTGATCATGGTTTTAAGATATAAGAAATAAACTATGTTAGTATGGAATCATCAGTACTGAAGATATTCCATAACACATCCAAAGCCTTTAAAGCATTGTAAATATGTATGCATTTTTATCTACGTGGCATGCATTATAATACTGTTACTAATCATTATCATATTTTTATTTTAAGATTTATGGAGAACATGACAAAGATACAGAACTATTCCAACTATATAACTGACAAAAACAACAAACACGAGTATAACTATTCCAACAGCAGCATCGATACAGACAACCGAAAAGATAACGCCTTTGTTCTTAATTGCACTGTAGATAGGGTGGTATCTGTAACTGTGACACTGGTTCTATCTGTAATCATTATTATGATAACTTTTCTTCTGCGGTGGAAACGGGACAGAAAAAATGGTATGCTATGCATTAAAATACGATTATCCAGTACTAAAGCATTGTCAACGCTTCAACACGCCTGATTGCTATCTGGGCATTGGCATTTGTGCATGTGATGCAACAAACTCATGGAAGAAAATAAATCGGTTAAGAAAAAATAGAAAGTAATGTTAAGTATGAAAGGATGTTGTTTTCTCCGATGAAAAGAAATAAAAACATCGACTGATGATAATGTAGACCTATATTTTGTATGTTATAAAGCTTTAATTGTATTGTTATTTTCACTTTCAAATACTAGGTTAATGACATACTTTTTAAGTAAATGGCCATGGAATATTTTATAAAATTAATAAAAAATACCTTAAAATCTGTATGGCATAGGTTTTAGTAATTGGGAAAATATAACAGATGAAAAGCACTTAAAAAAATTATTTGAGTTTATGAAGGGTAGGTGTAGTTAAAAAAAATGAAGATCTTTTTAAAATATTGCAATCCGAATGTCTTCTTTTAATTTGCTAAACATGACAAATTAATACACTTATAGTCAATAACAACTTATATCGACAGATAATGAATAACTCAAACTATACTCTAAGTTTACATATATTATGCCAAAAATCATTGACTAACAGACAGGAACGTTACTTTTAAACAATCAAAATTTAAGAATCCGAACCCTGAGTAAATAACATCCTTAACAAAAGATTATTATTCCCCTGCGCATCTACTCTCTTTCAAAGAATAATTGTGCAATGTTATAACATGCTGTTGTGATAAAAAAAAGTTGAAACAATGTATCAGAAAATATTTGTCCAAAAGAAAAAGGATTGACAGAGCATCCTTATAATAATGCTACAAAAATAAGTTTTTATCATTTGTATTCATACCAAATAAATAAAATAAAATAAATTAAATAAAATAATTATATGAATTACAGCTTCACGAGTTTTGGTTGGACTAACTACTCAGTTTATTTATTTATTTTATTTATTTTATTTATTTAAAAGTGATATACAGTGATGATATTGCACCGAATATAACTATAGTCATATATTTATAAAATACATGTGACTGTTTAAATAAAAAATCAAAGAATTTAGTTTCTTTCAAGAAGATACTAGTACACAATAAAACAGATGAATGTAATGATGTGTGATTGAGTCAATAGAAAATCACTTATAATAAACCTTTAGAAGTATTTTAATTGATACTTTTATACTTAAATGAACGGTTTTATCTATTTACAACTCTATATCTATTTTGACTCCTTTTTTAAAAAGTACATCTTCTACAATGATATTTTTATAAATACCAGACATTGTAAAGTTCATACATGTATACATATATCGACTTTGTATTATTTTTTGTATTTTTCTTCAAACATTTCTTTTGAATTTCACAATATGTACGTATTATTTGCAGACCACAAATCTCTGCCATGTAGGCCCATTGTTAAATATTCACCTGCGCCTTCTCAAGATCCACCAGTTAAAACGTTGTCTTCTGAATCAGATTCCAATATTGATGGAAATATACCACTGAGTGAGTAGAACAGTTAAGGCCAACGATTTAAGTCAAATTTAATTTTTCCATTTTTATTGTTTACAATGCTTCAGTAATGCATTTCTAACGAACAACGAAAGTTTGAGTGTCAGTCGTAGAGTAATAAGCAAGATACAGAAATCGCAATTCTGTGTCATGCAAACAAGGCTCGTGTTATGTTTTTGTATATATGAATTCAATTTTCCTGTAAAGTACTTTTTCAGTCTAATTTTTCTATCTGCTAATTCGTTTTGAACATGAATAAACAGATCCTAGAGTTTGTAATATTCATTTTAAGTTTTAACCTGGCATTTTCTTTTTAACATTTAAATTGTCGACAAAAACACGACCTGAGCTTATTTACGTAGTAAAGAATATTGAGCTCGTATCTCGCTTATAACTTATGACGACTGACACTCAATTATGGTTGACTATTAGGAATGCCTTACGGAAGCACTGTAACATTAAAAAGAAAAAATGACCAAATTCGTAATCATGTCCCTTAAAGGGTTACAAACTTTACAAACTCTATTGTTGACTAAATACTAACACGTGTATACCTCGACCGATACTTGATCTCCCACTTCTTCAAAGGCAAGCATATGATAATGTTAATAAATAAATAAATAAAAGACTTGGTATTCAGGGATGATTTGTTAGTACTGGGTTATGCTGACCATATTGTCATCATAGTAAAACACCAAATAAGATTTAATACGATAAATTCTTGAAATGCCTGACCTTCATTCAAACATCTTTTCATATCTAGCTAGCAACTCATATATTTTTTATCCTTGTCCGCTGACTAATTATAAATGTTGCTTTAAATAATTTATGACCCCTAAAGATACCTTTCATATAAGATAAAGGTAAGATATCTTTAAAAATATCTTTAGATAAGCAATGAAATTGTCACCATCTTTAAATATTTGCCTTGTTTCGGGTTTTTACATAGTACTATTTCTTTTAGTTGACAGTAAAGGCTATTGACCATTTTGTTTGTTTGTAAAATATCGTTTTATATTTTAAACACACTTATAAATGCGTAAATGAAGTATGTTATCACTTTTTGCAGCAAGGGCACGCAGTAGTCGGCATACAGTTAGTGATTTGAATCCGATATCAGCCATTCGACGAAGAATCATGGAAGGAAGACAGCAATCATCCGTTGAAACTGCAAGGAAACAATTAGGCCGTAGAGGATTTAATCCCTTACATATTGCCGCTAAAGAGGGCAATTTGGATGCGTTTAAGACAACTTATGAAGCTTGTGATGATATCACATCCACGACAACAGATGGGCGCAACATTCTGCACATTGCCGCATATTACGGGAGTTATGACATTTGCGAGTACATTTTGATTGAGAAGAAAGAATTGTATGATAAAACAGACAATTACCAAATGTACCCTGCACACTGGGCCGCCCTTGCCGGGCATGTAAACATTCTGGAACTAATGTCAAACCATGGCTGTGATTTAGCATATAAAACTCGTAAATACGAAGAAAACATTGTATTGTTTGCTTGTATGAACACGGGTTTAGATGTGTTTAAATTTGTGGCAAAAAATGAAAATTTAGCTACTTTACTTCACGCCAAAAACAGAGAAAATTGGAATTCAATTCAGTATGCAGCCAAAAATGGAAATCTCGAAGCAGTCAAGTTTCTTTACGAGAATGGCGTTGATATTAAAAACAAATCCCATAAAACGGGGAAAAATTGTTTACATACAGCTTGTGAGAAAGGATTCAATGACTTATGTGCATATATATTGCAAAAATGTCCAGACCTAATACAAGAAAAGGACAAGAATAACAAACATGTCGGTCACTTTGTGGCAAAGAGTGGTAATACAAATATCCTTAAAGAATTGTTAAAATACAGAGGTAAATCGTTATGGAAAAAGGCCACTTCAGACAATGTCAACGTTCTGCATATTGCCTGCAAATACGCAAGGCTTGACATGTGTATTGAATTCGAAAAACTAGATATTCTTCATGATTTGGTTCTTGAACTCACTGAGAAAGGTTGGAATGCTGCTTTATTTTTAACAGAGAGAGCTGAAAATGAGTTGAAGCGAATTGAAATTTTGAAACTTCTTGATAAACATGGCCTAGACGTTCATCATGCATCAAGAGCAGGAAAAACCATTCTATACAATGCTTGTGCAAATCAGTCTACAAAATTAATCGAATACCTATTACAAAATTATCCTGATTTGTTATGTCTCGAAAGATCTATTGATGCTAAAACTGCCACAGATTCAACTGAAATTAAATCACTTCTTGATGAGTATCGGCAAAAAATAGTTGGACATCAATAACCATAAATTTTTGTGTTGTTATTAATTATGACTACTGACTTATTACATATCTAAGGCAATGTTGTTTTCTTTAATTTTAGCAAGTGTCTAAGGAGGCAACCTTTTAAAAATGTTAATATTTTGATATGCAATTAGTTAATGTACAACTATAAAAGAAACAGTTTCGGTTAAACCTGTGTTTTTTTTTTGTTTAATTTCATAATATAGTACAGTACCACGCATGTCAGCCATTTCAAAATACTACATGTACTAATTTTCTTCGTGTTGTTTCACTATGTTTCTTATTGGAAAAAAAATTAACAAATTTGTTTTAAAAGAAGATAGCGTTTTTGAAAATGAAAAAAATAAATAATCAAAACTGTATTTTATACTTTTGTATAATTAACATTTATAATTTTAATTTAAAATACAAAAATTGTGATATTTTTTTAATGCATCGTTTTGAAATTTTAGTATTTTTAAGCAACGTAAGGAATGTTTTTGTACGACAGACTAACACACTATTGTAAATAAACAAATAAATTATTTTTTGAAATTACCTTAGTGCAATATTCAATTGTTTATTTTGGTTATAATGTATTGTAAAAAATAGCACCTGTAAATCATCATTTGTAAAAACAAAAATAAATAAAATTGATCAGTATGATTGTCATGACCCCGTGATAAAAATCATGCCAATAATGAAAATTTGACAGTGGGTTTTAGATAATTGAGGTTCAAGTATATTTGGCAGAGGTGGAAATTGATAAAAATCCTAAATGACGTCATCATATTTGACCTTTGCCCATTTTACATGACCTTGAAATTTTATGGGCATAAATGCTGAGAACTGGTAATGGTTGCGTACAAATTTCAGATTTTTACCATGAACGAAACACAAGATACACATTTTTAAATTATAGAAAGCTAAAATGCACAAAAATCAAATGAACACCATTCAAAGGTCGGTTTCGAAGTTATTAGATTACCCTATACCTTTTTTGCATTGAGTAATTGATAGGTATGATTTACATTATATTATTTCCATAAGATAATGGATTAAAATATATTTTACATAATATTAAGCCATTGAGGTATTTGAGATAAATTTTTAAATGTTTCATTTCAAAGTGTTTTTTACTATCCAATTCAACTGCATTCATTTTATAGTAGTTAGGGTGTTTTTTTTTTAAATGAAAAATTAGTCAACAGTAAATTTATACAAACCTACCAACAGTGTTCACATTTGTCAAAAATATTTGATCAGCTTTGACAGATGTACTATAATTAAGGTAATGCATAATGAATTTAAGCATAGAAGTAAAAAATATATATGTAAAAAATATGCACAATATTTTTGTGAAGTACACAAAAATGAAGATGTTTTGTGCGCATATATAAGTTAGCATTAACTTTTGACGTATTGAAAGGTTTTTTTTTTAATGTTAATATCAGAGTATTACCCCCCCCCCCCCCAACTCTCCGTGTGTTACAAAAGCTACTAACTTTATTACAAACCTTTGAATAAAGATTCAACATCAGTAACGCTATAACCATTTTATAACGCGCTTAAAGGAGCATATTCACGATTTTGTTCAATTTTTTTTTCCTGTTTTTATTATTAACAAGGCTTTAGGAATGCATTTGTAATGATCAACCAACATTTTAGAGTCAATTGTAAAAGTTCAAGCAACATACAGGGAACGCCGTTCTGTGTCATGTAAACAAGGTTTTTGCTCTGTTTTTGTTTACATAGGTTCAATATACTAGTAAACAATCATTTTGAAGCTGGTATTCTATCTTCTTATTCATTTTAAGCATAAATAAACAGTTCCTAACGTTGAACGCATTAATTTAAGGTCTAAAACGGGAATTTTTACTTCAACGTTCATAATATAAACAAAAGCTTTGTTTACAAAGCAAAGAATTGTAAGCTCTGTAACGTGCTTATATCTCAATAAATGACACTCAAATTTTGGTTGCTTACTGTAGTCTCATCAATATTCGTTGAATACCAATTTTCGGGGATTTCGTTGTAAAGTTGATCTATGAAATTAAATGTTCATTGAAGTGCAATTTTTATTAACATTTTGTATTGATAGGGCCATTGGCCACGAATTTCCGTATCCTCGAAACTATGATTTCCTCTATATCCACGAAAATTGATACCCTTGAATATTAATGAAACCACAGTATTAGAAATGCCTTACTGAAGCATTGTAAACAATAAAATCGAAAAAATAATTTTTCGACCAAAATCGTGACCATGTACCTTTAACATGCATTAATTGTAATAATTTTTGTCAAGATTCATTTTTCCGTTTTTATTGTTAACCAAAATTTGAGTGTCAATCGTCGAGATACATAGCTCATAATAATTTGTTCTGTAAACAAAGCTAAGGTGATATTTTTGTTGACAGTTTGAATGTTAAAAAGAAATTCAAGGTTTAGACCTAAAATGAATGAGCCAAACGTTACATAACAATTTTTTTAAAGAATTGTGAACATAAATATCTTGCTTATAACTCTACGAATGTCACTTGAGTTTTGTTTGACTACTAGAAATTGCTTCACTTTAGCATTGTAAACAATAAAAATAGAAAAATTAAATTTGACCAAACTCGTCAACATGCTACTTTAACACTAAATATATAGTTTATGTTTATTGTATCATATTTTTAGGGTAAACAAGTAAAAATATAATTCTTATTTCATCTCCCAAGCTTGAATAAAAAGTACTGATAAACATATTCACAATGTTGATATACTGCGGTATATAAATATGTGTCTTCTATATATTTAACTAAACTATTAAATATTTAACAACGCATTGTCTACAAGGAATTAAAGGCAGTGCTATTTAGAAAAAGAAAAGAAAAATCTTTATTCAAAATAAGGGTGTGCAGGTCTGTACAGGACATTGATCTCTACGGATGGCCAGAAAAGTCACAAATAATCCGTTTAATTGGGAAAATAAAATATCTGTAATTAAGCTTTCCATCAGGCAGAGACACCAGCCTAGCTTTACTCCAGAACTTTACAGATTAATGTCTAATCTAAGTTTCCAGACAGCTTTTACACAAACTCTGTATTTAAACATTTCTTTCAATACAAAACTATAGACAAATTTTATAAAAACATTTAAACAAATTTTTGCAGTTAACAAGTATAAAATAAACTCCTTTAATTTTTTATTCTTATTTAAAGCACTCACTTTCAGTAAAATTTATTTTTACCAAATAAGGTAAATATCTCAATTGATCCATTCTTATATGTTACATCAAATTTCAACAAAATGTCAAAATATTTGTAAATATTACTTTTGTAAAAACATTTACTTTAAAAAAAAAAATTTCAACAAAGACAGCACATGGAGATACGTTTAATGAGAGAAAAATATTTTAAAAATAATCTTAAGTTTGTGCCCTTGAAAACATTTTAAATAACCACAAGTAGGCATAACATGAGGTGCAATAAATTAAAAAAAAAAGCCTTTATGGTAGAACATTAATATTTCTTATGTTTCAAACAGATTTTAAATGACTTGAATCAATTTCTCATTATTACTAGTACTTGTTATTAAAAAGTAGTACGAAGAACACAAAAGTTTGAGTTTATGAACAATGCTGACCTTTATATAGGAATCACAAGCATTACAGACACAAGCAATACCATCACATCAACGAATTCAGAATAATATTTTTAACAAAGATATAATAAAATATATGGTTTAAACATGACATGTTATTTCGGCTGAAAATGTAAATCTATAGTAATTACATGTAAATATCATTATGATGAATATAAAATTGCAATAATTATTAGGGGCCAGGTTTGAAAAAAAAGAAAGTGGAAGACTTGATTAATAAAATTAAAGGTGTCAGCTGTATCTAAATTCATCTTTAGCAGTTTTTAAAAAAATCAATTTTTAAAGATAAAGCTGTTATCATCTTCCTGATAAATGAATTCTACCGATCAAAGGGCCTTCTGCTGACATAGAGGCTATATCAATTCGTAAATAATATGATTTATTGAAACTGGCTTTGTAAATGGTAACCCAAAGGTATCCTGAAATGAAAAACTTTCAAAAGCTCTGATATGTTTGTCATGTATTCTCAAGAATTGATGCTTTAAACATTGAAGAAAAGCTTCACTTGACTGGATTATTCAGTATATGTGTACGTGTTATCATTGCGTACAAAATAATACAGTAAGTGTACTATTAGTTACATATCATAGAAGATCATCTTTAGAAAGCAGTTTTTTAAAAATTGTATATAATGTTTTATGAAATCACTCAAAACTTTTAAAGTTGGTAAAATTCCAGATACGTTGGTAATTATAATCATTATTTTGATACTAAACAAATGGAAAAGTACATGGCTATAACTATAGATAACATCTTTCTACTGATGATTAGGAAAAAAATTTTTTTTTAAATGTATAGGAATCAATTCTATTTAAACATCTAAAATCATGATATTTCCAGCAAATTTGAATTAAATAAAATGTCAAATATACACAATCTGAGAACATTTCTTTTTTACGTTGACGTGAAACGTAAATCTCACGTAATTCATGTTTTCAAAAAGTTATACATAATTAAAAATATAATATTAAGTATGAAATAATGCAGAGTTATGTCTCGATATGTTGTTTAAAAAGCTCTTCAATCTCGTGAGATTTGCCTGCTGTTCTAGGATCCATTGTTTTTTTTATATATTCAATAAATCGGGATAACGGCTTACTGAATATTTTACAACTTTTCTTGACCGATTTACACATGCATTTTACAATATAGTTTTTCTTGATCTAGTTACATGGTAAACATTCAATTTACGTTTTTCTAAGAAATGTAAGATATTAATTCTTGCTCTTTCTGCTCCTGCTTTATCAGTGATAAAGAGAGCTGCATTCCATCCTCTCTCTCTGTTATTTCGTTTATCAGGTCAGGAAATATGTCGGCTATTTTGACACATATATCAGCTTTGCGTGTCTACAGACAATGTGAAGGATGTTAATATCGTCAGTGGTGGGATTATAACTCCTTGGTATATTATGAATAGTCACACCTTGTAACAAAGATATTTGAATACTTTGAGGTTACCACTTTTGGCTGCATATTGAATGGAATTGCATCCTTCACTATTTGTTGCATAAAATAGGGAAGCAATATGTTTGTTACATCCTACAAATTTCAATACTTTCACCGATACATGCAAACAAAACTATGTTTCCTTCATATTTTGGAGTTCTATAATTTGATTATGATCCAACAGCACAAATGATTTGAATATAATTAACAAAACTTATAACTGTCAAGTTACTTGAAATACGACAGCAGATATATGTAACAAAAGCTGTAAAGTGATACTTCATATAAAATTGCTTAGAGGACGATTCATCTTGGGCAAACATAACATAATTGATGATTTAATATATGTTCAGTTTGGCAAATTATACATACATAAAACATCTAATAACAGTAAATAATTCAAAGCAAAGTGTAAGATCTCAAATCTTTAAATGAAATTTTGTAGTATGTGATGAAATTATCAAATTTACAAATAAAAAATATCAATGCATCTATACCCGATATATTGATATTTATAAAATAAAACTTCTTGCCATTTTAATGGTTTGAGTTCTCTAAAAGAACCCGTACCCTATTACAAGGCTACAGGTCATTTTTCAGGTTACGTATTCTGATACGCTTGCCAAAACAGTACTTCCATCCAATCGCAACATCTTGAGCCTTTCCGACAGAGATCGTATGTATTGCAGGTGTCACTATGTAAACAATATTAAATTTTACTATATATTCTTAGCAATGATGCTTACTTTAGATACAAGTTATACATTCAAAACGAATTTCTAGGAAAAAATCTACTTGACATATTTTTAAACAACATTTCATTTACAATTTAGCAGCAAAAACATAGGTGCATCTTGCAAGGCATGAGAACTTGTTTACGTCGAAGATACATGTGCTTGAAAATAAAGCCCAAACCTTCTCACCCCTTAAAAACATTACGCATAAAAAAATTAAAATGACCTCGCTTGATTACAAAACTTGAATAGTCAGACATCTTATAATTTTTTTCATCTCATAAAAGAAAACGGTCACAGTCGTGGCAGGAATTACACCAAATTCAAAGGAGAATTTGAAATTATTTTGCTTCAGCCATGTTTTGACGGTGAAATGCTGTTGTGACACCTACATAGACGTCAATGACACCCCCCCCCCACCCTTTGACAAAACTTACTATAAACACGACACTTCACGTCTGTTGAGATATGAGCTAGACGTCATTAAATTCAACGATATTCCCTAAAATATACCACAGAAGAGACTGCCTAGCCAATACTTAAACTGATGAGAAGCGTCTTCGTTTCGAATAATATTCCAACATCCAGTAATGTTTATATATTGGAGGTGTTTATGCCCATCTTTTCATGAGATTTGGAGCAGAGGGGCGAACCTGATGTTCGAATACCAAAGCTAAAATTTAGAAGAATAGATCTAAGTGGCATTTCCTGCTAGGCATATCTGTAATACGATCTTATTATTGTCGTACTTTGTCAAAACATTTGGCTTTTTATTTTGTTACCGTAATTTGCCAGTTTTTAAAAAAAAAGTTTTCTTCACTTATTGCTTACGATTTATCAGATGTAATAACAAAGAAATGAAAATTAGCAAACTGAAACCCCATAAATAAATTTAAATTATCATCTGAGCTTTGTTATTTTACTTTATTTTCGTTGCAAGAAGCATATACTGTTTATCTGTGCACCAGCAAAATCTGTTTAAAATAAAATAACTCAGTTAGTCTAGCAATGCTCTTATAAGATTATTACTTCTCCATTTCCATAAATTGCTAAAATTTCAAAACAATCGTGATATTTTAAAACATGTTTATATTGTAAAAAGGAAATTTTGACTTTACAGTCAAATAGATAAAATATTTTATGCTTCAAAAATAAAGATTCACATAGATTTTTTATGAAATGCCGTGATGCTGATTTTTTTAAGTCATCAGCATTATATTTAGTTTTCATTGTAACACGTCAGCATGCATTAATTATTTCAAAGATTTATGTATTCTTTAACTATGTACTAAGTGATATCCGATTTCTGAGTGAGTGCATTTTTACAATAACGAACAAATCAAGATTCAAATATGATTCTTCACAAATATTTTTAGAACATTTGGGATATTTTTAACAATTTTATCCAGGCTTAACGCTTTTCAGTTCTTTCAGTTCTTTGATTCATATTTATCTTACCATACTGCGAACGTAATATTTCAAATGCTTGTTCGTAAAGATGGATAACTATGTTGTGTAGATTTCCTATAGTTTCTTTTCCTGTGTCATTTTCCTCGCTAATTACGATAACAAACAAGTCCTTTTCAAACGCTGTCATCATCATAGTTATAATGTTTTGTTTGAACTGACAGCTCTTTGTATTGTGTGTTTGTTTTTGAAGTTCTTGGGTTGTTACCGTCACTATCGAAGTCAAACCTGTCTAGTAGTAGAACAGTGTCTGAAAAAGATTTTTTTATTAGGGCAATTGTTGTAAATGTAAAATAAAACGTTGGGTTTTCATCGGTTTATACCGATAATTCAGATATTTTTCAATAACAAATAACATCAAATTTCTTTCCTTAAAAAGTTTCATAGCTATGAATTATTGCATTTATTTAGAAAAAATTTAACATTCTTCATACTTTTGCTTCAATCTATAGATTAATTGTACAGTTTTTATAGACCATAAAGGTTTGCACTGAGTCTGTTTCCCCTGGGTCATCGCTGGTATAGGTAACAAACTGTACCTACCAATTTTTGTACTTTTTACTCATAAAAATAAAAGTTATATAACTTGCTTGACATCAAAAAGTCTGTCAATACATTCCGACAGGTGAAACTAAAGAAGGTATATTTCCTGTCATGCTACAGCACTGTATCTTGACACAGCCTGTGCTACTATTAAAACAAGAGGCCCATGGGCCACATCGCTCACCTGAACAACAGTTCCTTGTAACATTCTATTTCCTAGCATATGTTAGTTCTATTTTAAACTTTGAACCCCTTTCTGGGGCCCCAGTATTGGTCTGGGGTTTATGGTTGGCTTTAAAAACTACACTAGTTGAGGACCCTTGCATTATAATCTCAAACTGTAGCATTGTAGTTCTCAAGAAGAAAATTTTTAAACATTTTAGATATATATTTCTATGTTAAACTTTGAACCCCACTTGAGGCCTCAGTATTGGTCTGGGGGTCTTGGGGCCCCAGTATTAGTTCGGGGGTCACGGTTTTACCAATTTAGAATCTACAATAGCAAATGATGCTTGCATAGTAATCTCACAAACTGTTGCAATGTAGTTCTTGAGAAGAAGATTTTTAAAACATGTTCCCTATATATTTTTATGTTAATTTTGAACCCCTTCTTGGGCCCCAATATTAGTCTGGGGGTCACAACTTCCACAATTTAGAAACTTTACAATTTGAGAATGCTTGCATAGTAATCTCACAAATTGAAGCATTGTAGTTCTCCTCCATTAGATTTTTAAACATGTTCCCTCCTATCTTTTTATGTGAAACATTGAACCCCTTCTCCTGGAGCCCCAGTATCAGATCGCTTCTATAATTTAAATTTTTCATTATTTGAGGATCCAAGTAAAGTAATCTCACAAAGAATGACATTGTAGTTCTCGAGAAGATTTTTTTAAAACATGTTTCCTATATATTTCTATGTTAAACTTCGAACCCCTCTTGATGCCCCAGTATTAGTCCGGGGGTCATGATTTTTACACTTTAGAATCTACAATTGCCAAGGATGTATGCATAGTAATATCCCAAACTGGTGCAATGTAGTTCTTGAGAAGAAGATTTTTAAACATTTTTCTTATATATGTTAAAATTTGAACCCCGCCTGGGGGCCCAGTTTTTGCCAGGGGGTCACAATTTTAACAATTAAGAATCTTCCCTATACATACAAGCTTATGTATAAATATTGGCATTTCTGGTGCAGTGGTTCTTGGGAAGAAGATTTTAAAACATTAATCATATTTATTTCTATGTTAATCTTTGAACCCCGTTTGGAGCCCCAGATTTAGTATGGGAGTCATAATTTTTACAATTTAGAATCTTCACTATATATACAAGCTTTTGTGTAAATATTGGCATTTCTGGTGCAGTGGTTCTTGAGAAGAAGATTTTTAAACATTTTTCCAATGCATTTCCATGTTAAATTTTGAACCCCGCCTGGGGCCCCAGTTTTGGTCCGGGGGTCATGATTTTTACAACTTAGAATCTTCACTATATATACAAGCTTTTGTGTAAATATTGGCATTTCTGGTGCAGTGGTTCTTGAGAAGAAGATTTTTAAAAAATTTTCCAATGCATTTCCATGTTAAATTTTGAACCCCGCCTGGGGCCCCAGTTTTGGTCCGGGGGTCATGATTTTTACAATTTAGAATCTTCACTGTATATACAAGCTTTTGTGTAAATATTGGCATTTCTGGTGCAGTGGTTCTTGAGAAGAAGATTTTTAAACATTTTTTAATGTATTTCCATGTTCAATTTTGAACCCCGCCTGGGGCCCCAGTTTTGGTCCGGGGGTCACGATTTTTACAATTTAGAATCTTCACTATATATACAAGCTTTTGTGTAAATATTGGCATTTCTGGTGCAGTGGTTCTTGAGAAGAAGATTTTTAAAGACATGCACCCTATTTTCACTGTTTCGTAATTATCTCCCCTTTAAAAAGGGTTGAACCCTTTATTTTAACAATTTAGAATCCTCTTTTCATAAGGATGCTTTGTACCAAGTTTGGTTAAATTTGGCCCAGTGGTTTTTGAGAAGAAGTCAAAAATGTGAAAAGTTTACAGACGGACGGACAGACAGACGGACGGACGGACGGACGGACGAAGGACAACGGGTGATCAGAAAAGCTCACTTGAACCTTCGGTTCAGGTGAGCTAAAAATGACACCCCCCCCATAAAAAAAAAATCTAATTATCCTTGAACCTTGGGTGAAAATATTACATTTAAATAAAATATAAATATTTTTGATAATGTACCGTTTCTGAGTTGATTACATCGTCTTAATCTTTTGCAACAAATAAAAACACAAGTAATCAGTAAAGCAGACACAGATATGCCCAGTAAAATAGCCAAAGCTACGACAACTGCTGTTGGGCTGCTTTCTGTCGTAATATTACTACATTGATTGCTAGTGTCTTTTACAGATTTTTTGGTGGTAGTGACGTTTTCTTCAAATTGCTTGTTTTTCAGTACTCTAAAGTTTTTCAAAAGCAAAAATCTAGTATAATGTGGAAATTAACTGCATTTCAAACAAATATTGCAAAGTTTTGTCACAAATGTCAACTATAAACATGATTGGAAAGAAAAAAGGAAAACTCTACTACTGAGAATATTGTAGACTTTTATGTCAATGTCATAATACCTCAAATAAAATAAAAACGGAATGTTGCATCAAAGCAACAAATAACAGGGGATTCTGGCTGCACTTTTCAAGTAAAGCATTGACCAAAATTTGTTACGTGCTTAATGTGAACTTCAAAATATACGAGGTTGTGTTGTTCTATAGTCGGATATTTACATCGTAAACAACGAAAGAAGGAAGCATGGCCGAGAAATAAAAGCATATTTACATACCTTTTAGCGAATATTTCATAAAGTTAACATATGTTCCAGTACTGTTCAATTCTCAACAAATTACACCAAACTACTTTATTAGAGTTCTTAGATTTCTTATATTTTAAATCTGTTTTCCGGTCAAATACACACGACATTCCACTTTCAGTCATGACGTCATCAATGTGTAAATCAATGTGTAAATCTACGTTATGAAGTCTAATTTATAAAAAAAAATGTCTCTGGTATATTTTATGGATTTTTGTCTTCGTTTTGATGTTTAAATTTTTAAAAAGGTATTTGTTAACTCAGATTAATTATTTGTTATTTCAGTGAATTACATGCATCTTTGATTCAATATGCTTCCTTAACACCTCTGCGTTACCTTTGGATTGGTAATTTTAAATTTACGTAAACAAACAGGTAAACGATAATATTTTTGTTTTCATTGAATATATTTAATATTATAAGAATGCTTAAAAAGCAGATAAAGAGCACATTTCGTGAAATTATTTCTTTTTAATGAATCATTAACGATCTCTGATCCCCAGCCATGTTCGAATAGTTTTAATTCTCCAGATTTTTTTTAAACATACCATAAATCTGCCTTTAATATAAACAAATGTAATTAGTCTTCTGGTGTTAATATTACGATCACTTATTCAACGAAATACTTTGCTTAATGGGTCCACTGAGATACACTTTATGTAAATATATCAAGCCACAGATGCACAGGTTTAACATTCTTTTTATTTTATTTGATAACATTATATCCATCGTGTGCAAATAAACAATAACTTCGTAAAATGCATGGATACTATTTATTTTCTTTTAATTTCATCTTATTTTTGAAGGACAAATAACATTTTAAGGACCCCCCACCCCCACCCCCCCGCCCAACAAATTAGAGGCCTATGGTCTGAAAACCTTAAAGATATCGCATTTGTTGTTATATCATTCAGATTTATTGTTACAAGATAAATTCATACCCATTTGAAGTTAGCTTACAGCTTAGCAAATTAACTTACTTTTTAATTTGATCTGTTCAGTTTATTATCAGGCAGGGATGTACGTCCTTGTGATTAATTATATGAAACGTGAAAAATACAAACACGCCCGCTTCTTGTTTATATATTCTTTTATTTTTATGTCGAATTGTTCGTCGATTAAATTGTTCTTTTTTAAACCATTGAAGAAGTCCATAAAATAAAACAATACAAATTTATATGTTTGGTAATTTACACTGTATTGTGTAACCTAAAATTTTCATAGTACTTCATACTTACGCTATATCCGAATTGACACAAATGTAGCGCGCATCAATTTTCTTCACCGTTTTGTGAATATATCACATTAATAATGTTTAACATTGTAGTACACATAAACTGAACTGATGTTGTAAATGTATAATTACATCAATTTTCGCTTCGCAAAATCACTCTGAAATTTATAGCTCGAATCCGATTAGCTACATGATACAGAATATGATAGGATAAAACTTAACTCAAGTATTTCTAACATTAATCGTGCACCCTTCATCCTATTCTATCCTTGTCAACCTTCATAATAGCAGTACTGTAATGAAGTAAAATGTTGAATAAGTTGTGTTAGATGTATATAAAGAAACGAAGCATATGGTACATGTACTATTTAACATACATCTAGCTTCACACGTCCACGTAGATGTATACGTTCAATTGCTTTATCTTTGTCAAAATTCCTTTAAAGTACTAAATTGATAACAAGGCATTAGTATTTTATAAAGTTAATACGTTATAAAAAACATTTACCATGTTTAATTGTGTAAAAGGATTCGATTTTCCGTAACATGAAGAAGGATCCCAAAAATAATAACGAGGAAACACCGGTAGAAGTAAGGAAATATTTGTAAATGCTTTTTACCTTTACGAATAAATTTGTCTATTGAATCAATTGTTTAACTAAAGTCAAGTAAACTGATAACATCTTTCATAATCACCTTTTTTCATAAATAAGGATTTATCGTTGAACTTCTGTTTGTGTCTATGTTTTTTATATTTATAAATCCAAGCTTGTTAAAATATGCCTCGGTTCTTCATATAAACTATGTGAGCAAGAAATAAATACCTGCATGAAATTCAATTTAAATGGTTTGTATTGTAAACAAATATTAAATTTAAACAACTCTATCCCTTTATATGTAATATTTAACTCACTTTAAGAGTGTAACCTTAATAACAAGCCTCATAATTTTAAACTAAAAACTTAACTAATTTTTCTAAAATTAAAGTCATAAAACTGATACTTTCTGATACGTGCAATAATATGTAATTTATTATCTTAAGGACAATCTGCAGCGAATAAACTCGGAACTGGCTCATCTTACACATACTTAACTGATTTCTGAAATAAAAAAAACCCCACTTTTATCCCGTTTTTCTGGACCACACATAAAATTCATTATCCTAAAAGTGGAATTTACTCTCACCTTAAAGAAAATACATTTTAAGAACCACTGCATTACAATTATTTCTAAGTAGTTATATTATTTAACCTTCATTTCGGTCAAAACAACTGATGATTCAAACTTACAAAAGAGAATATCGTTAAGCCATTTCACCATTCATACTTACTGCTTTTATAAACACAAGGCTTTTGCGAATACCACAAATTTATGTATTTACAAATTTGCTCCTATATTTCATACGAAATATGATTGTATTGACACTTATTTTTTTCAAAACCAAAACAAGTTCTTAACAGATTAAACAAATATGTCCGGGTTTAAATTTGCATGATAAACTTATCAAAACTTCCTCAAATGAATTTCATTTCAATCTCATTAAAGGAGATGTCTGGCTATCTTATACGCATGTGGACTAAAATGTTAATTTTTCCTAGACTGACTTTTGTTTATACCAAAAACCGACAAAAACTGTTGTCAAAAGGTAAAAAATCAATAAATATCAGGTTTACCTGTTTTTTTGCATACGAACTGCGCATACGAGTTCAGTCGGCTATATTGTTTAAACGCTGTTTATGCAGATAGAAGTAAATAAATGCTAGCATGCCGTATGTAGTTTTGTTTATTAAGGTTTTCCGCTGGGAGCGGAAAACCTTACTATTATTCTGAAAAATTTTCAAATTTCTTATTATTATTTTTTTCTTCTAGACGCCAACTTTGATCTTTAATATCTCGCTCGTTTGTACATCGATTGTTTTGAAATTTTCAGGACTGATAACATGCCGCGTGATGTTGTCGTTGCCTATTTTAGTTGAGGAAAATCCCTATCCAGTTTTGAGTTATTCCCCTTTTAGTAAAGTTTAACGACTTCTTTTGTCCAGGGGGTTTAGCTTTAACGATGACTGGCAGAGTCTCAAAGATGGGCTGGTTTGGAAGCTAATAGATTGAATTTGTGCGAGATATATTTCATTTATTATTTAAATGCAAATAAAAGGGGTGGTATAGATGTTGAAACAAAGGTAAGAAAAAAAATCAAAAAAATTCGCGTATTTTCCGTGTTAGTTTTCTACCTGATAAAAATTTGTTATAACATGTATTTTAAAAGTTCTTGGTCTTACTCAGACCTTTCATTCGGTATGCCGAAAAAAGGGCTGGCCCTTATAATTAGGGAGTTAGAGGCGTCCAAAGTTTCTTGTCAATAACTTAAAAAGGAATAAAAATTTCTAATGCATTATTGAACCAAAGTTGTAAAGAAATTAATGTTGAATCCTTCTATAGTATTCAATTTAATGTTTTCGTAATTTATAGTCAGTATTTGCAGAAACAATTGTTGTCAGTTCGGTCCATTTTTGGGGGTGCGCACGTTTATGAGGTTATGAAAGGGCTTCTTGTAATGCACTAACTGATACATGTAGTGCGCAAAAATAATTCCACATAAAATTCCCAAATGTTTTTATTCATATGTACATTTTCATTTCATATAGATGAACGTCTTTGACCTTATTTTTGTTGTTTGTTTCATAACTGTGCCCCTGTCTATATTTAGATGCATTACGAGGCTCAGGTAACCGATCGATAGGAGAGTCGCTAGCTGTATTCAGGCCGTCGCCTAGACGATAGTGCATGTGCTTGTAGAGCTGGACGTACACGTTTAACGCGTCGCCCCACTGTGTTACTGTAACAGAGACATTTTGAATTGTCTCAGTACTGGGAGATGTGTTAATAAAATGGTTCCAATGCATGGTAATTAAACTCAACTTTTCTACAATACGTATACACGGCCGTCTTATAAAGCACAATGTGTATTACTGACATGACAAATGTACGCTGGCAATTTAAACGAACGCGGGATTGCTCCCGATAGAACAATTCTTTTACAACAAAAAAAGAATACTGATTTGCGATGGATATAATATAATTATCATCGTGGAGATGATTTTTAAAAGCGAACTTAATATTTGTATACAATAATATTTTAATCCAAAGCCGCTAGTTTTAAGTTACGGTTATCAGGGATATTAATTATGACTTGCCCCGCGTTTCAGGTTTTTTTTACTTGCAAAACATCTACAAACGAAAATACCAAACAACCTTCAGCAGCAACGTATAAATTATTTATTCCATACACAATTCTAAAGAGGTAATTATATATATTTAATAAATGCTTTATACTTGTATACATTCGCTATCTTCCATGGAAAAAAGTGGCATGGAAGAAATGTTGTTCAATGTTCATCAAATACGCTGTAGTCTTAGCAATCGAAAATAATTAACAAACTGTATATTGATAGATTGACATATCAACAAACATTCAGACCCGCAATGTGTTTTTTGTACAAGTTCTATAAAATGTAGAATCAATGACTGAATTCTTTACCGTTTTCCGTGTTGGTTATTTTGAATCACGTGTGTACGTTATGTGTAGCCATATAAATGAACACTCTAAGTGTTTAATTTTTATAAGAAATTGTGTACAAGCAGAGCAATGCAATGCTAGGACAATTAAATTCCAACAATGTATATGGTGAGGCCTGTCAGACTGATACTGGTTCTGCTTGTTCTATAAATAGCGAATGTAAGACGAAGTATTTGAGTGTTATATTTTAAACAAATATAAGTATTGCTTTCTTAAAAGCTTGCATTACTCAACAAAGTATTTTATTGGAATCATTCTAAGTTACCTTAGCTGCATATATGTACCGCTCGGTCTGTATCCCGGAAAATTGACTACCATCCGAAATTTTTCACACAAGGTCTACAGACTTGCAGCTAACATCACCTTTAAAAATACATTTTAGAATTTGCCGCTGTTTATAAATTCAATAAAAAGGCGCCAAGAATCAAGTGGTAATTTGTTGCTTGATATGGGATTTATGACGTCTATTCATATTGTTTTCATTAAAATTATTTCATTATTTCAAGCTTGTGGGTGGAATGAAATCAGTTTCACATGTTATACGACATAAAGATGTCCTCTCCCCACTTTTTCTCGCAGCAACTATTTTTAAAAAATTTACATAAAATAAATTGAATTATCATGGAGTTGCCCCCCCCCCCCCCCCATTTTGGTAGCATGTAAAAAAATGGTATGAAAATCATGAAATTATGAGTGAAATGTTGAAAATTTTGGAAAATTCAAAATTTATTTTTCTTTTTTTGCTTGTCAAGATTTGTTGGATGAGTTTGCCCCCCCCCCCCACCCCCACTTTCAAAAACGATGCTACGTGCTTGGAAATTACTCATTTCTTTATTCCCCTCCTTAATAAACAAGACAAACTAACAAACATAACCGATCCAGATAAATATAATTACATGTATCAAAAATAAACTTCAAAAACAAACTACACATTCATCCTTTACCCACAAAATTGCCTTTTCGATATTTGTCATCGTTGTAGACCCGTGTAACAATCTGTTAAGTAGGTGCTTGCACGACAAAGAACCCTTTGCTGATCTACATTTTCATAAATGCATACAAAGAAAAAATATATTTTGATTTATTTTTGAATTTCTTTTGATGTAAAAAAGGGAGGAAATTGGTTCTCAGTCTCTCTTTATGCCTGTTTGTTAGCGGTTAATCCAAGTTTATTTTGAATATCCTTTTGTAATTAAAAAAATGCGATTTAAATTTTTTTCATGCAATATTTCGGATAAAGCAATGAAGAGTTGTTTCTTGAAATTTAATTAGACCAAAAAATTGTAAAATGCTAACATTGAAAATTAATTTAAAAAATGATTCTTTGAGACAAACAAATTGACATAATCAATAAGAGTTTGACAATCTCTAACTGCAGGTCTGTAGCTTTTAGTCAGAAAAAGAATCGGATGGACGACCTAGGACACAGATCGTCCATTCAAATTTCTTAAAAATTGCCATTACTTTCGTACGCGGACGCAATATTCACCGAGACTACATGGTTCGTATCTTAAGTTTTTAAGTTTAAACTGCTTTGAAAGGTAATATTGGTTTTCTGATAATTATGAACATGAATAATTAAATAAAAATGGTTAAAATTACAGTAAAATTACCGGCATCGGTCTTCTCCGTGCGCGGATCTAGAAGGGGAAGGGTTCCAGACACCCCCCCCCCCCAGCGAAATTTCTTTCAATTACGTGTACATTATAAACTTACCAAATATGCCTCGGACATCCCTTGGCAAACTGAAATAACCGTCTGACTTTTCAACCCCCACCCCGGAAAAAATTCTGATCCGTGCATGTTCCCCGTCCTCGAAATACAAAATTATTCTTCAAAACCCCCTGTAAAATTTCCAGGATCCCCCCATATATACTAAGAGATTCATTGACGCTTGCGTTCGATAAAAATGCGTGTAAAACGTTTGCCAATGGTCTTTTTACCTTCGTACCGGGCATAACCACAGTCCCACTCTGTGAATAAAATGCGACGAATCAAACTAGAGACAACGTGTTAAGATCTGTATTTGCTTATAAACATGTAGTATCATCGTGCAAAATGCACTGTTCAATTATATATATATTTTTGACTTTACTTGTAAAATTCAACATCTGTTTCGTATTTTTTTCTCACAGTTTATTTCTTACAAAGTTACTTTTTTATTTAGTGATTAACACTTTTCAGACTTTATATGTGATTTCAAAGAGACAGAGTGTCATGTCTCAAGGACTGTTAATCTCTTAAAACAACATTGTGCAATTATCAGATTTTTATTTTTTGGACATCAGAGACTCATTGAGTTTATTTAATTATTTTATATCTGTGAACCTTTCACTCAGCTTACTTATATCATTACCTGTCAATTTATACTCATTGTTAAGATTCTTATAAATAGTTATGTACAATTGTCAGTGCGCAGTCTGGAATACGGCGGCCAGCCCCGACCACGTCCGACTCTCCCAGAGTCTTGAGTCCGGAAGCCACTACTGGCCATATACGACTTGTTTGTGACATGTTGTTATAATGTTGCTATCGTTGAGTCTCGTCCAATAATGTGGAATCTTGCATCAATTGCC